>NC_133543.1:80058603-81308603 GCF_048773025.1 Camelus bactrianus | reverse complement strand
CAGAGCACCATTGCATTGCATTGTCAAAAGCTCTAATTTTGTTGGACTATCATGAAACATCCAGAAGTGCTATGGGATATCTTCCATCACTACACTTACCTCTTCTGAAAAATTAAGGACCAATCATCAAACACTTTTTTAAGGAACAGAAGAGATTGACTTTGGAGGTGCCCTTTTATAGTGACAGATTTCCTGAGGATTTATCTTCCCTAAATGAAGTAGCCACAAGTCAATTTGACTTTAGATAGTTGTCTCAGTAAAAACTGTTAACCTAACAATAAACTCAAAATCATTTTGAATTACTTTCTGAACTGTGGACAGAAATCCAGCCCCACAAAGTAGTCCTTAACACACACTTGATGTTTTTGGCTTATAAGACAATAATGAAATTTTACTTTTAGCATTTTTTAGTTTTCTTTTTTAAGATGCTTAAACATATGTTTATTTTAGCAAGTTTCCATGAGTCCTTAGAAGTGTTTTACTACACAACTACCATGGGTTTCCTCATTGATTCTGAATTCTGGTTTTTCATACATGGAGTCAATATCTTTAAAATTCTTATTGTTTATGCTATATATAAAATGGATAAACAACAAGGTCCTACTGTGTAGCACAGGGAACTATAGTCAATATCCTGTAATAAATCATAATAGAAAAGAATATGAAATAGTATATTTATATAACTGAATAACTTTGCTGTACACGAGACACTAATATGACGTTGTAAATCAACTATACTTCAATGTAAAAAAAAGGAAGAAAGGGAACGAAAATCCTGACGAGAAAAAAATTCTTGTTTAAAATTAAATTTCTTTGTAATGCACCTTTTTGAATATGAACTTTTTCTTCTTGTGCCTCTGAGGGCTTTCAGTGTTGCTGCACACTGAACCCATTTTACCTTGTTATCCATGGCAGCTGCTTTGTGATTGTAATGGAATCTAAACTGAGATTATATAATAAGGTGGTCAGTCCTCACAGGGAGCCCTGGCAGCTTGGACAACGGTGGAGCCCCCCCTCAAGTAACTTATAGACTGGAAACCATTCCTAGGGACTGGAGCGGGAGGATGTAAGAGGCCTCGTCAGGAGCATGTGTATATGAGACACCTGGAGAAACAGCTGAGGGGAGCTGGGACGAGGGAGGGGACGTTGCCAAGATCCTATGATTATGAGGTGAGGGAAATAGGCTGTCAACTCCCAAAGGTCACTGAGGCCTGCTCGTTTGATTTCCAGCAGCTCTAGTGATGAGGGCTTCCTTGGTTGCAGGTCCAACTTCCAAGAATCAAACTCACATTGGCCTAAGCAAAAAAGGAAAATCATTGGGTCACTTAATAGAAAAGCCCAGGAACTCAAACAATGTCACCAGGCCTGTTTTTTCCCCTCTCTCCACATCCTTCTTGGTACTTTCCTGTTCTGACTTCTTAGCCTGACATTCTACAGGCCTGAGAAGCTCCAGCCTTGTGTCAGCCTGACACTGGCAATCTCGGCAGAAGGAATAAATTTCTTTCCATTTAGTTACAGTAAAGGTCCTAGGGTTGGAACTCATTGGCTCAAATTGCGTCACTGAAGCAAAGCTGGTTAGGAGGAAGGAAGACCAGCCAGGCCTGGAACACAAAGAATGGGGTCTACTCTGTTCACATGCCTGAACTGAGCGTAATAGTGAGGCAATTCCTCCTAGGCAATCAGGACGCCGCTACCCAGAGAGGCAGGGGATAAGTGATGAGTAGACAACAACAACATACGTATGCGTGCAATAGCCGTGCTGTGTAAAATATGTGTTGTTTTAAGCCCTTGACAAGTGATCAGTAGAGTATAGAGTGAGGGTAGAAGACAGGTTCTCCCCAGGAACAATGGGGCTGGTTCCTAGTGCAATAGGGAAGGTTTAAATGTGGGAGGAGAAATGCATTGCAGAGCAGAGAGCTAGAAATGATGTGATCTGGAGGTATCAACTAGGCCACCCAGGCATTCTGTGGAAGGACTATCAACTAGAAGGAAGTTGTCTGACAAAGAGCTGAAGGAGGCAGAGGCAGATTCAGAAAGTGTATCAGTTAATACGGTTTTGGCTGCATGTGACAGGACACATGACACATTCCAGAACAAATGGTAACACTCCATTATTCTATTAGGAGATTCCAGAGTTGGTAGATGCAATGGTCTAATGACATCAGGTCACTGGGCCAGCTTTTGTGAGCTTCTCTTGGCTTTCTCCTCATGGTTGCAAGATGACTGCCACAGCGCCAAGCATCACATTCTCACACATCAATGTTCAAAGACAGAAAGAAAGTGATGGGGTGGGTTCTCTCCCTACTTATCTCTCTTTTATCAGAGAAAAAAATCTTTCCTAAGTACTCAACTAATTTCCTTTTATATCTTACATATCCAGGTTTTCATTACAAGAGAGACAAAGGAAAATCTATAGATAGCTTTTCTTCTGATAAATCCAAGTAAAATTAAGCTCAATAACAGTTTTTGTTGAATGGTAAAAATATAGTACCATCCCACTTTTAGAAAACAACTTGACCTGTCCATTCATTGAGCAAACATGTCAGTGCCCATTACACACCAGACACTGTTCTAAGTGTGAGGACAAGCGGTGAACAGAACACATGTAAATCCCTGCCCTGTCTCTCCATCCAGCCAGCTGCCCAACTATTCTACATCTGCTTACGTGCACTAACAGAAGTGTTCCACAGTAAGACTTAGTTTGATTTATTCTTTTCTCCGTTGTATTTCTCTGAACAGCTTTATTGCTTAATATAACTGTTATTTACATCCTCCAGGAAGCAGATATCAAAACGAAGATAAAGGGGCTAGAGTTGTGTCATGGTTAATGCCTGTGAAAAGTAGAGGTGAGAGGGAGCAGGAGTGGGCAGGGAAAACCTTCTGACCACAGTGTCGGTCTGACACCTGCAAAAGAGAGGGAAGGAAGGAAGCTTGGGAGAAAGAGCTGCAGACTGCAGTGCAGCTCCGAGAAGTTTCACACAATCCAACAGGCTGGTCTAGCCCCTGGGCTGCTCGTAGAGCAATCTGCCGGTGTGGGCAGAAAGGCCAGGCCTAGTCCCCCTGCCGTGCTCAGAACTGGCCAGGAGCTGCCTGGGAACAGAGTGGTCTCAGCTCAAACTGTGGCAGCCCCCAAGGGTGTGGCAGCTGGAGAGAGTGCCCACCGTGCTCCTCACAGCTGAAAGGCGAGCTCCTTCTTGAAGTGAGGTCTGAGCAAGGCTTCCAGAGCTGCCACACTCACCATGCGAGACTTCTGGTTTAAAAAGTCATTTCTTAAAAAAAAAATTTTGTAGCCATCATATAAAGACAAAAGAGCAGAAAATAGTCTGGTTTATTTTCTGCTAAATTGAAGAACTGTGAAAGAAAACACAAACTTAACTGCATAACATTTTATAATTTCTATAACTTAAAAAGAACAATAAACAGAATTAAGGGCAAGCAACTAAACTACGGAAAACATTTGAAATAAATATGACAGGCAAGTTAACAGTCTTTAGCTGAAGAGAATTAATAAAAATTGATTAAAAAAAAACCATTTGAACCCCAATAAAGATAATAGGTAAAAGATATTAGACAATTTGCCCAAAAAAGGTATAAAACAAATAGAATTGGAATATTTTTAACTTCACCGGTAATTAAAAATCTGTAATTTTATACAAGATTTTTTTTAACCTAAGAAATTCACAAAGGCTTAAAAAATTGTATTACTCAATACTTGTAAGAGTAGGTGAAACAAGTTATTCTTGTGCATTTCTGGAGATGGTATAATTTCGTGATAATTTTGGACCTATTATTTTCCCTTAATAGAATATATGCCAAGGAAATAATTTAAAATAGGGAAAAAAGCTTTAGGCACAAGAATGTTATTCCAGTCAGGAATCTTGATTATGAGAAACTCAACTCAAGCGGCTTAAGCCAAAAAGGGGAAATTATATGTTCATATAAACAAACCATCAAACCATGGAAAGTAGGGTTTAGAGCAAGCCTGGGGGTAGACTGGATGCAGGAACTCCACAGCAAGTCATGCGCACACGCTCTCTCTCTCTGTCTCTCACACACACAAACACACACACATAGACTCCATGCCCCTCGGCATCTGATGTTTGTTGGCCTCATTCTCACAGCTCCAGGAGAAAAACAAAACAAAAACAATGGTATGTTAATTAGTAGGTATTGAAAGACTGTTTCTCTCAACAACAGTCGGAGTTTTAAAAGGAGCTCAGGTACAGTACATGATGGAGAACAAGGCAGCCACGAGCTTTAGGGGCACATCCTTACAGCTGGAATGCCAAGGGAGTAAGACTCTGCGCTACTCAGCCCAGCAGGGTCATAAGCCCATCACTGAGCCAGTTCACGGCCGGCTTTTCCCCGTCAGATCTCTCTCTCAGTAACCCCTGCCTATTAGTCTTATTCTAGATCCTCACAGTCTGTCACCTGGACTGTCCATATTTGCTCCCAAGAGGTCTCACACTTTCCATAACAACCCCCTACCTCGCCCTCACATGCCACATCAGCCCCCATTAATCCATCCTGTGCACTGTGAGCAGTGTTAGCTTTTTTCCTAAAACACAAATCCGACTGGGTCACTCTTTTGCACCACCTTTTCACCAGACCCCACTGCTCTTAGGATGAAGTCCATGTCCTCATGGAGAAGTCCATAAGGCGACACAATCTCCCCTCCCACTGTTCTCCTTGACACACACGCTCCAGGCCCACACCCTGCCCTTGAGCTTGCTCTGTTTTACCAGTGCTCGGGCAACCAGTTCCAGGCAGACTGTGACCAGCTCTGAGCAAGTCCAGCCATGGCCACCTTGTCTCCGTTCCACACCAGGGGCCTCTGGCTAGATTCTCTGGGGCTCCTTTAACCTCATGAAGTAGGATGTTCACGAGAACCTTCTGTTAAATTAATCAAACACGGAGGCCACTAGATTAACATGGCACTAATGCCATGGCAGCCTACTAAGCAAACCCAAATCTCAGCCTACAAAGACTCAAGGTCACAAAATCAAAACCTAAGGACAACTAATCACAGCCAACCAGGCTTCAAGCTACAGCCAATCAAGCAATTGCTTTGTTTCTGCAGCTTCTCTATAAATGTCTCCCCTCGGCTCCTGTTGGCAGAGTGCTCCTGACTACTTCCAGTTTGGTGCTGCCTGATTCTAATCAGTTTTTCTGCAGATAAACTCCTAAAATTTTTAACACACCGTGGTTTATCTTTTAACACTGCTCAACTCTCAGGCAGGCACCAGCCAAAGGCCCTGAACAACTGAAGCCTACGAGGCCATCCTTGACCAATATCAAAGCCAGTGGATAAATGTCTTCCTCTTTTGTTCCTCAAGAGGACAGTTTTAAGATGTTTCATAAAGCTCCTTGGAAGGCTCCACAGGATGGAGCACCAGTCACCCACGCTAGTGCCGGACTCAGTGGCCACGTGCATGTGTTGGTGCTTCTTCCCCATTTCATGTCCCCTGAGATCACATTCCCAGAAAGTCTACCTGAACCCAAATCTCTGCCTCAGGATCTGCTCTGGGAGACCTCAGGCTAGGACACTAAGTTTTTCCAGGCCAACAACTTCCCTGGAAGGTCATAATCTGACCACCTTGGGCAGGAAGATCCAAAACCTGAGAAAAGAAGGAGGACTACTCAGTGAGAAGACAACTGCCTTAATCCAAAACCTAATTCTAACTCAGGTAGAACTGGGGATCCAAGAAGCCCAGTCTCAGAGCAGTTTGGCATTCAAAGCAGCAATCCAGCAACCAAACTAATGTGAGTAAAATCATTACCATCATTCCTATCAGAAAACATCAGGCATAGGGAAGTGTATTTTAATACACATGTATTTTTTTAATCCTCTCTCTTACCTCCACCACTCTCACTGTCCTCTACATGGAAAAGAACTGCCCGTCAAGTCTATATTCTCTCTCCTTGACCTCCAACTTTCAACTTCAAAACTCCTTAGAGAATGACAAAGTCTTCATAGTTCTAGACTTTCTTCTCCTTTCTTTTCCCCCTTTATCGTCCCTCTCTTTTGCTCTTGGGAGTAAATCTTGGCCTTTTTCTTTGAAAATACCCCAATCCATCTATTCTGTGTTATGTTTTCTACTACTGTCCCAATTCAGCATCACAGAGCCTAGAAACCAACCTAGCAAAGACTGAATCCTCTGCAGCTCTTGGAGAGGAAGAAGAAGTGGTAGCCCCAAGACTCAGAATTCTCTTTAGTGGGATAAAAGAGGCTGCGAACGCTCAAATAATTTGTTCTTAGTCACGCGATATGTAAGTTAAACACAAAGGCAAGTGCACCTCGAGTTTCCTCGTTCCTCTGCAAGGAAAAGAAGAAAAGAGGAGTGAAGGGAACAGCCTTTAAATATTGACATTAACCCAGGAATTCTCGTAGCCCATGTGCTGTCTACCTCTACTTTTGAAGCATATGTTATACAATATATTTTATATTTGTTAAATCCCTGAACGTACTTCTGTCACTGAGTAGTCACTGGTAGCTCAGATATTCACAGGCTGCGGGAAGTAGGGACTAACTCACACAGAAATATGCTAATGACACTAAATGGGCAGCAGGGGGAATTAACAGAAGGTTACCTGGATCACAGTGCTACAAACACTGGAAATCAGATTATAATCACATGCTATTTATGAGCCTGAACTCAGGGCCACAGGAGCTCATGACATCATGGAGCTATGATCGCTGGACACTTCCAACTCACCTCTAGAGCTGGACCTGCCACATAGGTGAGCTGGATGTGCTCCCAGGTTAGGGTGTAAGCTGTGCAGGAGAGAACTTGCCAGGGTCTCTCTCCCTACCTCTCCCTTTTACAAAGCTCTTCCTTTGGACAGCTTAACATCCTTGGTCAAGCCTGGTCCCATTGTGGGGTGATGGTGGTCAGGAGAGGATGTGGCTTGCGCATCACTTTCACAAAGGGTCTCAGGCGGAGGAGACAACTCACTGAACCAAGAGATACAATAATGGGGTTGAAGAAAGATGTGCGCCATATGCCATACGCTTAAACTCAAATCTAGTCCACACTGCCTGAGTGCTTGTGAAAGGATAATTTAATAAATCCTATAATTATCTTGTGAGCAGTGCAATTATATTGTATTATTTGTTAAATGTGTTAAACAGTTAATTGCCTCAATGTAAACATTCAAAACAGCACAGTTTTTCAAGTCATTTTGCATTTCTTCCTCTTTTTTAATAAATGGGAATAACTTAGGCCTGTCAAATTCTGAGCACTCCCAAGTCAAGTAGCTTTTGTCTGGACATTATGCTTCTATGGGCTTCGACTTTGTAGATCTCTACAACATTCATCTATGTGTTGACTAGTTAGCAAATAAGAGAAAATTAAATAACTGGTACCTGAGTGCATACTCTTTGTAAGTCACTGGCACAAATGAAAAAATAGTAGACATAGTTCTTGCCCCCAAGTTTATATTCCAGAGAGGGAGATGGGCACTCATCATGGAATCATGTCATTAATCTAAAATTACACTCATGATAAGTTGCAATAGAAGAATTTGACCTTCTTTGGTGGGAATCAGAAAAGTATTCATGAAAAAAGGACAGAGGTTAAACAAAAAGACAACCTATGGAATGGGAGAAAATATTTGCAAATGATGTGACTGACAAGGGCTTAATTTCCAGAATACAAACAGCTCATACAACTTAATAACAAAAAAACAAACAACCCAATAAAAAAAATGGGCAGAAGACCTAATCAAGCAATTCTCCAATGAAGACATACAAATGGCCAATACACACATGAAAAAATGTTCAATATCACTAATTATCAGAGAAATGCAAATCAAAACTACAATGAGGTATCACCTCACATCAGTCAGAATGGCCATCATTGAAAAGTCCACAAGCAATAAATGCTGGAGAGGCTGTGGAGAAAAGGAAACCCTCCTACATTGTTAGTAGGAGTGTAGTTTGGTGCAGCCACTATGGAAAACAGTAAGGAGATTCCTCAAAAAACTAAAAATAGACTTACCATATATGATCCAGATTCCACTTCTGGGCATATATCTGGAGGAAACTAATTCAAAAAGATCCATGCTCCCCAGTGTTCATAGCAGCACCATTTACAACAGCCAAGACATGGAAACAGCCTAAATGTCCATCAACAGATGACTGGGTAAAGGAGTTGTAATACACACACACACACACACACACACACACACGAATACTGCTCAGCCATAAAAAAGAATAAAATTATGTCTTTTGCAGCTACATGGATGGACCTGGAGATCATCATTCTCAGAGAAGCAAGCCAGAAAAAGAAAAATACCATATGATATCACTCACACATGGAATCTTAAAAAAAGACACAAATGAACTTCTTTACAAAACAGAAACAGACTCAAGAGACATAGAAAACAAACTTATGGTTACCAGCAGGGGAAGGGGGTGGGAAGGGATAAATTGGGGGTTTGAGATTTGGAGATACAAACTGCTGTATATAAACTAAATAAACAACAAGTTTATACTGTATAGCATGGGGAACTGTATTCAACATCTTGTAGTAAAATATAATGAAAAAGAATATGAAAATGAATATAAGTATGTATACGTATGACTGAAACATTATTCTGTACACCAGAAATTGACACAACTTCGCATGCTGAATATATTTCAACTAAAAATTTTTTTAATTAAAAAAAAATTTTTTTAAGAAAGGACAGAGGTTAAACAGCTATCTGAAAAGGGAATAGAAACAAAGTAGGAAAATGTGGCAGGGTTGGGGGAGAGAGTCCAAGGCAGGGGGAAGAGCAAGGTTAAAGGCCCTGTGGTGAGAGGGAGCAGCATAGATTAGAGACTTTGAAGGATGCCCTGAGCCTCTAAGGTACAGAGAACTGGAGAAAACAGAGTCGGGATGAGGCTGGTTGAGGAGATTACTTTGAATCCCCAGGATTTTTTTTTCTTTTGAGGAGGATCATCTCACCGCTGCCCACACACACCACCTTCAAGCCCTGCCCGGAACACCGCTGGCCCCCATCCCATAACCAAAGTCTAATTACCTTTCGGAGCTCAACTTGAGCCTGCGCTCTCTAGAATAAATCTGCTAAGTACTTACTGCTCTTAAAGCAGGACTTTCTTACTGCGCTGCAGATTTTGAACAGTAGTAAAACCATGAGGGAACAAACCCGTAATAGCGAAAGTGTTGTCCACAGGAAGAGGATCAAGCAACAGCATTAAAATGAGTTTAAAGAAGTAGACCAAAAAAAAAGGGAAATATGCCCACACAGGAATTTTTTAGTTTTTACAGATAAGGGCAATTTTTACGTATTCAGAACAACAGCTTTGACTTATTAGGAGAGTTTTCACATCAAAATACTGCAAGGCATGCCAAGGGGTGTGGTGTAAAAACGGGTTAGAACGAAGCTGAAGAGAGAATCCACGGAGCCAAAATTTGCCTCTTTAAAAGACTTTCGAAAAAGTAGACAAAACTCTGGCAAATTGGTAAAGAAATCAAAAGAAGCATAAATAGACAATATTAGGAGTGATAAGCGAGCATTACTAAAGACGCCACAAAGAGTTTTTAAAATAAGAGAACATTTTGGGGAGGATATAACTCCGTGGTGGAGTGCGTGTTTAGCATGCACGAGGTCCTGGGTTCAATCCCCAGTACCTCCATTAAAATAAACAAACAAACCTAATTATTCCCTCCCCCAAAAAAGAACAAACCAACCGAAGAGAACACTAAGAACAATGTTTTGGCGTAAAGCTGTAAACAGATTAAGTAAATAATTGACTACAAAAATATATCTCGTCAAAATTAATTCAGTAAGAAAGTAAGTTAGACAATATATAACTGGAATTAGACAGGTAAGGTAGACTTAACCTCAAATAATTCAGGGCCAGTTTACGG
The DNA here is from genome assembly GCF_048773025.1 of Camelus bactrianus. Taxonomy (NCBI): domain Eukaryota; kingdom Metazoa; phylum Chordata; class Mammalia; order Artiodactyla; family Camelidae; genus Camelus; species Camelus bactrianus. Next base: position 81,298,725 of record NC_133543.1, on the reverse strand, counting down.
CAAAGGAGAGAAAAGGCCCTCAGGAATTCCCACAGCAGCAAAATGGGTCTTTCCCCCACGCTCCTCCCAACTGCCTACCTGTGATGTACAAGGAGGACACCGAATAACTGAGACTATCAATGAGGCAGATTTTCTTCTCACACTGACATCATGTTGGCCTGCAGGTTTTCCTGAAATTTGCATCAGCAACACTATCCTTAAGGGTCTCTTTTAAGCAGGTGTGTGCGACGAAACCGGCCTAAAGCATCATGCCGGCAGTCCTAAGCCTCTTTGGTTGGTAGGACATTTTTGAACACCAGTGGCACACTTGAAAGGCCTTCAGACAATACCAAACAAGTCAGCAAGAATTATAATAGGATCGTGCTACAGTGGAATGAGGCACTGTGACTGTCAAAGCAGCGCGGTCACGGCTGTCACCCTGCAGCACCATGTCAGTGTTTGAGCAGACCCTTTGCTACCTGACCAGGCTGTACCATACATTGTGAAGGCAAAGACCTGACATCTCACATCCAAGAACAGAAGACCTCTCTCTGGCACCAGCTTGCACTTTTCCTTAAATCTCTTATGTCTTAACCCATAGCAAGTTCTATGCATTGTGTCACACAGCCCTGGTTGAGTTACTCCATCAGAATTGTAACAGTGAGACTCTGTAAACACAGGACTTGCCCCAAGACTGGAAGAGTAATGAAGGCCCGAATCAATTAGCATATTTGATTGGAATTATGGTGTCATGTATGACACCGCCTTATTCACTCATTTCTCTACTGTCTTGGTCCTGGTTTCCCAGAAGTTGGCCCTGAGACGAGGATTTGTGTGCAAGTGACTTATTAAGGAAAGGCTCCCAGGAGAAAGCAGTAAGAGGGTGGGAAAGCAGGTCAGAGAAGGGAAACAGCCAGGCCAGGCTCTTCACGCCCCAGCCTCAGCCTGATCCCACGGGAAACTCTGGAGGGTCAGTTGCAGCACAGAATCTGTCCTGCCTCAAGGCAAAGGAGCCAGCTTTCTACTCGTGTATCAGTCAGTCATTGCCTTTCAGCTGCCCTGAGGGCATGAAAATTCCCATTAACTTTGAGCTCTGGGAAGTGTCCAGTTCAGGCTGCTTCGTTAGCCCTAGGGTAGTTCTCCAAAGTGCAGGTTTAAGCTATTAAGAGCGGAAACCCCCAGAAGCTGTGGATGGGAACACAGCACTGGTAAATGTTGCCAAGGGGACAGGAGGTCTGAGACCTAAAAGTGCTTAACTGCTCTGAGTCTCAGCCTTTGCATCTGCGAAGTTCAATGGATTTACCTCCAACAAGGTGACCTTTAATCAGTTCTAAGATGCATGTATTTTCAAATTTCAAATCTTTGAAATCAGGATACATTTTATAATCACTGCTGGCCAGGCAGTAACCACGACAGAGTTGTTCCTGCCTGTGCTTTAGAGAACTTGGGCCTTGCTGCTCACATTAATGTCACCTTAATTGAGTGATATGCACTGTTAACAGTTTATATATTTTAATCACCATTTTAAAGGTCCGCAGAATGACTCCATTATGATTCAACATTGATATGAAAAGTTTCAACAGAAACACACAGCAGAAAGTGGAAAAAGCAGTAGAACATGTGAATTTGGTATTAAAGATACAAATGTTCCTCTTAGGAGGAATGACTATGTTTACATATTTTTAGCAAGGCAATAAACCAAACACAGCCTTTTTATAGACCCTTAGGAAGGAAGACACTCACAAGTAGATGAATTTTGTTACAGAGAAATGTGCAGAAAGCTTGCCTCTCGTGGCAGAGAACTTGCCCAATCCTTCAGAACAGAAGAAAGAAATTTCAAAGCAGTAAGGGGCTAGTGTGGCCGACTCATGGCAGACACTGGCATGTGTCACAGTCAGCTGGCAGGTTTTTTTCTTATTTCCTGATACATAAAATAATGGTGAACCAGACAGCCAGTGATGCCTGAGACTGAATGAAATTCCCCCAAACTCCAAAAGTCACAATCACATTTGGCTGTGCCCTGGAGCTGACAGTGCAAAGCAGAATGTGAGGAAACAGTGCCACCAGGTAAGAAGAGGCCAGACCTTATGGGTGTGGCCCTGGCTGGCAGCAACAACATGGGATCGACTTATAACGGATGGGAAGGAAACCTTTAACGTCTAAGAGAGAGTAGCTAGAGATGGCTCATGACGAACCAAGTGGTACCTTCTGGAGCTGCTCTGCCTCTGTTCTCTCCCCATGAGAGACTCCTTCTCCTCACCATGATACGCAGAGACTTCATAATCCTCACACGGCCCTAACAGCAGGCCCACTGAAGCCCTGGCTGGGCTGGCTGTGGCCCCTCTTGTTGCTTCCTGTGGGGGTCCCGGGGTCTCACAGGAGGAAGTGGAAGAGCCCTGGGGGCAGGGAGGGAACAAGGGCAGTAGCTACTTACCAGTGTGGAAATCCTTTAATGTTTAGAAAATCATTGCGGCCACATGGGTGTTTACCAGCTGAATGTCAGCCCCGCTGTGACCCTTCCTTCTACGTCTCTCCCTCCCCGTACGACTTGGAGAGGCCAGACAATGTAGAAAGCGTGGGTCAGGGTAGAGTCTGCCATGGGCCTGAATCCCTGCTGGATGACCTTAAGCAAGCCATGAACTTCTCACACTCTCAACTTTTTCATTTATATAATGCAGAAAACATGCAATCCTATAGGTTTCTTAAAATTAAATGCAATAAGGTGGATGGAGTGCTTACTCATGGGACTCAACACATAGCAAGTTCTTCACAAACAGAAGCTGCTACGACATTTATGTTTCTCATGCACAGTTGTCCTGCGGTATCTGAGGGGACTGGTTCCAGGGCCCCCGCAGGTAGCAAAATCCTCAAATGCTCAAGTCTCTTATAAAAATGGCGTGGTGTTTGTGTATAGCCTACGCACACCTCCCGTATACTTTAAATCATCTCTGGATTACTGATTAATACCTAGTACAACGTAATGCAATGTAAATAGTTGTTATACTGTGTGGTTTAAGGAATCATGACAAGGAAAAAAGTCTGTACACATTCAATACAGACGGGAGGATAGAAGACCTAACGTCGGAGTGTAAGTCAGCAGCAACGTCACATTTTCTAATCCCCAGTTGGTTGAATCCGCGGATGCCGAGCCCTGGATGTGGAGGGCGGTGCTAATTTGTCCAGTCACTCGTGGATGACTCACACTAGCCAGGCCATGTTGAAGATGTGGGTTTTAGGGTCTGACTGCTGATAACCATTACAGCACACCCACAACGAGAACATCTGGTTTCATGGCAATTCTAGTCCCTGTGTTCTTTGAATCGGTTTAGGATTTCCTTTTCCACCTCCAAAACAAATAAAAGCTTTGTGCTAAATTTACCATTTCTGAGAGGGTTGAAAACATTCTTTATTAAAAAAAAAAAAAAACAAAAACAAACAAACAAGCTCCAGGACGCTATGGGAGAGAGTTATCTATTTTGGCAAGTTGTGTTTCCACTAAGTGCACATTACAGAGTCAACTCACCCTGGTAAAGCAGTTGAGATATTTCTCACTGACCTTTCTGGCCCCAATTATCTAATGCTCAGCAAAGCTTTTATGGAAAATATCATCACAATTTATAGCTAATGAGTGAGCTGAGCACTCTCTGTGTCTTTAAAATGTGCCTCCTCATCCTATATTAATGCTCATTTAGTACTGTTTTTCATGTTATACATACTATCACAGTGAACATGCTTGTAGTTACATCTTTGTGCCTTCCTCTAATCACTTCCTGAGAAATTCCTAGAAATAGAATGGCTGGGAAATATGCTATACAGATTTTTTTTAACTGAACATGTATTGCCCTCCAGAAAGTTTGTTACCAATTTATGATTTAAGCAGTAGTGTATATAAGTGTCCTCACTCATATTCTCATCAACATCTAACTCTTTACGAGTCTGGTAGGTGAAAATACCACCGTATTGTTTTATTTTGCATTCCTTCAGTTACTCGTTCGTTAAGCATCTTTTTGTTTGCTTATTAACCACATGGATAACTCACTCTGCTTGAGTCTTTTGCTCATTTTTCTATGGGCTCCTGGAATTTTTATTGTTACAAACATTTTAAAATATATAATAAATAAATGTTATTTATATAAATGCAAATACAAATGAAGAACTCATGACTATATACAGAGGGTATTTGAAGGTTTTAGCTATTACAATCTGGCCTGGTAAAAAGGAGTTCGAGTCATTCTTTTTTTTAACGGAGGTACTGGGGATTGAACCCAGGACCTTGTGCATGCACACACTCTACCACTGAGCTATACCTTCCCCTCCAGAGTCACTCTTAGGTTTTAGTTTCAAATATAGTGCTTAGAGTAGATTCGAGATAATTTCGTGCTAGTCAACAAGACCTAGCCACAATATTCTGATTACTACTTTAGAAATCAAGATAAGCCAATGTGATTAGTAATAAATCTTGGCTCCTCTGAGCAGACCTAATAAATAGGCCCTGCTCTTAATGTAACAACCCTGGGGAAGAGAGATGGAAAATCACCTGTGAAGGGCAGACCTTACTGGTATTTCTCTGCTCCTAGTTGATGATGGCATAAAATTAGCAACAACTATTTCTCGGCATGAGACCTTTCAGCTCTTGGCAGTAGGAGGCACAGGGGCACTCTCCACACATTGACCTGCCCTGAGGGAGGATGGAGGGGTAAGGCTGGGGGAGGGATACAGCAGGCAGGATCCTCTTGGGAGAGAGAGGAGCGCTAAAGGTGAGCATCCTACAGGCCAGGCCAGCTCCGTCCAGGTGTGTGGTGGGGAAGGGGCTGGCTGGCAGAGGACAGTCAACCTGTGGGATGGCCATCCGCCCCAGAACGTCAAAGCTTTGGGAGGGCTGGTGGGGCCCCAGTGTTAGTGGTGGAAAATGTGCCCCTTCTCTGTTCATTAAGTTGCCTCAGGAGTAAATCTGTGTGTGTGCTAAGACCATGGTCCTTCCCTGGTTTCTGTGCAGTGATGGAATGCATGATTTTGGTTTTCTTTTTATCACTCATTATTTTTATTCATGAGTGTATACATGAATCTCCTTTCCTTTCCAACTGGGTTATAAACTCTTTGAAGGTAGTATTTCTTTGTAGAATTCTTAATGTTTAGCAAAGTTTTAAGTACGCAATAAATACTCAAATGTTTATCTCTACCAACATACAACCTACTAATAAATAACAGAATTTTTAAAGATTAAATAATACTATATAAAATAAATATTTTATTACTGAACTATTATTTATTTCCAAGATCTGTAAAATGGGAAGGAAGAAGAGAGAATACATAGGAAGGCAAATGGAAAAGAGGGTATGCTTTCTAGGTCACAGAATTTTATAACCAGAGGGGGTCATAAACATCATTAATCTAATACTTCTATTTTACAGAAGGAGAAAATGATATCAGAAAGAATGACTAATCTTTTTGTTTGTTTTTCTTTTTTAAAAAAATAAGATCACAGATAGCAGCTTTTTTTTCACTTATAAAACATGAACAATCTCCCCACATCATTAGATATTGTTCTATGGCATCATTTTTAATAACTTTGTGGTATTTTAATGTAAGAATATGCCACATTTATTTACTCATTCCTGGGAAGGCACTCTAACCTACAATAGAAGTACTACCAGGAGGGATAAACTGGGAGTTCGGGATTTGCAGATACTAACTACTATATATAAAATAGATAAACAACAAAGTCCTACTGTATAGCACAGGGAACCGTATTTGATACCTTGTAATGACCTAGAATGAAAAAAGAATATGAAAAGGAATATATATATGTATAAATAAATCACTATGCTGTACATCAGAAACTAATACAACATTGTAAATCAACTATACATCAATTAAAAAATATTTTTTGCTGCAAAAAATAAATTATCAATTATCCATAGTAAAAACAAAAACAAAAAGACTAGGAGTCATGGAAGCCTCTTTTCAAGAAAATGAAAATTTTGTTATCTTGGTATAAATATTTTAAGCTAGGCCCACAGGTGTTGCCTGGCAGGGGCCACCAGAATTTTGCTTTGACAGCAGATGGTCAGTATCTAGGAGATGATTATCTGTGTCTAAAAGGAAACCATGGGGCTCCCCAGGCTTCCCTCTTTTGCCTTCTCATTTCTTAGTCCCTCTATAATCTTATTTACTCCTACTGCTTGATTTACCTTCACACACACAAAAAGAAAAAAAGAATATTAATTCGCTGTTATTGGTATCATGTAAGACCCTTCCTCACCTGGCCAGGCCCACCTCTCACCCTCACCTGTTGCCTCACAGACCCTACAGGGTCCTGCACTCCAGCCCCTCCCCACTTACTCTCCAGCTCACTTTACATGTGCTGATTGCTTTGCTAAGAAGCCTTTCCTCTAAACCTCATATACCTGTTTTTCAAAACACAGCTCTGAGCTGACTTCACCTGAAGGCCTTCCATCAACCCCCACCTGGAGTGGGGCTAACCCCACCCAACGCCTGTCTGCATTTTGTGCAGCCTGTGCTCTCTCTCTCTCCAGGACTTACTACATAGAATGATAATGCTGCTTCCTTGGCCTTCTCACGCACTAAATTGTAAATCCTTGAGGGGACTGGGATCCTCAGCATCTTGTATATGCCTGGTGTGAAGTAAAGTGCTCAGTGAATGTCTAGTGAATGAAGTAGAAACTGCTTTTTTAAATTTCTCACATTATTTCATTCTTTGGCTCCCCACTGCACCGAGCACAAACCTCCCTGCCAGGTTTTCAATGTCACATCCAATAATCCTATCCCATCCACTCCTGACACACCCCTCCCTCAACTGGACAATCAGTGTGTTGTCCCTGAGCCTTCGGTCCTCAGTCCCACCTCTACCCTGCTCTCCAGCCTGCAGTGTCGTCCTCACACCAACATTCAAGGACGAATTCAGATCTTCCTGCTACTTGAAGTTGTCTCTGATGACTCTTTTCAATTTGTTTGTTTCCTTATTCTACAGATCTCCTTTTTCTAACAGCCTGATTTCAAATACTTAGTCATCTTTGATTTGTGTTCTGATATTTTGTTTGTAAACCATGCTCACGATATTCACCTGGCCACCTCTTACTCTTAATGAGCTTTCCTGACAATTACCACATGATGATTTTCTAATTTCACCTGATTTTGTAAATGTAGATTATAAACAAGTATAATTTCAGGTTCACTTACTGCTTCACGCGGTTACCAGGTCTTCCCGTATAACCGTATCTTCCCCGGGGAAATGTATTTTCCTTCTACATTCTCTTGCTGCTTCCTAAGACCCCTGGAATAGTGTCATATACATAACCAACAATAAATTCTCACCTTATTAGCTGACTTTAGATGGTTAAAGTTTTTCTAAATATTAGAAAATAATAACTAATGATGTAAAATGTTATAAAGGAAAAATTCATCCCACCCCAGTAACAGGATTTAGACTAATTCTAAATCAATGAAGGCCAAAATAATGGGATTTTACTTTATTTCATAGAGTCAGAATCTCTTACAGGAGGAAGGAAACTTCAGAATTACTTAGTCCTTACCCCAACACACCAATCAGCAGTCAGAGCCCCTCCTGCAGCTCCACCATGAAGCTTTGAGGCAGAGCTTCCGGTGACAGCAGGCCCCGCTGTCTGAAAGCAGCTCAGTGAGCAAGTGTGTCCTTGTGCTGACACACAGATCTGTTTCCCTGCAGCTCCTCTCACTTGTCCTACTACTGCCCGTTTGAGGCCAAACAGAACAAATCTAATTCTTCCACATGACACTCCTTCTAGTATTTGAGACAGTTACGATGGCCTCTCTCCTCCTTTCCCTGCCCCATCTTCTCTATACTAAATCTCCAAACTCCGCACATGGTGGCCATTGTTCCTGTTCCCTTGCTACCTGTGTGTGTGTGTGTGTGTGTGCGCACACGCGCGCGTTTCCTGACCAAGATCCATGTTGTCCACGTTCCTCAAAGAGTGGGCCCACAATACTCTTGATTAGGGGCTGCAAATTCAGATACTCCCAGGGGCCAGACCCTACTAAAGGCAAATGCGTGGCTATGGCTCAGTGTAAAGAGATAAGGAGTGATGGGAGCTGACTTTACCCCTGACTCTCCTATGTGAAATCTTAAACCCGTGTGCTGGCCAAATAATATTGGAGCGTGTGAACCATATATGCCATTTTGAGCCACGAGTTATGTGACTAAAGCAAAGCTGACTATCATCTCCCTGATACAAAAGAGGCAGCTGACATTATATTATACCAGCTACTACATGTGTTTGTGCATATATATATACATACATGTATATATAATATTATGTTATATGCATTATATATTTTTGTGTTTTTGTATTTTATATATAATAGTTTTATACTATAATTATAATTTGTATATTATACATTATATAATTTATATATTGTACAAATGTTGATTTTACCTGAGCCCTGTGACCTCAAAAACAACAATGTTAAACCTCAGTTCCCCTCTTTGAGAAAGTCCTCTTATCAGATGAATTTTTTCTTTGATGGGACACCCCATTACTTTTGGCTGGTCAAGGCATCGTAGGATTCTAATTCTCTGACACCACTGAGGTAAGTGGTTCCATAGCATTTACTAACCTGGCCAAAAAGCCTTCAATACTTTTATTTGTGTCATCAATAAAACATGTTCGTGATACAGGGCTGAAAACTGAGTCCTCAGGAACATTTAGAAACCTTTGTCCTAGTCCCTTTTATTGTTAGTTAATGTAGAGTTAACTCTATAGGAAAATAGAGGTAATGAATTAAATATGAAAAATCATTGGCACTTCCTTAAGGCAGAGGCACAAAATAAATATTTGTTGAATTAATGGTCCAAGAAAGAACCACATTTCAATGTAATATTCTTTGATCTAATTGAGCATTTTTATTAAGTTTTATGTTTGTGAATAAAATAATATACTAGTATAGTCATGGGGGAAAAAAGCTGCCCAATTAGCTCTGATCCACTCATTAGTCTTCTGAATATGTGATAGTAGAACCAGTTTTTAAAAATTTTTATTCATTCATCCAACAAATATTTATTAGTATTTATTGCACAACCAGATACCATTTTAGGCACTGAGGATAAAGAAGTAAATCAAACCAAGTTCCTAAACCAAACAGAGTTCCTAAACCAAGCCGAGTTCCTAAACCAAGCCAAGTTCCTATCTTGTTGAGCTCACATTCTAGCAGGGAACACGTAACGAGTAAGTCAACCAATAAATATATAATGTCAGCTTATAATAAGGGCCTCGTAGAAAAATAAAGCAGGTTAGGGGATAGAGAGTGATGGTGGGAGGGGATACTTTAGACAGCATGGTCAGGAAAGGTAGGCGCAAGCAGCACACATACCCGAGAAGAGAGACTCCCAGGCCAAGAAAGGCAAGCGCAGAGAGAGGCCTGGGATGGAGACACAGTTGGCTTATCTGAGGGACAAAAAAAGAAGGCCAGTGCAGAGTGAGGAGGGGTGGAAAATGTGAGTGACAGGCAGGGCCCAGGTTATACAAAGCCCAGAAAAACATGGTAAGGACTTCGGATTTTGTCAAAGATGACTGGAAGCCACTGGCGGACTGAGCCCAGGAGCATGACATGGCCCAATTTTCCTTTTGCAGGCTCACTCTGGCTGTTGTGTAGAGAGTAGACTGGATGTTCTACAAGGGACCAGAGAAGACATGAGTTTTTTCCTTTGTGCCTTTCTTGTATCTCTTTTACAACTCCAGTAAGGACCTTTTTAGAGTTTTTAAATATTTTAGCACCAATGAAATGGATGGGATTAGCCAAGTGGCCAATCAAAGATTCATGAGCTTTAGAATAGTTGCTTCAAAAGTTATTGTAAAGTTCACCCATCCATGAAATGTGAAATGCTTAGGTTGAAAACTACTTCCAGCTGTTCATGAAGATATACGTACCAGGACACTAATGCAGTTCTGTGCATGTCAGAACCCTGGAGGCAAATAGCTGGGGTTTCGCTCAACGATGCTTCTTTTAAGAAAGTGGATGTCAGTGGCCATTTCAAAGAAAACTGTATGGAAACTATAAGGCTATCAAGACAGAGGTAACTAATAATAATAATGAGGAAATAATATAGTAAAACTCTCTGCATTTTAAATATGTTTTGTGTGCTATTAAAAATTACGCTTGTAAATGTAATAAATTAGAACTCCATCTGATGACACTTCCTGCTGGTGATGACTCAAAACCTACCCATCCTCCACCTGATTTGGTTCAGAGAAGCAATGTACCCCATCTCAGGTGGATCAAAACTGGCCTAATCATGACCATGGTTTCTTCCTCTTCCACCTTCCCATGCAAGTGGAGGTGGCCATATGACCCACTTCTGGCCAGTGAGGCATAGGCAGAATCTGCTTGGGAGCATGATCTAAGGAAGCTTTAGCTTTCCTGATAAAAACGGTTGGACACAGCTGACCTCCCCTTTCCCTGCTTCCGCCTGCCTTGTGTTTGGGCATGTCGGCTACTACTCTATGTACTGCAACCATGAGGGAAAGCCAAGAGCTCTACCAAGATGCTGACCACCATCTTTAGCCACCAAACCAACACCATCAGACTCCTACTTCCAGACTTCTTATTAAGTAAGAAATTGAAACTCCTGTGTTTAAACCTCTGTAAACTGGGTTTTCTGTTACTTGTGGCCAAAGAAATTTTTAATTGAGACCTTTGAAGTCACCATTATTCTAGGGAAATGAAATAGCCATCATTATGACTTATAATCTAAAGAACAAGATATGCTGTGCAAGTTCAATGATTGGGAGATATCACGCTAAAGAAATCCCTACAGGATATCATCAACCAGCATCTATCCTGGTCTTTCAGGATTCTCTCAGATTTGTCTGGTATAATAGTTTTAAAATGCCTTTTGGGAAAGATAGCTAACTCTCTTTCCCTCTAAACATAGGGAAATTTACTGCCAGGCTGAATAGGGAATGAGTATCTGGGATAAAGAGATGGACAAACTCAAGAATGGACTCGCTTCTGCTTTGATTAGGCTGGCAAGTTCAAGTCCTAGTACTCTGACAGCAGCTCATCACACACCAGCCCCTCTCTGTGCTTGGAGTTCCACGTCTGATTCTAGATTCGTGAAGAAAGAACCTCCAAGACACAAACGTCCACTTTGATTAGCTCATAACTAGGATGAAGCAGCACGGAAATCTGAATACAAAACATGTGTTACATATAGTCTACTGTCACTTGTGCCAAGTGAATAAATACGCAGGAAGGATTGTAATGGACGTGTGATTTACTAGCATTTGATTGCTTTCACCTGGCTGATGTAGACGGTAAAGAGGTACCCCCGGTTCAAGACTGCCTTTTCCTCTTTGTTTTCATTCCCTTTTTTCTTTTTCTTTCTTTCTTTCTTTTTTTTTTTTTTTTTCCCTTTGGTGGCATCTGTAAAGCATTTCGCTTTCTAATTGTGGATCGCACAGTGCTTTCATGGCTCATGTTACTGTCTTTCAACTTCAAGCCCCTCTTTCCACCCCCACTCTTAAATGAGACATAAAACAAAATGAAAAAGGAGGCCAGTTGGAATTTATTTTCCTCTCTCTGGAGCAGATGTTAAACTCAAACTTTTTAAACAAGGGGTTATTAAAAGAGTCTTCTTTTCATGCCAGAGCAACTGCCCCCGCATCCTAAGTCGCAGCCTCAGGAGGAAGCCCCGCTGACCTTTTCATCTAGGGAGAGGGCAGAGGACGGGACGCCATGCTGGCTCCCAGCTTTTCCTACCGTGGGCCTTGGGCAAAACTTTGAATCTCTCTGGGTCTCAGTTTACTTACCTGAAGAGGGGTTGAATGAAGGAATCTTTGAAATTATTCCAGCTCCTAAGAGTCAATGAATTTTCTCAAAAATTCGAATGTAAAACCACTGACCATTTTTACGAGAAAAGTCACTTTCCCTCTTCCAATTCCTTTTCTCAGTAACCAGGGATCATCTCCTTAGTTTGATTTTATATGGGGTTTGATGCTAATCTCAGTCACTTGGTGTGAAAGCTTTCTAGTAAAGTAGATGTTGGAGAAGCTGCTCCTTTAATTCAGAGACGTAGGTTTAATCTGTTTAGAGAGCCTCACCTGACAAACAGCAGCACTTCTCTGCTTCAGGACTTTTGACATGAGAGCTATTTACTGTTCACGCCTGACCAAAGCAACTGTGTGTTATTAAACTCTCTGTCTCTCCTCTTTCTCTCCCCTACCCCGCTACACATGCACACGAGTGTTACGATCCTTCTAGCTAGTTCAGTTTTCCCCAAATTGAGGTCAAGAATCTTTTGACTTCCGCCCTCCCTGGTAGCTCCCTCCAATTCACGAGTGTCCATCCTGTTTTCTTTATTCACGGTCTGATAAACATCGTTACCCCATAATCCTCAGACGACAGGTACTCATGGATGGAACCTCTTGAGTGTCCCTTTCTAGACAAGCTAACCGGATGCTTCCTATAACAGTGGGTTAGAGAGAAAATGATGGGTTAAAAGGAACTTTCTTTGCTCTTTCTCCGGAAAGGCTTCTAGACTCGTATGCCTGGGCACTGTCACTGTAGTCACGGCCACGACAGTGGTGGTGAGAAAAAGCAAGATCCTCGCTCCCACAATTCCCCTTGTTTTTAACTCAGGAAAATGCCTGAGGCCAGTTCACTTAAGACTGATTTAAATTTTATGGCTCATTTTTACAGCATCCTGAGCCTCTGATTCCACTCAATTTTGTCCTGTTTCAACAAATGAAAAGTGGTTTTGCTGCCAAGCAGCCTGAAGAACAGAAGCATTTGCTCAGGAGAAACGCAAGCCAAGGGACGCAAGAAGCCAAGGGATTTCTCATCGTTATCACCCAGGAACATCTAGCATGCTTTTTTTTCTTCTTCCTTGTTGGGGAAGCTTGAAGCTTCAAGGCCCGACTCAGAGCCACATGGTTTTCATTTCCTGGCCTCCTCCCTGGGCCTCTGCAACACCCGCAGAACACACAAAGGCCCCATCCTCTGTTTGTAGACTCAAGACATCGTCACTGGTACATTTTCCACAGAAGCAAATGAGGCATTAAAAAGTCCATACTCTGCATACGTATCAGCCCAAATAACAAATGGCTGCCTGCTGGCCCCATTCGTTCCCTTGATTTGTAGGAACGCTCATGCTGGTTCAGACTTGAACAGCTTACAAAGCACTTTTACGTTCATTAATCCGAGTCCTTGCTGTAAGCCTGAGAGAAGGGTACACCTTTCGCTTCATGTTACAGACAGGCAGATGACTGTGTGAAGAGGTGAGGTGACTGGCCGAGGTTACACAAGTCAGGGCAGAGCCGCGACTCAGCCCCAAGTCTCTGAATCTGAGTCCAGAGATCATTTTTCTCCCCCACAACTCTAACCTGTGCAATGTCTTCTCTTGTTAGATTGGAGACGTAACATAAATCAGAGCCTGACTGGGCAATGCTGGGTTCCAGAAAAGTTGTCTTGGAAAATACAGTATGAAAAGGTGCTAAGATCCTGGTTGTGGAGTCAAACAGCTTGGGTTGAATGTGAGTGCTGCCTGCTAATGGCTGTGTGCTATTGCATACTTGCAGGGGGCTTCGTTCACATGGTACATCATGAGAATGGGGTCCCTAGAGGTCTCCAGTGCAACTGTCTTGGGAATTACTTGACGTCCCTGTGACTCAGTAGTCCCAGCTGAGAAATGGGCATAATGAGTCCTACTTCCAAGGCTGTTGTGGCAACTGAATAAAATAAAGCATGACCTGGCCCAGTAAAAGACGCTCCAAAATGCTCTGTCCCCCTTGATTCCCCTGATCCTCACCTCCTTGGGTATGTCTCCACTCATACCCCTTCCTGTGGAAATGTTTGCCTCTAGTGAGAGTCTTCCCCTTGTATCCTATACATTTGCTACTATTCCTGTGGCTGGGCCACCCCGACCCCCATCCTGGCAGTCTACCTGGCGCACTGAAGACAGCACTGAGTCAGGCACTGTGCTAAGCCTGAACGTGTATGCCCTCCCTTCATCCCGTGTTCCAGGATCTGCCCCGCCCCATCACTGAACCAGGTCCCCCTGATGAATGAGCAGCATAAGGTGCTCCAGGGGAATCTGGATAAGAAGATTCCCATCCAGGTGACAAACAGGGCTGGGACATCCCCTCTCTGAGTCTCATCTAACTCATCTGCTAGGAGAGGTTTCCTAATACCTGCCCTGTCCCTGAAGAGAACTGCTGTCCCTACAAACACAATGAACCAAGAAAACCAGTGTAAGAGGCTCTGAGTGATTATTAAAAGAAAGGGCCAGGCTCTCATTATTTGCCAAGAGCCCAGTTTTAAAATCTGCCTCCAAGAAGTATAAACAGAACCTAACAGACAGGGAGTGGGTAGAAGTCTAACCACCAACATAATAAAAAGACAGAAAGCTCCATGTAGCAAAGGTACTGCAATGCTGGAGAGACATGAGGAAATTAGAGCTGAACTACCTAGGATTTCTAAGCTAAGAAGGAAAAGGACATCAGAGAACCCTAGAATGCCCTGCCAATTTCTTTTGTATTCCTAGTTTCAGGCTGATCATGTGGGCTGAGGGTCAACATCCCATCAACCAGACCCAGCTCACCTGCGTGTGTCTGAACTGCGCGCACCCAACAGGCAACCACGTGGAGTCTTGCCACTTTTTTTTTTTTGCCACTTTTTCTTTTTGCCACTCTGCCTTGCGTGATTGTAAATAAGAGAACATTAAGAGAGTCCCTGAAGTTAGACCTGGGATAGTGTTTCTAAATGCAGAGTCCTCACCTGTGTGTATTTATGGGACAATTAGATGCACGATACAACTCAGAAACTCTTCCGGGAAACTCACATGTGATCAGAGCAGTGGTATTTGTTTGTTCAATTCCCCACATATTTGCTGGGCACCTGCCTGTCATGCCAGGCCCTGCACTGGGCACTAGATGTAGAAAGGTGTGTAAGGATCAGAGTGGCCCCCAAAGACTCAGGCCATGACAGGTGGGGGAGGGACAATTAGGCTCCAGCTACTTGCTGCCATTGCTTGTTTGTTTTCTTCTTTGCTGTGTGTCTTTTTTCCCCAAAGCAGGTAAAGGGAGGGTAGCCCAAGCATCTGGTAAGAATTTGCAAATCTCAACACACTCCCTAAGACCCGCTGGAAATTCCTCATCCCCCAGCATCATTTTATAAGTTGCTGGCAAAAAAATAAGCACTCATCTTTTTTAATATTTGTAACTGTGAAATAATAGAAAATATATATTGACCCTTGCTCCCAGTTCCTAACACAGAGCTCCTAAATGTCTTGGAATTTCCTTGGTATAGGAGCAGTGTTTGGTTCTAAGGAGGCAAAGCTTGGTGGGCCCCTGGATGGGTGATGGTCACCAGAAAGACCAGCCAAGTTCCAAGTTGGGAGCTTGGAACTTTAAGCACCTTCCCCTATCCTCCGGGGAGGGGAGACTGGAAATGGAGTTAATGGTCGATCATGTCCGTGTGATGAAGCCTCCATAAAAATCCCAAATGTATATGGGGTTGGGGAGCTTCCAGGCTGGTGGCACGTGGCAGGGCTGGAAGCTCTGTGCCCCTTCCCACATGCCTTGCCCTGTGCATGTGTCTCTTCCACCTGGATGTTCATCTAGATCCTTTATCATATCCTTTCATAACAAACCAGTAAACGTAAGTGTTTCCTGAATTCTGTGAGCCATTCTACCAAATTATGTAACCCAAGGAGGGAGTAGTGGAACCTCATATTTACAGCCAGTCGGTCAGAAGTACTGGTGACAACATGGAACTTGAGATCGACATCTGCAGTTGGGGGCCTGGGGGCAGTCATGTGGGGGCTGAGCTCTTAGCCTGTGGGATCTGATGCATCTCTAGGTAGACAGTGTCAGAACTGAATTACAGGACACCCAGTTGGTGTCGGAGAGAACTGCTTTGTCAGAGGAAAAAAACCCACACATTTGGTGACCAAAAGTGTCAGCAGTGAAGTGCTCTGTGTGAGTAGTAAAGGGAAAACATACAGGAGGAAGAGTGAGTTTTTCCTGCCCTAACAAAATGAGGGAGATGATTATTTGCATTAAAAGTTATTTTTCCTTTAAAAAATAATCCTATAAATTATTTATAGTGCCTTCAAAGAATATTAAATTCATAAAATCCAGCATTTACCTTAAAGTCTTTATTCCACAGTGAGGTTTGCCGGATATCAAAGGCTAGTTTCTGCTAAAAATTGTTAAAGGTCTGGCTCCAAAGCTTTGCAAACTACCAGTTAAAGGGTCAACCTTGTTTTCATGGGCTCTGCTGCCCCCTATCAGAAGCTAAGGATGTTACAGGAAATCGAATTTTTTGAACAAAGCTTTTCCTCAGTCACCTGATGAAACAGATTATGCTCACACCTTGTGAATTAAGACCAAAGAACTATTTGCTTTAAAATGTGCCTGCTTGTGGAATCTAAAAAAAAAAAAAAAAGAGAGAAGAAGAACATAAATACAAAACAGAAACACACTCAGACATAGAATACAAACTTGTGGTTGCCAAGGGGAAGTGGGGTGGGAAAGGACAGACTTGGACTTCGAAATTTATAGATACTGACAGGCATATGTAGAATAGATAAACAAAATTATACTGTATAGCACAGGGAAATGTAGCTCACAGCAAAAAAGAAAGCGACAGTGAATGTATGTATATTCACATATAACTGAAAAAAATGTGCTCTACACTGGAAATTGACACAACATTGTAAACTGACTATAACTCAATTCTTTTTAAATGTTAAAATAAAAAAAAATAAAATACAATGTGTCTGCTTGCTTTGCTGCCTAGAAGTTTTGTACAACAGTAATAATAATCACAGCAGGAATAATCTGTCTGAAATAATTTGGGGCAGTTGCCACTCATGGAGTCCGTCAGCCCATGGGCACTGAGCAGCAGGCAGGGGCTGGGCCCAGGCCACAGGCTCAAGCCTTTCCCAGACCGCTGGGCAAGAACACATGAGTGAATGGGTGACTTCAACACGGAGTGAGGAGAGGTGTGTGGGTATCAGGTACTAGGGGAGCACACAGACGCAGCACTTTGACCAGTGGGTTCCAAACAAAGTAAGAGAAGCCCATTCTCAATGAAAGAGCAGGAGCCAGCCAAGAGAAGAGGGAAGCAAAGGGCTCTCCCACATAGTGGCAACTGTGTCTGCCAGGGCAGGGAAGCCCAGAAGAGGGTGGCAAGTGCAGGCCACAGCAAGAGGGGAACTGAATTAACTGAATTAAGTGGTGGGCTGACTCCCAGCAGCCCAGCTGCCACTCCTCCGCCTGACGACTGCTGGCTTTGAGGTCACTTCATCCCATTGCCTCAGAGTCTGCCTGGGTCAGAGGTCTAGACAAAGGAGAGCAAGAGGGATTCAGCAGAGCAGCGAGTCCAGCCAGCAGTTGCCCTGTGTTCCGCAAGCATTCCACTTACATACACAGGAGGTGAAATACTTTGTTAGCTAACTAAGGACACTGTCTCAAGACTTGAATCAGGAAAGGGAGCCATTAAATTGCCAATAAAGATTTGCACATAATCAGAGATACTGTTCACAAGACAACAGAAAGAAACACCAAGGGGTGAGGGGTGGTGCGGGGGAAAACCCTGTGATTTGTAAACTCAACCCATGAGAGAAACTGAAAATTTAGTGCTCACTTCCCTCATTTCCCTTCAGTGTTGGACATACTGCTTCACCTTGTGAAAGCAGTTTTGTCCTTTTTAGAGTACGCACGCACCGAGGCATTAATCATTTACAGTTGTCCATTATTTATCTCATTTCCATTTATGCATCATCTTTCAGTGAGTCATACGTTTTCCCTTTGAATAGCCTTTTGGCAAATTTTTTCCATTATTCTTTCCCTTCTCTTTAGTTCACTCTTTATTAAACATTAAATACACATTTATTTCTATACTCTGTAATAAGATTTTCCATTCTCCTGGTCTCCTAGTGACTTATTTGATTTTATTGGCCCTAAAGGATTTCAGTAAAAAAATGATACCCCTCCAAAAAAAAAATGTATTTATCATTAGTCTAGAAGAATAGGGTCAAAAAACTAATTTCAATATTTAAAATAGTTTCAAATGGCACTGAATACACACACCAGTGGAAAGAGCATCAGCTTGGAGCCAGCCCGGCCATGGTTCAAATAATAACACTACCACTTAACCTGTCTAACTCTTAATTTTCTTCTCTGTACAATGGGCATACTAAATGTCTTCTTCACAAGCCTATTGTGAGGAACGAAGAAGGAAATTGATGATAAAGCACTTTGGAAATTATAAAGCACTAATCAAATGTAAAGCATATTGTTTAATTGCTTCCTGAATGAATATAGGTTTCATAATCTTTCCTTTGAACACAAAGGTTCTAATCATGAAAACATTCTTTACTTGCCTTATCTCACTGTTTTAGGACCTTGCCAAGGTCAGGAATGATTCCCTTCCCCCAGCGAGGCCTCAATTAAGTGATTCTTGTTAAAACCAGCGAGACAAAAATTTCAGCACATAAATAAGAAAACAGCATTGCATTAGGATTTTCCTTCATGTCCTTTTATTTTTTTATGCAAGATAATATTATGTGGTAATTAGCTATTATCCATCCCTTTTCAGGCCTTTTTTTTTTTTCTTTTTGTTCCCCAGAAGTCCAA
This sequence comes from Camelus bactrianus, assembly GCF_048773025.1. Classification (NCBI taxonomy): domain Eukaryota; kingdom Metazoa; phylum Chordata; class Mammalia; order Artiodactyla; family Camelidae; genus Camelus; species Camelus bactrianus. The sequence goes on along the minus strand of NC_133543.1, from coordinate 81,280,111 downwards.
ATCACCTGGGACCCTTTAAGATGAGAGAGAGCGCTGGCAGGCCATGGAAAACCTCCATGGACTGGACCCAGTAACTGCGTCAGAGGGACCAGGTAGTTTGATCTCCTTTAATAACACTTCTTGGGCAGAGGTGATTGATATCACTAACATCTAATTACAACCTTCTTTATCATACTAGAGCAAGAGGAGGTTATTTTTCTTCTCTAAGAAAAATATCAAAACATAGGATCCATGTATAATTTTGAGTGGAGACAGAAATATCATTAAAGTTTGCAGCACATTAACTGCTTCTGCTTCCTTACCTTGTTATGACATGTGTCCATGATCTCTTGGGGTGGCTGGCCAGCGCGCTGTAGTGCCATGCTCCAGGAACAACACTGACAGCTCATCCATCCCAACTCCCATGTGGAAAATGTCCAGGAAGCCACTTAGTCTGCAAGTGAAATTTGCCATGGTCTTTTGAAAGGTTCACTAGTAACCATTTTCCCCTGAAAAGCACAGAATATTCTAGATACTGTGTGGTATAAAAAATCATTTTTCTAACACCCTCCAGACTCTGAAAGATTGGACCTTTAGAGAAAGTAGCAAACAAGTAAGTAATCTGAAGAACATGAAACCAGCTTGATATCAATTCCTTCCCCAATTGGCCCCTGTTCTTCTGCAGTGGTTGGCCAGGTTGAGGCAGTGACCAGCAAGGCCAGTGTCACAGTGAAGGAGGAGGGAGAAAGGTGTTGGGTGGGGTCTCTGATTTAGTCAATCTGAGGGTCTTCTTTGAACTAGTTCTGCTCCGAGGACACTTGCTAGACACACTCTTTATATACATCTAAATGCTGTAGGTAAGGAAATGAACAAGGAATACTGATCCTCCTACAGCATGGTTCAATTCATGCCATTTCCCTGCTTGAAAACCTTCGATAAATATTTGTTGAATAAATGAATGTTGAATGGCCAGTGGTTACTCATTACCTACAAAGATCAAAGAATGGCCTTGGAGGCTTTCCATAAACTGAAGCACAAATACATACACCTCATTCATTCATTTATTCAATAAACATGTATTGGGTACCTAGTAAGGAAAGAATTATACTTGGTGCTGGAGATTCAGGTTGAGCAGACATATGATACTGGTGCGAACTTCTTGGGGCTACATCTGATCTTCCACTATTTCTTATCACTAGGGCTGCCCCCTGGCTCATGCCTTCTTCAACACCACCCAAACTTCCATTACTTTGTCAAAGTTTTTCCTCCTTCCCTTCTAATACCGTGTGTGCAATTCAAACTTCTCCTCAAATACAAGCTCAAGTGCACCCTCCTCAAGCTGCCTTCTAACCACACTTTCTCTCCTCCCTCTCCCACATGAAGCTCTGTCCTCTGAACTCACTGAGAACTTGACCCACAGCTTTGTTTTGGCATTATCTCCTCTTACCATATTTCCTTCAGCAGGAAATACTTCAGTATTTCCTTCACCATCTTTCAGGGAAGGATCTTTTCAATTGTATTTAGAGCAGCTGGCCTTGCAATAGTTGGCACTTGTTAAACATTTGTCAAATGAATTAATAAATGAACGAACTCCTCGTGACTTAAGTTGTAGATGCTTCATTTACACAATTGAGAATGCATTTCCAAAATCCCCTTAAAGCTATGATTTCATGAACGTAAAAGCCAAATAGGTCATTTGTTCAAGATTATTCAGTGCAATGAAAACGTAAAAATGCCCATCAGAAAATGAAAATATGTTGCACTGCATATCTCATTAGTTAAGTACCTGAGGCAGAATCTGTCATTATCTCCAAAGAAGTAAAATTTGAGGAGTGAAGTGTGCTTCTAACCACTGTGTGACACTAGTTCTACTAAATGATGTGAAGATTTGAACAGTAAACCTATGCTTGCAAGTCTTCAATTGCACTCAGCCCGGTCCCCTAATCCTCATCCTCCTTCTGCTGCACCTGAGATCAATCCAACCAAATACCTTCTCCATCCACCCGGGCTGTTGAGCAATACTAGAGAACACCCTGCAATTCCGTGGGACTATCAGGCAATCCTAAAGGTCCCTGATGAGTTCCTTCTCATTCTCCCCCAAGAGTTGTTTCCAAAGTCTTCTCCTCAAGCCACCTACCAGTCTCCATCCCCTCAAATTTCAGCAATAACAAAAGAGATCTCCTCCCTCATGATAATAAAAATAGTAAGCTATATCAACATCAACCACTGTTACATGTGTTAAGCACTATGCTTTGGCATTTTATCACAGAGGCATTATCTCAGAGAATCTTCACAAGGACCACCATTATTATTGAAGCACTGCTATTACCCTCAGTCTACAAATTAGGAAACTGAATCTGGGAAACTGAAGCACAGAGAGGCCGAATAACTTGCCCAAAGTCATAAAGCCACTAAGTGTCTTACCCAAGTTATAAATCCAAGTCCCAGTAAACTCCAGAGCCAATTGGTAAACCGGTGCTATGTTGATTCCCTGTTCCACTTTTCCCTCAGGATATGATACAGGTAGGGAGAAGATTCTCAACAGCCTGTCTGGCTCTTGTCCCATACCAGCTCATACGGGCCTCTAGAGAGTGAGCCTCTATCTGTTCAGCCCAAGGTTCTCCTACAACCAATGTCGACCACAAGTAGGAGAAGCAATGTGGATAATGCACCTATGAGGTTTACTAATGACACTGACTGAACCAGCTTGTCTCAGCTCATGCTGCTCTAACAGAATACCACAGATGGGCTGGGGAGGGGGATGCTTAAACAGTTAACATTTTTCCCTCATGGTTCTGGAGGCTGGGAAGTTAAGATCAAGGTGCCAGCAGGCGCTACTGTCTGGGGAGGGCATGCATGCTGCCTAGTTTGCAGGTGGCCATCTTCTCATTGCATCCTGACAAAGCGGAGAATGAGAGAGGGTTAGCTCTCATATCCCTTCTCAGGACACTAATCCCATTCATGAGGGCTCCACCCTCATAAGCTATTTATCTCCTAAAGGCCCATCTAATACCATCACGTTAGGGATTAGGGTTTCAGCACATGAATTTTGGGGGACACATTCAGTCCATAGCACAGCCTTATTGGAAAAAGCAATTGATTCTACATTAAAAAACAAAAACAAAAAACATTTTTCCTTCTCTTGTTCCCTCCCTATTGATTTTCCCCAGATTTCAGCAAGGTACCATCCTCAGGGGTTTCTGACCACACCTTGGCTATCTGTGTCTATGGAACAACCTGCTTTCACACCTATAATAGGAACTCTTGCCCTTTCATTACCATATCACTACCACATTAAGAATTGAGTAGACCCTAGACTATGGCTTCTCAAGCTTTAATGTACATATAGATTACCTAAGGATCTTATTAAAATGCAGATCCTAATTCAGCAGGTCTGGGGTACAGTATATCTAAAAAGCTCCAAACAGCATTGATACTTCTGATCTCCAGGCCACACTTTCAGTAGCAACAACCTAGACGTTTGGCATCTGAATTTCTTCCCTGGTGATCATATTGGAGCTAAGTGATTTTATTCCCAAATGTGTATATTCTGCTTTGGTGATCCAAATATGCAGAGCATCCAGCTACATATTACACATTGTATACATATTACACATTGTATGCATATTACATACTACAGACACCAGTTGTTAAACTGCATCAGGTTTCAAAACTTTTTGGTTTGAGTATTTTTGTACGTCTAATTTTCCTCACTTGTTTCTAAAGCAGCAATAAAACCATTTGTATATTTTGATGCTGCCATGACATGGACAAACTTTCCATGCCTACAATCTCACATCGTCTTCCTTATGGACTCAGGGAAAATGTTTCTCTTCCTGTCCAAGAAACTTCCTCCGTCTGTGCCGACTTCCACCTCCTCAGAAGCACATTGTTACCTGTTTCCTTTTGCTCATCAGCCTCCTTTTCTATTTTATCTAGTCCAAATTTCTTTTAAGTAATACTGATAGAAAATTACTTCATGAAATTATATTAGAGAGGGCAAAGGCAGCAAAATCTTAATTGTTGAATGTAGGTGGATGATAGATGGGTGTGCACTGTACTATTCTTTCAACTTTTCTCAGTATTTGAAAATTTTTAAGTTTGGGAGCAGTTAAGATAAAGAAACAATGAACAATTTATGCTACTTTTTTCTTTCTAGCACATACTCCGGGATAACATAAATCCCCTCCAGCACCTCTCACTCGTTAAAAACTTCCCCCCAAATTTAACAAAGTTGTATTTGTCCAACATGACATGCAAGCATGCCTTTTATAATCTTTGGATTATAAAATGATAAACTATTAAGAATAAACTTTGAAATCTCAGCTTTTCTAGCATAAGCACTAACCTACCTCTTCTAGAGTTTACTGAGTCTTAAATTGAGTCACCTTAAATTCTACATTCTACAGCTTCCTATCCACATTTTTTTAATAGGGAAAAACCAAGGGTGTGTGTGTCCTGCCTGCCCTCCTCCTCCAGCCACACTACACACCCCACCTCACAAGTGACAACCAGGGCCCTAAAAACTGCAAAGTGGCACACCAAGCAGCTGCAGCTCCTGTCCGTGTTGTGCACCTGGCTCCAACTGTCACAAGCTACTTAGAGGACCAGAGAGCAGTCAACAACTTACGTGTTTTCAGTGCGCTTTTCCCAGGACCAACGCAGAGATTTACCCAATGTAGGTGTTTAAATATTTGTGTAAAGGTATTTCTACTTACTTCCAAGGTAACTGCTGCCTAAAATGTTTTTTATACCACACTTTATCAGCCATATGTGAGCCCTACTTAAATTAAACAAGTCTCAAAATGGTTCTCAAGCTAGGGAGACTCTGCCCTAAGGTACATGAGACAGCATCTGGAGGTGTATTTGGTTGTCACAACTAGGGTGGGGTGCTACTGGCATCTACTGGGTACTCAGGGATGCTGCCCAACAGCCTACAACGCCCAGGACAGGAACCCACAATGATGTCTGGTCCCAAATGTCAACAATGCCAAGGCTGAAAAATACTGTGACAGCTGCAGTTTCTGCTTCATCCAACCTTGCGGGATTTAAGCACTAAACATCAAAGAACCAAACGATTGAACCTATGTCGCTGCAGCTGTCTTTTTCAGCTTCTTTTAAAGAAAAAGCTTTTTGGTTTTTCAACATTAAGTTCTCTTGTTTGGAAAACAACACAAGCTCATTATCAAAGTGGCATAACCACAACATAGTATGATAACAATACAAAGTCAACTAAGATTAAAAACTGGTCTAAGACTTTAGATATAATAAGTTTTATTCATCTGGTAGTACCTGATGCTCACAGGGCACCGTACAACAAATTTAAAAAATACAATATGAAAAAAATTGAACAGCCAAAGAGATCAATTCCATTAGAGGGCCCACAGAAAAACCAACAAAAGCCCACAGAAAAACCCACCCACTATCACCTTAAGAACAATAATTTCTTCCTGCTTAGGTTTGGCTTTAAGAAACACCAAAGAAAACGCGAAAGAAAGTCTTTGAAAGATAGTTAAAATTTCACATAGCGTCTTTCACATGAGTATATCACAAAATGCTTTCTTTATTCAATAAGCATATAAAATAACCCAAACATCTGTGAGCCTCTATTTGGTCCCAACTTTTAAGATCGTAAGCAAGCTTCAGTATTGGCCTCACCTCTCTGTTCTCAAATTTTTTATCAGTAAAAAGTCACTTACGGTGTAGTCTCCTTGCTCCACACTGCCACTACAAAGCATGGATGTTTTATATAAAGAGCAAGGGCCCAAACAAATTGAAGTTATACAACTACCTGAAGTGAAAATGTAACTAAATTTTCCCAAGACTGGTTTAAAATCAAATTTTGGCTTTGAAATCTAATTGTATTCTTCAATTTTCGTGATTAGTAATTACTGAAGCACATTTGGCAACAAGTATAGAGAACGGCCAAGATTTAAAGTTGCATGAGGGTTACTGTTACAAAAAATTAAGATTAATTTTGGAAATTTAAGTACACACTGATATGTGACATGTTACGTCACACAAGAAACAATAACGAGTTACCAACTCTGCCTGGACAATCAACTAATGATCAGTATCCATTTTGTACAAGTCAGTGAATTACAAGCCGTTTCTCAAGTAAGCCTCCAAAACAGGAAGCCCCAAGTATTAACAGTTCAAGGAACAGACCTCCCAGTCTCGGAACACTGCTCTTACTGCGGCAGAGGCATCCCCTGTTTAGGATGCTGCAGAAGCTCATTTCCCATTAGAGTTCAGAGAAGTGCTATTTCATAAGGAGACAAAATTAAAACAGCTATGGAAAGTAAAATGACTAAGACTAAGAAATTTTTGGCCAGAAAATTAGGAAAAACTGAAAATATACTTTATTATACAAAAAACGGTAAGCACTGCCTTAAAGCTTGGTTCCTCTAGAATTAAATGGCATCTCAGTTTATGCTTGACCACTATACATCAACCTATCTGATTACTAACTGTAAAACTACGCAAACCTAGACATTTCAGCTGTGCCCACTGGGTAATGTAAGTACGTTAAGTAACCTGTAGCTAGATGTCTCTTCCTTTCCATCATACGGCATTTCTAAAGGGCGAGGGGGCAGGTCAAAAGCACCTTTGCATCCCCTACAACTGAACACAATGGTTGGTATACATACAGTAGGTGCTCAACAGGTATTTACTAAATACACTGTTGAGGAGTGGCTTATGACATGGGAAAAGAGCCCAAAGATTGTCTTATTCTATTAGCATTACTTAGGTAGCAAGCGGTTTTAAAGATACCTTCCCCACGTTCTAAACAGAATCAAGAGTTGGACATGACATGAATCACTTTCCTTAAACATGTTCATAAAGCATTTTGAGAAATCAAGCGATGAAAGGCGCTACGTAAGTGCAAAATAATATTTCAAGACAGTTCGGCAAAGGTGCTATATCTTCTATGGTGATGGAAGGGTTGTGCTAGTTTGAGGTGAACACCCCAAAGCTACTCTTCTCAGTATCAGTATTAACAGAAAATGGAATTTTGACAAGGATGCCATCACTTTATATAGTTTGCATTCTGCTAACTACTTTCTATAAACCAAGTGACAGAAAATGATATTGAGCCACTTATTCTACACAAACCAATACTTTATCAAAGTTCCGCATTTTACAAGTCATGTTCAAAAAACACACACAAGTTAGCATTTTGTACACAAATGTTTATTTCTCAATTAAACATTCCCTTTAAACAGAAGGAATGAATTCTAAATCTTCATAATGATGAATTAAAAATGAAATCCCTCCAGTATAGTGTGTGTAATCACTGTGTTCTTGGTCACTACTGGCATTTACTGTTTAACATCAAAAACAAACACAGGTTATTTAAAAATCATGCTACTGGATTTCTAGCTCTTCCTCTATTGACCAGTTCTACGCTGATCTGCAATGTTTAAAAGTTTACATCACCAAATCGAAGCAAGTTTAAGGTGTGAAACAGCTGTGCATTAAACACAACATAAACAATAAAGTTATAAGATATAATCAAGTTCATAACGAATATAGGTGTTCTTATCATCATTGTAGATTCTTGGGTAATGTGCTATGAGAGCATCCTGTGAACCAATGTAGATGGAATTGTAAATTTTCCAATATACATCTCTGACTTTCCGGGCTGGATGAAACAAACCCTAGAATAATTAAAAGGTTACATTATTTCAAGAAATACATAACCTTAACACAACAAACAAAAAACCATAAAGATATGGTTCGAAACATTTAAGAGGAAAAAAACCTGACAATTGCACAAAACTGCAATGGGCAAAGACAAAATCTAATCCTCCCTCCCCCTCCACGACTGTCTTCCCATACAGCACAAATATACCCTCCTGATAACCAGAACAGAGACATAATTCAACTAAGTTACTTTGTTCAGTGAGTATCTTTTAAAAATCTTGAACCTACCTGTAAACAATACTGAAGCATTCTGCATGGTCCAATAGCAACTCTCAGACCCTCCAGGGCCCCCATAACTGCCTGAATTACATGGGGAGATGTCTCAAACACATTGGGCCATACATAGTTCAACAAGTGATTCAGCGAATCTTCACAACCGAATCCATAAACCCCAAGTGACATGTGCTGCACCACCGCACTAGCCGTCTGTCTGTGTACAAGGTCCCTGGAACAGGGAGGGGGAAAAAGCTCTTTGTCAAGATACAGTCTCTGTTTCACAGAAAATACTTGCCTGTCCATTAGAAACTAAATCACAAATTCAATGCATGGAATGGATGCAGGGTATCTTTACACCTTATGTATCTGATATAGAATGCTTTTAGAACGACTGATAATTCTACTTGAGAACTTGTTTTAATGACTCAAACCTCACCATGGCTCAGAAACAAGCCATATTCTCCTTTGAAAGTAGTATGAGTAAGAGAGCCCTGAACAGTGTATTTCTGTATGCTTCTAAAAGGGGGATACATGGTCTTACATGTAAATGATTAACAGTAATATCTCATTTTAAACCCTGTAAATTTAAAATCTTAAAGTAATTAAATACTAGTATACAATAAACAAACTGAGATTAAATCCATTCTCTTGTAGATTTTTAAAGTTTCATTCAAGAACTCAATCTGGGGAAAGGAAGAGAAGGACCAATAATTTCTCAAACCTACAGAAGTAAGAACTCTTATCACCTCTCATGGTTTAACTAAATTTGTTTATGACTAACCATCAAGTTATCCATTCCACAATTATTCAACTGAGTACAAACACCATGTGAGTTGGTAGTGGGTATAAAAACAAGCTCACACTCTTTACTCTCAAAGGCAGAAGAATATCTTAAAGGTACAAAAGGAAAAAAACAACAACAAAAAAAAAACCAGAACACCTGAACTTACCACACCCTTATTTCTGTTATTTTATTATAATAATCTACTAGGCATCGTAGTGAAGCTATAATCCTCCTTAATAAATACATTTTCCAACTGAAGTAATGTTTTCATTTAGTAATTTTTGATGGAGTTACTACCTCAACTACTTGGTACATGCAACATAATTTTTTAATGTTTTTTTTTTTAAGTGAAAGTGAGTTTACTTGGAGAGATATACATTCCATAGGCAGAATGAGGGCCATCTGAGGTCAGACAGCACATAACCTTTAACTGCAGGCCATATACATCAATGACTCCACTATGAAGCTCAGGCACACCTCACTGAATATGGAGCAAGTATGAGTTACTCCCACTTTAATGGACCCCAGATGGTCAGACTTTCAGAGAGCATGATTCTTATTCTGTCTCCATGTCTTCCATATAGACCTTGTGGTAACTTGCTGAGTCCTGTTAAGTCTCCCTTTTGGAAGGTCAATAATAAGTAACTTTAATATGCACCTAAGAGTAATTGAGTAATTGAATGAGCTCTAAGTTGAATAACTTATCCTTCCTGAAAAATAAAGAGCCAATGAAACAGTCCTTTCCCTTACTACTTGGACCTTGAACTTTCTCTTACATGTTCTTCAGTAGCTTTTGTGTTTAAAGTTATTATGTCTGCCTAGATGGTTAAAGGTATCAGAACTCTATCAATTCTATCAAGCCATACTTTATTAATGGCCACCATCTGAATAAGTAGGGGCCTGCAATGGGAATAGGGTGGCTTGGGCAGGACGGGCAGGCTATGTTCCATAGTTTAAAAGCCTAACAGAAATCTCTACTTCACCTGCCATAAAAGATCAGGTCTCTCTGGCACACCAATAAGCGCATGCTCATCAATTACATGATATAAATTAATTTTTAAAACAAAATTTGATCAATTGCCGCTTTTCAAAATGTATTCAGCCTAATAGATATAAGAGGGGATTAAAAAGGGGAGGGGACACTTGGAAAAGAAAATTTGGGGAACCACTATAGTATATATAATCATATTTAGTTTCATAAAAATCCAAGCTAGCAGTCCCTTCTTTAAGTGCATGACAACAAACAGGTCATTACTTCAGTAAGTTCTAAAATAAAAGAATTAGTATAACTTTCTTGCATTTAGTTCAAGTCACTTACCTATCCATTAAAGCATCTTCAAGTAGTGGTGTTACAGCATAAATGTAGTCCTTTCCCATTTCGCCAATATATTCAAACAAGAAGGAAAGTGACTTTAACACTCCATTTTGAACATTCAGTTCAGGAACTCTGTATTCATTCATTAAGGCAGGCAGTACTGTGAAGGGTGAACACGTTTCAGCGACAATAGCTATTGCTACAGTGGTACAAACTCTGTTCTGCCTTTCCTGAACTTTGAGGTTGTTTAAAAGTGTAGCCAATACATCATGAGGGCTGGAAAAAAATAAATTTGTCAGCAAACTGTTAGATTACAAGTCAAAAAAAATTTTGGAGGGAAGAAAAAATACAAAAGAATGAAACTTTATGCTAAGTAATTAATTACTGGGAGCTTAGTAATTTTATGATAAAATACACTACTTTTAAGTCACTGGCATTATTGCTTCTACTTAAAAACTTCATTTAAATTAAAATGTTCACTTTCATGAAAAAGTTCAAATGGATTCATTCATTCTCAAATGTCATTTATGGTCTTTAGTAAATTTCCTGAAATACAAAAAAAATTTCATTGAATGTTTAGACTGAGTAATTCGAGTGGCCAGAACACAGCCATTAGAGCTAGGCAACCTTACAGTAGTATCCAAACTGTGGTCTCCCATGCCACAACCTGTTTTCCTTTATTTTCACTCCCACACACCTTTACTACATTTCTTCTTCTTCTTTAAGCATTTATTTTACCACAAACTTAGAGGGACACAGGAGATAAAAAGTTAGCACAACAGCTATTCATTGCAAATTTCTTGACTACATCACGGATGAAATAAATATTACAGCTACCAAAAGAAGGGTAGGGAGACTCTAATATGATTTTTGTTAACGTTGCACTGCTTGAAAATATTTTGTTATTAAGCCACACACATACATGAAATGAAGTATCTCATTTCCTACAATGACTTTCTTCTAGTTTGGCTGTGGTGGAGTGGAAGCAAATAACCACAAATTATCTAACAAAATAGCTGTTAATTCAGTTGTCTGTTGATTAATTTTTAAAAAAAAGTTTTTAAAACACATAAAGCAGAGTAACATGAGAACTGAATTATGTTACTTGTTATTAAGAACTGGCCTTAATATTTTAAGAGGACCAACAAAATTTGAGATTATTCTGAAATGGTACTGTTTCCCTCTCTAAAAATAATGAGGTATGATGAAATGAAATCCGAAACCCTTCCACTATTTTAATTCAATTTAAAATTTAAGAAACCATTTCAAAAATTGAAGTTCAGTGGTAAAAGTCCATTCTGATTTTGCCTTACTCACATGCCTTATAAGAGATTTCTACAGAAATAGAAGCATCAACACTACAACAGGTTTATTGTAAAGTAAAAACACACAAACAAAAAAAACACAGAAGTAAATAATACTCACCCAATGGCCTTTGCAATATAACCAAATGTGTTGACTGTGGCTCTACGAATAGCTTTCTTATGAGCTTTTAAGAGCTCTAAAAGCTCAAAACAAATCCTCATCCATTCTCTTGCAGACACATATTCAGCTCCCCTAATTTTAAAAAAAAAGTTAAATTTTTGGTGACAAGAAGTTTTAAAAGGTAAACCTGCAAATTCAGTTCTCAAAACATGATTACCAATCCATTTAAGCATTAAACATAAATATTACTATTGTTCAGAAAGGATGGTTTAGTTTTAAAAATATACTGCCGTTCCCTCATTACCATCCAAACTGAAATTTCACTGAAAGTATTAATACTGGATAGACTGACCATATATACTTACACTAGCAACATTAAGCAGATTTGCAAAGTGAATAAAAAGTTGCTAAATGTGAAAACCAATACTGCTTAAAAAATATTTAGGTAATCTGCTTACCTATCAGCAATACGTCCAACAAGATCAATACAATTCTCTTGTACTTTTTCATGCCTATTCTTTAAGATGGGGGTGAGTCTAGGCAGCAGATCTTTAATTGGTGGGGTCATCTTATGCATACCTATTTAATAGAAGTCAACACACTATCAATTAACATTTGAACTACAACCTCGGTTCACTATACCTTTTATTCAGCAAGTAATATACATGACTAGACATAAATATAAACTTACAGCTGCCTATGGAAAGAAAAAGCCCCAAATTCTGACCAAATGCAGAATTGTTTTTAACTCTTTATTAACAACTTCTGATTATGCAAAGAAATGAAAGAAATTAGTGAAGTGATTTAAAGAATGATGGATACTCAACAACAAAAAAAAGTTTTATTTGGTTCTGAAATGTATTTGTACACTGACATTTAAATATGGGGACAGCTTATGTTCCGGCCATACACAACAATATAAGCCAGAGGGAGACATGTAAATTAAAGCAAAATTTTCCAGAAAGGGCCCCCTTACCCTTTAACTGCAAAACAAACAGATCTCCAGTCTCCCTGCAATGCAGGGCATACTTGGATGGTATTTACACCTATGAAGAGAGAAAAAAGGAGGCAGCTGGCAGGGGCTCTTGCTCTAACTAGAACTGCTTGCTCTGACCAATAATATGGTTTACAACTCCCTGCAAACCAGAGCCCTCAAGTGGCCCAGTAACTAATTTTTGGCAAGTATCTCCAAGTATAGAAGACAGGGCTGAACTAGTGATTATATGTAAATGCAATGGTTCAAAGATCTCCTATACTGCATAAAAACCTCTTACCAAAATGAGAAAAACAGTGGCTATCACAGCCAGCTATTTTGACCTCCTGATAGGTTATTTCTGCCCTTCCAACCTCTGCACAAGTTATTTTTGCAATAATTACATTCAATGATAATGACGGATAAAACAGGAGACCATTTGTTTGCTCCATCATAAGGACCTTAAAGAATAAAAGCTTTGTTCATGCACTCCCGACAGCATTTGTAATAAAACTGTGTTTTAACTTTGGATTAAGAAACTGAACGGATAGTTTTAAAGAACTGGAACTAAATAAAAATGAGATTATTTGATCAAGTCACTTTTCTCCCTGGTTATTGTTCCTTGAGTTTGATAACAAGCAGGAAAACCTAACATAATCAAGTTTGAATTAAATATATATTTGATCCTAAAGCTAAATTAAAACTTCAGAGTTCTCTCTGTCCCCTCCATCTCCCTTCCCACATATTTTAGGTGAGACACTATTTTTACTAGGGTCCCCTAACCCATGACTTTTTTTAAAAGAGTTTTCTGAGTTGTGACTATTCCCTCCTCTCTTGCAGGTCCTCATCTTGCCCTCTTTTCTCTTTTAAAGTGAAAGATAAATGGGTTTTGGGAGGTAAGATTCTTATGACATTCCCAACTGAAACTTTCAGTGGTTAAAAAAGGTATCAGAGACTCAACTCCTAAGTAGGATTCTGTACTTTACTTTCAAAAAGCCAAAGAAAGTTAAAAAAAAAAACAAAATTAAAAAATTCTTACATGACCAGCAAATTCCATACCTATTACATTTACAATGGCCTTCAGTGCTCCAAGAATGCTGCCCAAGACTTCAGGGTACTCTTCACCCAAATACTCATACAAAACAACACCCAAGTGCCCCATCAGTTTTTCCTGTAATAAAAAAAAAATGTTAAAAATGTTACTGCTTACATTACTCCTTTTGGTGAAGAAATAAGAATCTGATACAAAAGCTTACCTCTTGACAAGTCTTCATAACAACAGCAGTTCGAGAGATCAAGTCAGCTGCCTGTTGCCGAACTTTTGCTGACTTATTATTTAAACGCCACAAAACTGTACCACAGATCTGAGGCAAATAAGGTTTGACTCGTTTGCCAAGAGCATTGACCACTGTGCCAAAGCCGTTCAACATTACTGAGTCCTAAAATACAAACAAAAAGTTAAATTAAAAAACTACATTCAGGGGGGAGGGTATGGCTCAGTGGTTAGAGCACATACTTAGTATTTATGCATGAGGTCCTTGGTTCAATCCCCAGTGCCTCCATTAAAATAACTAACTAAATAAACCTAATTACCTCCCCCCTTAAAAAAAAAAACTACATTCAAAGTGAACAAGAATTCAGTGTGACTAAACAACTGAAATACATTAATATTGTTTTTAAAAATCTAACCTAAAATTCTGAGGTAAAAGAATACTTCTTTGTAGCCAACTAAATGAGAACATGAGCATTTAAAAAATTATTTCAAATTTAATTACTTTAGTGATAACAGTTGCTTGAAAATATGTTTTACAAATATGAAAGTCAGTAGCAACTTGCCATTAATAATTAGTATCATTACCTCTGTAGTCTGTTCTTGGAAAGCATAAAGAATACCATCAATCAGTTGTTCTTCAAGTTTATGATCAATATCTGCTGCTCCCAAGTTGCCCATAATTTTCTCAATTGTTTCCATCACCATTTTTCTGTACTGCTCAGCTTCATCTTTCAGATCATCCACAATCCTGGAGATAATTTCTGCTGCACCTACTTTGTTTGCCAACTCCACAGTAGTATCAACTAACTAAAAAGAGAAGGAAAAATATCATTTAATTTATTGCTTTTCCAAGGAAATAGAGACATCATGAAAATGGAATATTCTAAAGATACTATTCAGCTGGTAAGCACGCTGACAACAGTTGACTCCTATTATAAACTTTAAGAGAAAGGTGACCAAAAAAATTTAAATGAGTCCAAATCTAAGTGATTTAAGGTTAAGACTGTATTCATGCTTCACCTAGCCAGATTAAGAGTTCATTTACTAGATAAAAATGTCAACTCATAGTTAGCTATTTATCCTAGAATGCAAAATCAAAATGGAAGTTAACTGGCTGACTAAAATCCATCTCCTTTCACAACCAAGCACAAACAACCCGTGAGGTTCCCAGAGCAAAAAATAATTTGTATAATATGCATTCTAACTGACTAAAGGATTAGCTGGAAGGATTTTTTTAATTTAAACTTTTCTTTTTAATGAAAGACCACCATTAAAAGTACCCATAGTTTCACTGGACAGTGGTTCCCAAACTCAGCTAATTAATCGCAATTACTGGAGGAGCTTTTTAAAAAACACGTATTCTTGATTCCATCCCCCAGAGCATTACTTCTTAAACTTTAATGTGAAAACGAATCACTAGGGGATCTTATTAAAATACAGATTCTGATTCATAAGTCTAGGATGAGCAGCTCTTGATATTCTGCATTTCTAACAAGCTCCCACGTGATCACATTTTGAGTAGTCATTCCCCAGAACTTCTCATTCAGTAGCTGTAGGTTGGGCCCTATAGTAAAAATGCCCTAGTTAATCTCTCTAATGAATCAGGTTTCAATGGCATATTCTCTAATCAATGCTATAATGTAATAATGCCTAGGGATGAAAGGATTTTTGAAAATACTTAATTTTTTACAGTAAAAGCTTACCTGTCGGTAATTTCTTCTATCCAAAGCCATTCTATGTTGCCAGAAGTGTTTGAAAAAAGGAGGAAGGATCTCTGTTTTAATGTAGTTTGCTTCTACACCATCTGTTCCACAACACTGCTTTACAACCTAAAACATTAAAAAATAATATAAGTAACCAGAGTCCTGGTTTAATATATAGTATTTTTTTAATGATATAAAATTCTCTTTGAACCATGACACACACCCCAAATTAGACTAACAAATCTTGAACAATTAATAATTTGGAACAATTACCTTCAGCACAATTTTCTTCATTTCTTCATCAGGAGACTGGAATTCTCGAATAAGAATTAACATCACTTCTCTAGTATAGTAGTTGGCATATTCTGCATCCATGAGAGGAATAAGATATCCAATAGCTTTTAAGAAAGCAGCCAGACCCTGTTTTAATGTTAAAAAATACATATATACTTAGTAAATTACATTTAAATCACTTTAACTTCAATGAATAGAAATAAAAAGAAAAAAGAAATCAAATTGGTGGATCTACCTTTCCTCTGTGTTGGCGGATACCCTTCCATAGAGGCTTTAACACAGAATCAAAAGATTCAATACCATAGGGAGTTGCTGCTTCAGCCAAGGCAGCAATGGCCAAAGCACTAATGGTCCGAACTTTCTGCTGCTCATCCACGAGACCTATAAAAAAACCAAACACAGGTTTTAACTAAGCAATATTACCTAATTCATATCATTATCAAGATTCTAGCAATGTATCTAACCATTTAGTCAAACTGCAGAATCTGTTCACATTAGACAAAACTAGGCAAAAGCCAGTATAAACCACAGCTTATTAGCAGCTCATATTACAAATTCCATCATAAACTATATGGTGTTTATGTAGTTCACTTCTATTTCTCACTCCAAAAATCAAGAGCCTAATTTTCAGGAAACCTGTCTTATAAGATAGACAAAGTTATATTACAACTCACCATGCTCAATGATTTCAACTAAACTTCTGAGATGTGGCAAGATGGCACAGCCCATAAGAATAGCTATTTGCTGTACAATCTTAATACCAGTGTGTCTCGCTTGCCAGGACTTCTTGCTTTTGCACACAGCTTTTAAGAAGGGCAATAATGAAGGAATCCCCAGGGCAGAGGCGACAACAGCAAAAGCTCTAGCTGTTGTGTTACGGACATACTCATCCATGTTATCTATATCAGGTCTCATGGTAGAGATCATAGTAGCCAGACCAGCAGCCTAGAAGTGCAAGAAAAAAGGTAACATTAACCCTCAACTATTTCCTTCTATAGTCAAATAATCTAATCAACAAATATAAAACTGGGAGGAGGGTATAGCTCAGTGGTAAAGCGCATGCTTAATGTGCATGAAGTCCTGGGTTCAATCCCCAGTATGTATGTATGTATGTATGTATGTATAAATATAAATCTAATTCTCCCCTCAAAAACAATTAAAAAGAAAAAAAACCCAAATATAAAATGTTCTTTTCCAGAAATATAAATACCTTTGCCAAATTAGAAATAATCTCTCGACCTTCCACCCTGGCATAGTAATCTTCATCAATCAACAATGGTTCAATGACCACTAAGATCTGAAAAAGAGAAGGAGCTACATTTTCACACCAATTACTGACACAACGTTCATGTAGCAGACTACATATAGAAATTTATGGGGACTATGTTAGTCAAGGGACAAATTAAGAATTTTAATCACACAATTTCAAACTCCATATAAAGGTATTTGGGAGAATTGTTAACCACACAGACTATTAAATACACACACACACACTACCCTGTAACTGGATTTTATAATTCTAAGCCATAATTACCATCAGTAAAAAGATGGTCCTTAGTACTAAATGGCATGGTATAGAAAACATACATTTTCTCATCCTAATATCAACAAAAGCAAATTTTAAAATATGAATAATATGAACCCATTCTATAAGATGGCAAAAAGTTAAATCTATTTATATATGTATTTATTTATATGTGTGATAACACACTTGTGCAAAGAAAAAGATCTGGGAGGGCATATAAATTTAACATTGGTTAAACAAGTATCTTGAAAGGGGTTGAAATTTCCCTTTTCATTAGAAATGTATAGCTTCAGCTATTACTTTTTTAGAATGTTAAAATTTCACAAATACACCTAATAATAAGCTGGGAGGGGAGAAATCCATGAATTCCTTTTATTTTTAAAAATATCAAATCATTAGAAACACAAATTGATAACAACAAACCTTGTGCACATATGGTCGAACTAAGTCATCAAGTTTGTATAATATTCTATCAATAACTTTCACAAGTAAATGACGTTCTTGATCCTCAAGTGTAGGAGACATCAGTAGAGGAAGAATCTGATTAAACAAAGGACCAGCTCCAAATTCACGAGCTTTATCAGTAATCTGACGCAACGCAGCCTGAATGAAAAGAGTAAAAGGTTGTTTCTTTATAAGTGTTCTGAATGAGCAAATTAATTACTTCATGGTTTTCTGTAACTGAGTATTTTAATGTAAACTTCCCAGACATTTTACATAGGGTAATAGCAGGAATTCAAATAGTAGGAATTCAAAATTACTGAGGTATGAATTCCTATGAAAAGGCTCAATGTTTTCAATTAATTCAAAAGGATAATAGAGCAAGAGTCACACGGGTGTAATACAAAATTCCTTAACCTTCCCTAAAGGATCACCCATCTTCAAGCCACATATGATTCTAATACAATTCCCCACATAATTCCACTAATTAGACCTTAGAATCTTCAGCATGTTTAAAAGGTTTTGAGGATAATATGGAGGATCTCTTTTTTTCAATATCCTTATTAGCATAAAATCTCTGATGAAAAAGCTAAATCCTTCACACACCTTTCTCTCGCCTATACTCTGCCATTGGTAAAGATGAAGAAGTTAATTAGAAATTTCTAAACATATAATTATAATGAACATGATGATTTAATAAACTGGTACTTACCTTTCTCATTGGAGGTGTTCCATTCTTAATCTTTAAAAGCAACTTCATTATTTTTCTCTCTTTTTGCTCTTCTGGACTAAGTGTTGATTCATCAACATCAACCTAACAGTAAAAAGTAAAAAAATTTAAAGGTAGGTGTAGATACTATGATTTGCAGCTGCTAAATAAAAATATTTTATTTCTGCTGTCACTTACCAAAAGTTTATCAAAGTACTGAATATCATCAGGTTTTAAAAATGGAAGATTTCCCGATGGCTGGTCATTAACACTTTTCATAGTTCTATCTTCAGTTTGCATGTGGAAACCGGTCATACCACCCAAAGGTGTTGGAGTTGCTGTCAGTTTTCGAGCTGGAGTTCGAATAGGAACATAACCAGCTGGAGGAGGAAGTACCTAATACAGTTAAAAAACAGTTTAGGATTTTCTTAACTTTATATAGTAAAGAATTGCATAAATGAGTAATATTTGCACTTACGCTTTCTGCTTAGAGACAAAAATTAACATCGATTCAGTTTTTCTATCTTAATTATAAATTTAAAATATATGACAAATATTAATATATCTCATCAAATTTAAATTTAAATTAACTGTATTAGGAGTGTGGGGAAATGAGGAGATACACAAAATGGGCTTATAAAATTCTGATCAAATATTACTCTATATAAACATGTTGGTGAACCAATGTCACGTAAATGGAAATAAGCTCACAAAGTGCACATAATATGTGAAAGATTATATTTTAGTAATAAAAACAAAGATTCTTCACATAAATTTCTGCACTGTAAAAGGAAACCTTAATATTTAAGTCACTCAACAAAAATGAGTTAAATGCATAAAAACTAAAACCAAAATATTTACCAAAGCCCTGTAGAATACACACCATTTGACTAAAACAAAAAAATTCACTAAAGATTCACAAAGATGATTTTTCCCTCCTATTAATAAAGAAATCAATGATTACAACTGAGACAGACACGCAGGCAGTCAAGAGCAGGTTGTAAAGTGACTATACCCACAGCATTACATGGAGGCTGTAAGAAGTTATTAAGCAGTAATTCGTGCATACTTGAAACAAATACTCTAACACAAACCTAATGAGGGGGCAAGGGGAAATACAAACAAGCATACAAACTGTTAAAAAGTAATAGGCCTTGGCAGAAAAGGTTCTTTATATAAAGGCCACCAAATGATTTAGTTTCCAACTTTGGTTATAACATCAGATATGACCCACTTCAGATCAGCAAACGGTCCCTGAGTCCCAGGTACCTACAAGATTTTATAGTTTAAAACAAACTTCAAGTTGTTACGGTAAAGAAAGAACACTGTTTGTGTTCACTGGCAACCCATGAACTTAAATACACAAGATCTTGTGAGGCACCAAGTAAAATAACCGTGATTTAATATGAGCTTAATCTTGGGGCTGCTGATAAACTGAAGCAGCAAGCTATTCTATACCCCTAAGGGAGCAGTTCTTAAATATGGTCCTAGAAGTCCTTGAGAGTTCTCATCTTCCATAAGTAATAAAAGCTTCATGTCTTTCATTTCTTTTCATCTCTATGACTTTTTGGAAATGAAATATACTTGGAAATAGCTAAAGAATGAAATAGTAGTAGTAAATTTGGAAAAGGCCAATGCAAACTTGATCAGTTAATATTTTTCAAAGAATATTTAAAATAAAATTCACATCCTAAAAACCACATTTGTATTCACTGTTATTACCTTATATCCTTCTGGGAACATAGCATCTAATTCTTCGTCAGACAGTGGGCGATTTCTCTCATCAATTTCTCTCTCCCACCGCCAAGCCTGAAGTTGTTCAGGAGTCATACTCATTATGTGACCTACCAAAAAAGCAAATTTCTGTAACAATCTACACAGTGTACTTCATCATACATAGGTCCTTGGGATGTAAGACAGTTAAGATCATTCTAACATTTAATAGTTTTTATATTATAAACTCAAACCAAGACTTCTTTTTATATCCTGTTATTCTTGCTAAAAATTAGGCATTAATTAAGAAAAAACCACAAAGAAAAAATTCAAAATATTAACGGGGGGAAAAAATTATTTATGATAAAGTTCATACCTGGAGTAGGGGTAGCCATGTTCATGGCTGGTGTGCCAATTGGTGTTTTTCCAGGGGTCAGAACAGGAGTGCTTCCACCCATCTGACTAGCTGGTGTTTCATCCCAACGTGACTTTCTTTTACTGGCTCCAGGAGTTGGTGTTTCACCAATGGAATCTCCACCTCGATCTGTTCGAGGAGTCTCAGCCCATCCACTTCCATGCCCAGGGGTATCTTTAAAGAAAAAGAGTGAATAAGCCTACAATTTTAACCACTGTCAAAAAATTACTGTTTATTCTCAAACTGATTAGGTTCATAAACAGGATATTCCTAAAGTGGAGATCCATTTAAGTTTTAATGTTTCCTTTACTATTTTTTGGTTCTTTCCCACTGATGACAAAAACAATAAACAGTAACCACTGAGGAATAGGAAAACAGAGCAAGTAATTTTTTTTTTTTTTTTTACCATCTATAGTATCACAACCCAGAGACTGCCACTTTATGTATCTTGAGCCACTCTTTATTTCTCCTTAAAGTGAGATTACTCCACATGCACAATTCTATACTGCTTCTCCGGTCCATTATATTTTAAACACTCTGCCTTATCATTAGAAATTTCGTAATAAAATTTTAATACAGCAGATGTATTACTAAATCTTAACTTCTCAAAGCTAATCTCAAAACTGTTAACGAAATACAATTTTAGAGAGTTTACACAAAAAAAGAAATTTAGGCAAATTTACACAGAAAGAAAGTACACTAAAGGTTACCAGGGTCTGGGAAGAGGAATGGAGAGTTACTGCTTAATGGGTACAGTTTTTGTTTGGGGGTAATGAAACAGTTCTAGAAATGAACAGTGGTAATGGCTGCACAACACTGTGAAAATACATGCCACTAACTGCACACTTAAAATGGTTACAATGGTAAATTTTATGTTATGTATATTTTACAACAATAAAAAAACAGGTTATGGTATACAAACTTTATTTTCTCCTAATGTTCTTCCTAAAACGAATCTTAAACTTCTTCAAGAAGGGAAAAGAATTAGGCACATAATCTCCTCAGTTTTTTATCTGTCCAGAAAGCAGTTATTTATCCACCCAGGACTAGAGAGAACAGATTTTGACCTGTAAACATACTACTCATCAAATCAACATTTCTCCTTAACATAAACCCAGACTCCAGTAGAAGTACCTCTTTCTGTTTTGGGGGTCTCATCCCATCTGTTTTTACGAGCACTGGAAGTTGCACCTCCGTGGCCTGGTGTTGCGTGCCCTGGTGTATCACCTCGTCCAGGAGTAGCAGCCCCCGCAGGTGTGTGACTAGGTGTAGGATCCCATATTTTTGAGCCTGGGGTTGCTCCAGGAGTCTCACTTCCCTTTGCACGACCTGGTGTCTCATCCCATCTTAAGGAAGGGGTATGTCCAGGGGTCTTAACAGAGCAAAAAAAAAAAAAAATTATTTCATACACCCACATAAAAACAACTAGAAAACTTCTGTTTAAGTAAACAGAAAAACTAAATAAATGTTTCAGTTCATAATTAAGAAAGATTATCCTTCTGCTTAAGATATGTACTTTCTAACAATATGTTTACAACTAAAAGCAATTCAAAGGTTTAATTTGGGGCAATGAAAAAGTCCTAGGTTAAAAAAACCAATGTATTTTGGGTAATATTCTTGGTTTTGCCACTACTAGCTCCATAACTTTGGGAAAATATTAGGGCTTCTGTCTGGATCAGCAAAGAATTTCAGCTTTAATTTTATCAGCACTGCTCAAACTGGAGCTTAGAGACACAGACAGACTCAGGAGTTCCCACTAAGAATATTTTTGTGTTTTTGTTCAATTTTGTGTGTATTTAATTAATATAGGCATGTTCTGGATCACCTGGGTAATTATAACTAGATCCTGCCACATAATTTCAATCTTCAAGATGAGTTTATATCTATAACCACATTTATAAAAATATTACTCTAACTGATGCTGGCAAGATTAGTGAAAAAGATTAGAATTAGACTTAAGTAATCAAAAGTTCCATGGTAGTTCAAATAGAGACAAGTAGTGAGCAACGTAGGGCATCAGAAAGTGTGTGATAGCAAACAGTGCGAACAATACTATATCAAGAACAGTAAGTAATTTAGCGGAAGCAAAATAAATTCTGTATTTAAATTCTGTTAAGTTTTGTAGTATACTTTTATATATTTCCTTTGAAGTTGGATGCTCCAACACAAGAGTCCTACTTTACTTTGTTTGCAAATTTGCCTATATACCATAACAAATATAAGACTCAGTATTTTTCCTTTCAAAAGATTCTACTACTTAGCGGTGAGACAATTCTGAATTAGGTGAGTAAAGCACATAAATTGTTGAAAATTTTGGTAACTGCTCCTCCTGCTGAATCAGGAAGGAAATAAATTCTTCCTAGTATCCATTCTAATTCCCACAGTCATGCTTAGGATGGAGTTATGTTAAATGAGAAGTGCGAAAGAAAAACATGGTCTGAATTTCTTTAGTTTTTATAAGACAGACACCGACTCCTGTGTCTACTTTTCAGTTAAACATGACAGAAGGACAAGTTTCTTTTTTTCAGTTTTTAAAATTTGCAATGAATGTCAGCAACAGAATTTAAGTTAGTAATAATTTATATTCTGCAGAATCAAAGCCTCTCATATATCAAGCAAGCAAATGGGAAGTCCCCAAGATCTAAAACTGAACAGTTCGGGAATTATGTATTAGGTTTAGCATATTTAAATTCTGGATTTGGGGAAACACTGCTGTGGTCTGACAGGTTTTCCCTAATTTGTAAAAAAAAAAAAAAAAAATCTGCAGTAGTCTATGTTAGCATCAACAGTGACTTAGACTAGAGAGGTGGGGACAGAGATCATAAAAACTGGCTAGATCCTGAATATATTTAAAGGTGGGGCCAAGAAAATTTATTTATGAATAGGTGTCAGGTAAGAGAATAAGAGGCGTATAGGATGACCCTGAAACGATTCCTAAGGGTTTTGTTTGTGCCAACAGAGCAGGCTGGAGGGAGTGAACACGGAAAACACCTATTAAACATCAACTATGTCAGGTCAGAGAAGTAGGGATGGATTTGTAAGTTAGGGAGCTGTCTGATACGGACAGTACATAAAGACAGCAGTGAGATCCTAGGGAATAACTTTAGATGGAAAAGAGGACCAAGGATGGAGCACTGAGTACCCCGAAGTTAAGGAAACTGAGGAAGATACAACAAACAAGATTTAAGAGCAGCAGCCAGTGAGGGACGTACTATCAGAATCAAGAAAGACTGAAGCCCAGAGGCTGAGAAAGAGAAGAGTACCAACAAATGCCGAATGCTACTGATATGCTGAGTACTATGAGGACTGAGATCTGCTCTTCGGATTTAACAATGAGGAAGTCAAGTCACCTTGACAAAAGAGCTGGTGCGGTGGTGCACGTAAAAGCACAGAGCACAAGTATAGACAGACAACTCATTTAAAGCATTTTGTGGTAAAAAGAGATAGAAAAAGGATGATAGATGGGAGAGGATGTCAGGGTCAACAGAAGATTTCTTGTAGTTTTTTGTTGTCTTTTTTAAAGATGAAGATGGGTAAAATGTGTTTGCTGGTGATAATAACCTAGAGACAACTGGTGTTACATGAGAGTCCTTGAGTAATAGGAGATAGGAAATGGCACATAAGCATATGGGCTAGCTTTAGATGGCCAACCTGTACCAACAGTTCATATTATAACAGAAGGAAAAGCAAAGGAGATGAGAACATACACAGGCCTACCAGTAGATTTCACAGCAGGAACATGTATACTTTTCTCTTTTAATTGTTTCTATCTGGGGTAAGGGGAAATAGGAAGCAAAGTCATCAACTAAATAGGAAGCAGCTAAGGAGGTACTACAGGTTTGACATAGCATAAAGAAGTCCTCTGAAGGGGAGGGGAACAGAGTTATTGCTTAATTATTACAGAGTTTGCTTGAAGTGATGAAAAAGTTTTGGAAATAAATCATGCTAATGGTTGTACAACATTGTGAGTGTAATCAGTACCATCAAATTGTACACTTAAAAACGGTTAGAACGGCAAATTTTATACATATTTTACCATACACACATAAAAAAGTTTTAGGTAAGTAAATGAATGAAGGAAACACACTTAAATTCTTCTTCCAGAAAATGAGGAAGACCACTATGTTATACTCAACCTCCACATAATGTGACATATTGCATTTCTATATTTAATATTCCAAAAGGAACATTCCTTTACTCCATGTTATGAACTGAATTGTGTCTGCCCCAAAAGTCATGTTGAAGCCCAAACCCCCACTGTGACTGTATGTGGAGATTAGATCTTTAGTGAGATAATTAGGTTAAATGAGGTCACAAAGCTGGACCCTAATGTGATAGGACTGGTGTCCTTATACAAAGAAACACCAGAGCTCACTCTCTTTCCATGTGCAGAGTGAGGATACAGCAAGAAGGCAGACATCTGCAAGCCAGAAAGAGAGCTCTCACCAGACACCAACCCTGTTGGCACCTTGATCTTTAAGCCTCCAGAATTGTGAGAAAATAAATGTCTTTTGTTTAAGCTACCCAGTCTGTGGTTATCTTTTTATGTCAACAAAACCAGACTAACATACAACATGAGAGAAAAAAATTTTTAAATAATAAATAAAAAGAAATTACCTCTGCTTGATCCCAACTTGATAGCTTTTTTGGAGTGGCACCAGGAGTCTGATCAGCTGTTTGATCCCAACGCCGTTTTCGTTTTGAAGGAGGCTGGGATGCTGCTGCTCCATTGACGACTTTTAGTTCTCCAGCTTTAGCTTTTTCTGCTAGCTGTTGCCTAATTTCTCTCTGAAAAATATTTAAATAAGCAGTGAGCATGTTTAAAACATTTTCAATAGACTTCTATATCATTAGTACAGTCATTTCTATTTAATGCCATTTTATTCTTCACTCAGTCTCCTTTCTATGCTACTGGTAGTCCCATTCCTTACTTTTCCCCTCCCATATTTTCAAGTTTTATACACTGTCTTTCTGCACAATAGACAAGCAAATATAGAATTTATAACAGAGTATGCTTATTTATATATAGTTCATGAAGTAAAATCTTCAGTCACTGGTAGTGAACTAAAATGTTTCCAGTGAAAAACAGTTTTACTTGAAACAAATATAAATAGCATTATGTTAGAAAAGTGATAAAGTAAAAATTTCAAAATTATGTTACAATAACTAAATATTATATATATATAGTCACAAAAAATGCACACTTAATGACTTTAAAGTGAGTTCCATTACCCCACTTAATCCATTCAACAAACAAATCTATTATATATTCATAAAAGTTATGGAAATTAACTATTAAAACAAAATGAAGCAATCTTTGCAGGCCAGCAGGATTCTTGAGAATTTTCCACCCACATTCAAACTGAATTTTTTGGAAGAATTAGAGGCTTTTCAGAGAATGACTGTACTATACTGACTTTTCCCTTACACACTGACTTCAGGCACACATCATCAATCCTCCCCACAGATATATCCACTATAAGATATGTGTGTGTGTGTGTGTGTGTGTGTGTGTCTGTCTGTCTGTCTGTCTGTCTGTCTGTCTGTCTCTCCAAGGAGCAAGGAGTCAGGCACTAGAAAAGCATAGAAATATGAAAAGTTTAATTGGGGAGGTGATAGAATTTGGGGTAAGGTTCTTTATTAACTTAATTTTTATTAATATTGTTAAAATACTACTTGTGGAGCAAATAAAAAGGAAATACAAAAGTTTCTCAATCTCAACTTTTTTTTTTACATTCTTTCACAATCATTAAAATAAAGCAGGTTCACGGACCTCTTCTTTAGTTAAATGCTGTTCTCGCATTACATCCATGTAAGTCCTAGCATTCATTTTAGGATCAGGGGTCTTCCCTCCTGCAGAAAAGAACAGCAACAGGACAAGAGTACAATAAATAAAAGATAATGAGGTTCAATTGATTTATCTGCCCTGCTCTACTATTACATTATTTCATAATCATTTAATTTATTTTTTGATGGAAAACTTTAATAATTATACATCTTACTTTTTATTGAGTTTGCTGATCAATTTAACCTGTTTGAACACAAACATATCTACAGCAGTTTAAAACAAATATTTTAATGCATATAAAAACAAAATGACAGCACAGTTTAGAGTCTTCAGAAGTGATGGGTTCCTGGGTTGCTAATCCGGAATACGTACACTTTCGTGCCTTTGTCTCCATCAGCAGTTCTGACTTCAAGCAGCAGAATAGAAGCCTAGAAAATTATCTCTTTACCATTAGTAACACTTTGGAAAGATATTTATATTCAAAACATTACCTGTTGCAAGCTGTTAAAATCCTGACTACAAGTAACTATGACTAGACAAATTCTTCATACAATGTTCTAGAACAGTTAAAGTTTAGAAAATGATTTTCAAAAATATACCTCTAATCTTATTCTGATGTCATGTTACTAAAAAGGGCTTCATGCTTTTTACATTTTGTTGAAGCAGAAACATTTTATTTTCTTAGAAAGTATAAGTAACAACTGGAAACATATTACTTGAGATATATTACTTCTACCAGTTATTATGATGCATACAGAAAAAAAGTGGTGTACAAAGAGATGTGTTAGTCTCTTGGTTAAAGTTTCAGCATTTGCTTTTCAAACTTCAAAATATCTTAAAGAAGCCCAAACAGTATATAACAAGATTCACAGAGGCACACTACGTTTTAGAAATGTGATAATTAGCTATACAAGTAGTATAGCATCACAATTTAGGAAAAAAATAATAAAATTCTAAGACATTTCCTATGCTGAAGATCATGCCCAATTGGTAGTGTCATTCTTTCTGACACTAGCTCTGATAAGACTTCCTTTGGAATACTTTTTCACCATAATCTAGAGAGGATGTGTTGAACTGCACCCTTAAGAATGCAGACAGGACTGGCATATAGCAGTACTGCTGTAGGAAAGAAATTAAGGACAGTTAGTATGGGCCTGTGAATTCTGACATACATGTTTAAATCAATTACAATTATGCAAGTAAAAAAAGAATATCCCTACTAATTCATGCAGGCTGAAAGTCTAATTTGTAAACCTGCAGCAGAATCTAATTTTAAGAAACAGGCACCTAATTTTGATTTTGAAACTCACTCACCTGAGGAAAGCTTCCATCAGGCTCACTATGTCCCTTGTGCTGACCTGCACACTAAAATTAGCAAAACAGACTCCAACTATTAAAAATATCAAAGTCTCTGTATACATACTTCTGTTTTAACTTTAAGTATGCTTAAAGCAAAGTAGGTGCAATTACTAAACTATATTTAGAGCAATATGGGGGGGCTCTAATGTGGAAACAGATTCTCAAAAGTAACAATCCTAAAAATCTAAGATTTGGAATGAAAACTTTCAATAATTTGAAAGTATTCTGAGCAGAAAAACACATTTGTTCAAAGTAAAGAAAGCGTACCCAAAACAAAAGTAAAAGAAAAACCTTTAACCCTTTGCGTTTCTATGGCATTGGCTCATTATTTTCTTGTCCTTCTACCTGGAAAGAAAACTGGCATTATAAAGATGAAGAATATGGCATCTGTGACTTCAACCAAATCTATACAAATCTCTAACGGGGGGATTTTTAAAAAGAAAAGCAAATTCATAAGCATGCCAAAAAAAATCAAAGGGCTAAAGACAACTTAACACAAATAAATTTCTGAACACTTATAGAAAAATGGGAAAGAATTACCATCTGCAAAAGGATCAAGACGCTCCGGGGAAATTATCATGGTCCGCCTATGTTTTTTGTATTCATCTTCCCGGTCTGCAATCTTCGGAGGTCGGTGCTCAGCAAATGGATCATACTGAAAAGGGGTATGTCTCATTTAATACCCACTTATTAAATAACCAAACAGAATATTACAAACAAAAATCAAAACATTATAAAACACATAAAAATGTTTAATAAATGCCTATTAATGTTTCTGTATTTTATGAAAATATGCTCATGTGAAAAAAACAGGGCATATGGAAATGAGATAATTTCCACAGTTCAATTCTTCATGAAATGATTACCCTAATAAGATAAACTGGGGATTATTACTAATTCTCCCAAATCAAGTCTTCTCCATACATTCTAATAACCTGATTGCTAAAACATGTGAGTTTCCATGGGAATTAAGACAGTTTTATCTGAATAAACTCTGGCTTTAATTAAAAGCAAAAACAAAAAAAAAGGCACCTGTTCTGTTGACTGTGGTATGTCATTAAGCAGTGCCACAGGGGCGTGGTATCCTGGCTTCTTTTGCCCGAGCAGACTTGTAGATGATGAGTAGTCGTCGTCATCCTGCAATGAAACACCCCCAAAAGCCACAGACAAAAATGTCAGCACTTAAAAACTAGAACGAACATACAAAGAGATTCAACATAAAATCAAAAGACAGTATGATGAAACTTGTTAACACTTAGGTTTTCTTTTCAACTTGAAAAGCTATTAAGGAAATTCAGTTCACCACATTCTTTTTAAAAATAGTAAACAAGGAATGCTTTCTGTGGAAGTCAATTAAAGTAGGTAGAGACTAGGAAAACCTAAGAATTTCCTTTTCTCAGAGGGCACAATGAAATTTGCTTTGGGAACTACAAACAGCTTCATATTTAGAACTATCCAGCTTCCTTGTCTTTTTAATTTTTTTTCCTAAACATGATTTAACCACAGAAACAAGTAAAATGTAACTAATTTTAAATGTATTATTCCTCTGGTAGTAAGTTTAAACAGAACAATGTTATATTATTACTTTACTAGTGTAAGAAGTGCAACAATGGGTAACTCTCCTGAAGATCTTAACATCTCATTTATTCTATTTAAAAATGAAATGACAGGCTGATCACACTTTCCTAGATGACCTCATGCTCTGGGGCTGCCTCTGGCCTTTTGAGATGGCCTGCACTCTGTCTATGGAGCGTGTATCTGTTTGAATAAACTTGCTCTCATTTAAAAAAAAGAAAAAGCAATGACAATTTCCCCCTCAGCTTCTGGAACATACAGCCATCACAGTCTCTTACCATTAAGGTATGATAGTGCAAATAGACTCTTGATTGGCTTCTAGAAATTTTGCCTTTGGAACTTTTGAATTTTTCTTAAAAGAAAAAAGTGCTAACTATAAAATACGACTTGAATTTCATAAAAATAACAAGTTTCATAAACTACATACAAAAAATGTTACTGAATCACACAAAAATGATTAGCTACTTCACCAAATTTGGATGTTCGGGATGGTCTGACAAAATATAAGCTATGTGTAATATATAAAAACACTTGAAGAGATGTATTTCAAAGTGAGAGGTGGTCATCCTCCAGAGTAACTGAAATAGGCACACAATGCCCATTAGTATCAGTAACAAGAAACAGTCCATTCATATTAAGATACCAAAAGGGAAAAAACAGCATCAAGCACAAGTCAGAAATCAAAAGTCACAAGGACAGAAAGAAGTCACCTCATACTCTAGATAAAGCTCAGCAGGTAAAGATTACTTCACAATTGTTAATGATTTGCAGGTATTCTTCTGGATGAACAAACTAGTTCTAACATAAAAGATTCAGAATTGAGCACTTTCAGAAGTTTCTAAGAGAAGGACACCTTCAACAGTTTTACCCTCCCAAAGAAAGATCTCCCAATCTCCAAAATGTCCTCCCAGATTACACCAGATGACTCAAACAGAAGATTCCTTTATATATCTTGCTCTCCATCAAAACATGCTTGGACTCTTCATATAGTTTGAGACTTACATCTTCAAGTTCAGTCGCAGCAATCGATGTCACGTATCCAGCAAATCTGCTGTCACTTCCACCATAAATTTCCTGGTCATAATAACCTGTAGAATCAAGGCCCACTCCTTGAGCTTCGTCAAGAGCTGCCTTCTTGCCTTGAATTTCTCGAATCTGTGCTTCAATGTCTGTAAGAAAATTAATACAGATTTCTTAATTTCATTTTCCAGAGGGTACTCAATACAACACA
Source organism: Camelus bactrianus (assembly GCF_048773025.1). Taxonomy (NCBI): domain Eukaryota; kingdom Metazoa; phylum Chordata; class Mammalia; order Artiodactyla; family Camelidae; genus Camelus; species Camelus bactrianus. The sequence goes on along the minus strand of NC_133543.1, from coordinate 81,249,686 downwards.
TTTCTCTACTAGGCATTATCAAAAAAACTCTTCTAAAGAGGGTGGAGGGAGAAATTGAGAGTTTGGGATTTGCAGATACTAAATACTATACATAATAATAACAGAAAGGTCCTACTGTATAGCACAGAGAAGTACATTCAGTGCTTTGTAACAGCTTATAATGAAAAAGAATAGAAAAGGAATATATATATAAAACTGAATCACTATGCTGTACACCAGAAATTGATACAACATTGTAAACTGACTACATTTCAATTTAAAAAAAGTTTAACACTACCAGAAAGGTAAAAACAGTACAATAGAGAGTGGTTCTCAAAATTCAATGTGCAACAAATCATCTACAGATTTTTATTTTGTTCAAATGCAGCAGGCCCAGATCAGACCTAAGTTTCTGCACTCCTAACAAGCTCTCTCGTGATGTCCTAAACATCTTCAACAGTCAAACAATAAAGGATGAAGTCTAAATTCTTAAGCATAGAATGCAGAGCCACAGAGTTTGGCTGTAACCACCATCATACTAGTTTTATAATTTAGAGTGTGAGTTTTAGAATCAAAATGTCTGCCTTCAAATAAAGGCTCTTTCTCTACTAATTAATACATTATTTAACTTATGTGTGTTTCCTACAACATAAAGTTTTAAGGATTAAATGAGACAATGAGCATGAAAAACTTGAGCATTCAATGACTAAATTAACTCTTGCCATATATCACTCCCCAAGCACTGTGTCTATTCATAGGTCTGACAATCAAAACATGCACATTTGGGGGGTAGTGAAGCATCAACTCTTCTTAACTGCTGTTTGAATTTTGAATTTTTTCAAGACTGAAAAACATTAAAACAGTACAATGAACACCCACATACTCCTCACCTATGTTCATCAACTGTTTATGTATATAAGAAATAAATATAGGTGTGTGCATATAACTTTTCTAAACCATTTAAAACCCCTAATATTTCAGCATATATTTCCAGATCTAGTACACTCTCCTACATAACCACAACAGTATTAACATGCTCAAAAAATTAAACCTTGATGTGACATCTAACATACAATCCAGTTTCAAGTCTCCCTAATCATCCTAATAACATTCTTCATAGACGTTCTCTCCTTTGGTCCATGATCCAATCAAGAACCATGCACTGAACTTAGCTGTCACATCTCTTCAGTCTTCTTTAAATATAAACTAGTTTTCCAACCTTTTAAAGTCTTTACTGACACCAGCTAACTTTAAATTACAAACTAACGTTTCATTAGTTTGTAATATAAAATCTGATTAATATATAGATATGTAAACAGTTTTCTACTGCCAGTGGTCTGTGGCCTAATAAATAGATGTTTCAGTTCTTGCCTGCTCATCACCTTCAAATGAACTAAGCCCTTTGACACTAGGCACTTTTAAAATTAAGTTCATGTACTAATTTGCAAGGACCAAAAGGAAAAAAATTCAGTGGCGTAATGCAAGTGCCCAACCTCCAACCCCAGCTGAGGGAGAAAACCCTCCGTAGTTTCTCAAGACGGGGTTGGTTTAAAGCAGAAAATGTAATAACACTACCAAGTCCAAGGCACAGCTTGTGGGAGAGGATCTGAGAAGTTCAAAATAATCCAATAGGTTTAATATTGAAATTAACAGCCCCAGTCTGTAAATACACCTCAAAATTTTTTTAGTGTGTCACAGTCCCACCATCTCCAGTTGCTCATTTTTCTTGCATTTCTTCCCTCAAAGCTGTTACAGCAGCCCAGGCAGCCAGGAGTCTCCACTGTGAGTAACCACAAATATTCTCATCTGAACTGGGTGATGCATTTTATTATTCTCTTTTGTTTCTGTCACAAGTATTAAATACGTACATATAAAGTTTTAACCCACATTTGCTGCCTTCCCCCCACCCCCCAGGAACACTTCTTCTCCTGGAACACAGAAGAAACCTCTCCGGGGTTAGTAAGACTGGCTAAAGGATGATTGAAGGTCTACTCTTCATTTTTCCTTTCTGCACATTTCCATTTCTGAAATGTTTGAGATTTTTTTTTAAACTACTAAGTGTACATATCACTCTTAAGTAAATAGGTTCTTTTAAAGAACCACAAATGGTACTGCCATCAGGATCCAGGCACAAAACACAAATGGGTCAATCAGGCCAAATAGTCTGCAATCTCTCCTCTACAGCATCAGTGTGGCCCGACCACTTGTATTTGAAATCACTTGGGGCACCTGCTACAATCACAAACTCCTAGGCCTCATTCACATTAAATGAGAACCTCCAACTTACGAGCTCAGGTTTCCACATTATTAACGAACACCCCAAGAAACTCATACCTGGCCCATCACTCCTCCACTTCCAGCCCCAGCCCACTCTTACCAAAATCATCTATTTTATACTTTCTTCTAGGTCACATGCAACTAAAAAACCAGGAAAGGGGTACTGTTTCACAAAAATTGCATCATAGGATACCTATCACTGTGCAGCTTGCTTCCCCCCACCCCCATCTCACTTAACACATCACAGCTTTATTTTCCCACTGAAGAACTTTTCCATCCTAAGTTTTCAGGAGCTATTATCCTTTATTTGGATAATATATTTATTCAGAAACTACTTTCATCTACTGAGTCTCCCCTACTGATTTTATGTACTTACTGATAAAACAACAGTTTTCTTACAAAGGTACACAAATATGGAATTAGAATTAGTGTTTATTTAAGCCTGTATGTATTGTGACTGAATATCCATTAAACCAAAATTCAGCAACAAAATTACCTAGCTCAAGGTCTTATGAGGCTAGGCAGCTGTTTATAGTTCATTCTGAGGGGAGTTCATTACTAAATTTCTATAGGTTGTATATTATAGTTTAACCAGGTAATGTTTCTGTATCTTTATGTACAGATTAAAAAGTCCAAAAAGCTAATTGGTCTTGTTCTGCATTGTGAACTGCAGCACATTTACACAAATCATGTTACCTACAATATTACAACAGATCCCACAAAACCCAGCAGTTAAGCAAGTGACAATAATTAAAAACGAGAAAACTCAGTAATTATTTCCAAATAAACCTCATGCCAAAATACCAAACATAATACAAATATTTACAAGCAAACAAATTTTATCAATACATTCATGAACAATGTAGCTGTTTTGTTTCCAAAATAAGTAAGATTTGTGGAACAATTATAGCAAAATATTAAGAACTGGTAAAGCTGAGCAATGGGTTACACTGTGTTCATTATATTTTTTCCCTATACTTCTCTATGTTACATTTCATAATAAAAATGTAATTTTCCATCTATAGAAGTTATTAAAAATAATTTTCAAAATTTTTCTCTCCAGCAAAGTTTGTAAATTTCCACAGCTTCAAACTTTATAAACATTTTACATCTCTACAAAAGGCAAAAAGTTGTCTTTAACTCTTTATTTTCAAAGCTCTCTAACTAAATTATAGCTATTGGTATGTAGATATTCCTGTACTTTCTTAAAAATGAACTGACTAAAAATAAGATAATTTCTGACAACAAATGATAAATACGTAAGACTCATTAGTAAGTAAGAAAACAAAACGAGAGGGAACATACCCAAAATAATAACCAGAGGTCTAAAATATTAAATAAAAGACTTGATGTGGCAGCGAAAGGAAATGTTTATGCTAATCTCCCTCTAGTTCAATCATGAACAACATGAGCAAATCCTCTGTTCCTAATCCCTTTCCAAATTAGAATCCCTGTAATCCCTGTAATGTCCCAAGACATTCGGATGTGAAAATAAAGAAAAATGGATACCGTCTGCTAGAAACTGGGTAAGAGCCTAGGATTGCCATACATGATTACCTGGAGCTGGCACTCTAATCCACCCACCCCATAAATGATTCCAGTCTTCATGCTGTGCGTACCAAGTTTGTGCCTTTTTATTACTAAGTAGCATTCTATTGTACTTCAGTGTGTTTATCCATTCTCTATTTGAGTGGCATTCAAGTTGTTTGCAGTTTGTAGATACAAATACCATAAACATCAGTGTACAGGTTTTTGTGTCAAAATAGGTTTTAGTATCACTTGGGTAAAAACCAGGAGTAGGACTGCTGGGTCTTAAAATAAGCACACATTTAATTTTATCAGAAACTTCTGGAGTCTTTTTGGTGGGTTTACTTATGCAAGTTTAAGGACAGAGGAGAGTTGAATTATTCTGTGCAATAGAAGAATTTTGAGAAACGAAAAGGAGGACAGAAATTAAGGGAATATATAAAATGAAGAAAAACTGGGTTAAGTGAGATTATAAAATTCCACAGCCTTATGATGTTAAAGGGTAACAGAAGGTAGAAATATCTAACATGAATTTCTGAATTATCTGATTATCTGGATCAAACCCTCACTTCTGTTCTCCACTTAATCTTACCCCCATCTTCAGTAAATCTATTGAGGGGGAGGAGAGTTTCTATGGCAGGACTCTTGGTAACTGATGCTGAACACTTAAAAAGAGAGCAGGGATTCCCTATTTTGACAGGAGATTCGGAATCCTAAAATTGAAATTATGGGTAGTCCTCCAAATCCCGAGTTGGTATAGTCTGGAAGTGGTAAAAAAAAAAAAAAAAAAGCCTTAGACAAGAAACCAAAGTACTAGTTAAGTATCAGACTTGTATTTACCAAAGAGCCTAAAAGAGCCTCACTAAAGGAGGATTCTTAAGGGTAAACTGTCAAGGGTGGGGTTTTTCTTAAGTTGGTATTCCTATTTTAAGATATGTGTTATCAGTGGGACTCATTAAAAAAAAATTATTCCAAGTAGCAGTTAAGCTTATTAGAAACCTGTGAAGAGTATATTCCTTGCCATTAAAATTACAGTGGGAAAGGCACCTGAATTTGCAAGTCCTTTATTAGATTTCCTTGCCACGGCCAGTCCAACCTTAATCTTAAGTATGATTTCAGAAATGTGCTCATTCCAAAACCCAATAATTTTCTTGGAGCATCCCATGCTGTGGGCCTCCTGACATCTTGATTTCAGCAGTACTGGTGGGAGAATCTCAGAGGAAGTTGTGGGTTTTATTGCCATTTTCTTTCCCTCCAGACTGTGAGAAACTCTACAGGACAAAGGTACCCCAACAAATTAATTGCAAGGAAAAAGAAAAAGACATGAAACATAAAAATTTAAGACTAATCATGTATGGACTTAATTGGAATGATTCAAACTGAAAAAGTGTTTACAAGGCAATCAGCAAAAATGAACACTTACTGAATATTTTATTATATTAATTTTAGGTTTAATAATGGTATTTTTTTTAAGTCCTTACACTTTAGAGATACACACTGAAAAATGTATGGATAAAATGGTATGTCTGGGATTTGCTTCAAAGTAACAGGAAAGGTGAAACAGGCCAGTGAAGAGATTAAGAGTGGCCAGAGTTTATAACTGTTTAGCTAGATGATGGGTGCAACATGGGGGTTCATCTCACTATTCTTTGTGTATGTTTTCAGTTTTCAATAAAAAGTTTTAAAACTTTTAAAACCTTTTAAGTTCCTCCCTTTTTTCCCCCTCATTCTTGGTAGTTCTTTCTCCTAGCCCTTTTGAAACCATGGAATCTGACCCCATGAAACAGAAAAGCTCTCTCTTCTGAAATAGAGTTCTCTGCTATACACAATTTTTTCCCAGCTCTTTTATGTAATATCTTTAACCTTAAAAGTTTCAATTCTTCTGTCATGTTTTTCTTTTCCAGCTTTACTGACCTTGCAAATGATGTTAATGTAAAATTTAAATGTTAAGATGTAAAAATATTTATTTTAAAAACTAAATTTGCTTCTATGATCTATAAAGAAAAAATGTTATTATTCAATTGAAACCCCCCCCCCCTTTTTCGGAGGGGAATTCTGATCCTAGGAATATTTTCAACTACCAGAGAACAAATCCCTTACCTAAAAGGTGGAGGTTAATGAAGTGTGAATTAATGAATAAATTTATGAACTGATCCACTTGAAATCTCAGTTCATATTCAATAAAAAGATTTCCATTTTTCATTTATGTATAAATTATTGTATTATTTTATAATTCAAAAAATGGGATAACTTAAAATTACAGACATTTTTCTGACATTAATACATTCAATGTCTTCTCTGAGATTTGAGTTTGACATCAAAAGATAGTACTACTAGAACCAGAGGTCTTTTAAAAGATGGGCAACATCTAACCTACTGTTTGTATTTTTAACTAAGACCTAAATATTAAACTGAGATAAACCACCCCTCGTCACATCTGATACACCTATTTAATAACTGTCCTGCTGGTTTCCCCTCCTGTGTCTTCTTTTTCCTATGCCTCAGACAGTCTAAGTCCAGCTTGTAGCACTTCCTCTTCCTTGATGCATCTTTATTCCTCATTTTTAATTTGTATTATTTGCAACTTTCTAACCACTGTTCACTGTGTTACAGAGACACAGCCTCTGGATGTTAATCACTCACTGACACTTTCAGTCTGGTCCACATTTACTCTCCACCAGTCAGAAGCAAGTGGTAAGCAAGGATTTCTCAAAAAGACTCCTAAAAGACATCCAGAAAAATAGAAAGTATATTCTGTATACCAACTTTCAGTCTTAAAACAAAATCCAAGCAGGACAACTAACTACAGTGGTAAATTATTTTACTGAACATTACAGATATCAGTTCCTAAATGATTATTTCCTAGCTAATATCAATTAAATTAATTCCTAAATATTCTACAGAAAAGAATTTTTTCAAAATCTTTAAGCAATTTTTTTTTTCATTTTTATTTTGACTAGCAACATTCATACTGGACATCTACAAAACCAACACAATAACTATTCTGAACACAGGAAAATAAAAATCTCAGAAGATGAAGAGTAAAAAAATAACTATTCCAGCCATTCTACAAGCAAAGAATTAGGGAGAAAACTTTTTCAGCCTTGTGATGCCCCCAAAAATCCATTCAAAGGATGGCGGCAAAACAAGCCAATATATGGGATTTGGGGATAATTCATTTTTCTCTTTTCCGTAACACAAAAGTGTGTGTTCCCTCACTGGCCAAAATCACCAATACATGAAAAACTGATGGATGGCAAGATTATGCACATGAATTACTGTATACACTTGACATAATTTAACATCAAAAAGGGGTTTTTAAGAGACTTATCATATTTAATTATCTCCTAAATAATAGACACTTAGGTAATTTCCAATCCTGTTATTACAAATAGTACAGCAAAAAAAAAATCACTGTTGATAAATGATTTTCCATGTGTGAACATTTGTAGAAGTAAAAGCGGAATTGCTGGATCATGATATATGCATTTAGCAGTTGAAGATATTTGCTATTTGATCTATTCTTCTTTTAACTTTATGTATTTATTTTATAATATTGTATTTTTAAAATTGAAGTATAGTTGATGTATAATATTATATGTTACAGGTATACAATATAGTGATTCACAATTTCTAAAGGTTATACTCCATTTAGTTATTATAAAATATTGACTATATTCCCCATGTTGTACAATTGTAGCTCATTTTATACCTAAAAGTTTGAACCTCTTAATCCTCCACCTCTTTCTTATCTCTTCCCCTTCCCCCTCCCCAGTGGTAATCACTAGTTCCTTATCTACATCTGTGAGTCTGTTTCTTTTCTGTTATATTCACTAGTTTGTTGCATTTTTTTAGATTCCACATGTAAGTGGTATCTTACAGTATTTGTCTTTCTTTGTCTGATTCACTTCACCCAGCATAAAAAAAGGGATTATTTTTGATTTGAAAAGTCCAGCTTCTTCTATATTTCACTCCTGGAAAGCATAAGCCATACTGACCAGGGATTTAAAATTAAAAAACAAAAACAAAAAACTGGGTGGTTAAGGAGGATGTTAAGGGCTGTTCCTAACAGAAGAAACATTTGAAAGAAATAACAGCAAGAAAGAAAAAGTTAGAAGTTTGGTTCAATGAAGGGAAGTAACAGCCTGTGAAAAAAACCATATTAGAAGGTACAACAATAACCTACTGCAGTTTGAATACAGTATCATCTACCTAAGACTCAATTACGAAGTACAGATGCAGCCATTACCTTAATAATAAATTACAAGTTACAACAAAGAAATGTCTTTACCAGGACATTATTTAGGATGAAAAGTTTATATAATCTTCTTAACTTAAAAAGCAACATGATAGAAAACTCTAAGACAAAAATTAAACAACTATTACACATTTTTAAAAGCTGCTCCAGTGAGATTCAAATTCAAGACCTCCTGTCAACTACTTCAACAGCCTAAAAACAGTTGTTCTTACTCCCTCTAGGTCACCCTTCACTCTGCCCACCAATGACTTTCCTAAATCACAGAAGTAATTTGTTACCTGAGAGAATGAGAAGGGCACTTTATCCTGTAGATATTGCAAAGCCAAAATCAAAACCTAGCTCAGCATTCAAAGCCTTCCCTAATCTTATGCTAACCTAACATTTCTTCTTCTGAGCTCAGGAAGTTCCGAAAATAAAGCCCTACTTCCCACGTATCTTACCCAAACAGATGTACCCAAACCTATCTAATCGTTCAAAGATGTGTTTAAATGCCCCCTTTCTTTGAAACTCTTTAATACTTCCAGTATAAATTAATCTCTCAGTTAAGTGTTGGTAAAATATTCAGCACTCATCATGTGCCAGGGTACTAGCGATACCAAAGCAGTTTCTGCACACAACCACCTCAAGTATAAGAGAAAATCAACACGATAGCATATTCCCAGCAATAAAGGTTTGCAGAGTACTGCAGTAGCACAAAAACAGAAACAAACAAACCCACACACACACACAAAAAAAACCCAACCTAAGAAACTAATTCTGCTCCATGTTATCAGAAATGGCTTAACAAGTGAAAACTGAGATGGACATAAAGGACTAGCATTCTCCAAGAAAACGCCACGCGGAAGGAGTTGGAAACTATGTAAATACTAGAAGTACTTCTACTAAACATTTATCACCCTGTCTTATACTCCAAAGTGATGGACAAATAGAGTTCAGATGCGAAACTGAATGTGCCAATACTTTCTTTATGGCATCAGTTAATTTGTACTGATGGAGAGCATATTCTGAAATAAAAAAAGCTGTTTTGGTAAATGAACTGCAATCTTCTATAAACCCAAACTTTCAACTGGGTTTCTAAAACACAGGAAAACTGATCATAACTTTGATTTTCTTATCCAAAAATATTTTACGATAAAGATATCATAAACAAGTAATCAAAAACATAAAATGCCCCCAAATGAATAATCTACTACTGAATGAACAAAAATAGCAACATCTTTACATTTTCCAATTATGTTGCAAAAGATGTTTGAGATAGTCTACAGACAGAAGAGTAAGTGCCTAGAAAACATTTGTGTTTGAAGTGTTTCAATCCCAAATACCTATCAAAAATAGTAAGATTAAAGTTATTGCCAATTTATAAGTTGCAGAAAGCTGGACTTCAGTTCTTAGGGGTGACACAACTATTTATGGTCCCAACCAACATTTCCAGACCCATCTACTTTTTCCCTCCTTGAGCTCTTGCACTCTTCCTGCCACAGCCAACTACTCAAACACATCTTTAACGACTCACTGCCTGGTTACAAGATGTTCTCTCAGGCTCGAACGTCCTCCCCTAATTTAAAACCGATTGATTCTTGCAGACCAGGGACACGTCATCTCCAGGAAATAGCCCTAAGCATAAATTAATCACTCCGTTACCCAGGTTCCCAGAACAAGTTGCTTCTACTTCTGTTAAACATTCATTTGCCTCATAAAAGAATGAAGATGTATACACATCTGTTTCCCCCCTAGACTGTAAAGCTTGATGGCCTTAGTCTTTGTTAACTCTCAGACTAACTGAGCCAGGTACCTAGAAACGACGTGTGAAATAAAAGTGACACTCTTCGAAGCTCCTGTTTGATGAAAATTTCGGATTCCAGGTCAGAAATCAAGGAATGCAGCTCCAACTCCCCATGTCTTATCTTTTCTCAAAAGTAACCCTGTTTCCTGTCATTTCTAAATACTCCTTAACGGATTCCAGCTTATTCCCAACATTTTCCTAATTTTGCATACTCTGTATTCCACAAAATGACCAACTACTTTTAAAATTTTAGCCATTAATTAATGTGCCTTTCCCTCTTCCACCAAAAATCAGTCTCCAAAGAACAATTCTATACTAAAAATAATCGAGAGAGAAAAACTACCAGTTTATGCCCAACTCATTGCGAACAACAACAACAAAAACCAAGAATATATCTCAGACACCAGAAGATACACAAACTAATGAAGGTTAAGAGTAATGGGCCTATTTGACTGAATTCGATTTAGGGCTGCCCGAAAATCGGCTGCTGTGTCTCAGGGCTTTTCTGACCGTCCTAAGCACTAACTATGCCAACGACAGTTCCGAGAGGCAAGAGACTGTTCCCACGCCCGTCTTTCCGATCCCTTCCCCAGGAATCCTCCTTAGCGAGCTGTTTAAAAGAGGCCCTCTGATAAAAGAAGAAAAGCAACTCCTACGTAGCAACATCCAAACACGGAACAAAGCGCCAGTCGGGGGTGTACGAGTAGGACGCCATTACGCGGGGCAGTGGCCTGCGCCGCGAGCGCCGAGCAGACGACCCGGGCCCCGAAGCGCGGCCTCGGGCCCCACAAAAGAAACCACAAAAAGAGGCAGAAACCTAAGAAGACAAACTCTTGGCATGTTGGGTAGCGGAGAACACACGTAACTAGGAGAAAACCGTTTACCTTCGTGAGTCTTGGCGATCTTCGCCATTTTGTCCACCCGAACACACAGACGGAACTGGCGCTCCCAAGAACTTCCGCTCGTCGCCGCGGCCACGGAGAAAAATAGCTGCGGGCTGTTCTCTGCGCATGCACCGGGCGGGAGCGCGCGCACCGTCGGGTAACACGTGACAGAGCAGCCACCTAGGTGGAACAAAGAGGTGCATTGTGGGTGGAGGGAGGATCGGGGCCGGAGGCGGCTTTCGTGGCAAACCCGTAAAGAACTAGGTGAGCCTTAGTGCTTTAAAGTGAGTAACTTTGCCCTGGGGGGAAAGTAGATTCCCCCAGGACAGTTAAAAACCATCATTGTGAGAAACGTTAAGGTTTCAGGCCTGGAAGAAGCCTCAAACCTTCAATCACCTTTCTCCAAACTCACCGGAAGGCGTTTGGGGACCAGACAAAAGCTTTCTTTAGCGTGTCTCAGCTGTTGCAGTGCTTAGTTACGGAAACGATTGTAAGTTTCATCTCTCGCACTGTAGTTCAAGGTCATTTTTCATTCTTTTTAAATAATTAGCTACCATTTGAGTAGGAGTTTGGTATACAGCATATGTTCCCAAGCACTATTGAAATTTACATAAAATGGGTAAATTGTTGCTAATCTCACGAAATGAGAGAAAAACTAGGACGGGGGTATACATAAATTGTGCAAGGTCAGACGGTTATTAAGTTACACAGCAGGAACTCTGCCACTCTTAAAGCTTTTTAACTTTAGATTCTTAGAAAAGCCCAGATCGTTAGCATTAATACTGATTTAATGCCTCTCTTAATCCTAAACATCATTCCTAAACCAGGAATTTTTAAAAGATAAGAATACTGCGGTCTTTCTTCCCCTAAGCATCAGCCATAGGAGCATTACCTTGTACTGGCCCTTGGACTTTAAAGAACGGAACTTAGAGAAGTTCTTTAGAAGCAGTTTAGGAAAGCAGGTAAGGGTCAAGGTTATAGCCATCACGAAGAAAACGATTTACCTCGATGTGTGATAGAGAAATACTTAGTAGAAACCTTAGTAACAAAAAAGTGAGATTTTTGTTAGCATCGATGAAATCATTTTGATGAGCTAAAATTTTCAGGTGTTTGATTTAATTGTTTTAATTTAAGTTAAACTAGCTAGGGGAGGAGGAGGATGAGACAAGAGAAGAACATGTAGATTATTATGCCAATTATTGATAAATTCTAGTTCTTGAATTGGCAGAGGGTCCACAGATATTCCTTAAATGGTTTATAACCTAGACATAGATTACATGTATTCTTTTAGATATACAAAATACCATATTTTAAAATAATAAAAGGAAAAAAGAATGAATGAGAAATAATGAATTAGAGAAAGGTGTTATTATCATCCATCAATAGCAAACAGGGAGAGGGTGTAGCTGGGTGGTACAGTGCATGTCTGGCATGCATGAGATCCTGGGTTCAAGCCCCAGTACCTCCATTAAATAAATAGATGAATAAACCTAGTTACCTCCCTCCAAAAGTTTTTTTAACAACCCAACAAACTAAAAATTCATCCATGTTGACATAAAGAATTGCAAGGGTGTTGCATTTCTTGATTCGTGATTTTTTTAAAAAAGATAAATTCATAAATACAACTCAATCGCAGTCATATAAAAATATATGAAAATTCACCAAAATGTTAATAGTAGATGTTTGTGAATGATCAAATTATGAGTGGTTTTTTTCTTTGTAATTTTTAGTATTTTCCAGATACTCTGCTAGGAGCATATATAATTTTTACAAACAGGAAAAAAAATGAAATAGAAAGCATTTGTAAAGTAGGGAATCACATCTTTTGTTTTTCCAAGATAGACAAGCTGTGCCTGCTGACCACTGTGTACTATGTGCATATTTCTCTAGGTTCCTAAGCATTAAGTTACTTTTGTAGGGCAAGTGCACATATGGGGTAGTGAGATTTAAGAGACTTTGCCAAAGATCAAGGGAGACTCCCTTCTTTTAATTGTCTTCTAAAGATGAACTGTCTTTAATAAAATAGTGACTTAGATATTCAGACAGAAATAAGGAGTTTTCAATAAGTACCCTTTAGTTTCCATTTTCAATATTAAATAATAATCAGGTATTACTTAAAGTGGATTTCCCACCCTTTTCTGGAGAGGTTTTTTATTTCAAAAGTCAGAAGAGGTGACCTTCTCCCCGCTTTGTATAACCTAGACAACTGAGAGTGATGACACCCAATTAATTAAAAGGAAAATCCATTCCTTTTCTTATCAGGGCATTTGGAGGCTTGCTTTTCCTCAAAAAATACACCAAAGTAGCAAACATACATAATTTTTCTAGACAAAAAACAAGATATAATAATTTTCAGGATGTTAATTGCTAGTTGTAACTTGCACAAATTACCTTTGGGGATGAAGCTATAAAGGCCGTGAAACTCCATGCTATTGGAAAACCACTGACAGTTTATCAATCCCATCTTTTCAAAGGTAAAGGGACTGAATGGACCACAGTCTTGATGCATAATGTTAAGCTTTCCAGAAATCTCCTATATCAAAGGGACATTACACTCTACCTTCCCTAGGCCAAGACTCTATTTCCATCTGCCTTTCAGTTACACCTAAATTTCCAAAACTAGAGTTTTCTTTCTGAAAATTTGAAGCATTACTCGGTTAAATAAAAGATAACCCTGAGACAATGTTTTGAGTATGTCAGTCAATGTGCCTAACTTTTCCTTCTAGCTTCAATTGACCTGACCAAACTCTCTGTTCAGGGGAACAGCACTGGTTATTCTCCTGGAAGAGATAGGCACCTGACCAGCTATCTAGAACCTGGCCTCAAATATGCGCATAAACAAAGGAAGTTATTGGCTAAGCCAAGATACCTTCTCTTGGAAATTTTAACTGGAAGTATGAAAGGAACCTGCCAGTTGCTATTGAAACAGAAAGAGTCAGAGGAAAATGTCACTTTAATGACATAAGAGTGAAGAATCACTAACCCCTATTGCTTGAGTCCCCACAGCTACGTTGAGTCCAGAACCACCTCCAGTTCCAAGCATCCAAAGGACCATTCTTGAAATAATACAGCTTTTCTTGGACTACCTTGGGTGATTTCTCTTTCGGCTATACCAGGCCTAACTAGAAGAGAAGAGCAGTATATTAACATATTTGTGTGACTTTATTAACTAGCTTCTTTTTCTAGCTAAAAGTCAGCAAGGAGCTGTCTTTAATTCATATTGGTGAAATATCTAGATTCAGAGCACATGTAAGTAAAGTAGGTGTCCCAGATAGCTAAGGGGATTGGGTCTCAGAAACATTAGATGCCTGTAATGCTGTGATGGACTTCTAATATGTGTCAACTTAGCTAAGCTATAGTCCCCAGTAATTCAAACAAATACTAATCTAGGTGTTGCTATAGAAGGTCTTGTGGTTGTGCTTTAAGTCTATAATAACTGACTTTAAGAAGATTGTCCTAGATAATCTGGTTAGGTCTAATTCAATCAGTTGAAAAGTCTTCAGAACTGAGGTTTCCCTGATGAAGAAATTCCACCTGTGGACAGCAACCTCAGCCTGTGCTGGAGATTTCCAGCCTGCCTTTGCTGACAGCCTGCCATATAGATTTTGGACTTGCTTGTTAGCCAGTGCCCCCAGTTGTATAAACCAATTCCTTGCAATAAATGCCTTGTTTGTTCTTGAATTAATGTCTTAATATGTATCTCATACTGGTCTGTTTCTCCAGTTGAACCCTCATCAAAACAAAAGTTAAAGTTAAATTTCATCACTCATTTATTAAAAAAAATTTGAGAACCTCAATGAGGACCTATCATATACCAGACATTGCTTTAGATGCTGGAAATACAATGTTGAACAAGATACTGCCCTCACAGAGATCTGATTCTTAGAGAGATTAAAAATCTATTTGTATGTTTGTATAATTTCAGGTACTATCAAGTGCTATGTAAAAAATCAGGTGGAGTAAGGGGAGAGCGAGCAGGATGGCAGGGTGGGATAGAAACAATGAGGTGTCTGAGAGGACGACATCTGAGAAAATACCTAAATGAAGTAAGGGAATGAGGCTGGTACCAGAGTGAACTTACATATGTTGGCAATAATAACAACAACAATAGCTATAGTACAAAACTGGCAGTTTTTGATGCCACCCAAAACCCAAAGAAACCTACTAGGCAGTGGGAGGAACAAGATGCAACAGTTTGTCCTTTACTTTGGAGGGGCTGTGCAGGCATGCCCCAGGCCACTATGCTCTAAAACAGTGCTTCTCAACTGGGAGTGATTTTTGTCATCCAGGGAATACTTCGCAATGTCTACAGACTTTTTTGGTAATCACAACTTAATCCTCTTTAGGTTCCTAGAATGTTTGCCTTCCCGTTTCCACCCGCATCTCCCGTACTCTCTTTCACCTGGCTTACTCCTTCTCACCCCATAGGACTGACCAGGTGTCATCCAACCCAGGAAATCTCCCCTGAGGAGTGATAGCTAGCATGCCTTGATATTGCCATGCTCCTGAAATACCAGAAACATCTCTAACTTCTCTAGCCACTTCATATGATAATTGTTTCCATGTGTCTTTCTCTCTGACCTGAACTGTAACACCTAAAGCAACTTCAAGGGAGGAATTACTTGCATCTGGAGGCCAGGGATGCTGCTCAACATCCTATGTTCCACAGGAAATCTCCCCACAACAGAATGTCAGCAGTGTCACCATTGAGGAATCCTGCCCTAAAATATCACTAATGGAGCAGACCCTTAATTTGCATTGGGTTTACCCCCACCCTCTAGAAAATACGTGTCTTTCCAAGCCTCCAACATACCTATCATTTCCTGATCATTTAGTCTGATTAACATGGTTACCACAATGCCATCCATACGGTGGATTAATACGTTTTGCTGTATGTCCAGATGTCTAGGTCCTTTAAGACTGTATTGTGATACCAGTACCTCCATTAAAATATAGAAGTAAATAAATAAACCTAGTTACCTCCCCCCTTTTAATAAAATTTTTTTAAAGACTATATATTGATAATTATTATGATAGACTATATTATGGGAGAGTTAACAAAATTCAGGAGTAAAACTCAATGTATACTCTTGTCCAGCTCAAGAAAATGAATACTATTTTAAATCCTTATTATTAGGGATGGAAAACAACTCTTTCATCAAATCAATTGCTGCTTACCTGAGGTCACGTTGATCTGCTCTGGCTACCACATCTGGCACAGCAAATGCAATGTGGGGCTACCACCTGGTTGAATTTGTGATAGTTTACTGTTACCCACCAGGGTGTGTATAGCCCCTGTAAGGGCCAGACTTCAATTTAGACATGATGGGGACCACCACCCTTCCATTCTTCAGGTTTTTAAGGCACTAATCTATGCCATATTTTCTAGAATATGGTAATATTTTTATTTACTATCTTGGCAGAGAGTGTTTCATTAGCCTTCCCTACTACATTCTTATTCCACAGGCCAAGGACTCATTATAGCATCTGTAGGATTTTCTGTGTATAGTATCATCTCAGCTGAAAACAGTGGCAGTTTTACTACTTCTTTTCCAATTTGGGTTTCTTTTATTTCTTTTTTTCTCTGATTGCTGTGGCTAGGACTTCCAAAACTACGTTGAATAAAAGTGGCAAGAGTGGGCATCCTTTTCTTGTTCCTGATCTTAAAGGAAATGATTTCAGATTTTTACTGTTGAGTATGATGTGAGCTGTGGGTCTGTTATATATGGACTTTATTATGTAGAGGTATGTTCCTTTATTATGTAGAGGTATGTTCCTTCTGGAGAGTTTTTATCATAAATGGATGTTGAATTTTATCAAAAGCTTTTTCTGCATCTATTGAGATGATCATATGGTTTTTATTCTTCAGTTCATGTGGTGTTATCACACTGATTGATTTGCAGATATTGAAAAATCTTTGCATCACTGGGATAAATCCCACTTGATCATGGTGTATGATCCTTTTAATGTATTGCTGGAGTTGACTTGCTAGTATTCTGTTGAGGATTTTTGTATCTCTGTTCATCAGTGATATTGGCCTGTAATCTTTTTTTGTGATGTCTTTGTCTAGTTTTGGTATCAGGTGACCTCATAGAACGAGTTCGGAAGTGTTCCTTTCCTTGTGAGTTCCTAAGTGATAAGAGCACTAGGAGCATCTTTTATTCTATTGAGGCAACTCTGGGTGGGCTCCTGGATGGAATTTCCAGCACCCCCTCCACACTTCCCCAAAGAGGGTAGAGGGGCTGGAAATGGAGCTAACAATTGATTATGCCTTTGTGATGAAGCCTCCAAAAAAAATCCCAATAGTATGGGGTTCAGAGAGCTCCCAGGTTGGCAAACACATCTACACTGGGAAGGTGACGCATACCAACTCCATGGGTACAGAGACTCCTGTGCTTGGGACTCTCTCATACCTCACCTTATGTATCTCTTCACCTGGCTGCTGTGCTCATCTGTATCCCTTATCATATCCTTTAATAAACTGGTTAACATAAATGTTTCCCTGAGTTCTGTGAACCTCAAAAAAATTAACTGAACCTGAGTAGAGGGTCATGGGAACTTCTGATTTGTAGCCAAGCTGGACAGAAGTTGTGGGTAACATGGGATCCTACTCCTTGCGATTGGCATCTGAAATAGGGTTGAAGCAGTCTTGTGGGACTGAGCCCTTAACCTGTGGGATCTGACACTATCTCCAGGTAGATAATGTTAGAATTAAGTCATAATGACACCCAGCTGGTGTCACAGAGAATTGGTGTGAGAAAATCCTCCGCACATTTGGTGATAAGAAGTGAATTGTTTTGTGTGAGTAGCAAAAGAGACACACAGGAGGAATACACAGGTGGAAAACTGAGTTCTTCTAATTCACTGTGTGTTGACTTTTGCTCTGTTGATAGTGTCCTTTGATGTATAAATTTTTAATTTTGATGAAGTCCAATTTATATTTTCTTCTGTTGCTTGTGCATTTGTTGTCATATCCAAGAAATCACTGCCAAATCCAATATCATGAATAATTTAGTTTTCATTCCAGAAAATAATGTATATTACAAGTTATTCAAGTAGTACCTCCCAAAAAGATACAAAATGAAAAGTAAAAGCTCTTCCTCACGTCTCATTCCCCAAAGGTTTTATATATATTTTTTTTTCAAACATCCACAAGAATTAGATACAACACTATTATAAACTCTCCATTACCCATATTCAGTTCAATAATTATCAACAAATGATCAATTTTGTTTCATACACTCTATTCCTCCGCCCTCCAGTGGATTATTTGAAAGCAAACCACAACCATCATATTCTATTTGTAAAATCTTCAGTTTGAATCTCTACTGAAGTAGAGGTTTCAGTTGAATTTGTGTATGTCTTCTTATATTTTGTATATGTCTTCTTATATTTTGTATAGATCTTGTATGACTTCTTATATTCTGTTCAAAACAAAATCCAAATAATGCCTCTTAAATCTTGTAAATTTCTAACAATCCTCCCACCCTGCTAGTCCCCCTTCTTTATTTGACCTTTATTTGTTGAAGAAATTGGGTCATTTGTCCTATAGAATTTCTCATATTCTGTATTTGGCAGATTATATCCCCCTGGTGTCATTTAACATGTTCTTCTATCCCCTGTTTAAACTGGCATATCTAAAAGCTTGACCAGATTCAGATTCAATTATTTTGGCAATAATATTTAATAGGGATGTTGTGTCAAATATATTTTTGGCAGCATCATTGGTTTGGACTCTAAGATACTGCTTCCCACAGGTATCTACTCAGTTTTAAGTTACTATCAATCTTTTCCTATTGCATAGACAGATTTTTAGCCCCCAATTTATGGAAGCGCTGCTGCCTACTAAAACTGAACCAGAGTTTTTTTTTTAATCACCTTTAAGCTTACAGCATATTATTCTTTCCTTTGCTAAGAAGTTTAATGAGTACCATGCACTGTCATTTATTACAAAGATTCCTTTATTTGCCTTAAAATCTGGGGTGGGGAGAATATTCAATTGGGTGACCCAGTTTAGTGGATATTTTCTTATGTCTAGAAAGAGTTCAATGAGAAAATGTTTGGTAGATGTAATTAAAAGAAGGCCTTATATTAAGTTCACAAACACATCAGGAGGTGGGGGTATAGCTCAGTGGTAGAGTGCATGCTTAGCATGCACGAGGTCCTAAGTTTAATACCCAGTACCTCCATTAAAATTTTTTAACTAAAAAAAAAGTACATCATGTATTGTACTGAAAAATATGTTCAACAGGGCTTCTAGTTAACAATACCAATGGTGTGAAATAAAACTTTGTAGAATGTGGCAACATGATGGCTATTATTTTGTAGGCAACTGGTAACCACTGTGGTGTTGAGCAGGGGAGTAAAATGGTGAAAATGTGTTTTAAAGAAAGATACTATGGGCAATATTTAAGGTTTAAGGCAAGAAGGGCAGCGGTTGTGTATTTGAAGGTAATCTGATATAGAATTGTTTGGATGCAGCTACAGGACCACCTCAATTTGACAAGTACATCCTGTATTGTATTGAAAAGTGCTTAACATACTTTGTAGCTGGGGATTTCAACTCACTCCACAAAGCATCTAGTAAGGGATGGCTGCAAAGAACAAAGCAAGAGTAGAAAATAATAATCATACATACACACAGAAGCTGAAATATTTATGTAAATGTAAATCAGATCCAGTCACCTCAAATGACTTCCCCTTACATTTAGAATAAAATCCAAAGTTCGAACCATGGCCTCCCATGTACTATGAAAAAGCCTTCACTACCTCTGACCTCACTCACTGTGAGCCAAAGCCCTGCTCCTCATAAAACAGGATCTTGGTCTGCAGCCTTTGCACTTGTTCCCTCCACCTAAAGACATTCCTCACCCAAATATTCACAGAGTTCACCTCCTCACTTCATTTAGGCCTTTGTTCATTATCACTTCCTCAGAGGCCCACCTGACCACCCCATATAAAATAGTACCCCACTTTACCCCCCTCCATGCTTTACTTTTTTCCTACAACACGTGATTATCTGACATTGTATTATATACTAATTGATTCCCCCCACTCTAGAATATGAGCTCTATGATTGTGAAGAGTTTTGTTCACTTATCCAGCACCTAAAACAGCAGAGTGAGTGCTCAATAAATATTTGTTGACTGCATTTAATCATCTACTTCATTTACTCCTCAAAATGGAATGCAGTAGGTAGTGTTGAGGGACACAACAGGTGGCAGGTTGGTGAACCAGTGACATGCAGACTGATAAAAGAATTTACCAGAGGTAAAGCATGAGAATAGAAAAGGAGTTTATTAGGCACGCTGCCATAGACAACGACGGGCCATGCAGACAAGAGGTGCCTGCGTGAGCACCAGGGGCCAGTTGATGGGGTGTTTCATAAGGTAGGGCCACAGGGTGCCCGATCAGCGGAAGTCTGATTGGTTGCAGATGAGGTAAGAGGTTTAAGGTCCGTGAAAGCCAGTAGGGTTTATGACTGATAAGGTGGGCTGAAAGGAAGAAGCCTGAGCTATTCTGAGATTAGTCATCACCTAGGACTATTAGTTTATGAGGGCAAACACGCTCAGTAAAGAATGCACTTCATCTGTTGAGGGATCACAGACAGACAACTGAGAGTACAGAAATGGGGGTGGATGGACTTTGAAGGACATCAGTTGGCCCCACAGGTAGTATGGCGATCCCCACTCTACAGTTTACAGGGAACTATGACATACAAAGGGGTACAATGTCAAGACTTCTTGACTGACTGATTCCTGAAATGGGTGAACTGAAGCAAAGTCTGGTTTGTTGGGAGTAAGGGACACCCAAGCCATACACGGAAACCAATTAAAATGGCCACACTGTAAGAAAGCAAATAGAACGGAGTCTCTTCCTAAGGACACGACCTGATACTGCCCTCACCTCAACCTCACGGGTAAGCACGGAAAATACTGTGTTAGACAATCATTAACAGCAACACTGACGGCCAGACTTCGCAGCCAGCAGTGACGGCGACGCTGGCCCAGCCCTCACGGATACGTAATTAACACCCAGAACCCCGACTTCCTCCCGCCCCTGGGCTGGGCTCACGTGGAGGTCCTCGCGTCGGTAAGCAGCACATACGAGAACTGCGGCGGTTGGCGAATTGGGAGAAGAGGTCCAGCGCGGGAGGTGTGGTGAGCGGACACCAAGGGTCTTACGTAAGGCGCCCGAGCGCCAGGCGGGAACTGAATCCCCGCCCGCAGGGAGGGGGTGCGCCCAGGCGCCCTGCGCTCCCTCTGATTGGCCAGCGGGATGACGAGCGCATTTACAGGCAGCTGTGGGCGCTGGGAACGTGCGTCAGCTTTGCGCAATCGGAGAGGGAGAAGGGGCGTGTCTGGCGGCTCAGGAAGCCCGCCGATTGGCTGGAAGGCGCCGGCCCCAGGCGGCCCAGGCCTGCCAGCCGAGGGCGGCGCCGTGGGAGGTGGCGACCGGCTTCAGTGAGATGATCATGGCAGCTCGGACCGGTCAGAGGGCCCTGAAAAAGGTGGTCTCGGGATGCCGTCTGAAGTCGGCGGCGGCGACCAGAGCCCTAGCTCCTGCGCAGGGGCTTGCGCGGAACGTCAGGTAATGAACAACGGGGTCGCCGCGGCGAGGGTAGTTTTCCGCCCGGGCCTGCTGAGCAGGGGGACCGGGGGCATTTGGGGTGAGGCTGAGCCGGACCGGATGAGTTTCCGCGTCTCTGGAGAGAAAGGGTCTCCTGCCTTCCGCATTTGAGGGACTGGGGCCCCGCGCATCCCCCCTTGGCCGAGGTTCGCCGGCCTGTCCCGGACCCCCGGTTTTGTGGGCTCTGCCCTCGCGAGAGGCGGTGAATCATCGGCGAAGCTACTTTGGAAGCAGCTGATAAAGCAGTTCGGCGGGGGTGCCTTTGGGCTCTTCCGGTCTCCTCCCCTATGGCCTACTGCTGGGGCTCTCGGAAAGTTTTAATTTCTCCGCTGAAGGGCTGTGAGCTGATGGGCGTGTGGGAGTTCATGGTTTGGCGGTGAGCCCCCTTCGGTTCCCCCAGCGTGCCAAATGCTCTCCCAGTTTTCTGGTAGCGGTCTTTGCCCCCGCCCTTTGTGGCTTGCTAAACTAAACGTAGCCGAAGTCGGAGACTTGGATTTTTCCCCATGCCCCTGTTACTTAGAGGTCCTGTAACCTTGAACCAGTCTTCGATTTTCCTGGTTGGTTTTGTTTGTTTGTTTTTTGGTAGATGATGGAAGTGGAGACAGGAAAGATTCCATAATTTCACCATTTAGTGTACTTTTATTAGTGACATTTTAATAAATTATACTAGAAAATTAAAGTTAACGTTTAACATGAATTCAGTTGTAAATAGCACGTGATGGAAGGCGAAAACACACATCTGGTTGAGCTCCAGGACATTTAGATTCAACGAAGAATTTTTTAAATACCAACATTCCAACCAACCCCAAATCCTTTTAGATATTTATTGGTTGAAATTAAAGTAAAATCATCTCATATCGTTCACTCTTGCTTTAGGAAAAAACCTGAAAAAGTAGTTTCAAGCAGAACATACCTTATTGTCCTTTAGAGCTACTTGTATTACTCTTAAAAAGTGTTGGCTTGCAAATAAAACTGTTACTTTTGGTTAAAAGAATTGCTTTAGTGATCAAATTAAGGCTTAAAATCCTTGATAAGTATTTATTGTTTATGATAATAAAGAATAAGGGAGTTTATGAGGTCATTGCAAGGCTGAAACATTAACAGAGAGTCTGGCCTTTATTTTAATAGAGTATTTGAGATGCAGTATTGGAAGATTAGTGACAAAAAAAAAACTCCTTCATCTGGTCCAGTTTTCATATCATGGTTTAACCATACTTATGAGTGTATGGCTCTCATACTGTAGTTGAAGACATTATTCTTGATAGTGTGTGAAAATGGATGTACTGTCCAGGGCATTGTAACCATGGTATGCAAGCTGATCTCAACAACAACTATTAGCTTGCTTTAAATAGGCATTTTTCTTGTGATTGTAATCAAATTGTGTAAGGGTTTCTTTTGGGGGGGTAGGGGGATGGTATTATATGAACTTGGTACAAAATTCAAAACTGTATACAGTGAAAAGTAAGCTTCCCAGACACCCAGTTCACCTCTTCAGAAGCAAGGATCTCGTTCTTTTTTTTTTTTTTAAATAAAGATTTATCTCAGAGATGCCTTTTCTGGTACTGATTTATCAGAAAATTATTAATAATTGTACATAATGTCTGCTACATAATTGGCTTCCAATAATAGATAACAAGGTATCTATACAAAAAGTGAGAAAAATGGGTAAAACTTACAATAGTTAAAGACATCTAAAGAATGTCTCAGAAGGGCATTTTTTACACTGTTTGCTTTCTGTAATCAATATGACTACCAGAGATCCTAAATTATTTTTTGTGACTTCTTTTTAAAGGGGGAAGCTAAATTAACTGCCTGATTATTTTGTTTCCACTGTTCTGCTTCATTTAGCAGAGTAACTCATTCACTTTCATTGTTATGATCCCACTTTAAAGCAAACTATAGGTTTACTAAAAAAAAAAAAATCACCATAGGCTTTAAAAAATGTTATCACTGCCTTTAAAATAAGACTCACAGGGGAAGGGTGTAGCTCAGTGGTGGAGTGTTTGCCTAGTATACACAAAGTCCTGGGTTCAATCCCCAGTAGTTCCACCAAAAATAAATAAATATAAGCCTAATTATCTCCCTACCCTCCCCCAAATAAGATTCACATTACAAGTCATAGTTTTAAAGATTTTCAGGAACACATAACACACTTATTCTCTCTAGGAGGTGAATCTATCCAAAATCTCTTTTGACTGAAAAAGAATATCATACATCTGTTTGAAATACGCTCTTACCATCATTATAAAATCAAATACTACTTTTGATTCCCTAGAAAACTTAGAATTCACAAAGCCATCTTGTTTTACCATCATTTACCCATTATTCCATCCTTGAAGTGCTGTTAACAGCTGGGTACGTAAGAATTCTAAAATCTTAAAAAGGGGCCAGTAAGTTCATTCGTACATTTCATATGTTTGAGTTTTTCCCATTGTCATGCAGCATTTAGCTTAACTATTTTCACTGACCTTTCTTTCATCATCTCTGTAATGAGCCCATCCAATTTTTATAAACAGCCTTAATTGTTCAAAAGTCCTTTCTTGTGTTTTTATAGCCATATTCTTAAGTATCACCCCTTATCTTCTGGCTGAATGTTCCCAGTTTCTTCAGCAGCTCTTAACTTGATTTTCTCTTCCTCCTCAGCCAGACATTAAGGTATTAGTATTAATATCCTTAAGGAAATTTTATTTATATGTAAATCATATTTTCTATAAATCACGTTTTATATATAACTTAAGGAGATTTCACTAGGTCACTCCAATTCCCTTTAAAAAAAAACTTGAAAGACTTGATTTAATGAAATATCACTGTCTTACCTGGAACTCTTCAACAGCTTCTCATTGAGAATAGATTCCAGATTTCTTTATCCTGGCTAATAATCCCCAGTATGATCGAGCTTCAGCTTCTCTCTAACGTTATTTCATGGTGCTCTCCCCCTGGCTTGCTATATTGCTTTATATATATATATAAAGTCTTTATATATAGTCTTTCTCAGTGTCTGGGTGCTGCCAGGCTTTTTCCTGTATCTACCTCTTCTCTTCCCGTAGACATACACACATACATGTGTGAGAGAGAGATTATATATATGTGCGCACATAGTTATTATGTGCATACATACCTATTTCTCTTTGCGTGGCTAACTCCTTATCCATTATGTCTCAGCTGAAATATAACCTCAGAGGACTTGCTCGACCACCCTGTCTAAAGGAAGTCCTAATTACATGTCCCTTCACCCATTTCTATTTTAGCACTTTTTTTGGATCATCAACTAGAATGTTTCATGTTTGCCTTATTCACCATTATATCCTTACTGCCTGGCACAAAATAGGAGCTCAGTAAGTATGTGAACTAACATATGAATAGTAGTGTAAAATAGTTGTGCAGTAATTTTATTAAAGGCTAAAAATGTTTAGGTGAACAGGAGCATATCAGGCATCTGTATTTAGAAGTACCCTAAACAATTAACATTCTAATTACCTCGGCATGTTTTTACACATACACACTGAAATGGAGATTAGAAGGTAAAGGATAACAGAGCGGCAGTTCTCACGGGGCCATCAGATATCCAATCAGAGAGTGAGATCTAGTTTCAAGTTTCATAGAGTAAATCAAGAATTACAGAACCCCTATGGATCCAGCTGGGAAAACAACCTGGGTAGATGAGTTGAAAATTGGATGATAAATATTCTAGCAAACCAAGGGCAAGAGTATGTTGTAACACATGACTACAGAATAAAAGCAAGCTTCTGGGAGAGATAACCTTTTGTGCTAGAAGTTTCTAATCTTAACTCTAAGGTTATTTTTAGTTTTCTTTATGGTGTTTAAAAAGCTTATTTGTGTGTGTGTTTCAGGACTCTTCTAAGGTTGTAAAGCCTTCTAAGGTGTGATTGTTACTTTACGATCTCATTTGTGTTTCCTCTTAATTGTCAGTGTTACTCTAAATCAGATAATTTTTGTCTTTTTAGATATTTAGCTTCCTGTGGTATACTGATGAGCAGAACTCTTCCACTGCATACCTCAGTTTTGCCTAAGGAGATACATGCAAGAACTTTCTTCAGAATTGCTGCACCGTTAATAAACAAAAGAAAAGAATATTCAGAGAGGAGAATTATAGGGTTTGTATATAATAATTGTTCTATTAAAAGAGCATGGCCACAATTTTCCATAGACTGTCATGCCTCTTTTTCGGGATTCTCTTCTTACTAAGATCTTATTTTTCTAGCTCTTTCTGTTTTATAAGTGTTTGTTGAATGAATATAATTATATGATAACTTTATAGGACATATTTAAATATCAACATTTAAAGGAAATAATTAAACTGTTTATGACCTGCATTTTTGTACACTATTCTTTTTTATACTGGAAACATTACTGATATGTTGGGCCAAATATGTTTGTATAGCCCCCTCACATACACACATACATAGGTAAGGACATATAAACACGCTGAGAGGCCCCTACCAGCTACAGCGGAAATTAGCAAACTTTCTGTAAAGTGCCAGTTAGTAAATAGGTTTGTGGACCACACTGTCTTTGTTGCAACTACTTAATTCTGTCATTGTAGCCCAAACATAGCCATAGACAATATGTAATAAATGAGTATGGCTGCGTTCTAATAAAACTTCATTTGCAAAACTAGACAGCGGGCCAGGTTTGGCTCCTCATCTAGGGATATACACAACAGAGTATAGAGACTGTAGTTCTGCTAAACCCGAAATACAGCAGTCCTTCATGTGGGGAGTTTCTTAATTCCCACCAAGCTGTCAAGTATTACATGAATTCTTGTAAAAGTGCGTTTCATTCATTTTATTCAATTGCTTTTTCCCTTCTGATTTTTCTGTAGTAAAGGAATTTCATCAGACTCATAACTTTTGTCACTAAACTTATCTTTATTATTGGCTAGTCACTGTATTAGTTAAGGTAGTGCTATTAGCTATATAGGTAAAACCCAGAAGTATTTTTCTTTCTCATGAAAAATTGAAGTGAGTGTTCCCAGTACATGGGCAGCAATCCTCAAGTAGTGATTCAGGAACCCAGGCTCCATCCAACTTGTGACTTTTGTAATTCCTTAGTCTTCAGAGTCTCTTAGGAAGAGACTTAATCATATTGGTTTGGAAGTGACGCAGTGTTTACTCTCAGATATTGTTGTCAAGAACTAGAGGGGAGGGTATAGATCAGTGGAGGTCCTGGATTCAATCCCCAGTATTTCCATTAAAATAAATCTAATTACCTCCCCTAGTCATGCTTTAACCTTAGGAATTGTAGCCTCCTGATGGCCAGCAATAATGCCACATAAAGTGAGTCTAAATAGGTAGACATCTTTGCCACAACTGGTGTCTTAAGAGAAATGGCAACAAAAAGATGAGAAATCAGATAGTGAATTGGTCTGCTTTACTTTTGAATCACTAGTAATAGCTTCCTTTTACTGAGTACCTGCCATTTGACAGGACTGCTGGGTGCTGCATATTTGTTGTTTCATTTAATTCTCACAATCACCATGTGAACTAGGTATTATTCCCATTTTAGAGATGATGAAACAAGTTCAGAGAGATAATGTGTGTTGTGACCCCAAAGCTTACTTTTTCGCATCATGTTTACTTCTTACTTGCTTCCTTCTTCCTCATGCTAAAATTCTTATTACAAATGGTCTTATCTAATGATCTTCATCTTCCCCCATATTTGACATAAACACATTATAATGGGTACCATTTGCTAAGTGCTTAGTAAGCATTGTGCATTATGCCAAAACTATTTAACCCTTAAAAGAACACTTTGAAGGCATTTTTCAATTATGAGTGAAGAAAATGAAGTTGAGAGATTAATCGATCTACCCAGGTCACATGACTTACTATGTTTTAGAGTTGATATTTGAACACAGTCCTTTGTGACCACAAAGATCATCCCTTGACCATTGTGCTATATTGCTTTCTTAGTCATTGTAGACTGCTTTTATGGCAATTAGCTTCCAGGCTACGAGGAAGCCTTCTTCATGGGACCTATTTTGACATTTATTTCCAAGTGTCTGAGAACTTGGGGAGGGTAGATTTATTTTCTCCCTCTTTGCTGTGGGCCTCATTTCATGATCATAAAGTTCATAAACATACATATACTCATTCTGTCATATTCCAAAAATACCCTTTTGAATTTAGATTGTGATTGTTTACTATATCAATTTGAGGTGAATTATGTTTTAACAGTGTTGAGTCTTTATATCAAGAGTAGTATGTGTCTGGCTCTCGTTATTCAGTTGTCTTTTACACATATCCACAGTGGGTTTTTGTTGTTTGTTTTTTTTATTTAAACCCTGAATTTTTTTTTGTTGAATTTATTTCTAGGTATTTTGCATTTCTGTGCTAATGTTTTCTACTTGTTCTTGTTAGTATAGGAACAGTATTAATTTTTACACACTTTATAACAGGCTGTCTTACTGAATTCTGAATTGATTCTCTACCAAATTGATAATCATATCACCTGCCAAATGATAATTTTGCCTAATTCTTGTCCACACATGTGCCTCATAGTTCATGTGCTAATTTAACGACTACTTTCAGAACAGTGTTAAGTAACAATGATAGTCAGCATCTTTGTTTTATTTCTAACTCTAATGGAAATGCTTCTGGTATTTTACCGTCCATGAAGGGAACCATATAATTTTTTTATATAGGCTAATTAATATGGTTATAATAATATAATTATTAGTGTTAAACCATTCATATATCCTTAAATGAGTTGTATTTCATTGTTGTTGGTTTTTATCAATATATTGCTGGATTATATTTGCTAATATTTAACTTAAAACTCTGTACTCACAGGTTATGTGGGTCTATAGATTTTGTAATATGTAGTTTGTGAGGTTTGGGTTGGCAGGATGTTAGGCTGGCTCATAAAAAGAATAAAAGGTTTCCTTTGTGTTCTAGAAGTTTCTTTCCCTTAATTACAAAATTATTACATGCTTGTATAAAAAGTAACAATATAGAAATATACCACAAGAGTTAGTCTATTTTAACTCCTACTTCTTTTTCCTGAATTAACAACTGGTAATTGTTTAATCTGTATTCTTCTAGGAGTTTTTAAATGTATTTTCATTACATTCATAATAATTATTTTTAGGAAAAAATCAAATGTTTAAAATTGAGGAAATAGAGTATATACTTATAATTTTTCTCAAATAGATAATAGAATTGTATATATCCTGTCTGCTTTAGTGTGCCTTTTTTCATATAACAGTATATTGTAGTAAAAACTATTAAGTGTAAAATAAGCTACAAGGATATATTGTACAACACAGGGAATATAGCAAATATTTAATAATAACTATAAATGGAATATAACCTTTAAAAATTGTGAATCACTATATTGTACATTTGTACCTTATATAATATTATATGTCAAGTATACTACTTCTTAAAGTATACAATTGACCCTTGAAAAATGGGAGAGGTTAAGTGTGTAGACCCCCTATGCATTAAAAAGTCTGCATACTACTGTTTCTGTCTCAAAAACAAAGGAATTGATAAATCACTTACCCAAGGGCAGGAAGCTGAAACAATTTGGATAGAATCAGGACTCAAACCCTAGCTTCTTCGATTCTGCGTATTGTAATCTCTAATAGAACTTTTCCTCACACATAATTTAAACATCTGTAAATGAAAATACAGGTACTATATTTACTGAAAAAAATTTACTTATAAGTGGACCCACACAGTTTAAAGCTCTGTTGTTCAAGGGTCAACTGTATATTTGATCTTAATCCTTTAAATAACTAATAGAGTTCCACAGTGTGAGTGTACCCTAATTTATCAATCATTTATCATTATATTAAGCAATATTAATGTTTATCATCTAATAAACATTTAGGTTGCTTCCAGTTATTTTTCCTCTTAAACTCTCAATTTTTAAATGCTGGTCATTAATTAAAATTTTAAAAACCACATCTTCAAGCCAGATCCAACCAGTGGTCTGCCCCTTTGCAATCTCTGCTAAACATAAATATTTAGCTCCATTTTATTTTCTTTGTTGCCTTGAAGTCATTTATCCCAGAGGTGGTGGTTTATCCTATTTGAGCCAAATGATTTATTGCTTTATACACAATAAGTTTTATTCATATTCAGTTTAAAGTGTACATATACCATATAACTAGGTGTGGTTAATATCTCTCTCTCTCTTTTTGGTGGGGGGAAGATATTCTATGCAGGAAATGTATGATGTAGTATCAGGAATGGAGGATTACAAGCATTTTGTTCCTTGGTGCAAAAAATCAGATGTAATATCAAGGAGATCCGGATACTGCAAAACACGACTAGAGATTGGATTTCCGCCTGTATTGGAGCGCTATACATCAGTAGTAACCTTGGTGAAACCACATTTGGTAAAGGTAATGGTTTTGTTATATGACATTTTAAAATATTCCCTGAATATTGATTATATCAAGTGAGCTAAAGGTATAATAGCTTAGAAAGATTTCTCTAAACTCATAGGAGGGAAAAAACAAACCATTTATTTTATCTTCTAATCATGTTATTTTATACAATATTAGCATTATTCTTTCCAAGTAGAAATTTAACTGGAACGTGGAAATGAAAAGCTTTTCTTTTGTCCCTCTATTGACTACTGAACCACAGGAAAGATTCAGCCACACAAGTGAGAAATGTTTTAATTTAATCCTTACACTATTTTTTTTTTAAGTTAAGGAAGGAAAAATGGTGAGAGGATGAAGAAAGGTAGAAAGGCTATACATGTGGAGAACATAAACATTGTTGAGGTCATCCTGCCATGTACCAGGTACTGAAATGCCAGGTACTGTTGCATGCATTATCTTAATCATCTTACCTTCTCAGAGGAAAAGTTACCCAGACTTAAACACACAAAAAGGCAGAATTCCACAGAGTAATAGCCATTTCTTTTGAGTTCCTAGAGTGGTAACCAAAGACTTTCAAAGCTGAGTTGCCCACAAGATTTAGTGGCAGTGTCATTTCTTGGTAATTGGCCAGAGCTAAGTGCTTTCATCATCTCTTCATCAGGTGTTGAAGGAGATGAAACTTTCATACTGGGAAGTGTACACTGTCCAGTGAAGCTAAGAACTTGGAGTCCACTCTAGTCTCACTCTCAAAACTTAAACTCCACTTAAAAGCCATGCTCTGCCCCACCCTGGGACTTGGAGATTATTATGACTGTTTCCACCTGTTTGTCTCATAGTTTTTTGGAGTTTTTACCTTCTATGCTGCACTGCTTCTCTCGCAATGACTAACATAGACTGAGCTCTTTATAGTGCTTTACTTGAATTAATTCATTTAATCTTCACAACAGCCCTTTGAGGTTCAAAATTTATTATTCTCTGTCTTATGGTTGAGCACACTAAGGCTTAGAAGAGTTAGATAACTTGTCCAAGGTCACACAGCCAAGACTAGCTCCATCTGACACTAGCGAATAGCTCTATAATCTTAAATTTTTTTTTCTATTCCCTGACATCAGTCTTTGTACCATTCAAATTCTTATAACTTAGATCTTAACATTTTGCTGCATCTAACAGTCTTCGTACCATTCAAATTCTTATAACTTAGATCTTAACATTTTGCTGCATCTAACTAAAAGAACTCTTAAAAAAAAAAAAATCTCATTTTCTCCTCCTAGCTTTCTTCCCTCCCCTGGCTCCTTGACATATACAAGATAAAGTTAGTCACTTTATCATTGCTCATGGGCTCATCTGCCCACTCTCCCCCACCCCTCAAAACACTCTGCACTTAATGTTCAGTCAGTACCATACATCTTAAAAGTCCCATAAATGTACGTGTAGTACTTACACCACAGCCCTGGGCCTTTGCATATTGTTCTCTCTTCTACCTGTAATGAACTCAACTCCTTGCCTATTAATCCTTCAAGTTCCAGCCTGCTTTCTCCCTTTTCCTTTCATATAGGTAATCAGTCCTGCCTGAGTGATTCCTCTAGGCCTTGTACATGCTTTATTTCTTTCTTTTACCACTCTGTAGTATAATTTCTTTCTTCATTTGGATTTCCACTTGACAGAATTGAGCTACTTGAGGGAATGGGAGATCCCTTTTCATCCGTGTTTCCTTAGCACCAGTACTACAGTGACGGGAGTCATGAGAGCTCTTTGTTTATGAAGGTCTCAGCCTCATGTTCTTGGGTTATTGTAGATCCAGAGATGTTCATAATAACAAAGTTATTTCGGTAACTTTCAACACTGCTGAGGAGGGATGAAACTACTAAGAAAAAGAAAATCTTCAAAACAGTGTGTACTAGATGGTGATTACTATCTCAATTTTATGATGCTTAGGGAAATTAAGAGCCTTATACGAATTCATACTGTGTGTGTCTAATTCCAAAACTATTTTACCATTAAAATAAGCTGCCTCAATTAATGTGTTAATTTATTGTTTAAAAACATATTTGAGAATAACACACAACTGTACATATTCAGCTTTCAGTCGTCCCTGCTTTCAGGTTCTGCATGTTAATACCCAGTACACATGTATGACGTACAATAAAAATCACGGTAACCAAGGGAGCAGCAGAAGCTATGTGACGTTTTCTGTGAATTACTAGCTACCCTAAATGTGCCTGTGACTTACTGTGTCCGTGATTCTAATCTATACACATCTGTAATGGCCAGAAGCCTTCCTACTGTTTTCAGTGTCTCTGCTGGTAGGAATGAGGTCTTTGGCAGTATTGTCCTTATCAAAACATACTATTAAAAATCTCTGGGTCCTTTGCCTAGATTATTGATATGAGTATAGCACTGCCACATTTTGTGAAAAAGTAGTCAGAGGAAGGTGCTATATCGTGGTAAGTATTCTCAACAGCTTTTTCTCTTTCATTGTTGAATTTCCTGTAAGCTTCTTATGTGATTATTAAGGGTAGAATGCATTATCTTACAGTTGGATAACTGAAATAATAAGATTTTATTTTGGACTTTTTATATATTTAAAAATTTGATGGCCATTATTGAACTGTGTGTAAAACTGAGCCTTTGAAGAAAAATTTCACTTCTCCCCAGTGATTTAGCATAATGTGACTTAATTCAGCTATTAAAGTAGTTAGTATTTTAATAACTATTATTTTATCATGACTAAACAAGTTTTAAAACATTCACTGGTTTCCATTTTTTTAATTAAAATAATATTTTTTTAATAAACATGTAAATAGAGCATTTCTTTGTAAATGCTTCTTAACATGGATGCATTTGATCTTTATAATAATTCTACTGTGTTACTGTCTGGTTATCCATTCAGAAGGGTTTTAGATGAAGAGGAAGTGAGGAATACACTGCAGATAACTTCTTGGCCCCCAAGTTTGAACTGTCTGTGGAGATATCCAGATACAGTCAGAGAAATAATCCTACATTCTGTGTTTAGGAAGGCTGTAGCTTAGAAGAAAAAGTGACTCCATTCACTTTAGGGAAACAGAGTTTACCCATGCAGGTTCTTATTTTGCAAGTCTATAGTGTATAGCCTGAGAGGGGCAGTCCAAACCCTTGAGGGGGATAAATTATCAAAGAGAAAGGGGGTAGAGAGACTTGATCATTTATTGGCCCCAGGATATGACAGAATTGCTGCACACTTAAGGCTTAATTGAGGAGGAGGGTGTAGACTTTGAAACAATCATTTAAAAAATCATCTGCTGCTGAGAGAAGGTGATATGTACTCCTGAGGTCAGTTGTCTACTGCCATAATAAGACCCAGATAGCATCTTAGGACAGAAAATAAAGAAGCTGAACTTCATTCATGGTCCTTACAGTTCTAACAATGGACTAGTGGCTGTGGTTCTGGCCACCATTTTTCACACTGGCAACTCTTTAGTGGGCCTCAGTCAACACTTTTTAATGATACAGAAGGAAATACCAAAATGCACTGCACATAGTATCACTATGTATTGTGTTCTGGTGTGTACACACACGTAAAATAAATATGGATGCTGATGAGATTAGAGGTCAGAAAGCAGTGGGTCAGGGACAAGGGTCAGAGCCAGACTTTCAGAAAACTGAAACCATAGAGGCCTCTAGAAATAAAGAATAATGAGTGAAAGAAAGACTAAATGTGATTGACAAGAGAAAAATCTTTGGGTAGGAAAGAATTAGAGAATTGTGCTAGGAATCTGTGCCAGATGCCTTACAAATGGTTTAGCCATCTCAGCGATGTATCAAACAGGCATTATACTCATTTTAAAGATTCAGGAACTATGGTAACAGGGAATTAACTTGTTCAGGATCACTTATAAGAGGCAGAGGTAGAAATAAACTTCCAGAAAATCACTCCCTGTTTTGCTGTGAGAGAACTCTAAGTAGCACAGCGGGTGATAGCAGTGGGAGGGAGAACAAGTGGCAGTCTTGGGGATCCCAGGAGAAAAGAAGATGACTTACATTGGCAACAGATCACTTCCTGGTACCAAGCTAACAATAAGCTGTTTTTGTCAACTGTGGTCTGACCTATAAAAATATTTACCTTTTGAAGAAATCATCCTCAGTTGTAGATTCTGGACAATCTAAATGGTATTTTACTGTGGTTTTATCTTTTTCTTTTTTTCATTTTGTTCTAGGCGTCCTGTACGGATGGGAAGCTCTTCAAACATTTGGAGACTGTTTGGCGTTTTAGCCCAGGTCTTCCTGGCTACCCAAGAACTTGTACTTTGGATTTTTCAGTAAGTATCTCATTAAGCCCTTAATTTGTTCCAAATATCAGGTAAAGCTGGTAAAGAAGGAGTAATCTATTTTTATTAGAACTCACATGCCATAATAAATAACCTATATGCATAGCAATTACTGAAAGACATTTTTTTAAATCTCAAATTTCTGAGTATTGAATACCTTTTTCTGCACTAATTTTATAAGAAAGAATGTTAATGAACCTTTCTCTTTCTCTATTCTATTTCTTGAAACTTTGCATAGTCATTCCTTATCTATAGATTAGAAGACACAAACACCAAATGAAATCTCCACATTGACCTGCATCTTATGATTTGCAGAAATAAAGTGCAAAGGAAAAAAATATATTTTTAAATTTAGGGGCTATGGTATTTTCTTGTTCATATCACCTTAGCTATAGAAAACTTAGAGCCATTTGTGTGGCTTTTTCTTTGCCAACAGATAACATGAGATGTTCTGTTTTTGCAACTCAGGCTTACATTTTAAGAAATGGTCATAATTTTGAGTAAATTACATTGTTCTCAGCTCTTAAGTTGCTTTCATTAAAAAATTAGTGGGCATTAATGAGACAGTTGGGGAAATTTGAATGAAGTCTCTATAGATTAGGTAATAGCGTTATTATCTAATAATATTTTCTCTTAATTTCCTGGTTTTAATTGCACTGTGGTTATATAAGGCATTAAAATAGGGGAATCGGGGTGATAGGTGTATGAGAAATCTTAGTACTATTTCTGCAACTTTTTAATAAATAAAATTATTATAAAATAAAAATTGAAAGTTTTAGAAGTTAGTGGATATTTGTTCCTTAAAATCTTTCTCCAACCAGTTGCCTTGAATTCTGTCTCGAGGGGAATATAAATAAAGTTCTAAATCATTGTCTACTTTAAGATTGACCCACCTTCCCCATCTATTTTGTGGATCAGTCTCTTCTTTCTGTTACTACTTCCCATGGGAATATCCTATCAGAAAGATCACTTACCTTTCTCATTTCCTTTTGGGAGGTAGAGTAGCTCTAAAAGGGGCACATGAATAAGAAGCCAAGTGATAAACATGGTATTTAGCAAAGCTTTTTTTCTTGTTTTCTGTAACTTAATAAAAGCAGACTCTTTGCCCTGAAATGAGATTCATTGACCTTGTTTACTTAAGCTGGTTGTGCAGCCATCGTTGTATTTACTGCAGTAAGACTCCCTCTTTTGAGGGATGTTAAGAATCTCATCCAGATAGACCCGTATTGCTATGCCTTAGCTATATGGCTGGGTGGACCAAGTAGCCCATTTCGCAGTGTGAACACCATAATCCTAAGTAGAGATCGAGTAAAAGAAAGATCTTTCTAAAATAGTTATTAACATTTTCCTACAGGTTTCTTTTGAATTTCGCTCCCTTCTACACTCTCAGCTTGCCACATTGTTTTTTGATGAAGTTGTAAAGCAGATGGTAGCTGCCTTTGAAAGAAGAGCTTGTAAGCTGTATGGTCCAGAAACAAATATACCTCGGGAATTAATGCTTCATGAAGTTCATCACACATAAAGGGAAAAAGGAACTGGTCACCTGCTTGTAACTAGTTTATTCACTTTTAGGAAGTGCTTTCATCATTTGCTTTCAGAAGCCGGAAAGCATTTGTTAAACACAGCTTTGATTATAAACCTGTACCATTGAAAATTTGCACTTGGAATATGGAACCACATGTACATAGAATTCAATCAAGTGTAATTCAGAGTAATATGTATATTAGCATATTTGTATTGTATATTTACAGTAATGGGATGTCATCACTTGCTAGAATACTGACATCACTCTTCTGAGCAGAAATTGAACCTGTAAATTTAAACCTTTTTAATATCTCCTGATCTGAAAGAGGTTGGTTGAGATAACTCATGCAGTGTATATTATATTAACCATGTCATGTTTAAGTTATTAAATTGAGACTATTTATAACTTTTTGTCATAGGGCCTGCCTTGTGGCTTAGGATATTTGAGTAATCATCAGATGCTTTAAGTAAAAATTTTGACTTAAAAATACTGTTTGTGAAGGTTCCCTGGCATTTTTCTTATTTTTAAATTGTTCTTATGGGTAGTAGAAGATAATTCTGTGCTATACTGAGGTTAGCTTCCAGAAAAAGTGAAAAAAAAATTTTTTTTTTTTTGGTGCATGGTCCAGAGTTTTAAATTACTTTCCTCATAGTTAGCAACCCTCTCCCAGACACTTTGACTGCTGTTTCAATAATGCTGATTGCTTGTCAAATTTTGTCTACAACAGTGGGCAATAGATGAAGATAAATTGGTTGGTGTGTCTCCAGCACTGTGCATCCCTATTTTTTATTTATTGCGTGTACTCACTTTCAATAATGTATTTCAAACCGGTATTTTTGTAAACAAATCAATGTAAGGACTGAAGTAATAACTTAATAAAGTTAATTTGTTTATTTTTTGTACAGTTATTTTGGTTATTGAAATCCTCCTGGATTGTTTCAATGTGTATTTACATAGACACAGTAAAATTGGTTATTGTATTTTATGTCTTAAAACACTTTCATAGAAACAAATGTGAGCAAAATTCAGTCTTCCTTTAATCAATATTGATCCCCTTCTCTCTTGTCACTTCATACCCAACAACCCTCTTGCATTAGTTACCCTGACAGTCACAGTGCTATTAACTTTGTTTCATCAGATCAAGAAGGGACTCCAATAATTAGTTCCCTACATAAATGCATGTTTGCATCAACTTGTGCAGTAAATGTTTTGAGTAGCTGCTCTCTGCCAGACAGTGGGTATACGGTGGTGAATGATTGCTTGGTTGTTCCTTCACACAGGTAAAGTATCTTTCCACTTACAAATAAGCTATTTTTCCAGAGCATAGTTTGTATATAATTATGTACCTTTTAAATAACGAAGTTTTTTTTTTTTTTAAGTGGCAAAGATAAGACATTTTCTTTTTTCCCTGTACAGTACTACTTCTCTTTTGATGGAAATAAGAACCTATACTTTACCACTATTCCTACAAATGCCACAGGTAAACCCTTAGGTTCAGAATCTAACTTAGTGATTGGACGTAACTGAGCTGATACTATGATACTGTATGTACATGGTATTTTGGTGAGGGAACCCAGGAATACCCAAATATTTCCTTGATCTAGCCATCCCTGTGACCTGTGAGGTTTCCCAAGTACGGTCAGAATGCAAGGTACTAAACAGTTTATAGGAATTAAAATGAGGCATAGTGACTGGTGAGTTTCACTGTAAGGAGATCAGGTGAGCCAGACTTTCTATTGGGGGATTCCTCAAATGGCAGAATCTAGAGGTCTTTTCTCACAGTTTTCCTACACAAGTATTCTCCTATCTGCTGCCCTGGAGAAATACAGGGGTGGGAATAGAAAGGGGGACAGATGGAGTAGAAATAATGCCTGGCTGTTGGCATTTTGTAAGATTAGTAAGGGACTGAGGGCCCCATAGTTAGGAATGTAGGCTTTCCCTTAATCTATTTTTAGCTCCCTCTCTCAGCCTATCTCTGTTCTCTCTGGTGTCTCAGGCTGAGAATCATTCCTATTCAATTTCTACAGAGAATTAACCTCTAGGCATCGGTCCCCTAGTGGTGCGGGAAAGGGGAGGAGATGGGAGTCCAATATCCCAGTAATCCTTCAGCTGATTTCACCCTCATTTCCACTGCCACACCTGGCCTTACCTCACTCCCTAGACCCCCAGTATCCAGCGAGTCCAAATACTACATCTCTGGGGGAGTTCTGTGGGACTAAGTACTTTGCTTCTTGTATTCCTTCAGGTTCTTGGGTTGTAACTATATCAAGTCTAAGTCACATCACTTTTCCATCAATTTTCAAACTTCCTATAGATCTACTGACATCCCTCATCTGCAGTTGTCTCCTTGTCTTTTCTTTGTAATTTATTTCACCACTGTTTAGTGGGATTTTGAAAAGAATAAGAATGGTGAATACACTAGCTTATATAGAGAGATTTAATATGCATTCTTACTTGCATTTTTTCAAACTTAATTTTCATCTTTTGACAGATTAGACTTGTCACTAATTCTCGAGTGTAAATACTGCACATTGAGGAGAGAGAGCTCTTCAAGGCAAGTTTATGGGCCACTGTCATTACCTAGAATCCTAATCTCTTTCTTCCTCCAAGTACTAGTCATTTTTTATCCTATCCATTCATTCATATCCATTGGATGTTACTCCTTCCCCTCAGTTGCCCTGGAATTCCTTACGTATTCCTGAGGACAATTTGGGGAGTTTTTTGTTGTTGTATTTTTAATCAGAGGGGCTCTGCAGCAGTGGGTAAATACTTTTATTTGTCCCTTGTTTAATGTGTGATTTATTAATCTATGAATTTATTAAATAATTAAAATTTTAAAAAATTAAACAGCATGTCTAAGGGGAGGGTATAGCTTAGTGGTAGAGCATGTGCTGAGTATGCATGAGGTCCTGGGTTCAATCCCCAGGAACCCCATTAAAAAAATAAAAATAAATTGAATAAATAAACCTAATTACCTCCCCCCCACCAAAAAAGGTAAAATTAAGTAGCATTTCTTTAGATACTCACATACTGCTTATATAAATAACCAACCTAAGTATATGAAATTTAAATAAATTTCCCTGAATATTTAAATATTGCAGATTTAATCAAGGGCTTCTAAACATTTAACTAAAATTGCAAATTCAATATATCAGATTCTCTTTAATGTCTTAATATGTTATGAGACAGAAAGAGCCCACAATGTTATAATGATACAGTAACAGTTACACATAAATAGGATATGAGTGTTACTATTTCAGCTTCTTGTATTATTATTTCTATTTCTTCTGATGTTGCCTGTGTGAGTAGTTTTTATATCTTTCTGGACACTCAGTATATTAATTAGACTCAAACACTCAAGAAGAGACAGCATCTTAGACCAGCTGAGGTTGCAGGATGTTGGTAACCAACTGTTAAGAGCCTTGAGCCTTAGGATGAGTCCCTGTTTTTCGTTTTTGTATCAACACTTGTTACAACACGAGGGTCTTATATCCTTTGTGTTTCAGAGATTTTAATGCTTAGACACTTGATATCTTTCCTAGAAATGAAGTGCTCTTCAAGTTTTGTGTGGTTGTCAGAACCTAACTCTTGTTATTTATGGTATATTGACCTGATTTGTCAGTATAAAAAGAAAACATGTTGTCTCATGAATATATCAATATTCACGAGGTTCATGAGTTCAGCTCCAATGTTTCATTCCCTTGGGAAGTTAACTTCAAATTTCAAATTCTGGGGAATTTGGGAAATTTATTATCGTAGAACCCATTACTGGACGTTCTTTAATTATTCGTGACCTATGCTAGTTGGCTGCCGTACTCCCTTTCTACGTGATTATTTTATGAGACTCCCAGTCCCCCTCACTCTGCCGTTGGTTCAGTTCCTAGTCTCTATTTGGTTTTCTACTTTATTTTACTCCTTCCTATTTTAACTTGAATGGAAACATGAATATAATCTATACTTTATAAACAGATACATACTTATATGTCTGTACTCTGGCTTTTTTTTTTTAACATTTTTTTATTGATTTATAATCATTTTACAATGTTGTGTCAAATCCCAGTGTTCAGCACAATTTTTCAGTTATTCATGGACATATACACACTCATTGTCACATTTTTTTCTCTGTGAGTTATCGTAACATTTTGTGTATATTTCCCTGTGGCTTCTTAACGTCAGTAAGGCATTAAACATATACCATTTACTAGTTTATGTTGGAAATATCTTTTTCTAGTCTTCACATTCACTTCCTTCTTTTGAGTATTATCATGAACTCTTGGCTTCGTTCTAATTCACTATAATTATTTGTTATTATTGTTACTCAAAATATCCTAACTTGGCCAGTAGACATCCCTTGGGTTAGTTCTAGGGAAAAAAAAAAAAACCACTCTTGATATCCTTGAAAGTATTCTGTCAGGCAGCAAGTTGTGTTTCAGACCCATCCTGACTGTTTTTTCTGTCCCAAGGCAAGGACTTAACTGCTATCCAAGGAATCCTGTTCCCTTTTAGTGGAAATTAGTATTAGAGATGAAAATCTGGTTCTAGGGACATACACAAGAATTGGTGATGGGCACAAATTCTGTTGCTGCTGCCAATGATACCGTTAGGCCATTTTTTTGGTGACAGAGTCAGAGATTTTTCAAGATTACTAAATTCACAATGATTATTTTCAATTTGGTAGTTTTTCTTGTAATTTTTTATTTCACCAGCCACTTACTCCAACAGACAGCCCCTTATATTCAATCCAGTTTGAGAATCATCAGTTTGGCACTGCTGTTTGTGACGAACAGGGATATCCCTCATTACATGCCCCAAAATGTGCTTTTTAGGTTTGAGATTCTCCAAGTCCTGAGCCTAGCTGAGGCTGCCTGAGTTGCAGTAGAAACATTCTATTTTCTCAACTCTTTTCCTAAAACAGCAACATCTGACTTCATAGTGTCATTCCTTTTTCCTTGGTTATTCCTCTATCCATCTTTAAAGCAGATCCAGCTGCCTTTTATTAAAGGTTCACCTTGATGGTCAGGGCTAAATATTGGATCAGTGGCTTGTGTCCCCTCAAATGCCCCTTTTCTCACTCAGGCTCATACATTTGTTCTCCTAACACTCCTGCAAAAATTTCTGCCTTGAAAAGGCCCTCCGTGGGTCTGTACTGTTCAAATGAATCCTACTTGCTTTCAAGTATGGCATTTAGGGCCTGGACATTATATTTTGTGTGGTTTCCCAAGAGATTTCCATGAAGGAAGGCCCTGAGCAGGTTTCCTCAGAGATCTACCATTCCTGCTTCCTCATCTAGTCACCACCATCTTTAGCCTTGACCAAATAAATGGTGTTTGAAGGAACCACCTTGTTTCTGGATACTCCTGCTTCTCGCTAGAATCTCTCCAATACTGGAATCACCTTGTGCAGTTCTAGTGAAGAAAGGAAAAAGGAATTTCCCCAACCACCTGTATTGACTTCTCTGGCTGCAGCTTTCAGTTTTCTTAAAATTGCCTAGATCCTGGCTTATGGGTTCATTCCAGGCTTGCTCTTTGGTTTGAATTTGAGCTCTTCAATCAAACCGTGATTCAAATCTGGGGTCTACCACTTAAATAGCTCTGAGACTTTGATAAAGTACTTAACCTTTCAGAGCCTGCTTACTAACTGTAGTATAGGTGTAGTAAGTAATCCCTAATTGAAGATTGTTCTAAGGGTTAAAATGATGCAAGTACTTAGTCCAGTGTCTAGCACATATAACTTTATATAATTTTTTTCCTCCGTCTCATTGGGCTCATCATTCTCTGAACTAATTAATAACTAGAAATCTTCAAAGAAAACTAGAAAGCAACTAGAAATCTCTAAAAATCCCAGGTATTTCTCACTTTCTTTTCTTCTATTCATGTAGGTTGGCCTTTAAGATACTAATTATATAAAACCGTTTCCCTATAGTTCCTTTTCCTCTAACCCTTGATAGTATTAGCTCTTTTGCTTTCTGCCATGTGAATAGCCAAAGCTATGTTCTAGGCAAGTTTTGTTTGCTTAAAATGCCTTTTATTCATTCAGTCCCCTCTAATCTGTCATTGTTTCTAACCCAACGAAGTTGAACAATGCAGAGGTATTTCTAGGTGCAGAATTTCAAGTGACTTCGGCTTTTGATCTGTGATGAACTTTATTTTTCCTTCTATTTCTGTCCAAACTATTCATACTAGGTAAGGAAAGCAGAAACATTTGCCTCAATGCCTACCTTACATCAAACCTCTTAGCAGCAACCCAAGAGCCAAACTGACCAACAGACTGTTGTTCCTTCCCCGGCAGGTCCAGATTCCATAGCTCTGAGGTAAGACTACATTCTTGGCACAGGTCAGAGTAAAAACTTAGATATGGCAGTTACAGAACTTGCACCTTATAGTCAATCTAGAAAGCAGTGATCTATTTTGCAAATCAGTGTTTGTCCCCAACACACTCACACACACAACCCTCCCCCCAGCTACTATATTAAAAATAAGCCATACCTCTATACTGTGTTATCTAATAAAGACAGTGCACTGAGACAGAAAACCATTTCAAGGTAAGAAACAAAGGTGATCACACTGGGCTGTGCCTGTCAAGTTGTGGATGCCCTTCCCCC
Organism: Camelus bactrianus; assembly: GCF_048773025.1. NCBI lineage: Eukaryota > Metazoa > Chordata > Mammalia > Artiodactyla > Camelidae > Camelus > Camelus bactrianus. Next base: position 81,207,560 of record NC_133543.1, on the reverse strand, counting down.
ACTATACATTATGCTGGCACACACCTCTTTTTCACTGAACACATTTCATCCTACAAACCCCACCCTCCTCACTTGTGAGTACCTAGCAGGGAAACCACTGCTTCTCTGTTATGCTGAAGCTCTAGAACAATAACTGTAATTCTTGTAAGAAACAAGTTGCTCTTTTCTTTATGGTCAAACCCTAAGATACACAATATTCAGAGTTACCACTTTTAAAAATTCCCCCCCATTACCAATGTAATAATGTAATCCAGTCTGCAGCAAAGAGAAATACTATAGGTGGAATAACTTTATAAACTTGTGCGAAACCCCACCCCTCCTCCTTAAATTGGCTTTCATTCCTTGTATCTCTGGATCATGGAAAGGCTAACACAATTAACTTTAAACAATTTTTATTACACAAAGGTTGTCACATAATTGGATATTTCTCTACTCTGTACACAATTATTCTTACTCTCCACAGAAAGGCTGCTTCTTAACTTCTCATCTGGTGATGGCAAGTACTAAAATCCTGACTTTAACAGAATAGTAGTAAAAATGCCTCAGTGATTTAAGTTGAAAGCAGTACATTGGTACATGGCTCTTATTCTCATTTATCAGGAATGTACAAATGTCTTTATTCAAAAAATACAAAATAAATTATCTGTAGGTGTGGACAATGACAGCAGTAAACCATTCCATGTTGTCAACTGAAACCAGTAACTGATGGTTATAGTGATTTTCTTAAACATCAGCCAGCCTTTTCTTCAGTCATCTCCTTCAACCGACCCCTCTTGAAGTTATTGGTGAGGAATGCTGCCTCGAGCCTCCTCTCACAGTTCACTAATGGTAAAGCACTATTCTAGGAATTAGAACATGCCGCCTCCCATACCACCTCCCATTCCACCCATTCCACCCATGGCAGGATCCTTCTCTTCCTTAGGAATTTCTGTGACTACAACTTCTGCTGTAGTTAACAGAGAGGCCACTCCAGCAGCATCCAGCAATGCCGTTCTTACAACCTAGGGGAAGTTTGATAAAATATTACTTTTCCTTAGTAAAAAATAAACTAGACCTAATGAAGAGTTCTTGAAAGTATTCCTGACAGTGGTCAAACTATTTACTATATAGTTTATAGTCACTATTTGATAGTGGCCAATTACTTACCTTAGTTGGATCAATGATTCCTTTTTCCACCATATTCACAAAATCTCCAAGCATAGCATCATAACCAACTTCTGAAGAACTCTGCAAAATTTTCTCAACTATCAATGATCCTTCAACACCGGCATTCTTAGCAATTGTCATTGCAGGAATTTTGAGTGTTCTTTTAATAATTTCTATTCCTATAAAGAAAATAATTTTTAGCAAATTAATTTTAGTTCTTTTGTATTAAAGCACAATTCTACTCGTAAGAGTACGGATATTGAAAAATTCCAACTAGGAAGATGCCACAGATCAAATCATTCCTCCTGAAAGACGTGACGCATCTTTCGTCTCTCCCTGACATCAGCACTATTCTACTTCCGTTATTCTGGAAATTGCTTTGTGACTTCTTGTTCCACTTAGTGGGCAGCAACAACATAATTCTAACAGAGTCTAAAACCTGGCTGCAAATAAACTAATTTCTAAGGTAACTTTTTACCAATTTTTTGATCTTCATTAGCTGGAGTTATTGAATCCAAGGCTGGAATGCACCGAAGCAAGGCACAGCCCCCTCCTAGAACGATGCCTTCTTCAACAGCAGCTCGTGTAGCATTAAGGGCATCAGTAACTCTGTCTTTCTTTTCATTTACTTCAACATCACTTGTTCCACCAACCTGAAGATTAAGAAAGAATTCCAGTTAGTATGGCCTCTGCCATTCAAGATGCTGACTGCCAGGAGTCATTAAAAAGCATCTGGTTTACTTAAAAAGCAATTTTACAAAGGCTGCCTATTAAACAGTTAACAGAGTGAGTTTAGTGTCAGACTCCAGAATGATCATTGAACATCTTCTCCCACACAATCCCCCCACTACAAGTTCAATTCTGGTTTTAAGAATATTTCAGTAAAGAAATTTTATAAATAAGTATCTCCACAAGAAAGTGGATTCCCTAAACATTTTGGTTACATGGCATTATTGGGGAATACCACTGAAACAATCATTCTTGGGCTAGAACCCAAGCAGCTTATAAAATACAACAATGAATCTTACCTTCAGCACAGCTACACCATCTGAGAGTTTTGCCAGACGTTCATTCAGTTTTTCCTTTTCATATTCACTGGTTGTGATATCTAACTGCTCAATGATTTCTTGAATACGCTTTTCAATTTGAGCCTTGTCACCTTTCCCTTTCAAGAGCATGGCATCATCTTTGGTCACAATGACCTCTCCAACTTTTCCTAAGTCATGGGGCTGAACATCTTCAAGATTTAGAGTCAGTCCCTCTTCTCCAAATACCTACAAAAACATTAAAAAAAAAAAAAAAAAAAGGAACCAATTACAGATTATACTTTTTTCATTATATCAAGTTTATTAATATATCACACAGGTGTTTTGAAGAGAGAAACATCTTATAATACTATGTTTCTTTGAAACATGAGATTTCAAGACCATAGCTAGTCCAGACAAAACTGAGTATTGTCTTTCATTACATTTCCAACTGCTCACTTAATCCTCAATTAATATTAGCTTTTTTGAGAAAAGTATAAACTCATCTAAGGCTATACTTTTAGTGGAACAAAGACTAGAACCTAGGCTTAAACTCTGAAGTCCTGTCTTTCTAGTACATTCCTGAAAACATGGTAGTCAATAAGCCCATTCTTGTGCCAGAGTCCTGGCAAGTTAAACAAAGGGACCTTCGCAGTACTATTTAACCCAACCTCCTCCTCCCCACATCCAGCAGAAACACAGATTAGGTGAGCTGACAGTAGTATCTGACTGTGAAAATGTGAATTCTCCTCATAAACCTCAGACCTGGATGTGTGACTAACATGCAGTAAATCAAAATCACATTTATTTTACTTACTGCTCCACCAGTAGCAATAGCCATGTCTTTAAGCTGGTTCTTTCTATTGTCACCAAAACCTGGAGCTTTGACTGCTACAACCTGGAGACCAACTTTCAGCCTGTTAAGAACAGTTATTAAGAAGATTTAAATTTTACAAAAAATACCTGTCTAGTTCTTCAAGTTCTGACTAAGGTTACTTAGGAAGCTGAACTTCTAAAGATTTTTTTTTTTTTTTTGCCACCTGGCAACTTTTAGATAAACTGAGACAGGAAAGAACAATTTATCCACATTTGCTAGTGTCTGCTTACCTTCTTAATATAAACTGCTGACCTTACATCCCTGTTGAAAATGTGTAAGTTAAATATAGTGATAACTATTTTATAGATTGTGAGGATCAGAATTACTCTATACTAAATTTGGGGGTCATCTAGTCAGCAATTACCCCTACTGGATGGGTTCCATTTAGTATTAAGCTCCTATTAAAGTCAAGCTTGAGCAGCTCTTTCTTTTTTATTGAGATATAGTTGATTTACAGTAAGTTTTATGTGTATCACATAATGATTCATAATTTTAAAGGTTATACACTTCATTTACAGTTATAAAATACTAGCTATATCCTGAGCAAGCAGTTTTTAATTCAGTTCCTTTATAAATGTAAAATACTGCTGATAATAACATTAAGTTTATATACAATTTTTATCAGGTAATGAACTTAGAACATAAAATTTATAAAATGCCCAGTTGAGACTAGGCTGTGAAATGGAAGGAATATACAAACGTTTAAGACAGAAATGATCAATTTTATTAAGAAGTCAAAATAAAAATCAGATTTAAACTGATGGTATGCCAAGTAAATTGGAGATCCAACTTTACAGCTACCAGTAAAATGGCTCCATGAAAACTCCTTAGGCCTGCTTTTTCTTTTTTTTTTTTTTTTTACTTCGGTTTCAAATCCCACAACTCTAGGGCTTTTTCATAACCCAAAAAGCAAATCCAGGCTACAAACATTCCAGGATAATTCACTTAGGTCAGGTCAAGGTGTGCAATTCTCTAACATATACCTGCTATTTCATTTGTGTCCTTCCATTATAATAAAATTGGAGAATCTCATTTCTAATATACCTCAGTTCTAAGACTAGGAAGAATGTGTATTTTAATAATGCCCTAAGATAACTGTTTGCAGCATTAATATTACCTGTCTTACACTAGAAAATACATTAAATTATAGATTTAAAAAATTAAGTGAACAGACCTCAGCTTACTTCAGGTAGAGGCCCAATCTCTATTTCAGACTATACATTAACATTTTCTTTTTAACATATTACGTAAAATACCAATGGCTAAATACACTTAGGTTAGAATGGTAGTTGTTTATTTATCTCTTCCCATGCAAAATTATAATTGGGAAAATATTTTTCTCTGGAAGTCTTTTTTTAAAAACAGAAGAAAACACAAGTCAGTCACCTTCAAAACAACTGTAAACTCTTAGGCTATCTTATGAAAGAGTTGCACAAAACATTAGGGCTCTGGGACCCCACTCAAAAAGACAGAAACATGACTGGACTAAGGGTTCATGAAGCACACCTACACAGCTCTAGATACAAACACAAGTGGTTTGGTGTGGAGGTACATACTGGAGATTTCAATCAATACAAATAACTGCCTTTCAACTGGAAATGTAAACCAAATACCACTGCCTATTACCTATTCAAAACGAGTGTACTCAGAGCTTCTCCATCCACATCTTCAGCAATTATGACCAAGGGTTTACGGTGAGCATTGGCAATTTCAAGAGCAGGAACAATGGATTGGACACTAGAAATTTTCTTTTCACTCAATAAAACATAGGCATCTTGGAATTCACATTTCTGACCTGCAAAAAACAAAGACTATTTCTAACCAACTTCAGAACATTATTCTGAAAATGACTACAATTTATTTAAGTGAAAAAGCTCTAAACCAAAGTACCAGTACACTTTATGTTAAAAAAAAATTTTTGGGTTATTCCTGGGTTCTATCCCCGGTACCTCCCTTTAGAGAAAAACAAAAATCAGTTACTGATTTACTTACCTTTTGATGTATTAATAAAGTATGGAGAAATATAACCTCTATCAAACTTCATGCCTTCAATAATTTCTAATTCATCATTCAGTGTTTTTCCATCCTATGAAAATCAAAGAATTCGTTATATGAATTTCACTTAAGAAACACTAAGGTTCCAATTACAGACTAATTTTTATCAGGTCCTCACTTCTCATAAGGAATCCAGGTAGGACTACCAATGCCCCAGGGCATCCAACTCCATATCTGCAAAAGTTTCAAGAATGCATATTTGAACTAATTTTTACATCTATCATTTATTTATTTTTTTTTCTTTTTATATTTTTACAGTATCATTTAAGTCAGGATGGATTTACTCCTAAAGGCAAAGTTTAATAGTTCACACAAAACACAGTAAGCACTCTATTCTATATAGGTGCCTATTATACCCATGAAAAATGAAATATACTTTTGGAAACACATATAGATCAAAATTTTTTTCATTTTGGGGAGAGGAAATTAGATTTATTCATTCATTTTTTAAAATGGAGGTACTGGGCATTGAACCCAGGACCTCATAGATGCTAAGCACACACTCTACATCACTGAGCTATACCCTCCCCCCAGATCAAATTTTTGTATTTGTAAAACTCAGATTTCATTACCAAACACCTCATTCCAATCCATCATTAAAAACACACTTGCCTTTACTGTGATAACGCCCTTTCTTCCAACCTTTTTCATTGCATCAGAAATGATGTTACCAATTTCTTTGTCTCCATTTGCAGAAATCGTAGCAACCTGAAATAATGAAATAACTCTTCCAAATAAGGCTAGTGTCCTCAATCAACTCCCTTACCCTCTCCCAGTTTCCAAATTGATACATCCTTGGTGGGAAGCTAGAAGGACAGTGACAGTGGTGAGACGGGGGAGGGGATTTTATGGCATAATTCTAATGGTTGTTTTCAACTTTTAAAATTCATTATTTACCCTCATTATTTTTGAAAGATATGAAATAAACACACAATTATTCTTTTAAACAGAAACAGAAGAGAAAAGGGAGGCTGACGCTTATTTTTACCCCTTGACAAATGTGGCAGTATTACAAATTATGCAACTTTGATAAATGGACAAGGAACATTTTCCACACATACAAATGAGTTTTTATTTGGAGCCATTTAGAACTAAAATGACAACCCATTTAAGATTCAAATTATGGTCACTGCATTACTTTCAAATGCTTCAGGAGCAAGAAAAATGCTTCCAATGCTGGTGACTGGGAAGTATTGTTATTCTGACACTAGTTGGTAATTATGGAACAAAATCATGTTACTAAAACTTTAAAAAAAAATTTATCATAAAATATTACCAAAAATTTTTGTACCTGGGCGATCTCTTCAGGGGTTGTGACAGGTTTAGACTGCTTCTTAAGTTCAGCAATTACAGCATCAACAGCTAGCATCACACCTGGTTGAAGAACAAATATTACAGTGCTCATTCTCTCATGGCTCCATATCAAGTAAAATTTCTGGTTCACATTACATGTTGCAATGCCTTAATGCTTATGCACTGCTCCTGAGTCAGCACTTCTCACGTGGAGGAAGATGGCATGCACTGGAACGGGAACTTTAATAAATGAAGTCCCACAGTGCCAAAATTATTATGAAAATTGTATTTTAAAAAACCCAAGGTGTACAACTTCAAGAATTTCACCATCCAACTCATTCTGTGTAAATCTTCCCCATAATATGTCGTATATTTCTATGAGGGTCATCCAACACATTTCCCCTCAACTGAATGACACAAAAAGCACCCAAATGGATTACAGTCCATTATTTTAAACAAGTGTAACTCTCAAGGATAAGGACTTTCTTGTGGCTGTGCCCTTGGGTTTTTAAGTGCCTGAAACTTTCTCACTTAAAAAATATGTAACTATGAATAAAACATCTTTAACATACAGCATCCCGATGTGGATTTGAGAAGCCCATTTTGTTTGAACAGGACTAGCTCTTCCCTTCTTTGAGAAATGTTACTTCAAAAAAAAAGCAAGTTGTGTGAAAACAATGACTTTATTTGGGAAGTATCCTTAATAACCTCAATTCAACTTGCGAGTGGTTAATGCAACACACTCATTTGGATCTCAAACACTGAAATAGATGAGATTATGATACCTCAGAACACTAGAGATGCCAGTTCTCACAAAGTTATTAATGGCATCCCCCTTTACTATCCTGGTTTAAGTTTCCTAATTTGGATGATAACAAACCCTAGAGATACATAGCAATTCCATGCCAAGGAGAGATCTTTAAATTGTGGCCCAGCTCCCTAAAACAAGCAAAAATAAACAAAATGCAGACGAATACACAATATGTGCTGTTAAGAGGCAAGGGAAAAAAAAGCAAACTCATTCTGACACCCTGGGTGACATGGTTTCTTGTTTAGCCCTACTTTCCACATAACTAAAGTAAAACATCAAAACTGTATAGTCTCTTTCTGTTCTGATTCTCATTAAATTTACTATTTTCAAGGTACACAATATATGCTGTAACTTCCAATATAAGCTGTTGGTTTAAGGGAGAAGTGGGGGACAGGGGATGACAGGGATGGATGACTGTGGAAAACAGGACTGTCTTAGTCACATTTCCCCCTTTGATACCTAGCACAGAACCCACCACATAGCCAAACGTAAGATCACTACTCAAGAGATTTTTTTTTAAGGATTTTTAAAGATTTTTCAGGAAAGAGGAAAAACAACAAAGAATCAACTAATATAATTTAACTGATAGTTTAAAACACTGTGATGACAATAAAGAAACACTCCTACCTCTCCTGATTTCCACTGGATTAGCACCTTTGCTAATCTTCTCGAACCCTTCCTTGGCAATAGAACGTGCTAGTACAGTTGCAGTAGTGGTGCCATCCCCAGCCTCTTCGTTTGTGTTATTGGCAACATCTTGAACAAGTTTAGCGCCAATATTTTTATATTTATCCTTTAAGTCAATGGACTTTGCAACAGTCACACCATCTTTTGTCACTTTGGGACTTCCCCAACTCTGTTCAATAATCACTGTCCTTCCCTATAATTGCAGAGGAAAAAAAAGTCACAGACTCACGATTTAACTTAAAATAGGAGCAGTTTTTATAATAGGCAATTACTTGAAAGCCTCAGTTCAACACCTGACAGCATGAACCTCAAGGGCAAGCTCATCAATGTTCTTAGTTTACAAAGTGACCTCTTTGTTGCAAAGTACATTTCCTTGGATGAGATGTTATAGGAGATAAAAGTCCTAGAGACCCATGTCATCTTATAAAATAAGAACACAAGATAAACTAATAGCAATTTCGTGGATTATACTGAAATTCTAGAAGTCTTCACATAATTTATACTTAAGTTTTGTCCCGTGCCTGCTATCTCTAATAGTACTGTGAAAACTTTAAAACTTGCTTTAAAATTTACTTTCTAAAATATTAACAGCAAGATAAGTACAGCATACCCTTCCTGAGTTGTTCAACATTAAATCTCAAATATAGTGCAAATAGTATTGTGGCTTTGAATTTGAACCAAAGCTGCTTCTTGTGAGGCACGCAAATACCTTATTTTACAGGTTTGATCACTTCGATATTTGTAATGTCTTCAATCTGAAATGCACTCGACCATGCATGACCCTCAGAAAGGTTTCTTCAAATTACTCATTACCCTTTATTTCCCAATCTATTTGTTAAATGAGACTTAAACTTTTAAATGTGCTTTGGAACACAAGGGACAACAGGAAAACGTTAGGTTAAACTAGAACCTACAAGCACATGAGGTATTATGGAAGTTACTCTCTTCCCTCTATGCTTGGTACTAAGCACTGGGAAAGAAATCAAAATCTAACTCAAGCAGGCAAGCAAAATTAATTCTACCCTGAGTTTAACAATCTATCTTGAGCTAGGAGTTAACAATTTGATTACGTCACATCGTACAAAATAAGGTTTTGCAAATTCGGCAGATACTGTTTAAAGTCACCAAAGCACTGTTCAATAGCTTTGTATGACTACTCGCCATCAACAAAATGTTATTCTTTAACAATATCATAAATAACAACAAAATAACGATACTGATACCTTTGGCCCCATAGTAACGGCTACAGCATCGGCTAAAAGGTCTACACCTTGAAGCATTAAGGCTCGGGCATCTGCACCAAATTTTACATCTTTGGCATAAGCCCGAGTGAGATGAGGGGCCAGTGCTCTGGACACTGGCCTAATCTGGCGAAGGACTGCGGGTAATCGAAGCATTTCTGGAGGAGAAACAAGCAGATTATCAATATAATACTAGCACTACCCGTGGTGTGTTACAACGCGATCACCTGTGCAACAGAACAGGAACTGTTAGAAGCGAGCTGGGCTGACCTCTGCCAGCCACTGCACCTGGGCCTCGGAACGCTCCACAGCCCCGAACACCAGCAAATAGCGCAAGCTTTAAGAAACAGGCCGCCCCACGCCTCATCTAAAGCACGAGCACAAAACATATCCTTCCCCATGGCCACCTACCCCGGACGCTAAAAACGAGTTAATCTTTCACCGCTAAAATGGCCTTGTGAGCAAAACCGCTCCAAATGCCCCTGAAAACCCAAGTCAACAGGGAAGAGGCAGGCTATAAACCCAAATGACCAAGGGAGTAAAAATTCTCCCGAAGGTGCAAACATCCGCTGAGTAAAATGTGTCCTCATGTATCCACTCGGGGATACTGTATCAGGGCGGCATGCAAGGCCGCGATGCTGGGGGCGGCGGCACGGCCCACTCTGAGCGGCCCCACGTGTTTTTCCATCAGGACACCCAAGCAAGGTCAAAGGTGGAGGCGATGTACCCCAGCTGTCCGCGGGGCCAAGGGCGGTTCCCACGCGCAACGACCACCCTCCCCGGCACTCTACACCCGGCCAGAAACGGGCTGCATCGGAGGACCCATGTGAACACACTTCCCCGATTCCACACACACTCCCGGGTAAGCCCTCCCTGCTGCGCCCTGACCGGGCGGGAGACCCGGGAACTCCACTGCGCACGTGATGGGTCCCCTCATGGACCCACGAGGCCTGGCTCTGCGGGCCTGGGCCTGCAGCGCCCCGGGGAAGCTCTGGCTGTCGCCGGCCCGCCAACTCAGGACAGCGGGGGAAGGCCGGCTCAGGGTTCCGAAGCGCAAGGGTAAGGCGGCGCGGGGCGGCCGCGTACCTGCGGGGCAGCGGCACGATGTGCGAGCGGAGAGACAGGCCGACGGCGGCGAGTGAGGGACAGAGCGCAGGGCGCACACGGCAATGAGCTTGTGTCCCCTCCCTCCGCGGCTCCCCCCGCCCCTCCGCAGCGCGCGTGCGGGCGGCGCCCACCCCTTCCCGTCGGCTCGGGCCCGGCAATCTGCACGCGCCGCGCGCCAGCCCCGCCCCTCCCTACCCGCGCTAGGCCAGGCCGGCGAGCTCAGCTCTCTCCGGCCGGCTTAGGCTAGTTCCCGGGCGGCGCGCCGTTCCAGAACTTTCTGGGAAGCGCCGCGCTGTGTGGGTCAAGGGTCAAGTCGCGTCATTTCCGGGAGGGGGGGCGAAGGGCTAGTACTTTCACCTCGGCCGACGGCCTAGAAAAGCCTAGAAGGAGCTCCTCTTTTCTTCCGCCTCCCGGTCGGCGCGTCAGGGGCCTGCGCAGAGCTCAGGAGACGAATCGCGGGGCGCGCTGCTGCGGCCGCCCCCTCTCGCGGGGAGGGGCCGGGGCGGGAGCGAGCGCGCTTGCGCGTTGCATGGCCTTTTCCCCAGTTCACGTGGCCGGAGGGCTGGACTGCGGGTTTCTCTTTGCGGCAGCGGCGGGAGGGGAGAGTACGAACTGCGGGGACCGGAGTCATGGTGAGTACCGCGTCGGCCGGTGGCCCGAGGGCCAGGGTTGGCCTGGGGTGCACGCGGAGCCCGGACGGCTCCCTTTGGGCCTGTTGAGAGGGGTAGGCGGTCACTCAGTGACCGGGCGCTGCGCTAACCCTGAATAGGAGAGGCTCCACTGACCTTTTTCTCAGCCGAGAGCTCTTTGCACGCGCGTGGAGGCAACGTGTGGCGCAGGGGGTGGGAACCCCGACTCCAGCGCGGCGGCCGACCCAAGTGCAGTTCCGCAGGGCCTTAGCAGGTGTGCAGTCGTCTTGAAAAAAGCATGATTCCAGACGGAGGAAGTTTAATGTTTGCTGACAATTTCTAGGAAAATCCGAGGAAGAAGAGTGCTTGACCTTGGATTGAACTAAGGTTGTTCTTAAAGCTGCTCTGGCTACTGACCAGAGGAGCCACAACGACCCCTAACACACATAGGGAATGGAAAATTAAGCTTGGAATGTAGAGTTGAACGTTCTAAGGGATTTTCTTTTAGTAATCTGAATTTTGGCGTTATCTTTGAACGCCACATGTGGTCTGTTTAGCATATATTGTTTTTGTTTCAAGTTTAACATTTCTCTCTCTCCAGGCAGGACAGGCATTTAGAAAGTTTCTCCCCCTCTTTGACCGCGTATTAGTTGAAAGGAGTGCAGCCGAAACTGTAACCAAAGGAGGCATTATGCTTCCAGAAAAATCTCAAGGGAAAGTATTGCAGGCAACAGTAGTAGCTGTTGGATCGGGCTCTAAAGGAAAGGTAAGGGACGACTAAAATGAAACTAATGTTTATGTGATGTGAAATGGAGAGAGAAAAAACCTTGGTTATTATTAAAAGTAGCCTTTTAGATAGCTTTTTTTTTCTATTTATAATAGCTTGTTATCTTAAAGATCATTTCTTTGGGGATTCACATCTACTCTCACACTAGCAAAAATGATTGTGAAATGAAATAGCTTATTTTATATGATGGAGGGTTGCAGAGTGTTAAAATCAGTAGGAATAATTATGCTTAAAGATAACCCGTGGGGGCTTTTTAAGAATTGAAGGGAAATTTGAACTCTTGGTCTAATCTCTAACACTAAAATTGCCCTAATCCTTTAACCACTTTGGGCCTTGGTTGGCATACCTTTGAAAGGAACTGAAATATGCTTCCACGCGTTCTTCAATTACTGTTTAGACCTCAGACTTACAAAAGTGTCAGCTGGATTACACATATGCCCTTTGGGACAAATATGTTAATTGCATTGTTTCAGTTGCCTCTAAGAAAGTTCTAGCAGGGAGTTACCTTATCCTGGAGTTAGGAATAGGAAGGCTTTGGGCACTCTGCTTCTACCCTCTCTGCAAATCTGCCTTGGAGGAAAGGAAATTGAATCACAAATGTATATGTTCCAGAGCCAGAAAACTTTTCATAAGGAAGTTGAATATGCCCATTGTACCTATGGTAGAGTTGAGTTTATGTTACTGTTTAACGGTTAAAAACTAGTTTAGTTTTCCCAGTATAGCACTTTGAACTTTTACACTGAAATCAGGTTTTACTTTAAGCCACTGTGTGTGCATTATTTCAAAATGTAACTCTCTAGTGGTGTTTTTGAGTGAAAGTCTATGATTGTATAAATTATATCACTTGGCCACCAAGTTCTTTTTTAACATTTGATTTGAGTGAGCACACTTATTAAAGAGTTAAGTGTAAATACTTGATCAACTAGATGTCTTTGCTAATAAACATCCTTATTTTCTGAAGGGTGGAGAGATTCAACCAGTTAGTGTGAAAGTTGGAGATAAAGTACTTCTCCCAGAATACGGAGGCACCAAAGTAGTTCTAGATGACAAGGTATGTAAATTTCATAATTTTAAGAGGAAGTTAAGTATTTGCTATTAGTTTTCTTAACTAATGGTTTCTCTATTTGCAGGATTATTTCTTATTTAGAGATGGTGACATTCTTGGAAAATATGTAGACTGAAATGTCACTATTGAAATGGCATCACGTGAAGCTGCCCATTCCACTGAAGTTCTGAAATCTTTTCATCATGTAAATAATTTCCACATCTCTCTTTTATAATAAACTAATGATATCCAAACTAATGACATCCAGTGTCTCTCAAATTTAGTTTCACTGTACTGATAGAAACATTTCCAAATAAAAATATATAAATGAATGGTTAATCTTTATTTAGTGATTTAAGATGGTTTTTAGGGTTCTTAGTTTGGTGGGGGTTTTTGTTTTTTTTTTTCAAGTAACCTGTAGAGAATTCTGGGAAACAAGGTTTTCAATTTTCAAATTGAGTTTAGCTTTTATATATATATATATATATATATATATATATATATATATATATATACTTGATGCTGATACAAAGCCACAGATTGACACTTAAGAAAGACAAGTAGTGACATTCTAATTTCATACATAACAAACATTTAAGTATAGTTCTTCATTTATGAAATCTATATTTTGAAAAACTTAATGAACATTTCCAGTTTTTAAAACAATATTACTACTTAGTCTACTTAACAAAAAATCCAAGGCAGAGTATATAGTAGGTCCCATTGGCTGAGTGCCTTCTGTATGCCAGCTAGGCACTGTGATAGTATTTACAGCTAACACTTCAGGAGGGTTTTCCAGGTGTTGGCAACTGTTGTGGGTATTTTTGCATGTATCAGTTGGTTTAATTTTTAAACATAAGATGTAGGTACTATAATTCCCATCTGGAAGATGAGGCACAGAGGAGTTAAGTAATAACTGGAAATACTCAGTAGGAAGTGACAAAGCCAGGATTTGGACATGTCCACCTGCAGATGCTAAAACTTCATCTTATATGGTCTCTGCTACTTTGTCAGCTAATTCTAAGCACTTGATAGTTGTAATTTCAACCTTGGTGATAACCACTGTGGGGGTGGGGGTGGTACCTAAAGTGTCTGCCAATTAGTAGGTATCAAGTATAAAATTTGTTGAATTTAACATATAGGAAACTGAATCACAGAACTGGATAAAATAGCTTGATTGAGCTATAGCAGCTAGGGAGAATTAAGATTTGAATGTAGAGAGTCCTACACGAGAGTCGATTGCCAGACCCTAAACTTGACTACTTGGCTACCAGCTATTTTCTGCCTTGGCAGTCAAAATTTATTTCCTAGTTTTGGTTCCTTACAAGCTAGTTGATGATCATGTCTTAAAAGTTGTTTCCCATATTTAAATTGTGTAATTGAACTCTAAATGAAATTTTAAGTGGCATGGAATAAAAGTCTCCATTTTTGGCTATGTCCCCATCAGTAAAGTAGTATTTATGTGTACTTATATGTTAGTGCCATTTGGTAAACTAAGGTTTTTGTTATATTTAGATAAAAGATTAAAAGCTCTATTTTCACAGATCCAGAGTTGGTCATCAGTTTCTTACTGTGCCCCAGGCACGTCATAACCTTGTAAGCACAATTTACCCTCTATTTCACCAGTGAGAAAACTGACTCAGAGATGAGGAAACTTGTTCAAGGCCATGTGGCTGGTAAATTGCAGTTAGGAATCCAGTCCAAAGGCCATGATTATGTTTTCCCAAAACCCCAAAAAATAAGTGAGTTTTGAGATCTAAAATGACAGTTTGTGAATCTTGGTTTGTCCTTGGAATTACTTGGTATACTTGAAACTTCAGGACTCCATCCACAATGTAAGTCAGAGGGATGGGAGAATTTTTTGTATCACAGAAGTCCTGTGATGCTTGTCTAGAAGAATTGCTAAAGATACAATTTTAGAGTGAGTCTTGCCTAATATGGGCAAGAGTTTTGGCATGAGATAATTTGGGCCAAAAATGAGGAATTTAGGGGTGTGGAACCATATGTTTTTGAAAAGCATGTCATTCACCTCAACAGAAAAATAGTAAGGAAAACAAAATAGATAAAATTCTGACTGGAATTTTCATGATAACATTACCATTTTTTGAGCACTTGCCAGGCATTGTTTTAAACACTTACCATATAATCTTGCTAAACTGTAGTCATAGCAATCCTTTGAGGCAGATGTTCTTTGCTTTATAGGTGAATGATGCACAGAGAAGTCGAATAACTTGCTCAAGCTGACACAAACTTTAAGTCATAGGTTGGAATTGAACTTAGGTTTGTCTGACTTCCAAGTCTGCCTTCCACTATTCTACACAAAAAATTTGGGAAATTGAGACTAAAAATTACCAGGGAGCTATTCTATCTACTATAGATAAGTGTTGTACAGTAGATACCTGGAACTTTTTCATCTTGCTTAACTGAAACTTTATGCCTGTTGATTAGCAATTCCCAATGTACCCTTCCTCCAGTCCCTGACCTCCACCCTTCTACTCTTCTCCTTCCACAAGTTTGACTATTTTAGATACTTCATGTAAGTGGAATGCAGGATTTGACCTTCTGTGATTGGTTTATTTCACTTAGCATAGTGTCCTCAAGGTTCATCCATGTTGCCAAATATTGCAGGATTGCCTTTTTTAAGGCTGAATAATATTCCATTGTATGTGTACACCACATTTTCTCTAACCAGTAGATGGACATTTAGGCATCCACATCTTGGCTATTGTGAATAGTGCTGCAGTTTACACAAAAGTGCTAGTATCCCTTTGAGATTCTGATTTCAATTCTTTTAGATAAATACCCAGAAGTGGAATTGCTGAATTCCACTACTATGGTAGTTCTATTAACTTTCTGAGGATCCTCTATACTGCTTTGCATGGTGGCTACGCCATTTTGCTTTCCCACCAACATGGATCATAAGGTTTTATGTAACAGAGATATGAACTTGTCACATTTGTTTCCTAATTTGATGTGCAGTTTTTGTTTATTGCTAGTCAAATCTCATTCTTTTGAAAATTTAAGTTATTCATTGATCCATAATTTTAGTGTATAGTATATGTCTCACTTTGGTTTTTTAAACCAATGATTATCTTTTCTCAACTTTATTGGAGTATCCATTCTTCCCTACCACCACTCCCCTGCTCCAAAATTTGAGATGTCACTTTTATCATACATTAAATTTTTAAATAAACATATTTCTGGATTTTGTAGTCTGTTCCATTGATCTCTATTCCACACTGTTTTCAATATAAATAATAAAATTTTTAAGTTTTATATGGCATTTCTTCCCCATACTTTTTCAACAATACACTTAGATGGCTGTGAGCACTTAAGCTTCTCAGTATGGACTGCCAGATTGCTCTCCAGCATTATACTAAGTCATGCCTTATCCAGCAAGTTAATTGCTGTTTTCCCTGCACCCACACCAAAATGAATTTTGAACTTTTGATTTATTTACATAAAGAGTATTTAAATGTTTTCCTTCACTCTTAAGCAATCTGTATGAGAGAGCCCACTCAAACCTAGGATCTGGATCCTGTGTTGCTTACATACTGGTTTTGTGACATTTGACAAATCCTAACCCCTCTTAGTTTAAGTATTAGCTGTAATAGGAGGGCTGTAGATGTCCCTAACATTTTTAGTGAAGTCTGTTATTTTCTTCCCAAACTTTAATTTTACTTAGATAACATGTATGTAGTTAAAAATTCAAAAGGATATACACTGAAAGAGGCCTTCCCATCTCTGTGCCCCAGCCACACAGTTCCATCTCTGGAGGCAAATAATGTAACAGTTTATATTCTTCCTTTCAGGGGTGTTTTATGTATACATAAGTATTTGTGTGTATATGTATTCTATGTATATAAAAAATACATTTTTTCCTTTTAAGAATAAAATAACATTTCATACACTCCATTTGGCACCTGGCTTTTTTTGTATTAACAATTTGTTTTTAGAATTAATCTATAAAGTACATAAAAAAGCTTTTTCATTCTCTTTATAGCTGTATGATGTTTCATTATATGGATAAGCCAAAATTTATTTAGGTGTTTCCCATTGATGGATATTTAAATTCTATTCTTATGCTAATAGAAATACTTCTGCAATAAATAAAATTTTTCATAAATTTTTTGCACATGTGAACAAGTATATCTGTAAGATAAATTGTTAGGCATGTAACTGCTATGTCAAAGTGTTTGTGGACTTTTATCACATACGTACACACATTTCTCCAAGTTGCACATTTGTATTAGTTTTATCAATTAATAGTCCTATCAGCAAATGTAAGACTGCTGATTTCTTCCCACTCTCAATAATACAGGATATTATACAGTTTTTATTTTGCCAAACTGATAATTTGTCATTATGAATGAAGGTGAACAACTCGTGTTTTAAGAGCCATCTCTATTTCCTTTACTGTTAACTGACTGTTCCTATTGAGTGTTAATGTCTTTGGCTCATTTTTCTAGTGGGTGACTTGACTTTTATGATTTGTGTGATATCTTTATTTATCAGGGAAATTGGTCCTTTGTGATAAGCTTTTTCCTCCAGTTCATCATTTTGTCTTTGATTTTGTTTATGCTTTGAACTTGTAGAAGTCACTTTGGTATAACTGAATAAATAAATGTTTCCCTTTATAGCTTCTGGTTATTATGTCAAACTCTGAAAGGTCTTCTCCAGTACTTTAAGGTTCTTTCATGGTTTCTTTAGGTATTTTCATAGTTTGGGTTTTTATTTTCCAATCTTGGCTTTATCTGGAGATTTTCCTGTTATAAGAGACAAAGAATGGATCCAACCCCTCTTCCTTTTTACAGATTAAGTGTAGCTCTTTAAGACATGTTAAAATTTAGCCTAACTTCTTGATCTCCAGAATATGTAAGCAGCTCATACAACTTAATAAGAAAAAAACAAACAACCCAATCCAAAAATGGGCAAAAGACCTAAACAGCAATTCTCCAAGGAAGAAATACAAATGATCAATAGGCACATGAAAAAATGCTCAATATCACTAATTATCAGAGAAATGCAAATCAAAACTACAATGAGGTATCACCTCACACCAGTCAGAATGGCCATCATTCAAAAGTCCACAAACGACAAATGCTGGAGAGGCTGTGGAGTAAAGGGAACCCTCCTACACTGCTGGTGGGAATGCAGTTTGGTGCAGCCACTGTGGAAAACAGTATGGAGATTCCTCAGAAGACTAGGAATAGACTTACCATATGACCCAGGAATCCCGCTCCTGGGCATATATCCAGAAAGAACCCTACTTCAAAATGACACCTGCACCCCAATGTTCATAGCAGCACTATTTACAATAGCCAAGACATGGAAACAGCCTAAATGTCCATCAACAGATGACTGGATAAAGAAGTTGTGGTATATTTATACAATGGAATACTATTCAGCCATAAAAACCAACAACATAACGCCATTTGCAGCAACATGGATGTTCCTGGAGAATGTCTTTCTAAATGAAGTAAGCCAGAAAGAAAGAAAAATAACATATGAGATCGTTCATATGTGGAATCTAAAAAAAAAAAATCATAAATATAAAACAGAAACAGACTTATAGACATAGAATACAAACTTGTGGTTGCCAAGGGGGCGGAGGGTGGGAAGGGAGAGACTGGGATTTCAAAGTGTAGAATAGATAAACAAGATTATACTGTATAGCACAGGGAAATATATACAAGATCTCTGGTAGCTCACAGCAAAAAAAAAGTGATAATAAATACATGTATGTTCATGTATAACAAAAATTGTGCTCTACACTGAAATTTGACACAACATTGTAAAATGACTATAACTCAATAAAAAAATGTTAAAAAAAAATTTAGCCTAACTCTTACAAAATGCTCTTTTGGTCTTAGTTAGCCTGGAGACTTGACTTGGAAGAAACAGTAGTGGATACTTATCTGGCTTGTCACTTTAAAAGGCCAGTTTGTTATAGTATTTTTATGCCATTCATTTTTTTTTTAACATGTGTCAGGCACTGCCTTAGGCCCTGGAGATAAGGGATGAATAAATGGAGGAGGCAGAAGTAAACAACTAAATTAATAGCATAATTTTAGACAGGAGGAGGGGATAACTCAGAGGTAGAGTGCCTGCCTAGCATGCACAAGGTCATGGATTCAATCCCCAATCCCTCCACTTAAAAAATAAGTAAAGAAATAAACCTAATTACCCTCTCCCCTAAAAAAAATTGCGTAATTTTAGAGATTAGTGTCATCAAGAAAATAAAAGTCGAGAATGCTGCTAAGTTAATGAGAGTATCCTATTGAACAAGGAAACCATAATAGTCTGTTGTGACTTATCTCTTCTGATCACCTCTTCCCTTCCTGAAAATTCAGGAATTGCTGTATTAGTTATCCATTGCTGCATAACAAATCATCCCAAACTTAGTGGCTTAAAACAACAATAAGCGTCTCACACAGTATATGTAGTTCAGAAATCTGGGGGCAGCTTATTCGGGTGATCCTAGTTTGGGGTCTTTTGTGAGGCTGCCATCATCCAGAGGTTTGACTGGAGCTGGAGATTTTACTTACAAGATGGACACTTACGCTGGGAGGGCAATGCTTGCTTGGTGTGAGCTTCGGTTCCCCACCATGCAGATCCCTTACAGGCTGCTTGAGGGTCCTCACACATGACAGCTTTCTCACCCAGGGCAGGTAAGCTAAGAGGGTAAAGTAGAACCACAATGTCTTTTATGACAAGTCACACGACATCATTTTCACAGTGTTCTGTTGGTTAAACAGATCAACCCTATTCAATGTGAGAGAGAACCACACAAAGATGTAAATCCCAGGAGATAATGATCACTGGGGACATCCTGGCAGCTGGCTACAACAATCACCAATTGGTCAAATATTCTAGAATTCCAGAGAGGAGAATGAAGTGCTGTGGGAGTTCAGTATCTCACTTATTTGTAGTCAAAGTTGTCTTAGTTTGAACTTTGTAAATCCAAAAAAATTGTCCATAACAAGTTTCATAAAGAGAAGTTAATTTTCAAATAATATGTTGAAAACGTATATAACCACACATACAATGTAACTAATTTTTTCAGCTATGAACGTACATCTCCATACTTCACTGCTGCTTCAACTTTACTTGGAGGAATGAAATCTCCTGCATCTCAGATAAATGCTACTTTAAGGCACATTTCAACTACTTTATGCATCATTCAGTCTGTCAGCTTTGTTCTTAGGCTGCCTTCTTTCAAGTCAAGATGGTTGATGCAGCTTCAGACTTGACAAGGTTCACTGGCAGAAAAAAGAGGCTATCTCTATTAGTATTTCTTCAGGAGCAAGAAAACCTTTCCCCCAAATGCTCCAGGTGCCTTTTCTTATCTCTTTAGATTAAAATGGAGTCACATGCCCATCCTTTAAATGTTGGCTTAGGCCAATAAGGATTTAACCTCAGCTAGAAATGGTTTTACCTTTCCATAGTCATATAGGGAGAGATGGATACTGAGCAAGAGCAAAGTATTTTTGCAAAGAACATGTGTGAAGGGGAACGAATGGCAAGTAGGCAACCAACAGGGGCTGCTTAATACTTAAGACATTTTGTTTTGTAGTGTAGTAATCCATATATCTTCCTTTCCCCTTTATTTTTAAGCTTTTAAAGGAAAGGAGATTATACATCTTAGTCATGTCTCTCAGCACTTGCTCAGTGCCTTACACACAATGGGCATTCACTATTTTACTTGGATTTTAAAAGTCCCCAAAGAGATTTTCATACTGGATGCACATTTTTGAAATTATTTATGATACTTTGGGTTTACAAAGTATTTTCTGCCAAAACTTTAAAAGATTCCAGAAATATTTACCTTTATATTCGCTTTCATACTCTGTGAGGAGAAGGAAGGAAATGCCATGCACTATTTTCATTTAAAAAAAATCCTTTTATTTGATAGATTGTTCAAAGTCTTACAGTCAACAGGCACAAGAACTTAGATTTTCTGAATCTCAACCAGAGTTATTTCCACTTGTCTCTATTTCCTTTAAAAAGACTACTCCTTCTATCACCGAAATATTCAAGTAACCCATTATTACATGTAACAGTTATTACAGATCATGTTCTTTTTTTCTTCTCCTCCTCCTCCCTGCTAAATTAATCCTGGTTATAAAACTGTTTTTGTTTGGAGGTCACAATGTGCAGACTGACAGAGGCATTAAAATGTGAAGGTTATGAGCTAGAAACATTTCAACCATAAAAAGCAAAGTTCTTCCTGTAAACAAGGCCAAAATTGACATCACAGTACAACTTTGCTGGACTTTTCAAAGAGACAAATGCGTATTTTGTTCCTGAATTTAGTACCTCCTTAGGCACTTTTTCTCTTGTTCTTTTCAGGTGGGCTGAAACTTACAAACCTGGACTTACAGGAATATTTAAGATAAGCTCCTTCAACTATAGGTAACTGATTTTTACAGCTCCGGGACAGCACCACACAGTCTGCGACATTGTAACTTAATCATTGGAGTAAGTAAGGTGGGGGGGCCTACCTAGGACTCTGCTCTCCACAGACCCACCCATAACTCTCTTAGGGAGGGAACATTTAGGTACTACTTATCTTAGTTTCTCACTGTATTTAGTAAGAGAATTAGTGATTTGCATGACTGTCTCCATTACTAGACTCTAAGAAACTTATAGTTAAGGACGGGGCCTTTTCATACTTGTACCTCAGAGCCGAATAGGTAGTAGAGCTTAATAAATATTTGTTTAATGAATAAATCTTCTGATATCTAGGAGGTAGTGATGGGATTAAGTCCTTCCTCTTGAAAAGTTACCAGTTTCTACATCTTCTAGAAAGAGGGAATCTTAAAGGCAGGTAGACTTCCTATTGTTAAACACCTTTGAACAAAGTTCCAAGTCACTGACAGTTACTCAGTTTTGCACTCACTCATTTGAACCAACTTCTCCTTCACGCCTCCCTTCCATCTTTGGAGGCTATCTGTGACCGTAGCTCTACTCTTAGCATTTTCAATACACCGTTAACTGTATGTGATGGGATATCTGATAGTTTGCTCTCTTGGAAATCACCCTTCTGTATGTACTCTTTGCCCTTTGAACTGTCTTTCCATCCGGTAACCGAAAGCCTCCCTCATCCTAGTTCAAAGGTTTAAAGCTTCTAAGCAGGAAACAAAAATGTTTGCCAAAACGTCCGTTAGTTCATGACTTAAGAGAACAATTAAAACTTGCAACAGAAGAAATTTGGAAACTTGTGAGATGTACAACTCCCACCGTCTTTCAAGGGGCATTCATTTTCTCCTTCTGCTTCTGATTTGCAAAAATTACAAGCTAATTTTGTCTGCTTAACGCACAATATCAAGTGTCCACTCTAGCTCAGATAATTGGCATGTGGGTCTTTTATCTACATAAACTAACTTGTCATTGAAAAGGTCCTTGGCTTTGAAGTCAGCGGATGGCAGAAATATCATTTGACACTCTAAACTCCAGTCTGATTTGAGATTGGGTCGATTTCAGGCAGGGTCTGTGGAATCTTCCCAGACTGCTGGCCTGTTTCCCACTTTGCATGCCTAGGCGGACTTCGGAACAGAATTATGCTTCTCTATGTAGTCGCCTGCACAAGGGTTTACTGAAAGGGTCGCCATTGTGCAAACTCTGTCCTTCCAGAGTGACTAACAAAGCCCAAGGAGATGCGTCAACGCCGGCCTTGCACATTCATTCGGTAGCCCTCTGCGCCAGACTGCAGGCTTACTCGGCAGCCGCTCTTGGCCGCGGAGGCCAGATCTTTCCCTACCTCCAGCAGCCGCCCGTGAGGCGTCGGCTGTTCCTTCTCTTGTCCCCCTCCCTCCGTCAGCCGGCCCTTTCCCGGACTCCCCCCGGTCCTCCCGCCCTGCTCCGCGCGGGCTACGGCTGTGCCGTCAGCAGCCACCCCTCCCCGGCGCCCAGGCCACAAGCGCCGCTCCGCCCCGCCTCCCGCGCAGGCAGCCGTCCCCCTACATCCGGGTACCGACTCCAGCCGCCCAGATTCTGGCACTATGGTCATGGCGGAGGGGACGGCAGTGCTGAGGCGGAACAGGCCGGGCACCAAGGCTCAGGTACTGTCTCTGCACCTTTGCTGGAGGGGGGCCTCTTGGTGCCGAGCCGTGCCGCGCCGCGCCGTGCCGCTCCGCACCTGGACGGTGGATTCCTCTGGGAGGAGGTTGGGCCGGGGCGGCCGGCGGGCGGGGGCACTGGTGCCCGGCCTGCTCTTCCGGAGCCTCGGCCCCTCGGTTTGCCTGAGGCAGCGGCGGCACTGGCGGCCCGCGAGGCCTGCGGAGCCCTGACTTGAGGGTGGGCGTGAGCGGCGCGTGCGGGCCGCCGAGGCCGTGGGCTGGGATTGTGTCAGCAGCGACTGTTTGTTCTGGCTTCTCCTCGGATCCTCAGCTGACCAGCGTCGGAGGGGCGCGGACGGCCAGGTGGAGACCCCGGGGGTTCTGTGAGGGTTGAGGCTCCGGATGTGGGAGGGAGGGGTGTAAACACAGTCCACCTCGTCCTAGCTTCCAGTCCCTACCTGGCTTGTGACGTGCCCGACCTCTGCCATCCAACTTGTCTAGCCGGATCTGGGAGTCGATAATATACTTTATCCTCCTCCTCCTGCTGCTTCCTTTTGACCACTTCTCGCCGCGGCTGTTCTCTGGTCCAGCAGGTTTTATCATCAGGTTGTGACTTGTTAGATGTCATTCCTTATGAATTTCTTTGTTATTAGGTGTGAAGCATAGGAAATGAACTGAAGATAATCGTATAATCATATCAACTTTTAGTAGGGCTGTGCGTGGGGGTGAATTGGTGCTCGTTTAGGTACGTTTAGGTATTGAGTCGGGATTTGCGAAAGACGGGATGCCTCATTCTTTAAAATCAAATAGACGTTTAGACTTCCTTTTATTAATCTGCCAGGTGAAATGGCTTGCTGTTAGCTAGATGTTCTAAAGGCAGAAGAGGTGTGTTAAAATGTAATTTTAAAGAAAAAATGATCCTGTAAGTGAAAAAAAAAATAAGAAAGAGCCATGGAGCTATCACCGTATGCTAGAGAATAGATTTTAATATCTTGCACAGAATTTGGAAAGGGAGTCCTTTCAAAGGGGACTTTTAGATCCCAGACATCTTCCCATATCCATATTACACATAAGGAAACAAGCCCACAGATTAGACTGCGTTTGTAGTCTCCAAATTCTTAGTTCACTAGTGACCTTTTCTCTTTAACAAGTTACTTCTATTTCTGAATTTTAGAGTTTAGTCTGAAAGTCTTTATAGAGTCACCTATGTCATTTACTTACAGTGGCAGTTTTGTGGTAGTACTAAGAATTTATATATTATTATGCTTTCTTTTTAACTTTTCCAAAATTTCTTTCTTTATAAACTTTTCTCAGATAACTTTACTTCGTATTCTGTGGAAACATTGCTTCCGATTCTTTTAAGTGATCAACTTTATATTTTTGTATTCATAAATGGACTTCTGTACTCACATTCTGAGAGTTACCCATTTTTACTCAAAAGTTCTTAATTTTGAAAGGTTACAAAATCATGTATTTTAAGTCAGTATTGTTAACACATCTGTTTGCTCTGTTATGAATAAGTCACATATAAGAAAGCTCCTTTGCTTTTTTTCCACATTGTCATAGATTAATGTTGTTAAGTAAAATACAGCAGAAAAGGTTGGGACTAAAAAAAAAAAGAACTGCTTAAGTAGCATTCAGTCCTATCCCTTGTCTTTCACACTGATTTCCTTCAATGAAATGGGTCTATTCTAAAATGATTTATTTAGAACTAAAATAGAGTAAGTAGAATATCTTCCTACTTACTTTTTTAAATTGGTTAGATTGGGATATAGGCACATAGTTGGTTTTCAACAAATGTTTGAAATAGATGAGAATGTTCATTAAGCTGGAGTTTTGGCACCTGTTGTAAGTGTTTAAAGTATATCACAGTTATGAGGCAAAGCATTTAATTTCTAATTAACTTTTCAGACATCTTTTCTGTGTACTACTATATGTGTTTTCTAATATTTTGAAAACAAAATATTCTACAAACTATTTTGATTTTTTTAAAACAAAAAAATAGGCAAGCTATATTGATAGAAACATTTTTACTACAAACCAGAAAGGAAGAATTTTAAAACTACTTTTTAATAATATGTAGGTGATATCTAGGAAAAGACATCCTGGAACAATCTCTAGGAAGTTATTTTTATTTCCCAACATGTAAAAATAAAGGTAGTTCATTTTCATTCAGATAAGGCAACTATTAAAAAAAATAGATGTGAAATGTTTAAGACACTTGAAAACGTACATCATACCCATCACCTACCCTCGGAACTAAGACATTACTGATATAGTTGAATCCCTCTGTACGACATTCTTTTGTCTTCTATCCATTCTCAGCCAGTAATGGTGATTATCATTTCTTCTCTTTCCTTTATACTTTTATTGAAATATACATTATCATAAGTATGCTTTGCACTTTCTTAAATTTTTATTCATGTGGTATCATACACTGTATTCTCCAATTTGCTCCAGTTTTTGCTCTAGATATTTGTAGACTTACCCATGTTTATTGATACAGGGTTATAGATCATTGCCTTACTACTACCTTTTCCCCTAGTTTTCCCTTAGACATTTGTTGAATACTTACAATTGTTAAACATTGTGCACCTTTTAAGAATGTATAGGTAAACTGCTGAAAAATCAGTCAAATGTAAAGATTCTTAACCACTTAGGGGAATGCCTGTGAACTGAACTTTTTATAGAAGAATTTGGAACCAGTGCAAGGTGATCCACAAAAATATCTCTCTTAAAAGAAGATTGTTTGATTTGGATGGCTACTTTTTGATGGAGCTCATATTTTGATTTAAATATTTAAAATACCATTTGGAGTTGGAATTATAATTTATAATGTCTGTTTAAATAATACTGAAGGGATAGTAGCTATTTTTAACTCTAGCTGTTCTCTTTAGATAAAAACTGATTCAGTGTTTTGGTGCCTGGGGATTTTTTTTTATTTTATTTTATTTTTTTTTGCATTGTAACTTTTGGAAAGATATTTAACCACTGTGAACAAAAAAAGTGATAGACTTATTTCATCAGTTAAGTAATACATGAAAGGAGCCATATTTGAGGGATTTGTGGTTGAAAAAATGTAACTTGTTCAATTAAATGAAATCTTGGTGTTCATTTAAAAACATAGCATAAAATTCCTTTAATGTATTCATTAATAATCACATTGTTTATAATAGGAGAGCTTTTCTTCTCTTCTAGTATAACTTTGGATCTTTATTAAGAATTGAAGCTAATCATACTAGTATTGCATCTTCTTTGTAATTTGGTATGTGCTTTAACTATGAATTTTTTTTATAGGATTTCTATAATTGGCCTGATGAATCCTTTGATGAAATGGACAGTACACTAGCTGTTCAGCAGGTAATAACAACAGTTTCTTTCTCAACTCCAGTAACCTAAGCATTTTATCTCTCTTGGTATAGTTAAGTATTCATACCTTTTTTTGCACAGCCACAATCCATGGAATTAATGAGATGCCTGTTTAAAACTTTTATCAAACCTCATTTTGTTTTATGATGGCATATTAAACTATAATTAGACTTAAATACATTTTATTACCTGTTAATATGTACCAAATTAGGGTATAAAATTTGATTTTAGAATGAATTTAATTCAAACTGAAATGAAATGAAATGAATACTTAATTAGAATAACATAAGTAGAAAGAAATAGCATACTCATTTGGTGACTGAATACTTGAGAACACGTGTCTAAACTTTACATTTTAATGTTAGTTACTGCTGCTTCTCAAATTTCCATAGCTAATTATTAAAAATTGCATTAAAAGGTTGGTAAAAAGATGACTGAAGTTGGTGTGCACTAGTATATTGAACAAGGCTGTTTGGCTTCATTTTGATAGCCAGATAATAAAAATAGATAGCTATTTGGATATACTATGTTATTTGAAGATCTTGAAAAACAAAATAAAAATACAGTTGAATCCTTTGAGTTTTAAAAACTTAATTCATAATCTTAACAGAAACATTAAAAACCTTTAGAATGGATTCTGTAATATTTAGATATTTAGTACAGAAAATAGAATAGTACTGGTAAGTGAATGGCATTGCTCATTGCCTTTTAAGAATGTATTGTTCAATCAGCAAATATTTAATGGGCTAGCAAAGAGATAGATCTTGTGGAGGATACAGAAATATAAACATGGAGATCTATGCCTAGGAATTGGCAAAAATTAAGAGGAAAAATGTGCAGATATTTTTCCCTTTAAAAGCAGGGTTTTTGTCCTAATACTTTGTTGAATTTGTGTATTAGTTCTAACAATTTTTTTGTGGAATCTTTAGGGTTTTCTACATACGAGATTATTTCATTTGCAGATTTAACTTCTTTCTTTTCAATTTGGATGCCTTTTATTTTTCTTGCTAGTTGCTCTGGCTGAAAATTCCAATACTATTTTGAGTAGAAGCGGCAACAGCAGGCATCCTTATCTTGTTCCTAATCTTAGAGAAAAGCTTTCAGTCTTTTACATTGAGTATGATGTTTGCTGTGGGTTTTTCATATATGACCTTTATTATGTTGAGTTAGTTCCTTTTTATTTCTAGTTTGAGCTTGAGTGTTTTTAATCACAAAAAGATGTTGATTTTGTCAAATGTTCTTTCTGCACCAGTTGAGATGATCATGTATTTTTTTTCCTTCATGCTATTAACATGGTGTATTGATCAATTTTTGTATGTTGAACCATCCTTGCATTTTGGGAGTAAGTCCCACTTGATCATTGTGTATAGTCCCTGTAATTTGGTGCTAAATTTGGTTTGCTAAGATTTTTGCATCAATGTTCATAAATGATATTGTTTATAATTTTCTTAGAGTATCTTTGTCTGGCTTTGGTATCAGGAATGCTGCTCTCATAGAATCAGTTAGGAAGTATGCCCTTCTCTTCAATTTTGTGGAAGAGTTTGAGAAGGATTGGTGTTAGTTCTTTAAATATTTAGTAAAATTCACCAGTGAAGCCATGAGGTCCAAGGCTTTGCTTTGGTTACACAGCGTTGTGAATGTAATTAATGCCATTGAATGTACACTTAAAAATTGTTAAAATGACTATTCTTTCCTCACTGAATGGTTTTGTCATGGAAAGAAAAAAGATTAAAGAATATCATTTAACCTTATATGTATATGTGAGGGTTTATTTCTAGTTGCTGTATTCAATTCCATTGGTCTATATGTCTATCCTTATGTCAGTACTACACAGTTTTTTTATTACCATAGCTTTGTAGTAAGTCTTAAAATTGAGAAGTGTGCATCCTCCAACTTTTGTTTTCTTTTCAAGATTATTTTGGCTATTTGGTGCCCCTTGCAATTACATACACATTTGAGAATCAGCTTTCCCATTTATACAAAAAAGAGTTCTGGAAGCTTAATAGAGATTGTATAGAATCTGCAGATTGCTTTGAGTAGTATTGATATCTTAACAATGTTAAGTCTTCTATGGACATGAGATGTCTTTCATTTAGGTGTTCTTTAATTACTTTGAGCAGTGTTTTGTAGTTTTCAGGATACAAGTGTTTAATCTTATTTAAATTTATTCCTACTTATTTTATTCTTTCAGATACTATTATAGATGGAATTGATTTCTTAATTTTCTTTTTGAATTGTTAATTGATGGTGTTTAGAAACAACTGATTTTTATATATTGATCCTGCTACTTTGCTGAATCCTTTTAGTAGCTTTATTAGCTTCCCTGTGGATTCTTTAGGGTTTCTGCATATTGGATCATATCATCTGTGACTAGAGATAGTGTTTTATTTATTTTTTCTTACTTAATTGCTCTGGCTGGAAATTAAATACAGCGTTGAATAGCAGTGGGGAAAGCAGGCATCCTTTTCTCATTTCTGATTTTGGAAGGAAATCTTTCAATCTTTCACCATTGAGTATGATGTTATCTGTGGGTTTTTCCCAAATGCCCTTCATCATATTGAGGGAGTTCTCTTCTACACCTAGTTTTCTGTGTTTTTATCATGAAGGGTGTTGGATTTTGTCGGAAACTTTTTCTGCACTAATTAAGATGATTGTGTTTTTCCCTTTATATATTAATGTAGTGTTTTCGTTGGTTAATTTTTTTTTTTATGTTCAACTACCTTTCATTCCTTGCAGCTTTCTTTTGATACATGTTTGCGTGGTGTATCTTTTTCCATCCTTTTACTTTTAACCTACCTATAACATTATATTTGAAGTAAGTTTCTTGTAGACAGTGTAGTTGGGTCATATTTGTTCTTTCTCACGGTCCTTGTGTTTTAACTGGTGTATTTAGGCCATTTAATGTGAATGTAGTTATTGATAGATAGATTCAGATCTACCATTTTATTACTTGTTTTCAGTTTGTTTCCTCTTTTTTGTTTCTCTTTTCCCTCCTTTCTGCCTTTTTAACGGTTATTTGAGCATTCTTAGTATTCTATTTAACTCTAATTTTGACAATATTTATGTAATTTTTTTGATGATTTCTCTAGAGATTACTTAAGTACATGCTTAATTTTTCTATTTAGTAAATATTTTACTACTTTGATTGAAATGTAGAAACTATTGTCATTTAGACTCCTTTACCCTTCCCGTTTATGCTGTAGTTGTCTATATTACATCTACATACATTGAAAACCCCGTCAGACAGTATCATATTTTTTGCTTTTATCTGCCAAATATATTTTAAAAATCAAGAGGAGAATGGTTTATTATTTATATATATACCCATATACTTATAATTTCTGTTGCTCCTTCTAAGTTTCCTTGTGGTATTATTTTTTTCCTTCTCTCTGAAGAACTTCAGAATTTCCTTTGGCAGTTCTTTTAGAGCTGGCTAGGAATTCTCCTTAGTTCTCTTTCATCAGAAAACATTTTTAATTTTATCATCATTCCTGAAGGGTATTTTTGTTAGTTGTAGAGGTTTGGGCTGACAGTTCTTTTCTTTCAGCACTTTAAAAATGTTCCATTTCTTCCCGGCTTCTGTGATTTCTGATGAGAAAGCTGTACTTGTTTGAGTCTTTATTCTGTAGATCATGCATGTTTTCACTGGCTTCTGTATCTTTAGTTTTTTGGCAATTTGATTATGTATTTGAGCATGGATTTCTTTGGGTTTTTCTGTTTGGTGTTTACTCTACTTTTTTTTTTAATTGTAGTAAAAAATACATAACATAAAATGTGCCATTTTTAAGTGTACGGTTCTGTGGCATTAATTACATGCACAGTGTTATGCAACCATTACCGTCTCCATCTCCAGAACCTTTTTATCTTCTCCAGTTAAAACTCTGTGCCCTTTAAACAGTAATCACTGCCATAAGATTTACCATGTAATGTGATATTTTAATTAATTCTAAGAACTTCTTTGTTTATAGTATATACAACAGAACATAAGGGCAGATTGTTCCAATATTGACAAGATTCTTGAACCACCTGAAGGCCAAGATGAAGGTGTATGGAAGTATGAACATTTAAGGTAGGTCTTTAATGATACACAAAATAGTTATAGTACTTTTTAGTAATATAATATAATATAATAGTCATAAATAAAAATGGAGAGCACTTTAGTATAATACATCCTCTGCCTTATTTTAATCAACTTTAAAATTAACTACTTGCTTACCTATGGGATTGATGATGAAAATAAGCAAGGGTGGTTTTTTTCACTATAAGCATAATTCCTAAGAAGTAAGAGTTCATTTTAATTTACAAGTTTTTAATTTCAGATCTAAGAAAACCTTTTCCTCCCTATTTAACTTAGACTATGAAATATTTATTATACAAAACTTAAAAAATCTTTGTCATGCATATTCCATTTGTCCTGGTGCTATCATTAATACTTCTGTTATTATTTTCTGAATATTAGCCACTTTGATTTGTATAATTTATGTATTATACATCACATATATATATTCTTTTGTGTCTTTATTATAGTGTATATGTCTTTATAGTTGACCAGGAAGAGTTTTAAAAATAGTTTGGCTTTTTTTTTTTTTTTTTGGGTGCATGCTTAGTGTTACTGATTTGAGATTTAATACTTGCTGTTACTGGTTAACGTGGTTGATTATATTATGATTTTAATGGGAACTGGGTCATGACTTCAGTCATATCTCCTGTAATTAAGAAAAGATACCACTTCCTCTGAGTGGATGTAATTCCATGCCAGTATGCATAGCTTAGTGACCATAGATTGTAGACTAGAATTCAGCTTTGGCTTGTCTCTTCAGCTGCACAACTGTATGTGTTAGCCGTGTATTGAATTAACTTGAAGCTGTTACATTTGCACCATTTGCCACAGGTTGTACCCATAACACTACCAAATCAGTTAGCTTAATTTTGCTATTGGCCATAAGTAGATTGGACTAGACGAGAATCTTCTTTATCACCACCCATCTTTATTACAATTTAGTAGAAAATAACTCAAAAATACATAGCATACAGCTTATAGCTATGGGGCAATAGAGAATGGTGTGGTGATTCAGAAATAGTGTTAATTTTTATAATCTAAGAACAGCATTATTATTAGGCATCTGATTGAAAATTTGACTCTTCAGTTTGCTTTCTTCTATTTTAATGCACTGTAAATAAATAAGTAAATCTAGTTTTTCTTTCATATATATGCAGATTTTTTTCCTTTTGGAACTCTCTTTTATATTCTAGTTATGTAGGTTTTAGCTTTACATATTTATGGAACAAAAGTGTACTCATTTGTTTGATGAGGAAACATAATAGTGATTAACTATTTTGACACGATTTTTTAGAGAGAACACATTCATTATTCTGACAACATAAAGTCAGTTATTTTATGACATAAGGATTAATTGCCTTTTCATATAAATTAGCAAGTCTTTCTAAAAATGATCTAAAGGTCATATAATTTGCCCCATTTTTCATCTCTTCAAAAGTGTTTTTTGAGCCCTCACTATATTCCAAGCATCGTTCTATAATTCTCAGTTTGATAATTTTAGAGGGAAAGGATATTGTGAAAAAATGCCCAAGATCTATTAAGTGACAGTAAAGCAAGTTACAGAATTGTGTATGATATTACCCCAATATATTTTTAATCTGTGCATAGAAAATCAAATTTGCATGTAAACAATAATTATCTTTTGGGAAGAGGTAGTAGAATTATGGCAGACTTTTCCTGTTTTATATTCTATATTTGGTCATGTTTAGGGTTCTTAGATGAAGCATGTTTATAATCAGAACAAGGCTTATAAAATACATAGAAGTATAAAACATCTAGTCTTTTTTCTGTTTACCTGTTTGTATACAGATATATAAACACACATAAATTTTTATGTAACTGGAATCTTACTGTGAATATAAGCATATATCCTTTGTATGTTTGTGTAATACCAACATTTTACTACTTTCCAATTGCTAACACTTCAGAATGTTTCAAAATTTGTGTATATATATAGTTTGGGTGAACGTCTTTGTACATACATCTGCATGCAGTTCTGATTATTTCATTAGAATAGGTTGTTAGAACGACATAGTCAAAAAATATACACTTTGGCTTGGAGGGTATAACTCAAGCAGTAGAGCACATGCTTAGCATACACAAGGGATCAATCTCCAGTACCTCCTCCAAACATGAATAAACCTAATTACCTCCCCCTCATAAAACAAACAAAACAAGCAAAAACATGCACACTTTGTAAGGGTCTTGATAAATATTTCCAGATTACTTCTCAGAAAAATTTAACAATTTCCACTGGGTAACAGTGATCAACTCACTGAACTCTGATATTGAATATCATTAGGGTTGTTAGTTTTGGTAATCTATATGTCTTTGTAAGAAATATGCCACGTAAATTCAGATGGTGTTGATAATGGTGATGAGGGAGGAAGGGCAATATTGATGGCATTCTGTTTTTACAATTAATATTCTAAAAATGTGGAGAATAGATAAGAGTTTTCATTTATATATTTACATTTTTAGGCAATTCTGTCTTGAGCTAAATGGACTTGCTGTCAAACTTCAGGTAATATTTTCTTTAAGTTAAAGCTATAATTGAAAGTTCTGTTTTTTTTTTTCCTGATTTTGTATATTAATGTACTTACAAAGACTTATCCCAAATTTTTAATTATTCTAGAATTTTACATGAGAATGTAGCAACCCAAATGATAAGCTTTTTCATTATTATTTTACATATTAATAAAATAATACATTTTTA
This sequence comes from Camelus bactrianus, assembly GCF_048773025.1. NCBI lineage: Eukaryota > Metazoa > Chordata > Mammalia > Artiodactyla > Camelidae > Camelus > Camelus bactrianus. The sequence continues at coordinate 81,174,651 of NC_133543.1, read as the reverse complement.
AACATTTTTATTGATTTATAATCATTTTACAATGTTGTGTCAAAATTCTAGTGTAGAGCACAATTTTTCAGTTATACATGAACATACATATATATATTCATTGTCACATTTTTTTCTCTGTGAGCTACCATAAGATCTTGTGTATATTTCCCTGTGCTATACAGTATAATCTTGTTTATCTATTCTACAATTTTGAAATCCCATCTATTTTTATTTATGTACAATAAAATTACATATTTTTAACAGAGTGAATGCCATCCAGATACATGCACTCAGATGACAGCAACTGAACAATGGATTTTTCTTTGTGCAGCTCACAAAACTCCAAAAGAGGTAAGAATTTATGAACTAGAATGACTAATAAAAATCACGATAACCTAAATCTCTTCAAGACAGTGATAGACAAATTTTTAGCGTCTTTAGGTCACTTATTTTGTCTTTTGATTTAGAGTTATTTGCTTTAAGTTTACTGCCACAGTGCTATTTTAGGATTTCTTATTGTTAGTATCTTTTTAAAAATTTTTAATTGCAGTATAATTGACCTACACTATGTTAGTTTCATATGCACTACATAGTGATTCAGTATTTCTATGCATCACAGAATGATCACCATAAGTCTAGTTACTGTCTGTCACCATACAAAGTCATTATAATATTGTTGACAATATTCCTCATGCTGTACATTTCATCCCTGTGACTCATTCATTTTGCAACTGGAAGTTTATAACTCTTAGTCATCCTTACCTATTTCACTCATCCCCACCACCCATGTCTCCTCTGGCAACCACCTTTGTTCTCTGTATCTGTGACTCTTTCTGTTTTATTGTTTGTTCATGTATTTTGTTTTTAGATTCCACATGTAAGTGAAATCACGTGGTATTTGTCTTTCTTTGTCTGACTTATTTCACTTAGTGTAATACCCTCGAAGTCCATACATGTTGTTGCAAATGATAAGGTTTTATTCCTTTTTATGATTGACTAGTATTCCATTGTGTGTGTGTGTGTGTGTGTGTGTGTTTATCTTGTTTATCCATTCATTTGTTGATAGACACTTAGGTTGCTTCCATATCTTGGCTATGATAAATAATGCTGCAGTGAACATAGGGATGCATAAAGCTTTTCAAATTAGTGTTTTTGTTTTCTTTGGAAGAATACCCAGGAGTGGAATTGCTGGATCCTATGGTAGTTCTATTTTTAATTTTTTGAGGAACCTCCATACCGTTTTCTAGTGGCTGCACCAGCTTACATTCCTTCAAACAGTGCATGAGGGTTCCCTTTTCTCCTCATCAACATTTACTTATTGTCTTTTTGATAATAGTCATTCTTAACAAGTGTGAGGTGGTATCTCATTGTGGTTTTGATTTGTATTTCTTTGATGATTAGTGATATTGAGCATCTTTTCATGTGTCTGTTGGCCATCTGTATGTCTTTGGTAGGGAAAACATATATTCAGGTCCTCTGGCCATTTTTTAATCTGGTTGTTTTTCTTTATATTGAGTTATATAAGTTCTTTGAATATTTTTGGATATTATCAGGTATGTCATTTGCACATTATCTTCTCCCATTCAGTAGGCTATCTTTTCATTTTATTGATTATTTCCTTTGCTGTACAGAAACTTTTTAGTTTGTTTTAGTCCCATTTGTTGATATTTGCTTTTGTCTTCCTTGCCTGAGGGGAGACATAATCAAAAAAGTATTGCTAAGACCAATACCAAAGAGCATACTACCTATGTTTTCTTCTGGGATTTTTATGGTTTCCTATCTTATATTTAAGTCTTAAATCCATTTTGAGTTTATTTTTGTACATTTTTAAATGGTTGAAGTGGCAAATTTTATGTTACTTATTTTACCACAATTTTTTTAATGGGAAAAAAGACACACCCCCATAATGGCATACACTTCTCCCACTAGAATGACTGAAATATAAAAGACAGATAATAACAAGTGTTGGCCAAGATGTGGAGAAAGTGGACCCCTTATACATTACTGATGGGTTTGTGAAATACTGTAGCCACTTTGGAAAGCAGTTTGAAAGTTCCTCAAAATGATAAGCACAGAGTTACTGCATAACTTACTGATTCCACTCCTAGGTATATATGGAGAAGAAATGAAAACATATATCTACACAAAACTTATGGACTGATGCTGACAGTCACATTATTCACACTAGCCAAAAATGGAAACAGCCAAATTTCCATCAGCTGATGAGTAAATTAAAAATATGTGGTATATGCATAGAATGGAATATTATTCAGCCTTAAAAAGGAATGAAGTCTATAGAGGGAGAAACATATTTTACAGTATTTAGTGTATATTAAAAACATTAAAGTCTATAAAGGTTCTGAATTTTTAAAAAAAGAAAGTGATGAAATACTGATTCTTGCTGCACTGTATCATTAAAATTAGTTTCAGCTGTTTCTTTTTACTTTTTTAATGGAGATACTAGAAAATTTTGAATTAAATGTGTAGCTTACATTATATTTCCATCGAGTGGCACTGATTTAAAGATTGTAAAACCGTCCCATGGCACACCTAAATGACCAATATGAGTGAGAAACACAGTGACATGTGATACTTGTTTTCGACCAAATCACATGTAATCATATATATGGAGAAAGATTTTTTTTTCAATAAATACTGCTCATGGTACTGTTTTAGGTAGTGAGTCCACTAGCCACATATTCCTATGGATATATGGTTAGAAAAGTGCATTTTTTTTTTGTTTTGATAATCTGTGTATTTATAGCCATGCACTAAGCTGTGTTTAGTAGTTAATAGGTTTTAAAATACCAGTTCATTCTCAACACTTGAAAAATACTCTGATTACTGGATTGAACTAGGATCATTTTTATTCCTTTCTCTGTTTTATTTTTCCTTTTTGGTTCCCTTGTTCATTCTTAGACTTCCTTTCCTTTGATGCTTCTCCCTCTCTGCCCTCAGAAGAACTGAATGAGGAGAATTACTTGGCAGTTTTATTTTCCTTCTAATAGGTTTACTGATTTGCCATGAGACAAATAGGTTTCGTTAGTTCTGATAAATAGAATAGGTTTATTTAAATGTAAAGAAACTTCATATTTCACGTTAAATTAAAGCAGATTCAAGGAGTAAGTTTTTTAGAAAGCTGCTAGATTAGTAACAAGATGCCAGTCGATGTAAGGGATGCTTTTTAGGATGTAAGAAGACAGTGATCTCTGGAAGTATTTGTGAAGAGAAAGAGGCTGCTGATCCAATTGGTAAAGTATAAATCAGTGGACTAGGAATCAGTATATCTGGGTTATGGTTTTTGAGTTCTTCTTCCTAACTGTATGAAGTTGCATAAGTCATAAACCATCAGTCAAGGGTAGTCTCTGCTCTGTGCATCATTCTCCGGAAGTCTCCCTCTCATGCTTTGGAGTTGGGATGTTTACATACTTGCTTACTTGAATCTCTGTGATACAGAGTCAGCCTCCTCTTAGCATGCCTAAAGAGCAGACTTTCCTAAGTTGGATTGCTTGTTTTTGAGGTGTTCTTTATCCTTGCCTATAGATTTTTAAGATCTGGGAGGAAACCTGTGCAAACTCTGCAAACTGACCAGCCTCAGTGTCCTCATTTGTAAAGCCAGAGGTTTAGATTAGATAATCAGGTGTTCTTCCCAGCTCTAAGCATTGTTCTCTTCTAGGTAGAATATTGAGAGTGAGAAATTGGGAGACTGATTCACTTATCTTCTAGAAGCTGCACAGCATAGTTCATGGGGATAAGAAAGCCTTATTTATTGAATTGCACAGTCATTCTGATATTGTAAGGCACTTTTTCTTAGCACATGCTCAGGTTTTGGGGATTAGACACCCATGTAATAAATATACCTGACTTCAGAGGTGGAGCTCTTTGTTGATGCATTTCTATATCCTTTCCTTTACAGTGTCCTGCCATAGACTATACTAGACACACTCTTGATGGTGCTGCATGTCTTCTGAATAGCAATAAATATTTTCCCAGCAGGTAAATAAAACTTTTAAACACGGTGCTAAACTTTTTTGGATTTAATTTTTAAAACTGATGTTTTTAAAACTAAAACTAGTTTGATTAATTCATTGAATTCTTTAAACTTACTTTTATCCTGTTGTATATTCAGCTTGTTCAAAATTATTCACATTTTGAAATTAGGGTTGTGGTTAAACTAAAAGCATCAAGACTCCTGAAGCTCACAGGTCAGTTCAGTCAAGAGTAGTCCTGTGCATACTGTAATATATTATATATTATTGGTGAGGTTTGTGACTGGACTTTTATTCTATTTAAGATATTTATTACCAGGTGGGTAGATTTGGAGACTCCGCCCCCCCCACCCCAAATATCACTAACTTCAAAGATCTCATGTAAAATATGTAAAAAAAAAAAATACTTTTTGCCTCAGTATCCTTTATACATTTTTAAAAATCAGTAATATGTAAGCAATTTTTATTTTTACACATACAAAAGAAATTCAGTTCTGTAGAATAAACTGATTCCTTTCAGTAGTTTTAATCAGCTCTAGTGGACAAAATATTAATGTAGTAAACAAATGTCTTAATAAGTTTTGATATGTCAGAATTTGTTTTAATTGCATTAAACCAAGTTTCAAAGCTATAATACTGAATTTCTTAGGCACTGTGGTTAGGTAGAAGGAGCACTGACCCAGGAGTTGATAATGGGTTTTAATCCTGCCTTCACCACTTACTAGCAGTATGACCTTGGACTGGTCACTTATTTTCCCTGGTGTCAGTTTCCACACTTGTGAATTGAGAAGATTGGTTTCTTTTTCCTGAGATCTGTTCAGCTCTATGAATCTGTGATTTCTTTTCTGTTTCTAGGGTTAGCATAAAGGAATCATCTGTAGCAAAACTAGGATCAGTATGCCGTAGGATTTACAGAATATTTTCACATGCTTATTTTCATCACCGGCAGATATTTGACGAATATGAAGTAAGTATATTTCACTAATTGTCCTGATATCTTATCAGAATGACAATAATTTATTTTGATATTATGTCTGGTCTATTTGATTTTGAATAATAAATTAAAATAACATTTTTTTCTTCCTCTACAGAATGAAACATTTTTGTGTCATCGGTTTACTAAATTTGTGATGAAATACAATTTGATGTCCAAGGATAACCTGATTGTACCAATTTTAGAAGAGGAAGTTCAGAATTCAGTTTCTGGAGAAAGTGAGGCATGAAGGGAATCATATAGAAAAAATGTACTGATCACATAATTAACATTAATTATGTACTGTATATATGTCATTTTAGACACATCAATCATGTATCCATATTATAGCTTCTTTGTTTAGTATAGGTTTTTGTATGCTAAGTGTTGCCTTTTAAAATGGGAAATACTTTTTAAGTTATTCATGAGCTGTATATTCACTGGTGTGGCACTCATGGTTTTTAAATAAGATTAGTATTATCTGTTTATAATGCCTGTTAATAAAAGAATTTACAGTTTGGTAAAATTGCTGCTAAACAATCATTGGATCACAATCCTCATCAAATCTATAAAAAGATGAGTGAGCTTGAGGTTTCACACAAGCCATTTACTAAAGAGATAGTAATGTTTTCTTTTGATTTTATCCCTGAGTTTAGATATTCTAGAAAATTCTGTAGTACATAGTTCAGTCTTAACTGTTAACTTTTCCAAATTGAAATAAGAGTGTTTTTAAATTCTGTTTATAGTTTTTGATATACATATATGATTGTGTGTATATCCAAATATAAATGCAAATGAAACATTAGTAGTAATTAAATACTCTTACTATGCTACATAAACTATATTCTAGACCAGCATACTTGGAAAGGATTTACCTTTCTGCATCAGTGGACTGTTACATACAAGATGATGATAAAGCATATAAATGATGTTCCACCGGAAACCTGCCCTGTCCTTCCCTTCTTTTCATTTCCCTTAACTCCCTCCCCAGGCTACATTAGCTGAGAAGCTTTTCACCAGACTGTGATTTAGTGGTGGCTTATACCTATTTATATTTGTATTAATTGCTTACAAATTATACCTCATATTAGCGATTTCATTACACTACAGGAAAAATGTACTGGTATAGGCTCTTGCTTATCTTTGCTTTGCGAAATTGTTCTAACTACTCAGAAAACAGTCTTTAAGATAGTTTGACTTCCTGTTAGTAATATTAATCTTTTCATCTAACCATCTCAGCAGCATTTAAATATTTACCTAGGGTTGAAAAATATTTAGTATTTATTTTACACTTTCTCTCCACAATGTTTACGTTTGAACTATATACACATGTGAAATGTTTTGCAATAATTCACAGTTTCCAAAGGTGTTGATGAACGCTCATACAGATTTTGGACTTAAAATTCAGCATCTTAAAAAGAATTCAACTGCAGATTTTACAGTCTTACCAACTGAATGCAATTTCAAACAAAGCACTGGAGGTCTTATTGCTAAACTGGTTGTAACAAGGCACTAAGGGTAAAAAAAATTGTACATGTAGTGAAGAAAATATTTAAATCTGTCTTTTGAATATAGTTAACAAACATGAGGAACTTCTTTTTCATTTAAATGGGTTTCTTTGAAATGAAGATAAATGTCTTCATTTTTTTTTTCAGATTGGAGGAAGTAATTTATACCACATGAGACAAGTATGTGCAGCAAAAATGTGGGAAATAGTACCGTCCTGAGAGTTTGTGTATATATTTATGCCTTCCCAATCCTGCCAGTACATCAGGCTACGAGCAGTGCTATCCCAGCAGCCAGTCATTACTTTACCCCAACCCACACCTATCTTTTGAGAAGTTTTATGTTCACAGTGAAAGGAATGTTGACTTTGAAATTATGCATTCATATTAATGTCACTATGAACCTATGGGAATAGTAATTTTTACACAAACTTGCTAAAACTTGAGAGACTAAAGTACTAAGGTAAACTATATAGCAGTGCAGCTGTTCTCTCTAGACGATGTCTCAGTGGATTTCTGTTGCTTGACTATTTTCGTAGTGAACATTTGAATTAAGGCAGTGGTTGGGATTGGTGATCTCACTAAGTATTTTGAAACACATTTTGAATAATATGGCTTGGTGTTAATGGGGAAATAAAATATGATTTTTTTCTTACTCATTTCATCTTCCCTGTACTGTGTGTTTGGAATTGATCATAAAAAAAAAAAGTCCCCCAAAGAAAACATCAGTTTGTAGTCTTGCTTTTGTATTCATATTGACATCTTATCCATACTTCTTGCACTATAAAGTTGACTCACATTATTTGGTAAGACCTAAATGAAACCGTTACTGTATTTCCTTAATACCGTTTACAGAATTTTGAAAACATACATGTGTATACCTAAGTGGCATTTTAAAAAACTAACGAGCCTGGCAAACCATTGTTTTGTAAAGTAAGTGTTCTAAGAAGAAAGGAATAGAAAACTCAGTTCTGTGCAGTAAGGAAGTTAGGCGCTACTTTTTGTTTGGATTATACAGTATAGATCCAGAAGTTAAAATTTTCTTTTCATAAAATTATTTTGACCATATAGTCAACTCGTTCTTTTTCTCCTATTGTATCTGGGAAAGTAGCTAATTTTTAATAATTTATGTTCCCATAAGTATCATAGTTCTCTTGTGTGTGTACATTTTCTTTTATCTGACTTGCAGTGTTAAATTTGCATTTCTGGAGCAGTTTCTCACTTAAATTTTTAACTAGTTAACACTTTTAATGTCAGAATAAAATTTTAAATCCATGATTAATTACATTGTTAGCAAGAACTGTGTTACAGTCTCAAACACGTTTACTGACCGATAGCAAATTAATTTTTTCCCTGGGTACTTTGCCCTCTTCGTTATGTGATGACTTCTTTTTGCCTGAAGGCTTCCTATAATTTTACTGCCCAGTTAAATTCTACATTTTATATACTTTATTTTTTAAATACCTCTTGAATGAGTTAAAAGGCTTCTGGGTGTAGTTCTCCCTTACTATGCAAATACTTCACTTTTTAGTAAAAGTAGTTGACTTTTGTATTTTGAATAGTTAATTCTTAACTAAGCAGACATTATGGATGTATGGATATAACATGTTTAGCAGTTTATTTGATACAGTGAAAACAAATGTATTTTCTGAAAAAAAAGTTATTACTGTAGGGTACACTATAAAACCAGATAACTACCAAGTTAATCCACTAGAGGGATAGATTACACATCTGAAAGTTTTAATTTAATGTTTGAGGATGCATAGATCTTTTCTGTGGGCTAAGAATCTAATTACAGTACTTTGATTTTTTTCTGCTATTTACATTTCTTTTTATAGTATACAAAGCTTCACATCAAATGTGAGAACCTAATGTAGTTAAACAGAGAATACTAAGTTTTCATAATAACCCACACTTCCAAAAGAGAAATACAACTGACATCCTGAACTTACATCCATGAAGATAGTATGTCAGTTAAGTGTTGATCTGATATTGATTCTAGGGTTAATTACAGCATCAACATTCAAAATTAGTAAGATACTCATTTTTTAATGAAATCAGCATTTTATCCTGATCTGAATTTCTGTTATAAACATTGGTAAAAGCAGATTATGATTCCATGAACAGTGTATTTACTACTTTATTTTGAGTGGACCTCATGAGAGCCATCTATATCTTGTATAATAATTAGAAATCTTCACTTAAAACATGTAGTTTGTCACAGATAATAGGGTTTTCTCTGCCCTTTTTTTGTTAACAATGTCAAAGGAACTCTCACAATATGATGCTTTATGTAAAAGAATTTTTTACATCTGTGTAATCATTTGCTGATTTAATATTTTTGGTTGTTTTAGTTACCAGTGTCAAGAAGAAAATGTTAGTTTCTTTTTAAAAAACGCTTTATATCTTGTTCTAAAAGTAAGGGATTAAATGAAATAGGAGTGATAGGATTTTGTCCTCGTATCTCCCCTACCTCCCTCAGAGATAGACTGAGGGAGTCAAAGGAGCAAGGCAACCCCAGAGATGTAGAAGCAGTGGGTAAGGTCATTATTGCACTGGCAATGAGATATCACTTCACCCAGTTCTAAAAATTCAACAGTGTCTTTTTGATTTTTTGAGGGTAATCTCTTATTTAACTACCCTAAAAATGTCATGGTTTTAAAATCAGGGGTGTATATAAATTGTTCTTCCCTTTATTTGAATCAATATTTAAGCCACTTTTTAAACTGGTGCGTTTGGGTTTTTAAACATTTTACAAAACAAATGCAGATCTTGGATTCTGATTTTTGAGATACCATGTTAGTGATTATATTAGTTTTCAGTGTCTGCTGTAGTAAATTACTACAGACTTAGCGGCTTAAAACAATACAACTTTATTCTCTTCTAGTTCTTTAGATCAGAAGCTTTAAGTAAGTTTTACTGGGCTAAAATTAGGTTCCCAGTTCTTTCCAGAGGCCCTGGGGAGAATCAGTTCCTTGCATCTTTTAGCTACCGGTGGCTGCTGGCATTATTTATCTTGTGGCTGCATCATTCCAGTCTCCACCTCTGTTGTCTCATTGCCTTCTCTTCAGTAGTGATAGCCTTCTCCACCTATCTTTTATAAGGATGCTTGTAAATGCATCTTTGGGCTCACCTGGATTTCCCTATCTCAAGATTGTTAACCACATTTGCAAAGTCCCTTTTGCCATATAAAGCAACATAGTCACAGATTCTAAAGATTAGGAAGGGGACGTCTTAGGGGGCCTTTATTCAGCCTACTACAGTGACCCTCAAATTCACATCGTTAATCTCAAAAAGTTCTCCATGCTATAGAATTAATTTTTGCTCTGATAGTGGTTTTTTTTTTTATTTCCTGCATGTTATCTAATTCATGCCAGCCAATCACACATGCTTCACTTAAATCTGATTGAAAAAGTTGGACTTGCGATCATTTTCTGCAGACTGCCGTTTACTACGCCCTCCTTGTATTGATCTGTTGATAGCTAAGTTCTTGGCATGATCATTTAGTTGACAGAACTGATCATTCTGCGGTTGAGAACTTGTTTACCAGTTTGTGAAAGACAGAGTAGGAGAGATGGAAGAAAATGGGATGGAAGAAGATTTCCCAAACTGCTTTGTATGTTAAAAAAAAAATGGGGGAGCATTTAAAACAACAGATTCCTAGGCTCCACCTTTGGAAACTGATTTAATAGATTCAGAATGGCAGGGCCTGAGTCTGGGTTTTAAAAGCTTCACAAGTGACTCTGATGTGCTCTCAGTTTGGGAAACCATCGGGGAAATTTAGGAGATGAGGTAAAAGTACAGTTCTTTCAAACCAGTAAGTAATTAATTGTAGCCATAGTTTTCTCAGGGGAGAGATGAATCTGGCAATAGCAGAAACATTCACCGCTAAGGTGTTTTCCGAGGGGAAGGGGTGTTTGGGGCATGCCATCTGCTCCTCCCAGGGTCACCGAGGATGAGGAAGGCTACACAGAGCAAAGTGGGGAGAGAGGGTGGCTCCTCAGCTGACCCTCTGCCTCCAATCAGCTTTGTTGCCAGAGTTGTCAACAACTGGGTTTTAAATGTGGAAGCCTTTTGAGACATGTTGAACCCCACAATTTGATGGAATTCAAAAGCCTTGTTTTATCATAAGACCAGTACTATTTGTGGGGACCTTTAACCATGACGTTGAGGGTAAACGTCCTGTATTTTGGTTTGATTTATTGAGGAAAATCAGGTCTGTAATGTTTTGGTTGCTTACAAGTGAGAATGCTGCTATTGCAGAATTTCCAGGTGCATCTCGGATACAGGTGGGTATAGAGGAAATTGCCACTTAAGTGTTTCTTTTCTGAAGAAGTAAGTATAACTCATACCAGCTGCCTGGAATCTTTAGGGCACTTCGTAGGGATAGTAATTTTTTGCCATCAGTTGTGTGCACTCTTGTTTAGCATATTCTAGACTGAGGAACGTATTTATCTGTGTGAAGGCAGTGTAGATACTGAACACAGCCTTTATATCACCACTCTTGAATCACTTGACTTTATTTTGGGAACCAAATCCTAAGCAAGAGTTGGCAACCTCTTCTTCGCACATCTAAAATGTCTCCATTGTGCTGGTATTATTTAGCAAATCCCAGGGAAAAGATAAGAAAAATACATTTAGAGCTAGAAAAGGGAACTTAGGGATCATTGAGTTGAGCCTCCCTCTTCTTGTCCTCTTGTTTTACAGATTGAAATACAAAGCAGAAACCCCAACAACAAACTAAGGCCTCAGGAACTGGTTGTCCAGAATTCCCGCAGATAGATAGTGCAGAGCTGGGGCCTCAAATCCCTGAACATTGTGAAAGTTAACGTAGAAGAGAAGAAAGGAGAAAAGTTCACCTGATGGGGTCTGGGAAACCAGCACCCCCTCCCATATGCCTTCTCAGTCCTGTATAGATGCACCATCAGGTAGTCTCCATTCTTAAAACACCCAAGTTAAGTTGCATTTTAGATGGGATTCTAAGTGCTTCTTGGGGCCAGAGCTAACAGCAGTCATATCTGAGTCTCCCAGAGTAGGCTAAAGTTGGGGGTTGTATGAAATCATTTCATCTAATAGAGCAGTTGGTACATCAGTGTGTAGTACACTAAGTGGTAGGGATGTTCAGGAACTTCCAAAACCCCTGATTAAGTTCCAGGGCATAACTGATTTTGGCTGATTATAAACAACCCTTCTCCTGTTTACAATTCCAGATTAGAAATAGGCCAATCATCAACTGGCTAAAATCCCATTTGCCTTTAGCTTTCACTAGCTAACTTACCAGTATGCCAGAAGCTTCACAGTGTACCCATTTTTTCCCAGAGCTTCCTATACAACCAAGTAGTAACCTGACGGATTTCTCAAGTTAGACCCAAGTGTGCTTCTTTGAGTCAGAATTGCACATTGCAGTTGTCACTTGGCCCCTAGCCTTCTCTGTTTATGTATCAACTGATTTAATATAAAATAAGAAATTTCAAATCATCACTCTATAAAAATTTAGCCTGTGATAACCTAGATCCACTGGAGTGAATAAATCAAGAAATTACAAGCTATTAATGCAGATGACATTATATGTCATGCATGGTTTCTCCTAAAAGAGGTCTTCCTCCTGATAAGAATACACTTGCATCTATCTAGTTCAGTAAGTGACTGAAGCATCTTAAGGCCTTTACTTACGATCTTGGAAGCAAATTAGAAAATAAACTTTAGGTAACAGCCATGTAAAGAGCAATACTTTCTAGAAGCTACAAATGAGATTACCAGAAAAGAAAGAAAATGTGATGTTTGTGAACTTGGGAGGAATAAGCTATGGAAAAGGATATCTTTAACTGTAGATTTTCAGTTCCTTTTTAAGTAAATGTAGAATATCTTACAATTTTTAGTTCTTCAATTCTACATTTTAATTTTTTTCTGTGAAAATTATCTCTAAAACGTTTTTTAAAAATTCACTGGATAACATACAAATTGTGTTTTATAAAAATGTCTTATTTTAATGTTTTAGGTCTAGTTAGACTAAGTCTTGGGAACAATCTATATTAAAACATTCTTTTTTCTTAATCACATTAATAAGTTTTTTCGAATCAATATTCACAAGTATTCCATTTAGTAATTAATGAAGGTTTTTGTTTGGTGTTATGTTTATATATAGTTATTTTGAATATCTGAACATAGTTAAATGTGTTAACACAACAGGAGTTAAAATAACTTGGTGGTTGATGATTGCTTGGGGCAGAGGAAATGTAGCATGGTGCATCCATAGCAAAATGAGCTTGTTAGTTGTTGTTGAGAGATTACGGCTAGAATGGATGGAGATTGCTCTTTCTTACTGAATAAGATGCCAACTTTTAGGGCAAGGGTAGAGATCAAGTCCTTGTTATTTTAGTTAAATACCAGTTCCCAGATGTAGAGCAGTTAGTGTGGGAAGAATCCATCAGTAGAGTGGAAAGCTCAGATTTAGCAGAATAATAGCAAGTAGAATGTGACCGTACTGATCGGTGTCACATTTCTGGGGCAATGGGAGAGGCCACAGTCAGTGAAGTGAGGTGTTAGGTGTCAGGAAGGGCCTCTTGACTGTGCCTTTCCGGCCATCAAGGCCTCCAAACCCAAGGCCTTGTTTCCCCCGCCACTCTTCAGACACCACTCTCTTGCAAGATTCAAGGGCTCATACAATGAGAAATAACAAGTAATAGACATCACTCGTGTAGAATCAGAATGAAGTGTGAAAGGGGCTCCAAGATAGTAGCTGGAAGTTCAGTGATGATGGTGAAATTGAGGGCAGGTGGAGAGTGACAGGTAGGATAGATTTCTCCTGATGCAAATGTTCTCTCGACCTACAGGAGGATTTTTCATCTTTGTGAGTTCCCTAGTGCCTACTCTCTCCCAACGCCCCTGACATCGTATATCGACTGATACCTCCCTACCTCAGGTCCTGGCATAGCCATTTGCTACTCTGTATGAGCTGAGATGTTCTGTTCTGAGGTCCCAAGACCTTAAAACTAGACAGTTTTCAGTTCTTTTAGGCACCAGATTTCACTAACATGAGATCAAATATATCACAATGTAGACCCATTTCACATTAAATATAATTTTTACATTTAAAAAATATAAATTTGAATAGCCTTTTGTAGTTGATTTTAAGAATTTGGCTATTAGTCACTTAGTTTACACATGGCCATAGTTTCTCATCAATCATCACATATGCCTTGGAATTGAGAAAAGCTACTCTACAAAGTATTTTCAAAATGAATGACATTTTTTATGAATATGAAAGGAAATAATGTTGATGTATATTATGCTTTATAGCTATTTAATTATTCGTTTTGTGGTTTTCATATGTTAGAGCCAACACTTTTTTTAAAAGATCTCAAACACTTTGGGGGACTCCTGAAAAATTCATAGGTCTTCATGTTCGAAATGATCTGCTTATAATTTTATAACACAAACACATGCTATTATTAGAATATTATTATTGTTTATCAAGTATCATTTGCTCAAAGAAGCCTTCCCTGACCTTGAATATGTTAGGTTTGTCTTTTACAGCCTCTCCTAGCAAACTTTGCTTCCTCTGAGTATTTCCATCAACTGTAATTACATAATTATTTCTATTACTATTCATCTACCATCTGTCTCCTCTGCTAGCCCATTGATTCCATAAGGGCAAGACTGTGTCTGTTGGCTCCCTCGTCCCTGGCATGGCATCTGATCAAGAGTTAAATATTTGTTAAAGGGATGAATGGGTGAGAGAGTGAACCTGCATTGAACACTGAAAACTAAAAAGCACTCTTAAAACATATCATCCCTCCTCTGTCTTTTATTAGGGATGTCTGCTTTTTATATTGTCTGTGCCGGTAGCGGAAGCAGCATGGCTTTCTGTAGATGTGATTTGTTCTTAGCTGCTTAGCATCCAGTCTTGGGGCTCTGGCTCTTTGGGAGACCTTGTGAACTGCCTAATACACTTGGCAAAGTAGTGATATATCTTTTTATTTACCACATACAAGTATAAAACTATATTTAAATGTTCAGATATTATATTCAAATTTAAAAGATGCCTTATGTTTATTCTGGAGTTTCTCCAGGCATAAAGTTATTCCCCACATTAAAAAGAACTTCTTTGCAAACTTAAAATGAGACCTTTTGAAGAAAAATAGTGTTTTCAATTTATTGAGCACCTAGCCAGGTGTCAGGAACGGTAGTACATTTCCCACATGATCTCACTAAACGTTCATATGATTAAATTTGTATGTTACTACCCCCATTTTACATACGAGTAAACTGAGCTGCAAGGTAGCTGTTCAGTGTCCACAGGAACGAGTAGCAGGGCCAGGGTCTGAGCTCAGTCCTGGCTCCAAGGCTCAGGCTTCTCTGTTTTGATATGCTACCTCGTATGTTTCTGAGCGTTGCTGCTACCTATCTTTGGAAGAATTAATTCTCATATTGAGTAGGATTGTGTTAGGCAGCATGTGTTGGAATGGAGTGGCTTAACCAAATAAGGTTTTGCTTCACTTTGTAGCAAGACCAGAGGTCAGCAGTCTTGGGCTTGTGCAGTGGCTCCAGGGTCCTGATGCATGGAGTCCCAGGCTCCTCCTGACTCTCCATCCCACCATCCCTGCCTCTCTCCTCCAGGCTCCTGCATGATTATAAGAAGGCTGCTCCCCTCCAGGCTCCATACCCTGGCCAACCCTGGGTATTAACAATTTTTTTAAAACTGCTAACTCAGTGGAAAAAAAAAGGCATCTTTTTTTGCTGTTTGTTTTGCAGTTTTTCATTAGGGAGTTGAAATTGTGGCATGTTTATTGGTTATTTATGTTTCTTTTTTAAGAAATTGCCTATTTGTGTCATTTGCAGTCTTTTCTACTCGATTGTTCATCTGTTTTTTATTAACATCTTTGGTGTACTTAGAATATTAGCCCTTTGTCACTTGATTGTTTCTTCATTCCAGTTTTTTATCTTTCGACGATGTTGATGGAGTGTTTTAAATGTGTAGTTTTAGTATTTACATAGTCTTTTTCTTTATCTCTTCTGAGTTTTGAATTATGCTCTAAATATTTGCTCATATATTACTTCAACATTTTTATATTTTTGTTTTTTACATTTGAGTCTCTAAGTCATCTGGAAGATGTTTTGGAATAAGGAATGAATCTCATTCACGTTAACTTGAGTCCATGGCAGTAGTTCTTTACATGAAGAGGTGGGAAGAAAGGGGAAGTACACATAGAATGTCACCTGTAGCTGCATCATAAAGCTGGAAGTTTTAAAAAATGGGATCCTAACACATACTTTTGGAGAATGTTTAAAAAGGAGAAAAATCTTGAGTCATATGGTTTCCCAAAAGAACAAATTCAAAAGACATGGGGTTGAATGAACTAACATTTACAGGAAAAAACATTGAAATGTTAAAACCTACTTTTTGTTTGCATGGTATAAACATTAAACGATGCCCGAGAAAGAAAAAAGTTAATCTAAATAAAATATCCAAACATAGTATCTTTCAGTTTCCTATTAATCACTGAAATTAGAAGACATGCTTCTTGTGTTAAATAAAAAGTTATGTTACTAACCACATCTATTGCAGTGATGTGAGTGGTTCTATTTTTGAAACTTTAACATATTGAAAACAACCCTGTCCCTGAGGATTAGTATCCCTATTAAGACACAGAGGAGATTAACCTGTGTCCTTGGTAGTTACATAACCAACGAAAGAAACTCTTACGTTAGAAAGCCTGGACTTCAGATTTCCCAGATGTCCATGTAGGTGGTTCTTGGCCAGCCCACCTGGGAGCCAGGTCGCCTGGCCACTCAGACACAGCAGTGATTAACTGGGAGGGCACAGAGCACACTCGATTGAAACTTGGAGGGTCAATTCAGACTTTCTTTTCATGCAGGCAAGTCTTCTAATTCCCAGCTGTTTTATTTAGTGATTCCATTTTTTATGAAAAAATAAGAATAACTCAATTTCCATTTTTTTATTGGTTTGCTTCATTGACTTTTTATGCCTTAATGCACCCTTCGGAACTTAATTTTCAGCAACTGAGAAAATATTTTGCAGGAAGGTGACTCAACAGGTGAAGGAAGTTAAAAAAAAAGTCCGTATGTTACTAGAACTGATTTTCCTTTGAAGCTGCTGTTTAGGGATGTAACAACAAAATGTGGCAGATGCTATATTTGTGCAATCTTCAGTAAAGCCCCCTGAAATCAATTCTATTATCATCCCCATTTTACAGATAAAAAATGTAAATCTCAGAAAGGTTAAGCAACTTGTCCAGGATCACACAGCTAGCAAAGAGCAGATGCACCGAAGATGAGGCCACCTGGTCTGTCATCACTTCTGAAGTGTGGTCCTAGGTGATGATCTCCTTTTAAATTTGTTTCTATGGCTATTTTTCATATTTTCTAAATGTGTATCATTCTTTTTCGTTTACTGCTAGGGAATGACCAACCTATTGTCCTTCTTGAATGTCTTCCTAACCGATCAACAGTGTTGAGTAGATTTTCGAGTGTGTTGACACCCTGGCAATCTCACTGATTGTTTGTGAAGGAGTTGGAAGGATTTGGGGTATGAAAGGAGCTTCTGGGTTCAGGTCTTCCTATTTCTTTCCTAATGCTTTCTAAACTTTCGTCTGTTTTAAGCACTTTCATAACTTCTTGTTGAAGTATGTTCATCATATGTGCTCTATAATCTTTTAAAGATAATTCTAACACCTCTTTTGCTGTGGACATTTATTTATTGTCTTTTTTTACTTAGTTTGGGATCTTTCTGGTTGTTGGTTTCATGAATAATTTTCTATTGAAACCTGGTCAGTTTCATATCATGTTATAAGACTCTGGATCTTATTCCTGCCTTCTGTGCTGATTGGCTTTTTCTGACACTATGCCAGCAGCAGAATGGGGGTACTGCCTAGTTACTGCCAGGTGGGAGTAGAAGACCGGGTACCCCACTCGACCTCTGCTGATTCCTGAGGGTGCTTTATTCACTTCTGCTGGGCAGGGGTGGGCGTTCCAGTTCCCTACGTGGTCTCCACTGAAACCTCAGTGGGAGTGTCCTCACTGATGCTTAGTGAAAGTCCTGACTCTCCACTAAGCCTCCTTTGACACCACCCCAGTGCGGAGGGAGAGAGATGCCTCATTACTACAGATGGAAGTGAACTTCCTACATGATCAACACTAAAACTATGTGGTGAGGGTTGTGGGGCTCTTACTGGCAAGTGGGGATGAACTTCCCGATTTCCTACGATCTGTCTCTGACATCACCCTGCCCAGGGTGTCAGCGCCCCTTGGTATAACTGTGTGAGGGTGGAAGTCTAGGCTTCCAGCTCGGTCCATGCTGGTGCAGCTCAGGGTGAGGTTGCAGGTTTTTCTGTGGTGTTTGGCTGGGGCGAAGCACTCATTGCCTAAATATGTGCTGCCTTGCTGGGCTTTCGTTAGGGTTGTTTGATCTGCAACGTTGGCATTTCTAGATTGCTAGTGTCTTCAGCTTCCAATTCTGAGAGGCAAAAATGAAACCAAGAAACTCACCACTGGTCATCTTATGTTTCTTTTATATATGATCGTCTGTCAGACCTGGCTCTGTAAACTTAGGCTATTGTACAAGGGAACTTCACTCGCAAGGTATGATAAATTGCCACAACAAACATTATTTAAATGGATGTGCTGCAAGTTCTGCTGGTTTGCATTTAGCTAGTTTTCCTTCTCCACCAGTAAATTTTGACTTAACTTGCTCAGCCGAGACTCTCCCCATTGCAAGCACTTGCTCCATCTGAGTCCTCACTCGAAATTTCATCTTTCCATACAGGGGGGGTCTCTGGAGCCCTGAGTTGCTTAGAGAAAGAAATCTTTTTTCAGTCTTAATGCAGAAAGAGCCATAGTCCGTCCAACCCAGAGGGAATGGTAGTGGGGAATCAAGGGGGTGAGGAAAGACCAGGAAAAAGAGGCAGTTCCTCAGCTCTTCCAGAACGAGAGACATGAAACTGCATCTGGTAGATTGATGTTCAAATATACAGACGTCTGCTCCTGATAAAGCAAATGGTTTGGAGATCGTGATTTGGACTGACTGGAGCTCTGCCTCCTGCTTCTATGGGTGTCTCCTGAAAGCCTGTGAAGTCTCTTAAAGAAAGTCTCTTAAAGAGAGTGACGTTTCTGTTCATCTTTAAGAGAACTGTAGTGACGTTGATAGAGTTGCTTCTCAGCTCAGTGTGATATCTCTGGTGAGCAGGTGTTAAATGAACGCTGTCCATGCAGGTAACAGGGTGACAATCAACCCAGATGGGATGGAACTAACAGGTGGTTATTGGAACCTGACACAGAAGTGCCACAGATGCTGTACCAAGGGGACTGACAGAACTTCACACCCACATCTATGGTTTCAATATTTTCTGTCATCATAACTTGTAGGTCTTAAAAATTCACATGCCAGAGCCCACAAGGAATTACATAGTGTTACGAAAAGAACTGATTTATGTGTGTCAGATAATGATAAGGTTAGTCACCTTTAACTCCTTAGGCATACAGAGTCCAAGTTTTGTTAATTTTCTTTTTTAAAAGATAGACTTGGAGTTACTTATATATATTTCGAATGCTCTAGAACCACTTGGTCATTATTTATTCACTATCATACAAATTTGCCACATAACTTAAGGGGAACTGTTAGTGTAAATGCTTATAAAATAGGTTTTGAGGATATAACTGCTTAGATTATTCTAATAAAAAGGTTTTTTTTAAATAAGAAGAAATAACCGATTAAAAACAAGCTGAAAAATTATTCTTCCACGAATCAAAAAAAAAAAAAAAAAAAAAGGGCTAGTCCTGAGTTTTCCTTTAGCCAATAAAATTTTCTATCTCTGTTTCTAACACTATAAATCCCTTCTGTGTCCTGGCAGATCATACTGGAGTCTTGGTCTCTTATAGATCCTGGTATTGGGGAAAACTGTCTGACCTTTGAGTTCATTACCTGTGTCTCATAACTCATGACGTTTTGTGGGCTCCAGAAGTAGTGCTTATTTCTACCAAAAATCCACCAACTCTTGAATATGGGACTCAATTTCATCTAAAAATCAAAACAACAACAACAACAAAAAATTTCTGCAGTATTGATAGCAATTTCCACAGAATAATACTGAACAGAATATTCTTAAGTTTCTTTATCCGTATAAAGGTAATGCTTCTGCCTGGCAGAAGTGGAATAACTCCACGTCAGTCTTATCAAGAATCCATGGAGATTGGCCTAGTTTAGTTACACTAATTGTTATATAATATATAACATGTGAAAATTATTAACATGTGATACGTATCTGTCATACATATAAAACATGTGAGCATTTGTGTTCAATAAAACAGCAGCCCAATAACAAATGAGATTTTATTATTTGAAGGATCTTATAATGTCAACACCAATGCTAATAAAATATATATAATAGGTTGAAATCCTCAATGGTACAGTCCGTTGTAACTCATTGAATTTTCCCACATTTCAAAGAAAGACTTTCATAGACAAATGAAAATCCTCTATTTTGTAAAATTTTGACCCTTACCTGCTAAGGGCTGGGCAAGTCTTAAGGCATCCCCACCAGCAGAGCGAGAACAGCAGAGATGGCACGATAGGTCACCAGACGCACGGCATGTGCTGTGAGCACCTCTGGATTCCTGCAGGACTGGGTTTCTACATTCTTCATGATTTAGCAATCAAAATAAAAGTATAACTCAAATCTAGACAGATGTAAAAGACTTCGGTCTCCATTTAAAGTTGATGTTACCCTTTTCAGACTATTTACAATTTAAAAGAAAGAAAATTAATTCTGTTGACTAAGGTTTTTAAATATTGAGATTGTGGGTTTTCTTATTGAGTTTTATGGGATGCTGCTTCGCTCCGTGTCTAGGCTGTTAGAAGCAACAATGTTTAAGCTCAACGAGTAAGTACAGAGTTGGTAACATGGTGACACTTTAAAACCGAAGACATACAAAAAGGACTTTTTCCCAAAGAATATTTTAACAAATAAGGGTTTGCTTTGTATATACATGCCATAGTTAGAGACAAAATTTGGATTAATTGTTATATTTAGGGAATAGGTATTTTATTAATTAGCCCTTTACGTGTGTGTGTGTATGTGTGTATCTGTGAAAGAGAGAATTTTCAGCTTAAGTAAGACTTTGACTTCCTGAGAATTTTCTAATTATTAGGTAAAAATACTGGTTGAGATGCTTAGTCGTCTTACCAGGAATTTTAAGAAAAGTACACCTTGCACATTCATGAGAAACTGAGTACATTTTCGGTTATTAACCTAATGAGACATCTGCTTAAACAGATGTTTTAGTTGTGAGAACTGTAAACATGATTCTAAATTTACAAATATGTTGGTTATTCTTCTTCGTCTTGGAAGTTGAGCCAAAGTTTATGCAGACTGAAGGAAAGCCTGAGTCCGGAAAAATTGAAAGCATTACATAAATGCAGATAAAATAATACAATAAAGCCACTTGGCAATTATTTTAATAATTATTTACAGGGCGTCTTGCTTTCCTTCACTGCTCACATACAAGTGACCTGAGTTACTCCATCCTCCTGGTCAAACTGTCCGTCGTCTAGTTCCCGAAGGACGCTGTCGCTGCTGCTGAACCCGGAGAGGCTGCCATGCTGGGCGGGCCCCTTCTCCTTCATCCAGCACTCCCGGGAGGGAGGGAGGAGGCGCCCCTTGGGCGGGCTTCTGCTCTCCGCAGGTTGGGACAGGGCCGTGTCCAGCCCGACGCTCCTGCTGGTGGCTTTGCCCCTGTCTTCGCCTTTCACGTGCCGGCTGCCTTTCCTCTGAAACAAGAGATTGGCGGCCAGGAGTTAAAAGGATGGGTGCTGTCCTGCCCCTCTGATGGAGCACATACCGCCCTCTCCCCGCTTCTCTTCCAAGTCCTGCTCTCTTCAAGGACCAGCTAGAGCCACCCTTCACGTCGCCTCCACCCCCAGGGGAAAGGGCACTCCCCTCTCTGTTCATGACCCTTATGGCTTCCTGGCACCTCATTCTCCTCATTGGCAGGTTGGCTGTATGCCGTCTGGGCCCTCAATGACGTCTCTGAGGAGAGAAGCCCGTTGAGATCATAGTTTGGGGAACAAAACAGGTAGAAACACAGTAAAGTTTCCATTTTTCTCCTTGGTGTTAGTTGGGATCTAAGCAGCAGAGAAAGTGCTTCAGAGACCATCTCACCCCTCTCACATAGGAAGAGGCTGCTCAGATAATTCAGACCCAGGTCAGATTGGAAGAAGGGGCCCTCTTCTGGGTAGAGGGGACCCTCTCCTCATCCTGCTGCAAACCGCTTCTGCCTGACACGCTCAGCAACGGGACCAGCTCATCTGCAGACAAAGGAGCTGCGAGTGTTTTCACTATGAAATATTCTGAGGCCTGACTATGTCCTTGGTATGGTTCAGAATAAAGAGGAAACTTTATTCTGCCAAAGATACTCAAGTCAAACTAAGATACCTAAGTCAATAGAAGGAGGGCTCAGGGAGAGAACTGCGGGTGTTCAGACTCCTGATGAGATTTCCTCAATATGGATAACACGACATGTATTAGATCATGATCCTATCCTCTGGCACAAGAACTGAGCAAGGAAGATAAAAAAAGATAAAGATAGAATAAAAAAGATAAATTAAAAAACATTTTAAAAAACCCCAGCAATTTCCCAGAGTACAAAGAGTTTATTTGTTTAAAGTTGATTTATATGTTAGGTGGGAGCTAGGATTACATTTTCTTAAATGTAAGAACTAAAATTACTCTCAAAGAAAAAACAAAACACAAAAACACAGATGTCAGATGCCTAGGCTAGTCTTAGAAAAGTTTGTTAAACCACAGGTTTGCTGAATTATAAAGTATAAAATATAAAAGTATTTTCTACTGGTTTTCATGGCAAATATACAGTGCAAACAAAAGAGCTTAATTACATTGGATTTTGTGGGCTACCACAGAATGCAGCCACAGCTGATTACACTGTTTGTATAGGAAGACACAGTCCTCAGTGTGTTGCATTGTTCTAGGGGGAAGGTAACTAGGTTTACTTATTTGTTTTAATGGAGGTCCTGGGGATTGAACCCAGGACCTCGTGCATGCTAAGCACACACCCTACCACTGAGCTACACCCTCCCTGCTCAGTGTGTTACATTGAAAGGAGTGTGTTGGCAGCTCATCTTTTTCTTGGCTGAGTTACCACAGTCCTCGGGCAAGTTTAAAGGACCGAGCCTGCAGTGGGTCCTGCCTTAATAAAGGCCCACCCTCATAGTCCCAAGTCAGACATAGCTTGATGGTGGTGACATTTTCCATTGGCCCCCTTGCATTCACCCAGTGCAAAAATCAGATCTCAAATCCTTTTCCTTTTTATTCTCATTCACCAAATGTATTATAATTTACTCTCTTAGGGAACAGAATTTGAGAATGGCACGTTCCCCCTGGCATGGGGACACTGGTCAGCGAGGATATAGCCTTTTGGCTGCAGGCAGGGCTGGTGGGTACTGCCAGACAGGGCTCCTTTCTCAAGCCTGGCTACTGGCTCTCTTTCCCACATGTATAAAGAATGTATTCACTCTTGAACAACCTCTCAGGTTGACTGAATGAAATGGGAAGGAGGGGTTGCCTGGGAGCACTTGGCAGCCTGGATTTTCCTTCCTCACCAGCATCGTGGCCAAAGGTGAATTTTGCAATAAATTCCTTATTGTATATGAGCCAACAGAGGCCAGCTCTCACATACTCAATGAGAACTTTCTAAATAAAAATTGGGTATTATTCAGAATAATAAGAGTCATAGTAATTCACTTTTAGATGAGTATTAATATGTAAACAGCTGCCAAATATAAATTTCAAATATTAGAAGATAACAAGTACCTAGTATGGTGACTCTAAACCAGATTTCAGAAGAAACACTTTTCTAGCACGTGACCCTTAGTAAATACATTTTCAGCAATGATGCTGCCTCCCCTACTCCACCCTCACTCCACACAAAATAATATCTTTTCCAACAAATCAAGTTGCAATGTTCTTACAACCTAAGAGTGTAGGAGTCTGGATCCTGAGCAGTCCTTGGAGATCATCTGCTTTAATCCCTATTTCTACAGAGGCAGGACCCAGGCCCAGAAAGTAGATGGAATTGGTCCAAGGTCACGGAGTAGCTGGCTTTGAACCTGAGCCTGAGTGTCTTACCTTATTCTTTTCACATTATTCACTCTGCAAAAATGTGAGTAGATTTGTGGTTGAAGACTTGTGTGTTTCTCAAATAAAAATTTCCAATTACAAAAATAATACACATTTAATTTAGAAAACCT
Source organism: Camelus bactrianus (assembly GCF_048773025.1). Taxonomy (NCBI): domain Eukaryota; kingdom Metazoa; phylum Chordata; class Mammalia; order Artiodactyla; family Camelidae; genus Camelus; species Camelus bactrianus. The sequence goes on along the minus strand of NC_133543.1, from coordinate 81,150,921 downwards.
GGCAAAAACAAAGGAAAAAGCAAAACCCACCCACAGTCCTATCTCACAGAGATACCACTGTTGAAATTTGGCGTGTTTTACTATGTATTTTCATATGCACACAGAGATGTATACAGCTCACTTTTGCCCTTAGCACTGACTATATTTTGAGTATTTCTCTATGTCAATTAGGAGATTTTTCCAGCTACATTGACAGGCTTATTCATATATCTTCTCACTTTCTTCTGATATTTTCACTATAAAATTGGGGGAGATTATACCAAGATTTGCATGCAGATCTAATATCACCCTTGATAAAATTGATCTACTTTTGAGAATCATTCTCATTTATTAAAAATGGGTGACCTATTCCAAATACATGAGACTCATTGACAAGTCAGGTGCATTTAGGGTGTCCTACCATTCTATCTTTTATTTTCCACTGTCGGTGTCTTAAAAACAAAAGCAAAAGAACAAAGTCAGAACTATACCAGCAATCATTAGACACTGTATTGTCTTGGACAGTGTTATGATGGACAGAGAGGAAGAGTAGCTAAAAAATACGGTTTATAAAACAATAAAAGCATGGAGTGGACATTCAGGATTTCTCTTCCTTGTGTGTCTCAGGCTTGGGGGAAGGATTAGGAAGCTGCTATAAACCTATGTGAAGTGTAGCTTTAGTACCAGTTAGAAGAGTCAAAGGTTTTGAATCATGCAGAGAAATCTCATCCCTGCTCACTCACAGAATATGTTCCTGTGTCACCCAAGCTTGGGGCTGTCAAAATCATTCTAATCTAGGAGGGGACAAGCTGTAGTGGACAATTGCCTTTCCAGCTAGCTTTCCTCTCCACCTTCTCCTCTGCTGCAGTGTGGCCACATGACCCTGTCAGATCCAATCAGAGTCCTTTCCTGGGATGGCTATATTGACTTTGGGATCAAGACGTTCTTTCTTTCTAGAAATTGAAGTATAGTTGCTTTATGATATTATATTAGTTTCAGGTGTACACCACAGTGATTCAATAATAAAATAGATTATACTCCATTTAAAGTCATTATAAAATATTGGCTATCTTCCCTGTGCTCTAGTAAGTAAGTAGGTCCTTATAGCTTATTTTATACATAGCACTTTGTCCCTCTTAGTTCCCTACCCCATCTTGTCCCTCCCCACTCCCAGCGGGTAACCACTAGTTTGTTCTCTATATTTGTGAGTCTGCTTCTGCTTTGTTATATTCATTTGCTTATTTTTTTAGACTCCACATATAAGTGATAACATAGAGTATTTGTCTTTCTCTGTCTGACTTATTTCAAGAAGTCCTCCCTTTCCAATGAGGTGGCCACACTCACCTCATAAGAAGCCCTCTGCACATAAGACACAGAAGCTGAAGCAAACAGAACGTTCTGGGGGTGTTGACTCTGGTGTCATTCCGTACCTGAGGCTCTGGTCTTTGTAGCTCTTTTTTTGATGTTATGAGCTATGCCAATATCCTTCCTATCTGGAAGCCAATAAATTGCCTTATGTACAGAGGCTAATCTGAGCAGGGTTTCTGTCCCTTACACCCCAAGGGGCACGAATAGGTCATACGGACACAAGTGTGGGTGGCCCAGGAGAGGGCTGCTCTCCACCCTGAACGTCGCCCACTGGCTACAGTGATCCCTTTTCCCTTCTGCCCACACCAGTAAAAAGCCCATTTGCTTTGAGTGAAAAGCATTCCTTAGATGAAGAACTTCTTTAATGATAAAAGCAAACCGCTTTCATCTTTGTTTTCACATGATGCTCTCTGAGGTACCCGACATCCTCTATTACACTGGCACCAGATTTGATTTTACATGGACTTCCACTGAGGACACCAACAGCTAATGAATGAAATATGACCTGCATGACTTTCACATAATTTCAAATGAACTTCAAATGACTGGAAACGTAAGAACAAAGCTTGATAAATAATTATCTCACTGTACAGTAAGGAAAGAAGTTAAGGTACACGTTAAATAGTTCTCAATATTCATATGACTTTATTACAGTTACCTTGGAAAAGATCTAATTCAGACCATTTCTCTGCTGCTCCTTCTCTTCTTGGTTTATATTAGAGAAATGGCTCAATAGATGTGATTTATCTCTTGAAATCATTCATTTTGAGGTATATTTAGAGACAGGAAAATTATTTGAATGCAAAATTGCTCTAAATAAGAAAAATAAATGTAAAATGGGAGCCATTTAAATGTGAACTCCTGTGTCCCAGGGCCTATTCTCTCCATCTTTCTTCTAATAACAGAACTCCGCCCCCGCCTCACCCCCAGTGCCTTGCAGTTTTTAGCTGGGCACATGCTATTTCACTGTGGTACCAGTACATGGTTGCCCCATGACATTTCCCAGCCTCCCTTGCTGACACTTGTAATGACATAAATAAGCTCAGGCCAATGGGATGTGCGAAGAAATATGTCCGTGACTTGGGAATCAGTGCCTTAGAAGCATGCCTGGAATTCTCCTTTCCTACCTCCTGCTTGCTGGACAGGGCAACAACTGCGGCCGCAGCCCTGGGTCCAGGGGCAGAAGCCAGATGTTGTGGGTGGCAGAGTGGACCAGTCATGCGGCAGAGCCTCGCCCACCCTACAGTGCCTGTCCATCTTTAGACTGTTAGGAGAGAGTCCTTTCTGTTGTATTTAAGTCATTCTATATCGGTCTTTATGGCATAGCATCTTAGTAACTAATTAGTGACTAATTAATAACTAACAGAGAAAAAGTTGCTGGCAATCAAGGCTTTTTAGTTTAATCTCCCCCCAACTTTCCAATTATGAAAGATTTCAAGTATACAGAAAGTTTAAAGGATAGTATAATGAATCCACTACCTAATTCAACACATTAATATTTTGCCGTATTTGCTTTACATATATATGTACCTGTGTGTTTTTTAGAACATCGAAAAGCATCAGTACACTACATTTCTACCTACTAGCTGAAGGTAATTTTTAGCTGGAGAAAATGGAGGGTCATTATGAGTTTCTGGATTTTAATTCAGTTTCTCCACAGAGTTAAGTATTGACAGAAAAACATTCCTATAAAAACAAAAGCAACATTCCATGTGCCCAGGCGCTGTGCCCGGCCCCCTACATGTTTTCTCACTGAACTGTCCTTACAACCCTGTGGTGGGCACTAACGTCCATATTTTACAGAGGAGGACACAGAGGCTTGGAGAGCGTGACACTGTGCGCGTGCACACACACACTCACATACATCCTGGAATCCCTTTCACGGCTTGTTGTCTACCCCTAAGAACACCACCGGATGGAAACCTTACTCTGAGTCAGTGGAAACTAAATACTTTTAAATGACCTTTTGTTTCTTGTAAATAATTATCAAAGGGAAACGGGCTGAAGAATTTAACTGAAATAGACTTTTAGGTAATAAAAAAAATCTGATGAGTTTTTATGCGAGTCTTCAAAGGAACAGAAAAGAAAGGAGATCTTGACAGAAAAATTGAGAACATATAATAGATGGAGGGAAAATCCTGGTCAGAGTCTCTTACCCTACTTAGCATAGCTAGCGCTTCCTTGAATCTAGTTAGAGGCCTCCCCACAAAATAAAGAAAAATTTAAAAAATAAAAATAGATAAAAGGAACTGCAAGATAAAAAGAACCTTGCTTTATTCCCCTGCACAGCCTTATGCAGAGGAAGGGGAAGTTAACAACCTCATTACACTTCATAAAAATCCCATTACCCACGGAGAGTCTTTACTGAAGGACCAAGATATAAAAAATATAGTCTACGTGGTTTATAAAGCAAACATGGAAAAAACATGGAAAAGTGTAAAGTTCTATGAATCTTAACACATATGTACAAATTTGTGTACCCACAGTTAGGACACAGAACAGTTCCATTATCCCCCGCAACCCCCCACCCCCCACCCAAGCTAGCCCTTTATCACACCTTACCTCAAACCCCTAAGCCCTGGCAACCATTGACCTGTTCTCCACACTACGGTTCCGTCTTTTTGAGGATGTCATATAAATAGAATAGTCCACTCTGGCTTCCTTTTAATCAGCATGCTTTTTGAGATTGATCCAAGTCATTGTGCATATGAAGAGTTCCTTTGTTTTTATTTCTGAGAAGTATTTCATTGTATGGAAGAACCACAGCTATTTACCCACACACCTGTTGAAGACATTTGGATTGTTTCCAGTTTTTGGAGATTATGAATAGAACATGTAAATATTTATGTGTAGCTTTTTGTGTGAACACAAGTTTTTATTTCTCAAGGGTAAATGCCTAAGAGTGGGATTGCTGGGTCATATGTAGTTGTATGTTTAACCCCATAAGAAGCTGCCAGACTGTTTTCCAGCGTGGTTGTACCATTTTGCATTCCTCTCAGCAGTGTTAGATAATTTCAATTGCTTCTCATTCTTGCCAGTTCTTAGTACTGTCAATTTTAAAACATTGTAGTCATTCTAGCAAACGTATGGTAGTATCTCATCATGGTTTTCATATGCATTTCCCTTAATGATTAACAGTTTAAATATTTTTCTACATGCTTATTTCTCATATACATATCTTCCTTGGTGAAATGTCCAAAACTTTTTAAAAAAATGTTGTTGTTGTTGTTGTTGTTGTAGGGGTAGGTAATTAGGTTTGTTTACTTTTAATGGAGGTACTAGGGATTGAATCAAACCTCATGCATGCTAGGCATGCACTCTACCACTGAGCTACACCTTCCCTCCAAGACTTTTCACTATGTTTTACCTGGGTTGTTTGTTTCTTATTTTTAAGTTTTGAGAGATCTTGATACATCCAGGATTTGAGTCCTTTGTCACGTATGTGATTGGCAAGGTTTTTGTTTTTGCTCTGAGTCTGTGGCTTGTCTATTACTTCCTTAGTGTTATTTGAAAAATAAAAGTTTTTAATTTTGACAAAGTCTAATTTATCATGTTTGAAAAAATGAACTATGCTTTTGGTGCCACGTCTAAGAACTCTTTGCTTAGCCCCAGTTCATGAAGATTTTATTTTCTTCTATTATTTTTTTCTATGAATGTTCTAATTTTCCTAAAACAAACTGTCTTTCAATAGCTAAAAGAAAATTGAGGCAGTAAAGGGGAATAGAAATATTTTGAATTGATATTTTCCATGTTTAAAAAATTCTCAAGAATATTATATAAATCATATCTGTGAAATATAAACAAATTCCAAAACTAAAGTTCATGATAACTTCAGGAGAAAAAATTCCAACAACATACTTTCTTCATTATGCAATTCTTAATTCCCTCCCCCATAACAGAGGCATGAAATGGATTTGCTTAATATAAAATTCTGTTCTATGTTGAGGTAACTGAATATGAAAAGTCTTGTAATCTTGACATTTGTCTCAGTAAAAGAAAGAGAGAAAATTCTTTTTAAGGGTTAAACTTTAGATCAGTTTCTACCAGCCCATGAAATTTATCATTTTATTGAAAACTCATTGACAATCCTAAGGCAACATTTGTAATATCTCAAATTTCCACTAACTGGTTTTTGGAAATAAACACCTTTGAAACAATTCTCTGAAAACCTTTATAAATGAAGCAATCCCCCCATCAATCCCTCACAAACAACAACTGATTTCAAGGTACAAACAAAGAATGGTGCCATTATGGACCTACAACTATAAACATTTTTTTCAAGGTGTTTTATAAATGTGTAACTTTCACAAAATACATATGAGATAGCTACATTAACTCTGTGGTGATATTCATAGTCTACTTTCCCAATACTACTGCTACCTTTTTTGAGATACAATAACAAATTCTTTCCATTAGAGAAAACTAAAAGAATTTACGAATTGGTTTTCTGTTATAGCTATTAGACTGAACCACCTACATGTTCTGTCCTGAAGTAATCTCAGTATTCCGAGATTTCCTGCTAGGAAAATTAAACATTTATTAAAGGAAGAAATAGCAAATCCATTTAAAATCCGTTTAAAAAAAGAATCCTGAGTTATAAAATACAGTACTTCTGGGCTTCTCATTGACACAAAGTGACTACTTGTATACTTCCTTACTACTGTATAAGTGAACCAGTAATTTTATATTTCAATGAATGTAAATATAAAGAATACCCAAAGAAAAGCTACCACTAGACTACTGAGTGGTATTTAAAATTAAACAAAAAGAGCTCAAATATTTTCAGGGAATCAGAACTGTAGCATGGTGAGAAGTTGCTTTGGGGCAGGAGAAAGAAGAATGAAAACCTTTTCTGGCCATTCATTACGTAGACCCCACTCATCTTGCTTCTTCTTGACAGAATATTTCTTGTGAACTAAATGAACTTGAGCCGTCGTCCTCCCCGGGGTTGGGAGGCACTGCTCACCTGCGGACTCTAATGCAGTCTTTCTGATAACTATGTGCTTGGCCGCTCTGCTCTCCTCCCTGGGGAGGCATCTTCCTACCTATCTTTCTACCTCTCTACCTATTTACCTATCGAACCAGTGAGAGTCCTTCCAAAATTAACGTGAGACAACTTGGCATGGCTGTATTATATACACTGTCAGTCTAAAAACAATATTTTCTTAACATACAAAAAAGAATCACTTTAAATAATTAAATATTAAATCACTAATAATTTTCTGGTACATTTGCAAATTTTTTGTTTTAAAAGTTATACTTTATTAATGCACAGATTGCTACATTCAATGATACTGTTCTGGGGGTGCTGGGGAACAGCTCAGTGGTACAGTGTGTGCTTAGCATGCCTGAATTCAATCCCCAGTACCTCCATTTTAAAAAAAAGTATTAAAAAAATGATACTATTCTAGCTGTGCATCTAGTAATGGTCTAGTAAGGATAAGGTGACTTGATACTCAGCATAGCCCTTTGCTGAAAAAATATGCCTTGAATGACAATACAAAGGTGCTGTCAGAGATCAAGACAGGACTGCACAGATCTGTTGTAATATCAGGTACATTCACTTATAAGGCTTATAACTGTAGGGGAGGAAAAAACTTTTCCTTTACCATCTTATGTTCAGTACCTTGGATCTGCAAATCAAACTGAAAAAGATTAACAGGAGAGAAGGAGGCAACTTCACAAGTGGAAATTTGTGTCACCTTTTAAGAAGAGCAATGTATGCCCTGTTTCTGTCAGAAAGGGAGAGGGTAGAGCGTTCCTCCCATGTCTGCTGTTTCCTAATTGCCTGTAGCTCAAAATATTAATCCTTGTGCTCAAGTGACATATTTTGGGGTAATCGTCTGATCCCTTTCAGAGCTGTCTCATGTGCCTGTTTGCTGGCACACTTCCCTTGTTATATGTTGGTTTGGAAGGTTGTTTCTGTATCAAGCCCACACTTCCTCATTTGTCCACCATTTAGAATTACAATGAGAGTTTAAGGATTAAATGCTCCTGTATAACATTTAGTTCATAAAGCACCAATTTTACTCACTTCTGGTGTCTGAGCAGCTGCATTCCACATAACTGGTCTCTGAAGGAACACAACCTGCTTTGTAGCCAAATTGCCTTCACTGCAAATTAAAACAGTAGCATTAGTATTAGTGAATTAGTAATTCTCTATATTTCACATTTGGCTAGAATGTTCCACAGGTATCCTTTAGTAAAATAATCTTCTCATCCAAAAAAAAAATTATGAAATAAGATTCTACGTTAAGTTGCAGCTGGAAAAACGAGAAAAAAAGAAATCCCCCAAAACTAAATACAGTCATTACAATAGAACATTTTAATGTTTAAAACTTGCAGTCTCACTGTGCCAACATCCCTATTTTCATCTCTTTGTGTCCCCTCCTACTCTTTATCAACAAATAGATTTCCCCATGTCTACAACCACTGCATATTTGCATTTCTGTGTTCTATGTTTATCCCATTTCTTGTTTGCACACTGTTATCATATTCTTAATAGCTACAAAGAATTAAGCTTAACAGCTGCAAAGAATTAAGATACCAAAATGTACTAAGCCTTTATTATTGGAAAATTAGGTTGTTTCCAGTTTTCTGCTGATTATAAATAATGCCGCTATAGAAATATGTATAGTCTTTCTTATTCTTTATGACTTATTTCCTTGAGATAAATTCTCAGGAGTAGGGTTATTAGGCCAAAAGAGGGTACAATTTAAGCTCCTTGGTGTGCACTGCCAGATTTGTCCTATAAAAAGAAGAGACCGCTCTGGACCGCTGCACGTGAGAAATTTCATATACATTTTCAGCTGCGGGACTTGAGCCCCCGTTAGTTTCATTTTCAGACGCTTCTTTGTAGTCAGCTACTCAGTATTCTCCTTGTTTAACTATCATCGTGGCAAATTACCCCTTGCCAAAGACTACTTGGGGTTTGGATTTCTCTGAAATGCTTTTCACAGAGTCTCCACGGATTTATGAGGAGGAGTGTCTGTAGCTAATGTTGCTCGGTTACGACTTTTATTATGCAAAAAACCCAAACAAAACCTCACTATTAGCTGCATTTTCTGCTGAGCTCTTTTTCTGGGAAACAAATGCAACATTGAAACTCTGGCCCTCGTGGTCAACCCCACACCACTTGAAAATCCCAAACTTACTGATACTGTTGAATTTTGAAAAACAGCAAATCCTCCCCCAAAGTGGTGGCTGCCTCTTTTCTATTTTATTTTTGAAAGGCTGCTCCTGGTCTAATCTCATTTTAGTTTGGCTTTATGTTTGATTAGAAGAAAAGACTTGAAATATAGCCTAACTTTGGGAACAACTTGAATCATCAGGAGACATCGACTTATGACATAGGTGTTCCAGGAAGGGACTAGCGGGCTACAGAGCAGGCTGGCCTGTTTGGGGGTGCATGGAGTTTACTGGAAAAGGTAGTAGCTTTGGAACCAGATGGGTCCTGGGTTCAAATCTCAACTCTGCTGTAAACAAAGAATGCTGCCCACCATCCCGTTCTGTAAGAATCAAGTCATTAGTCACTGGCCTACAATTCACCCTGAAAGGAATTCAGGCCAAGATAAGGGTGAGGCACTCCATGTTTTGGTAAAACAGGGGAAACAGGTAAAACAGGCCCTTCCATAGTTAGAAATATTTCAGGAGAAATTTCTTCCATGAACCCGGATTCTTGCATATTTAGAAAAGCACTAACAGCATTAACTGAGATATCTGTTCCTCATGACCAACCTTCTATCAAGATGTGTGCCTGACCACTCGTAACCCTTCTCTGAAATCACAGATATACTGACCTCCTGCCTTACCTCTTCGGAGCAGTTCCTCAGAGCTTTCTGAGAGACTGTATCCTGGGCTAGAGTCCTTAGGAAGTCCCCCCAAAAAACAAAACTCACAGCTCTCACGTTGTGTCCCCCTCGCCCCCGGTCGACACTACCATAGTAGGTGACAATACCCTGAATAGCGGAAGACTTTAGCAGAGTTTCAAAATTCTCTTTCGTTTCCTCTCAGGGACTTTGTGAGGAAAAACAAGCCAGTGTGTGTGAAGAGCCTCCGCCGTGCCTGCCGCCGGAGGAGCACAGCAATGTGATTTCCTTCCACGTCCTCCATTCATTCAGCAAAATGTGCAGAGCAGGGAAGTGGGAGGGAACTAGCTCAGAATCAAGAGTATCTTCCAGAGAGAAAAGTTGAGGGGAAGGGTACACAAGAACAGAGAAGAGGCTTCTGGATAGTGCTCGTGGGCTGTGCTCCAGGTAGCGAATCGTAGGAGGGAGCTGGGCCTACAACTATCCACAGATGACAAGGGAAGATAAGGGTAGAATTATTCTTCCTGAATAGAAAGCAGGAGAATGTCAGGGGAGGGATCGGGGTTGACCTGGAGCGATGATAGGATGGGGCGAGTCTGAACGCATCAGGATATGATGCTTGGTTCACAGCAGGCTTCTCAACCTTTTCTGATGGGGTCAAACAATAAGTGTGGAGATAGTTTCTCAAAGGCTGACTATCTTAGGACAGTCTCTGGATGCCGAGATAAGACTTCGGATGGTTGGCATCTTCCCATCTCTTCGGAGGTCCTTAGAGCCAGACTCAATCTGAAATATGTCTGAGATCTCCATCTCCCTGGTTTTCTAAGGGATGTTCTGATTTAAAATAGGTCCTCTTATTTTCAGAACATCTGTGAGATGTGGAATGCCTTTTGGTTTGGAGAATCTGATCGCGGTAGAACTGTAAGGGGAAGAGGTCTGAAGCCTTACAGAGGGACACCTGTCCACAGGGCAGGTGAGTCCCTCACAGTCTGCAGTAGCTCACAAGGGACCTCGTTTACAGAGTGTGGATAGAATATCTGCCCCTGGAGCACAGGTTTCTGAAAGGATTTGACTTTGCGATGGGACCAGAGAGAACTTTAACGCTCTCCTCGATGCTCCAGGAGGACATGGCCTACATCGCTTATTCCCCACGGAAATTTCCATCCAAAAATGTTGTTAGTTAACTGAGTGATTTAGTATCACCCTGAGAGGAAGTTAAGAACCTCTGGATGGGCAGAATGGGCAGTCATGCTTTGATGTCATAGGAAATAAATACAGCTTTTGAAAGATGCTCGATTTACACATAAGCTCTGAGAATGTTCTGGCACAGCCTGTGTTGGTTGAGATTTTAAGCTGCAGTATAAGCTGGTCAAGGGCACAGCCTGCAAAGAAGATGTGGAAATACCACTAGTCCGTCCTCTCTGAGGGCAACACGTCAGCACGAGGGCCAGGGCACATCAGCATGAGGGCCAGGGCAGCCTGAGGGGCTCAGTCCCTGTAGGCAACCGTGGAGAGCCGGGTGGAAGGACGTGAGGGCCTGAGTCAGGGTAGGGAAAGGAGTCATTAGTACAGGAGAAGGACCAGGAAAACACCGCGACTCCAGAGGCCACAGCCCTGGTGGGATCTAGGGCACTGGGCCAAACTGAAGGAGGAAAACCAAAGTCAAACCCCTGAGGCCTACTGGAGAAAAACGAGATCGGTGGGAGAAGCCAGGTCAGGTGCAGGCATCTGACAGACCAAACCAGTTGAAGCAGAGGGAAAGTATGAAGCTGAGTCAGCTACTGGATCACAGGGAGGATCAGGCAAAGCCCAGAGGGCAGGTACGGACCTGGAAGAGGAAAGAGAATCCACCAGCACTGCTGTGATTCCCTGGGACAAGTGGCTTCTGCTCTCTGCCCTGGTATTAAGCTCATCTTTCAATGCGGGCAGATCTGAGTGTGGGATCTGGGGAGAGTGAGCCAGCGGCTGTATTCACAGCACAGGCAGAGCAGCCAGGCCACAGATGGGGGAGGAAATGAGTTCAACCAGCTGTGTGGCTTTACGCTACAAAGTGTCAGCACACCTCGTTTCTCTGTGATGTATTTATCCGAGAGGCAGTCAGGTATGGGGAAACAGCATGGCTTTAGAGTCAATTAGACCCACCCTGGTTTTGCATCCCAGCTCAGTTTGCTAGTGATGAGACGCTGAGGTAGTTGCCCTATCTTTCTGAGCCTCCTGTTTCTCTTCTCTAAAACAGAGAAGGTTCTAGCAGTGCCAGTGAGACGGTGGAGGTAAAGTCCTTAGCCCTGGAGCACAGCAGATGCTCAGTAAATGTCTGCTTCTCCCTTCACTGCCTTCTTCCATGCATTCCATAAGGAAACAAAAAGAGGACTCTCTACTTCGTTGTTTTTAAGGGAGGGGGGTTTGCTGTGGCATCAACAGACAATCAAGAAGAAGACTGGCTTTCCAATAACAGAAGATCCAGTGGACTAAACTAAGAAAAATAACTTCCATGTGTGCAGTGCTTTCGGTGTACTGAGTACTTCCCACGTGCAATAGCACATTTGTTTCTTATGATAGTCCTTTCAGGTGGGCAGAGAAAATATTATTTTCCCCATTTTGTGAATAAGGAAATTGAAACCCAGAGTTTTCAAGAGTTTTGTCTTGAATCATCTCTGGTTCCCCCCTTTCCACAACACAATGGCATCTTGACAGCAAGTATAGATGAACTCAGGGGAGCCCTGACTACAGAGAGGAGGGGCCTCGTTTAATTCGATTCTGACCGGACAACTTTATAGTGAATGACTAAGTGTAAGCTATTTCGCAAAAGTCCAGATTTCTATGTTAGCATCTCCGCAATTTAGCATTTCAGCTTATAATGTTCAGGAGTTATAATGGACAAGAGTGAAGGAAATAAAAAGAAGGGTTCATCTTCCCTGGGTTAACTAGACTGTTGAAACAGAACACACAGATCGGTGTTAGTATGAGAAAAAGAAGAAGAGACAGGAGCAAGTTCATGACCTGTGGCATTTTAGTGACATTTTTATAAAAGATGAATCACTGAAAGCTTTGCCTTAAAAAATTCTCCCCATGAATTCAGTTTTACACAAGAGTGAGTAAGTGTTACTTATAAAAACGAACAAGCAACAAAAACAAAATAAAAAAGCAGTTCTATATTGGTTTGATGATATCTTTAGTGATATTTAAATTTTAAAATCATTTTTGCAGGAAGTTATGAGGACAACTTGAGCTTCCGCTTGATCCAATATTTGCTTCCATTTCAAACATCTTTGAAACAGAGCTGGAGACTTAGAATTTATGGATAGGTGGGAGAGAGGCTTTCTACACTCTTTAACATACAAAAACCAAGGTCACGTTGGATTGGCCTGTGGGAATGGCCCCCTCGACCCCCTGGCCCGCAGCTGAATGGCTGCTTGTGGCATTCTCATACCTGGAATGGCCACACCATCACCACTGCCACTTTCCAGCCCGCCTATCTTTTAAGGTTCATTTTCAAGTGTGACCTCCTTCTGAAAGCCTTCAATGATCCCTCAATGCAAGGGCCACACACCCTTTTTGGGGCTCCCTTTGGGTCCCTCGCATGCAGCTTAATCCCTTTCCCAAGGACTTCTGTGGCCACTGGTACAGTTTCCCTCCTACTAGATCTAAGCTCTCTGAAGGAAGGTCTCCTTAAGCACTACATCTTCCACACTAATTAGCAGACAGCCCCTTTTAAAATGGTTCTCAGTAGATATTTGAAGAATCAAAGACTTCATGAATAAGTGGTCATTTGGTTTCTGTGATAATGTACTGATGCCAGAGAGCACGCTTAAAAAAAACCATAACAAGTGAGCAAAGGCTTGCAGGAGAGAAAAAAGGCTTCCTAGGTCTTCTTACATCTATGAAGTTCATTAATTTTTAGCATGAATCTTTTTAAGATTTAGCTGTTCCTTCTCCTTTCACAAAATGTACTCCTCAGGCACACCAGCCTATAGTAACTGTAGCTTCCAGAATTTTATGTTAATTTAAAAAATTAAAATGTCTCATGTTATGCCCAAATTTAAAAATAATTCACTCCTTGCTTCCCCATATTACTTCAGGTAAGGGAGAGATTTCTTAAATACTCCAAAAGGGGTAAAGATGCATATATTTGCATATTAATCCAAAGGCAAATCTGTTCATCCAAAGGCATCATAAAGAGAGTAAAAAGATAAGCCACAGAATTAGGAAGATCATTGCAACACGTGTAACAAATAAAAAGTCTCACCCAATATATATTTTAAAACTCCTATAAATACAACTTTAAATGTGGACAAAAGATTTAAACAGGTAGGTACTTTACAAAAGAAAAATCCCACTGGTCAATAAACATACGAAAATGTGCTCAATTTCAGTAGTAATTAGGTAAATATAAACTAAAACCACACTGAGATCATACAATATATACACTTACCAGAATGATAATATTTAAAAGTATGACAATTTTTTGTTGTTGTTGGAGCAATGGGAACTTTCATATTCTGCTGGTGGGGGCATAAGCTACAACATTCCACTTGGAAAGAATTTGGCATTTATATCTGATAAAGCTAAAGAAATGCCCCCTGACCCAGCAATTCCTCTTCCAGGACTATGCTCTTAAGAAACACAGGCATGAGTACTCAGGTTCAGAACAGCATGCTTGTCATAGGCACACCTGGAGGCAACCAACCCGTCAGAAGCAGAATGGATAAGTAAATACACACAACATGGATACATCTTAAAATGTTAAGTGAAAGAAGCAACATGTGAAAGAATATACATAATTCCATTTTTACATAATTTAATACAGGCAAAACTAAACTTTGTTTAGGGGTGCAAATGTGAGTGGTAAGGCTATTAGGAGAAACAAAGAAATGATTATCCTAAAAGTTGGGGTAATATTCCTTCTGTGAGAAGGGAGGGGGTGTGATGGGGAAACACATGGGGCACTTCTAGGGTGTGAGCAATATTCTATTTCTTGTCCAGTGGTAATTACACAAGTGTTTATGTAACTAAAATCATGCACATTTGTGGTTTATGCACTTTCTATATGTGTTTTATTAACCAAATTGTTTTAAGAGTGTACGTAATGCTAATATGTAGGAGAATAGTTGTGGATTTATACGTGATAAAAATGCTCCCTCCCCTTTCATATTTATTGGTTTTGGTAAAGTAAGTCGTGAATTCTATGGTTTTTTTTTTTAATTGAGGTATAGTTGATGTACAATATTATGTAAGTTCCAGGTAAAAAACACAGTGATTCACAATTTTTAAAGGTTATACTCCGTTTATAGTTATTATAAACTATTGGCTATATTCCTTGTGTTGTACAGTATATCCTTGCAACTTACTTATTTTATGCATAGTAGTTTGTACCTCTTAATCCCCTACCCCTATCTTGTCCCTCCCCACTCCCTACTGGTAACCACTAGTTTGTTCTCAATGTATAAGTCTGTTTCTTTTTTGTTATACCTATGGGTTTTCAATTAGGAGAGGCCTTTAGGAATTCATTCACCTGTACTCACTTTTCCTTGAATATATCCTACACTTTCCTGATTGTGTTTTTTGCTTAAGAAAGAGGAAATACTTTGCAGGATTCATACTTCAACTTTCCACCTTCCATGCTTAATAGCAGACATCACTGATTCATCACCACATGCTTTTTTGCTCATCCTGGACTTAGAATCCCTGCTTTTATTGCATTTGGGCAGCCACTACCAACAGACCAGCGCTGCTACCTGAGATGAAACCTATTTACTATTCCCAGTTAGCCCTACCTGCCACCAGGTGGATAAATGGTCTCCTCCCTAAAACTACTTTTGGAAGTTCTGTTCTTTCATAACAATGCCCCTCAGACTTCACAAACTTCACAGACCTCCTCTCCTTTTTTACGGACATCCTCTATTCTGTGCACCAACCTCACACTCTCCCCATTTTTCATTATTGCTTCCCCAAGGAGCCTTCGTAGGAATTTTCTCCCCAATTCTTCCCCTTGCCCCATTAAATTTTAATACCAAAGATATGCTGTGTATTTGTTTATGTACTGTGACCTTGTGGAGTGCCACAAACTGTTGTAATAGCTAAGATTTTTTCACCTCTCTGGGGCAATACCTCCTTTATGGAGAACACATGGTCTAGATACCCATTGTGGGGCTTGTCAGGGTCTGTTCCGCATTAGTTACTTTTGACTGTGTCGTCTCTCCAAGTAGTTTATGAGTTCCTGGAAGCCAGGGTCTGCTCCTGGAGTGGGTAAAACATTGCCTTACACATACCAGGCACTCAGTAAATATTTGAGTTGAACTGAAAGAACATTCTGTTTAAAATAAAGCGCAAGAAATGTGAATCAGTCTGAGTACAAACTGAGCTGGTCCCTCAGATGAGTGGCTTATTTGCAACTACTTAGTCACTTGTGAGATAAAAATACTCTTATAAAAAGCTTTCATTCACGGTCCCAAAATCCATTAGACTGGAGAAAACAGAACTGTTAGGTTAATTTGTATCTTCTGACTCATTCTGCATCATCTTAAGCATTAATTAATTGCCATGGTTTAAAACTTGAGTTCCCTTACTGAGTTTATGATTAATCTCTCTATGCAAACTTTATTAGCTTGCTTGTCAGTATTAAAGAAAAGGGGGCGTTGAAACCAAGCAGGACCCTGTGGGGCCTGCTGGTACAAAAACTCCCTGAGTTCCAAAGAGCAAGTTCAAAGAGTTAAAGATTAGGACAGCCACAGGACTCCTAGCTCCTCCTAAAGGGGATATAGGTAACAATCTGATTCCTATGTGAGTTGTTCTATAGAAATAAGATCTCCACCCAGGTGGAGGATGGTGACTACATGCTGACCACAAGCACTGACCCCAGACTGGTTGGAACCAGAAGGTTGAGATTCCCAAACGTTGACCCAGAGGCTGCACAAAATGGACAAGTTGGGGCAGGGACAGTGAAAGTTTTCTCCTTTAGTTATCATATTTCGTCCTTTAGGACTAGACTTTTGAATATTCTCTGTACAGTATAACTTGATTTATTTTACCAAAAGTCCCCACCTTTAAGTTCTGTCTTCTGAGATTCAAATGAGGGTGTACATCTTTCTTCTATCTTGTGTTCTAAAATGCTTTCTCTGTCAATGTTAAGTTATAATTCAGTGTTTCTGCAAGTGCATCAGAATCACTTGGAATTCTTGTTAAAATGCGCACCCCCCTTCCCTGTCTGCCCCAGATTATTACTGAGGAGAGGGGAGCTGATCTGAGATAGCCAAACAGAGGGCACTCTGGCTCCTCCTTCCACTTTATTCCAGTGATTATTTAGAGGTCAGTAATATTAGCTGCTGGTTCAGCTAATTTGATCCTCTATCAGATTTACCCTGAAAAATTTAATGTAAATTTTTACCTTGTTTTTTGGAAAGGATAAGGACTGGGTCTATTTGTATAACTATATAGTGATAAGGATTAAAAAGGGATTCTGGCAAGTTTTCAGGGCTGACAACAATAACCCAGGAATAATGTAGTGATATCAGATTACCACATCATGATGTTTCCACAGTAATATAGCTTTAAACTTTGCTGGTATGATGATGCCTAAGTTAATGAAGCAACAACCTTAACCTAAGGACACTATGGAAAATAACTTATGTAACTGATTAACAGGATATATTTGTTTGTTTTTATTGAAGTAGAATTGCTTTACAATACTGTGTTAGTTTCAGATACACAGAATAGAGATTTAGTATTTTTGCAGATTATATTCCATTATATGTTATTACAAGATAATGAGTATGTAAGCAGATAGGGCAAGGGGTCCCCAGAGAAAGAGAACCAGGCATGGCTTTCTTGACACAAGAAAAGCCATTTTGGCCTAAGCCATTTTGTAATCTAACAGGTCTTGGTAATTAATGATCTTCAGGGAACAAAGGAATGAAGAAACAAAAGAAAAGTAATCAAGAAGCAAGAGTTCTGAGATAAAACAGAGTCCTAGTTTCTCCTCAAGGGACCTACAAAACAATCTGATACATATCTTTGAGGTCTGCAGGAAAACTAGGCCCCACCTGGTGAAGGATGGTAACCCTGTGCTATGTCCCCAGGCAGGTCAGAACCTAAGGAATGATGATTTTGACCTTGTCTGACCATGGTGACTTCAATCAACTAAAGCTTGGCTTCTGTCAACCTTTGCCCCAATTCTGTGCTAAGTTCTCTTCTGCTCAAACCCCTTCATGAATATTCATGTCTCCTTAGCTTAAAACTTCCCCAGTTTTGCTGTTGGGGAGACACTGCTTTGGGAAAGAGCCCTTGTGTTCTCCTTACTTGCTGCAAGTAGTAAGTCCTTCCTTCTCCTGGTCTTTGGCTAGGTTGTGTCTTTTGGCTTGATACTCATCAAGACGTAAACCTAGTTTTCGGGTAACAGGTACAATTCCCTGTACTATACAGTATACCCTTGCTGCTTATCTGTCTCTAGCAGTTTGCATCTGTTAATCCCATACCCCAATTTGTCTCCCCACTCCACCCTCTCCCCTTTGGTAACTACAAGTTTGTCTTCTATATAACAGGATGTATTTCAGTAATGAAAGAAATGAGGAGAAAATACCTTATGTATAGACCATTCAAGTTATGGTAAAGGTGACAGAAAAGTAGGAAAAAAATGAAATTTCTTAAGACACTTTGTTGTATATGAGTCAAAAATATTTAAGGAAGAAA
Source organism: Camelus bactrianus (assembly GCF_048773025.1). Classification (NCBI taxonomy): domain Eukaryota; kingdom Metazoa; phylum Chordata; class Mammalia; order Artiodactyla; family Camelidae; genus Camelus; species Camelus bactrianus. Next base: position 81,133,081 of record NC_133543.1, on the reverse strand, counting down.
GTTTTCACTGAGTTGTTTTCAGACATGTGGGTCCCAAAAGAAAGAGGATGACAAACATTCATTTTTCTGGGTGAGAGCATAACGTGTAAGCATATATCTTTATGGTGTCATTATTTCTGTCCCTTTTATTGGCTTGTAATACTCAGTGCTGATTTTGCATACAGTGAATTACAGTATTTACATTTTTTTGAAATATCCTGATTTAGGACAGGCCAAGCTATCATGCTTGCACAATTCGTTTTAGCTTCTTAGAGATTTTGGTTCTGCTAAAGGATTAGGTCCCATATTAATAGCTCTATTTTATTAGCCTAGTGTGCACAGGCCCTGCATGGGTACTTTGTATATATTATCTTGCTTAATTATTTTGATAATCCAGTAAAGTTGATATTATTGTACCATTTTCCAGATGAGGGAACTGAGACTTAAAGAGGTTCCCAAAGCATACAGCTGGCAAACAGTGAAGGTATAATTCAAATGAGATCTGTTTAGTTTAAAACCTGGACCACTCTTGTAGTTTCAGAAACTAAAAACTTTCAGGCTCTATTGTCTACCTGGACCAAAATGAACTGTATGTTATGTTTTTATTTATATTTAAAGATGACCTGGCTAAAGGTGAATACAACCTCTTGTGTACTGAAGCAGCTAAGACCGGCCTATGTCTTAGAGATAGCATACTTGGACAAAAATAAAAAGGCCCTGCCTTGTGCAGAGGCTGGGCCAGCCACCGGTGGGTGGGGCTGGGTCACACGGCTGCTGGCTGCGGGGCCTGGAGGGTCCTAGTAGCCCCTTTGCTGTTTTAATTACACATAATGATGAGCTTTCACAAGGAGGGCCTGAAAGGTCCACTCTGACTCCACAGTGTCTTGGTGGATGCTAGGAGTACAGGAGACGCTGGAATGGTGGTGAGGTAGCCGTGCTGCCTCTGCTCCAGAAACAACACACGCAGCCACTCCTTAGTGCAGAGGGCCTCCTAATCACTGCACCCGCCTGTGACCTTACGTATAGTCTGACATGCAGGACGAAGTGGTCAAGCCAAATATGGCTCTGGGCTCTGTCACCTCTCCCATCCAGTATAGTTGAGACCTCTTCCTTCCCACCTTTGGTGTCAGTCCTGTTCTCATTCCCAAACCAAGCAGGAGATACTCAAGGAGCTCCAGCCCATGTCCTAAGGCTCAGCACCCACATGTCAGTCTTGCCGTCTAAACTGGTGCCCAGTCAGTCACTCTTACCACTTTAGGAAATATTTAGACTCATGAGAACAGAAGCCCTGAGTGAACGGGAGGGAGGAATGATAAATACATTTTTCACTGGGGAAAAAGGAGCATGAAAGGTTCAGAACTCAGAGGACTTCTAGGAAGGACTAACTGTAATGGGCCAACAACACCCTAAATTATACACCTAGGACAACCACCAAAAAGAGGTGTGAAGGCCAAATACACAAGTTATTCCGAGGGAGGGTGGGGAGTGGGACAGACCAATGGCTTGGCGGATGGAAGGCGAGGGGTGGCAGGGAAGTGGAGTTTCCCTCTCGCTACCTCCTGCAAAGTTCCTCAAATGTTAATGAGCTTCAGGAGCTTGTGAAAATGCAGATTCATGGCTCCTGCTCTCAAGGCTTCTGACTGTGACACTGGGAAGAGCCACCCAGTACGTGTATGTTCACAGGTTCCCCAGGTGATTCATATTGCTTGGTCTGAAGACCAAATCTTGAGATACTGCTGTACTGTGATCTGACAGGTATGCCACAGATTTTTAAAAGCTGGGTAATAATTCAGAGAGTTGTCACTCACAATTTGAGAACAGTTACCAACAGATCTCTGAGAAGAAAAGCAAATTGCTTTGCTTACTTCTAATGCCTCTTTTTTAAAGCTTGAGTGTCTTTACTCTGTATTCACTTTTATCCCTCTCCCCACCTGAGGGAGGCGTGGCTTTATTAAAGGGCCATGTCAATCAAATGTTCTTAAAGTTTGTGGGGAGTTCGGGTTATGGGAAGGGGTAAGCTGGTAAACTGTAAAAACCAGAGGAGGCCGGAGTGGGGTAGATGTGACTGAGGAAGGAGGAACTGCCTCCTTTAGCTACAGACTGTTAACTGTAGTTGACTCTGCTTTTGGGGAGGCCAGTACTGTGCTGTCCTCTGCAGGTAGGACCAGCCCAGGCAGGACAGCCTTGGCAATCATTTCCTGGATGCCAAAGAGGGCGGGCGGAATGTTTCTGAGTCCAAGGGATAACAAAGCACTTTATACAGAAGGCTTAATTGGTCTCACTCTCTCTCCAAGCAAACAAGCAAAAAAATAACAACTCAATTTTTTCCTTCCCAGGAAAAGGAGAAAAGGCAAAGTTGGTATTTGTGAAGGGCTGGCATTTTGGTTCTAACATAGGTATTTATTTTAGTGGAAGTAGCTAACAAGTCCATACTGCAGCAGAAAATGAACCCCCTCCCCACTGGCCCTGGAGGAGAGGCACGGAGGCAGAGGGGCTGGTGCTCCTCCATCTGGCCCTCTCTGGGCCCCACTGTGGTCCTAGCCCTGCCCGTGTTCTGGGGGGAGGCCCGTTTCACACAGGCAGGGCAGAAGAGCAAGACAAAGAATCCTACACAGGGGGCTGTGTTTTCTGTTTGCAGATTCATATCGACTTAATCTTCGCTCTGGGGAAGAACAGACATCTCGAGTTGAGAAAAAGAAAGTATAGTAAAGTAGTCATTGAGTGGAGAGGCAGCATTCTGAGTGCTGGAAGCAGCACTGAATTGGGAGCTGGTCTGCTGTGCCCCTGCTCTGGCTGTGCCTTCAGGACCTCACACGCCCTTGGGAAGGAGATGTTATAGCTTGTACATACACAGTCGGCCTCTGATAGTGGATAGCAGTTCGGCATCGGAGGATTCAACCAATTGTTGATGGAAAACATTTGCAAAAAAACCCCCAGAAAATTCCAAAAAGCAAAACCTGAATTTGCCAGCAACATATTTACATAGAATTTACGTTGTATAGGTATTATACGTAACCTAGAGATGATTTAAAGTATAAGGGAAGGTGTGTGTAGGTTATATGCAAATACTGCACCATTTTATATAAGGGACTCGAGCATCTCCAGATTTTGGTACTCGCAGGGGTCCTGGAATCAGTCCCCCATGAATACTGAGGGATGAGTGTATGATGTGAAGGGGTTAGATTTGCTGATCTCCGAGGTCCATGAAATCAGATTAGTTCAGTGAAATGCTTTTTGTAGGCATTAAATAAGCAGATACGTTGGAGTTATCTTAACAGATGAGCTGTATTTCAGAATGCAACGAGGCTATGTCACGATACTTTGGCATTACCTGTCATGTCTCAGTATAGGTGTAGGCAGCACGCTTGTCAGGAGCCATCCAAACTCAGCCAGAGTGTGCAGCAGAGGGCCGTAATCTGTTTTGATTTCACAGCCCTGCGTGAATAAGCACAGAGCTCATAGTCTAATGACAAAGACACCCAGCTACACAAGTGATCACAGTGAAGGGTGATGAGTGTTAGGATCAGGGGACTTCACGCTCCATTAAGTGCCGTTTTACAGGCTGCAGTCGTCCTGGGCTTCATTTCTGCTCCCTGCTGCCTTCCTACCATTGAACTGAGTTAGAAACACCGGGGATCAGAGTGGAGCGAGGTTTCCGTCTGGTTCTCCAAGATTTGGGCCTTCCTTTTGTCTTACTCCCTTGGTCTCATTCTGGCATCAAACTTCAATGTTTGGGGCCCCAGGAAGCTCCCTGGGTGATTTGGATCTAAGCAGAGTCCACACTTTCAGAAAACTGGTCTCGGGACTGGGAAGCGAGGACGTGGTATAGAGTGAGGACTGGGGAGTGAAAGGTGAGAGACGCGGGGAGTGTCTGCACTTTTCACTCATTTGGAATTGATACTTACTGGGAGCTTTACCTCTTTTTCCAAATCCTTTTTTCCCCCTCAGTGGGATATCTAGTTTCTTTGAAAACAATCAAATGTGTCTCTCTAACCTTTCCAAGGCCAGAAAGGCAAACGTGTCCTTGAAAGAGGCTGTCAGCAGGGGCCTGGCGCACACAGGACAACCTCCCTGAATTCAGTCTATACACCTCAAGGACTGTCGGCTGGATGACATCTGAACTCGGAGCGCACACCATGATGCACTGTCATCTCTGACTAGGAAGGACAATGTTGTGTGTACATATCTGTTCTGGTGAGAGGGAGAACACCTTTGGATATTTTTACCTTTGAAAGTCAGTTCACAAGGTTAAAAAAAAGTCAGCCACAGGTTGCTTGAAGATAAAATACTAGTTATTGTTTTTTCACTTTCAGTCAGTTGTCATGGCATCGTGGAAAGGGAATCTCAGTGCCAGGGGACTTTGTTTAGGATTAGAATGCCAAATCTTTGGGAATCCTCTGCCATTTATGTATAGATAATTATTTTGCTATCTTACAACAAAGCTGAACAGGAAGTAAAGCAATCACCTTTTCACAAACCTGAAAGAAGTTTGTTCAAGCACTTGTGATGAAATTCTCAACATTGAATAAAACTGTTTGAGAGGGGAGGGTATAGCTCAACTGGTAGAGTGCGTGCTTGGTGTGCATGAGGCCCTGGGTTCAATCCCCTGTACCTCCAGTAAAAATAAACAAATAAATGAACTTCCCCACAAAAAAAAGAGAAAAAAAAAAAAAAAGAAAAGAAACATGTTTGAAGAATACTGAATGTGTTAGGCAATGAAGACCTTTAATGTGTAAGACGAAATACAAAATGGAAGCCAAATTTTCAGAAAACAGTAGTTTACCTCAATAACAGTCCATTGTTCGACTACAATGGCATCATTTCCTTTCCTGCTGGATCCTGGAACTCCAGAGCCTTCTTCTTCATAGATAAAGAATCCTTCCAAAGATTTGGGGGAATGGTCCCCTGTGAGGAAAAGGATACAATTAATAAGAGTAGTAAATGCTAAAAGATCATTGAAAACCTCGAATAACCTTGTAGGAAGCTGAAAGAAAAACATTAATTAATGAACACTTGTTTTGACAGCCTCCTTCTCTTTGAAGGTAATTTTTAATGCTTTTTTTTGCAAAGGTCAAGACAGTTTTATACTTAACTGAATTAAAATCAAACTGTAAATATGAAAACCACAATAAAAACAAGATAAAATAATATACAGTGAGAAGCAAGTGGATTTCCTAAGCCTAAAAAGCATCTGGAAATCACCTTCAACTTGAAATCAAATTTTGGTTTCTGATCTAAATGTTGTATGCATGTTAATTATGTCATTAAGAGAGACAACATCAGAAAGATTAATCCCTGAAATTACAGGTGTGATATTAAAATTAATGTGAAGTAAGATTACTTCAAAAAATATAAACACAGAACAATTCTTTACCTCAATAATGCTTGGAAAAAAAAAAAGAAAGAAAAAGAATGGTAACAGGAAGATCCTAAACAAGAAGTCATTGTCAGAAGAATTCCTGCTAGGAAGGAAGTTTTGAGGGAGGGCCTCTCTGACATTTTTTTGAATAGCTGACAATAACCAGCTGGCCAAAACTAAACTGATTTTTATGGAAGTTCTTTTGTCTCCTATTTTGCAATAAGAGACAATTTTCCCATGGTCATGTGCTGGTTAAACATTTTGGTTTTTGTACAGCTCATTGTCATATCAAAGTTTCCCTGGTTGACAGTTTTCTAAATAACAACCTACAAAGTTTTCAAAAGATCTATTTAACTTAAAGATAAAAAAGAAAAAAGTGATTTAAACATAATTTTCAGTATTTATTTTTATTAACAGGCTATAAACTTCATGAGAAAATCATTATTATTATTATTGTTAATAATAATATTTTATGTCATTTACAGTTAGGGCAGAATATCATGAAAGATTTACATTGTTCAGACTGGTTCCCAACAGCCCAGTAAGGTTTAATTTACTGGTTGGAATTGTTTTTCTAATTACAGTATATATTCCACTTCCTTTAAATGTACTTGTCCACTGTCACACCACAGAGATCAGTGGAATTAAATCTGTTTTTGATTCTAAGTTTAGAGCATCACAAGACTATCTTTAAAATTGTATATTTGCCTCAATTCCTTTTTTAGAATGGGGATATGAACCTTAAAATAATTAGCTATTCTGATAATTATGTAGTTAGTTATAATCTGCTTCTTATTTACTTTAGGATTATATAGTTGGAGACTATGTGTTGTGACTGTCTGTTTTCTTTTTCTCAATTTTGAGATTCCCCAGCACTTTTAAACCTCTTTTGATTTATCAGAATAAGGGTGCTAGACTCAAACCCTGCGATATGACACAAGAATAAAAGAAAAAAATCACTGCTATGCAACAACATGGATGCGTCTCAGAGATACTATGTTGAGCAAAAGTGAGATATGAGAGAGTACCTACTGTGCATTTCAACAGACATAAAGTTCAAGAACAGGCAACTTAATCTATGGTGCTGGAAGTCAGAATAATGCTTATCTCTGTGTGGGAGGATACTGACTGGGAAGAGTCATGAGGAGGGATTTTGGAAATGTTCTGTATTTTTTTTTTTTTTTTTTGCATTTTTCCCAGCTTTACTGAGATATAATTGACATACAAGGAAATGTTCTGTATCTTGAACATTTGTGTTCTGTTCAGCTGTACCCAAAAGACTAATGCACTTTACTATATGTATCTTCTACTTCAATTAAAAACAAAAGTCCTTCCTTCTCACTTAAGAGCTCCCCAGGCTCCCTGGCTGGCTTTTTTAGGGTCCATGCCAGTCAGCAGAGCCACAGAAGAATGATACTTCCTTCCACAGGAGAGAGTAAGTCTGTCTCTTCAGACATTCTCCCTGACAGAAGTGGCAGCTGGGGAGGGTGCCAGGGAAGGCCTCAAGGGGAGTGACCATTTGGGTGCTGGACGTGTTAAATCTTCCAGGCATGGGGGTAAGGTGATAATTCCGAACAACTACTTAATAATTGTCCTGAACTGAGTCATCTCCTAACATTACATATCTCAGAGCTTCCCACCCAGTGTGCCTTGGCCCGTTCGTGAGTTTAGAACAGTCATGGGTGTGCTAAGGCATGGGCGCCCCCTCCTGCCCAGAGCAGCTTTTCCGCATATCCCCATGTGCGCTGCAATGCTGCCATTTCTACGTGTGCATAGTATGAAAAAGTCACAAAGCGTTGGCCTGACCCAAGGCTTCTCATTTTTTTTTTGGTCAAATACCACCAAAAGCAAAGGAAAAAAGACTTGTATCATTGAAGGATAGTCTCCAGGTACAGTTTGAAGTGATTTGTGGCAAACAAAAGGTTTTTTATAAAGTCTAATGTTTTATCTTAAAAACCCACTCAATTTTTGCATTCTCTTCAAATATGTTCATATTATGCGAAAAAGCAATGTTCCTTCTTCTGCCCTGTCAACCCCCAATCCTAAAGCAACATTGACATTCTAGGAAGAGGTTTATCCAGTGAAATTGTGTACTCCCTGGCACAAAGCTGCATACCCCTCGGGTACTTGGACCCTGGTTTGAGAAGCACGAGCTTAAAAATTTTCAGGGAGTGGTTTACTTGTCTGGACATGTGATCATACCCATTCATTTCCGCTAGATATGACATTGACATTTTTGTAAACATGAGGAAATGGAACATTCCAATGGTCCCATTCCAGTGGAACATTTAGTATTTGGGGTCCATGTGTCATTTTTGGCATTAAACTGCCCAGAAGTGGTCCTGGGACCATCTCTGAGACGTGGGGGGCAGGCACATGTGGGAACTGTTATATCTGTATTTCATTCACGAACATTCTGTTTCTTGAATGCATCTCTGCCTGTTTACTCCTCTCCGTCTCTGCATCATCTTTCTGGGTCATTGCAACAGCCTTTTGACAGCCTCCCCACTTCCACACTTGCATTCAATGAGCCATTTCCCAAAGCGGGGCCAAGTAGGTTATTTTTAAAATGTAGGTCAGGTCATAATTCCCTCTTTAAATCTTCAGTGAGTGATTTGAAATAAAAATCCTGGTACGATGGCAAATTGGTTTAGAGCACACACTCCCTCTACCCTCACCTTCTAGTTGCATGAGCACATTACTTAATATTTCTGTGCCTCAGTTTCCTTATCTGTAAAAGGGGAATAATCATATCTGCCTCATAGGGCTGCTGTGGGGATTAAATGAGCTAGTAAATGTGAAGTACTCAGAGCAATGCTGGCATCGAGTAAGTGCAAGTACGTGTTAGTTCTCACTGCGTTATGTGTATTATAAGATCCGCACTGAGTGGCTGCTGCTCACCTCTTCCACCCTGACTGGAGCCATTCCTCTTGTAGACCCTGCTCCCAGCTCCTCCTTCCCACCCTAGGGTTTTCATACATTCGGGGACATTTCCTCTGGCTCTTGAATACCAACTCCTTTCCAGGCTTCCAGTCTCAGTGTACTTGTTACCCTGTCAGAAGGGATCCCCGGCCACTCCTCTAAGTTGGCTCTTCCCTGTTAATCTCATTACAATATTCTGTTGGGTAGCATCACAACACTTTTGTCAAGTTTGAAATTAGATATATGTTTTGATACCTGTTACTGCCTGGCTGCCGGATGCTGCCTGGCTAGCTTTTTGATGTTCATTTTGCTCATCCTTATAAACCCGTGCCTGGCCTAGGGCCTGGCACACACATATATGTGAACTGAACAGACATGTGTTTCACTGTCATCACTCTACCCTACTCCTCATTCTGATACATCTCCTCCACCAACTCCACACAAGTAATTTTATAGGGGTGAAAAGGTTAAAATGAGTATCAAGTGAAGTCTGAAAAGAACTCACAAAAAGTAGCCTTCCGATGTGGGTATACTAAAGGTGGGAAGAGGATGATGCTCTGAGGATGATGGGGACATTGGTAGGTAGTGAAGTGTGAGAACTTCAAGGCTCTGTGTGTGTATGTGTATGTGTGTGTGTGTTTTGTACCAGCTGGCAAGGCTGCCCATCTCATCCATGTCTGCTGCCTGCTGGTTCTCTACCCATTTTGGAAGAATGAAGTGTTTTGTCTCTGTTGGCTCAAAATGGGTAAGCCTCTTGCAGGCTCCCCTAGGTCATCTGGAGGTTCTGTAAGTGTGCAGTGAATCCAGCTGTGGACCAGATGGTGGAGGCCCAGCAATGCTGGAGAAGGTCAGGAACAGGAGGCCTTTGCAGTGAGAACTCTCAGGCTACAAGAACAGCAAGAGGGTCCCTGGGGGCCTCTGCCTATGGGACTTTTTAAGGTAGAAAAGTCTTTGAAAGTGGGTGGGAAAGGGCATTGAAGAGGAATTTCACAGACCAGACAACTTTTCCACCACGACTCTCCTGAAGGAGATGACTTCAAAAAAGTTTTTTTCCCCTCTCTCTCTGTTTTTGGAGACTTTTATAAAGTGAGATTTCTGAAATGAGATTTGTGGAGTAACATATTTAAAGTTCTGAGCAATGTCAGGTTTTGTACTTCTACTCCTCAAGGTGGGCTGACTTCTGACAATATTTTAGAAGAGGATGGAAGCAAGACAAAACAAAATCTACATTGTCCTCTGTGTGCTTTAGATGTCAGGCATCAGATATCCCAGAACAAAGCCATCAGTTCAGCCCTGCTTCCTCTGACTGGCTTCTCACAGTCACACAGGCATTGGTCACAATTTCCCCTCTGCAGCTTCCCTGTGTCCTCCCAGGAAAGTCCTGAGTGACACACCCAGTTGCCAGACCCCACTGACTGTGGTGGCTCTGGTGGCTTGTTAGGGTTTGGCATGGCCTGCAGTACAAAACATCTAACGAGACATTCCAGAGCTGCTGAGAGGCAGGGGGGAGAGCGGGGAGGGGGGCACCACCCCCCATCCCTAGCTCTCTAAATAGCTTCTGAGGCTTTAAGAAACAAAAGCTCTACAGAGCCCCTGGCTGGCATCTGCTGTGGCTAATTTTATTTTCATCAGGCAAAGCCCAAGGCAGGGGTGCCTAAAAGATACTGTGAAAGGAGTGTTTTTTGTATTTCCTTCAGCAGTTAGTCACAATCCAAAATTTGAAATGGCTCCAACTTAGACTCTCTGGAGGGGGGAGGGAGGGAGAGAGAGAGACAGAGACAGAGACAGAGACACAGAGAGAGACAGAGAGAAATATATGAAGTACAAATTGACCTCCAGATAGGTGGTTCATCCTAGAAGTACTGTAGCTGCATCTAGCAAGTAGCAGGAAAGGAAAACAACCCCAGAAAATGAACTGACAAGGGGCGAGGCGCTGAGGGGTTCACTTTGTACATACTATATCTTATTAAATTCTATAACAATTAGGAGTGTTTTTGTCCTCCTTTTAGGAAACTGAGGCTCGGTGAGCTCAACTACCTTCCCCAGGTCACACAGCTCTAAGTAGAGGACGTAGGATTTAAACCCTCGCCTGTCTGATCCTCAAGTCCATGCTCTTCAAATCAGGCCTGGCTGTTTCCATAAAAGATCAACTTGGAAGAAGTTGCTGATAGCAAAAAATGCTAATAAATATTTACTGAGCACCTGTTAAGTGCCAAGCACTGTGCAAGGTGCTGTATTCCTGGGTGCTCCAATGAGCTGGATTCTTAATCTTGGTTGCTAGTTAAAGGGACCTACTGGAACATGACTCGTTAATTTTAAATAGTCATCCAAAATCTTTAGCTGTATTGGTTAAGGTGTCACTAGGCTGATTTAATGATAATAAGGTATATTGAGATTTCCTCATATTTGCTTTCTCATTCCTTCCTGTAGCCTCATTGAGTTATGGTCCCTAGCTATCCTGAGCTTCATAACCTCCATCCTTCCTAATGCAGTTCCCAGTCTCCTTACTATCGATTTTTCTTTTCTTTTAGCACTAACTTCTTTTGAAAAACACTTTCCTTAGAAATCATTTATGGAAAATTTTGTTTATTTTTGTGATAGACATGAATGATTACATAATCCACTGTAACTAAAAGAAGAAGGCTAGAGAAAAATGAAAAATAGGGGGAAGGCTAAATAAATATAGGTTAGTATCATTTTCTGAACCAAAATTTATTTTTCTATACAAATTATAGAAAGAGTCAGGTATAGATTGGAGTACATGGCGGGTAGTGCCCCAAACTGGGCAAGTGTAATAAACTTGGATAGTCATTGTCAAATCCTGTCACAGGCCTCCTGACTGGCCTGCTGTAGTAAGTACACCTTCACTTGGAAAACCTTACTAGTTGATCACACAGTGGTTTGTCCATTCCTAATCGTTACAACCCAACAGCGAACATTACACTGTAATTCTACCGCACAGTATGGTTAAGCTTTTACATTAAAGCTACATAGCTGTGTAATAACTGGAATCTATTTCTTTAGGAATAATATCTGTCCTTTTAACCACAAAACTTGAGAGGCAAAGACATCTCCACCAACTCTGACATGAGGTCCAATTCTTTAGCTATTAATATATCATAATGTAAAACTTACCTTTAGATGTTTCCCAGCACACAAAAGAATCAATTAAAGACAAGCCTTGTTTATAATAAAATGTAGTTAACTCCAGCCAGTCGGCATCAAGCGTACTAACGACAGGGCCTTTTCTTGTCACTTTCATGGACAGGATGCCTTCCTGATAGGTCCAGCAGGTTGATTCATCATCAAAAACATTGAAGACTGTGTACAACTTGTTATCTGAGGACAGGCATTCAGAAGGAGGAAAAAGAGGGAAAACTGTAATTGTATTGAAAAGATTCCTAAAATCTTTTTTTGGTAGTATTCATAGGCTCTTTCAAGCAGTCAAACAAGCATACAGTATCATGAAATTACCCACACTTTATCAAATGTTAACATTGTGCCAAGTTTGCTTCAGATTTTTTTCAAGGAAATGAGAAATGGGTGTAGTTTTAGGCTCATGATTGTATCTCCCCAATCCTATCTCCAGAAATAGCTACTGTAATGAATTTGCTGTTTATCATTCTCGTGCAAGTTCTTTTAATGCACACTTCTATACCCAGAAATGGTGTTTTGCAGTTTAAAAACCATGTTTTGCATTTTTAAAAACTTTTTTAAAAAGGATATTATACTGTGTATATCAATCTATAAGTTGATTTTCTTGTTCAACATTATGCTTCTGAAATGTAATTAATACATTTAGATCTTACTCATTTAGTTTAACTACTACAGAGTATTCCGTTTCCTTTTCTACTGTTGATAGACATACACATTATTTCTAGATTTTTGTTATTACAAACACTATGTCTCTTTGGACACGTATGTGAGAGTGACTCTAGAATGCATACTTAAGACATGCAACTGCTGGGTCATATACTTTACTATAAGTTGGCAAATTCTTAACTTCAGGGTCTACGGACCCACATCTATGGTTGTGTTTTAGGAAGCATATGGGGTGGGGGTATAGCTCAGCTAGTGCATGCATGAGGTACTTGGTTCAATTCCCAGTATCTCCATTTGCAAAAGAAAAAACAAAACAAAACAAAACAAAAAAGGAAGAGTAACACCGCTTGTATCACAGACAGAAGTGTTAGGGATGTGCGTGTTATGTGCATTTTTCTGCGTTGAGCCTCCATGAACTGCACCAGATTCTTCAAGAGGTCTTTTGTATGTGTCTTCGCCCAGCCCCCACCATTATTGCTCTTACTTCCCCTGCACCCAAAGTTAAGAACCAACCACTGCCACAGAAATGTTATTGAAAAGTACAGAATTTTAAAATAAACGAAATAGAAAGCAGAATCTAAAGACTGCTGATTAAATTAAGTAGCACATTGGATTTGGTGGTGAGGTGATGAGAGGGTAAGTTGGGAAATTCTCTGGGTTCTTTCTTAAGGCGGTTGTGTTGACTGTGGCCCAGTGGGTCTCTGCCTTGTGTGAATATTGAGGAAAGTCACCCCAACCCAGAAAGCCGACACCACCAGTGTGTGTGGCCTTAGCACCAACACTGATCAAAGGACCAGTTAATAGTAGCTAACTTAATACAGACTTTATTCTGTGCCAGGCACTAGGCTAAGCACTTTGTAGACATCTCATGTCAACTTCTCACAAGCATCCTTTCTGTAAAGAATTCATCAAAGTAGTCTGACTCCAGACTCTTAACTCTAAGGCGTACATAGTCTTTGATTTTTCTCTATTAGTGCTTTTTAAAGAATGCCCTTAAAGATATCAGAAAACTTAAAAAGCCCAAAATACATTAAAAAATACTCCCAATTTCTTGGAAGATTTGCTAGTTGGCAAAGAAGAATAAAACTATTGTTTAAAGTTATTTAAGGATGCAGGCACTATTGTTATATTAATTGTTTCATCATGATGTGCATTTTCATAGTCTAATTGACGATCAAAGAAAGCCAATTAACTTCAAAGGTGAAAATCATCCTTGAAATGGGAAAGGCCAAAACTAAAATTCTCACACACTATTTATAGAGAAAAACATAAATCAGAACAGCTTTCTTTACATAATCACTTTTTTGGTACACATGCACAGCCTCCAATTTACAGAGGAACTGGTCTATGACTAAATGGAAACCAACTGTCAACACGAAGTTTCATTATGTGGATGGCATTGTATGGCCATGCCAGGGACAACTGTTTGAAAAACTGCCCTACCTTATTTCCAGTGGTAATAATTAAAAAAAAAATCAAGACAAGTTTATATTAGTTTATTCAGTCTTTATAATTTTTAGAGGCTTTTTATTTATTTATTTCTTTGGGGAGAGGTAGTTCGGTTATTTATCTATTTATTTACTTTTAGAAGAGGTACTAGGGATTGAACCCAGGACCTGGTACATGCTAAGCACACGCTCTACCACTTGAGTGTTTGGAGGTTTACTTTGCCTCATATTTGTAAAAAACCAAAAACCAAAAACCAAAAAAACCCTTAAAACCCCCCTCAAAAACTTATGTTTGCTAAATGTCAATACACATACTATTTCTACTCATCTGGACTATTACCTTCTCCCTTCCTTGATTTAGAGAAACTGGGGCTGCCATCTCGTTCCATTTGACACTGTCCACTTTCATGATGGAGTTCTTCCTCAATGCCACTTTCAGATGACTGTCCACTTAATGTCCCCTCATTCCAGCTCTTATAGTTTTCCTCTGAACTGTGTCTCAGGTGTAGTGTCAATTCTGCATCTCCATCCTGGTTGGTTCCATTGCAGAACTTAAGTGGTGGATAATGCTGTGATATGAATCCAACAAATTTCATTCCTCTTTTAGCATCTGCGTTAATCTGAGGTTTAAAAAGAGATGTAGAACAAAATGTAAACTTTGTTTGCATTGATTGCTTTTTCAATTAACTTTTAGGCTCCTTAAGGAAATTCATTAGAGAAGGAGTAAACTGACCAGTAATTAAACTCCCATTCATAAACAAATGAATAACTTCTAATATGGCACCACTCCTAAAACCATGTCACACTATTATCGTGATTACTTCAAATAGAATCAATACACTTTAGAAATTATGAAAACAGGAATCATATTTTCTCTGAAAGGTTACTATTTGGGAAGAACTAATAATTCTATAGCATGCTTTTGCAGCTCTGTTAATAATGGTTTTTTGACTTGGAGAAAAATTTAAAACTATTCCAAGAAATACTCAAAAATAGCATTACCAAATACATATTAATTAAAATAAAGAAGACATTAATTTAAAAACAAAAAACATACAGCCTTGTTTGCTTGATGTGGATAAAGAAAAATGCTAAAAAGACTAATTGCTAATTTTTTTATGACCTATATTATTTATTTTTTGGGGGGGAATTGAGTTTGTTTATTTGTTTTAATGGAGGTACTGGGGATCAAACCCAGGACCTTGTGCATGGTAAGCATGCACTCTACCACTGAGCCATATACCCTCCCCACAAATGATTAATTCTTGACAAATGTGTACATGTAATGCACAAGCGCAATTCATATTAGCACTCTTAAGAAGCTTTCTGATCTGTTTATCTCTTGACACTATTGTCTCCTTTCTGAGCTAAATACACATGATTAGATTCAATTCTATCAGTTAAAGAATAGGATGCAGAAGCACATGACATAATGCCAGTGAAATCATTAGTGACCTAAAGAGTGGCTATTTTCCTATCATCACTTTTCTCTTTCTCTGCTTTTGTGTCATTTCTTCATTCTTTTTGTTTCCATGTCTTTCTCCGGTGTTCAATTGGCAATTCTTTCAAGGGAAGGCACTGTGTCTTACTCATTTTTGTATTGCAATGTTTTGTACCTATAAGTGCTCTATAAGTACTTGTTAAATAGGTTAAAAGGAAGAAATAGCAACATCTTTTATATGGTCACTGTTTTAAACATTTAAATTAAATGTTTTAAATATTACCTGCAAGGGGGAGAAAGAGTTATGATGGAGGTTGCAAGTGCAAACATCTATAGTCAGAAATAGAATGGAATGAAAAAGGCCAGGAAGAAGTGGGACAAAACCAGATAGTAATGTCCAGTCAAAGGAGGCGACTGTAACTCAGCTCCAGCGGATGAGGAGGAGAATTCTGAGGACCAGAGGGTGTGGGTATGTGAGGCAAGGACAAACACTGCTGACACAGTATCACTTATGCCTATAAATGACCACATTAAGATTGTGACACTGCAAGAAGCCTCAAAAATAACCATAAATTGTCCTTTATATCAGGTGTCCCAGGAGAGGAGAAGGAGGTGGTAAGGAGGCAAGTGGAAACCGGTCAATTTATTGTCAGTGCTTTCTCTAGGTCTTATTCGTTGATTTTGGTGAAAAAGAAGGTTTTCTCTATTACTGAAAAGTATTATTTGGGAAAGTCTGGTAACGTATAAAGTATTATTGTCTTTTACATTTTTTAAGTTGGAAGATTGATATTTTTAATGCTTTTTAAATTAAAGTATAGTCAGTTTACAGTGTTGTGTCAACTTCTGGTGTGCAGCATAATGTTTCAGTCAAACCTATACACACATGTATTCATTTTCACATCCTTTTTCATTATAGGTTACTACAAGATATTGACTATAGTTCTCTGTGCTATACAGTTTCATGTTATTTTTATTTAAAAATCCTGGGGAAAACACTTGCAAATCTAATTTTAAAAGAGCAAACATTGACATAATGTTATAATGACTTAAAACCTAGCTGTTCAACAATCAACTTTTTATATAAAGCAGTCATTCAAGAATACTACTTGGCACTCATCTATTGTTCTTGTTCATAAACGAGGCAACGTCCACACATTTCATGTGCTATGTTTCCTGAAGCTTTTCTCTTCATGAAATAACCCCATTACTCTAATTGCTGAAATAACAGTGCTTTCCTGTTTAAACAGATCTTTTACTCAGTCCAGGAAGTCAAATGCAAAACAAGGGCTCTGATGATGATCTATTAAGACTAAATTAGTAGTTACTTTTTGTTTCTGGAGTGCATTTATTCCCAGAAAAAAAAAAAAAAAGAAATTTCCCAGAATAGTAGTAGTAAATAGTGTGTATACCTTGTTTATAAAAATCCAGTCTCAAAGACTGTTTCTGAAAAGTCTTACTGAATGGTGACTTTATATTTAAGTGGGAAATACCATTAGCAGCTATAACTGGCTACACACAAACCACAGATAATCTTACACACACTGTTATTTAGAGCTTGGGAACAATAAACAGTGAACAAATTTCATAGTTGCTTACTTGAAAGGAGACAGCTTAGGTTTTAGGCTGTATTCATTTAAACAAAGGCTAGACCTTACACATATGTCAATGCAACTAAAGTTAAAAAAAATTTTCACCATAATATCTCATCAATTTAGAATACTTATGAATGTACAGTTTTTTTTCTTGGTTTTAATCAATATATATTTGGTGCTCAGTGTTTCACTTAAGGTTCAATTAAGTTATATTGTATGGACTTTTTTCTCTCAACAGTCAATATAATTGTCATTTTTAATGAGCATAAAATATTCTATCATATTTGATATAAGATTGCCCCCTCAGTTTCCCAATTGTTGAGAATTTGGCCCCTGTTTACTGTTGATTAAAATATCTTTGCATAAACATGATTTTTCCCTTTTCAATTAATTTCTTGGAATAGATTCATAAAGAGGAAATTACTGGGTCACAAAATAAAACAAGACTTATGACTTTTATTACCAAATTAGTATTCAGAAACACTATACTAATTTATTACAATGCCAATTACAGTATATGCATGTTTCTTTAAAAGTCTTTCCAACACTGGATTTAATATTTTCAATTTAATTTCTCAGTTAACACTAGTGAGAAATTAATTCAGTTTTGATTTATATTAAAAATTATTAGTTGGGTTGAACTTTTTGCTGAATGTCTCTTTCTTATTTGTGTTTCTTTTTGTACTCTCTGTCCATAGATTCTGTCTACTCAAGACTGAATATACTTTCATGCATTCATTTCCTGTATATTCTGAAAATGAAGCTTCCATAGGACACATTTGTTGTGGATTTCCCCCTGCCTTGATTCTATTTTTTCCTAATAAATAACATGTTTATATACTCAAATTCCTCAATCTGTTTATAATTAAATATGTCCACTCTTTCATTTTCTTTAGGATTTTTTATACTTGAAACACTTCTCTCTTCATCCCATGTGAAATGTGTGGAATCTATTTTCTACAGAACAATTGCCCATTTTCCCAGCAGCACTTACTGAGTAATGGTTGCTCCCTTATTTTATTTCATCAGGTTTGTTATGAAACTCCTTTTATGTGTATAAATTTATTTCTGGCATTTCCTTTCTGTTTCACCGGCCTGCATTTCTGTTTTTAACTCTATGATTTGGTACATGTGCTTCAATATGTTTTAAATTCCGGTAGACTAAGTCACCTATCATTTTCCTGTTCTTTTTAAAATAAGAAAGGAAATTGATGAAGAAGAAATACCAAATATCTCTCAATATCCCATGAAAAAAATGTATACTTTTAGTACCTTTTCTATCAGTTCTTTTGCTACGTCATTTGTTTGTGTCTCATAAGTTAGAGGACATTCCTCAATCACAAGCCTTGGGCGTCTTTGTCCACTGGGTGCTGTCGAATGCTTCGTGCTGCAACAGAGAATATGTTCATGGTTGGAAGCCAACTGCTGATTTTCAGCTAATATGCTCATGTGAAAATGAGTGAGCAACTCACAAATAAGGTCAAGGAAATCCTTTTTCTTTGTTACTTCAACCCTAATGGTTGTCTTCTTATGTAAAACTATTGGAAAAACACAGTAACTTCTATTAATTTAAACCTCTATTAATTTAATTTCTAATTTAATATGGAAGAAAAGTTTCATGTCTGTTGTTCTGATAAAAGTTATGAGAAATGATTTTAGATCACTGTTATACCTCATTATTGTACAAAAGCACAAGTAAAAATCCTATTTAAGTGCAGATAAATACTGTCCTGTCTTTTTCCATTTTCTTCTTTTCTGATTTTCACCACTTGCCTATTCTTAGCCTTGGCAGGGCACTGCTAAATCTATCTGAAGTAGTGTTAAAAGAGAAAAAATAATTTATCCACGGTTTATAAGATTTGTAATTTGAACATATGTGTTGCTGCTGTGTGATAAATGACATACTTACTTAGCAATGCTTGGAGGTGTACATATCTGACGAGGCTCCGTGTCTTGGTGAAAGCTGAGAGCTGAACACACCCTCTAACACATGTGTAAGTGGGTCCCTTAAAAACACATCTGGGATTTTCTTAAAGCCCTTTTACTTTTTTTCAGTTTTCCTGTTTTCACACTTTTCCTCTTATTTCATTTTTCCTTCTCTGCTTGTCCCTTTCATAGTGAAAGTGATTGATTATTAACTAGTCCGTGGCTATAAACAGAAAACACAGTTCTTACCCTGGTCTTTGAGATGATTTTGATATAGTTGAAGAGTTGTGTAAAAAACAAAAATTAATGTGTTAATCGAAGACATTGGTCTGGTTATTTTCATTCTTCACTAGAAGGAGCAGCAGTATTTTGAATACTATCAAACATACAAGCTAAGCTGGCAAAAATGTTTGCAGTATTGTTTGGAAAAGCAGCTATTTTAAAAAGTTAAAAAAAAAACTAAAATGAGTGGCTTTTACATTCTGTTTTTTGGAAACAGCTGACAAGAGATCTATCCAGTTTGTGAGATCTTGGCATGTAGGCCTTTCTGCTGCAAAAGTTTTAGAAGGTAGAGATTGTTTCTGTTGCCATTATTAATAAAATAATATTGGACAGTTAAAAAAATGCTCAGTGAAAGTGGTCCTCGTTGGTCCGGTCAGCTCTTTTAGCCCAGTTATAGGATAGGAAGAATGCCACTAATGGCTACTCCTTCATCTGCTGAAGTTGCTACGGGAGCTTCCAGGTGCTTCTTGAGTCTATTTTCCTTTCTCTTTGTTCCCTGACATTCTTGCACAGGACCTGTGTTGTCTGCAAGGGGCTAAAATCTATGAGGAGTTTTAAAGAAGGAGATTTAAGTTTCCTTCTCTCAATCCAGGTTCAACTGCTGGGAAATGTGCCTCAAACCAAAACCCCTAATTTTCCTTTATTTGCCATTACTTTGTTCAAGCTTTCTTTTCTTTAGCCAAAGAAAACTGTCACTCTCAACAGCTTCTTAGTATGACAGTTTTTTTGAGCACCAGGCTTACCTTAACTTCAAGCGCGACAGGACCACCCTGTATAGGTAACTTGCAGGTAGGTGTTTTTGCTGCCCCACGGGTTGTATAACAGGATGAATAGCCCCAACAATATATCCTTTAAGATAGTAGTCTTCCACTTTTGTTACGATATCTGGAATTGAATTTATCTTGATGACTTCTGGGTTCGGTGAAGCTGCAAAGAGAATTGCACATTCATGTGTGCACGCTAAAATGCAAAGAGAAATTTACACATTCATAGAGATGAGTTATACATTATTTCTATCTATGTGTGATAAAACTAATGAATAGGAAACATATCCATATGATTTACTCTCAACTAAAGTTACACTAACATGTGTTATATATTTTCTAGATTAATTTCAGGAAAAAGCAAAAGTAACTTTGGGAGCTGGTCGATAGATAGTATTATCAATAATGTTTTAAAGTAGAAATACAAGGCCTTATATATATATTTTCAATTAAGGCAGCTTTATTTTTTAGGATTTCATTTGAGTGATGACATTTCCATTAATAGATATTGAAGACATACATAAGAGAAATAATATTATGTTGAAGAGCTAATTGTTTTAAAGATTCTGAACAATATGAGATGCATAATTTCTCAAGAATGATGTTCATACAAATCTAAAAATTAAAAATGGGAGAAATAGTACTTGTTAAGCAAGAAATGTCAAGTGCTTTTCTTCTTTCCAATTACATTTCAAAAACACTTTTTTTAAGTTTCTCTGGGAGAATAAAAATGATCCTTTTTTTACAGCACTTACATAAATACTTGAGTAAAGAAATTGAAAAAGTAAAGGTCCAGAAGTTCTTTTTAATAAGAAAAAATTCTAAATGTAGAGAAAATTTAAATGCAAAATTGATATGCTATTGAGCATCCCTCTGGAGAAAGGCAAATTTGTAGAAACTATAGAATAGTGCGATCTGTACAGCTTTTAGTAAAAGGGAGAAACGGGTGTGTTCTTTGGTTCTTAATGTTCCAGTAGTTTAAATTAATAATTTAAAAAAACAACTTTACTCTCTATAACAGAATTTCTCATTTTCTGGAAGACAACCAAGAATTAATATCTAGAAATAGACCTGCAGTTTGGTTATCTCTTGAGTAAGAAAACATATGAAATTAACTACAGGCATGGTCAGTGCTGACTGTTGGCCTTCTGTCAGCGTGGTCAGTGCTGTCAGAGCAAAAAGCTGCTGCTAATTGCCTGACCGCAGGAAGGAGGTTAAGAAGCAGACAAGGAAGACGAATCAGAGGAAATCCTCACCTCCTCTTAACATTAATATCCATGTGATAGAACAGAAATCCACTATGTGGATTCATGTGAGCTCATGCCAACTTCTTAAATGAAAATAAAGTACTGAAAGAAAAGTTATATAAATGAGGATGAATCCATTGACTCAAATTTTCATCCTCTTGGATTTAAACTAGTCTACTTGTAGTATATTTTCATCATGACAGATAGGAATAAAAAAAAAAAAAGAGAATGATCCTGGACTTGGAAGAAACAGCTGGGTTTCATTGCAAAACGACGCAGTTCTGCCTGGTTGTGTACCAATCACTCTGTGATTCATCTGGTTTTACTTTTTTTTTTTTTTTAGTATTTTAACTACCAACCCTGATTCCCAAACAAAGAAACTAAAAAACTATAAAATAGAATAAACTGTTAAGACTAAGGAATGAAACATAGCCTAAACTCATTTTTAGAACTATATACGAATCCTACAAAATTTTAAAGAAAATTTTGGCCTTCTAATGGATCTCACTGCTTATTGTAGAAAGTGGAAATGCTTAGCATGTTACAGAAGAACCTTCATAGTCTGGCCTCTGTCTACTTACTCAGCCTTTGCTCTTGTCATCCTTTTACTTGTGTGTCTTGCTGGGGCAGGACCGAGCTCCCAGAGTTCCTGAAGCTGGCACACTGTTTCATGCCACCGGGCCTTTGTTTCCCTTCCTGCTCCCAGGCCAGTTAACCACTCCTTCCTCTGTGCTATGTGTGTTTCCTCCTAGTCCCCTTGTCAGACTGTATTACAGTTCCTTGTATGTGTGTTTGTCTCTGCTGTCAGACTGAGAATTCCTTAAGGGCCAGGAACCTATCTTCTCTTTCTATGCCTAGCATTTTCCTTAGGTCACTATGTTAAGTTGGAAATAATTGTCCATAAGGGGAACAAAGAGGCAAAATTACTGCATAAAAAAGGAAAAGCTATCAAGATTAGCTAGTATAAATGTAAAAAGTAAGGTTAGTAAATTCAGGAACAGCTGCACTTATTCTAGGTTATTCCATGGCTTGTGAGAGAGAGACACAACAGAGAGAGACCACACAGGGAGAGTTGTGGGACAGTGACTCTTCTGATCACAGAAGTGAGGGTGGTCAAGAACACTGTGAGGAAGGTCGTATTCACTTCAGGAGGCTCTAGCTTCAGGCTGTACTTTATGTTCCTTAAGTTAATGATACTTTGGGGAGAAAAAAACACATTGCCATTGAGGTAAAAAGTAATGAGAGATGGAGCTACACTGGGTGTAATTACCTCTACCTTGGAGTGAAGTTTGGAGAGGAATTTGGGACAGGACTGCACTGCAGACAAGGAATGAGCTTGTGGACTTAGCAGATCTCTGGATCCTGCCTTGCTACTGTCACTGGTTTGGTTGGAGTCACCATTAGTTCCTATGCAGTCTTATCTGGTCTACTCTGGCATCATTGCTTGGAAGGAAATCCCAGAAATCAAGAACTCAGTGTTGGGAAAAGTCCTCTTTCCTGTAGCCCTGAGTTAAGAGTTCAGAGCGATTTAGGCAGCCTGATGCTCTGCTTACTCTCGGTGATCCTGCCACCATCCCAGAGAGCAGAACAGTGCAGGAGCCAATTCAGAAAAGGCACTTAATGAGCTCAAAGAGGCACTTAAGTTGTCATTAAACATAGAATATTTGAAAATATTTCAGTTATTCTGTATTATCATTAGATGCTCAGCAGTTAGTAATTAATATTGCTAGACTATTTTAGTTCTATCATACCACCTCCATCGTTAGAGATTGTCTATTATCTGGAGATGGATGGTGGTCATGGTTACACAACAATGTATGTGTACTTAATGCCACTTAAAATGGTTAATATGGTTAAATGGTTGATACAATAAATTTTATGTGTATTTTACCACAATAGAAACGTTGTATGTCAAAGATAATATATATTGTACATGTACCTATTCATATACATAATATATATTTATTTTAATTGTGTTAAAAACATAACAAATTTTACTATCATAACAATTTTTTGGGGGGAGGAGGAAATTAGGTTTATCTTATTTATTAATAATAATAATAAGGTACTGGGGATTGAACCCAGAACCCTGTGTATGCTAAGCATGCACTTTACCACTAAGCTATGCCCTCCCCCTCATAATCATTTTTAAGTGTACAGTTCAGTAGTGTTAAGTATATTCACATTGTTGTGCGATAGACCTCCAGAATGTTTCATCATGCAAAATTGAAACTCTATACCCATTAAATGACTCCTTATTTCTCCCTTCCCACAGTCCCTGGCTTAGAAATTCTCTAAGAGTTTGACTACTTTAGATACTTCATCTAAGTAGAATCATACAATATTTGTCTTTTTGTGTCTGGCTTATTTCACTTATTATAATGTCCTCACAATTCACTCATGTTGTAGCATGTGACAGGATTTCCTTCTTTTTTAAGACCGAATAAGATTCCATTGTATGTATATTCCACACTTTGTTTATCCATTTATCCATCAGTGGACATTAAGTTGTAAGAAAATTCAAAGCTTATTGAAAAAATACTACTTACTTGACAAAAGTAAAACACAGAAATATATAGATTATAGCTGATATCTTAAGAAATTTATGAGTGGAGATGAACATTTTATTTTTGTGAAAGCATGTCTTTGAAAATTGCTACATTTAATACAAGAATAAGGAATGTGCCTTGGCTTGGAAATCTTCCCTTTACCATTACTGAAGGCCAGGTGATAATTATAGTGGGTATCACTACCTGCATGAAGCTGGTTATTTTTCCAAACGGTATGACTAGATAATTCAGAGAGCTTGAGGTGTCAGTCAACAAACCACTTAAGGATCATTTGCGTAAAAAAATATGAGTCAGGTTGTTGCCTGCAAACTTTCCATTTGGTAATTTCTGGCAATATCAAGAAAGCCCCCTCTCAAACTTGCAGAATGGGTGTTAGGTACTTGGGAGAAAGCTCTAGCACTCTTTTAAGAAATGTGGCATTGCCAATACTCTTGACAGCTCAGAGGAGAGAAAACTAAGTGGAAAAATGGGGGCATGAGGATTCTTAGTTCATTCTTGATTCAGAAGAATTGGGTCCTGAGTATGAAGAAGTTTTAGGAATATCTTTATTTCACTTAGCTTTCCTTTTTTATATGTGTAAGAGAAAGACAGAAGGAAAAATTTATGTTTAAAAATGTCTAAAAGAGCTTTCGCCACTGGTAAAAAATAAAATTACTAAGTGATAAGGAAATAGTCATAGTTTAATTTTTTAATATGTGCATTTTTTTCCTAATTGGTACATAAAGTAATGGTGTGTTTTACAATCAACAGTGTCTTGGAGTCAGTGGAAAATGGTAAATTATATAGCAAAGAAGTGATTGCAAAGACATTGGCTAGAAGGATAAGAAACTGAAGAACTATTGGTTTGGTAGTATAGATGCCCTCAATTAAAACAAACATCTAACAGGAATAAATTCTTAGTTCTTTCCTTAAGTCTAAAGCTCACAATGAGAGAAATCTGATTTAATTATGTTCATTTGGTGGGGGAAAGGTGGAAACCCTGGAGTCTTCATCTGACCACAGACTAATTACAAATTAGGAGTTTATCTGATGTGATTATGGGCAGTAGGAAGGGGGCTCATGGAATTCTGTGCTGAGCAGACCATCTCTGGCATACTCCCTGCTTATTTTTTTCTTTTTCACATATATCCCTATCTAAATAATATCAGAATATACTAACGTTCACCTGGCTATCTTGTTTAATATCTTCCTCCCTCACCTGAATGAAAGCTCTGAGAAGGCAGGGTTCATCACCATATTTCTATACCTAGAACAGTGCCTACCAAATCAAGGTTCAATGAATATTGGTAGAATGAACAAGTGGATTGTGTTCAATTTAAGGGCCAAATTAGAGACAGGCAGTTTCAAGCTGGAGTATGTTCCAGAGAAAGTGTTCAGGAGAGCGAGAAGTCTGAAGACCCTGCCAGATGTCCTTATCCATGTGCCAAATAAATGAGGAACAGGATGCCATGTGGATATATCTAAAGGGCTGTCACAGAGGAGAGGCTGGCAGGTGTGACACTAACTGAGCAATGGAGGAGGCGGGTACACAGAGGAGGATTCCTCTGAACTGCAGAGGGGCAGGGCCAAACAGGACTCTGAAGAGCTCAGTTCTCTAAATATATGTATGGCAAAGAAATATGGCCAAAAATTAGAGGTGAGAGAGATTTTTGTCCCACCAAACTGGGAAACAGACTGCTAGCAACCTCAAAAATCTAGTACTCAAAATACCCCTCAGCTTACAAAAAAAGTTCTCACAAAGCCCATCCACTTTTTCCATAAGAGAGGCATGGAGCTATACCCCCCAGCTCCCTCTCTACCAAGCAGCCATTGGACTAGGGTGAAATGTTCCACACTAAGTCATTGAGCACAGTTACACAATTTTTTTCACCTCTGAGTACCACCTGGACTTCTATATCATTATATTTTTCCTTTTAATTTTTCATCCTAAACTTAAATTCATTTCAAAAAGAATTTATATCTCTTATATAGCCATAAAACAGACTCATAATCCATAAGTAGAAAGTTACCTACAAATGTATACAACAAAAAGAGAACACTCATCAGATTCTAGCTGGATACCATTATCTGCCAAAGACTCTGAGCCACAATTCTGCCCTCTCTTTGTTGAAAGGGAGAATTAGCCACTAGAGAGATGTTAAAGACAAACTGATTGGAAGGCTTAAAAAGAACTGAAAAGGGCACAGCTTTCTAAGAGATTCAATGTTATTTAATTCTGTGTTTGTGTGTACAACTTAAAAGGCTTGGAGACCCTACGGGGATGGAAGTAGCAAGGACACAGTGATGGTAGCAAGGGGAACAGATGACATCAGAGGGAATAAAATGAATTATAAAACCAGATAAAAGAACCGTAAAAACTTTACAGATTGAGGTCCCTTAAAGGGCTTTTCACATGTCATTGGCCCAGGTGATAAAGACAATGAAATCATCCCCTCCATTCTATTGTTTCAGAACAAAGTTTTCAAAGGCAGTGATACGCAACACTTAACAGCAATCACCAAGAAGACAGCTGTAGCAGAAGAACACTGGTGCTTAAAGAGGTTCCTGTTCAGGTGGAGAATGCATTTATTTCTAAGGAGCACCTTGTTCTCAGGTGATGTCAAAAAAATCTTCTTGCACTCTCAAGAAAGTAAGGTTATTGTCTTAAGTTTCAGTGTGGAAGAAATGTTAATGCACAAAAGACACACACACACAGATACACACACAGACACACACACACACACACGGAATTTTTGGGAAGAATCACAAATGAGAAATCCAGGAAAGTTATAAAGGAAGAAAAAAATTGTACATCAATACTAATAAGCCTATCTTAACCTAAGTTTTTGTAAAGATCATGTCATTTTGGGCCCAGTGCTTTATATTAATTATTCAACTGTCTCAAGTGTGCATGTTCTTCTGTCTGGAGGTCTGTGTCTTTTGATAAATGGCACTCAGCATAGACATGATAATTATGGTTAAGTGCTTCAAAATACTTATTAAAGCACCGACTGAATGAAAAATTGGTTGTAACATTAACATATTCAATAGACAGAGCTCCAGGATGCTCATGGAGCAGCAGTTTAGAGAATAGGACCAGGAGGTTTGGATGCAAATCCCAGCTCTGCCACTTACTAGCCTGGCAAGGTATTTTGCATGCATGTGCCTCAGTTTCTTCATATGCAGAGTGAGAATAATAACAACAGAGTTTACCCTATAGGGTTGTAAATAAATTTATAAATTATAAAGCATCTGGAAAGTAGCATTTGCTATACAACTGTTGGTTGCTTTGTTGAATTAGGGCCTCCCCTGTGGAAAGAGAGGCAGTGCACTCTTCTCACTAAGAGCATTAGGGTCTGGAAGCAAATCTTCTTGGCTCAAATCATGCCATTTACTAGATCTGGAACAAGTTACTTTGCCTTCTGAGACAGGGACAAACAATAGTATTAACTTCGTAGCGTTGCTTTGATATTAACTGTAAAACACGAGCCCAGGGCCTGGTACAAAGTAAACACTCAGACATGATGTGCCCGCTTGTTGCTGGCCCAGCTCAGAAAAGATAGTTTCGAATGAAGCTGTCCTCAGAGATAAGTCATTGTTGGCTTAAAAAATCTCCAGGAAGATCGCTGTAGAGATCTGGATTTATTCCAAAAGCCTGGCCTGGCTCCCCACCTTTAGAATTCTATGTCAGAGGCCTCTAACTCATGCTCTAGATCTTGGGTCCCTAACTCACATTGTAGATTAGGTGTCCCCAACTCAGGGCCCCTAACTCACACTGATCTACTACACTGAGTCCTGGACTCAAGTGTCAAAGGTACCAGGCTGATAAAACAAGGAAAGGGGCCTGTGCTGGAGGAGGGACTTGCAGAAGACTCAAAACCTCGTCCAAGAGTGCAGCAGCCCTGGCCCAGTGCTGCTGTGTGGGCATGTGGGCCTGATGTAACGGATCTTCTAATTTTTAAGAAAACTCCCAAATCCAGATTCTTAGGCAATATCTCCCAATTTTAAAAAGTGATAGTTAATTCAAATATCTTAACACTCTACACATCAAGTGTGACCTGTCTAAAGGCTGAATACAGCCCATGCCTTGTTGGTTTGCAGCTTCTGTTCTGGTCAACCCAGGGATTCTGCAGCCCAGAGCCTGCCCAGGTCCAGGCCAGGCCACCTAGACCATCTTAGACAGTGCTCAGCATCCTAGGACACAGAAAGTGATTCAATTCTTCTTCACTAGTGGGGATGATGGTGACAGGGGAGGGCTTCTTATCCTACTTTGGGACATTAAACATGCCAGCATCATTCAAGAAAGGTAAACCCAGGAGCAAGGAAAAGAGAAATAAACATGGGAACTTTGTTTAGAAAGTCTCTTCATGTAATCCCCTCGATTTTAAGTAATATTTTAAACTGTGCTGAAAGAGACTGGAAGCCTGAGTCAGCTGAGAGATGTGAGCGAGGGAGTGCTCTGCACGCAGAGAGGGATTATCGTCAGTGCCCTCCAGAGGGAATGACTGTGTCTCCACCATAGGCTCAGTGTTTGAAGCCAAGCCTTTGATTCGGTGTCCTTACACTGGGGCAGTAATATCAGAGACTCTTATTACTTTTTAAACACAGGAAATCATGGGGGAGGTGTGGTTGTTTTGGCTAGAATTTGAACAGCACAGGCAGTTAGCAGCAGCTGCAAGCCATCTCGCTCTTCTGAGCTCCCCAACCACCAAAGAACTGAGTTCTTTCTCAGTTCTTTGGGAGAAGGAACAAATGGTGCTGCTGACAGCATTAATGGGTGTGGTTGGTTGCTGTTCAGTTGATGCTACATATTTGCAAAAGCTTTATTATACCTTACAAGGGTCTTGTAAAGAACTGATGAAGGAAAGTATTTTGTAATTGCTTTGAAAACTATACACTTGTGGGGTGGATTTTTATGATTAAAATGGAAACATGCTGAGGGTTATGCAACATTCTATCATTTATCCTCACAGTTTCTAAAATAAAGTATCAATAATAGACTTTATTATGGTGCTTTGCTTAAAAGCTTCACAAAGATAAAATTTTAAACAGAAAAAGTCACATTCCACCATAAAGCTAAGAACTTGTTCAATGCCAAAAGCTTTGCTCTGATGATGCAACTCCGAAAATAGCCCAAGACATATATCTGTTCTTTCCACCAATTTACTTCTGAAGATCGGTATGTATTTTTGAACTATTTATGAAACATTATTTTCTCAGACAAAAATACCATGTACAAACACTGGCAAGTAATTTTTACCATGTTTTCAAAAGGGAACAGACGGTCAAACTCCATATTATATCTAGCAAATACAGTAAAAAAATAATAAGTAACATGTACCAAGTGCATACTTTGTGCCAGGCACTATGCGAAGTGATTTACGTGCCTAATCTTACAAAACTCTATAAGGTAGATATTATCATTATGCTCAGATGAGGAAATTCAGAGAGATTTGATAACTTGCCCAAATTGTCAGTGAGTGAGTGGTAAGTCTGTGATCGAATCAGAGAGAATGCCTCCAGAGCCAGTACATTCTAGTGCCTACAGGAAAGTAAAACTTCATTGATTTGCATCATTGTTAATTCAGAAGCTGTGAAAATTCAGACATAAGCTGGGTGAAAGCTTTTGACTACTATAAACTGTTAAGCAATTTAATGTAGGCATGTTAAAAGGAGGTATCGGGTTTACTTATCAAAATGTTTTAAATTACTTAGAAATATAAACTACTATGTAAACAACATCCAAATTATGTAACCTTTTATGTCTTCAGTAAAAGCTGCCATCTTTGTAGTCACTCGCTAGCATATTTTTAATTGAAATAATACAACTGTAGTTTTGAAATACACTCAAACCCCAATACAGGCAGATATGCAAAAGATCACACCATGACTGTTTAAAACTCCTGCAGCCTTGTGTTTGCTGCCTCCTTCATGTGTTTCTCTCCACCTATTCTGTTCTATTCCTAGTTCCCACACAGACCATCAAATTGTCTCTTGTCTCTGAGTCTGTACATTTTGTCTTTTAGCCTTGTTTGCCTTCCCCCTACTTCCTACTCAGTCTTATTTTTAACCTTTAAAAAAATCTTTCGTGGGGTAAGAAATGAAACATACCCAAAAATGCAAAAAACGTACTTGAAACTGCCAACATTTGGTAAAAACCATCCATTCAAAAATCAGAAAGTGGTGGGCACTCCAGCAGCCTTCCATGCCACCCTTTCCAATCACAGTCCCCCTCGCCTGCTGTGCGCTACCTTGATTTTTATGGGCCTCACTTCCTTGCTCTTTTTAGTTTGCTATGCAAGAATGCAAGTAAACACTACAGTTTAGTTTTGCCAATTTTTGGAGATTTCTGTAAATGGAATCATGCAGAATGTACTTTTTTCTGTCTTCTTTCACTGAACACTATGCTGGTGAGATTCACCCTGTGTAGCTTGTGTAGTTGTAGCTTGCTCGCTTTCATTGCAGTGTAGCAGAGACAGCAAAGCGCAGGGCCTGTTTTGTTGCATATGGCGTGTTGGCACCACAAGGGCTGAGTTGAGTAATTGTGAGAGACCACGTGGCTTGAAAAGCCTGAAATATTTACTATCCAGCCCTTTACAGAAAACGCTGGCTGACTTCTGCAGTATAGTTTTGCATTGTCTGAGCATACCACAATTTATTTTTCCCGTCTCTTGTTCTTGGATTCCTGAGTTGTTCACACTTTTGGGTTATTACAAATAACCTTCTATGAATGTTCTTGTATGTCCACATGGTACGCACAGGCACACTCTTCCACTGGGTATACGTGTCTTCAGCTAACTAGGTGATGCCAAAGCATTTTTTCCCCCAAATGGTTGTACCAATTTACCAACACCTGCGATTAGCAGTCTTTCTACATTTTAGCCATTTTGGATGATTTGTAGTGTTTTCTTACTGTGGTTTTAACATGCATTTTTCCTGATTACTAATGAGGTTGAGCACATTTCATACATCTATTAACTGTTTGGATTTCCTGTTTTACTAACTACTTGTCCAAGTTTCTTGACCATTTTTCTATTGGGTTGTTTGTCTTTTCCTTTTTGATTTTCAGTTGTATTTTATACATTCTGAATACAAATCTTTGTCTAAGTTCCACTCATTCTTTGACCTCAGATGAGGTGGCACTTCTTTTAAGGAGTCTTTTGGGTCCTACCACTCAGATGGAGGTGCTCTTCCTTCTGCTTCGCTAATCCTCATACTTCTGGCATAGCCGGTATCACAGCGTAGAGCACATGGGTTGTAACTGGATGAGTGTTTATCAGGGCCCACTGGTAGGATGCTCACTAGGATGCAGGTTCATAGACATCAAGGACTAGGCTTTATTTATCTCCATATCCTCACTCTTAGCTCAGTAGGTGCTCAGTAAGTGTTAGTTCAAAGAATGAATAAATGTCCACCCAGATGTAAGAAAAAAACCCTAGATTGCCAATAGAAATGTATTTTCTCCCAACATCAATATTTATTTAAGTGGGTCAACTGTATGCTATTATCAGAGATTCCCTACTCCCTCAGGTCAGAATGGGATCTTTCTCTCCCACAATAATCTAAAATTGAGTTTTTTTATTTTTCTAAACCAAAATATCTCACCATTTCAAACATAATAGAACTCCTCATATAGTTTTTTCACCTGGTAGGAATTTGGACTAGGCACCATGACAGGGATTATTATGTTGATGCTTGAGTAAATTTAGTCATTTTTATTATAAATTTCTTTCTACATATAGCACTTTACATTTGAAAATCTTTTGACTGCCTGAGGAAATACCCAAGAACTTATTAGATTCTGACAGATAAAGAAAATTTAGCTGGACTGGCCTTCCTTCCTTCTTTCTTTCCTCTCTCCCTGCCTCCCATCTATCCTTCTTTCCCTTATTTCTGATCCTTTATTCATCTCTTATTGATTTTTTTAGTTTTAATTTTATTTTTTTATTTTTAGGGGAGGAGATAATTAGGTTTGTTTATTTATGTATGCATTTATGTATGTATGTATTTATTTATATAATGGAGGTACTGGGGATTGAACCCAGGACCTCGTGCATGCTAGGCACGTGCTCTACCATTTGAGCTATACTCTTCCCCCTCTAGTTGATTTTTTTTAATGCATTCTCTTCAATGCCACGTCTTTATTCTTTTTGAAAGTTCTCTAGTATTTAAAATTACTGACCATTTCTTTTTTAAAATTCTTTTTATATTTCCTTTTGGGGAGTGATTAGGTTTACTTATTTATTTATTTTAATGGAGGTACTGGGGATTGAACCCAGGACCTCATGCATGCTAAGCACACACTCTACCACCGAGATATGCTCTCCTCTTCATTTCTTGCTTTTTGAAATCCTCCCTTTCCTTATGTTCTCTGGTGCTACCTAGTCCTACCTGTCCTCATTCTTTGTCATTTTCATTGAGTTCTCCCCACTATGGCTAAATATGCCTGATGACTCAGCCCAAGACACTTATGCTCTGCCCGTATTCCTTCTCTTTAAGACCTTATTTCAGTTCCTCCTGGAAGTCATCATCTCTAGCAGTGCACCTGCAACTCTTTCTTCCAGGATGCTCCACTGCCCCCTCACATGCAATGTGCCTGGAAGGGAACTGCGCTTTCACCACACACTGACCCTCTGTGGGACGCCCCTCCTACTGTAAAAGGCATTATTCCCAGTTACTTGGCTCAGAACCAGGAAGTCATCCTGGACTCCTCATTCTTTCTGTCCCTTCACATCCAGCCAGCCACAGGCCAAGTTCCTCCTTGGTAATGTCTGCTACATTCGCCCCCGGCATCCCACCCTTATTGCTGCCCCTCACAGGTAGTCAGTCTTCTAACTTTTCTCCTCACTTCCATCTGTCCCCACCGCAAGGTCACAATAATCTAAAAACACTTCTCTGTATCTATCAACTACTTGTTCAAAAGCCTTTACAGCTATTATTCCCTGAAGAATCAAGGAATCATTCCTCAGCCAAGTAAGAACATTCTGTACTCCATTTATTTCCAGCTTTACTTTCTGCTTCTATAAAATCTCCCTTAGCTCACTCCTCTATTCAATAGCCCTTGAAAGTACCTCAGCCTCTTGATCTTTTTCTAATTATTTAAGCCCATTTTTTCTTCAGGGTCAGTGAAAGTCTTAATTTGAGTTCCAACTGATCCTATTCAAAACTGATTTTTCCTTTTTCTGACACATCTTGTATCTTGCATTGTAATTTTTCATTCATGAATTCAACACAACTTATTGGCCATTGGTCATGTGCCAAACACTGTGCCAAACACAGTGCCAAACACAGTGATTCAAAGGTGGACGTAGCATGTTTCCTGACTTTGAGGAGCTCACAGTCTTGTCCGGTTTGACCAATTAGAATATAAAATACTTGAGGGCAGAAACTATGTCTTACTCCTTTTTGCATTTCCACTACTTATGAGCACCTTCTACAGAATACACACATCAAAGTATTTATTACCGTTAACAGTGATGATAGAAGACAATGAGAATTTCTTGTTCAATAATTAAGAAACAAGCTAGAGGCCAGCAACAGTTTATGCAATATATTTTACATAATTCTACTAGAAAGTCAAATAAGGAAACTACCATCCATCCTTCTGTTAGGTGTTTTTAGTACGGTAGAAACTCTTTTTAATCATAAAGCTATACATGCTCTAAACAATCCTTAAGGCTATGGTGATTCAGATTGTTTTCTGGGATTGCCCAAGGAGGTGGACCAAGGAGGTTTTGCATCATTTGCAGAGTTAATTTAACTTTTCACTAAGAAATTCTATAACATACTCAAATATATACTCATACATACTCATAAATACACACAAATAGATTACTATGCAATAATTCAGAAAATTTATCATAAGAATTGTGCTGAAATCTCACTAGTGTAGTTGATAGACCTGGCATGAAGCCAGAAGGGATAATAATAGTTTTATTAAGTGCTTACTAAGTGCCAGGTACCTTTTCGAGTAGATTATCTTGTATTATTGCCTTTAATCCTCAAAACAACTCTACATGTAAGCACTATCAGAATCCCCATCTTACAGACGAGGAAGCCAAGATCAGCAAAGTTTACAAACTTGCCAACTTAGTGAGTGAAAGAGCCTAGATTCAGAACCCAGGAACCTGACTCCAGAGTCTTATGTGCTTAATGATTAAGCTATTATTTCTCCCATTGAAATATATAAATAATGGCTCAAAGTACCCGCCTCAACGCCCTAAAAAAGTGTGGGAAAGGCAAACACACAGAGAATGGAACTAAATAGAAAACAGATATATAAATTATTCAAGATAATTATAGCCACCACAAAACAGGGCACTGGAAATTTCAAAGGGTCTCCTATTGCCCCACTGGGACTTGACTCTCTGTCCCATGCTCTCTGTTCGGAAAAACAGAGGAAAGCAAGGTAAGAGACAGGCTCTTCAGAGCACACACAGCTATCACCAGACCATCTTGTTTCCTGAAAGGTTGGCTCACTGCACATGGCCTCTGAGACGCAGGAGGTACCACTGTTCAGTACTCCTCACAGAAATCCCCAGCCAGAGGGCCAGTGTTGAACGAAGAGGGCTGGCATGCTTTAACTCCCCGCATGACTCACCCCTCTACACAGTGGAGGGGCAGGTGTGGGGCAGAGACAACTGAAGGGGGGAAGGTGTGGAGCTGGGCTGATAGAGTCTTCGCCTCTGAGGCAAAGGCAAAGGCAAAGGCAAGGACAAAAACAAAGCAAAACAAAAACCATGTGGAACAACTGGAGAGAAAAGGAGCACCACGAGACTAGGTGCCTGACGAAATAGGAACCATGTGCAACTTTAAAATGTGTGCCTGCTATCTATGTTTGCAGACTATGCCCTTACACTTTATAATGTAATACTCTAGCACCTCCTCCAAAAACCTGGAGTAGAAGGTAGAAATGTTACTCCTTTCACAGAGAGAAGGGCTTCTGATAATAACAAAACCAGAATGACTTCTGAAGAAAGCTTTAGATATTTCTGATTCAAGGATGGCTGTATTTAAACAAATTTGTTTGAAATAGCTAGCATTGTTGTGAAGAAATAAGTCAGAAAAAAAATTTTAATTACTTTAAAACCTATGGGGATGGTGCAGCAAATCTGAAAACGCAGATCAAAATGGCTCTGGCCTAAACTTTATGAATAGACAAGGTTTTGAGATTAAGGAAAGTATATGTTTGTGTCCTATGGATTTACAGAAACTAGTCCTAAAAATAATTGACAAGGACAATCAGTGGAGAAAACACAGCACCACATCACGAATATTTTCTCAAATGAAGGTTTTTTAAAACGTGTAGAAAAAATTAATATGCGTGGTTACTTCTGTGATTATCATTATCCAAATTCACTCTTAACTTTCATAATTAAAAAGAAAGCTAAGAATATTGACATTTTCCCCTTTGGTAGTCTTAGCCTTAAATAAAAATGGAAATGTGAATATGTTAAAAGTATATGTACAGATTTTGCATATGTCTCTGGAAGGGAGTTTGCTTGCTGGCTAGTTTAATTTTTGACAAAGAAAAATGGGCTGCTCTTGCTTCTTGCACAAAGATGCACTGTTCACAGAGCAAACCAAAAAATGGAGAATTTGTATTTAAGTTGAAAAGAAATTAAGATCATATCCAAAATAATTTACTTAGTAAAAACTTTTGATTAATTGGTAAAATGTGTGGTTTATTAGAATTAAAAGTAAAACTTTGTAATAAGAACTTAAAATACTGATATCTGGAAATTCTAACAGCAAGCAAGACACTCTAAATTTCATTGTTAATACCCTGAAATTAAAGATATAGTTCTGCTTTTTAAAAACTCAGTTTTATCAATGTGGTTGTACAATACTCTGAAGTTTCCACAAGAAGTGAGGCAAAGTGTTTGTGAAGTCCGTCTGCCTCTGTTCCTTGCACAGGGCTGCCATCTGGGCTTGTTTATTTGTGTTTCCAACTTTCTGGAACAGGGAGTTTCTCTGTTAGGGACAGGGCACCAAGCAAAGGAAGTGTCTTACAGAAGACTATCTCTTTTTTCCTTTTTTACTGTATTTTCAAACTTCAAGTTTAGTTTGGTCAAAAATATCAAATGACTAGCACAATCATAAAATTTAACAGAGTTGGAAGCCTCAGAATTGTCTTAGCAGACACTTCCACTTGATGCAAGTAATATTTCCTACATGCTACCTTTTTGTGCCTTTCAGATCTTTTTCAAAACACAAACTGTCATTAAGGCTATAGCTATTTGGCCTGGAAATCAAATATTTTTTTCACGTACCCTTCTACAAATAAGCATTTGGTTTAAAAATGAAAGAAATATTTCCAAGCAGTTTTTCTAATTTTATAAAGCACATATGAGCCAAATTTACAAAAACAAAGCAAACAAAAATCTTTCAGAATGTAATTAAGAAACAAAGCATTATTGTTAGATTGATTGTACAATCTGATTATGAAGAACAGTTTAAAAATTCACAAACCAACACTGAAAAAAAACTAGTAGTCCCTTATCTTTGAAATCTTTCATTTAACAAATAAAATAGAAACAAAAAGTACCTTGTAAAGTAAAATCCAGCAATACATATTCGTAAGCAAATTCTGTCTTTGTTTCCACTTGCGGTCTCTTCAGGGTAGAAAATATTTTTCCAGGGCTGCTATCATCAGAGTCTTCTAGCTTTCTAAGTCCGCACCCCATGGCAAAATCTGTAAGGAATTAAATTGCAGGATAGGGGAGGGAGAGCAGCAAATTCTGTTGTTTAAGCTGCAAAAAGAAAGTTACAGACTTAACTGCTTTGATTTTTTCAGCTAAACCATAGATACTCAAAAAGAAAACATTTGAGTCCAAAGAAAGGAGCTGAAGACTTTTTCTATCCATTTTTCTGTGAAGTCGTTGAACCCATGATGATTAAGCTACAGCTCCGGGAGGCTGGGCTTGATCTTAGGAGAAACATGCAAGCTGCTACAACTTAGCGGAGAATTTCCATGCCACGTCAATTTACAGCCAGCCCCCTACCAGAGTTCTGTCGCTCAGGGCACCAACAGGGCTTTGTCTATCCCAGTTGGCTGGATGATAAAGGAGGTGTACAAAAACGGAAATAAAAAGGCAAAAGTGCAAATCAGATGGAATAATCTACAAGTAGAGGATATATTCAGACATAATGGCATGCAATTTCTGATTCTGTTTTCTCTTTTCCCTCTTTCCTGTGCCCACCCCCTCCTTCCTCCCTGCTACTACCAAGAAAGCAAAAGGAGAGAGAGAGGGGGAGAGAGAGAGAGAGAGAGAATGAAAAAAAAAATGGATTCTCAATGTGGTTGGAAAGAAAAATCATTTCCAGAAAGGAAGTCAGCTTTATGAGGAAACTGCTTCTGGAGAGTAAAAGGAGAAAATTTAAAGTTAAAAAAACCCCACTTTAGTCTTTAGATAGCACTTTTGAGGGTTTCTTTCCACATGAAGTTTTGTTGTGCTGGAAAAAATCACATAGTAGTTAAAACTGCCACATATGAAATTTTTTATTAAGTATCATAATAAAAAGACTTCACAAAGGAGACACGGTAATATGGATAATTAGTTTCCCTAACATTCTTAAAGTTTAAAATACTCTACTGTTAGAAGGCTTATGATAATAGTAACACTTCCAGTTTCCAGAGTATCCTTAAAAAAAACAACTGACAACTTGATTCATTCCGTCTCATAAAATGCCATTTACCTGAAGTCAAAAACAATTTATAATGGACCAATTATAATGAGTGTTTATTGTATTTTACCATTTATCGTCCAGTAGTATGGTGTACTTATCAAAACTGTGAGCTTTGGCATCAGTCCGCCTGGGTTCAACTCCTGGTTCCAATGCGTACTAGAGACGTGATCTTGGGCAAGTTACTGGATCTCTTCAAGTTTCAATTTCCTCCTCTATAAAATGGAGTTAATAATAGTACTTACTTCATAGGCTTGTTATGAAGGTTGAATGAGATAATCTTATCTCATATCTTAACATCACGCCTGGCAAATAGCATAAAACAAATTTGTTAATGTGTTTACATTATAAAACAGGGTTGAGAGTAGTAACAGAAAGGAAGTGATTCTGCTACCACTCCCATTTACAAACTAAACCTGGATCACATTTCAGATTTTAGGGAACACAAACCTGGAAAGATTTTTCAATTACATTGAAGAGTACACATGAAAACTCTCAAAGGGAGCTGGATTATTTAGTTTGTAGATCCCTATGACCTCTTGTCTCTTCCTTTTGCTTGCTTGTCTTTAAATAGTTTACTTCTCAGAAATGTTTTTCACAGAGGAAAATTCCACAGTTATTCATTCTCAAGGATGAGCATGGTGGTAAGCAACTTCTGGGTAAACTTGGCTAAAAAGACAGCAGACTGACCTAGTGTGACTCATTTGACTATTCCCAGTGCTTTCAAGCCTGTCATTCTTCATGTCCTCTTTTGTAGGACGGGCTATGAGCTTCTGGATAGCAGACGTAGACTATCTGGAGTTCACTAGTCCCTACTGCAGTGGCTGGAAGATTATTAAGTACTCATTATATTTGTTAAGTGCCTGCTATATTCCTGGCACTAAATTAGATGCTCGCTGGGCACACAAGTTGACTAAACATGGCCTCTGCCCTAAAGAAACTTAAGGCTTAATGTGGAAGATAGACTTACAAACAGATAATTTCAATTTGATTTGGTAGCTGCTAAGTTAGAAGTATGCATAGGGTGCTTTAGAAACTCAAGAAGGGTGCTCTAACTCAGCTTTAGGGTGATTTCTGAGCTGTCTTGAAGGATGAATACGCGTAAGATAGAGAAAGGTGGGGAGCACGTGCCAGGAAAAGGGGAAAACATGGGCAATGTCACAGAATCATGAAACAGCATGGCATGGACTTGAAGAGACACGAAGCAATTGAGAATCACTAGAACATAAACTCTGAAAGAAGACTAAGCTGTAAGGGAGGCAAGAGCTAATTGTAACAGCTTTTATATGCCACACAAAGGGGATTTTGACTATTTCATAGGCAACAGAGGAGAATCAAATAATCAAAAGGAAAAATCAAAGGAGGAGTTTGAAATAGGTAAGTGACATTAGTTTGTGCCTTTGATGGATCACAATGGCTGCTTTAAGGAAGATGGTGATCCATCACTTAATCATTTTTCTCTCCCAAAGTCCAACAGAGTAAAATTTTATTTGATGCTTAATGATGTTTCAAAACACATTTGCATGTATCAATATGGCACACACTTCTGCTATTTTAACAATTAAATGGGATTTCACTGTATTAATACAGTGCTTTATATGTAGAATTTTGGCTATTTCCAAAGTTTTATGGTGAAGAATTTTGTAAAGATTACTTTTCCCCCTACTTTGGATTATTTCCTGAATACTTAGATTCTATTTCATAAATGGTCAAAGGAAGTAGTTTACATACAAGGAAATCAGAAAGTAATAAGCAAGAGAAAATGTATTCTAATGAGTAAATAATTCATTTATATTACTTATAGAAATATGTGGTTGGCTATAAACTGTTTAAGGTATTAACCTTAGATTTTTTTTTCTTTAAAACTGTATTTTGGTCAGTAAGGTTTTGTTGGTTATCACATATATTTGCTCCATACCTCTTTAATGCTTGTGCATTTTTTTGTTTGCTTTTGTCATTATTTTAAAACATATTTTTTAATCAAAGTATAGTCGGTTTACAATGTTGTGTTAATTTCTGGTGTATAGCATAGTGATTCAGCTATGCATATACATTCCTTCTCATATTTTCATTATAGGTTATTACAAGATATTGAATACAGTTCTCTGCGTTATACATAGGACCCTGTTGTTTATTTTTTTTATATAGTAGTTTGTATCTGGAAATCCCAAACTCCCAATTTATCTCTCCACCTTGGTAACCATGTTTGTTTTCTATTTCTATGAGTCTGTTTCTGTTTTGTAAATGAGTTCATTTGTGTCTTTTTTTTTTCAGATTCCCATGTTAAGTGATATATGATATTTTTCTCTCTTTCTGGTTTACTTAGAATGACAATTTCCAAGTCTATCCATGTTGCTGCAGATGGCATTATTTTATTCTTTTTTATGACTGAGTAGTATTCCACTGTAATGGGTTTTATATGCCACAACTTCTTTATCCAGTCATCTGTCAATGGACACTTAGGTTGCTTCCATGTCTTGGCTATTGGAAATAGTGCTGCTATGAATATTGAGGTGCATTTATCTTTTCAAATTAGAATCTTCTCTGGATATATGCCCAGGAGTGGGATTGCTGGATTATATGGTAAGTCTATTTTTAGTTTTTTAAGGAATCTCCATACTATTTTCCATACTGGCTGCACTAAAGTATATTCCCACCAACAGTGTAGGAGGGTTCCCTTTTCTCCACACCCTCTGCAGCATTTATCATTTGTGGACTCTTTAATGATGGCCATTCTGACTGGTGTGAGGTGATACCTCATTGTAGTTTTGATTTTCATTTCTCTGATAACTAGTGATATTGAGCTTTTTTTTCATGTGCCTATTGGCCATTTGTATGTCTTCATTGGAGAAATGTTTGTTTAGGGCTTCTGCCCATTTTCTGACTGGGTTTTTTTTTTTTTTGTTATTGAGTTGTATGAGCTTAAGCCTTTGTCAGTGGCATCATTTGCAAGTATTTTCTCCCAGTCCATACATTGTCTTATTTATAGTTTCCTTTGCTGTACAAAAGCTTGTAAGTTTAATTAGGTCCCATTTGTTTATTTTTGCTTTTATTGCTATTGCCTGGGTACACTGCCCTAGGAGAACATTGCTAAGATTTATGTTAGAGAATGTTTTGCCTATGTTTTCTTCTAGGAGGTTTATAGTTTCTTGTGTCATGTTTAAGTCTTTAAGCCATTTTGTTTATTTTTATGTATGTGAGGGAGTATTCTAACTTCATTGATTTACATGCAACTGTCCAGCTTTCCCAGCACCACTTGCTGAAGAAGAGGATGTCTTTTCTCCATGTGTATTCTTGCCTTCTTTGTCAAAGATTAATTGACCATAGGTGTGTGGGTTTATTTTGAGGTTCTCTATTCTATTCCATTGATTCATATGTCTGTTTTTGTGCCAATACCATGCTGTTTTGATTGCTATAGCTCTGTAATATTGTCTGAAGTCTGGGAGGGTTATTCCTCCAGCTTCATTCTTTTTCTTCAGTATTGCTTTGCAACTCTGGGTCTTTTGTGATTCCATATAAATTTCAGGACTATTTGTTTTAGCTCTGTGAAAAAAGTCCTGGGTAATTTGATAGGGGTTGCATTAAATCTGTAGATTGCTTTGGGTGGTATGGCCATTTAAACAATATTAATTCCTCCAATCTAAGAGCATGGGATATCTTTCCATTTCAATGCTTGTACATTTTTAGACAAACCCTTTTAGTCAAAAATTTTTTCCACATCTCCACTTTGTACTTAAGAAAAATGTACATTTCTTCAATAGTATATTTCTCCACTTGAGACACATGTTCTGTTTTCTGTTTTGTTTTTGTTTTTTAATAAATAAACTTGATATTTTGGAATAATATTAAGTTCACAGCAAAATTGAGCAGCACGTACAGAAAGTTCCCATATACCCCCTTGTCTCCCCACATGCACAACTTACCACTGACATCTAGCATCATCTTGTTGCATTTGTTACAATCAGTGAAACTGCACTGACACAACATTATCATCCAGAGTCCACAGTTTAGATTAGGGTTCATTCCTAATGTTGTGTATTCTATGGGTTTTGACATACACTGACATGTACCCACCATGATAGTATCATACAGAGTAGTTTTCACTGTCTTAAAAATCTGTGCTCCATCTATTCATCCCCCCTCCCTTACTTCTTGTTTAACTCTGATGTATCTGGAAATTGTAATACAAAGGGTAAAATACAGATCTAAGTCAATCCTTCCCACTCTGATACCCAATTGTCACAGCCACATTTATTTTCATAGATAAGCTTTTACCAATTGTGTGTCCCCAGGCTTGTCATATATTGAATACTTACAGTAATCAGGATACAGTTTTGAAATAAACATTTTCTAACATTGCTCATTTTTTCTGTATTGAATTATATTTGCAGCCAGTTGTAGATTTCAGGGATAGCTTTCAGTTCTGTATCATAAAGGGGGTTTTCCGAAGTGCAGACGCTTACGTGGCTGGATATGATGCAGATGTATTATCAGTTCTTATCTATGCTCTAGGATGGACTCACTTGGTCTTTGAATGAATGAATAAACCTTATGAAAACACTCTGCATAACTGGCAGCATATTAATCTCATAGTTACTACTCAAGTTTGGAACACTTGAGTTCACCAGTCTTAAAGCTTCTGAGAGATAATATGTATCATCCAACCCGTTTCCTACAGGGAAAAGTTTTTGCATAATAGTAATTTTGAAATCCAATCTATTTTATCTGGCCCTGATCCCCCCAAATAAATTCAATAGTTTTATGGAGTGCATACTATGTATGTAAGGCACTATGTGGACACAAAGATTAAAAAGCCAGTTTATGCTCTCCAGAGTTCACAAGCTAGCAGAATAACATTGAGTTTTAACTATTTAATATACTATTAGTTTCATAATATAATCAAACTTCCTAAGTCATTAGTGACTTTTTGAAAGTACTACTTATTGAAAAAGCCATTCTTTCTTTAATGATTAGAAATGCCACACTCATCACATATTTCATAGCTATATAGACTAAGAATTGTATTTTAACTTTTCACTTAGTTCTCTAGTCTGGCTTCTCAATATCACATATTAAAATTTTTTTATGGCTTTCTAATCTTTCAATATCCATCAGTTCACAATATTATTATTCTTTAAAACATACTGACTATTCTTAACTATTTATTCTTCTAGATGGGAAATTTTCAAACTATGTATACAGAGTCCTCTGGTTCCAAAGAGGTGCCAACTTTGGTGACAAGACTGGGCTTTGATCATGAGGGGAGGCCAAGCACTCTTCCTTTAAACAGAATATCTTAGTTTTATCAGTTTCATATACCAGTAACAAATAATTAAAAAAACATAATTTTCAGAAAAGGACACCATTTACATTATTGATAAACTATGCAGTTTCAGAAATAAATCTACCAAAATATAAGCCAAACTTGTATGTAGAAATTATAAAATTTTAACAGCATTTAAGGGGACTTAAGTAAATGGAGAGATATGCATAGACATTTTAAGGAACACTTAGTATTGTAAGTATATTTCCCCCCAACCCCTTAATACCTATTATTGAGCTATACATTTAATGCAATGGTGACCTTAATCCCAACAGGTTTTTTTTTTTTGCATAAAATTTGTCAAGTTGATTTTAATATTTATGTGGAAGACAAAAGGGCCTAGAATGTCCAAGATACTTCTGAAGAATGAGGAAAGATTAGTTCTTTATATATTAAGACTTATTATAAAGCTATAGTAATTAAAGCTATTTTTAGCAAGGCATAGACAAATTAACCAATGGAACAGCATAAAGAGTCTAGAAACATAAATATGCATATGTGGAAATTTAACATATGATGGAGGTGGCCTAGCGGATCAGTGGGAAAGTGGACTTGCAACAATTAGCTATCTATATGGATAAGAACTGGATCCCTGTCTCATATCATATATAAAAATTTCAATTCTACAGAAACAATTTGAACATCAAAAGCAAAAAGTTTATACTTTTATATGAAAATATGGATAAATATTTATCATGACATCAGAGTACTGTGTATTTTTAAGGCAAAAAAGATAATCATAAAATACTCCTAAATAATTAATTGTAAAATGACAATCATAAGATATATTTTAATAAATTCTACTATATTAAAATTAAGAACTTCTATTCATTAAGCCCCTTTAATGTGAAAGGACAAATTGATAGATGATATCTCAACCATTGAAGGAACAGTATCAAGAATATGTAAAGAACTCCTGCAAATAAATAAAAAGGCAAGCCAATAAAAATAGGCCCCAAATCTAAAAAGTTACTTCACAGGCAAAGAAACATACGTAATTAATAAATATATGAAGAGATTCTTGACTTTACTTCTATTTAGGGAAATGCAAATCAAGACCACAGTGAGATAACATCTTATTGGGGTAAAATACACATAATGTAAAATTTACCATTTTAACCATTTTAAACTATTCAGTGGCATTAAGTACAGCTGACCCTTGAACAACATCAGGGTTAAGGGCACAGACCCTCCGTATAGAGAAAAACCCAACCATAACTTTACAGTAGGCCCTCCATATCAGTGGTTCTACAGCTGTGAATTGTGTAGTGTGGGTTTATTGAAAAAAATTGCATACAACTGTATAAACCCATGTTGTTCAAGGGTCAGCTATACACTCACAATATTGTACAATGATCATCACTATCAA
Organism: Camelus bactrianus; assembly: GCF_048773025.1. Taxonomy (NCBI): domain Eukaryota; kingdom Metazoa; phylum Chordata; class Mammalia; order Artiodactyla; family Camelidae; genus Camelus; species Camelus bactrianus. The sequence goes on along the minus strand of NC_133543.1, from coordinate 81,089,372 downwards.
GTTCCACTATCAAGTTTTCATCACTTCCAGAAGAAAATTCATATCCTTTAAGCATTCCTTTACTCTCCATTCCAACTTTCTCCCAGCCCCTGGCAACCACTAATATCCTTTCTATCTCCATGCATTTGTCTGTTCTGAATGTTTCATATACTGGAATCTACAACATGTGGTCTTTTGTGCCTGGTTACTTTCGTTTAGCCTAATGTTTTAAAGATTTATCTGTGTGGTGGCATTTATTAGTACTTCATTCCTTTTTATGGCTGAATAGTATTCCACTGCATGGATATATCATATTTGTTTATCCAGTCATCTGAAGATACTAGCTATTTGGGTTGTTTCTACCTTTTGGCTATTGAGAATAGTGTTTCTATAAATATTAGTGAGATAACATTTTATACTTATTTGGCTGGAAAAAATTAAGAAGTAGATAATATCAAGTATTGGGGAGATGTCTTTAACGGTATGTTGTTGAGGGGAATGTAAATTTATTTAATCATGTTGGAAAATAGCATAACCTTGTGAAATCGAACTTTCACATCCTCTGTGATGGAGCAATAGCCCTCCTAGATATGTACCCATGAGAAATATTAGCATATAAGTACTGGGAGATATGAGAAAGTTAATAGTAGTATTGTTTCTGAGAGCCAAAAACTTGAACCTCTCAAATGAGCATTTCCAGCCATTTCTTTCAAGGAGTTCTGATATAAAGGGAAGAAAAGAAATGGAGCATTAGTGGAGGCTGAAAATTTTTTTCTTTTTAAAATGGGAGAAAAAAAAATAGCATGTATGTATGTAGAAGAGTTGATTCCCCAGACAAGGGAAAAAAGGAATTGGGGGCAGGGAAGAATTTCTGGAGAACCTGACTTCTCAGATATTTAGTCTGGATTTGCCTTCTGGTTCTGGAGGGTCCTGTACATACCATCCAGTTTTAAGTTTTACCTATCCTCTTGCCCTTCTTAAACTGCCGGATCAAATAGAGGACATCAACTAACCACCCAAAGGAAATTTGCTGTACCTACTGTAACTCCTACAGAGCATTTGATTGGTCTACTTTCTATATCACTACAGCAATTAGATCCAACTCACTACATGCCTCAATTAACAAATTATTATACAGCAGTCAAAATGAATTAATAAGAGTTATAGGCAAAACATGATCAATCAACTACATGTAGTATGATATCCTTTTTTAGAATGTTTAATGCAAGCAAAATTAAACAATATGTTACTTAGACATACTATGTACGTAATAACATAAATGCCAAAGTACAAAATTCAGGACAATGATTACCTCTGGGAGGAAGACAGGAAGACACGCAGAAAAGGAGCACATTGATCGAAATCATTGGTAATCTCCTAGTTCAGTGGTTCTCAAACGTTAGTGTGCATCAAAATCACCTAGAAAACTCATTAATACCTAGACTGCTAGGTGCTGCCCCCGAGTTTTTCATTCAGGAGGGGTGATGGGACTTAAGAATATTCCTTTCTTAAAAAAAAGATGGCCACTCACAGACCAAAGATGAGAGTATGTCATATTGCATTCCAGCTTTCTGGATCTCAGTAATCTTTTGCAAAGATTGGGCACATCACAAGTCTACCTCTTTCGTTGATTCAACAAAAATTGTGTTTGGAGGAAAGATTTCTCTTACTTTTTCAGTTCTTATTCTTCCGTCAAGTGCTTTAGGTCATTATTTTTCTTCCCTCCCTCCCCCTCTTCCTTCTGGATTTACTGTGCCAACTAGGTTCTGAGGTAAAATTTATATGCTATGTCAAATCCTTCCGTTGACCAGGGCATATGTAAAGGGTATACTGTTGCAATGTGCCACTGACTGCTGTTTGAGTAATACCTGAATACAACATTCTCGCCCACAAGCAACTCAGCCTGGAGAAAAAAGCCAGACTTATTAACATAAAATTACAACCCAAGGCAGGACACGCAGTACGTACAGAAAGGTAAAGATTTAACTGCTTTCGTAACCTGCCACACACCCGGTTCCTCTAAGCTACCTCTCTTGCGCGCTCCCACAATTCACAACCGCTGTACGGCGGCGGGCGGAGGGAGAGCGCGGGCGGGCCGGCGGCGGGCCGGCTCTCGGGCGGGACTTCATTGGCTTTCTGGCCGGAAGCGGCGGTGCTGCCCGGCTGCGCATGCGCCCCTCACACGTGCTTCTAGAACGCCCCCTCCGCTGCTTCAGTCCGCCGGAACCATGCTGCGAATTCCTGCTTTTCGGCTGTTAGGACGCGCGGGGGCGAGTAGGGTCTCGCTCTTGGAGGACTTTAGCTTACGCCACTACAGTTCGGGCGCTCTCTGTGTCCGCGACGATACAGGCGACGCGCGCGCCTACTTCACGACACCCATTTTCTACGTGAACGCGGCGCCACACATCGGGCACCTGTACTCGGCACTGCTGGCGGACGCTCTGTGCCGCCACCATCGCCTCCGAGTTCCCAGCGCCGCTGCTACGCGATTCTCCACTGGGACGGACGAGCACGGCCTGAAGATTCAGCAGGCAGCAGCTGCTGCGGGCCTGGCCCCGTCCGAGCTATGCGACCGAGTGTCTGCCCAGTTCCAGCAGCTTTTCCGGGAGGCTGACATCTCCTCCACCGACTTCATCCGCACCACTGAGGCCCGACACCGGGTGGCTGTGCAGCATTTCTGGAGGGTGCTGAAGGCTCGAGGTCTTCTCTACAAGGGGCTCTATGAAGGTTGGTATTGCGCCTCCGACGAGTGCTTCCTGCCTGAAGCCAAGGTCACCAGGCAGCCGGGCCCGTCGGGGGATTTGTGTCCTGTATCTCTGGAGAGCGGGCATCCAGTCTCCTGGACCAAGGAAGAAAACTATATTTTCAGGCTTTCCCAGTTCCGGGAGCCTCTCCAGAGGTGGCTGCGGGGCGACCCCCAGGCAATCACCCCGGAGCCATTCCACCACGCAGTCCTTCAGTGGCTGGAGGAGGAGCTGCCGGACCTATCCGTCTCTCGAAGGAGTAGCCACTTGCACTGGGGTATTCCAGTGCCCGGGGACGATTCGCAGACCATCTACGTGTGGCTGGATGCCTTGGTCAACTACCTTACTGTAATTGGCTACCCAAACGCTGAATTCAAATCTTGGTGGCCGACCACCTCTCATATCATAGGCAAGGACATTCTCAAATTCCATGCTATCTATTGGCCTGCCCTCCTCTTAGGGGCCGGTATAAACCCACCACACCGCATCTATGTCCACTCTCACTGGACGGTCTGTGGCCAAAAGATGTCTAAGAGCTTGGGCAATGTGGTGGATCCCAGGACTTGCCTTGATCGCTATACTGTGGATGGCTTTCGCTACTTTCTCCTTCGGCAGGGAGTCCCCAACTGGGACTGTGATTACTATGATGAAAAAGTTGTTAAGTTGTTGGATGCTGAGCTGGCAGACTCTTTAGGAGGGCTCTTGAACAGATGCACTGCCAACAGAATAAATCCTTCTGGGACCTATCCGGCTTTCTGCACTACCTGCTTCCCCAGTGAGCCAGGGTTGGGGGGGGCATCAGTTCGTGCTCAGGCAGAGGACTATGCTCTGGTGAGCGCAGTGACCACTTTGCCCAAGCAGGTAGCCGACCACTATGATAACTTTCAGATCTATAAGGCTCTGGAGGCAGTGTCCACCTGCGTCCGGCAAACTAATGGCTTTGTCCAAAGGCATGCACCATGGAAACTGAACTGGGAGAGCCCAGTAGATGCTCCCTGGCTGGGTACTGTGCTTCATGTGGCCTTGGAATGTTTGCGAATCTTTGGAACTTTGCTCCAGCCTGTCACCCCAAGCCTGGCTGACAAGCTTCTGTCTAGGTTAGGGGTCTCTGCCACAGAGAGGGGCCTTGGAGAGCTCTATTTCTTGCCTCGATTCTATGGACATCCATGCCCTTTTGAAGGGAGGAGGCTGGGACCTGAAACTGGGGTCTTGTTTCCAAGACTGGACCAGTCCAGGGCCTGGCTGGTGAAAGCCCATAAGACCTAGAAACTCAGTTCTTACTAGCTTGTGGTAAAAAAGCAAATGTATTATTTTCTTATTTTGCATTTTCAGGAAAGTTATACTAATGTCTTCTAAAGTGTTGTGTCAAACGAGCACATAAATAACGTCCCTGTGAAAAGAGGTTTGTAGCCTTTCAGGAGCCTACTCCCTACTCCTCAGTTCTCTGTATCCATTAACCACTGTCCTTTGTACCCCAGTGTCTCTAAGAGATCTCCAGGGGAAATATGGGTAAGAGACAACTTTGCTGATACTGTTCCTTCTCCTGGTGCCTCCTTCCAAACCACAGCTACGTTATTTGCCCAATACTACCTCTCATGGCTTGTTTTTCATTGGCCTGGCCTCTGCTGGGCAAATTAATGAGAGTGGGGGTTGGAGGCCCCCTACCTCAGCTTTTACTTTGTTATATATTTTGGGTCTCCTATTAAAAAGAGATTGTTTCATTAAACCGTTAAAAACCAGTGTCCTAGACTACGTGATTTTTGCCCATGTTTATATTTTCAGCTCTTAACTGTGACTCTCTTCTTTGCTAAAGTACAGTAGTTGTGCTTTGTAACATTACACTTCAACCAGTAGATGGCTCTAGTCTCACATATTTAATTACTTAACATTGAGGTTTCAGAATATTTAGAGTAAATTTTCTCCCTCCTAATTTTGCATAATTTAAATTTAAAGAAAAATTTTGTTCCTTTATTTAAAATAAGGATAACTGCAACCATGCTGTTTTACAGAAAGCTTTGAAAGAAGATCAGAATCCTCAGTTTTTATCAGACTACTGAAAAAGGGTATTTACTCTTAAATGTTTAGTAAGCTGATAAGTAAATGTATCAAGTTTGGACTATATGATAAATTATAAAGCTCTCTTGAGGTACTTGGTATGATAAAGTTTTTTTTTTATAACAACAGGTTTATAGGTATGATTTAAAAAAATTTGTAGATAGTTCAGAAAGGCAATATTTTCTCTATATTTCTTGGTCTTTTTTGTTATCCACATACATAATTTACCTTATATGATTTGTTTTGGTCAGTCAGGAACTATAACACAATATAGAAATTGTGGAATAGCTATTATAAATGTTAATACATTTACTTTCAAGTACTCTTTACTGATTATTTCTTTTGCTCCTTTAACTTATTAAAGTTTAAAAGTTTCTAAGTACCTTATTCAGATCTGTTCTGTTGCATTTGTTGAAGGTGGTGGTGAAGGGAGGAAGTGATCAGTGCTCCAGGAATCTCAAACTGGATTTAGGGATCTCTCCAAGTCTCCATAAGAGAATATCACAAAGAAGATGTTAAGGTATCATTTATACAATGACTACAACACAGTAAGCCAGCATTGTATCTTATAGGTGACTGGATAGCAAGGGCAAAGTTTAAAATGAGAACTTGCCTTGAGATATCCATTCTAAGCATGGTAGCAAAGCAGAGAGGGCTCACTATGAAGTAAACTATTAATGCTGGTAGTTCCCCCAGATTTATTCAGCTCATTTCTGTTTATTAATTGGTGTTGTGAGAGTTTTCTGGCTGCTTGGAAAATTGCTTAGAAAAGAATGCTTGAAGGCATTCTAAAGGTGGAAGGACCATTTCTACCAATGTTCCTTCATATCTTCCTTATTCTTCATAATGGAATCCTCGGCTTGCCATATGACATATTCCAGTTCCTGCTGGGATTACTAGGGCAGATTCCTGGGAACTAAGATGGAGTGTAATAATCTAGGGCTGGACAGCAGAGCAGGGAAAGAGATGGGATATGTTTACATGGATGAAGGAAGACAGACTTGGAAAACAAATGTTGATAACCTCTGCCTTAGAAGTGCCATTATAACGGTCTTACAGTCACTATCATGAATGAAGGGACAGTGTCTTCCTCTTGAATGATCTTCCCCATGGCCTAATGCCAGTCAGTACACTGGACCTTGGCTTGCTGGGTATTAATTCCTTTTGTGCAGTCTCATTTGTGCAGGCACTTAACTGCTACCAGAGTATTTGTGGTACTGGAGGACACAAGAAAACAGGGGAACCAAAGAGGAGAGGGCATAATTATTACAGAAGACAGGGTATTTTGAGTGAAGAAGTGAGGTAAGTTGGATGTGACTTACTCTGTGGTGATATGAAGGTGAACCAGTTGGATTCTCTAGGAGGCAAAATAGGTAAAGCAAATATTCTTTGGGTATTGAGTTGATATGTTTAGTTTGATCCAGCAGTTTAAGAATGGCAAGTGGAAGACAGGTGAAACTTAAAACTGGAGGGCATGCACTTCCAAGAGAAGGCATCCTAATCACTTGTGGGAGATGATGATAATAAACTTGAGACATCTAAGAATTCCCCTATTCCAGAAATGCTAACACCTTATCTGGCATCGTGTGGATTCCTTGACCAGAAAGGAAGTTTCTCCCAAATACGATCCTAAGGCTTTCAAATATTCATTTTGGAGTATTCTTGGAGGCAGTGTTGCAGGAGGTGACAGAGCACTGAGCAGGTGTTCATGGGATGTCAAAGTAAAGTAATAAGCTGTCAACCCAGTAGATTACAGCCTTATCTATGAAGTCATGCAAGAAATTGTAGGCAGTGTATATGTGGCACCATTGTATACTAGAGGGCTATTCCACAAGTGAACTCAAGGATTAGGCACCTCAGAAGACAGAAAGCCTATGGCTAAATGGAGGCCAAAAATAGGCAGCAATAATAAATAGTTTCATTTCAATGAAATCTCATACTTATTCTGGAAGTAGGCCTCATTATTTTTTTTAAACACCTGTGTGACTGTCAGGGCTGAGAAGAGCCTGATAAATTGAATATTAAGTTGAGAAACTCAAGAAGGCCTCTGCTGGGACATGGGCTCTGAGGCACAGGCCTTTGTTTCTTCCTCCCATAGTTGTACTTGTGATTGGCACGTAACTCTTTAGATCTGGGAATTTCTGAAACTGAAGTAAAGCCAGTAGTTGGTCAGGTTGTGGGCCTCCAACTAGGATGACTTACCATCACAAGTGGCTTGGGTAGCAGGTGGCAGTACCAACCATTTGACAGATTACTCCTTGGGCATTATGGTAGGGATGGTTTCCTGGACCTCTGATTGCTTCACCCCTAAGAGAGTGTATAGTTACAGTGTCGGCCTGCATTAATGTAACCTTGAGTTACGGTGGAGAGGCCAGGCCTCTTGACTAAGAGTTGGTCCATAAAGCTGCTGTCTGATAATCTGTAATTGCCTCTTGGAGGCAGTTCTCCCCTATCCATAGTTCTACCAGGTGTAGAACAACCGTTCTTCCTGCTGAGGTCTGGGATGCTGTAAACCTTGATGGGTCCTTGCCCTCATCTTTTGCCAGAATGAGTAATATAGTGGGCTTAAAAGGGTGTGGCAGTTAGGTGTCTGTTTTTGCTGAAAAAGTTTACTAGTTCAGAGAGCTTGAGGAGAGCTAGGGCACAGGCTGGGGTAACTAGGAGTACAGGTTAGGGGGATCAGTTCTAGAAAGCCTTGGAGTCCCTTGCAAAACTAAGACAGTATGAAGTATGTCATTTCAGCACAACACAGCTGGCCCTGCCCTTCCTCTTGCAGGAGCTTTGGATAGGATTGGTTAATTTCTATCAATAGGACACAATAAACTTGGAGGTTAATGTTGCTGGAAGGGCCAGAATAGTAACAACCAAGTTAATGGAAGTTAATTAGTGGGGACTTTCACCTTTAAAGGAGAGTGACTCTTTTTTTTGAGACAAGATAGGAGAAGTCCAGCTTAAGCTGATTTTTTTCTATCATCAAGAACTACTTTGAGTTTAGGGGAAGGGACTAACCAGTTTAGAGGTGAAATTGACTTCTTAGTTTTCAGGTAGTCCTAGGTTACCCATTATAGATCCTCTGAATTAAGCAGAACCATCTAATAGAATAGTTAACCATATTTAAAATACCCTGCTTAAGATTGTATCACATTAATCAGTTTCTACTTACATTTCCATGATGAGGAAAGGGGATTAGGAAGAGCTACACACCAAGAGGATCTTCCTATGGCCTTGACAACTAGAAATAATATACTCTGTACTGTACCTCCTTTCATGAATAGCTGTTGGCAGCTTCAGCTTTACTTGGATCTTCACCAAAGTAAGGCGAGACTATAGTATAGAAGTTCCACCCTTGGCTATGAACTGAGTTTCAATCCCATTTTGTCTATGACACAGTGTACTCACCATGGATTTTAAAGTCCACAGCTCTTCACTTAAGAACAGGATAGTATCAGATGTCAGGATGTTTCTGGAAACCGAACATACGATCTGCAAGAAGAAAATTATAGCTCCAAGGAGAGATGAGCCTTGCCTTCAAGTCATTAAGGATTTTTGAATGAAACATCTGCAGAGGCCTGAAAGACTCATTGGGTAAGCAGGACAGCTCTGGGAACAACTGTGGAAATGGATGATGCCAATTTTCTTAGTGTATGGTGTGGGTAAAGCAGTACTAACCTCCTCTAATAAGGCCATGCCTTGTATGTATACACTCTCCTTAGCTGACAGTCACTGTGCGATTTGTGGGATTGAACATGAAGATGAACTTTCAAAACCAGATTTATGACTGTTACAGATTGGAGTCATTGTCCTATTCTCTTAATACATTCAATTAAAATATGATTAATTATATATTTTCCTGATTAAAATATTTTTAAAAGGGTAATAACCTTTATTCTGGAACACATTAAATATGATAGTTCAGTAATCTGACTTCCTTTGAACTAATCTGGAAATGTCTATTGGTTAAAAGGCTATAAATACTAAAAATATAAAGTTATTAAGCATATTACACAATTTTAGTTGATCACTAAAATACTACAAATAGAATGTATTTCTTCCTAGCCAGATGAAATGTTAAAAAAAAAACTCAGTCTAGTAGAAGAGAGGAATGAGAAAAAAAGGCAAAGAAAAATGAAAAATATGGCAAAAGAAAACCCATAATAAGATGGCAGAAATAAATACAAATATATCAGTAATGATAATAAAACAAAATGTCATAGGATGAACTTTCTGTCAAAAGACAGCAATATTCAAGCTTAAATTTAAAAAGTTAGCTCTATGTCATTAAAAGGTATATACTTATCACAGAAAATGAGACATGAAGAAACACTAGGCATGTATTAACCAAAATAAATCTGGTATCATAATATTAATAGTAGATAATCTGTTTTGAGGGGAAAACCATTACTAAAGTGAGACTTAATATAAAAGGAGTAACGTACCAAAAAATTACAACAATTACAAACTTATATGATCCAATGATAGATAGCCTCAAAATGTAAAAAGTTAAAACTGAAAATAACAAGAAATGTTCAAGTTTGGGAAGAAATGAAACTGCCGATTGTGAGTTCGGAGAAACCAGGCAATGAGAAAGTAAAAATATTATAACACTAGACATTAGCATTTCAGTCTTCAGTGCTCACTATTAAGTGTATCATCACTGCTAAGTGTAGAAAAAAATGAAAAATTTATAGCAGTTAAAGTTTTGTGACTCTAGAACTCTGTCCTTTTCCATGCATGCCTCTGTGAAAATAATGACTTGCTTTTTGAATAGAAATATTGGTAAATATAGCTGTTCAGTAAGTCTTCTCTGGATTATTAAAAGGGGAGGATCCCACGGCCACAATTTTGCCAAATTCTCTTAATTATTAGTTCAGTAATAAGTGAAGGTGAAGGGAGGGAACCACCAGTTCTGTGTTCCTTATTTGTGTTCTCTCATTTACTTTTTCGTCAGCCCTATGATGTATTCTTCTAACTCCATTTAACTGGTAAGAAATTGAGACACAGATTAAGTAACTTGGCTAAGGTTATATGGCTTATAAAACAGGAGAGCCTAGACTCAAACTTGTTTTAGTGCCAAAGCTCAACACCATCCTTAGCACCACGACAGTGCCTGAGTGTGTACTGAGGGCGCTGTGTCGTGGGGAAGAGGAGGTAGTAAAATTAGTTCTTGACACTAGATTATGAAAGAGATGAGTGCCAGAATAGAAACTTAGGAAAAATACTTACCTTATGCTGAAATATGGTACATTTTCCTTTTGCTCAGTAGTTTCCTTTATACCTGAAGCCTGCTTATGTGTGCTGGTGTAAATTGTTAAAAGTGTTAATAGCTCTATAGTCTCTGTTTTTCTTTTCCCTTAAGATTATTTTGTTTCTTATTTTCAGAATAGGGTTCCAGGTTTTTGAATCCAACAGTTCTCTAAGTGAAAGTATGTTGTCATAAATTCATGAATCTAGTTATTTAAAAATAACATTTTACTAATTCTTTACACATTTATCTCTAAACATGAAAACATCAATATTCAAGTTTTATTTGAGTTAACTATTATAGCAACAAAGCCAGAGAATTTTATTAAAGGTCACAAACACTGAAACTTTTTCATTTCATACATACAGTTTAATACAAATGAACTTATTAAAAGACTCATCTATTTACTAACAATTTAAGTTCTGTGAATTTACTGAACATTTATTACTGTATTCTTATGACATCTTTCCTAACAAGCCTGCAGGAACCAGATTAAATGCCCTTGACTCCAGTTATTACCAAAGCAAATACCACCATGTTAGCAAAAATGCCACACATTGGATAATTCCTGGTAAATTGTATCTGCTATATGTCATATATGACAGTCAAGTTTTAACTTCTACAAGTTAGAGACTTTATTATGAATTGCATAAAGAATACGCTATTGTCATAGTTTACTTTTTTTTTTTTAATGAAATGTAGCTAAAGTTGGGCTACACCGTGAAGAAGTTCAGTGTGAAACCCATGGTATATAGGTCTTTTAGCTATCATCTAAGTTGTACTTCTAAAAATGTATCAAAAACTATTAAAGTCTTTGCTAACTTGAGAGCTAAGAACATCTACATTTTATTTTGTTTTAAATAATTTCTTCAGAACTGTTTAAATTCAAGCTACACAGTCCCATAGTTAGCAAGGCACGATGGGTACTTTTCCCGTGTTTTTTGCATGGTAGATTACGACTTGTTAATAGAATCAGACTGATGTATTATAAAAAAAACTCTACATAGCATTTTTAAGATTACCTTTGAAAATCACTTACGAAAGGAATTTATAAAGCCTTTCATAAAGCAGAGAATCCTCAGTCCTTGTAAATTGAAATTACTGCATTAACTTTTTGTATTTAAATTTCTATAAAAATTGTATTATGGAAACGCCCTACATTTTTAAAAAGCAAAACTTTTTAGTCCTGAGTTCAGTTTCATTTTACAACTCATTATTGGAATGTAATTAAATAAATCAAGTTACAATGTGTAAGAATCCTATTTTGGTATTATAGAAGAAAATTGTTAAGTACTAAAATAAAATTAATTATTGAAAATATGTGTGGTTAATTGCATGAAAGCTGATGGTAGGATTTTCACACCATTTTAAGACTGGGGAAGAGTATATTTTGCTGAATATAAAGGAAATATTTTTAACATTCATTATGACATTGTCTGACCTAGCTTTAAAAGTAACAATAATCAGTCCTCGAAGTATGAAGTTTTTTCTTATTAAAATTTTGTCCACATAAAAATCAGCTTCTAGAAGGTAGTTAATTCATAACAAGTTTTAAATAAAACATTTTTGGATGTAACTAATGTCATAAAATTAGCTTTCTAGCCTAACAAGACTATATAGCACTTCTTCCTTTTTTCCATAATCCATGGAGACCATCTAAAAGCGGAGCTATCAGTTCTGGGGCACAAAAACCAATATAAATGTATAACTGTGTATAGCTAAGTGTAAAAATTAGGAAATCAGCCTGATCTCAGAAAAACAAAGGAAAAATAGTGAAGACTTACTGCTTAACATCTAATGTAGTGTGAAGGGGACTAGCCAAGTTCAACTAAGTTATCAAGACCCATCATTGGTTAAGTTTGTAGAGGTAGATGTCTTAAATATTCAATATGTGAAGGTAGGTAAGTCTGAGCTCGAGTTTTAAACAAGTCATTCTTTAAAGATAGGCACATAGCTAGGACACAGGTGTAAAAATGTATTTGGTAAACACAGGATTGTTGATAAGCTTATTTTCATTTTTCCTTTGGCTTAGACATTAGGATATTAAATATGTTATTTTATTGAAAGCTAGTCTCACAAACAAACAGCTGGTACATCCTGAATAAAAGAATCCTAAGGTTGACTTTACTAATCAGTATTTGGGTATGTATAGGGTAGGGAAAATTTACATCTATTACATTGTTTAAAAAATAGTTCACATAATAGATCAGATACTAATAAGGATTTTAGGAAGTTTCTTTTAAGTGTTGCTAAAAATATGTTATGTAAGTGGATATTGTGTAGCTTTCTTTGTTTTGGTACCAAAGTTAGACATATTAAAAACAAAGATCCTAAAAATGATTAGCAAGAAACACACTGAAAGTTATTAAAAATCACCTTAAATTGTTAGTGTATACTTTAAAACTATTATCCTTTAGATGTTTTCTCCAAAACACCAAAGGAAAAAAAAAGATATGCTTTTTTAGGTAATTTTTTTATGTTAATTAAACATTTCCTTTATATACTGTCATTGGTTGTTTCAGAACTATATGCGGTTAAGCATGAGGGTTTAGTATCTATATCCTTGTTCATTTTTATATCATGACCTAGAATAAAAAGGACTTTGATAATTAAAAGTTAAAACATTGATCTTTTTATAGTTATTAAAGCTGTTTCTGCTATCATGGATATGTTATATTAGCTATAAAATAAGAGGAAAGTATCACAATTTAGGCAGAACAGGCTTTTTTTAGTACATTAGAATTAATGAACTTTCACATCACCTCTATTTTTTCTGTATTTTATATCTGGAGAGAAAAAGGAAGTAATATAATTTTTACAGAATTGAATGAATGTACTATGGAAGTACATCAGTACATTTTTGTAAAGAGCACAATTATCTACAATACCTTAGCTAAGAAAAACACTAACGTAAATTTTTTTGAAGCAAATGCAATTATTCTTGGACTCTTCAAATTTGTAAGTTTTAGAACAAGCCTGAATTATAAATATGGGATTAAAGTGTATACTGAAAACACCAGACAAGTGGAGTATTAGACTGTTTCATGATCTTTTTGACTAGAGCTTTAATTATAGAACACTGGAACATAACATACAGCATGCTACTTTCAAAATAAATGTAGCAAGTAAAATATTCTCAATAGACGGACTGGTCTTTGGATATATACTATTTAGTCTATAACTGTGCTATTACATTTTATTCCTCAACCTAATTATTTTAGCCCAGAAACATTTTGGTGATTATACTCCAAAAATATATACATCAATGGATAATTAATTCTTCTTTATGAGACAGGATAAAAAAATTAACTTATAACTGGGTTATATCTTTCTAATATTATAAGAAAGTTTTAATATATAATTCTTATTCTTTCCTAACAAGTGCAAACCAACTTTAGTTTTTGGAGTGGACATGAAATTAAAATAGTGAAAAAAGTAAGACTTCTAGTATTGTGCAATCAAATTTAAATAAATGCTTGAATAAATTTCCTTATAGTTAATTTAAATATTGCTTATTTATATAACAATTTTTATTCTTTTACTATTAGCCCAATCTTCTATAAAATGAATATAATGTTTTTGCAGAAGAAACTTGGGGTATATATTAAACAGGCAGCATTTAAAGAGAAGTTGGCATGGCTGTTTTAAAATTTAAAAAGTTCTATTAAGTGTGGTGTTTTTTAATGAAAAACTTTCAATTCTGTAAGAGCAGACAATCAAGCTTTGTATTTAGAACGTGAAATATAATGTTATGGTTAAGTTTTATTTAGTCAAAGTTAATGTTTTGAAAGTCTAGAAACCTTAAAAACTAAGACCTGAATGAAAGATAAAAAGCAGTATTAACAGTGTCACTGTGTGGACATGATAAATGCAGTGAATGCTTATACTTGCTAAGATGCTGTAAGAACCCTTATGCTTGCCTGAATAACAAGAGTGCCAGAAGTACATAAGGAGATAGAGATCTTTAAGTATATTTAAGAATAGTGTCAACTTTGGCCATTGTAATTGATATAAAATAAATGGTCATAATATCAGAGATTTCCAGATATTATATATACAAATTGTTCTTATATGTATTAATATCTGGCAAAATTTCTAATGTAAACCTAGAATTTGAAATGTTTTATCAAAAATATTGAAATAGGTAAAATATACACAAACCTAAATATAGTGAAAATAATGTGGAAGCTAGAATCTTCTACACATGCTATCTCCCCAACAAGATAGTGTTTTTTTTTTTTTTTTTAATTTACCTTATTACACCACATGGCTTGTTGCTATGTATGTTCTGTATATGCCATGCTATGTTTAAGAAATATAAAGCTTCCGGAATAAAACTGTAAAATCCAAACACTAAAGATGTTTTCAAGTGGTTGTATATGACATTATCATGTTGATAAGATAACCAGATGATGACCAAAATTTTCAAACTTTATCAAGATACTTGTTTTATAGATATGACCTTTATTTTATTTGTTACAGATTGTAAGTCTATGTTACTTAAGTGTGTTGAATTATTAAAGGAAACCATGATTTTATCCTGTACCTCCAATATTCTGGCTACTTAGATTTCTTTACTTCCCTTAAAAAAGCAAAAACATTTAACCTTAAGCATGTCCGAAACCCTCACATTTGTTACCAGACCACACATGGGGCCAGTTGTTTTCTATTATTGGATATAATAGTTATCCAAGTCTCTACTTAACAGAATCAGTAGAGGAAGATGCAGTAAGAACTGAATTCTCTGCTCTGAAATCTTTTCTAGGATGAAAATGTGGGCTTCGAGAATATCGAGGTTTCAAACCTACAGATGAAGGCTGAGAAAAGCTTCTTCTCACAGAATGTAACCTTGGTTCCTATTAAGAGATTTAGAGAAAATTAGGGTTTTAATGCACTTTAAATGGCTCTTATTTTATAATTACTTAATGGAAAGATTTAAAAAATAATATTAACTGGGCCTGGATTCTGAGGAGAGAAGGTGTACATTAGGAAATTCCCACTAGAAAGAGTAGGCTACCTTATAACCCACTGCTGGACAGGGAGGCGTCTTAGGGCTATAAAAAAGACTCATAGCAAAGGGTGTGAGAATAGCCACATCTAATAGTATTTCTGAATTATTAGGTTCTACTTCCTCCTTTGTGCCAGCCCTAAACTTTGGTAAAGAAAAAAAGATTTATGTATTTAGTGATATACAAAATTACAGGCAGATCCTATGGTTGAGAAAGTGTCTATCCAGAGAAAATCAGGGAATTATTAATAAACTTTGATGTTAATAGAGGAATATCCTACTATTAAATATCTAATGGATAGACTGTGTTCTAACAAATGATTTTTATTTGATCCACTGTTGAACATAAGGACTGCTGGAGATACTGCTTTGCTCAATATACTTGAGAATAGGAAAATTTTAGCTAAGGCATCTCTAATGACAAATACCTTACTTCAGAGCATCAGTGTTTAGCCAGATCCTTTTGTCTCATCATTTGCTCATCATCAAAAAAAATCTCGTCATTTGCTCTGTCTGCTTTAGATGACCTGAGTTTAAATATTGTGATTCAAGAAGAATGCAGGCATCAAGGAGCCTAAGGAGTCTCTCTTAAAGATGAATAAAACTTTGGAAGTAGCATGTAGGCTAAATCAATTACCCAGCTTGAATTGAACAACAGAAATGTATTATCAAGTGTTCTGGTAGTTCTTCTAAAAACTAGCAACTTCAATATAATTAAGGGAAATTAACTAAAGCTTCTAAGATAAAAAGCCCAATTTCCCTAAAGAGGCATGGTAGATTAGCTATTGTACTCTCCATGATTTGGGCATTGATACTATTCTGTTGACCTGCTAAGACTAAGCATGTCTACTAACAATGAAACAATTTGCCAATGCTAAAATAGTTATAAAAACAATGGGTAATTTTTTAATGGCATATCAGACCTAGATGCTTCTAGTTTTAAAAATGTTTTAAATTGTGCAAGTTACACAGACTTTATTCATATCACTTACGGATCCTTTGCGGAGGTACAAAATAGTCTTCTAACCAGAAAAGAAGCATTTATCAAACATTGTAAAATAATGTAAAAGATAGTTATCAAAATCAGTGTTGTGAAAAAATGCACTTCAGTGACATCAAGCTATATTTAACTGTAGGCACTGTTAGAATTTTTGAGCTAAGGAGGCTTAAGTAGGCAATTATGATAATGATCCATTATCTTGGAATCACACATTTATTAGTATAAAAAGTAGCAAGAGTTTGGTACTGTCATTAGGATGTAAAAAAAAAAAAGAAAGAATAACCCTTTCCCAAAATAGCAAACACTACATAGAAGGTCCATTCAAAGACTGGTAAATGTCTGTATTGCAGTTATAAGCAAGAAGAATGGAAATGAAGAAGAAAAGAAACCAAAGGTGCATTTGTTTTTGTTGGTAGACTTTATGTTTTCAAAAACATGCGGAAATGTGCCATGTTCCCCAAATACAGAGTAGATGGCAATGCCTGTAGGTATCTTGTGCTATCAGAGGTAATCAAGTTTTTCTGGGATAACTTAAAAGGCCTTTTTTCTCACCTTGTGTTCCTTCTATTTCTGAGTGCTGAACTGCACAACTGTCAACACTTCTAAAGAAAATTTTTGACTAACAATCTAAAAAATTCTAGTGTAATTCTATTTCCACTATTTTGGTTGGGAAACTGTTCATACTTAGGTTACTTGATCAAAGCATGATTAAACAGTTTCATGTTAACCACAACTTTTTAATTTTAGAATTGAAACACTTTTTTGACCCTGACTCCCAGATGCTTAAGGGATTATGTTTAGACATTTTATTTGTGTCTAAGACTTAATTTTAGTAATTCAATGAAAGATGATCTATAACTCTTGAATAAGACAAAAATTATTTCTGAAAAGTATCATGTTCTCTAAGGATCTTCCCTTCTCAACTCCCTTCTGCAAAACCACTCCCCATAACCACTTACCTCTTACAAGTGACAGTTTATCAGTGATCAGAAGTTCTAGGTTCAACCTCTTAATAGTAATGTCATCATCTCTGGCAATTCTCTTAACCTTTCTAAGCCTCACTTCTCTTATAAAACATTGTCTGATTATCTCACAAAAAATAGTGAGTGGATACAATGAGATAATCTATGTGAAGTGCCTGTAAGATTTACGGTGCTATATAAACACAAGGTATTATTCTTGTCCTGGAAAAATATAGTAAGCAAAAATGTGATATTCTAAGCATGACTTTAGCGCAGATTATCATCAATATCAACAAAGTTAATGTGGTTTTTATATGGCTTTATATAGTTTTTATAGACTTTAAATAATCTTCAATGACTAAACTGAAGCTTTTCTTTAGAACTACCTAGAAATCATATAGCAAATTTAGTTAACAGATTAATTTACTAATATTTTAAGACTAATATTGTAAGACTATTCCACAGTTATGGACCCTGTAGTCCTTAAGGTACATGATTCTATGATTTCATGTTTATAATATAGGGAAAGAGGCTTATACCTAAACATAATACATTTTTTTTATATAGCTGTATCAGTGGCTAAGCCAGAAAGCAATAAAGCATCAAGGGCTGAAGTAACAGGGGAGATCACACCTATTCCTTGTGGCTGCATGCCTTTCAGACTATACTTTTTGATCCTAGTTTAATGTTACATTCATTTTTTTAATGTCTTAATAGGGTTACCTACATCCCAGTTTCCCTGGGACAGTCTAGGTTTATGGCTTTTGTAATACTAGAATTTCATTTTTGAAAAATAGTCTTTGAATAGAATGATTTAATAGGTTTATTAATATGATAAACTTCTTTGTTGGTCAATAAGTACATATTTCAAAAATTATATAATTTTAATTATTTTTGGTGCCCATTTCAAGTGCCCTGATTTGAATGATAAATATATCATTTCGGCAGATGATGAGAACTGAGAACAGAGATCAGCAAAGTCAAGAACTTCCTGACTACTACAAGCAGCAGAAGTGAAAGCAGAACTTGATACGACTGATAAAATGTCAGAGGGCCTTGTCTATAGGTAAATACCTTTGATTTCTAATAAGAGAATCAAGTCAAGTCTGTTTGCTGCTCATCAATGAAGGTGGGAGTGAGATTCAAGAGGAAATAAATGCTGGAAAACAAGGACTTTTACTTCTGAATCCATATAATCCTATTTCCAAGAAGGTTAAGTTAATATTCATATTGGAACTTGGCAGGTCTCTGAGAATGTAATTATCTCTGAGAAAAGATGAAGTTACATTCTCACACATGACCCTACTTAAACAGACCCTAATGACAAGCTTGTTTTACTAGGATAAACTGTATTTATTAACAATAGAGACAAGACTCTTTTGAAATGGAATGACCTGAGATTAAATCATGTTAGTGAATACTATATTGTTGGCTACCTTTACCTAGAGTGTATAAAGATGTTTGGTTTGAAGGGTGTTTAATAAAGAAAGTAGATCAACTGGATGAAGAAATGATCTTTAGAAATAATTTTGGATATTTTCTCCAATAATTAATCAGTTAGAAGAAAATAAGGGAAGTTGAATTCTCTGTAATAGGTATACAAAATTTAAGCAAAGGTGATGATTTAAAAGTAATTTTCAAGAAGCAAGTGAATGGATTGAAAAGAAGCTTTTAACTTCAAAAATACAAATCTGTTCAAGTGCAAACCAAAATGTATTTCATTATCTAGGGTTGTACCTATGAGATCCTTTGAGGAAACAAGATAGCCTTTTTGAAATATAGTAAGATAAGATATACAAAAAGTATTAAATGACATATCCTTTCTAATTTCATCTGATCTTTAGGAATTAGACACAAAGATACTCTGTCCAATCATCATCTTTTAAAATTTCTTCTTATATAACACATAAAGCAAATGAAAGAAAAGGATATAACATTCCACATTCCAGCAAAAGTTACCCTGGTCCTCTCTCCCTTTTTTTCATACTTCCAAAATGCACTGTTATTAGGAGCCATTTGTGAAAAACATGGAGCTTCAAGAGCAACCAATAGGTTCAGAAACAGAAGAAGGAAAGAAGCTGTGAAATCCAAGAATGACACTCAGGTATGAATTAGGTACTTTTAAGCTGGATATCTTAAGCCAAAACATCTTTCCCCATATTGAGAAACATGATTTTTTTTTTCATGTTGCATTATACTACTGGAAATTCTACTAAATTGGATTGAGTGTTTGGGTTGATAGACATTCTCTTTAACCCTATTCTTAGGGCAGTCGAGGTGGGGAAAGATCCTTTGTTCTTTCTTTCATTCCCAAAATCTAGAATTCAAATTAGTTTTGTTAGATTATATATTTAGCCCAATACTGACATCTTTTCTGGGACTCTCCTGTGAATTTAAATATCATTGCTAATATGGTTGACATTTGGCAAAACTCTTCCCAAAATAAGTATGCTTGATTGCATTTTTTCTTTCAGTTTAGAGCCATATTTGCAAATGAAAGCAGAGGTGACAGTGCATATGTAATGGCTACATTATAAATATAAATAAGCCCTATTATTTTCAGTCAGTGAAAATTAATTGAATTGGGTGGATAAGAAGAGACTCAAGGGTCTCTAAAAATTTGGAGAAATTCTATCCAAAATAGAAAATGGAGGTCCTCAGAATGCTGAGAGCCATAAGGGGCAAAGCCAGATGGAGGGAGGTCTTCCTCATTGTCAGCACACTCAGGTGTTTTTTTGTTTTTGTTTTTAAACTGATTCAAACATCGAGGATACGGTATTTGGAAAACAAATTGGAATAGAGATATTCAGGTAAATAGACAGTGAATTCTTTCCAGACTGAAAGAAGACAACTGGTAGGCTTAGGGAATTCATGAGACAGGAAGAATATACAGTTGACCTTTGAACAACACACAGGTTTGAACTGTGTGGATCCACTTATAAGTGGATTTTTTTCAATAAATATGAACTACAGTACTTCACAATGTGCGGTTGGTTGAATTTGCAGATAAGGAACCAGAGAGGAACCAGAGAGGATACAGAATGGTGGATATGGAAGGTCAATTATGCATTATACTCAGATTTCTGACCGTGTGTGTGTGTGTGTGTGTGTGTGTGTGTGTGTGTGTGTGTGTGTGTGTGTGTGTGTGTGTTGGTGTCCCTAACCCCTGTGTTGTTTAAGTGTTAACTGTAGTTTGATTTTTCACTTGTAATTTTCCAACAGGGAAACTGCAAAAAGCACTGAAACCTGTTAAAGACAAAGATCTAGAGAAAATTCCACAAAACTTGTCAATGGTAAGTAATGGGAGGAAAATAAATGCTAAGAACTTTGAGACACTTACTTTGAAGCTTTTATACTTGACTCTTCTTATATAACAGAATAACACAAATACCATCTCCTCAAAAGCATTATTTTCCTCAGGAAAGAAAAACTCTCAGAGATCTATTTTACCCTCTCTACTCCATGAAGGAAGAAATTAAGAAAAAAGTAAGAGTCTAATAAAAAAAAACCTCCTTTTAGAAATTCTCTTTAGGCCTAAGAGCATACTGGAATCTTGTAGGTACATACATCCCAAAGAAGTATGAGGATCTAGAGTCCCTCAAATTTTCTCTGATGAGGAAAAAAACCAACAAGTAAGAGGGCTGAATTGAGGAAAGACTGTGGGAAGGGCTTTAGTCCCTACATATAGAGAGGCAGCTTCTTACACACCTTCTTTCCAAAGGGGAGAAAGTACACTAAGATGTATGACTCAGATCACCTTTAGAGAAATACTAAATGACCATTATACACCTTGAGAGAAATGCAAAACTGAGGTTAACACACTAGCTTCACTAATTATGCACCAAAATAGTAGTAAATAATCAAGTGTTGGCTTCTTTTAACTAAGAAATACATATCAAATGAAAACTGACAAATCAGTAGATGGAAAATGTAAAAATTTTATGTTTTAAAAATAAGTCAGATGTCAAAATGGTATCACTCACTAGCCTAAGTAAAATGTCTTAATGACTATTCATACTGTTATTGTGTATCTTTACTTTGATACAGTCAGGTCTGGCATTATATTAGTTGATACTATTTTAAGCACCATGCCTAAAAAGAATGACAAAATGAGAAATCCTTAATCTGTTATTTCACTAGTTCAAAATCTACACCTTCTATTTTATATTTGTGATTCTGATGGGTCAGAAAGTAGGTAACATCAAGATAACCATGAAACTAGTTTATAGAAAACCGAAGAAGGATTATGTCATGTGAAAAGGAGAAATAAAGACAATGTGAAATAATGTGATCTTGAATGGTACTTGATTTCTGAGAGGAACCAGGAATGTAGAAAACATTAGCAAACTTATGCAATACATAAAAGCAGAGACAGAAACACACAAAGCAGCTCTAACAACAGCAATAACTTCAGATGCTAATCAGAGAGTAGTACTCAAAATGTAAGTACAGAAGCTGATAGCATATTTTTAGGAATTTATGTAAAGAATTAACACACTGAATAGAGTTGAAAGAAACAGCACCAATTATGAATATTCTATCTATCTTTTGAAAAGAATTTGGCCCTTTCCCCCTGAAGTTTATAGAGATTTCAGAGTACATTTTACACAGGGTACAGGGTCTAGCAATTTATTACTATAACAATAGGGCATATTGACGCATGATATCAAAGTTGAATCAGGAAAAAAAAAGTTGAATTGGATGCCCTCCTAAAATTTTTTTCTAGTCCTTTGATTCTATATTTTAAATAGTATCCAGGCACTACTTTTGGGAAAAATACAATGACTTTTTGTGTATGACCCCAATTATTTTATAGTTAAATATAGCATAAATCCAGGAAATATACTTCCTTAATATATGAAAGTTATCATGTATAAACATGTCTGAAAATACTGTACTGCCATCATTGGCAAAAATTTATAAAGCAATGTTATAAACTAAATCATACCTCTTTTTCTAAGCTATCCTTCTGAAATCAGCTGACAGAGGAAGTTACAGACTTAATTTTCCAAGATGCTTTATCTTTTGCATGCTACCATCTTTCTATCTCTGACTGTATTAGAGATTCTGGGAAAACAGGTTGCAAAGTTACTACTTTGTGATTCTGGTATGGGTACTAATATATATATATATTATTCATTTCACTTTAAAACAGAGTGAACTGCAGATGTCTTAAGATTGGCCTTCCAAAATGGGTACTAAGTAAGTAAAAATTTCTTTTCAAAATTAATCTATAGAAGATATACTACAGAAAAGAAAAAATAAAAATGAACTTTACTTAGTATATGTAGGGAGAATTTTCAACCTCCAAATCTATTATCAGAGAAATATGTTTGAGCTATCAAGCTAGGCCATGAAGAAGGTTGAAGATGTCTTCCATGTATTAGGTTGCAATAAATGCCACCATTTTGATTAGCTTCTCAAAATAAAGCTAAATTGTAAGAAAGCCTATGTGTATGAATTATATACGCATGTATATTTATATAAACATGTACGTGTGTATGCATATTATGTATATATATTACATGTGTGCATACATATAATCTATATAGCTCTGTGGAAAAACACACTTTGGTATCCATAATTATCAAAATTCCTTATCCAACAATACATCATTAATTTTTATTAACAGGTCCGGGATTTGTTTAGCATCATGTTTAACATTTTGAAAATCAAAACATTAACTTTTTTGTCCTCAAAGATAGTACTATTAAAAGAAGATCTCTAACATCAGAGGTTAATAATTTTACTTACAGAACAAAAACTTCTGAAATTTCATTGTGGGCCTTTTAATTAGTCTTTTTACATTTCTAAAAACTGAGAATAATTAATGTACATGGGATCCTCATATGCTAGAGTATATTCATATGGTCCTACTGTTCTTAAGAAACCATTTGACTAGCAAGCTTATTCACTATGGTTTCAGAAGAAACACCCAGACTCACCAGGAAAAACTCGGGGGTCCAAGTCTTATTATTTCTGCTGCTGCTGAGCATGGAATATATTTGGGGATAGAATAAGAGAAGAAAGATATAGATTTATTAAGGTCATGCCAATATTTATGGGTTTTCTCCATCTCTCCTAAAATTAGGAGGTTAGTGAAAGAGTTGCAAATGGATTGAAGGATTTTTTCATACTACAAATAAATTTTAGTGATAAAAACACTTATGATTTGTTCTGTAACTTTTGAACAACAGCTTTTCTTTCCCCACCTATTTTCTAATTTTATAATAAGAACTGGCTTTAGAATAAGAATTTAAAGTTTTCCTTTGGTATAGAAATAGTTTTGCTTTTTATGGAAATAATTAATTGTCCTCTTAGGAATTGGTAACATATATAATTAAATATATCGGTAAAATATAAGATGAAAAGGTCAAAAGGTTAAAGCATTCATAGAACACCAAAATACAGTAGAATACCAGTCAATGTTATGGGATCATGGCAGAGGTGAGCCTTTCTTATAACAAAACAAGTCTACTAGGTGACCCATATTATATAAAATTTGGTACCAAATGGCTTATAGGTAAGCTAGATCAATATTAGAGAATAAAATTTAATATAGTAAAATTAATCACATGAAAAGGCAAGAATACTGATTATGTTGATAGTATTTCTATTTCTAATGTTTGGAAAATGTTATAAAGAAGTATAAATACTATTCAAGTTCTGAAAACCAATGTAGAAGCAACAGTAAATGAGGAATAGCAGTAACACATAAATAAAAAATTAGACAAAAAATGACAAAATAGCAAAGTAGTAGAACTGAGTCACTAAGATTAAACATAATATATACTAAAGGGCAAGAAAGTATTAAAAATTCTATTAGAACTAGAAATGACTCTTACCCTAAATATTAAAATAAATAACAAAGAATATGAAACATAACTTCTAAAAGACTGATAGAAAAAGAAATCACACAAAGCGGAGAAAATGAAGACACCTCACTATTCCCAATGTGGTTATTATTTATGGAATGGATAAAACATGTTGTAGAAAATGGCACTACAGTTAGATTAACACATTAAAACACCAACATGCCACATCTACCTAAATAATTTTCTAGAACAGCTGAAAAAGCAAATTTCATCAAATTTAGACAGCTTATAGTGGAATAAATAAGTATGGCGAGGTATTAACTAACCCTAAGTTTCACAACGGGCAGCTTCTAGCCGGTTCGTTGAAGCTGGATCTCGGCCACACAAGGATCGTTGGATAAGAAATCAGTTGAGCTGGACTAGAGCTGCCCAATTGTCTTAATAATGAATGCTCCACACTGTCTGTTAAGTAAAGAGAAAGAAAATACAGATCAGAAAGACTGAACTGAGGGGAAAAAGAATAAGTTAGAAGAGATGAGTGTAGGACATCAATGAACACTTACTAAATTCCTGCAGAACATGTGGTACTAATTTATTAAAGCGTTAAGAAGTGAAAGGATAGAGATGAGGAGGGGTCCGGAACTCAGGAAAGGCTTTCTCCCTGCTCTCGGAGAGCTTACAATCTATTTCACACAATCTCTAGTGTCACAGTATAAATGTTTCATACATATATAAATGAGTAACAGGTCAAAGAGAAACAAGTGAGTTACAACATTCCTTCTATTTTGAAAACATTATTATGCGTGTGTTAAACACATTTTTTATTTTTTAAAGAGAGTAGAGATTGGCAGAAGGCTATTTAGAAAGTTGTCTAGAACCCCTAAAATTCTCTTCAAGTTTGCATTGGTAGGACAGGTATTTAGGTAGGTGTGTCATATAATACAGAGTAGTTCCATGTATCTGTGTCATCCTGAGATTTTTTAAATGTTAGTATTAGTTTGGGACAAAGAAACACCCTAGTTTCTACTACCTTTTTGACACTTTGGGCATAGGTCAGCTTCTAATTTAGGGAACCAAGTTATCCTATGACATATTTTAAAATTTTGGATAGGCTCAAAATTTTCCATATTCCAATTTCTCTAGAGCAGTACTATCTGACAGAAATTTCTGTGTTGATGGAAACATTCTATATTTACACTGTCAAATATGGTAGTCACTAGCCACACAGGGCTATTTAGCACTTGAAATGTGGTTTTAACAAGCGGTGCTGGGAAAACTGGACAGCCACATGTGAAACAATGAGATTAGAACATTCTCTCACACCATAAACAAAAATAAACTCAAAATGGTTTAAAGGCCTAGATGTAAGACCAGAAACCATAAAACTCCTAGAAGAGAACATAGGTGAAACGGTCTTTGACATAAATCATAGCAATATTTTCTTCGATCAGTCTTTCAAGGCAAAAGAAATAAAAGCAAAAATAAACAAATAGGACCTAATTAAACTTAAAAACTTTCACAGCAAAGGAAACCATCAACAAAATGAAAAGACAACGTATGAGATGGGAAAAATATTTCCAAATGATGTGACTTACAAGGGGTTAATATCCAAAATATACCAACAGCTCATACAACTCAGTATCAAAAAAACAATCCAATCAAAAAGTGAGCAGAAGACTTTAAATAAACATTTTTCCAAAGAAGACATAGGATGGATACAGACACATAAAAAGATGCTCAGCATCACTAGAGAAATGCAAATCAAAACCACAATGGGGTATCACCTCACACCTGTCAGAATGGCTGTCATCAAAAAGTTTACAGAAAGCAAATGTTGGTGAGGATGTGGAGAAAAGGGAACCCCTGTACAGTGTTGGTGGGAATGTAGATTGTTGCAACCATTATGGAAAACAGTAAGGAGGTTCCTCAAAAAATAAAACATAGAACTACCACATGATCCAGCAATTCCACTCCTGGGTATACATCTAGAAAAAAATGAAAACACTAATTTGAAAAGATACATGCACCTCAAATATTCATAGCAGCCCTATTTACGATAGCCAAGACATGGAAACAACCTACATGTCCATCAACAGATGACTGGATAAAGATGTGGCATATATATATATACAATGGAAAACTACTCAGCCATAAAAAATAATGATATAATGCCATTTGCAGCAACATGGATGGACCTAGAGATTATCATACTTCATGAAAAAGAATATATATATGTATAACTGAATCACTATGCTGCACGCTAGAAACACTGTAAATCAACTATAATAAAAAATGTGATACACACACACACATACACAATGGAGTATTATTCAGCCATACAAAAGAATGAAGTACTGTTACTTGCAGCAACATGGATGGACCTAGAGAATATTATGCTTAGTGAAATGAGTCAGAGAAAGACAAATAAAATATATTATCACTTATATGTGGAATCTAAAAAAGAGGACACAAATGAACTTATATACAGAACAGAAACAGATTCACAGACATAGAAAACAAACTCATGGTTACCAAAGGGGAAAGGGGAGGGGCAGGGATAAATCAAAAGTTTAGTATTAGCTGATACAAACTACTATATATAAAATAGCTAAGCAACAAGGATTTATTGTATAGCACAGGGAATTATATCCATTATCTTATAACCTATAATGGAATATAATCTGCAAAAAAACTGAATCGCTATGCTTTATACCTGAAACTAACACAATATTGTAAATTAATTATACCTCAATTAAAAAGAATGTGGCTAGTTGCAGCTGAGGAACTGAATTTTAAGTTTCATTTAATTAATTTAAAATTGAAATTAACTAGCCTCATGTGGCTAGTGGTTACCATGTTGGGAACAGCGTGACTCTAGGGGTTCAAACTTACCTGGTTTGCTGAACTCCACAGACGGGCCAGGATTTCTCTGGGCTGTTCAGTACTGTCCAGTATCACTTAATATCATTCACTGCTGTGTTCTCAGTGTCTAGAATACTGGCTTGCACATGGAGGTGCTCAACAAATGTTTGGTAAATGAATTGAATCTACTGTGGTAATATACAGCTATTTATGCCTAATCAGCTACTCATAGCTTACTGGCAATATGCCCTGGTTCTCTCAGGAAAGATAAAGAAGTGAAGTTAAACTTGTTTCTGTACGTGGAATTGCTTGGTTAAAGACTCAGTATGCCTAGAGAGAACAGGAGCAGTGCTAGCTTCACCATAGCTCAAAAATATGAATAGTTATATGTGAGTAATTTAGGTTGATAATTATGGAAATATTGAAGGCAGAATATAATATGTAATGGCAAAGAATTTGGTAAGGATGTGGATAAGAGCTGCTGAGAGTGATAAGAGGGAAAAAAACTAACTTCAGATTAAAAACTGAATTCAGATTTTATGCATGACTAAAGGATGGAAACTGAAGATAGAAAAGTCTTAAATAAACATACAGTAATCTGGTTAAGCAATAAAAGAGCTTAGAAGAGGGATTTGGCAGTGGGAAGACAAATGAATATATTATTTTTAGTAAGTTAGTGAGCTGAAAAAGGGACACAAAACAGTATAAATAGACCATGTAACTTTAAGAGGTCAGAAAAATCACTGGTGTTTTGATTTCAGGGTATAAGGAGGATGGGCAAACTAACAAGAGGTGAGGAGTCTGAAAATAAAGTGTAAGATATTTTGTATTCAGTTTGAGGAGGTAGTGACCATCCATCCAGGTGTTGTTCTTTTAGTGTTAACACAGGAAGAAAATCAAAGCATTATGGTTAGACTCACTATTAAACACTACTAAAATGTAGAAGACTGGAAGACTCTAGAAGAAAAATTTGAGGGCAAAGAGAATCCATGATTAGTAGCTGGTAAAAGAGGAAGAAATCTATTTTTTTGAAAGAGAAAGATCAAACAGAGTATAAGGAAAGAAAGCCACATATGAGAATAAATAAAATTTGAGCACAGGCTAGTTGACAGTACTGAATTAAAGACAAGCTAAGAGGACAAGAAGTAGAACAAGACCCTTGGGGTTTGACTAATAAATCAAATCTTGGCAATAAATCTTAGGTAAGTAATCTGACTAAATCTCAGTACTGAAGGAACAATAATTTCATATGAGTGAAAAATACACCCCTATACTCCTCCTTCATGCCTTTCCAAAACATAAATTAAAAATATTATTAGTGTAGTGTGGAATACAAAATTCTATTGCTTATTATCCTGTGTCGTCAAAGTGGGGAAAGATATTATCCAAAGAATGTTCAGGAAACCATTCTGTAAGGTATTAAGGTTTGATGAGTTGAATCTTATGTCCTGAAAGTAAGGTGCTCATTCAAGTAGCATGAGTGCTAAGAGGAAAGAAAATAGATTGAGTAAAAGGAGGAAAAATGTTCAGTTAGAGGGAATGACAGACTCAGAATGCAAAGGAAGTAAGTGCTCAAACTAAGAATGGAAATACCTAATTGGTATGCAAATAAAATACATCAGAGAATGAGACAGATTCCCTTCCCCACCATAAAAGTACAAAATTTACTTAGAATACTATATCAGCCAATCCTTATCCTTACCCAGTAATGAACAAATATCCTTATTCACACTTACCCCACATTGATTACATATTTTGGCTGGTAAGAATTTATGGAAAATGTAAAATTAAAGCAGTCCAGATGCGAATGGTTAAATAATCCATGTAGGTTAAAAATAGATGAAAAACAAGTAATTAAAAATAGAAATAACCAAAGCATTTGTATTATATTGCACAGTATACTTTAAGAGGATATACGAACCTGACAATGGGTTTACCCAAATATTGTAAAACTATGGCCTTCAGGCCAAATCTGGCCAATCACCTGTTTTTGTAAATAAAATTTTACTGGAACACAGCCACAATCTTTATTTATACCTCATCCATAGTTGTTTTCAAGCTACAATAGCAGGGTTGAACAGTTGAGTTAGAGACATGTGGGCTACAAGCTTAAAATATTTACTATTGGGCCTTTTACAGAAAGTGCATTGACCCCTGGGGTTGAAACTATTCAGACGAAAAAAAGTTTCAGGCTGAGAACTTCTGAAAATCTTTGAAGGAAAACAATAAGACACTTTAAATTTGAAGAGTGTATAATACTCTATACTGTGGAAACAAATGATCAGCATCCTCAAATATATTGCATTCACCTTGATTAAAGTCAAAATCAGAAATTACAAGTTTAATAGGAACTTGAGAAAAACTAAGATGCTATTGATACTAATGCTTTTCAGACTACAAAGAACAGGGATTAACTAGGTTGTATGTTTAGATACATAAGATAAGTATTTGTGCACTAGTTACCACAGTGTTTAAGTTAAATCTATACAGTACTTATTCTATGTTTTACCATCAGGAAGTTGAGGTTCTAAGTCTACAGAAGCACAAAGAGCTCGCCTATAATATTAAGAAGTTTGTTTTTAATACTTCCAAGGCCTTGACTTTTTAACCTTGAGGTGTTTTTTCATAGAAAATTACATCTGTTATAATGTTTGTTGTAGGAATGTGTGTTTGCTTAATGTGGTAAACTGCATCTGCAGTTTCTGGTTGGTATTATTCCCCATCAGCCTGCTTCCTATGTCATTGTTTATCTAGTCTGAATAACCTCAGCTAGTATGGAAGACTCAAAAGCTCTCTTAGAATTAGGAACATGTAGCTAAAGACATTCCTCCTTATAAAAATTTATGTTACAGGTGAAATAAAGTGACTCTAACACAGAGGTTAACTGTTTTTATTAAAATTTCTTTTTGCTTTTTCTATATATTTATTACAGGTACAATAGAGGTCTTAATAAATAGTTGCAACAGGTTAATTGTTTTTGTGTATGTGTGCCATGGACTTTGGCAGTCTGCAGAGGCCTGTGAATCCTTCTCAGAAGCATGTTTTTAAACATATAAAATACGTAAGAGAAGGGAAACAAGGGAAACAAGTTATACTGTAGTACACTTATATCTGCGGACTCTTTAGGAGGGGACCTTGGGACCAGATTAACTTTAAAACTCAGTGCAGAATCTTACTATCTTTTTTCCTTGAACTCAAGATCAAATGTAAATGACTGGCATGGTGATTATTCTTTAATACCATTAAGAATCAGTGTGTTACTCTTTTTGCTACAAAGATACTCAATGTATCTTTGTAGCAAAGATAGACCCCATCTTGCATACTATCATCATTAACATTTCAGGTATAAAAGTGACAATATTCAGTGACCATCTTAAGGCAATCTTAGTTTAGATTTCAACATTTTAGGAACACCAAGGGCAACAAGATCCAGGTCTACATATTTTCTTAAGAGCAGCAACTGAATTCTGAACTTAATTAATTAAAAATGTAATTCCCTAATTGTTTTAGAAAGTTTGATTCAGTGAGGATATACTACCATTTAAATGTGTCATTAAGATAAAAAAGAAAAATGTGGTGATATAAATTGCCATTTATATGGAAAATAAAAACTCTCAATTATATATTACATATAAATATATATGTTGTGTATATATAAATATATATAATGTGTATATATATGGTAATATACAATTATATTACCTTTCTAGAAGACAGAAATATAAAGAAAAGATTGTCATAATTATAATAGCTGTGAGGGACTAATGGGAAACAATTATTGACCCTGTTTCAATGTTTTCTTTTATTTGGGCACATCCACAATCAACTGTAGTACTAAACATATAAAATCAATAGTTAAAGGTTCTAGGTTGGAACCTGGGTACCTTGATAATTTAAAAAAAAAACAAGACTTATTTTTTAGAGTAGTTTTAGGTTCACAGCAAAAATTGGGTAGGAAGTAGAGAGCTCCCGTTGACTCCTTACCCTCAGATATGCACAATGACCTCTACTCAAAACTGGTACCAGAATTGTGTATTTGTTACATCTGATGAACCCAACATTATCACCCAAAGTCCACAGTTACATGAGAGTTCACTCTTGGTGTCACACGTTCTATGGGTTTTGACAACTGTATGACATGTATCCATCATTATACTATCAAACAGAATAGTTTTACTGACCTAAAAATCCTCTGTGCTCTGCCTATTCATCTTTCCCTCCTCACAACCCCTGACTACCACTGATCTTTTTAGTGTCTCCATAGTTTTGCTTTTTCCAAAATGTCATATAGTTGAACCATACAGTATGAAGTGTTTTAATTTTTTTTTTATTTTTAACTGAGTAATATGCATTTAAGATTCCTCCATGTCTTTTCATGGCTTGATAGCTCATTTCTTCTTAGTGCTAAACTATATTCCATTGTCTGGATGCACTGTTTATCCATTCACGTACTGAAGGGCATCTTGGTTGCTTCCAAATTTTAGCAATCATGAATAAGGCTGCTATAAACATCCTTGTGCAGGGTTTTGTGTGGACATAAATTTTCAACTCATTTGGGTTAACAGCTGAGAGCACAGTTGCTAGATTCTACGGTATGAGTATTATGAGTATTATATATACTAACTATGAGTTAGTATAGTTAGTTTTGTAAGAAACCGACGAATTGCCTTCCAAAGTAACTGTACCATTTTGCATTATACCACAAATGATTTTCCCTGTTGCTCCACATCCCTGCTAGCATTTAGTGCTGTCAGTGTTCTGGATTTTGACCATTCTAATGGGGGTGTAGTGGTATCTCATCTGCGTTTTAATTTGCGATTCCTTAATGACATATGATACTAAGCGTCTTTTCAAATCCTTCTTTTGACAACTGTATATCTTTTTTGTGCACTATAAAATTTTATTTTTTAAATATATTTTTATTGAAGTACAGTTTACAACATTGTATCAAGTTCTGGTGTGCAGCACAATACTTCAGTCACATAGGAACATACATACACCTGTTCTCATATTCTTCTTCACCATAGTTTACTACAAGATATTAAATATAGTTCCCTGTGCTATACAGAAGAAACTTGTTTATCTATTTTATATATATTAGTTAGTATCTGCAAATCTCCAACTCCCAATTTATCCTTTCCCATCCCCTTCCCCCTCTGGTAACCATAAGTTTGTTTTCTATGTCTGTGAGTCTGTTTCTGTTTTGTAAATAAGTTTGTCTTTTTTTTATTTTTAGATTCCACATATAAGTGATATCATGTGGTATTTTTCTTTCTCTTTCTGGCTAATTTCACTTAGAATGATGATCTCCAGGTCAATCCATGTTGCTGCAAATGGCACTATTTTATTCTTTTTTTATGGCTGAGTTGTATTCCATTGTATAAATATACCACAACTTCTTTATCCAGTCATCCATTGAAGGACATTTAGGTTGTTTCCTTGTCTTGGCTATTCTAAATAGTGCTGCTATGAACACTGGGGTGCATATATATTTTTGAATTAAGGCTCCCTTTGGATATATGCACAGGAATGAGATTGCTGGATCATATGGTAAGTCTATTTTTAGCTTTTTGAGGAATCTCCATACTGTTTTCCATAACGGCTGCACAAAACTACTTTCCCACCAGCAGTAGGAGGGTTCCCTTTTCTCCACACCCTCTCCAGCATTTATTGTTTGTGTACTTTTGAATGATGGCCATTCTGACTGGTGTGAGGTGATACCTCATTGTAGTTTTGATTTTCATTTCTCTGATAACTAGCGATATTCAGCATTTTTTTCATGTGCCTACTGGCCATTTGTATCTCTTCCTTGGAGAACTGCTTGTTTAGGTCTTCTGCCTGTTTTTGGATTGGGTTGTTTGTTTTTTTGGTTATTAAGTTGTATGAGCTGTTTATTCTGGAAATTAAGCCCCTGTCAGTCTCATCTCTTGCAAATATTTTCTCCAATTCTGTAGGTTGTTGTTTTGTTTTGCTTATGGTTTCCTTTGGTGTGCAAAAGCTTGTAAGTTTAATTAGTTCCATTTGTTTATTTTTGCTTTCATTGCTACTTCCTGGGTACACTGCCCTAGGAGAACATTGCTAAGATTTATGTTAAAGAATGTTTTGCCTCTGTTTTCTTCTAAGAGGTTTCTAGTGTCTTGTCTTAAGTTTAAGTCTTTAAGCCATTTTGAGTTTATTTTTGTGTATGGTGTGATGGAGTGTTCTAACTTCATTGACTTACATGCAGCTGTCCAGTTGTCCCAACACCATTTGCTGAAGAGACTTTCTTTACTCCATTGTTATACAGTGTTTTCTTACACTAGCTAGCAACCATTTCATCTTTCCTGTTTTTCAGTTTGTAATTATTGGGAGAATGGGATATATTTTTAAAAACTCATTTAAATTCCTCTTATATATGTTCTAATACATAATACATATATATGCTATTTGTTTTTCACTTTTCAGCTTTATTAGGTAGAATTGTTGCAATTTGACTGCACATATACAATATATTTCATGTAAATATATATATACAATATGATTATGCTGTTTATTCTTATCCTCAATGTAGTTCCATATGCAAAAAAATTTTTACAGGACCCCATGCAGTGTATATTTTTCTGTATACTCATCATTGAATGGAGATCTATCCATGACAACTCTAAAACATTGGTTTCATGAGTCCTTGAGTCTCCTTACTGTTCTCTGTCCTCTCTTTTAGTTTCATAGCAAGAAGGAGGCTTGATACACATGGAACCAGTGCAATTACTGGTGCCTTCCTGGTTGAGCCTTTCTTTGCTCCTGCTGCCTAGTTCTCTGACTACTCAGTAAAATAATTTATTTTCTAGAATATGAGTCTATCTATAGTTTGACTATGCACAGTCCATGAAAATTTTTACCTCCACTGTGTGCTCAGAGCTGCTAAGCACAGGTCTTTCTTATTCCTGCTCTCCGGAATACAATGCTTTATACTTGTCCTCTACCCCAAGGACCTGTTGAATATAAGGGAATTTTAATCTCTAATTGCTTAATAAGAAGTGTTAATGATACTGAAATGAGGAAATAGTTAGGAAGAAGACAGTGGTGGAATTTTTATGTAGAGACAGTTGCTAATTTTTAGGCAAGAGCATATTATGGCTCTCTGAGCTAGAAATAAGACACAGTGGTAGTAGGTCATATCCTTTTCCAATATACTTTTGAATCATTCTGTCTTTCCGAAGGGTAAGGTGTAACAGGCCAACAGTTGTTTTTCATTCAAGTCCAATCAGTGCTTTAATTAGAAGAAATTTCTCATAGCCTGGCAAGTGGTTAAATATTATCCTTAATATCAAATATTTTCATGAATCACTAGTATACACTGGACTTAAATAAAAAGAACATTTAACTTAAAGGTGAATTTCAAATTATAATTTACTCAGTTTCCTGTATCTCAATTAATCTTTATAAGAATAAACTTACTAAACACTTACGTTAATGCACAAATGGAGAAACACTGTAAGGAAATGTAAATACTTTGTAATTCTCCATTTATACCTTTCTTACCTAGGGATTTGATATTCATCTTAAAATCATAATAGTTCAAGTGCCCAAACTGAACCAAGATTTTCCTTTTGTTCCTGCCTATAGTCTAGTTCAATGGGATACTTTTGACATTATTTGATTTTGCTTTAATGACTTTAAAAATTAATTCTATATAAGATATGACTCTGCTGAATTTGGGAATGATACCCTAATTAATATCATACTAACCTAGTAGTTTCTGTATTGGTCTGCTTTACAATATATTTGATTTGACAGAGTACAGTAGCCTGTGGCTTAAAGTCAGTGAGAAGTTTCCAGCCGTCATTTCCAGCAGTTACACCTGCGCTCTGAGCTCTGAATAAGGTCTCTAGTTTATTGATTAGATTTGTTGCTTCAAGATAGTTTTGACATCTGAAATTGCTACATACATTTAACATCCTTAAAATTATAACAGAGTCTTAAAAATGATTTACACTTATAAAAACAACAGGCTCAAATTCTTCCAAGGAATTATTCCTAACTTTCTGTATTTTAAGGCACCAAAGATTTTGGTATACAAGGGAAAATTTGCATAGGAAGAATAAAGGCTAATTTTTCAAATGTCAATATTTTAATATTAGTCTACTTAAATAAATTTTAGGAAAAGATCATCTCCTAGTGATCTAATAACATTTGTGTATTAATATTTCTATGTTATAATACAAATACACTATAAGCAAAAGTAGACAATTTTCCACACAGTAAAATGTGTATAGTAAAGCATTTCTACAAGCTGTATAGTTTTAGAAAACTATAGAACTGGTTTTGGATTTTCTGTTCCTGAGTAGGGCACCATTTCCTACTGAGTGCCATCAAATCACCTTAAGAAGAATACTGAGTATACAATACATAGAACATTCAACCTTGAAAAAGGCAAAAGATTTATACGATCTAAAGAGAAACCAGAGTATTAGAACGTTCAACCTTGAAAGATAAAACAGGAAATGTAAAACTCTATACAAAACCCCTGTGTTCCAGTTTTGACTTTGAAAGTTTATTTAATTAAATTTTCTTTTTTCTCCTCATCTCTAACAAAAAGAGAATTGTGGGTATTTTTCCTTCCCCTCTTAACTCAAGCTTTCTATGATCCTGCATCTCTAAATTAAAAATAAAAATGTCAAATCTCATTAATTCTGAGATATATATCTTTTTATGTTTCAAAAAATCTGAATCAGGATACATTCACAATTGATGGCAAGTTTTTTTTCTTTTGTAGTGATACATAAAATAATGGTGTGTCTTATAATCCATGATATCTCAGATTCAATGAAATGATATGACAGTTGTGTGAGACGTGGGCTTTGAAGTAAGCTAGTTAACCACAGTTAATAGCTCTTCAACTCCTCTCTAATCCTTAAATCTTAACTTCGGCAGGACCAAAATATTCCTTAGGATGTATCCCATGTGATAACCAGAATTATCATAAACCTTAACAAGACAGATTAAATATAAATAGAAACAAGTCAATGGTTTTGTTCCCGTTTAGCCTGGGCATAACAGAGCAAAGATTTATGTCAGGATAGAAAGGGTAAAGTTCCACTTTGAAGCATTTTTCTAGACATGCAAGAGGCAGGTTTCTGATTCCAGAAAAAGGAAATATATCTATTCATGCCTCTGTTATGACTTATATTCAACATATGTGTAATTTTTATATGACTAAATTAAATAAGATACCAACTTCTCTTACAATTTCTGCCATTTCATACTCACAGATCTGAGAAAATGTAGGAAACTGTGTAGTCTTAAACTAGAAAAATTAAACTTTAAATCAAGAATGTTTAACATTAATATTCTTTGGAAATTTCTCCTATCTGACTACCACTCTATCCTCTATTAGAATTATCCAAGGAGTACAACTTCAGTCATTTGTGTTTACAATGTCTATGTATGTATAATATATACAATCTGTAACTGATTATCTAGTATGGCATAGCTATTTCAGCTATTTCTAGAGAAGTGTATTTGGAGAAAATGTTAACATAAGAAGCAGTCTGTTTTAGAAGATTTTGATACTATAATAAAATCTCTACAAATAACATTTAGTAACACTTTAGGCTTTGATATTAGGTTGAAATTATGGTTTTACTCCATGTTTGCAGTGGCAACAGCAGTGAAGAAATGCAGTGAGTGGTGAAGGCGTGAGGTGATGAGAGAGTAGGGAGGCTCCTTAAAGTAGTTTAAAGTTACTGAAAGTTGGTATGGAGTTCCAACACATGGGTTGGATCAGAAGCAAAAACATGAGTGTGTAATAGCTAACCTCCATCATTTTGTTATACAGAATACACTGTAAGCAAGATTCATATTACCATTATAAGTTAATCAATCTGGGTTCTTTATTAGACATATAGTAACATTTCCCTAAGTGATGATGTAAGAGTTTCACTAAGAAACTAGGTCACATGGGAATAAGCAGAATTCTCTGCTATACAGTAGATAGTTGAAATATATTGAATATATAAGTGGATGTAACTAGACTATCACTCTTGGCCTGGATCTGATGTAGGATGCATGAGCACAATTCCTAAAGTGAAGAGTAGATCATTAACTGTCTTCATTTCCCCACATAATACTTAGCTACATGTCATTAACATAACATAATAAAAATATGAGTATATGAAATATCCAGGAAAATTCATAGAGACAGACAGTATATTAGAAGCTACCAGGGACTGGGGAGAGGAGAGAATGGGAAGTTATTGCTTAATGGGTACAGAGTTTCTATTTGGGGGTGACAAAAAGTTTGGAGATGGTGGTGATGGTTGCACAGAAATGTGAATATAATTAATACTATTTAGTTGTATATTTTAAAATGGCAGATTTTAAGTCATATATTTTATGACAGTAAATAAAAGTTTTGACCACCTGTGGTTTATAAATTGCTTAAAACTAATTAAAAGAAATTATAGCTAATTTAGAATTGTATTTCCTTCACATGAAAGGTTTCACTAATTCTGTACTTCTGATCACAAATGTGATATAAATAAATATCCAAAGTTGTTTCTTTTTGGAAGAGAAATTTGGAAAACTTGAAATATGACTGAAGAATGACAGAAAAAAAATCAAAACCAACTTCTTACTTTGATCGGTTCGGGCTGCATCACAGGTGCAGGCATAGCAATGGCACTTGGAGCATAAACCTGGTGATATGTTGCTTGAACTCCATGATCAGAATAAGGCTATTACAAAAACAAGGAAAAATGTTGTTTTTCATTTATTAATTAAAAATATTTATTCAGCATTATAACATACTAGGCATTTTGCTACACAATGGAGAAATGCAGATGAGAAGCACATTCCCTGTCTTTAATTAACTTAAAGACTGATATGGGACAGACTAGTCAAAATTACCCTAAGACCTATGAGACACACAGGAAAGCATGGGAGAAAAGAACAGAATTAGTTGATGTAACTTAAAGTTGGGGAGGTGGTCAGGGAAAGCTTTCTAGTGGAGTTGATGCTTGAATTTGAAGAATTCGGGAAAAAAAGTGGAACCAACATGTGAAAAAGCACAGAGGCAACTAAGAACACACCTCATCTGGGAGATCTGTGAGGTTGTTTGGTACAGCTGGAAGGAAGATTATACACTAAACGACAGCTGAAAGATGAGGCAGTGGAGTAACAGGCAGGGAATAGATCATGTAAAAGTAGATTTATGGCTTGTCCAACAGATCATGGTACCGTTCACTGAGATACGGAATACAAGAAACACAAGGTTGATGTTTATGTAATTGTGAGTGGGTTGGAGTTAGGTTTGTAACATGTAAAAGTTGAGGTATCTGCAGGACTTCTAGTAGAGGTATACTGTTGATAGAAAGCTAGATGGCTCTATAGAACAGCACTAATAGAAATATTATGTGAACTACATGTTAATTAAAATGAAGACAGTCAAAAGGTACAAACTTCTAGTTATGAGTAAGTAAGTACTAGGGATGTAATGCACAACACGATAAATAGAATTAACGCTGCTGTATGTTATATAGGAATGTTAAGAGAGTAAACCCTAAGAGTTCTTGTCATGCACAAATTTTTTTCCTAATTCTGTACTTTTGTATCTGTGAGATGATGGATGCTCACCCAAACTTACTGTGATAATCATCTCATGATGTATGTGAGTCAAATCATTATGCTGTAAACCTTAAACTTATACAGTGCTATATGTCAATTATATCTCAATAATACTGAAAGAAAAGAAAAATTTCCAGTAGCAATGTTAGAAAAGTAAAAAGAAACAAATAAAATAAATTTTTGGTAATACATTTATTTTAAACTGATATAGTCAAAATATATCAAAGTGTAATCAACATAAAATTAGTGATAAGTAAAAGTTTTACATTCCTTTTTCATACTATGTCATCAAAACTTGGTGTGTATTTTGCACTTACAACACTATTGAGACCAGCCACAGTTCAAGTGCTAAACAGCCACATGTGGTAGTGGCTATCGTTGTACTGGGCAGTGCAGGTCTAAAATTCAGGAGTGAGGCTCGGGCTAGAGACATGGGTATGGATGATAACCTCAGAATGAGTATGTA
This sequence comes from Camelus bactrianus, assembly GCF_048773025.1. Taxonomy (NCBI): domain Eukaryota; kingdom Metazoa; phylum Chordata; class Mammalia; order Artiodactyla; family Camelidae; genus Camelus; species Camelus bactrianus. The sequence goes on along the minus strand of NC_133543.1, from coordinate 81,050,635 downwards.
GGGTGAAAGAATGGAGAATCAAATATGAAATCATGGGGAGCAAAAGATCAGCTAACAAAGAAACATAAGGGGAGGAAAAAGAATTGCCAGAAGAAAGCAGTATCATGGGAACCAAAGGTAGGAAGAGTTTCAAGGAGTATGTCCAATGTCTCTGAGAGGTCAAGTAAGATTAAAAAGCAAGTATTTGGCAATTAGGGAGTCACTGATGACCTTTATCCAAGCAGCAGAAAGGTAATAAAGCAGACTTCAGCAGGCGAGGGGTGTATGGGTAGTGAGGCAGTAGAAACACTGAGTGTAGACTACTTTTTCAATCTTGGCTTTGAAAGGTATAAGAGAATTAGGGCATCAGTGGGGGTGTGTCACAGGATAATAATTTTTGTTCTACCAGGAGCTAGACACTATATCAAGAACTTCTGTATACAACTCTAATCTTTTCATCAATCCTGCAAAATAGATTTTTCTGATGTCTTTATTTTACAAATGTGGACATTATGAAGCCAACACTGTGAAGAGTTAAGTAATCATCCAAAGTGGCATACTAGTAAGTGGTGAAGCTATGAACCAATGGAGAGAAAATAAAATAAATAAGAAAAGAAGGATAATAGTGGAATGAGGTCTCTGAGGAAGAGGGAAGCGATAGTATCCAGAGCAAAGAGGCAGAAATAACCTTGGACAAGAAAGGTTACTTAAAAAAATACAAGATGCTAAGGATGAGTTATGATTCAGGTAAATTTGTATTTTGGGGGCTGGAAGCTGAGGTGGTTTCCACAAAGTGTTCCCTACCTACTCTGCAAGGTAGAAGGTGAAAGCTATATTCTAAGAGTGAAGGGGTAAATTAGCCACTGATACAAGTGAAAAATGATGCTAATTTATTTTTATATTTTAGGAAATCTAACTATAAAACTTGTAAGAATAAGCCCTATGTTTTTTAAATTTAGGGAAAAAACACTTAAAATATAAACTACCCCACCCTATTCATTAATTTATATATTAGACTTATATCTTCTACCAGAAATAATAATAAATTAAAAATATGCTTATATTATTTTGTATGGAAGTATCATAAAAATTAACAGTACAGTTATAACCTAACATAAACAATATTTCCAGAAAAATCTTATTAGATTCCACTAAATAGTGAACTATAACCTGGTAAGTTATCTGATGTAAGAAATTAAGAATGCAGTTTAGTGTCAAAATAGATTACGGCTAAAAATCTAATGTAAAAGCATTCTTACCTCACTGCTCCCCCAGCCCCCCAAAACCAGAAAACAACAAAAAGAACAAAAGACAGATTTTTTAAATGCCACCATCAAGTAAACAAGGAAGTGCCCATGATCCCCAAACTACAAACAATGCAGAATGTCTGTCAAATGCTATGCAACTTGGACCAATATAAAGGAGGATTCTGAAGCCTGAGGAAGGTTATGATTTCCCTGAAGGTCAATGTTCTGAAAGGTCTATTCAAAGATTCTTTATAGTCTCAAGTGAAGGGGTGTGTCAGGCCAAGGCATAAGCAGGAAAGATCACCACATAGATCTAATTTTACTTAATAGCAGAGGAGGCAGAACTGAAGGAGAAATCATGCTTTCAGTATTTCTGTGATCTGCTACCTTGCATTATGGCTGAGGGACACGCCGAAGGTGAAGCAGGGTGAAAGTGGAAAGTGAAGTAGCAATTACTGTAACCCAGCACAGAAAACCTGAGACAAAGGAGACTTTGCTAGGAGACAAGTGATCTCCAGAATGCTAAAAACTGGCAGAAGAGCATCTCAGGCAGGAGACGTGGCAGACTTGGTGGTAGGGTATTTGAGACAACAGCATGCTCCTCCCACCCTGTATTTCAACAAATAGCTGGTCTCATTTAAGAATTAGTAAAGACAGGAAGGAAAAGGAAGCAACCTGAGACTTCTCATCCTCTCCAACTCCATCAAGGGAAAAGCAGGAAGGGGGAAAGAAAAGAAAATAGTAGAACAGTTCAGATAAGTATAATTCTTTTGATCTCGAAAGAAATTATAATAACACGATCTCTAAAAAGAGCTTCAAAAAGAGATTTTAAGTTAAAAGACATTTATAGGCAATGATGTAAGCAAAGTATCAGAGTTTGGGATTAAAAAAAGCTAAAAATAAAATAGAGATGGAAGCTTCATTAGTCATAATAAAAAGCAGACTAAACACAATGAAAAATATAGTCATAGTTATCTTGAAAAAGCATATAAGACAACATTAAAAAAAAACCATGGTAAATTATATCAGAGATGACAGATATGAAAGACAAAAAGATCTAACATGTGCATCACTGGTGTTCCTGAAGAAGAAGGAATAGAACTGGAATAAAAAAATTTTTTTCAAACTTCTAACAGGAAAAAAGAAACCGTGAAATAAAAACTAGTCTAAAAATCAAAAGGGCAAACTGTGTCCCAGGAAAAATGTTATAAAGACTAATAAATTCCAAGACATATACTGGTGAAGTGATTTCAAATTAAGACAGACTTTTCAGACATGCAGGAAGAAAATGCAAATTATGTATAAGGGGGAAAATCAGGCTGGCTTCAATCTTCCTTATAGCTATACTCAACACCAGAAAAGAGTAGACTAGAAGTTCTAAACGAAAATCATATTTTTATGGGTTGAATTCTCTCAAAACTTTTGTGTTGAAGTCCTAACCTCCAGTATGTTAAGAGTGTGACCTTATTTGGAGAGAGGGTCTTTACAGAGGTAAGCAAATTGACATATGGTCATTAGAGTAGAATCTAATCCAGCATGACTGGTATCCTTTTAAAATTGGGAAATTTGTAAACAGAAACAGGAAAGACAATATGAAGACACAAGGTGATGATGGTCATCTTCAAGCCAAGAAGAGAGGCTTGGAATAGCCCCCAGATGGAACCAATTCTGCCAACACCTTGATTTTGAGCTTCTAGCCTCCAGAACTGTGAGACAATAAATTTCAGTTTTTTAAGGCATCCAGTTTACTGTACTTTGTTCCGGCAGTCTTGGAAATCTTGAAAGAGTATGATGCAGCTATTTTATAGCTAATCTTAATTTCTTTCAGATTTATAGACAACAAACATGTGGACCAAACAAGCCTGTAAGAACTCAGAGAATACAGCACCTATAAACCTTCTTCAACAAAGAGTACTTGCATATTTAGTCAACCAAGTGATAAATGGAGGCTGAGATGAAGAATGGAGAAATTCTAGTAAAACTACTGATAGTAAACATGAAGATTCAAAATTGTGGAAATTATTGTTTCAGAACAAAATTACAACGTTACAAACCTTAGCAATATAATAATAATAAGAAGGCTAAAACAATACACTCAAATTGGGTGGTGGGCATTAAATTCCAAATCTTTCACAACACATTTAAAACATGCTATGTACAGTTTCTGGCATATAGATGATAAGGTTATTAGTAATGGTCTGGGAATATAATTTAAACACATGGAAAATAATATTTACAATTTGTAGTTATAAAATAAATTTGATTTACATTTTTAAAGGAAGAATTTTTTAAAAGATTTTTTTCTTCTTTGACTTAACTTTTATATGCTTTTAATTGACAGAATGTTAGTAACAATACATATTAGCAGGCAAACCAGAAGAAGCATTTGACATCTTACTCTTTCAAGGGGATTGAGTCAGAGATTAGCCTAATAGAGTGAATGACTGAATTAAGAAATGGTTCAGAACTAGTTAAGAAGGCTAAGATGAAGCATTCTTAGATATAAAAATGTGAGTAAATCAAAGAATATACAAGATGTTCAACCTTAATGAAGGTCTTGAACAAATATCTTTAGGAAAGAAATAAATGTTAAGATGAAGTAGTTATAGATAAATTACTTTGAGACTAACACATACCTCTGGAACTGAAGCTTCCATCAGAGACAGTGGAGGAGGAACACATCCACTGTCTTGTGCAATTTCCACTGGTTGATAAATAACCTCTGAAGGTTGCAGGTATAAGAACGGAGCAGAAGAGGCAGGAGACTAAAATGCAAAATCGTATTTCTAATTAAAATAGGATTAGTTATTTCAATTAAACCAAATGACTTACCCAACACATGAAAGAAATATTGGTTTCTTATTTTCCTAAAGTTGTTTTTCAGGCACAGCACTAAAGTATCTTAGCAACAAACTAGTAACTCTGTATTGTTATAAATTCCAATTATGTGGATGTTACTAAAAAACGTTAACACTGACAAGTACTAAAAGTTCTTAGTACTTCAGAACCTCATATATAAATCAGATAATAATTAAGATCACAATTAAAGGTTGTAATAATATAACCTATGGTATTTAAATTGGCATAAATGTCTATTCTCAGCTTTCTGACTTCCCATGGAAATGGGAAATGTCATTAAACAATCTTTTCAGTGGTATACTATTTGTTATCAAAAGTTGGGAGATGGAATACTTATTTAGGAGCACAAATAAAACTGAAGTAAAATCTGAAGTAAAGCTAGAAAAATGCTATATTTTCTAATAATACTAATAGTAAAAAGTAAATTTTCATTTCAGTTTGTATAGCACTTATTTATAAAATGCTTTCACTTACAAAAATCATGTGAGGAAACTTTTAAAGGTATAGTATTACTACTTTCACTTTACAAATGAGGAGGCTGAGAAATAGTGATTAAATGAATTTCCAAAGGTTATCACAGTTAATAGAAGAAGGTCTCAAATCTAGTCCTCCTGTCTTAAATATTCATGCAGTCTTCACAAAAACCATGAAAAAAGTTAATACTTACCTGAGGAACACCCCACTGCCACTGACCTGGTAGACACTGTGCAGGGGCCTAAAATGAAAAAAAAAAAATCCATTCCAATTATAAACAAGGGTTAAAACTGGATATCTACATGCAAAAGTATGAAGTTGGACCCCTACATTTCAAATCATATTACAAAACATTAACTCAAAATGGGTCAAAGACCTAAATGTAAGAGCTAAAATTATAAAACTCTTAGAAGAAAACATAGGTGTAAATGTTTGTTTTTTTGAAATAGACAATTAAATATTATGATCTCAAAAGCACAAGTAACAAAGCAACAAAAGAAAAAAGATAAACTGGACTTCATCAAAATTAAAAATTTCCATGCTGCAAAAGATACCATCAAGGAAGTGAAAATAAACCCACAAGATGGGAGAAAATATTTACAAATTATATATCTGATAAGAAACTTGTATCTGGAATATATCAAGAACTTTTATAACTCAATAATAAAAGGCAAGTAACCCAATTTAAAAACTGGTAAACAACATGAATAGGACATTTTCCCGAAGACAATATACAAAAATGGCCAGTAAGCATATAAAAGACATTCAACACCATTAGCTTTGGGTTATGGAAATCAAAACTACAAATTATTATCACTTCACATTCACTAGGATATAATAAAAAAGGTAGATATTAAGTATTGGCAAGGATGTGGAGAAGTTAGAACTCTCATAAACTGCTGATGGGAGTGTAAAATGGTGCAGCCTTTTGGGAAAATACTGTAACACTTCCTTGAAAGGTTAAATATAGAGATGCCATATGACCCAGTGATTCCACTCCTAGGTATAAGACCTAAGAGAAATGAACACATGTCCACACAAAAATTTGTACACTATGTTCACAGCAGCATAATTTGTAAGAGCTAAAAAGTGGAAATAACCCAAATGTCCATCATCACATGAATAGATAAACAAAATGCGGTATATCTGTGTAATGCCCAAAACAGGAAAATCTATAGACAGAAGGTAGATTACTGGTTGTCTAGGACTGGGATTATGGGAAAGGGAAATGGCTGCTAGTGGGTAAGGTTTTTAAACTTTTTTGGTGGTACAGTTGCATAACTCTTGTGAATTTAGTAAAAAAATCACTCTATTGTACACTTTAAAAGGTGAATTGTATGGTATGTGAATTATATCTAAACAAAGCTGTTATTTAAAAAAAGGAGGGTCAAATTATTTAAGAGTATTTATTGTAAGATGACAATATAACAGACTATTTCTTAAATTAGTTGTATTATTTCTTAATAATAATTTTTTAGCTTATTTTCCACATTTGATAAAGTCTTTTTTTATTATTGAAATAAAAAAACAGAAAAAAAGAAGATCCCATGAATTTACCATCTAAACTTTTAATTTAGTTCTGACCACATCATCTGCTAATGGATGATAATCACTGTACTATAATGATGACCAAGATAAGGTGAGCTCTCTGATCTGTGTACCATGTTCAAAAAGGCAGGATAATGTATAATGTCTTAAGAAAATATTTTAATAAAAAATCTGATTTAAAGATTTCTATCTAGGTTTGTAGATAAACAAAATCATTATCTACTTAAGAAGTGAGAAATAAGGAGATAAATACTGACTGAACCATGCATTACCTGATTTTACTAACAAAAATTGGTAAAGCTGTCAATCTTAGAATTTGTAAAAAGAAGGAGCAAGAGAAGATGCTTATCAAAATAGCAATTTTAGGGGCAGAATGATGATAAATAAATTTATAACTGGAAAGAAATGTGTGAAGTGAAATTATTTCTTTTATTGCAAAATATTAGTATGTTACAAACTGGTACCAAAATCATTCCTGAGTATATCTCGGTAACATACTTCCAATTTTATAATTTGTGTCAAGTGGAAAACCAGAGTCAAAGTATAAAATTAAATTGTATTAGAAACTTTTCAGAACACATTTAGGTCATGTATGTATATATGTAATCAATTAATGAAGGAGGAGCTGGACTCCACAAGGTGTAAGCAGAAAGCAACTTTATTCTGTCTCACCCTTGGCACTGTAACAGCACTGTGTCGAAACTGGTGGTTACCAGTGGTGAGAGGGATGGTCGGTGGTAGGGGAGGGATATGATAAGGGTAGGAGATTAAAAGCTGCAAACTACTATGTATAAAATAAATAAGCTATAAGAATATATTGTACAGCACAGGGGATATAGCCAGTATTTTATAATAACTATAAATGAAGTATAACCTATAAAAATTTTGAATCACTATGTGGTATACCTGTAGCTAATATATATAATATTGTAAATCAACTATACCTTAATAAAAAATGAATAAATAAACTTTTCAAAGAGTAAAACAAACAAACAAAGGAAAAACACAATTCTGTGTTGAGCTGTTCTTCCTTGCCCCTGGATAAAAATTCAGATAGATCACTTCTAGGGGTGGGGCAGATTCCAAGTACTAACACTCCGGTTAGGTACTTTACCAGATTTTTTGGTGATTTCCCTGTTGAGAACTTCTGACTGCAATTCTAGACCTTGATTCTAGAGGTTCACTTCACATAGATTTTTTTCTCTCCTAGGGTAAGCTTAAAGTTTTTTGGAAAGAGTCTCTTCTGTGAGGTTCATATCTTGCTTTGGGAAATATAAACCTTCATTTGCTGTTAGGCATTTAACACTTTCCCACTGTACCCTTCTCGTCTGACTTTGCCTCCATAGACCACTCCAGCTTCTTCAGATACTTTTTAGGTGAGGTCTGGTCCAAGTGGTACTATCTCACAAATTTCAGGGGACAAATATTAAACTCTCATTCTCTGAAGTCATCTTTACTTGATTGAGGAGAATGGGAAATGCAACTCTCTCGTTAAAGAAAGCCTCATTACCAACCTCTCTTATTAACTGCGTCCTCATACGTGCTCAAGGTAGTCAATAAGCTAAGGGTCCCAAAACTGGTTTCACAAGTTTTGGTTTGTTATGCTAAATGGCCTGGTACCTAATGTTCTGTATTTGGGGTCCCTGTCAAAATTTTGAGGCACCTTAGGAAAAGTCATGCTTCATACATACTTTAAATAAATGTCATTTACTTACTTTCATTTTTACTAAGTGAAGAAAACACTCTAGATAATTTTATATTTAGCATAGTAATAGAATTTAAAAATAACTGACCTCCCCAAAACCTAGTCTAATACTAAAAATAATTCCAGTACTGTACTGTAATTTCATGTGGGTCTATTTAAAAAGTTCAAAAAGAAAAAAAAAACCCAGAAATAAATTCTCTTCCACTGTTCCAAAGGTATGAGACAATGTGACTTTATTTGTGAATGCTATTGATGACAAGTTGGCAAAATTTTTCTGTAAAGGGCCAGAGGATAAATAGTTTAAGCTTTGCAGGCCACAGAATCTCTGTCGCAGCTTCTCAATTCTGCCACTGCAGCACAAAGGAGCCACAGACATCATGTAAACGAATATGGCTGTATTTCAATTATGCTTTATTTACAAAACACCAAAGTGGTCTGGCATTACCGTTCACTTATCCCCAATTTCCCACAAGAATTAATGAAATAAAGAGGATTGTTTAACTAAATATATTACACAATATATTACTTATTTTAATATACATTTATTAAGCATAATAACTAGAAATTGACATAAGGTTAACAGTAACATTAAAAAAAATCAGCCTGTGGTCCAAAATCTTTATCTTCCTTTGGGAATTATTTCTAAAGTCTTTTTAGATTAAACGTTAGCCACAGGAGCAAAACTGACCTCATTACATTTGCTAAAAGGAAATAAACAGTCCATCTTCTTGTATGATATTGTTTAATTCCTTCATAAAAAAAGAAAAATACCACTGCTATCAAGGCTTAACTTTTTAATTACTAGAAAATTTGTATGAGAGGGAAGAAAATGAAAGTTACTCAAAAAGGACAAAGTATCAAAGAAGATTTTATAATTTAATGTTTACCTGGTAGTGATATGCAGGTTGCTGATAGACAGGCTGAGCTACCATCACAGGGGAACTAGATATAGAACGTGACTGTAAGAGGAAAAACAAAACAGAAAAATTATTTCAGGCAAAATTCTTTAAAATAGTTTATAATAAAATTTATCTCACACTGTGACCTAAACGCAGCCAACTTACGGTTTATGATGGAAATGTCATTTTTCTACCTCTTATTGATATTGTTACAATTCCATTTAGCTCTAATTTTATAAGTCTAAAATTATCACAGTATTTTTACTTCCACGTGGTTTCACTTCCACAGCAATGCTAAAACCACCACCAGAAAAGCTGCTTTTAGTCCAAAGATTATGAAAATACAGTTCTAAGAGACTATTTAGAAGAAAATGGCAGCTAGACTTAAGGTAACACTGCCTATTTCCACTGTAGAGATCAGCAGTAGAATAATGTTTACATAGCATTTAGAGCTGAATAAATAATCATTATCTGATTTTGCCACTGATTTCCCACTACTTATAAATAGTTAACATCCTATTTCCTTGTTATACATTTAATTAAAACAAATACTTTATTTACTGAAGCATTTGTTAAATTGTATTTATTAATCTGATATTTAAATGAGTTAATCATCCAATAAACTTAAGGTGATTTATTATGTTTGAAGAAAGTACATCTAACAGTTGGTTATTCAAAGTAATAGAGTGAACCCCAAAATTGGTCATTTAAAACTAGATCATTAATAAAATAGTGAAGTTGTATTACAAAATAGGTAAAATAGGCTTTAATGATAGAAATTAAAATTCAATTTCTAACATGGAATATAATTTACATTGTTTTAACGTTTACCCCCTCAAACTAAAGAAAAGTATCATAGTTTTGCATAATTTTCAGACTATCATGTGCTAATAAAATTGTGCCACAGATTAACATTAGAAAATAATAATGTAATTTACTGTACTTAGAATAATGGAGGAAAAAATGATAATCTCAGCAGATACAGAAAAAGCATTGTGAAAATTCAATACCCTTTCATAATAAAACCTCTTAAGTAATCCAAATAAAAAGTAACTTCCTTAATTGATTTAGGGCAATAAGTCACAACCTGGTGGGATTTTACCCTCCTAGGGAACAGTTGGTAATATTTTGGTTTTCATAGATGTGGGGAGGCTAGGATACTGCTAAAAATCCTGCAATGTATTGGACAGTCTCCCACAACAAAGAATTAGTCATTTGGCCCAAAATGTCACTAGTGCTAAGGTGAAGAAATCTTGGTTAAGGTTAAGAGTATCTTCTAAAACCTACATATAAAGCATGAAAGCACAACACTGATAGTGAATCACTGAACTTGTTTCCTTTTTTAAGAACAAGGTTATGGCATTATCACATAAATACTGTAGCAGAGACATTGCCAGTGCAATAACTTGTGAAAAAAAAAGAGAGAAACAAAAGAGCAGAAAGAGAAGAATACTGAGTCATAAATGATTGCCTATAGGAGAGTTTGGCAGGGTTACTGATAAAATATCAACATTTATGAATCAAAAGCATACTACACACCAGTCACAACCTACTGCGAAGTGTGATTAAAAAAAATATGCCATTCATAAAAGTAACAAAAACTACAGAGTACCTAAGAGTAAATCAAACAAATGATGTGTCAAATTTTTTTATGGAGAAAGCAAATTTTACTGATGGATGGAAAGACCTAAATAATGTTTATGAATGGGAAAATTCAGTATTATGCTTAAATGTCCCACATTAATGTATATATTTAATGCAATTCTAATAAAAACAAAGGCTTTTCACAGAGCTGAACAAGCTAAATTATGACATTTATATTTATAAAAGCAAAGACTTCAGGATAGATGAGAGACTCCTAAAGAACAGAGTGAGATTATTGCTCTATCAGTTTCTAAGACTTATTATAAAGCAACAGGAATTATAGCAGAATTAGGAAGGGCGAACAAATATACCAATGGAACGTAACAGGGAGCCCAGAAGGAAACTCCCACGCACAGAAATTAGGCATTTGACAGAAGATTCATTTCAAAACAGTGGAAGAAGATGAATTAGTCAATACATAAGCTTCAGATTTAAGATCTAGATGTGAACAACAGCAACACCATGGTATTTTTTTTTTTAAACAAGACACAAATCTGAAACCATGAAAGAAAAGATTAATACATCTCTCAACATTAAAATAAAAAACTTCTGTATGACAAAAAAATACTATAAACTTAATGGACAAGGCACAAACTAGAAGATATTTACAATGCACAAAATTCATATAATGAACTCAAGAAAAAGACAAACAATCCCAATAGAAAAAAATGGGCAAAAGATACGAAGAGGCAGCTCACAGGAAGAAACTTAAGTGGGCAATAAATAAAGGAAACTATGTTCAGTCTTACCACTGGCTCAGCAAATGAAAGGTAAAACAAGATACCATTTCATGATACTATTGGCAAATCTAGTAAATTAAAGGACTGGCAGATTATGGAGAAACTGAAGCTCTCATAAACAGTTAACTAACTTGTATACTGGTACACTTTAGAAAGGTATTTGGCAACATCTACTCAAAGATGTGTATACTCTAGAAATGTGAAATTCTGCTTCTACACATATATTGTAGCCCAGACCAAGGCAGGGGAACACAAAAATCTTCCAGTGCTACCTGGGCATGAACAGGTTTAAGAGTGCTAATTTTCAGGTATTTCATATGGCCTCCTTCCTGATTTGATCTGTGAATGTATCTGTGTAAAATGGATTCTTCTTTTCAAAATTCCCCTTTCACAATTACTCTTTCCCTTCATTATTAAAGGCACACTTATTCTGGATCTTGCTATAATGTGTTGTTCTGGAATGTAAACACTAACAGGGCATCAAACAAATAGACAATTCAAGAGAGCAATACCCTTCAGAAATAGGAGAGAGCAAAGAAAAGAGAGCTTATATAAGAAATATTAAGGGGGAGTTGGTACCTTATTTCATATCCAGGGAAGAAAATAAATTATGTGATGGTCACAGGAATACATATTAATTCATTTATTTGAACTTAAAAATAAAGCCATAATTTTCTAATAGAAACTAAATTTTATTTGATTGACTAATTTTATTTGGTTGACTGGTTTTGTTAACTGAGTTATAGAGCAGATTTTTCCATTTTTCTAAGGTATAATTGACACATGACATACTAGTTTCAGGAGTATAACATAATGATTATACATATATATATATATATATATATATATATATATATATATATATACATATATATATATACACATACAAAAAATGAAATGATAACCACAATGAGTCTAGTTAACATCCATCACTACACATAGGACATTTTCCTTAAATGAAATCTGTAGCTACAAAGTTTTATAAAAATATACCTAAAGCAAATCTATAATATTTAATATGTCCAAACTATTTTTAATTATGGTAAATTTCAGATATCAACTTAAAAATGAGTGACAGTATTCATAATTTTTCCAAAAAACTTTAGAGGATATATAAGCAGAAACTTTGAAGACCACTGTCCTAGATAAGCTCTCACGCAATATATACCAAATCTAGATGTTCAATGTGGTCTTGATTATAGAAAAAACTGAAAATGCCTATGAACAGGGGAATATATACTCATACAATGGAATATATAAAAAATTGAAGTAAGTGAACTAGATATACTAGGCTCAGCATGGTTTAATCTCAAAAATACAGTGCTGAATAGAAAAACTAGGTTATGTACATAGTATTTAAAAACCACCAAAAGGAACACTGTATATCTATTGTTTAAGGATATCTATCTACATTTGTAGTAAAAACATATACAATTTTTTTTTTAGGAAACAGGAAAGATACTCTGGTTACCTCTGAGGAGGAAAAAAGGGTAGGATAATGAGGGTAAAGAGGCTTTACTTGAATTTATCATATTTTACACCTGCCATTGAAAGAACTTAAGTAAACATGGCAAAATGTTAACATCTATTAAATCTGAGTGGTCGCTATATGGCTGTTATATTATTATTTGTATTTGTCTGTGGTTGAAATAGTTCAGAAATAAAAAATTTAACAGTAATAGATGGAAATCCTTCTAAAATGAAATAACTTACAGGCCAAGGTGGTGGAACAGAAGTTACTTCTGGAGTTTGAAAATAAGCAACACCATTATGGTAAGTGTAAGGATATCCAGTTGAAGTTGTTAGATACATTGTTCCAGCTGCTGGCATTATGCTAGAACCTAAAATGAAGATTAAATAGTAATAACTGAAATGTTCAGTTTAACATTTAAAAATATAATTTCTGAACACTGGAAAATGTTTCTCTTAATACATGTAATATAACTACAGTAAAAATGGAATGTTACAAGTTTTTAAAAAATTCCATATCTTAACACATCTTTGAAGTATATATTTTCAAACCTACTACCTTAGAGCTTTTATTAGCTTAAGGTGAGTAAAAGAAAAAGAAACAAGTTTAACAAGGAATGCTAAAAATTTACCAATTCAGATTTTAATACCGGTATAATGAAACATAACACTTAACTGAGATTATTATTAGCAAAGTCATTATTTTTACAAATATAAATTACATTTAATTTAAAGTTACATCAAGACTCCAGACACTGTAGTGAAGTTCCTAAGATCTTAGTAAGACCTTGACCTTTTATTTGTACAAGGTCAAAGATGATAGAGGCAGTGAAGTTGGACAAGTTCTACTTTCTTCAGGACACTTGTTCCACCCTACAGGTTCTTTGGATCTACTATCAGCAAGCATTCACTCATGCTATGACTAACTTTTATTCTCTAGTCTCCCTTTGCTATAACTGCTGCTGTTGCAAACATGACCACAGATCTTCATGTTGCTAATTTTGGGTCCTCATCTCTTTTCCCAGGTCATGTATACTCCTTTCCCCAAAATAAAAAAGAAATTTTTTATTAGGAGGAGACTAAAAATTTTATATGCCAAGCTAGAGTTAAGTACTTGACCAGCAAGGTTATATAAATTACTGAACTGGCAATTCTCCACCCACTATACTAGCATTTCTCAAAACTTAAAATACATTGTAATAACCTAGACAGTTTATTAAAATACAAATTCCAGGTCCCCATTTCAAGAGATTTTGATTCAGGATTCTAGGACAGGGTCTGAGGAATTGCGTTTTGACAGATTCCAAGTGAACTGTTGGTGTCTGCAAACCACACTATGAGCAGAATTGGCCTACCACTTTAAGTAGCACTATTACTTCTCAGCTTTTATATTTTCACTGCATTTCACCTAGTATTGTTACTGCATATTTTAATGGTTCTTAATTCAATGCTTTTGAGAATTTGATGAGAGTCACAGACCCTTTTCTCAGAAGTATGTACATTCAAACAAAATTTTATACACAATTCAGGAGATTCATGGATTTCTCTCCAAAGATCATTAAGGAACCACAGGTTTATCTGTTAAATAAATAAATTTTGAGTGATTATTATTACAAGGCATTGAACTAGGCTCTGGTGACACAGCCAAAAAGAGAAAAGAAAAAAGTTGAGCATGCCATGGCCTCTATCTTCATAGAAGTTAGGTTCTGGTGGGGAAGACAGTCATCAGCTAATTACACGATTAATTAAATACAGTTTTGACAAATACATGAAGAGGCAGTATAGGGTATTAACACTGGGTAGTATATGATACTATGCTGAACATTTCAAATATATACGTATGTATATATGTAGCATTTGTCAGGAAATGATGTTTGTTTTGGGCTGAGCTTTAAAGAATGAATGGGATGGCAAAAATCATTCTAGGTAAACAAAACAGTATATCAGGAGAATGGTTATGTTCTGAAACTGGAAGAAGGCTAGATGGTTAAAACATGGAAAGAAAAAGGAAGAACAACTCAAAATAAGCAGAGAATAACATAAGATGTGCAATTCTGAAAGATCACTCTGGCTGCTTTGTGTGTGATGGGTTGGAAGGTAGCAAGACTGAATTCAGAAAGACCAGTTAGGAGGTTTTTCTAGTAATTAAGGCAAGCAAAGTGAGTAGCTGGGACTCGAATGTTGGTAATGGAAATGGAAAAGAAATGACAGATTTGAAAAAAAGTGAAGATAAAAATCCTTTGTACTTTGTAAATGTACTTTTAATATTTATTATTTCTTCGTAGAAAAGTAAAAAGAGCTTTGGAGTCAAACTCTCCTGGATTTGAAGGCTAACGCTACCATTTGGTTAAGTTATTTAACCCCATACTTCTCAAATTTGGGCATGGGATGGTATGTCAGGAAATATGAAAAGGCATAAGCTGAACATGGTGATCTTCCTATACAATCAGTTTTATTAGAACAATTATTTTTAGGAAATATTTTTATATTATAAAAAACAATACAATGTTATGGAACAGACTGAAAATTGTGCATGAAGTTTTTACATAAACCATGAGACTTTAAAGAAAATTCATAATTCTGGTATGCTGCACTGGATTAAGACCCACAGCATGCCCAGATTAACTCTCCTCTACATTCAAGAGTATTTCAGCTGAAACGTTTCTAAAACAATGGTTTTACCTTTGTAAGACTATTTACAAAAATAAAGCAAACAATACCTTACAAGTTGCTGTAAAGATTAAATGAAATAAACGAAAACCCGTAACACTGACCCTTGCACCAAATAGTTCTTAAATAACTATTGGTCTGTTTGAAAGCATTCAGCATAGTGCTTATTTATGTTCTATTTTTAGCAACTTGTGGGTCATAATAGGAACAGTACTACTTGTTCCTACTGCTGGTGATAATGGGCTAAAGAACTGTTCCTTGTAGCTTAACTCTTGCAACTAATAATAGTAGTTTGAAGATATTTAGCATTCTGCCAGATTTGTGCATTCCATTTTGGAGTATCAATCTACTGAGGACACAGCAGTTATCTTCTAAATTAACAAATACTAAGCCAAAATTAAACTTGATATTTGTTGACTTCTAAGTCAAAAACAGAACAGTCCAAATGAGCACAATCAATTAGTTTGTTAACAGATATACAATAACTACCTAATGTTTTAAGCATCCCAGTAGACACTAGGACACTATGAAAATTTAGTTACAAATTTTATGTGAAGTTTCTCCTAATCAAAGACTCTGTTAAGAGATTTTAAAAAATAGTATAGGTAAAAAGTTAACTGTTAAGATGTCTAATTTAATAAATCAAAAGAATAAGAAAAAAAGAGTAGAGTTGAAAGCATTATGAAAATATGCGGAAGGCACCTAATTTAGCCAATTCCTAAAGCTTTAGGGACTGTTTCTTCTGATAATTATGCTACACGTGGTTGGGTTAGAGTACACACCATACAGAGTTCTGATATTTGTTCTTTATTTTTACTTTCAGTAGTTTTACTCTAATTTTAAATTACTTTGTTAATTAGAAAATTTTCTAAATAGTAATTCTTAATTATTTCTAATTACTTTTGTAACTTTATATTTTTATCATAAATGATTTTCCTTTAAAGATGTAACTATATGGAATATAGTTAAACATCATTATTTATATAAAATTTTCCTAGCCCCCACACCCCACAATCTAGTATGTATTAATTTGTGGTGAGAACTATTCATTTGACCATCAAATTCACTAAAATAACTTTATTAAATGAAAGAAACTTGATATTTTAATGAAATTCTATCAAAAGTCTAGTATTTCAAAAAAGAACAATGCAAAAATATTGAAAAATACATTAGTTCTCAATACATACGAGGGATCCCTACTTGTTGTTTTCTTATTGCTGGACCAATGTTCAGTTTCTTATCCTTATAATTAAGTTTTTCAGCCTAAAATAAGAAAAAATAAATTATTTTATTATCATTCTTTGAAAGCATCAGGGCATAATGGAAAGGGCAAAGTCTTTGGATTTAAACATCTGGGTGTGAATCTTGGTTCCAATGTTCTGACCCTAAGTTCTCATCTGGCAATTTACCAGTTATTAGTGTGAGCAGAGAGGTGAAAAATTTGAGTCACCTGACACAATGGTCCCAGCTAAGGTCAAACAGGGTGACACTACGTTTTCTTGTTTCAGCTTTTATACTGTAAACAAGTGTCGTTTTCATATTCTATTTAGTGCCATGTTTTTAACACTTTTGTACTTTATGCGGGTGTTTCTGCTATTTAAAATATCCCTCAAGTGTAGTGCTGAAGTGCCTGCCGGCTAGTGTTGCTAGTGCAAAGAGACTGTCATGAGCATTAATGGAGAAAAATCTGTTAGTTGGGTTTAATTCAGGTATGAGTTATAGTGCTGTTGGCCATGGGTTCAATGTTAATGAATCAGAAATACACATTAAATATAATGTCTTTAAACAGAAACACACATAAAACAAAGTTATGTATTGATTGGCTGATGAAGATATTGTGACCAGAAGCTTGCGGAGGCCTAGCCCTGATTTCTTCTAGAAGTACTTCAATATTTGCTACGTGGTGACTATAGAACACAACCACTACAAATAATGAGAATTGACTGCATATGACAATTAAATACAATTCAAGTAATATTTTTTCTTAAAAAATTAAATGTTATGCTTTCCAGATTTAAAGTTATTATACTGAACTGCAGGCTACAGACTTCTTCTAGGAATGCTCTTAGTTTATATGAAGTTTTTCATAGGTGGGAAATAATCTCAGCTAACTTCACTCTAGAAATCCACATTTGTAGTGGTTTTTCAGGAATTTAAAGTGCTATTAACAATTCAGAAAAGATACATCCCTAAATGCTTAGTTTAAGCAAATAAAGTGAAAAATTATATTACAGCTTCACAACCATACTTATATAATCATTTGGAATTTGTTTTTTTGCAGATAAAGTTTTGCTTTAATCTTTCTTTTATTCATTTTTTGGGAGATTAATGTCAATTTTAAGATGCAAAGAAGGTATATATATATATATATGTGTATATATATATATATATATATATATATATATATACACACACATATATTTAGCAATTGATCATTGTACTGGAACCCCACTATTAAATTCATACCTTAAAGGATTAGTTTTAAAGAAAGAAGTTCCAAAAATGAAATTAAATACACCAAAAGATCTTACCTCTTGTAAAATTTTTTGTGCATCTTCTTGTGTTTCAAAAGTGACGAAACCATACCTAAATAAATGCATTAATTATTTTCTTAGAATATTACATTGGAATTATATTAAGATTAAAAAAATTTTTTTTAAGAATAGGCCATGGTAGGAGTGAGCATTTTCTTATGGCACACCAGTATGCAAAACTTAGGTGAATCATTCACAGCTTAACACTATCACCCCCTCTTAAAGTGAGGGGACTAAAAGAGAAAAAAAAGACCCCAAGGATACTGTAACAGTTTCAGATCTGAGCTATATGTAAGGTAGGAAAGCATGAGAGTTTTGTGTTCTGGTTTACAAATTAGGATGCAATAAATTTCAGTCCAGAGCAATAGTCTCCTTTTAAAATGACAGAAGTTTGGCTTAAATAGAAATCAAAATAGAAAAAACCTTTAAAAAAATTAAAAATTTCAACATAATAAAATTTTTTATATTGGTAAGTGAGAATACAAGCATTATTTACTATTATCAGCATATATAAACTGATAATGCAACTATTAGTATATTTCCCAAATAAAATCAACTAAAATATGTACAACACACCCAGACTTTATATCTGCTTTTCATATATAATTGCTACCTTCAGAATATAAATCATATGATTAAGATAAAAATACACAATGTATGTCATGTCCAAAAAGCCAAAATAGCTTCCTATAAAAAGGAACAAAAGAAATAAAAAGTATATCTCCCAAAAAAGTAACCTCTATTTAGATAACTTAGTGCTAAACTACTATTTTCTTCAAATCATAATTACTATTATGTAATTAGTCAATATTTACTGTCTTCTTCAATTCATAATTTCTATATTATATATGAATTTTCTCTTTCCAGCAAAGAAATTTCTCTTTTTCTATTTGCCTAAACATTAAACAAGGGCTAAGGAAATATTTTGATGCTATTTTTTGTTTGGTAGAACACATATACCACCCAGTGGAAAAAGTATAAAATACAGTTTACATTTCTATGTATGCTTTTTAATGACAAAAAATGGACATTACAAATTCTATTAGCCAAATACAAGAGGTACAATCTCATTTCATCCCAATATTGTTTGTAAGTCTGAGGAAGTATTTAATTTGTTTAAAAATAACCTCTCTGCAGGATCCCATCTCTTCTAAAGTGTCCACCTGTCATACTTATATGTAGTTTCCCACTAATATAATTTTTAATCCTTATTGGTCCCTTCTTTTATGCCTATGAATATGTATATATTGCTTATTT
The DNA here is from genome assembly GCF_048773025.1 of Camelus bactrianus. NCBI lineage: Eukaryota > Metazoa > Chordata > Mammalia > Artiodactyla > Camelidae > Camelus > Camelus bactrianus. Next base: position 81,031,609 of record NC_133543.1, on the reverse strand, counting down.
TTCAAGAAAATAAACACAATCCTTCATTGACTTCCTTTCCTTAACTTTGCAGTCAAACTTCTTAAGCAAGCACACTATGTTAAATTACCTTTTTCTTCTCTGATATTTGGCTTTTGTATGTATTAATCCACTGAAATAGCTCTAAGGTCTCTAAACAAATCCTACTGCTTTTTCCTCAATTTTCATCCTCTTTGATTCAGCAATTAAAAATCATTCTCATTAGAGTTATATTTCTCAGATTAGTCCCTTAACTAGGTCTTTGAGACACAACCCACAGACATTATTTTGTGTCAGCCTTTTTAAAATAAAGTTCTCTTTAGTCTAAAGCAGGCATACAATTCCAAAAGTATCAGATTCCTTTAGCTTCTGGTTCCTTGGCTACTGGACATTAGCTACTCAATATTATGTGCTTACTTCCTAACAATGAACTGTCTCTCAGACTATGTAAGAATAACTTCCCAACGAATTAAGGAATATTATGGTGTCTCCCTCCAAAATACACATGTGTGCACACACACACACACACACACAAAACAGGAGATCAAAAGGTAGGAGGAAAGATGGCATGAAACTCTGTTTTTAACAATGGAACCAAAGTAAGTTAGCATGCAAAACCTAGTAATCCAATAAAAATACAATTGTTAGTTCTATGTACTTTCTATAGTAATACTAACCCTTTGGACACTCCGGCTCTGTCATTTACAATCTTCACTTCTTTTACAGACCCATATTGGGAAAAAAATTTTCTTAAATCATTTTCATTTGTCTAATGGCATAAAAAGAAAACATGAAAAAAATTTTAATGTATAAATGATGAAACAACTCTTATGCTTGTTTTGGAGATGAAAAAGGTAATAAATGATAATAATATGCATATAAGAATGCCTCTCATAAAAACAGTGCATGAAACCACTAGGTTATTAAAATCAATATGAGTATTTTGCTTTATGCAGTAGCTATGTTAAAGTGTAACATAGCAATAAAAATTTTAAGCTGAATTTGTAAAAAAACTACAAAGAAAGTTCATTATTTAAAGGAATTCTTGTTCTCTAGTTGGCCAGTTTTTAATAAAATTGAATTAGGCATGGCTGTAATTATAGTAAGGGTATATTACTATTGGTTCTTGTGGTTCAGAGAGGCCCACAGTCATGGTAGTGGAACTAGGTTACGCTGGACTACACCAGTCACTCCATTTTAATCAGCATAGTCTCCAGGAAAAGTAAGGTGTTAGGAAGGAAATATATTTCCAAAAGTACTTGAACTCAATTTGTGATAATAACAGAGAGGCTACAAGATTTAAAGTTTTAGATGCTTTATCTGTACTCAATACACATTTCAGCCTAATACAGACATTATGATGATATTCAAAATAAAAATGAGTCATAATTAGACTGTCACGTACAAGATATCTACAAAGATGGTTTGGCATATCTGGTTTTAACTGAAATAGTCTTATACTAGACTCTTATCACCTTTTCCTAGAGTATTCACACTAAATTCACTGTAACTTCAGTTTCTGGTTCAGCTATAAGTGTTTCTCCCAAGAGGAACTTTAAATATCCCTAGAAAAGATTTTCTTTATATATCTAGGAAAAAACACGCCTAACAGCAGAGAGCTATACCGCTTGAGCTCCACTGCTCCCTCACTACTTACTGGTTTCAAGCTAGTAACCTAAAGCGTGCTGAACTGGATGATGACAAATCCTGGGTTAATCAAAGAGTAACTAACTGCCTCTTATTTCAATAAACACAAAATGGAATCAACGCCAGAATAAAGATTTCTATTAGTGACTTGAAAACAAATTAATTCAAATTATTCTCTGATAGAAGAATCAGTAGTTCAATTTTGCAGCTCCACTTCTTTGTTGAAAAGTAAGGAGACAGAAACTCAAAATGATTAAATATTAAAAGGTATGGGCCGTAGGGTTTTAAAAAGAAGAGTTTTTAAAAGTTTGAGACTTCTTGCTACTATGGTAGACTATTTCCTTGCTAGAAATTACCTACAGTTTTGGGAAGGTAGAAGTATGATGGAGGGAAACCTAGCAGTTACCTTAAAGCTTTGACTGCATTGTAGCAATGTTTCCCAAGTTCATATTATAGCTGATAGGCTTCAGTAACCTACAATAACTTAGCCATACAAATTATTGCATTTATGGATGGTTTATTTAAAAAATTTAATAAGCTAATATAATAAATTCTTAACAAGAATATTCAACTTGAATATTTATGGGCCAGCTATTAATAATTTTCATAGAAAAAGAAAATATTTTTCTAAAAGAGCATTTCATACATTGTTTTCCTTAATTTATTTTTAGTGCACCAATCACATTCTTGCTTAAGACTCATAATTTTGACAAATACATTTAGGGTAACATTTCTCTTGAGCAGGATTCCATTCAAATTGTGAGAGACTGACTACGGGAAAACAGTGAATTATAAATGTCAAATATCATACCCTAATCACACAGGATTTTTTTTTCATTAAGACGATTCTTCAATAAATTTCAAATATGTAATATATAAGCTTGGAAATCCTTCTATATATCCACTTGGAAGTAAGAGTATTCCACTTAAAATATCCATGCTTTTCCTTCTTGCTTTTCCTATAGGTGTTTACTACCACCTTCCACATGGGGGTGCTGCATAACATCTCACAAACTGTGCCTCTCTGAAAGAGGGAAATTGGCTGATTACATTATTTAAACATATTACTGTTAAGATGCTTTATTCTGACAAGGACACAGGGCTTTTTGGGTGATCAAATTCTAAATTACGTTATAGAAAGAAATTTACAAAAAAGTTTTGAAGTTACTCAGGAACCTGAGATAAAAGTTGGGATAGAGAAACAGGATTTCATAAAACTGTTTTCTGTTTTTTTATTTTTCCTCTTAATTGAGACTTCTTTTGAAAATTATAATCACTCATTATTTGGGCTACTGGAGTACTATGTAAAAAAGTACAGTTAGTGTGGTATGGTAAAATAAAGAATGTGGAGCTATGAGTCAGAAATCTAGGATTCTAGTTTTCACTTTGTCATGAAGTAGCTATGAGCCTATAGAATACCAATGAATCTCAGTTTCCTTGTATGTGAAATTGGACAATTATATACACTCTACTTAACTGACATTGTTGTTGAAAAGATTCTTTATATTAAGACAATTTGAAACATCCTAAGCATTATGCAAATAGCAAATATGTTATTATTTTTATGGCCGCACAAAGAAACAACTTCTGAGAAAATAACTTCTAATACAAAAAAATACACGAGGTACCTTAAAGTCAATGCCTCCTACGAAGATGCGATTAGGGATCACTGTTCCATATCTTGGGGCACTTGTTGGGTTATTCAAAGGCACAGGTGACACAGGATTAGGGGATGAAGATAATGAATCTGTTTGCATTTGATTTGATGTTTGCTGTAAAATAAAATTCTTGTAAACTCTTAGCATAGGGTATAAGTTTTGATGCAGGCTGAAAGCATATATCCTTCAAAAAGATAAGTCATTGACAAAATGCAGTATTTTAGATTTCAATTTTATTCTATTATTAGGAAGATTATAACTAGAGCTAAAAACTTTTTGGGGAAACAAAAATATAGGAAATGTAGAATCTACTTCTCTACAGAGAATATCTTAAATCTTAAACATATTACTTAAACATGCATGAGTTAATCATTATTAAATATACTATTTAAATATTTTAAGTATTAAGGAGGAATATTAAACTTAAAAAGACGTCTGAGAAAGAGAAAAGCAGCCCTGGACAGCGAGGAACTGGCCTGGCACAACCAACTAGGCCCTGGTGTTGTTAGGAGTTGGCCAGAACTCACAGCTAGGCTGTGCTGTTCTCTTGCTAACGGAACACCAACATCAGGCAAGTCTACTCTGTGACTGTGACGGAGAGAGAAAAAATAAGACCATTCCATAATCATGTCTGTGTAGTGACAAAAACAAAAGCATTGTCCAAACCACAAGAATGACTAAACATCCTTCTATCCTAGCTGATAAGACTACTCCTTCTTTATCAATCACAGCTTTAGCCTCAATCTGTTTTTCTTGCCTTCTAGGTAAAGAATTAACATACCCAATCATAGAATCACTCCCACTTCCTAACAACACGAATTTCAGAGTAAAGCCTTCTTCCTTAAGCCCTCCCAAAAAAAAGTGCTTAACGTAAGTCTAAATTCTATAGTAAATTCTTTCCAACACCCTTTTAAAGCTGAGAGGCCCCATGGTGTATGTTTTTCCTTGTTGCAGCAATTCAAAAGATCCAACTTTATTAAGTTACAAGTGTGTTCACAATGGTTTTTAGCTAAAGGGCACTGACAAGTAAATAGGCTCTGACAAGTTCACCATTTTTCAACTCTAAAGTGAAATTTTTAAATGCACTTGTCAATTTGAAAAGTGGACTGATTTTGAAAAAAAAAAAAAAAGTACCTAAAACACATAGGTAGAAGTGAGTTCAGTACATATTCATATGTTCACAATTCTAAGTCAGGGGAACTAACTTAGATTTTAATCAGTATATATTAACATATAAGCCTTTGCACAATAGCAATATAGAAGACTCTTAGGGTACATCTGAAAAAAGAAAGACTTGAGAATAGAATTTTGAAGAGAAACCAATTTAAGAACTTGCTAATTATTTTCCTTCTGAGAATTCTAGACAGACTTCTAAGATAGTCTAATGCACTAAAAAGCTCCAAGTTTCAAAAAGGTTGATGTTCATAATTTAAATTCTCTGAGAAACAAATTTATGACAATGAATTTCCAACTTAGATAATGGATTTTTCTTTTTCACATTTGCTCTCCTTTCACTTCATTGGCCAATAAAACCATAATCCCTAAATTAATCTCTGCAAGATGTACAGAGAAATGACTAGGTCAGTGGTGACTATGGGGCTATAGGCTGCACCGTATGGGCTTATTCTCCACCTAGTCTTAAGGGCAAAAACCACTCCTCAGTAAGAGAGTTCATAAAAACATCTATTAAACCACAGAGTCATCATATTTAATAATTGCTATGTTGTAGTTGCTAATTAAAGAAATTGGGAATCCAAACGTAACAGCATCACATTTGGAAGTTATCTGCAACTTGTCACTTCACTTGTAAGACATGGTGCCCAGATTGGATGATTCTTGGATGCTCAGTTTTACTTTGCAACTGTGGATTTGTATTGCTAGAGATAACAGAACAGCTCTAGTAGATACAGTCTTTTCTCTCTGCCTGTTTGTTTAGAGAATGTAGAAACCACCTATTTGCAAAGCTTAAAAAAAATCAGTCTTCAAAAAATTCTCTTCTTAAAAACAAAATGAATTCAATGGATGAACTTATTTGTTCTCAGATTTGTTTAAATATAAGTCAACTCCATTATTTTTCATTGAGAGAGGAATGACATGAACAGAAGAGAACAGAGTGCTTTATTTCCAATCTTGAGAAATCAGTTAAACGATACAGAAGAAAGAAAATCATGAACTTTTTACATTCCACTCCCTTCATTCTCCAGTTTCTAAGGTTCCTGTTCTATTGTGGGTTCCAACTGCTTTATTTCTATCTTTACCACTAACCTCTTTCCAACATACTATATAATTTACTTATTATGTTTATTGTCTGTCTCTTTTCACTATAATGTAATAATGTTCACGAAGAGAGGGAGTTTTGCCTATTTCGTTCACTGCAGCATCTAAAGTAGTAACCATACTAGCAGGAATTCAGTAAATATTTACAAAACAAATGAACAAACGAATAATTTCTTCCTGCTCACAATATGACAACCATTAGATTGTGGGCTTAAGAACACAATATAAATAATGCCCTGAAAGTATTTAATCTTGGCAGTAACAAGGCTCAGGTAGAGGCAACATCCAAGTTCCTCAGAGGTCAGCGATTCACTGAGTTAGTAAAGAAAGCCTCAAATTCTGCTGGCAATAATTTTGCAAATGTATGAAAAGCACCTAGAAAAGTGCTGTTTTGAGGTAAGAGGTAAGGGACCTTAGCTTAGTAAAACTTCTAGCACTTAAGAGTTTATTCAGAATTTCCTCCAAAGTAATGTGTCCTCAGTGCCTCCTCCCCTCGAGAATTACCCTCGAAATCTATCAACTACTTTGCCAACGAGACCACGGGAAGAGGGCGGGCTAACCGTCGCTGTCACGGCCTCCGTGCTCCTTCCCCTCCGCGGCCAGCAAGTTGTCGCGCTGGGGGAAATGGCCGCGGCGACAACTTCCTCGGGTTCTCTCGGGTCATCGTGAACTTGAGCACTGACTCGAGGATCCACCCCCTCCCCACTAAAGTGCGGGAGGGAAAAGAAGGCTAGCCAGCGAGAAATTTTGCCCCGCAAACCCGCTAGCAGCAGTGGCGGGAACCCTCAACGGCACCGACCCGGACGCCGGCCTCGTGTGCAGCCGGCCCTCGGCCCTCGCGTGGCGCGCGCTGATTGGCTGCCGGAGGGGCGGGGCTGGGCGAGGCGCGGCGGCACGTTGCCCTCGGGCCTCCTCGGCCTCCCTTAGGCGCGCACCCGTGCTAGAGTGCCCAGGTACGACCTAGTCACAGGTGGCCCCCGCCCCTCCCTGGTCTCTCAGGCCTTCTGGTCTCAGCCGACCAGTAGGGGAGAGGAAGCATCCGCAGTTCGGGCAACTCCCCACGTGGGCAGCTGGGCTGAGTCCGGCTGGACTGAGCGTCGAAGAGGCAGCCAAGCCCGGTTTCGGCGGGAAAACTTTCTCTAGCTGGACCCCCTTGGTGCACAGGGTCCAGCCACCCACTGCCTCCCGAAACCTCCCGGCCGTTTCCGAGGTCCCCCAGCCCGTCTACACCCAGTCCAGGCCCGGGGGCCGCACCTTCCCCACCCCACGACACAACCCGATGGGGGCCTGGCGGCTCTTCCCAGCCGTCTATGGGGCTCCCTGTCCACGTTCCTTCTCGACAAAATAACGGGCTATAGACTCGCCCTTCCAGCCCCTCATGGACGGAGTCCACGTTGCTCCTTCTCCCGGCTCCGCTACCCTGGGGCGCAAGGCCCAAGGCCCTACCGCCGTACTCACCGCTCGGGACTCGGTCTCCATCTTCCTTTCCACTCCTCAAAATCCGGGGGAAAGGAACCGAAGCCTAAAATTTCAAAGTACCTTCACACCCAGGAAGCCACACCACGTTTCTCGACAGAGACTCCCCCTGGCGGCGACGGCGGCGGTGGCAGCTGCAGGGGCGCAGGCTCGGACCCGGGGCCTGAACCTGCCACTGGGGGTGGTGGGAGGGGCAGACGACGTCGCCTCGGGCCGCGGGCGGCGGTGCGGGCGGGCGCCGCAAGGCGGGGAGGGGCGCGGGCGGGCAAGTTTCGGCGGTGGCCCGTGGTCGTCAAGCTGAGCTGTCTCAGGGGCTGAGCGTGCGGCAGGTCGGGGCGTGCGTGGAGTGTGCGGATCGAGGACTCGGTTCTGGGGCCACTCTTGCCTGCTTTCAGACGGCTGGGGAGGAGAGAACGAACGGTTCTGCAAGGCTCCATGCACCGCACGCCTTTCCCTCCTCCCCGTTGGAGAAAAGTTGGCCTCGGGGTCTGGTGGGTTTCGAGAGGTGGAGGTGACCTCCGGCTTCACTAAGGTGCGAAAAGCCGGTTGAGGGGCGACTTCGGAAGGCTGGTGCGGGGCGGGGAGGTCAGTTTGCAGAGTCAAAGTCTGACCCCCGGGGCCTGACGCGCCAAACTCGGGGGCTCCTGAGAAGCCGCGGACGCGGCGCTGCACCTGTTGTCGCCGTCACTCATCCCCGCCGAGCGGGCGGGGCGGCGCGGGCGGCTTGGCTGGGACTCGCCGCCCGCCCCAGGCCCGCGCCCGCTGAGCACCGCCTGGCCGCCGCACAACCTCGGGAGCCGGCCCGCGACGGAGCCACCCGCGCGCCCGAGGGGTGAGGACTGCGCGGCGCGACTTGGCTGGAGTGGCTCCAGCCGCCAGCAGCCTTGGGATCTCCTTTGAAAGAAGACTGCTTTGCAAAAAATATTTCTAAAGGGTAGCTGCGATTTATATATATAATATATATTATATATATATCACCATTATCACATATTTTATTTATAATATATAAAAAATATATAACTGAGTATTAAATAATTACAACTAGGTAGACTTCTGTAATAATGATGATTATAGCTACCATTTATGAAGGGCACACTTTGTGCAAGGCACAGTGCTTCACAGTCAGTATCATCTAATTTCATTCACACAGAAGCCCTTCAGATAGATACTTCTATTATCTTCATATTACAGGTGAGAAACTGTACATTTGGAGGTTAAGTAATTAGGTCAAGATCTAAAGCTATGGATTTAACCAGGGGTCTCTCTGACAACACGTCATGATCTTAACCATTTTGACGTCTATTTTTAAAGAATTAGCAGCAACAGTTGTTAAAAGTTACATCAGTAATGACTTTTATATTCTCTATTGTAAAAGTTTGACTTTTGAGTTATTTTACTTTCATGATAGACTTAAAAATGATATTATATATCTAATTTTTAACTTGTTTAAAGATTAGATCTTCATATTATTTATCAAAAGTAAAATGGGAAACAATTTTTTTCACTGAATACAGTTCAGCTAAAATATCCTAAAAGTTATTGTACATGTGTGCATGCAATTTAGGCTCATTTTCTCATGTTTTAGTTTCTGTGGAAACAGAATACAAACCCGTTCAAACTAAAACTCATTCCAGAACAGAATAATTTTGCTGTTCAATAACACTAGAACTGATCTTTTGGCATTTTTTCCCCAGTAGTAATGATAGATTTGTGTAGTTATTACTATATAAAAGAATATTTTAAAACTTGGGTAGATCATGTAAAGTTATACAATTCAACTTGGTATGTGTTTATAGAGTTCCTATTAAGTTCAGTACATAATACTATATGCTATGAGATATCAGAAGATGAACTAGATCAAACCTCTGTCCTTGATGTGTTTTCAGTCTAGAAGGGGAGAAAAGGCTAATATCTCAAAATAATAATTATACCTAAATATGCTTATAATAAATGGGATGCGTGCAGAATAAGGTAAGTGGTATGAACTATGATCAAAGACCTGTGGGAGCACAGGAGACAGCTTTGTGGAGCACAGTGTCCTGGGCTGGGTAAGGGCACCATCAGAGCCGAAATGCTGATCTGGGGGGGAATGTGAGGAAAGAATTTGAGCCCCTGTTATGTACCCAGCACTGGGCCAGGCACATTCTTTTAAAATCTTAGTTATCATTCTTTGTTTTTCTGGCAATCGGAGCACTACAGAGGTAAGAGTGACGCATTTAGTTACATTTCTAGAAAGTGGTAAATGCAATTTTTTATTCTTATTTTTTATTGCAGTGTAGTTGAGTTTTACAGTTAGTTTCAGGTGTACAGCAAAGCAATTCAGTTATACGTATACATGCATATTAAATGCAGTTTTAAGTTTGATTCATATGCAGTGCACTGTGCCATGTTATTTATACCATGTATTAAGGACTTAGAATTTTATTCTGGAGGTCTTTGCAAAAAGGGGGCCATTGAAGGTTATCGAGTCAGGAATTTATATAATGAGAGTCAAAATTTAGAAGGATAGTCTCAGACCAGAAAACACTTTTTAAGGGACTGGAAACAGAATAGAATTAGGAAGATACTACTCTAGTATCTAGTAATGGGGACTTGAACAGAGGAGGCAGCAGTGAGAATAAAATACTGTGAAAGAGTTAAGGAGAAACTAGAGAGGATTGGAGACTGTTGGGCATGGACAGTGATAGACGGGATTGGTGAGGGACATTCAGAAGTCTCAAGTTTCAGATACTGGAGATGTCATTGACAAAGATAAATATTAGAGTCCAACGCGTAACAAATTGCAGACCTAAGTATCCCATTTCCTTATGTGTCATGCTGGCATCCCAGTGTCTCTCATCTTTTCTCTTCACAGTCTATCAGAGCATAGTTCTCGTTTCAAGGATTTACCTAAGCTTTACCCTCCCTCTTGTTTGCCTTCCCTTACTGGCAATTCTCCTGTTCCTGCCTCTTAAGTTTTCTAGCTACAGATCTAACTCCAGATGCCCATTTTCGGCATTCCTTTCCTTAATAACCCTTTGGATGCCTTCTTGAGCTTATAGACCTAGATGACCATTTGCGAACCTCCTTTGGACCAGCCTTTAAGGCAGGGATATGGCGGTGATTAAGACCTGGTTCTTGCCCTCCTTAGCCTGTGGTCTAGTGGGAAAATGAGCTAAGTAAAAAGAAAATTTATACACTTCTTGTGCTAAGTGGAAGCATAGAAGAGTTTCTAGGTGCAGAGATACCCCAGACCGAGGAGTGACTTAACTTGGTAGATAAAGCAACATGAAAAACCATGTTTAAAAGATTCCTCTGCTTCCATTTTCTTTCTTTTTTGTCCCAAGTTCTATTAACCTCTTGTTGTATTTTGGAGGATTATTAGGTGCTTTCTTTTTCTCCGTAATGGCTGGGTATTTGAAATAGGAGAGGTGAGGGATTGGAAAGAAATCTGCCGTAAGGAAGCCAAGAGGTCAGATTTCCTTTTCCTCTACAAGTAATACAGTATTTACATGTTGAGAGGATGTTACAGAAATAGTCTAGACTAAAGCAAAATCAGATTTATTGGAAAATTCCTCACAAAAATTAACTGGTTTATTTGATTATGCTGTTTACTTTGAGTAACTACTTAGTCACACGAATATACAATATAGAATCTATTGTGCAGCATAAGGTAGGAACTCAGTAAGTATTTATAGAATAAGAGGCCAAATGAACAGACAATTTTCACTCCACCCTCCACTTACTATTTTATTCTTCCTCTGGACTGAAAGTGAAGAACAATCAATCATTGCCAGAGAACCTTCATCTTGATTCACTCACAAAGTATGGTTTGATAATTATACACATTTTCAATTGCTTCTTAGGGGAAGACCTTATGTTTGGAACATCTCACTTGCAGAATCTTTTGAACATTCTCAGATATTTCTCTAAGAGCAAATAATACTACTGTATACAAAAATAAGACACACAAAGCAAGCCTTTAGTACAAGTATGGTTACCCAGAACTCATCGTTCGGTTGTAGCCTCGGTCCTACGGTGTTTGCCTTGGCTTGCCCCTTTATTTTATCCTAACCTGCTTTCACCTCCTGACCACTAACTTTGCTGGTTTTTATCCTCTTTTCATTCTTTTCTCATTCTTAGATTTGATCTGTAAGGGAGGAAAAAGTTTTCCTCAACCTTAGGATCCTTGGCTGGGCCTGAAAATTAAACTGACAAAGACATTAACAGGAGAAAAAGGATACAAATTTTATTGAATTGTCACATTAACATAGAAGCCTTCACAAAAGAATGAAGACCCGTAGAAGTAACTAGTACTGGAAGCTTTTACACCTTAGACAAAGAAACAATAGGTTTATGAAGAATTGACAAGACAAAAGGATTTGGGCTAGAGATAGTAAATGGTGAAAAATTAATGAGGAAGGTAAGGGTTGGTTTAACAAGGTTTGTTTGCAGATTCTTCTGGTACCGTCTCTGGACTAGAAAGAATCTGTCTCCAGTAAAAGGAGAATTAATTTCCTCCCTTTAGGCAGAAAAAGGGGGAGCTTGTTATACATTGACTGCTTCTTCATTGCTTTCAAATCTAAATAATTAGTATGTTGAAGAGGCATATTTTGGGTGACATTCTGATTTCCGTCAAATGCATGAGGTATTTTCACAGCTACAATCATGACACCTTTTAATGAATTTTTCTTATACCCTTAGGCTTCTTGGCAATACATCATATCATTCTCCTAGTGTTCTTTCTCCGTGATGTTTCAAACATCTATATATATAAACATGTGTTGAATTGTCACTTGCTCATTCTACTCCAGCAACCACACTGTGTCTGAGTAGTGGGCAGTTGCTGCCTTGGTGTACTCTGATATTTTGTACCTGATAGGCCACCATGTGCTGTTGTGTAGATTATTCAATGCATAACAGTATATGGTCAAAGGAGTGACTAGGCTGAAACCTGGCCCTTGCTGCTCAACTCACATTATCATATAGCCACCGGGTCCCATCCATTCAATGAAAGAACCTTTTTTCTAATTCATAAAAAGGTGCTCAATGGGCCAGTGGCAGCCCTGTCTAAATATAGCTCCTGTATTGTAAGAGGGTATCAAGAAACACTAGCTTATGTTTGTCATGTTTTACTATGGCATTCTCAGATGTAGGTAGGTAACTGCTTGACATTTGGAAAAATTTTCAACTGGGTGAGTGTTTCAAATTGAGTTCCTCAGGAAACAGACTCTGACATTTGCATGCAGGAGTTTTTTTGGGACCTGTACTTGGGAACAGCACCTGAGAAGAGTGAGGGAAACAGAACTGGGCCAAAGTTGAATTGTGATGTTGCATTAGAGTTTTCAGCAATCTTAGGATGACTTTCAGAGTTGTCTCTAGTGACCAGGATTCCCTGCTTCTCCCCCCACCCCCACCCAGTCTACAGTCTATAGTCACTGGATGCAGGCTGCTCTCAGGGAGTGAACCTGACTTTGGACAAGATGGTGCTCTTTGGCTGAGGGCAGTTTCTGAGACAACTCATACTCCCAGCATCTAGGGAGCAAGGGCTCAGTACTGAAGGTGGATTTGGGCACGCCACAGCATATGCTAAAGTAACTTCATAACCACTGAGTGATTTTTTCTCCACAATGGGATTAAGCAGGTTACTACTAATTGATTTTGGTTGAAGGAACACATGATAGAAACAGAAAAATTCCAGGAAAAATTCAAATTTTTTTTTCTTAGAGCACCTGAGAGATTGAAGATGGGTTGCATACCAGTAACATAGATCCAGTAACATAAGATTGTCTGAAAATCCAGGTTGCACGTTGTATTTAATGACTGCAGGCTTGAAAATGTCTTTCCATGAGTTTGTCCTCTGTTGGTCCCATGCTCAAGAAAATATCTACATTGATTATTATTGGGGAAATATAATTAAAAGACAAAATCTTTTTGTAACCCAGAAAACCTCTCCAAAAGGTGACAGAGACAGAGAACAGTTTCATTATTGAATAAGCATGAAACTTGTGGTATGTATGACAGGCAGTCCACTGAGAGACTGCAAAGACAGAAAGGAATCTTACCCTTTATACAGCCAAGTGGATACAAACTGTTACATCACACAGAATTCATCCCAACTTTACCTGATAATTGGGGTGACCATCTTATTGGCTTTATCCAGAGGAAAAACAAACTTCTCATATCTTTGTCACGGGAGGTAGTTTTGCAAATTAGAGCCAGGCAACCACCAAGGTTAGGCTGTTAACCTTTTTACTGAAACTGGGAGATAGGGGAGCTATAACCTTGGATGTTTGAATTTCCAAAAGATGCATTAAAAAAGATGGTTCTTGAGGAAATATTTCTGAGTTGTGAGACTGGTCAGAGATTTATTTAGCTGTTATAGGTTTGCATACATTTGAAAAGGACAGAGAAAGAAATTCTGAAAGAAAAAGGAGAGGGGGAGAAGTCTCTTCTCTTATTTTCTTTCTTTTTTTTTTAATTTTCTTTCTTTTTTAAAAAATATTTTATTTATTTATTTATTATTTAATTATTTTATTTTGGTAAGGGGAAGGTAATTAGATTTGTTTACTTTTAGAGGAGGTACTGGGGATTGGACCCACCACTTCGTGCATGTGAAGCATGCACCCTACCACTTGAGCTATACCTTCCCCCCTTCTTCCCTTGTTTTCAATAGGAAGAATTAAGCATCTTATTTTAGTTTGTATTTGCCCTTTCATTATATATCTGGATGTATTTAAGTTTGGCTCTCTCTGAAGCACTGAAAAATTTTAGAAGCAATTCAAAGACATTATTTAAGCATCTGGAGTAGCTTCACTGACTATTATGGTAATAAGCTTGGGAGAGGTCAAGTTTTGAGAGGTAGTGTTATAATGTAGTGATTCAGTGACAGGAGTGGTGGGGCTTTGGATTCTGAGTCTGCTGTGTACCCCAAAGGGAGTTGTATAACCTCTGTTTTCGATCCCCAAAATAAGGATGATAGCATTTACTACTTCGGGCTATTGATCAATTGAGATGATATGCACAAAAGCCCTAGCACAAAACCCACATTCAGTAGGTACTCACTGATGTTGTTTTACTGAGATCTGTTTCCACGTAATAGTAAGAATGTTGATTAACTTTATTTATAATACAAATATAGTCACACAAAAACTGCAGTTTAATTTAGTCTTTCTTATGGTACTAGTTACTTTGGATTTATTAGCTTGGTCTGGGTACAGCTTATTTGATTGTGAACTCAGAATGCAAGGTTTCCTTTAGCTTGTTCCTTTTCCCTTGGAGAAAGTGGACATGAACAATGTCCACTGTAGGAGAATGCCTTGGGAAATAACCTTGACAAGTCTGCATTGTTCTAATGGCTTGGATGCCTTGACTATTGTGCTGACACATCTCTATTTATATGTGTATATATACATAGATGAATGTAAACTGAAGTTGAAAAGATGCATACCTGGTTGTTAATTTGACTTGCAAGGAGTGGGAGGGTTGAGTGGATGGAAGAGTAGAGAAATGTGTAAGACAAGTAAAAGAGGATATGAAAAAATTTGTACAAAAATGCGTATGATCACATTCATGCTATTATTTCTAAATCTCATACGAAAGGCAAAATTGGGTTTATACAGCTTAGAGGAAAGAAATGAGAGAAATAATGTCACAGAAATGGAAATAACCATACACAATTTTATTGAATATACAACATTTTTTGGTTTTTACTGGTTTAATAGATGTCAAGAATGTTTATTTGCTATATAAATCAAGCAGTATCTGGTCATATGAACCAACAGCATGGTTGTGGAAAGAACTTAAACTTACACATCTGAATCAGTCAGGAGAGTTTAGATTCTGCTATAGCAGCAAATGACCTCCAAATCTCTGGGGCTTTCAACAAAGGTTGCTTTCTTGCTCATGTTACCTGTTCATTGCAGATTGACTGCAGCTCTGCTGGACCTCATTTTCAAGATCCAGCCTCTATCTGGTGAACAATTAATTTTGTGGCAAAGGAAAATGAGATCATGGTAAGTATATACTTGCTCTTAAAACTTCCGTCCACAAGGGGTTCTTCCATTCATCTTTTACTGGCCTAAGCAAGTCACATGTCTGAGCCTGCAGTCAATGGGACAAGGATGTATTAACTCTCTCACGGGAGAGGACTGGTAAACATATCCCAGAGTAGGAAGATCTGGTTTATGACAGAGTATTTATGAAGTATTTCTATGTAATCATAGTAATGAATATTGTTAATGATTGGTGAGTAAGGGGAACTAATGATGAGAAACAAGAGAAAATACTTTTTTTCTAAATTAGTAAGTGCTTTTTTCTCATCCACTGGGTGTACAGGTAAGAGACACTCCTTTTGATTTTAATTTAGTTTCAGTCACAGATCGTAGACCATTCTTTACATTTTCAGAATAGAAACAAAAACTTCTTTTAATCTATATTTTGCAGATAGGAAAAATTAAGGTAGATGGGAGGGTAAGATTCAATTTTATACACAGATTTAATTTTTCTGAAGTTTAGAATTCACAGCAATCTGTTGATGAGAAATGTAACATTTATCAAAAATCAGAAAAATATTCCTTCCTTTAGAAATGATAGTCTGAAAATAATAGTGTTTGGTACTTTTTGCTTAGAGTTTAAGTATTTGCTCATAAAGAATCTTCCAAATAAATTCTGTCTGCAGCTGTAAGCTTAGTTATTGAAAACTCATTTTGGTTCGGAGAAACTTTAAAGAAAGCTCTGTAACCTTTCATTACACTAATTATAGCATTATACCATGTTTGTTGCTTATTATCTCACTTCACAGTTTAAATTAAATTTTAGTCCTTTGCTGCTGCTCAGAATTTCAGATGACTCCTGCAACACGTTTTCCCCCCCTAATCTTTCAAAAACAATTGTGACATTATCTGAACAGTTTCACCAGTACATTTTATATAGAACAGAGAATGGCAAAATTCCCAAGTGTAGTTCAACAGCTGTTGCTCCTCCACTTGGGTTAAGGGTAGAGGCAGCTGTATCCATGGTGACCTGTCTGAGTCAGTGAGGGTGGGAACTGTGGGATTCTCACTGGGGTTAATGACAGAGCAAATGCAATCCAGCTTTCACTAGACATTTGGCCTCAAAAGGAATTTTTTAGAATAAAGGACTCACTTTTTACAGCTTCTCACTTTTGTAAAGCAGGTGAACTTGTGCTTAACCACAGAGCTACACCTGAAAACTTATTTGGAACTAAAAAAAGGCTTGCAAAAGGGACCATATTTCACTCATGTCTTATATTTGAATTTCAAACATACATTACGATTTTGTGCTTATTTAAATATCACACTCTGCTTCTTTCACCCAAAAGATTTGATGTAGAATGCAACAGAGGCATATTAATAAGGTTAACAAAACAGCTATAAGACTAATACACCATGACCAAAGGAAAGGAGTGCATCAGAGAAAGAAATATGACTCTCTATGTTCTTCCAGTGGGTCCTATGATGCTGAAAAGCATTGATAAACTTCATGTCTTGGCAAAATTGGAGGAAGAACCCCCACCACATGCAGATGAATTAGATTAGGGGTATGTACCTGGGATGGGGGAGGGGAGGAGGACCATACCTCATATTCACTCTTGCATCACAAGTGTCAGGCTTTGAGAGTATGTTTGATTTGAAGAAGTTTATATTATAAAATCATATCTGGGAAACACTCAAGTTGTTAAATAAAATAAATAAATAAGAGAAACACATTTTCATGGGGCCTCACAGGTGCCATTCCAGTGGTACTTTTCATATGTGCCTTTGTGGCTTCTGCATCACTGGGGAGCATAACCATAACATGAGCTCCAACTCCAGGATCTGTGTCAAAGTAAGTTAATACACAGAAAATAAATCAACACTTCACTGTCTATTTTTATAAGACCTTTGCCCTGCACATACAGACTGTTCCCAGATGATTGGCCAGGGGCTCCTGATAGTGTCTCTTAGCCTCAGGGTCGGTGTGGGGTGATTCCTGAGGGGTAGTGTTAATGGACAGACCCCCGAGCTTTCTGTTTTCCTGCAGATAGTACAGGTTTCCCAACACCTGGACAAAGCAGCAGCCATTTGACACTGAAGAACATTGACTGCAATTAGAGATTTCTTAAATTTATCGCCTTCCAGTACTTTGAAGTTTCATTAAACTGGTGAATCTAGATCTGTCCTAAACAATTTGTAACTTCGCATTCTTCTAGGACTGTTATCATGGAGTGGAGTGTACTGTACTTAGAAATAAAGTTAGTTGAGTTTTATGTTTTAGTTACTGAAATTTCCTACGTAATTGCTGATATAAGGGACAAAGGAATATCTGTCAAGAAAAGATAAATCTTGAATCTTAATAGGATGTATTAGGTTTTGCTTATCTTTAATTGACTTAGCATATATTTAGGATACTGTAATATTTATACTACAAATTACCCTGTAAATTGTTTTTTTCTTGAACTAACAAATAAAAATGATTACAATGTGTATTGGGGAGTTCTGTTACTGAATACAAAGATATATGTGACTCAACTGAAAATGCTGTACTGATGTTCAGTGAATCAGTCAGTTTGAATTTATCAGGAGAACTGGCTTTTAATATTAAAATATTCTTTCTTACATATATGTGGATGAGAGGATAAATGTATTTCCTCATGCACTAATAAATCAGTTAGCTGCATACTACATCGTGATGAAAGAAAGGTAATGCTGGTATTAAGAGAAGAGGTCGTTGTGCCTAATGTGAGTGGTCCCAGATCAGAAGGAGTGGTTCTTCAGAATACATGAAGTCTCCAGGACCATCACAGGACATGCTCCTTATGAGAGTCTTGTGTAGCAGGAAGAGTACAAGCTTCAGAGTCACTGACTGGGACTCAAATCCTGGTTCTGTCACTTCTGGTTGGCTCTGACTTTGAGCAAACTAATTGACCCTTTGAATCCTTAGTTTCCTTATCTGTAAAGTGAAGTCAGAGTTCTTTGTAGAGGATTATCTGGTACATAGAAAGCAGTTTTCAGTTCCCTTCCCCAACTGTGATTTCCTGGTAGTGTATGGGAAGTCTTAACATTCTCACTGGATTTTTCTTAGGCCCAGGGTTCTGGAGTGACTAACTCGGGCTGGGACTACATTGATGTATCTGATCTCTGATTCGGGGCTAGGTATTTTTAGTTTTGCTGGATCTGGCTAGGTTCTCATCAGTTGTTTTTCAATCCAATTCTAGATTTCATGTTACTCGAGTTTATAAGCATCCTTCTAATTTTGCAACTGTTTGCTTTGGGTCTTCTCTGATTTTTGCCCTGGGATGGAACTCTAGATTCCTTGACAATGAGAAGTCCTCAGTAACAGAGCCATTTTTCTTTATCAGAAGTGGTTGTTTTATTCAGTCAGAGGACTGAAAAAGTGCAGATTCTGCCCACAAATATTCATTGAGCACCTGCTCTGTGCTAGGCGTGATTCTGGGAGCTGAAGATACAGTAGTGAACAAAACAGACAAGGTCTTTATGCACATGGGGATTATGTTCTCCATTTCAGTGGGGCAGAGACAGGAGGTCAGCATGATAGAGTATATAAGTAAGCAATTCCATGGACAGGACAGTTTATTTACAGTCATAAAATCCTATAAGAAACAAAACAGAATAATATGAATAATATGGTGTGTGTGTCGGGGTGAAGGGGCAACTTGAGATTTGTGGTCAGAGAAGGACTCTCTGAGGTGGTGACATTTGAATTGACAATTTATGGTTCTTATTCACATCCTTTCCTTCTCTCCCCAACCCCCAACTCCATTTTGCCCATCAAGTGATTGCCACATTACTTGGTGAAAGATTGGGAGGCAGGAATTGTGGGTGATAGTAATTTGGAAAGAGGGGGTTGTTCATGGAGGGGTAGGAATGTGTCTATGGCTGCTGAACTAACTGAATCTGTCTAAACCTTTCTCTCAGTTTTGGGAATGGGGCCACAGAGCAGAATCTGTGCCTGGGAAGGAGCAGGTTCAATGGAAGGGTTTATTTTTTATTTTATTTTTAAAAATTATTTAACTGCAAACATGAATATCAGGAGAAGTCTTCTGAGCTTATGCTAGAAGACAACAGTATGAAAGACTATATTCTTAGAGTAGAATGAATTAGACAACAGCCTTAACGAACAGACACTTAGAGCAAAGATTCAGGTGTGTGTGTGTGTGTGTGTTTGCCTTCAGATGATGGTGAGAGAGAAGCCTGCTAAGGAAGAAAAGAGATAAATCCAACTGCCCATCATCTAATTGAAACACAAAAAATTTTATATACTATATGCTATACTTTCTGGCTTTGTGTGTGTGTGTGTGTGTGTGTGTGTGTGTGTGTGTGTGTGATGATCACTGACCTTAAATGTTAGTAAGGTGACACTGATTTTAATATTAAAAAATTATTATCAGGATGGTATACACAAGCCATTTACATGGGAAATCCCTGTAAATGATGCTAATATCATAGAACAAGATATTGAGTGAGATAACTGCAGTTTTAAATTTCTCTGAGGACACTCCAAGAATGGAATTTTTATTTGGGTAACCAAGAAAAATAAAGCTCTGAAAGCAACTGTAGAAGACAGAAATAAAACAGTATTAGTTGAATATCAAAGAAAAAAATGGTACTTTAAAATAGGTTATATTCGTGAATTTAGCAAGTAAAATTCTTCCTATTATGAGATAGATGGGAATTCCCTGAACTAATGGAGAAGAAGGACATGTATTGTTCTTTCAAGTCTAGGTGCCCTTTTATTTCCTTTTACTTCCTTCCATTTGTGGGTTATAAAGGCAGATTAGTTGAAAGGACATTTTTAATTGAGTTTCCCCTCCTCTCTCACATATGAGAAAGAAAGAAAAAGCATTGCTATTGTGGATGCAATTCTCAGGGTTTCACTAGAGGGTAGTGTTGGTTCTAAAACGAGAGGTTGCTAATCTGGTATGTTCATTACTAGGCTGCATTTATATTTAAAGAAAAGGTAAAAATCAGGCCTTTTCGGTCTTCCCTCAAAGTTGGTAAATGTCAAGTCTGAAAACTCCCAAGGGCCTCATCCAGTTCTGGCTGCTTGCAGCCCCAGAGGAGCGAGATAAAGTGAAGAGATTACTGGAGGAGTTAAGTGGCAAGTTCTAATTTCAGCTCCTGCACTAACTAGTAGACAAGAAACTGAAATTTTCTGGGCCTTTATCTCATCTGTACAATAAAAGGGCTGCATCAGATAATCCCTAAATCTCTTTGCATCTCTAAAAGTCTGATATTCTAACAAATTGTGAGTCAGAAAGCCTGAAGAATTTCTCATGTTCTTGGCTGAAGGAACAAATAACACCCCAAATTATAAAATTGTTAATAATTAAATTATAATTTAATGTATAAGCGAGGCTTAACATAGGTTCTAATATTAAAAAAGCCTTTAAATTAAAATGTCAAATCTTCTGTCCTACTAGGAGACATCAGAGCTATCCTTTTCTCATCTGAGTATTCTGCAGGTAATTTCAGTGCCTTAATGCCTCATTCAAGGATATCTCCCCTCTTGGTTGCTAACTTGCTGGAAATGAGCTAAATATGTTTATATAGGATTATCTAAAGAAAGGAAGTTGAACCACTTTCAAATAGGGGTGTTTTAGGATAGAGACTAAATCCCTCACCTCACCTTGTACTTAGCATCCATCACATCTGTGAGGAGTCACTCTCCAGAGGGGTTTAGTTGGTTCAGTTTCCTATCACCTTCACTTCTTTTATGTGATTCTCTTTTCATGTCACATTTTTTCACATTGCAGAGTGAACTGAAGATCTTTTCACGGAACTTGAAGCAGATTACCCAACTCTAGGATCCCAGTAAACCCTGGTTTATCTCAGCACGGACTTAACTTCTAAAGGTGAGAGTCTGCAGTTAACCCCTGATGGTGGGAAGCTGCACTCCGCGTCACCCCAAAGGCTTTGACACTGATACTCAGCATCCCGTTTCCTTGACATTGCTTTGCTTTAAAACGAAGTTTTTCTTTCCCCCTCCCCCATCCCCTGATTTTGTTGCGTCTTCAGGTTCGTTTCCAGCATCTAAACTTCCAAAATATACACCGAGCGCCTCCGGGTGCGCACACGCGCGCACGCGCTCACACCTCGCTCTAGTACACGAGCCCCGCTGGGCCGGCTCCCAGTGAGAGAACACATTCCATTCTTCGCGCTCGGGCACACCCCTCCGCAGTGGGGATTGGTCGGCCGACTCCCCCTCGGCGAGGCGAGGCTCCTAAGAGGCCCAGACGCCTGCCAATCCCCACGGGCTGTCAAAACAAGTCTTCCCTCCCTGTCACAACAGAGCGGAGTGGAGGTCGCCGCCGCCGCCGCCGCCGCCGCCGCCGCCGCTGCTCTTCCTGGGGCCGCTGCGTCGCCGTCCGCGGGCAGGTGGAGGGTGCGCCGGGCCGCGGTCTCCGGCCTTGTCTCCTTTCAGGCCGCGCGCGTCCCGGCCTCGGAAGCCGCCGGGCCAGGCGCCCGGTGCCTTTTGTCTGGCGCAGAGCGGGCGTTTGCATCACATTTCGGACACCTCCCTCTCCTGTTCGCCTCTTCTTCTCCCTCCCGCTCACATCTTTTCCCCACCGCCGCTGCCGTCCCCCAGTGGACTGCCGGCCTCCTGGACCAAAGCCCACGGACGTCTCGACCCGAGCAATGTCTCCTCTCTAGAAAGTTGCCGCCGCCGCCCGGCGGTGAAACAAAGTCTGGCGGGGCCGCCACCCGGTGCGTGAGCGCACCCGTGCCCAGCGGCTGGACTCCGCTGCCGGGCGTGCCGCCTCGCCCGGGGGAGCCCGAAACGCGCTCGGCCATGGCCGAGGGAGCAGCCGGCAGGGACGGTCCCGTGCCGCCAGACGTGGCCGGGGGCGAAGAGGACCCCCGAGTGGGCCCAGACGCCGCCTCCGGGGATGGCTTGGCGGCCGCCCCTGGGGGCCGGTGGAGGGACCGTCGCAGTGGGGTCGCGCTGCCCGGTGCTGCAGCGGCCCCGGCGGACTGCGAGGCCGGCCTCCTGGAGGCGGCGCGGGCGACCCCCCGGCGTAGCAGCATCATCAAGGTAAGCGAGGCCGCGCCGCCCCGGGAGCGTGGCTGTGGGTGGTGAGTGGGTCGGGATATACGGTGTCCGGAGGCATCTCAGGCTTGGCATTGTTTTCTCCCATCTCTTTCATTACTAATCCTTCCTTCCTCGTCCGGAGGTTCCCAGACTCAGCTCTTGGCGGTGGAAGCAGAAGTGACTTTTTTTCCTGATAGCGAAGGAAAAGTTCCGTTCTGCGTCTTTGTGTTTTAATGGATGCGTTTCCTCATTTTCCCTGAAAGCTTCGCTAAACCGTTGATGAGGAGGGAGAACTCAATATAAACGCAGACCCGCAGGATGGTTGTGCGCTGCTCTCCAATGAAAAGTTAGCTTTTCCCGCACAGTAAAGGAAATGCAGTTTACTCTCAAGTGAAAAAACAAAAACAAAAAAACACCAACAATAAAAACCCCAAACCCTCAGGACTCAAATGGTCCTGACATCTCTCGGAGTGTGAAATTTCCCCCCGTAGGCAGGCAGAGTTTTCTTTGGACGCTGCGGCAAAGTAAAGAGCGATGGTGAAGTCCAGAGTTTCCGCGCTGCGGAAATCGCAACCGGAAAACAGTCAATCTACCAAGCAACATTCCGGGTCATTGTGGTTACCACCACATCCAGGGAAAACGCTTCCCGACCCTTCAGCCACCAGTCACGGTTTCCCTCCATCCATTTGACAGGAAATTTGTAAGCCTCGCCCCTTTCCTATCTCTTCATGTTTTCCTTCCACTTGGGGCTTTTTTCCTATTTAGTATTTTATCTTGGGTGCATGACATTGGGATAAGGTCTCCTAGAAGTCAAAACCCTCCCACAGGCTTTGGGAAAGGGCCTCTTAGCATAAATGCATGTGGCTAATCTTGCGTATGTGACATTAAAATCTATCTTGGTAGAGCTATCGGTATGAAACTACTTATATATTAAAATAAGCCAAAGATGATAGTGAAAGGTGGACTTGGAACTGCTTAGGATTCAGCGTACTTGGTGTGCTAATACATTTAAAACGCTTGTTCAGGTTTAAATTGTATACACCACATAATACATATCTCTTTCTCAATCTCTAAATTGGAGCTCCTCCTGCCAGTGTGGGTAGACTGCTCCCACAGTCCATCCACCTAGTTCCAAGTATGGTCTAAGCTTTTCCCCAATCCTGACACACAGAAGTTTAAAACCGAACAGGGAGATTTCTATATTAAAAGAAGAGTGGGCGGTTGTTGCAAATGACTTATAGTAGTTTTGTTATTTTGTGACTTTAAGATTATGTGAAGAGGAGTGTTCTGTTCTGGGTGTGAATTTAGATAAAATGGAAATGATCGTTGTTTTTTCTTTTTAACCCACAGGTCAGAAAGTATATTGTTTTGAACCCCCCCCCCCAAAAAAAAATCACAGTTAGGCAATGTACATTTTGGATTCTAAGATATAGAGAGTACACATGTTGTGTGAAAACAAGAGCCACAAGAAAGTTTAAAATAGAGCATCATAAAAAGCAGTGGGCTTTTCATGTTGTAAAAATAAAAGTAACAGAGTGTAAAGAATATACAAATCCTTATAGCTAAATTTTCAGTTTTTAAATTTTAGTATGTGCTTTTTGATATTCTCAGAAGGGTCCTTACTGAGTAATGGTGACTTTTTTTTCTTGAACTATAATTGATTTGCAATATTGTTAGTTTTTGAAGTTTCTTTTTGTGACAAAAAGGAGGGAGGCAACAGAATAGCAACTTGATCCTTTGCCTATTTAATAGGAAAATAAACAGTTAATAAATGGTGTTTAAAATTAAAGATACAAGAAAATGAAGTCAGTTATTATTTTAGATTAGCTTTAATTGGAAAAGTAACATATGCACAGGATAAAAACAAATGTTGCAA
This sequence comes from Camelus bactrianus, assembly GCF_048773025.1. Lineage (NCBI taxonomy): Eukaryota > Metazoa > Chordata > Mammalia > Artiodactyla > Camelidae > Camelus > Camelus bactrianus. Next base: position 81,007,645 of record NC_133543.1, on the reverse strand, counting down.
AGGAGTATAAAGGTAAAACTCCCAGCCACTCCATATTCCCACTTACTTAGTCCACTCCCATAACTGCTAACACTTTCTTATGTATCCTTCTGGAAATATTCCAAGTATGTAAAAGCATGTGTATCTGTCCATATCTGTGGTGAACGATTGATGCGACTGATTTATGTAATAAAATTTGGCTAGAGTTTTACAGACCTCATAGCTTCAGATTTGCTCCAAACATTTTGATGCCTAGAAGGTTGTCTAAGGTCATTGTGATGAGTCAGTTAAATTTCAAGGACAACCTTGTAGGTCATTGATGGTCAGTGGTTCTTGGGGTCTATTCCCAGAGGTCTTCATTTTCTTCCATTTTCTTCATTTTCTTTCTTGGGGAAAGAGGCAGGTGGTGGGCTCTATTCTACTCCCTCTGTGAGTTCAAGGACCCTTCTGTTAACATCTTGAATCTGCCGCCCTGTGGTTTATTCACTGTAGCATAATAAAAATGAGAGTTTCTAAAAAAGTCTAGATCATATAAGGAATCAGTAGCATATGTTCTGTATTGAGAAAAAAGATGCATTCTTCATCGTTTTGCCAAGAGTTCTTTTTATTTGGCATTGAAACATATACGAAAAGAAAGGCTTTAGTACATTTTAAGTTAATCAAACTATTACATGTTGTTCCAAATAGCCTTAGTACAATGATAATTGATATTCATGATCATAACACTGAACCACTGAAAGATTGTGAATCATGAAATATTAAATTCCTTTCAGCTCAATTTTGGGTATTGTTTCCATTCTAATTTGACTGCTAATTCTCCATGAATTTGAATATTAGATAAAACAGAACAGTGCATTTCTCTTATCATGCCAGAAACCAGACTGTCTTGTATATTAATAAAATGAATGTTTTTAGTAAATTTGCCCTCCCTAATTTGTGAAAACATGTGTTTAATTGAGAAAATTTCCTTCTGAGCTGATGAAAACAATGGCAACATTTATCTTTATATATCTTTGGAAAGTCTTCATTCGACTATGATTGTTTCTTCCCTTATATGCCCAGTTCTAAGTTTTAAAAAATTTAATGTGAGAATTAAACTAAGTTCTCTTTAACCTGTCCATTTTTCCCTGTGTTTTTCTGTGTGATTATTTTTGACAGCATTGACATTGATAAATGTTGCATGTTTTTTGGTAAGTGCATTGTTGTATATACCACAATATTGCACTAGACTCCATCTTAATTGCTTCTTCATGACTAGTGGTTTAAAATGACAAATCAATTACATGCAAGATTGATACTATCTAACAATTATATACTATTCTCCATTCAAATATATTTCTACTTAAGAAATTAGACCATTTATCTATCTCATACTTAGTATCAAATTTATACATTTAAAATATTCAACGTTTTATAGTTTATAGCTCTGTAATAGAAATTTCTGGAAATAGAAAGGAGTGTAGCTTATTCCGTATACTAGATGGTAGGAATTGAGATACATACATGTTTTAAAAATAGCAGTTGATTTGTCTTCCAATATATATATATATATATCACATATAATCCTTTTTTCCATTTCCTTTTGATTCTACATAAGTGTGAATTCTCTAGAAGAAATTATCACTCAGATCCCGTGGACATAGGTGTGTGGGATGAGGATAGGAATTGGAAATAAGGTGCTGAGACGTGCACTGAAGCAGCTAAAGTAATGACTTCCGTGTTGTTTGTGTCTCTTATTTTATATCATGGCCAGTTATTCTGTCATGTTTATTGTGGGGCTGTTGTAGTGGGTTTCTGAGCTGTAGCCTCAAAGATGCACCTTGGGTACCTGTTGACCCAAATCAAAATTTTGGTACTCCTCAGAGGGGCAAAGGAAATTTTTTTCACTTCATGAAGTGCTGCCTACTATGAGTCAGGTACTATACTGAGAGCTTCCATTCATTATATCACTTAATCTTCATAGCAAACTCTCTACAGTAGAGAAGGGAGGCACAGAGAGCTACTAATGCTATGTGGAGTCAGGACTCATACCCATGTCTGTTTACCATGAGAACTTGTGGTCTCATGCTGATTCTCAGATGCAGGAAGCCCACAATCCATGACTACTTTTTAGATTAGAAACAACATGAACATCCAAGAAAGTGGCAGATTATTGGGACCCCCCAAACTATCCTTTCTCGGCTCCACCGTCTCCCCATTTCAGAACACCTGGATGTGGATGACTCTGGAAAGGGAATGCAAACTCTCCTGCCTTTTGTCATTGTGTTAGGCCTACACTGTATTTGAAAAGGCATAGCAGCTTGGCAGATGTTCGACTCATCAGTGTATGGAGGGCACATCTCCTCTCTTATACCAGGCCCACTTCTCCTGTTCCCATGCAGACAGTTGAGTTTGTGAAGGACTGTATTCTCTTTTAGATTGATGTAAATATCATAGGATATTTAGGGCATAGGAATATGAGTTATTCTAGAGGAGTGATTAAATAGGGTATCTTGAGTAGGAGCTTTGAAAACATTTTTTTATAGAGACAGCTATGAAGGGAATTAATTGTGATTGAAAAATAACTCAAAACTTTTAGACATTGGCCTGGGAGTTAATCAGCATTTATAGACTCTTTTGCCTGTAGAAATACATGTTAAAAGTTCCAAGTAAGCGACTCCTGGGTGAATTTTGGGTAAGCAACCCGATTGTACAGTGGAGCTGGCCAGCCTCTGCTGGGTACCATGAGCATGTCCTGGTGACTCCAGTTGTAGGTGCTCCTGAGGTTTGATTCATAAATAGCATTGAACTTCTTGTCTGGATTTGTTTTATTACCCAGTAACTTCAGTCAGAGTGTTTACTTTCCCTGAAATTGCCATAGAAACATGGTCACATTTCACCTTAGAAGTGGTTGCTTCTCATTGTAGTGCCTTTCTGATGTGATTTATTATAGCATCTCTCAAGAGAATTCAGAATAATATTTAGATAAGGAGCCTCGTCATATTTTGATGAAAGATTTTAGCAGTACGTGTTGATTAATGCTTGCTAATACTATCAGAATTTACACCAATTTTTTCCTTTTTGGAAAACATATTAAGGTTTAAAAAGTAGAAATTAATTGCATACCTACTGAGGAATCAAACATACATTGCAATTAAGACGGAAGAGTGGTTATCCTAGCCTTTACCTTTTCACAGTAAACAGGTGATTAAATTTTGTACAGTAAAATGTCAATTGAACATTTATTGCCAAATAACACCACAGGCACAACTTGGTGTAATGAAAAGACATCAAGAAACAGCTGACTTTACCTTTGGTGCTACTGAACTAACAATCCATTAATGCTTCTAGGTAATAATGCCAGAGTAACCGGTCAGGCAGTGGGCTGGGGAGTAATCAAAGAAAGAATTGCAGCAGGCTTCCCTGCCCACCCCTCCACCCCTGGCTCCCCACCCCAGTGACTTCTGTTCAACTTTAACAACTGAACATTAAACATAACTCCATTTTGGGGAGCAGTGTCTAAACTGAGATATGTATAAGATTGTACATCAAAACAAATTATCCAGCTTAAAATGACTAAACAGAAGTAAAAGGCAGGAGTAAAGTTATTTTTTGAGTTTCCCATTGGTATCTCAGTACCAGTAAATGACCCATTGGTTATTAAATGAGGAGGGAGAATAATCTGATTGCACTTCCAATCTAAATCTAGTAAACCTATCACAGCAGAACCTGTCAGTTTGACAAAATCTCGTATTTTGATGTGTTCTAATAATGTAAAAAGATTTGTTTGTAGTTTTATCAAATCTTATTTATTTTTACATGCCAGTTCATCTTTGTATCCCAGTTCCTATAAGGTTTATGATAGAATATATTGTAATTCATGAATTTACTAAATTGACAATAAAAAAACTGAATGGTTAGCTTCTATAACGACAACGTTCTGTCTTGTGTATTTCAGCTAACATTTGATGGCAGCAGAATTATAGTATGACAAAGTATTGGAATAGTCCCTTGGATTTACAATTGGATTTGATTTGTAGTTTAATCTGTAACATTTTATGTGGATGTGTTGAAAAAGGATATAATCTAGCATTTTCAATTTACCTCACTAATAATTAATCTAGCATCATTTTGAGATAAGTAAGATTGCACAGGTGAGTAGAAAAGAATCATTTTTTATATTATCATTATTGCTCTGGGAAGAAGAAAGGCAAGTTAATTTTGAAAAAAAAAAAAGAAAAAACAATCCATCCAAAACAAAACAACATTAACAACTAAACTACTTTAGTAAGTGTGCTTAGTTCTCAAAGATTTCTTAATTTGTACTTGTGAATTTAGGAAAGTGTGTACGTATTACTGGCAAGATTATTGTGTTTTTCCTTAACCATACAACTTTGTATTTAAAAGTTTAAAATACCTTTCAAAGATAATATTTGCTTTCTCAATTCCTTCACACTGACTTGTTCAAGAGCCTTTTAAAAGATGCTAAATCTGTACTAGACTAAGCACAGGCAGTATGTATAAGCAGGCAAACTTGTATTATTGCATTGTACCATGTAATGATTAGAAATGATGGTGAGATTATATTCAGAACACCTTCCTTGTGAGACTTTGAGGAAGATAAATGTATAAGGAAGGCGAAGAGACAAAAGAACCCTTGGTACTGTTAGCTAGGACCAAGATGGCAGGGCAGAATGCTAGAAATGGACCTGATTGTGTTATAGGTGCTTTTCTCTAAGGCTCAAGTGATTTCAAACCAAAGCAGTCCAAATAAGCCCACATCCCCCATCCCAGATCTGACCGCCAAAGATGAGCCGGATCCTTCGGGCTAGAGAATAAGGAGTCAGCGGGAGGAGAATGTGTATCCCCTCTAAGCCTTTCTTGGCCCAGGCTGGCTCAGGAAAAGGGCAACTGTGTCAGAAGATCAAGTGTAAACTGCCCTGCTCTGCTCCCTTCAGGTCAGCCCGTTGTTGGGTTGAGGGGAGAAAGAGGAAACCACACTGTGTGCACTCTGACTTTTACCTCCTTTGAAAACTTCATCTCCATAAAATAGAGTCTATCAATGTCCTTGAAGTTGCAGTCTCATAGTCATTATCATGACTAATTTTTGGAGGAGGCAGTAGGGGCAGAGGTGAGGGGTGGGAGGTTGGCAGAGTCTGTGCTCCCCCGGAAACTTGGATGCAAAGACATCATCAGCATTTGGTGAACTCCCCTTTTGAAATATTTTGGAATTATTGATTCCATGGTATAATTAAATATTATGTATTTAGAAATTTTATTAAAAGTGAAATGCTTTATTTTTATGTTTAATCTAATAGGTAAAACGCCCAGTACATCCTGAAGAGATATTCCTGTTGAGAAATGTCCTTTATAATAATAGCAAATGCTTATATAAGTTGTATTTTGGGTCTGGCATTGTTCTAAGCACTTCATGTGTATGAGCTTAGTATTTTCAATTGTTATTTCCATTTTTACAGATGCAGAGATGTTATATGACTTGCCCAATGTCACATAGTTAGTAAATGGTAGAGTCAGGAAAAGGACCCAGATAGTCCAGCTCCAGAGGTTGTTTTTAATCTTGTATATCCTCTTAGATAATATTGATTTAAACCTTAGCTAGTACACATGAAAGACAAGACATTATGTAGCTACCTTAAAAACCAAGTTTAGCTGACAAATCAAAAAGGAAATTCTGAAAACAATTTTGGGAAACTCTGTTAAGGATTCTTCGAATATATTTTTTATAATAATATACCAGTTTCATAACCTTTCTTGTAAAATTCCCATGACTTTACAATAATGTTGTACTTCATTTTCCCTTGAGGTGAGTTGAATTCCTGTTACTATATTTTTACTCTTTTACTAGAATTTGCATCTTTACCATGAAGCAAGAATTTATGATCCAACTTTGGTATAAATTATGCAGGCTAAGGATGGACTGTTAATCATTGCAACCTGATATGATTTATTTTATATTTGATAGCTTTGTCTTCCAGCATCAATAAATCAATAAATGTATCTGAGTTGCCAATCCAAGGAAGTTGCAATTTTGATAAGTGGTAGAGGATATGATGCTATATGATTAAGATTTCCACCTAATTACATTTGAGATGGGTATAGTTCATCACACATACAAGGAATATTTGAGGAATTCCATTAAACTGAAAGTCTATTTAATCATTTAGTTCCCTTTTTGGGGGAGAAATTCCAAAGTCAGTATGTGGGAAATTTAAATGCGTGATTATGTAATGAAATTATTGTGCTTGTGGCCACTTTATTGTGTTGAAGGTAATGAGTCCATTCTGCTATGCAGAGATACAGCACCACGCCAAATGGTACCCAGAGGTTTGTCCCCATCATTTGGATACTGGCCAGGTATTAAAGGCACAGTCAGCTCTCTTGTTGAAACACTCCTCATATGGCAGCTTTAATTATCTGTCTGTGGTTATGTTACATTATTGAAAAGGTAAAGGACGTTGGCTTTTTCTTTCTCTTCTCTCTCTCTCTTTTCTTTTATTGCAGCATTTGTACGATAAGGTGTTTGGTCACATTCTTTTTTTTTTTTTTTAACAATAAGTCTTTCCCTGAACTTCGGAAACTTATGAGAAATATTTTTCCTAACATCTTCTTATGTTCAGTTAGTATGGAATCAAGCTGGTTTTGTGATAAATGCAGTCGTGTGTACTTGGGTGTACACACACTAGACACATTGGAAGTCAGAAGCCTCAACATCAGGTGATCTTTTGGTTCCCAGCTTTCTGTCCTATAGCTGGGATGATAATCTTTATCTTTGTCACAAAAGTAATTGCATGGGCTGTGAGAAGTCACACTCAGAAGTATTAGCAGTTAAATTTGACCAGAAATTGAGATTTCTGTGGTTTGGGGAGAAGAGGAAGAAGGATGAATGTGTGTTAAAGAGAATGGAGTCAGATGGGATCATATTTATAAATGGACAGAGTAATAGCTCAACAGATGTCTCTACTTGGATCCTTCTGCCAGAAGTTGTTCATTTGGGAACTCAAATTTTTGGGATTTTCTTGGCTTTTTGGTTCTTGTGGAGATTCTTTTAACTTATTAACACCTCACACCTTAACATGCCCAACAGTAATTGCTCGGCACAGAGCCCTTTGGGCCTAGAGATTCCTGGGAAGGATCTAGCAAGGACTGGTCTAGGTTGGTGATGGGAATGCTTGGCATTAAAGACAAACCTTGTCTGCTTTTCTGTTTTTCTAGGCCTAGCCCTAGGAAAGTCCAAGGAAATTTTTCATAGTTGCACCTTCAGCATGACATGGTCACCAGCACAGAGAAATGGCTTCTGATAAACAAGTGGTCATAGAAGTTGGTGTAATAGGACAGAAGTAGTTGTGAGTGCTGGAATTAGTCATCACAGCTTAAAATAAAAGACAAAAGATTCCAGATTCAGGGGACCATGAACTGTTGTGTTCAACCATCACTTCCAGTCTTATAGAGAGGCAGCCTTCACTACTGCTCCTGCCTACCCTGCGTCTCTGAGTTAAATAAAAGGAGGACTTCAAGGGAGGAGGTAGCCTTGGAAGGGGGTTGTGATTCCTGAAGAGAGCCTGTTCCTTCTACTTTCCTCCTTTTGTGTGGAAGAGCTCATGACCCCTTCTGAAGTTGAGAGAGAAAGAACTCAAGAGAATCAAGTGAGAAGATTAGGCAGGTAATGGTGGTGGCATGCAGCAGTCCCCCTCTCCACAGAGTCTCCCTGGAAGTTGGGACTGATGCCCATCTCTTCTCTGTAAGGTACTGAGCTACCAGACTGTCAGAGCTCTGATGCCGTCCTGAGTGTGGAGAAAGGGAACACTTTAGAAGGTGGCCAGGCATCTTGCTGGTGCCCCTACCCAAAGAAGCCTTTTGAGCAGAGGAACTCTAGTAACAGAAGGCTGGGGCAGAGGCTGGGTAAGGGCTGGGAGGAAGTGGTCAGTGCCCAAGCCAGATCTCTAAAGTCAGTGTGATGAATGTGCTGGAAGAAGGGCACTGTGGAGAACCAGCAGCTCCACAGATGGTCAGCATTTGGATACCTGCCTCACAGAGAGAACCAACAGTCGGTTCAATGTTAGCCTGAGGAGCAGAGAAAACCAGCCCAGTGGGGCCTGCAACATCCCTATGATGCCATCTCTGGGGAGAGCGTGGCCCTTCCCATCCCTAGAAGGGAAGTATAGGGAGGAAGAGAAACAGAGAAGTGGTAGACCAGACCCACCCACAGCCGCAACCACCACCATCACCATCTACTTGCTTTGGGGGCTTTGGGGTAGAAAGAGGACCTTGAGTTGAACATGAGATTAAAGTTTTAAAATGAGTAGAAATGAGTTTTTAGGGACTTGAAAGAACCCTTCTAATAGCTGAAAGATACAGAAACACTGTGGAATCTTAGTGAACTCAGTTATTAGTAATAATTGGAGTACCCGGGGCAAGGGAAATCTGAGATGGCATAGTTGGGAGAGAGCAGTTGTGGGAAAAATAAAACTCACTTGCTTGTGCTCCAGCAGCTTGAGACTGCCCGATTATCCAATTATATTATTATAGAATTGGAGAGCTTAGAGATCACTCTCTAATTCTACCCTTTCATTTACTAAGCATGGCTGCCCACCATCTCTCCCCTTCTCCCCAGGAGCCATTAGGAGATCGTGTATGATACCATGAATAGGTAATGGAGGGTTCTTTTACAATTTCATGATATAGAGTAACAGGCACTAACGTTACCAGGATCTTACATTATTTTAAATTCTTATAACAATCTGGCAAGAAATGGCTAGGGTTATCATTTCAACCTTACAGATAAGGAAGTCAAGGCTCTGAGAGGTAGGGAGGCTTGTTCCGGGTCTCACAGATATTAAGTATGTGTGTGTATGGTAGGGTGGGGGTGGGAAAGGGCAGGATTTTTTTCTCTCTATTTTCTTTATCCCTCAAACCTGCAACCCCTAGTACTCTAAATTAAAAAAAAAAAAAAAAAAAAAACAACCCCAAAAAACCAAAAAACAAAAAAACCCCAAACAGTGATTTAGGAATATATTGATTTGGTTGCATGGGACCAGGGTTAAGACAGAGTTAAGGTGGCTCAGTCTTGCATTGTTCTGTAGTGAAAGCAGCCACCATTTATTGGGTTAGGTGCACATATTTCATTTAAGATGAAAGTCAGAGGGATCTGAGCAACAGCAATAGATTTGCGGGGACCGCTTAGGCATACCTTCTGGAGTGCAGGCTTGGGTGTCTTACTCTTCAAAACCTACCTTTTAGGTGCCCTAAATATTAGTTTTCTGTTCTCGCTTTAGCAAATTACCACAAACTTAGTGTCTTCAAGGAACGCAAATTTGTTATCTTACCATCTAGAGGTCTACAGTCTGAAATGTGTCTTACTGGGCTAAAATCAAGTTATTGACAGGGCTGTGTTCCTTTTTGGAGGTTCTAGGGGAAAATCCATTTTATTGCCCCTTTCAGCTTCTAGAATCTGCTGCATTCTGTGGATCATGGCACCTTCCATCTTCAAGGCTAGCAACTGCTGGTGGAGTCTTTCTTACATCACACCCACCTTTAACTTTTAGTTTTCACTGTGCCCCATTCTAACTTTTCTGTCTTCCTCTTCATATTTAAGGATCCTTGTGATTACACTGGGCTCACCCAGATAATCCAAGATAATCTTCTTATTTTAAAATCAGTTGATAAGTAATCTTAATTCCATCTGTAACCTTAATTCCCCTTTGCCATGGAACCTAACATATTCACAGGTTCTGGGGAAATGGACATAAAACTCTTTGGGGACCATTACTCTGTCATATCCTAGTTTCAGAACAAAGTCATTGTTGTAGTGATGATTTTTTCCCATTCTGGATGAATTTTATTAGATTCTTTAAATAAAAATGTAATTTGTTATCATTATGAACAGTTCATGGCATTAAATTTTAGGATTTTGATAGTAGTTTTAATGGAAAATAATTAATTTATGAATTTTAGGAACATTTCATTTCTAATTGCATTTGCATTTTTACATGATATACTTTTTATACTTTAATATATAGAGCTTTAATAGAAAATTAAACTAAAAGAATCCTTAGAGTTTACCTCATAATAGTTGAATCCACCTCTTTATAGATTTAGAAACTGAGACTTAGAGGGGTTATTGACTTCCTCAAGTCGTAAAGCAAATTGGTGGAGACCTGGTACTAACATCTTCCAACTTTTTATGATCTCATAAAATTTATGAAGAAAGGGATTCAGATTTTTGGATTTTATTCTTAATATGACCTTTACAAGAATTGAAGAATGGCTTTCAGGTTCTCACAACATTCTTATACATTTGATTTGGCTCTGAGTAGAATATACTTCTGAAAACTCTCCAGGAAAAAATTGATTCAACTGATCTATTTGGGCAGATGTCCTTTCTTCACTGTTAAAAGTATAAAACTTCATAATTTATAATTGGAATGAAGGGATGATGGTCCAGACAGAGGAATTTTTTGTGGTTAAAATGTGGGTCTTATGTTTCCTTTTAGAGGTATTTTGATGAGTCCTGGTGACTAGTGTGTGAAATCAGTTCTTTATTTTACCTCTTTCAACTATCTTGAATAAGTTTCCTCAGAAGATTCATATTTTAGAAGCTACTCATACAGCCATACACAAAGTACACACCTACCTGAGCCTCGAGTCATTATTGTGCTCCTGTGTATACTGTCAGAGGAAGGGGGTTTCCAGCCTGTAAGGCAATGCAAGGTGTTAAAATAAGAATAAACCCACATTTCCTCAGTGGTGTATATATTAAAGAGTAATTTCCAGGCAAGCTACATCATAGAGAACCAATTATTATCTGGTTTAATGGACAGACCAACCTATGGAATGTTTTCCATTGTATGAAGCCTGTTAAAAGCCAGAAGAGAACAATGGTATTCTCTGCTGACATTGGGATCAACTGAGGATAGGGTGGGTTTAGTGGCATTAAATAAAATTTAAAGAGTTGAAATCAAAATTTAAAAAAATCCTGGGTGTAAATAGTAGATATTTATTTATATAAAATGAAAACTCTGCACCAGGTATTTTTGTTGTTCTGAACCCCTTCAAGAAAAATGTGGAGGTAACTAAACTGTGACTTAAGTCCTTTAACAACTCTGCCTAATATCTGATTATCTTTTAAAAATCTACTTTCTTACAAGATATAAACCATTGCTCTGAAGCATCTTATGGACATAAAAGCTTAACTTTGTGTCACTCTGATTATGTCTTGAATCCTTCTGAATTCTTATTCATGATTTCAATTTTGATTTTTAGTTTTTACAGTTGAAAATTATTTGAGCACCTTAAAGGACAAGTAGATGACTAAGGTAGATTATTTGTCTCATTCCTATAAGGATCTTGGTGCTATTTCCTTTGAGGGACTATTTTTGTAGTTTTCTTCAAGTACTCTTTTTCTTTTATCATTTGGGTCTTTTCCTTCATAAACTAGTCTGTTTCCAGCTTCCAGAAAATGTATCATTGGTGAGACAAACAAAAGCATTGTTTGCTTTAAATGGCTGGCTCAAACTACATCAGAATTTTAAATTTCACTATTAAAAGTATTTATTAAAAGAGGAATTTAGCTGAGAATATTTATACATGAATCTCTGAGCCTTTGAAATGAGAGAGTTTACTTTCCATATTTATATAATACTTGCATTTATTGGGAGGCGAAGTTGCTCTAACAAACATATATTGGCTTAAACAGATAGAAGTTTATTCCTCTAGTAAGTAACATTTCATAACTAAGCAGATTATTCTGAATTAGGTAAGTGGTTCTGATCCTTAAAGTAATTCAGGTATCCAGTTTCCTTTTGTCTTCTTTTTGGGCATCCTATAAGATGTTGTTTTGTCCCTTTGATTAAGCTGGCCCACCAACATATCCCCCTTCTGTCCCATAAAAAAAGGGGAAAAAGAAAGTGGAGGGCAAGTAGCTTTCTTTTAAGGAAATTATCTGTAAGTTGCACTTATCACTTCTACTTTTATTGTACTGGCCTGTTAGTGATATGGCTACGCCCAGCTGGGAAATGTAATCTCTACCTAGGTAGTCATGTGCTCAGCTTAAAGTTTAGGAGATTCTTATTAGTAAAATGAAGAAAAAGAGACTGTAAATTTTGTTAAGATTAAAATAATTAATCATGGAATATATTCTTAACTTGGAAAAGGAATAAAAATATTCTGTGATATAAGGGAGTTAAACATTACTCTGATATGTTTTGGGCTTCACATTGTTTGAGCTGGGTCAGGCAACTGATGAGACCGCAGCTTATGTGCTACGAGGTCCTATTTCAATACCAGTATGAATCCATTAACTTCAAAATTATGTTTCACTGACATGAACTGCGCTTTTCATCTTGACTTGTAAATTCATACTATATGTGAAACACAAAAACAACCTCAAACAAGGACAATCCTGGATGTTTTGTGTGACTATGACGTGCCGCACATGGTGGGAAGAATCTGATGGACTGTCTTGGGTGAGCCTTGGGAGGGTGTCAGATGCAGTAACCACACCAGAGGAGGAGCCCCTGTAGAGGTGTGGGTATTGGCCTCCAGTCAGCAAGGAGCCCCCTTCTCTTACAAGGGAGCCAATTCCATTTTCAGGCTGCTTTCACTGTTTGAAAAAAATTCTTCTGTTGAGTCCAAATCAAAGTCTTCTCTGATACATTTTCTAGGCAGTCTGATTTCTACCTCAGGAGCTAGAAAGAGTAAGTTTAAGTGCTCATGTGACAACTCTTGATGCATTTGAAGGGAGTTATATGAATGTCTCCTTCCACATTCCCACTGCAATAATAACCCTTGACATTTACTGAGTGCTTACTGTCTTCCAGACAATCTTCCAAGCACTCTACGTATGTTAACTCATATAATTCTCACTAGGCTTATGAAGTGGGAAGGGGATGTCTACCCTACTTTCATAGATGAGGAGGCTGAGAGACAGACAGGTAAAATAACTTGCTCAGATTCACACAGCAAATAAATGATGTGTTCTGATTGTCAGTGTTTCGTTGAAATTGTTGTTCTTAGACTACAACATTGTTGTCACACTAGATGCACTGTGATCCACCGTAGTGGACTGTTTTACCTCCCTTTTTCTGGATGCTATGTTTCTATGAATATAATCATCAGGGGAATTTTCCTTCCAGAAAGAAAAAAACCTAACATGTTCCGCTGACAGCAGTTCAGCAAGTTGTCCTTGTATTCCAGATGCTATGCTTCTAAATTTGGGAGGATCTGATGCATTGATTGAAGGCAGGTTTGATATGGAAACTGTATTCAATTTAATGTGATATATAAAGCCACTGTATTTTTCTTAAATGGGAAGATAATTGGTAAAAAAAAATAGTAGTTAAGAAAGATTTTCCTAATTACTGTGTGAAACAATGGAGATAAATTAGGGATTAAGAGACTGGCTAGAAGTTTCCAGAATTAGGTTTCAAGTTCAAGAGGTAATGTAGCACTGCTGTTAAAAGAGTGGGCCCTGGAAATGAACTACCAGAATTGATTTTCAGAGCTGATTTTCAGTTTATTAGCTATATGACATCAGGCATGTTACTTAATCTCTTTGGCCCTCCCTCAGTTTCATTACTGTAGTAGAACCTACCTCATAGGGTGGTTGGGAGGATTAAATGAGAGGATTCATGTAGAATACTTAGCTAAGTAGTTGGCACATGGTAGACAATCAATAAATACTGGTTATTATGATTTGGAAATGGAAAAGATAAAATCTGAGACAAATGTTGAAATACAGATTGTCAGGACTTTTTAGAGACATAAAGGAATCATTAAGTAAAAATAATTCTTAAGATTTTGATCACAGAGGGCTTTGAAGAGACTGGAATCTTTGAGTCATGGAGCAAAACCTGTCTCCTGGCTGCTGTGTATAACCTGATTAGGGTTGGAGTGGTCACCTTTCTAAAGTGATGGGACTCCAATGTCTCTGCTCCTGGTCTTTGGAGTTGTAGAGGTCAGTTACCATTTTTTCTCTAATTTCTTGCAGCATTACAAAGAAAAATGCACAGATTTTAGTTGATATAGTCACTAATCATTAAAAAACAAAGATTCCCATCCCTACCAAAAAAGTTCTGTAAACCAACCAGCAGTGTATGTAATTACTACCCACTATACCCCTTCTTGACCAGACAATTGTACAGTTTTTGACAGAGGGTCAAGTTTGTGCAAATACGGGTTTCAACTTCCTCAAATTCTAGAGGAAAAGAATGAGCTATATATGAATTTAATGTAACTCTACTTAGTTCAGCAAATGACTGTTAAGTATTTACCACATTTGACATAGAGCTGTGTGCTCGGCTTTGATTATTCTCTTGTCTAAAAATCTTTTATTAATGAACAGTATGTAGTGGGTTCTTTTTTCTTGCTTCTAGTTGATTGAAATTTTAAAAAAAAGCTCCCATAACCTCCACCTTGGCACACACTCAGCCTTAAGGGACACCTAAAACTTAGTAAAGGCATCTATTAGAAATAGCTTCTTCATTAATTTAGATTAAACCTTTCAAATTTCAACTTCATCTTACAATTCAACTAAATCTTTGCTTTTATTAAACAAAAACCTCTCACAGCTAATTACTTCCAAGTTCTTTTTTTCTTCTGGAATTAGGCTCATATTTGGGAAAGTTTGTGAATATAAGCAAGATGTGAGTGAAAATTTGACTAAAAATATTTTTAAAAATCATGTCTGACTCAGACTCAGGTTTTCTATATGTTTAAGCTTCTGTTTTCCTTGTTAGATTGTAAATTCCTTAAAAGCAAGAACTCATTCAAACTGTTCGGTTTGTGGTCTCTAAAAGGAGAAGGTATGGGGGAGGGTGTAGCTTAGTGGTAGAGTGCGTGCTTAGCATGCGCAGGGTCCTAGGTTCAATACCTCGTACCTCCACTGAAAATAAATAAGTAAATAAACCTAATTACCTCCCCTCTGGAAAAAAAAAGTTAAAAAAATTAATAAAAGGAGAAGGCATAATGTTCTGTAAAAATGGGGGCCTTAAATAAATAATGACTAATATTAAAATAAATCCTTAACATTAAGGAAAGAAGTGAACCATAAAATTGGCAGCTATTACTCAATTTACTATGAGTAACAGTACAATAAAGGAGCAGTGCTATCTTTTTTTTTTTTTCTGCAGCCTTTCCGACCAAGGCTGCTGAGAATCTGAGGAGCTTCCTGCTAGTCTTCTTGCTTAGGGGTTGCCACTTGCCAAGCTCTTATGAGAGACGTGCTGGTCAGTGGATGGAAGAAGATATAAAAGATACATTTTCTACTTCTCTCTTTATACTCCTTAGACTTAAACACAGCTTCTGTCTTTTTTTTTTTTTTTAAATTGAGATATAATTGACACATAAGATTATACTAGTTTCAGGTGTACAACACAATGCTTTGATATATGCATATATTGTGAAATGATCACAACAATAAGTTTAGTTAACACTCATCGCCACGTATAGTTACAAATTTTCTTTTTCTTATCATAAGAACTTTTGAGATCTACTCTCAGCAACTTTCAAATATAACATTATTAACTATAGTCACCATTCTGTGCATTATATTCCCCTGACTTATTTAGTTTACAACTGGAAGTTTGTGCCTTTTAACCACCTTCACCCATTCTCTTCATTCCACATTCACAGACCACCCCCCGCCCCGCCTCTGGCAACCACCAATCTAATCTGTACTCCGTATCTATGAGTTCAGGTTTTTTGTTTGTTTTATTCCACATGTAAGTGAGATCATATGGTATTTGTCTTTCTCTGTCTGACTTATTTCACTTAGCGTAATACCCTCTAGATCCCTTCATGTTGTTATGAATGGCAGGAACTCCTTTTTATGGCTGAATAATATTCCATGGTATATATACCACAAATTCTCTGTCTGTTCATCCATCTGTGGGCACTTAGGTTGTTTCTATATCTTAGCTACTATAAATAATGCTGCAGTGGACATGAGGGTGTAGATATCTTTTCAAGTTAGTGTTTTGGTTTCCTTCAGATAAATATCCAGATGTGGAATTGCTGGATCTGTATTTTCCTTTATTAAGACATCCTGAAAGAATTGGAATTTTGGCTGAAATCCTTGTGCAAACCAATCATAGATTCCATCTGAACTAGAGATAATGTATTGCTGCTGAATGACACTGGGCCCAGTCATAACCTCCACTCCCAGTAAACTTAATTGAGGAGCCAGTATTCTTGGAAGTTTAAAGCTGTAAGTCTTTACAGTAGATCATATGGGCAATATTCTCTGAGCTTCTCAGCCATAACCTTGATTTTGACAAGAAGGAACTAAATTAGAAACTATCCTATAAACCCTGGGAAATAACAGCACCCTTTGTTTATTCTCACCAATTCTAAAGAGAGAGACCACATTTTAGACTTTACTGGTGTCTTCTGTAGCTCTAAGTGTTAGGCATATACTTGATTTATTTCTCTCCCAAAATTGAATCAAGATGACGTTTTCTTCCACATTCCTACAGGATCCTTTACCTGAGTTAATGCACCTACCATTACTAGGTTCACTTTCCTTAATAGGAACTTAAATCTTTGGGAGACAGCTTGGGCAGGGAAGGGGACACAGACTTGAGAATTTGATCTGGGACACTGGAAGCTCAGTTTTGCTACTTACTAACTTTGTGATCATGAGAAAGTATTAAAATTTTTCTGAGCATCAGTTTCTTTGTTGGTAAAGTGGGAGTTACAGTGATCTGCAAATTTGCTGTATGGCCTGGAGGTGAGGAATATAATAAATATACCTATATAGATATATCTAAGATATATATTAGGCTGTACCTAAAAAGAGAAGACTTGGCAATCCATTTAACTAGCAACATCTCTAACAAAAAATACTGCTTATTAGCCGGTAGTGAAACGTCTGTAACTACAGAAATTTTAAAGACATGGTTTATATACATTCCCAGTGGCAGTGGTCAATATTTCCTTCGTGGTTTTTCACCCAACCTCCCAACAGCAGTGTGCTAGTGTTATAATATGCAGTCCTATTGGCTGCCACAATCTCTTAATCAAGCCATGTATGACATTCATTCAGTCACATTATCTTTCTGTTATCTGAAAATGACTTGCCCACAATTGCTTAGGTTAATATGTGTGAATGTGGGCCATGTCTGGTGTCCTAGCCCTGTCATCTACCTGTACCTCATTCTGTGAGATACAACTAAAATAAAAGCAATGTTAATTCTTTAGGTAATTATATATAAAGGAATTTCTTAGTTATGACAGATTTTGACTGTTTTATTCAAATACTGAAAAATTGAGTTGATATATAGTAATACACATGCCAGGGCCAGGAAGATGTGGGCCGTGTATCTCATTATTCAATGTTTTATATTATTAAATCTTTAGTATGCTTAACGTCTCTGTTGCGGTGCCAAGGCCATTGAAATTTGACTCTAGTAACAGCCTTTTTGGCAAAGCTCATCAAAATTTTTTTCAAGCTGTAATACATTTGGCAAAGTTACTTTTAATGATTGATTCATTCATTTGTTCATTGATGCTTTTGTTATTTGTGACAAGATTATACTTTGTAATATAGAAATTCAAAAGTGAGGCAGATATAGTTTATACCCAATTTATTAAAATTATAATCTCAGATAGAAAGTAGTTGTTACAAAAATAGGGTATAGAACTGTGCTCCAGGCTAAATGCCTAAAAATACTTATTGAATAAATGAATCCCTCCAGGCCTGTACCTGTGTTTGCTGGGTATTTTCACACCCCAGATTTGTCCTTCTCCGTGTTCCCCATCTCAGGAATAGCACCACCGTGCCCTCAGTTGCCTCTGCTAGCAATCTGGATGTTGTCTTTGGCTCCCTCCTTCTCTCTCCCATCATCTCCAATCTATTCCCATGTTCTCTTGGTTCTACCTCCTCAATACTTCTCACGGCTGCTTTAGTTCTGGCTACTTCCATGCTTAGCGTCTATCACCATAGCATCTACCTTGCTGGCCTTCTGCCTCCTACCACCTTCTTTTTACTAATCTATTATCCAGAATAGAAGCTAGAGTCATATTCCTAAAAGGCAAATCCAATTGTACCATTTTCCTGCTTAAAACTTTGATCACTTCCCACTGCCCTATGAATAAAGTGCAAATTCCTTCATGTGGTTCAGGAGACCCTATACAATACAGACCCTTTTTACCTGTCTGGCTCCATCTCCCACCACTTCCTACTCTCACATTCCGTTCTATGAGATGACCCTATGTATAAAGCGTAGAGTCCTGCCCATTGCCGCTTGGTATATGTTACTGTTCTTATTCTCAATGTGCCTTCTCTGAAAGTGGCACAGCTGGAAAAAAAATATTTTCAGAAGCATTGAACAAGGGAGGTTGGAAGAGAAAGAAGCTCATAGTTGACAAGAGGATATAATAAAATAATCTAGGTGCTGGCAATTAAATGAATAATGGGTACCCCATGATATTAAGGCATTATTAAATCCATTAAACTTCGGAAAACCTTTTTTTGGGGGGGTTGGTTTTTAAAAAATTATTCAGTGTAGCATATGAAAAAGGACTCTGTTGGATCTTAAGTTTATTGTTTCTTCAGATTATGATCTAGTTTAGAAAAGTCGCCAGATATTCACTCTTCAAGAATTATATTGTTTTCTGAAGTTCCCGAAATGGTCATGGCACTGCTGTTAAGTGTTTAGTTGGCTACAGAATTTCCTTAAATTGTGATTTTTAGTCAATAGAATATGATGACTCACAGGGAATGTAACTGCTTTCTGTTTTAGCTTGCTGATCTTTGTGTAGCCAAATCTACATGTCTGTTACTCTCACAGATTAAGACGTGTGTTTGTGTATTAGGGAGGAAATAAAGCTTCATTTAGCTAATATTCTATATCTAGCATGACAAATATTATTAATAACTTGAGTTTGAATCATTTAGGTCATGCTTTAAAGGTGAATAGTGAAGTTTGTCACTACTATTTTTCTGTAATATTGTTATAACTGGGTTGGAAGATTTGTTCTCATTAGTTTGGAGTAAATAGACCTTTTGAAAATATCAGTAATTCAGTGATGTTGCTATTTTTAATGAAACTTTGTGTAAGAGATTGGTCGGTTTATCTGATGGCTGTTGTCAAATATCTTTGGAATAGTATAAATACTACATAAAAGATTTTTTTATGTTGTTACAATATTTTGATGACCAAAATTACCTCTGAACTCAAAACTTAAGAAAACTGACAGTTAAAAGCAAAACAAAACATTTTATTTTAATGGCTCTGAATTTTTAAATTAGATTCAAAGTTTTAATTTTTTGCTAACTTAATATATATGTTTGATTAAGTAGAATTATTATCTAGCATAGGATATAAAAATTCTTATGCCTGGATGATTATGATTTAGCAATCAAGTATGGATTTTGAAAAAACATTCAGTAATGGTAATTTGGATGTTTAGAATAAATCTTTTAAAACTTCTCACAGCTTTAACATGTTGAGGGAACCTTTGTTAAAGTGTCCGCATAGTGATGTGAAATACACTTGTATGGGCAGATGATTGATTGCCTTGATCAATTTTAATTATGTCCGTAAATCCATAATTGAATATTCTAGTCACTGCCATTTGGGTAAAAGCAAATACTAAGAGCTGTTATGCCTCTTTAAGAAGCATATCAAGAATGGCTGGAAACAGAGTGTCTTTAACTGTCCTAAAATAATTCTATAAATGGTTACTGCTTTCTTTCAAAAGTTAGGAATCCTGTTGAATCTATTACAGTTCTTTACATGAGCTGCCAGCTGATTGTGATAATTACATGCCATATAGCACAAAGTATGATCTATGATGTTATCATTACGGTGTGTTTGCTAAGTAGAAGAATGAAAAATAGAAAGTATAGTATTGGCAAAAGTACTGTATGTAAGATTGTCAGGCAACATACAGGATTCCCAGTTACATTTGCATTTCAACTGACTCAAAAAGATATATGCACCCACATGTTCATAGCAGCATTATTCATAATAGCCAAGAAATGGAAACAACCTAAATGTCCTTCAGTGGATGAATGGATAAATAAGTTGTGGTATTTTATATATGTTTCTATTATATATATATAGGAATATTGTTTAGCCATAAAAATGAGGAAATTTGCCATTTGTGACAACATGGATATAACTTGAAGGCATTATACTAAGTGAAATAAATCAGACAGAAAAAGACAGATACTGTATGGTCTCACTTACACGGGGAGTCTAGAAAAACAAACCCGTCCCCTAAAAAAAAAAAGCCAATGCAAATCAAACTCATAGAAAAAGAGATCAGACTTGTGGCTACCAGAGGTAGAAGGTAGAGGGATGGGAATTGAATGAAGGTGGTCAAAAAGTACAAACTGCAGTTATAAGATAAGTACTAGGGATGTAACATACACCATGGATGACCACAGCTAACACTGCTGCACGATATGTAGGCAAGTTAAGAGGAGAAATCCTTAGAGTTCTCATTACAAGGAACATATTTTTTCTTTTTTCTTTCTTTTCTTTTTATTGTGTATCTATATAAGAAGATTAATGTTAGCTGAACCTATTGTAATTATTCACAATATATGTAAATCAAACTATTATGCTGTATACCTTATACAGTGATGTGTACCAGTTATTTTTCAATAAAACAGAAAACTTGCATTTCAGGTAAGTAACTTTTTTTCAGTGTAAGTATGTCTTATGAAAAAATTATTTATTGTTTATATGATTTAACTGGGCATCTTATATTTTTATTTGTTAAAACTGGCAATCCTACCTGTAGGTGATTGGGTAAAATACAGGTAACAGTACAGGAACAGATTTTTCTTAAGGAACTGAATTTCTTCCTAAACTTTCTCCAGAATCAAACAAAGAATAGCTTGGTTACCAAGCTGGTAAGTCAATCTGGAGCCTGGATTTGAACCCAGGGAGTTAGCCTTAAGAACCATACTCTGTATCACTACCTGTCACATACTGGTGTTCATGGTGCTAAAATTAAAAGTAATTCTGGTATTCTGCATTATTTCATCCTGTATTATATTGAAGTTTTGCATTATTAAAGTCATTAAAATGCGTCTTTTATTTTACACTAAGAATTTAACTCAGTTAAACTGAGTTTTTTTCTTTTCTAGTTAGATGTTTTTGCCTTGAGAATTTTCAAAAAACATGTAGATTTTTGCTGTTCTATTTTAAGTGGTGCTTGTTAGTTTAACCAAATGTTTTTGTTCACTGCGTGATTAATAATGCTTTGCTTTTAATTTGCCTGTTAAGACTGAATTACTGTGTTTGCACCATGCAATTGGGAAGCAGCCATGATTTGGAGCTGCACACTGTTCTGCTTGTTTCTTTAGCTTGGCTGGCCTCTGTCTATTCTGCTATAGCCATCAATCATCTAGTGCTCTTTCCATGCTATAGGACACATTTTTTCCCCCCATAAGTGACAGTAGTTGCCCTTTATAACCTAGTCCTCATTAATAGTTAGGCAGGTACTACATATGAGATCTTAAAATAATTCATGGTCTGCATTCATTCATTTATAAATATTAAATATAAATTCATAAAACCTAACAGTGACAAAAAACTTGAAACTGGAACCTCTCAAATATGAAGATGAAAAACACTGCAAGCTACATTGGTTGGTTAAAAATAAGTTCTTGAGAATGGTTGAATTAACTTAGCTTGCTATTTTATTTTTTAATATCTTTTTGTCTTTTCTGCTCTGATGAAACCTTTCTTCATAGGAAAACCCGATAGTAATACCAATTTAGAATATTCAAGAATAAAGGAGATACTTTGATTAAATAATAAAAAACAGACCAGATGATAAAGGCTTATTTACTATTAACTAATTTAATTAAACATACTGATGTTGGACTATAGCAATAAATGGACTAATATCTTTCAGAGTTTTTCCTTAGTTTACATTTATAAACTATAAATAAAATTTATAAAATACAAAGAATTTTTAAAAATATATAAAATATAATTTTAAAAACAAACTCTGTGAAAGAATCTAATGAGATTCTAGTGAGTGGTATAAAAAAGTATCAGTTATGGTGATACAGTACTTGCATTTAAACATGTTTATCATATTTATCATTATTTCAAAATGCAGCTTCAGATAATCTTGAAATTTCCCACTATGACAATCATATAACGTGATTTAAAAGCCTTCTGAATTAAAATTATAAAATTTGTAGGATACCAACAAAATGGGTATGATGTTGAATGCTACTTTTTTATTGTGGTGAAATATACATGACATAAAGTTACCATTTTAGCCATTTTAAATGTACAGCTTAATGGCATTAAGTGCATTCACATTATTGTGAAACTGTACATCTCCAGAACTTTTTCATGATCCCAAACTAAAGCTCTTTACCCATTAAGCAGTAACTCCCCATTCTTTCCTCCCCCTGGCCTGTGGTAATCACCATTCTACCTTCTGTCTTTGTGAGTCTGTGAAGGACATTTTCAAATAGTGCTAAAAATTGATACCCACTATTTAAAGGAGCATCATGAGAAGGTGGAAAAAATTAGGGATTGAAGTCAAACCCTTTCTGCCATTCTCTAGTTAGTAATTTGGACCATTATTCTGTGAGCACTAAAATGGAACTAGTCATTTATTGTGCTTCTGGGAGGATAAGATGAGGTAATGTATGTAAAGCACCTGGCTTTAGTCTATTTTTATACATATAGAGTGTTCTCAAATATTAACTCATTTTTTCAATTAGAAGAAATGACTTCTGCAGGAGCCAGTAAAAAAATAGTTTAATATTAGGACAATGTGAATTCAATTCTACCTATTACCCAGATGGCTTACAATATGTTACAAATGACATCTTTTTTTTTTCTTCCCTTGAAAAGTAGAAATTGCAAATTACTGCATTTTATAAACTGAAGTTTTAAAGTGTTTTCATGTAACTACAGAAGTAAAATTTTTAGCTTCTACCAGTAGAAAACTAAATAGTTATTAAACTCATGAATTTTATATTTGGGTAGTGTTTTTTTTAAATCATTCTCTATTTCACCTACTCAAATTATCCTGTTTATAAACAATCCATATTCATTTGTCCAATTGACTAATTGTCACTTGCATCTTAGAGCATATGGAGGAAATAAAAGGTGGTTTAATTTAAGTTTGCCAAAATTTTGTTAGCTTTGATGAAGATTTATAAAACAGGTCTGTATTACAGGAATCAAAGAGTATGTTAAGCTACCCAAGTAATCAAGTTGTGAAAATTTAGCCAAATATTTATTTTAAGTTACATACTTAACTATTTTTTATTTGCTCATTGACAGATATTTACTAAACACTTTCTTAATGTCAAAGTACTAAGGATTAGTTTCTATGAGGGATTTAAAAAAAATCTAAATTATGGTTTCTTCCCTCAAAGAGTTTACAGTCAATCACCTTGGAGAGGGTTACTGCTTGTGCATTAAAGTTTAAGGTTGTAGTTCAATAAGTTCAGGGGCATGAGCTTTGAGAGAAAGATGACAGTTTAGGCTGAGACCATGTTGTATCTGTGGTGAAGGTGAGTTATACTAATGTAAATGAGGCTCTGGGTCTCAGACCAAAAGACTGGAGAGTTAGCTACGTAAAGAGTTCCATACACATTAACGAAGAAAGTAGAATGTTGACACAATTTGTAAATCTTGCTCCCTAAATACTAAGTACATTTTAAGTGTTCAATAAAGTGATCAAGTTTAATAATAATTTTCAGTTGTTTTTTTCTCTTCGTGGTCTCCTTTTGCTTAGCTCTTTTCTCCAAATCACTAGCTTCTTAAAGATTGAAGAATCTGTATTTGAAGGGCATCAGGAATATATTAAGATTGCACCTCAAGCTTAGTCCATCTCAGGCTGCACATCTTCACCACCTCCCCTCGACAGATGGACGCCAAAGATCCAATCTGGGTGCATTGAGGGTGGGAATTGGAGGACAGGAGATGGAGAGCCAGGGTTGAGTAGGGTGGATAGAAGGCTTCCAGTATGTCCAGGGGTTAAACCAATGACTCAGCTAAGTGAGTGAAGGGTTTCCATACACTCAGTCAGAGAATACCACTGTTTGCTAAAATTAGATTTCTAGGAAAAATTTTTGGGACTTTATTCCAAAGTCTTTGTCAGTCCTTAATTATCATGGGAGTCATTTGGTCCATATTGAAAGTGGAAGAAAACATTCATCCTAATTAGAAATACTATGCAGTTTAGCATCATCAGGGAAGGGAAACAGTAGCAATATTTCTGTTTGAAATTGAGGGCTGCTTCTTCCAGTTACATCTTTCAAAGATCAAAAAGTCATTAGTAAATTGAATTCAGCCATGCATTTAATAATTTTTATATTCTCAAATTTGTATGTGATGCATTAGATTTCTTTCCTCGGTAGCTGAAATTGGCTAGTCAGGTTAAAGATGAAAATACCTGGCATCTAAACTGGTCTTGAAGGACCAGCCTGTTTGTGAGGAAGCCCACCCCCGGGTCTGTGGATTTGTTTGAGTTCTGTTGCTACTTTTGATGCTGGCCAATCATCTTTCAGCATTTGAGTTACCCTTTGTCTATGTCAAGAGATCAAATTTGAAAAACTGGCTTTTGCTTTCCTCACTTAGAAGGGAGGGCCCATGTGATTCTACATTTGAAGAACTTTTAGTTTCTCCAAAGAAAAGTACTTGACTAATAAATCATAAAAAACTAATGCTTTTAATTGTTAATATTTAAATTTTGCTTGGTAGTGGCAGAAAAATCTAGGCAGTGGATACTTCTTCATTTTTAGGGTTGGGGAAGGATATAGCTGAGATTTTCAGGACATGAATGATTTTCTAACTTGGCAAATATTGGATCACAAAGAACACGAAAATGCTTTCAGTTTCTTTTAGGAAAAAACTCAAGAATTAAAAAAGTCTTTAAAAAGCCTTCTGTTTATACTAGGTACTTCCATACTGTTAGGACCTAAATCTGGAGACACTGTTCAAAGGAAATAGAAACATATGCATCCCAGAATGACTGAAATTTGACTTTAAGAGGGTAAGTGGCAGTGGAACTTCTGCTAGGTACCCTTTCTGTTTTGTTTCACTGGGGAGGATGGAAGTTGGCAGCAGAGGAGCTGACTTGATTTTACATGGATATGTCAGTAACGTGAGCCAGAGTTGGCGACATCCTGACCCACAGTAGGACCAGTGGCTCAGCTGTAATTGACCCATGAATGATTTTCTCCCTGATTAATCTGAATAGGCCACTTTGAGAATTTTTTTAGGAACCCACTTTATCTTGGAAATATGACAACTAGTAAAATTGTAAAGATGAACAATCCACCGTTTTAGTGCATAAGCATTTAAGTGGAAGACTATTCAGTGGAAAAGATATTGCCTTATATATTCACTCTATCCTGTTTTTGAATCCCTACTGCTGTTGTCAACTTTTATAAAAGAAAAATAAATACTCAAAAAATTTCACTAATGTAAGATTTATTAATTAATATCTCCCTGTCAAGCATGTATAGGGTAGTTTAATAAAAAACTTTGAAAATGACCTTTAGAAAAAGTCCAGACTCATAGTTCATGTCAAACTTATATTCTAATTAATAATTCTAACAAGCCGCCTTAATATGAAATGCAAGAATACAGTACATTACGAAGTAAAATGTTATTTAAGAAACAGTTTTTATATTTCTGTTTATTTAAAGAAACAGATTTTATATTTCATATCTCTAGTGAGTCCTTTAAGCCAGTTAGACTATTCAGAGAAATTACCTAAATATAATTTAAAATAATTGCATTAGTATATTCCAAAACTGCATTTTCATTTCTTTTGTCATTTTAACCTTTGGAAAGTACAACTAGAAATACCTATTAGGGATGAATTCTAGGAAAATAAATATAAACAGAAACTCAGGCTGAATTTATTTTTCTTCTCTACAAGAATTGTTTAAAACCTGGCAACAGAAGACTGTTTTCTTGTCTACAAAGTATATAGTGGAAAGTACAAGGTCATTTATAAATACAAAAGACTCAATTTCTAAGGGGAAGAAAAAATTTTAAGAAGTGTAATGAAATAGTTGGCTAGAGGGAAGGGAAATTTCCTTATTTCACCCTGAAACTTGGTAGAATTTCTGAAACAGAGCTTGAAACTTGGGGACAAATTAAAGATAGTTTGAACCACCTTCTTTGGAAGCTCTCCTGCACCCAATTTACTTTCCCCATATGAGGTCAGTAAGGTATTTCATCTTCAAAGATTTTGCAAAACTTCTCTGGTTGATTAAAATGCAAATAGCAACCTTTCGGTGAGAAAATAATTTCAATTTCGTCAATTCTGGAGTTCTGTCTGCATATGCCATAGGTGAAATAAAACGTTTTCAAATCTGAATTTTTTTATGTAGGTTTGTTCATTAACTTATGTTTGCTAACTGAAATCTACTCTTTCAAACTACTTTGCTTTGTGTGTAATGGGGAGACTGAGGGTGAGTCAATAAGAGATTTTGGCAGAGCTCAAGCTGCTCAATTCTATCTCAAACAGAACCTGATGAAAAGGGAGAGTTCTACTGTCAGCACCATCTTCTGTAGAAATAGGATGAATAAACTCTCCTAGAATGTATGCAAAGTAAAGAAGAACAGAATAGAGGCCATGGTCTCTGATTCTGGAGAGATACACATCTCCAGCTTATCTATCTATCGATCAATCTATTTATTGATCTATCGATCTATCTGTCAATCCATCTCTGCAGATCTACAGCTCTCTCTCTCTCTCTGCCCAAACAGTTCTGATTTGAATCATTTAATATTTGTAGAACTTTCGTAAGATAAAAAAATTAAGACATAGAGGAAACAATGACATAGGAGCCCTGAATTCCTGCCTTTGAGGAACATCATATAATATTATCAGGAGGATTACAAATGTGGATGAAATGGAATCCCCTAGAACTCAGGAAGCTGACAATTAAATTGAACAGAAAACTTAAGGTAGTTAGGATAAAAGATAAAACATTTTATAATGAGTACTCGGCAATTTACAAAATAATTGTTTCCTAATTTCATTTGACATAGGTAAGAAAGAGGTAGTGCAATATTTAGGGTAAGAAAGAAAAGTTGTGCAAATATAGTGGTTTGATGGTAAATGTTGGCAAGGCAGAGCCATACACAGACGATAGACCCTCAAGGATGTTTTATGGATTTAATATATTGATGATAGGAAATAGGTCCTGGTCTTTAGGGAAGGATCTAGGGAGTTGTGCAGTTGTACTGCTGGTACGAGACTTACGACTTCTTTTCCACATTTTATAACTATGAAGTAGTGGGCTAGGTCATTGAACAAATGTGTGTTCTTTGGTTTGCATGAATGGTATGTACTTTGAATTCTCAAAATAGAACTCCAGTTTATTTTCTCAGTAGTCCCAATGAGAAAAGCTATATTTCTTAAATATGGTCAGAAAGCACTTGGGGAGGAGTGTTTACTGTAGGAACCTGTGATTGTCTGCAGGCACCAGCATAAATATGTTTCCATTCCTGAACCCAGGGGAATAATCTGATTATTAAACCTGGGCAATGTTCAAGTAAGGTTTATTTCTTGGAGCTTGATTTAGTATTATAAAAGCAACAAGTGAACATGAAAAAAAGTTAAAAAAAGTATATTAGAGTATATAATGAATAGTAAGCCCCAGGTCCCCAACACCCCTGAGGCAATCACTGTTAACAGTTTCTAGTGGTCTTCCACACAAAGGATGTTTCATTTTTATGGTGAGAATGGTTTTTATTTTATCTGTGGAAGGCATAAAAGATAACTATAGTTCCCCAGCAATGCAGTCAAAGATGATCTTTAACTGCTCTTTCCAAAGCTGCTTTGAAACATGAGTTTTGATGAGCAGGATTAAGCACTCTAACCTAAGAGACATAGATATTTGGATTTTTGTGAAGCTGTGTCCCGACTGATACTGACATGTAGAAACCTGGAACTGATAGCTTTCCTCCTCCTGTTAGGACATGGACATTTAATGGTTTAGCTCTAATTATGCATTTATATTTTATTCTGAATGATGCACGGGAAAATATTTGACCATTTTGACCATCAGAACACTTTCCCCACTCAAGATTTTCTTCCCACTGTATGTGTGCTGAAATGACAAGCTGCATTTAAGACCGCGGAAATGTTGGCAGTATCTGTCTCAGAATAAGCTTTCGCATGCAGCTTCAAACACCTTTGTGGTTTGGGTTGTATTTTGACAGTTGCTAGGTAGCTTGAATCAGAGAGTACAGCTGTGCAATTTAAGATGATTTTTTCCTGTCCCAGCCTCTAAAGAGAGCTAAATGAAACAAAACTATAATTAGCCTTTTAAAATGTTAAAGTTGACCAAACTATTTGGATCTCATACAATAGAACAAAGTGGGTGAATTTTGACTGAAACACATATGTACTAAAATACACCAGTGAATTTAAGTCAGATGAAACTAGGTAGGCTCAGTGTAAACGGATGAACTTCTGACATTTCTGAACTATTTCTTTGAAAAGAAAACATTGGGTTTGCGAGCATGCAGACCTTTTGGCACAGGGGAGTGTTTGGCACTCATTAACTACTAAATTCCAACATGAACATGCTGTTTGTGATAAAAAGTTAGGGAGAGAGACTAAGGTTTCTGAAAGGACAGAGTAGAAGGAAATGTAGAAATCCACCTTTCTTGGTAAAGTGGAACACTCAGGATTTGAAATGTAGAAATGGGTTTTTGTAGAAGGAGAATTGAAGGTAGCTTATTAAAGGTTTCCTATTCTGAATGTATTTCTTGTGGATTTTCCTGGAGACAAGGACTAGGCTGAGGTGTGTTTGATGTGCACAGGGACAGTCATTTGTTACAGACTGTAATGGACTGCTGTTGGAGAGCAGTGTTCACAAAAGACACAGAGAAGGAAAATTAGCTAAAAACCTTGTGGAAAGTTGTCCAAGACGGATCTTGGAGAAGGGCTGATGAGATCAGCTGGAACAAATGGCAATGGAAATAGACAAGGTCAAGATTTTCCTAGGCAAAGCGGGACAGTCAGATCAGCTACACAGTGCTGTGCTGCCGCCTGGAGTGTGGTTTGGGCCTGATCCTGTGACAGTGTCTGGAAAGCCTGACTTTACTTGCAAAAATACAGGACTGTGGAGATGGGAGAAGAAGTGCTGTGTGCCCTGGGGCTAGAGCAGGAAATCGAGAGAAGGAAAATCCCTTTCTTGAACTAGAGGGGACGGTCCCTGCAGCCAACCTGTGTGTTTTCAGACCTGTATGTCTCTGTGTTCTGATACACCACAAGGTATTTTTTATGCTCTAGGTGCCTGGCTGAGTCGATGCTGAAGGTTTGGTATGGAGGGAATTAAGCAGGCAGGGCTCTGTTCCCAAGGCCACAGTCTGCAGAGTATAACCTGCCTCTCTGCCTCCTTTAGTCCCTGGGTGATGGTAGCAGGCAGGAGAAGAGCAAATGCAGAGAGCGGTAGGTCTGCAGTGCCATGGGCATTCTGCTTTTCCTTGCCTTGAAAACCATAAAAATAATGATACAAAAGAAAGTAGGTTTTTGTTTTTTTTTTTGGAGGGAAGGAGAGTCTTTCTTAAACTTTGGCTTGAATTTTAAAGAAACATTTACTCATCTATATAATCAAACTAATTATGAGCTATCCAGTTGATACAGAGTAAAGGAAATTTAAAGATGTATCAGTGTTGCCTTTTTTAAATTAAAAACTAGGTCCAAAGCAAGAAATTTGTAGAGATGTAAAAAGTAGATGAGTGGTATTTTAAAATAAAATAGTCTCAGAATATTTAATGGTGGGGTTGGGTAGGATGTGGGTAAGAAACGTCACAGACCTTGAGGCAATAAAAAGGGTTTTAGAGAGTGATGAGGGAGATGGGACATGCCTCCTTTCAGATGTGTGGACCTGGCCCTACAATTCGGTCAATTGTAGAAATGTCTACCCAAGCATGATCTCTCCAGGGAGATCGTTAAAGTGAGAATAGATTTTCATGTGATAAACTGGTTCAAGTTCACTCAGGTGCTCCTGAAGTGGCGCTGACTGTTGAAGCTTGTACTTGAAATTGCCTTCTTACCCAAATTTTCATTGCTTCCATTAAACACAAACGGCACGTGCTCAAGTACACACACCTCAACTACACACACACACACACACACACACACACACACACACACACACACACACAAACACACACACACACGGCAGCCAGAAAGCCTAGTTCACTTACCAGATAGTGCCGTGCCTTTGGGCAAATAATTTAGCCTTTCTGAGGTTTAGCAGGCCCTTCATTAGTGGCATGACACGATAGAATCTGATTTTCTCCAAGAGTCTGATTGGCTGAAACCCTTTTGTTCTAAGGCATTGATCTCATCCTCTCTTTCTCCTTCTGTCTCACTCCACCATTTCCTCTTGCCTTCAAAGTAATTAAACTATTCCCAGTTCAGACAGTGAGCTAAGTACTTTTCTGAGCATATGAACTCAAGGAATGCAGGAATGATACAAATAAAGGGTAAATTCTGCCTGGAATCCAGAAAATGTGACTGCCAAGTTGTCTTAATAAGCAGAAGTACGTGTTTGTGTGAGATAGAGAAAACATATAGGAGATGAGAAAAATGAGCAAGCTCACACTTTTTTAGTAGTATTTGGAATGAGGAAAATGAGGGTTGTGCGGTACTTGATGGGAATATGGGTTTCCTAGAGGGAGTAAACCTAAGGGTCATATTCACTCTGGGAGAGTTACTTTTTTGCTTATATTTTTACTTCCCTTCCAGGCTTGAAGAAGACAGGTCATACTGTCTGTACAACAGCTATTCCCAGCTACTCAAGATCTTCATCTTTGGTTGCATATGAATATAACTTTTGTTATACGGAGACAGGATTTCTGGAAACTTCAGACTTTGGGAGCAGTTCTGTGTATAGAAATACGCAGAACAAATAGAAAACTCAGTAACATGTTTTTTGGTATTGAAGTGGTTTATGAATATCAAGCAACCAGCAGCCTAGAACGTGAAGGTTTGTTCTACTGCACGGGGATGGAGGGTATTGATTAGCTGGTTGCAAAGGAGAGCAGGGTTAATGTTTGGCTGCAAGCATTTTTATTTGCAGAAGCATGTGAGGTACTTGGTGTTTATGAGACGGTGTAGTTCCCGAACCACCATGTTTACTGTCATTGTTCTGGGAAATGTTTTCCATAATCCAAATAACACAAGGAAGACTTTTCTAGTGATATGGAAAACCTGGGGACAAGTGAGAGAAGAGAGAGGAGATAGGAACTGGGGTAAGTGGGGGAAAAGCCGCAGAGACAACGGGGGGAGATTTCCTCTCTTTCTCCGGGAGAAGCGTCTTTACTTCTCTCACCCTCACCTGGAGGTCCTGGTTCAGAAAGAGGCCTGCACAGGAGACCTGGTTGGGAGGGTACAGCTTTGAATGAAGTTCAAGGGGCCTTTAATCCCACACAAGGTGAAAAAGAAGGAGAACTGGCTCCATTCACCTGACTCCCTCTCCTTCCAGCTCTGATGAGGGAAGTTCTGCATTGGTGTGAGGCCACATGAAAAATCGCTCGTGGCCTAGCATTTGGATTTGCCATTAGGAGTAAAAGGTGAATGTAGAACGATTTCCACATGACATTCCTCTCATGTATAAATAAGGATGGTTGGCATTTGATTTTGCTGTGTATTTGAAAGCTGCAGCAAGTGCAGTGAATGAATTCAGTGACAGGCTTTGGTCATGTTTTTATTGTACTGGGTGGTGATAGCTGGAGGTAGGAGGAACATAGCAGCATGCAAAATGAGGGCAAAAATGTCATTCAAGGCAATGTGCCTCTCAGTTCCTGGCAACCCCTGCTACACAGCTGCAAAGTGGCAGGATGGGGGAGGGAGCGGGGAGGATGACGGGGCGGGGGGATGGTACCACTGTGAGCAGCAGCAGCCTGCCCTGGCCTGCCCAGCTCTGGCACATCAGCTGGAGAGCACCAATCCTGGCTCTAGATTGTGATCTAATTACATATTACTTTGCACCTTTGTAACTGTTATCTGTTTACTCTGCCTTTTGAATAAATCTTTATGCACGTAGTGATTAAAAGATAGGCAGCACTTAATATGCTCATTCATCTGCATTTATGGGAGGTTAGAGAGGAAATAAAGTCTGTAGCTGTCCTTTTGCTTTCAGGATTAATGCATCACATTGCATCTTTTCATTTAAAATTTTAATCTTTGCACTGATTGATTTTTCTTCAATATTCAAATACATACAGAGATGTTGATAGGTGCCAGTCACTGATAATTAATATTACGATTCTACGGCGGTGGGGTTGTTGATAGCTTTGGACAAAACTCTTTATACCTCTCCTGGTTTGGCCCTCAGGATGAAACTAATTGGTTTCTCTAACCAATTCTCTAGGAAACAGAACTGGGCTTGAATCCCAGTGCAGCCACTAGGACAAATATTTTTAAAACATTTTTTTATTGTGGTAAAATATACATAACAAAATTTATCATTTTAACCATTGTAAATGAACAGTTCAGTGGCATTAAGTACATTCATATTGTGGTGTAACCATCATCTCCATCTATTTCCAGAAATCTTTCATCTTCCCCAGCTAAACCTCTATGCCCATTAAACAATAGCTTCCGTCCCTCCTTCCCCCCAGCCCCTGGTGACCACAGTTCTGTTTTCTGTCTCTATGAATTTGATTACTCTATACCTCATATAAGTGGAATTATACAATATTTGCCCTTTTGTGACTGCCCCATTTCACTTAGCATAATGTCTTCAGAGTTCATCCAAGTTCTAGCATACATCGGAATTGCCTTCTTTCTGAAGGCTGAATAATATTCCATCATATGTAGGTATCACATTTTATTTATCCATTCATCTGTTGATGGACATTTGGGTTGTTTCTGTCTTCTGGCTATTGTGAATAATGTTGCTATGAGCATGGGTGTGCAAATATCTGTTCAAGTCTCTGCTTTCAATTTTTTTGGGTATATATGCCCGGAAGAGAAATTGCTGAATCATATGGTAATTCTGTCTAGTTTGAGGAACTGCCTGTTTTAGTAAATTTGGGTTGCTGTAACAGAATATCGTAGACTAGGTAGTTTATAAACAACAAAAATTTCTCTCTCCCTGTTTTGGAGGCTGGAAGTTCAAGATCAGGGTGCCAGCATAGCTGGGTTCTGGTGAGGACCCTCCTTTTAGTTGCAGTTTGCCATCTTCTCCTGTGTCTTCACATGGCGGAAGGGGAGAGAACTCTCTGTGTTCTTTTTTATAAGGACACTATTCTCATGAGGGCTCCATCCTCATGACGTAATCATCTCCCAAAGGCCCCATCTCTAAATGCCATCACATTGGGGGTTAGGATTTCAACATTCAGATTTGGGGATGACACAAACATTCAGTCCATGATACTGCCATACTATTTCTTGGGACAGATTTTAATCTCTCTAAGTCTCACTTTCCTCATTTGTAAAATAGGAATAATAATCCCTGCTCTGAACTGGGTTGTGAGGGTAGGAGATAATGTGGGTGAAGCTTTTCTTGCCCCAAGAAACTGTAGCAACACAATATGTAGTTTTTGCCCAAACCTCGCTGTTTCTCACCTGTCTTCCTACTCTATAATACCTCCTCTTACCAGGCTCCCTCCTACTTACCCATAAGATTTGCCCAGGGGCTGCTTCCCTAGGAAGCTGTCCCTGCTTCTTCCCAGGCTGTGTTACATGCCCCCTTTTAGGCTTTTGTGGCGCCTCTATTATGGAACCCACTGTACTATTTGGGGATTATCTCTTCACTCTGTCTCTTGTAGGTTCACTCAGTACAAACACACTGAAATACTGACTGTTTGCCCAGTGCTGGGGATTCAGTGGTGACACCATACATGTGGAATCTATCTGCTGAGGGCTCCATCTGGACCAGTTCCTTAGGGTGTGGTCTGTAATCACTTGGCAGCTTTGGTGACCCTCTCTGGGCTCAGGCATCTGAACTGTTAACATTCATCTTGGGTGGCTCTTGTGCACATCAGTTAGGAGATTCTATAAGGGTGGGCCATGTGTCAGTCCAGCACTGCATCCCTAGTTGTGAGCATAATTCCTGGAGCAAGTAGGTATGTAGAAATTATTGTAGAAGTAGAGTGCTCTGAACTGAAATGAGGTTGGAGGGATGGGGTCCTTATGGGTCCTGTAGTAGGCGTGGCCAGCACTAGTATGAGTGGGGATTAACTCTATCTTTTCCCAGCAAAGGGAGTACCAAGACCATTCAGGGGTTCTAAACATTTATTGATTTTTGCTGAATGAGGCTTCTCTGCCCGAGTCTCATCTCTAGGAGATTTTTTGAAGGGAAGAGATGGGCCATTTTTACCTTAAATTACTTCAGATTCATGCTAGTCTTTTAAATGCTAATGCTTCTTTAGTTCTCAGGGAACTTTTCAATTTAGCTTTCGTCAAGGGTTACAATGATTGAAAAGGTGTATAGTGCAAGAATTTCAAATTAAGTTCTCTGGATGACATGATTTATATTAACATATATGCAGAAATAGTTTATATGCACATAATATAAACTTGTTTACTAGGATGACACTTGTATTCTAGGACTTGTAGACTATGCTTGCTTGCTAAAGTAAAGAGATGAGTTTATTTTTGAGTGTAAGTGTGAAGAAGAAAAGGTGGGTAGATATGAATTATTTAAGAGCCTGATAATTACTAGCAGTCAGAATCTACTTCAGATAATTGTGGAGTGGCTCAGTTGGATGGCTTGTCACTTTTTTTGGTATTAATAAAATGCCATTCTTTCTTCCGTCTTTTGGCTTTTTGGTTTAGAGCTTAAGTTAAATATCATTCTGAAAATTACTTGTGTTTAAGATAAAGACAGAGTTTTTGCAGCCAGTCCTGTAGTCATTGTGAATATTCTTTTGGATGACTGAATTGGTCAGGCACTAGGATAAATATCCCTATGGTTGCTGAGGCCCTATTCCAGCTAATATCCTGGAAACAAATATCTTAATAAAAGTCATAACTATTCAGGTCAGTAAACTCATTTAGTTTAAGGAAAATGTGGAAGGAATTCTGACAAACTGAGCACTGGACTGAGAGAATAAGATCTTTCCTTGCATCAGTGCTGGTGATTAGCACCTGGCACTAGTTTCTTTTCATCTGAAATGCTTACTGTTTCTTCTAGAACTAAATCCTCTCTTCATTTTAGCTTTGCCCTCTTTCCCAACACTGCTATTTTTTTCAGAGAGGAAGCCACCTAATCTCTACCTGTGGATTCTGCCCAGTTTTAGGTTTTGGTAACAATCCTTTTCGACAATAAACCTTTTTCTTGTTCCTTGTGACCAAACTTCTCTGTTTTTGTCTTCCTTCCACCTTGTCTGGTAGCCCAGTTATTCTGGGCCTGGGCTCCTATTTGGCTTCTGTAGTCTTCTCTGGAAGAGCCTGGTTGGCTGGGTTTTACTTTACCTGCTGCCATGTATTCCCAACGCCAAGAGCTTACTCCGACCTTTTTCTAGCTCTACTATTCGTGTGCTTGGGCTTGCCCGCTTGATGTCCTTCCCCTGTCTCAGAATGCCCCAGCTCTGTTTGGCTGAGTGTCTATTTCATCTTCGTGGCTACTTTTCCTTAATATGGCCCATCCTGCTTCAGCTGAGTTGGTTCTCCTTTCTGGAGAACCAAGCCCAACTCAGTGTCTAAATTATTAACATCTGTGTTTTTGATCACTGAAAGATAAATGTCCTGGTTAACCTCTGTGTCTCAACTAGTTGTTCAAATGTGCCATGTGAGCACAATAAAATATATCATTTCAGAATGTTACTCAGTATGAGCATCTGTTTTAGCTTGGCTGCTTCTTTTTGACCTAAAACAGAATTCAGCCATATCTAAGCAAAGGTCACCACCAATTTTCTCCCATTGCATAAGCCGTACTTTCTCAGGTGATTCTGCATTGACCTTTAAGAGCATAGCAGGCAATTTTGACTTGCTTGTTTAGTTGTGCTTTTAATTGTTTTGATCCTTGAGAAAACACACATATGTACAGTGTTTTGTATATAAATTCAGGAGTTCATGGATCCCTTACAGGTCTGTAGGTGTAGCCCCATAGACCATAGCAACACTGTGAGGAAACTTGCACTGCTTCTTGTGGTGATCATGTAAACCGTGTAAAGACAACCTATAAGTGAGATGGAAGTGAATTTTTCTGATTAAAGGTCTCTTTTGGGTGAAAAAAGGAGATGGAAGTTGGAGTAAAGTTATTTCTTTAGCATCATAGATTCTTGGATTCATGCTGTTTGGCTTGCTGTTATTACAGTGATGTTTTATAAAAGTTACTTCTAAAAGACAATCTATCAAAAGCTACATATGCATGAAGTAATTGTGAAAAAATAAGAAAAGTATTTTGAACAGAATGTTATTGTCAAAACATTTTTTATTTATTTTGTGTATGCAGTACAAATGACATAAAAATGAATTTTGGCTAGCAACCAGAGACTGTATTTTATTTGAATCATTTGGAATTTTATTAAAATTCAAATATGCCATATTTTAATTGAAAGTTTAGGAATTACAGCTAGCCTAGTGGTTTATATGATGTATAGGATATGAAAACTAGTTTAAAGGACATTTCACTGATTTGTTGCCAAGTTTCTATAACCAACTTATAAAGATAAAATTAACCCTTATTTTGCCATTATATGCCATATTTGCGACTTAGAATTTATCATCTACATATTCTATTGTTTAAACTACTTGTTGAAATACATTTTGTTGAGGCTGTTTGAAGGTTTTTCAAAGTGGTCCAACTTTGAGAAGATTGTGTATAGTATTTAGAATTCTCACACTTTAAAAATACTTGTTGAGAAATGAACACGTTAAAAAAAATCACTTTGATGAGAATAAAGGAGAAAGTTAGTAGATCCGTAGAATTTTATAGCTGAAGGGACCAAAAAGATCACCCAGGCCACTGTTTTAGATGGAGACCCAGAGATGACATGTGGCTAGTTGAGGTCTCTGATCCCTTCTTGCATTCTTTCCACTATACCTGGTTACCTGGCATGCTTTGAAGTCACCACCAGTACAACCTCTGCAGAGGGGTTTAGCTATTTTCCCCAGCAACTTAATTTTTCTCCCAAGGTTAAACCTTACACAGAAAGTTTGTTCTCTGATAGGAACAGGTACAAAGAATAAACTACTGCAGTAGATCAGGACTTCTGACCTTGAAACAGAGCTGCAAAACAGATGATCAGCTGATCGAATCAACTTAGTGAGGTGAAAAGCTAGGAATTCCTTGCACACTAACAGCCTATGTAAATGTTAAGTGAGAAGAAATCTGGTTTCCGTTCACCTGTTTTTTAGTGGAGGTCATTTGAAAGGAGAAGGAGCAGCAATGAATATAGCTGAACATAGAAACATTAGAAATTATGAAAATCTGACCTCACTTTGGACTTATTCTGCAGAGGCAAGTTTAGGTACGTGCTCGTAGGAACCTGATATAGAGACAGACCAGGCACAGGGAGTCCAGGCTAGGGAATGAACAGAAAAGTACAATGGCAGGGGCGTGTAACAGGCAGGAGAGCGAGAGAGCTGCATTCAGTGTTTCTGGCATTGTATAACCTTGCCTGTGAGGAAGCTGGCGTATGGTAAAAGGGGTCCTGAAAGAAAGGAGGCTAAAAGGGTCTCTGATTTAGGGCATTCGGTCTGCAGTTTCTTCATTTAATCAGAGAAACAGACAGGAAGCCAGGGCCTCTTGCCTCTGCTTCATAGGGCTGTGGAACATACCTCTTGAAATGCGAAATGCTTAGATGAGCTCCTTCAGAGAAATTCCATTTTCATGGAGATACATTTGGGGAAATTGAAGTAGAAGTGTTTTCAGTTGATGTAAAACGTGGTGTGGAGTAGATCACAAGGTAAAAATGAAAACATAAGAGTAGTACCAAGAGCACATGTTTTGGAAACAAAGAAATCTGAGCTCAATTGCTGGCTCTTTAGCTCACGGTCCATGTGCCCTAAGACAGGTGACAGCCACTCAGAGTTGTAGCTCCTCTTTGTAAGGTAGGAGTAGCAGTGTTAACTGCTGACGTGGATTTCCTGTGAAGTTAGTGAAGCTTAGTTAATGAAGGCCCCTGGGAAGGGCCCTAGTCCTGTGTTTCCATGCCATATGTTTTTATTATGTTTCTTTCCCTTCTGTTTCTCCTCTGTCACTTCCTCTTGTGTGAGGTGGCACTGGAGTGGCCATGGACATTTTTGGGTTTAGTGTTATATATGTATGCTCTCTGTATTTGTAATTTTGTATTATTATCTTATTTTTGTATTACATATACAATTTTTTCCTAAGGAGAACCCCCCAATTTGTATAAACTTTGTGCCTCACAAAACCTGGGTCTGCCCTGGTTCTTAGATGAAGCAAAATAACCATGTAAAGCACTGTATCAATTACTTCTTGCTAAAAACAGCCCACCTCCCAGATTTAGTGGCGTAGAACGAGAACAGAATTGCTCACAATTCTGTCTATCGGCACTTTGACCTGGGCTCAGCTTGGTGGTTATTCTGCTAGTCTCTCCTGGGCTCACTCCAACAGTAGCAGTCGGTGGGTGGCTTGGCAGGTACCAGATGGTCTAAGATGGCCTCACCCAAATATATGGCAGTTGTCAGGTTGCCAGCTGAATCTCATTGTTTCTCCTCCCTGGGGCTAGCTCAGAGCTGGTCACATGGCACAGCATTCCAAGAGGGAGAGCGTGAAAGTGGCAAGGCTTCCAGCTCCTCCAGGGCCACTTGGGCTGCGTTCTGCTTATGCAAGCACGTCGCAAGTTCAGCCCAGATGTAAGAAGTGCAGAAATAGACTCCACTCTTGATAGAATGACCTGTAAAGAATTTGTGGCCATTGTTAATCTACCACAAACTCTGTACCTAAAATAGAAGATGCTGATGTATGTTAGCTTTCTTCTCTTCTTCCTTTTCCCACCTTGCTTCTTATTTCTGCTGAAATTAAATAAATGTGGATTAAAGAGAGGCTTCCACAGAAGAGAAAAATAAGACTTCCATCAATGCTTCTGATATTTGATTTTGTAAATTCCTTTTTCCCCCCAGTTTTATTGGGATATGATTGACACACAGAACTGTGTAAGTTTAGGGTGTAGAGCATAATGATTTGACTTACACATATCATGAAATGATTACCAAAATAAGTTTATCAATCATCTCATACAGATTTTATACATATATATTTTCCCTGGTGATAAGAACTCTTAGGATTTGCTTTCTTAACAACTTTTATAAATATCTTACAGCAGTGTTAACTATAGTCATCATGTTGTACATTGTATTCCTAGTACTTATTTATCTTATAACTGAAAGTTTGTGCTTTTTGACCACCTTTATCCAGTTTCCCTCCCTGTAAATTCTTAATCTGTCATTTGAATTAGATTGAATTTTTAATCCATACATACCTTTTAAAAAATAAAATACTTAGAATTTTTCTGGTATTTTAATAAAATATGTATGAGGCATTAAATCTCTTATCTTTATTCAGTTTATATCAAGTAAAGAATTTACTAAAGACAATTTGGTTTGGTAATCAAAGTGAACTCATAACATAAAATACAGAAAAAAAGGATACATTGAACAGTTTATTAATAAAGGCTGTGTCATTCTTTTTTACTAGTTTAGTGGAATTGTATACATAGCATTAGGACAATAAAGTGAACTCCTAGAATTTTCCCCTCTAAGTGATAGTTAATTGTCTGCTTATTGAGTAATTAAATCAGTCAGTCTAATGATAGATGAGTTGCATGCTGTGTTTAATTATTTAGATAGCATCTAAAACTTTGAAAAGCCTGTTACCTAGTTGTAAGAGTCAACCGGCTCCTCTTAGTGATGCTGTGATCATAATAATGAGAATCACAACTGAAAACAATCATTTGGAAAATGAGTTTGAAACACTCATCCTTTATATAGTTAACAATAAATGTTTCTCTTATGAATACTAAATTGACTTTATTTCTATTGAAGATAATAATGAATGAAAAGAGATATGGAAAATAAAAGGGAAAGGAAGTATAAGCTGTTAGTTGTCTCTACTTTCTTTAGTTGCAAAGGACAGAAAATGAAAAATGGGAAATTGCTAGCTCATATAAAGGGAGAGTAAGAGGAAGATGTTAAGCACAGCTGGACACAGGGGCCCTAGAAGGAAATCAGGACCCAGTTTTTCTCTTTCGTTGAGTTGTGTCTCCTTCATCTGTGTTGATGTCAGTCTCAGACTTGATATGAGAACAATTTGGCTGTAGTAGTTTAGATCCCTATATCCTAAGAGGCTTAAGTCTGGTGGAAATGAGTGATTGTTTAGGAAAAGCCCCTGAGATTAGCTCTACTTAGTTGTGTAGGGTTTGGCGTGAGTCATGTGCCTGTCCATTCCTGGATGGTATGACCAGGAGGATGGAATACAGTAATTGTTTCAAGCCTCTCCTCTCATGCTTTTCTTCTGGAGCTAGGTCAGTTACCCTTATCCCAGCTCTACTGACTGAGGTGAAGTATTGGACAAATGTAGAAGAAAATATTTTCTCCATTAGGAAATTTTGTAAATTGTATTTAAAAGTACTCAAATTTGATAGCTGTATTTATTTTGTTTGCCCCAATCAATTTTTAAAGATAGTCTGTAACTGTTAGCCTGAGAGATAGATACATGTGCTGTATTCCTGCATGCCTTTGGGAAGCTTGTCATAGATACTATTTGTAGAATTTTGAGACACAACTAATGTATTATTTTAAAAACCAGAATAGATATTCTAATTTATTTTACCTGTTGGTAAAATTCAAGTCAGACATAAATTAACTCCTGCCAACTTGGCCTATTTAAGAAGTTTAGGGACTTTAATATTGTAAGGTATCATGAAATTGCCTTTTATTGTCATAGATTACTGTATAAATAGGTGATCGTATAATCAACTGTCCAAACTAGGACATTGTTGTGAAGGAGAGGGGAAAATTACAATGGGATATCATGTAATCTAGACAAATCAGTGCTTCTAGTCACCTTATGTATAAACAATATACCCTTTATTAACTG
The DNA here is from genome assembly GCF_048773025.1 of Camelus bactrianus. NCBI lineage: Eukaryota > Metazoa > Chordata > Mammalia > Artiodactyla > Camelidae > Camelus > Camelus bactrianus. The sequence continues at coordinate 80,966,679 of NC_133543.1, read as the reverse complement.
TAAACTTATTAAATTCTCTATATGAAGAGGTGTAGCAAGAGAAAAACAACTTCTTATATACAAGGGAACCCCCATAAGACTATCAGCAGATTTTTCAGCAGAAACTTTGCAGGCTAAAAGAGCGTGGTATGATATATTTGAAGTGCTGAAAGAAAAGAACTGCCAACCAAGAATATTCTACTCAGAAAAGTTTTAATTCAGAAGTGAAGGGGAGAGAAAGAGTTTTCCAGACAAGCAAAAGCTAAAGGAGTTTGTCGCCACAAAACTAGCCTTATGAGAAACATTAAAAGGACTTCTTTAAGCTGAAAAGAAAGGGTGCTGATTAGTAACAAGAACATATGTAAAGGAATAAATCTCACTGGACAGGTAAATATACAGAGAAAGTAGTGGATTAATCACTCACAAAGCTAGTAAAAAGGTTGAAAGATAAAAGTAGTAAAAATAACTATGATTACAATAATTGGTTAAGAGATACACAAGATAAAAAGATGTAAAATGTGATATCAAAACCAAAACATGGATGGGGGAGAGTAATAATACTGAGTTTTATAATGGAATCAAACTTAGGTTGTTATCAACTTAGAATAGACTTATAAATATAAGTTGTTATATTTATAACATTATGTTTATAAGCTGTATGGTAATCACAAAGCAAAAACCTATAGTAAATATATAAGAGAAAAAGAGAAAGGAATATAAACATACCACTAAAGAAAGTCATCAAACCACAAAGGAACAGAGCAAGAGAAGAAGAAAGGAGCAGAAAAAAACTACAAAAACAGCAAGAAAACACTAAACAAAGTGGCAATAAGCACATACCTATCAATAATTACTTTAAACGTAAGTGGACTGAATTCTCCAATCAAGAGATAGAGTGGCTGAATAGATTAAAAAAAAACCCCAAAACCCATCTGTATGCTGCCTACAACAGACTCGCTTTAGATGTAAGGACAGGCACAGTCTGAAAGTGAAGGGATGGAAAAAGATACTCCATTTGAATGGAAATGAAAAGAAAGCTGGAGTAGCTGTACTTATATCAGATAAAATATAACTTAAAACAATGACCATAATAAGAAACAAAAAAAGGCATTGCAAAATGGTAAAGTGATCAGTCCAATAAGAAGACACAACATTTGTAAATATTTATGCACCTAACATAGGAGCCCCTAGATATATAAAGCATATATTAACAGACATAAGAGGAAAATAAATAGCAATATAATAATAATAGAGGACTTCAATAGCCCACTTACATCAATGGATAAATCATCCAGATAGAAAATTAATAAGAAGACATCAACTTTAAATGACATATTTGACCAGATGGACTTAACAGATATTTACAGAATGTTTCCTTCAAAAGCAACAGAATACACATTCTTCTCAAGTGCATGTGGAATATTTTCCAAGATAGATCATATGTTAGGCCACAAAACAAGTCTTAATAAATTTATGAGAATTGAAATCATATCAAGCATCTATTCTGACCACAATGATATAAAACTTGAAATTAATTACATGAGGAAAACTGAAAAAATCACAAATTTGTAGAGATTAAACAACATGCTACCAGCAGGTCAAAGAAGAAATCAAAAGAGGAATAAAAAATACCTTAAGACAAACAAAAATGAAAATGTAACATACCAAAATTTATGGGATGCAGCAGAAGCAGTTCTAAGAGGGAAGTTCTTAGTGATAAATTGCTACCTCAAGAAATAAGAAAAGTTTCAAATAAACTAACTTTACACCTCTAGGAACTAGAAAAAGATGAATAAACAAAGCCCAAAGGTAGTAGAAGGAGGAAATAACAAAGATTACAACATAAATAAATGAAATAAAGAGACTTAAAAACAGTAGAAAAGATAATTGAAGCTAAGAACTGGTTTTTTGAAACAATAAGCAAACCTTTAAGCGAGACTTACAAAGGAAAAGAGAGGACTCAAATAAATAAAATCAGAAATCAAAGAGTGGATGTTACAACTGATACTACAGAAATACAAAGGATCATAAGAGATTACTATGAACAGTCATACACTAATAAATTGAACAACCTAGAAGAAATGGCTAAATTCCTAGAAACATACAGCCAACTAAGACTGAATCATGATCAAACAGAAAATCTTAACAGACCTATTACTACTAAGGAGATTGACTCAGTGATCAAAAACCTCCCCAAAATCAAAGTCCAGGATCAGACAGCTTCACTGGTAAATTCTATGAGGAATTTCAATGAAGAATTAATAGCACTCCTTAAACTCTTCCAAAAAATAGAAAAGGAGGGAATTCTTCCAAATGCATTTTATAAGGCTAGCACTACCCTGATACCAAAACCAGACACGGATGCTGCAAGAAAAGAAAATTACAGGCCAATATCTCTGAAAAACACAAATGCAGAAAACTTCAACAAAACATTAGCAAACTGAATTCAACAATATATTAAAAGAATCGTACACCATGATCAAGTGGGGTTTATTCTGAGGATGCGAGAATGATTTAACATCTGCAAATCATTCAGTGTGATAAACCACATTAACAAAATGAAGGATAAAAATCAGTAGATGCAGAAAAGACATTTGACAAAATTCAATATCCATTTATGATAAAAACTCTCAACAAGGCAAGTATAGAGGTAACATAATAAAGGTTGTATATGACAGACCCACCTAACATCATACTCAATGGTGAAAAGTTCAAAGTTTTTCCTCTAAGATTGAGAACAAGATAAGGGTACCCACTCTTGCCACTAGGAAGTCTTAACTAGAGTAATTAGGCAAGAAAAAGAAATAGAAGGCATCCAAATTGTAAAGGAAGAAGTAAAACTGTCATTATTTACTGATGACAACATATATATAGAAAACCCTAAAGACTTCACTGGAAAAATATTTGAACTAATAAATGGAGTCACTAAAGCTGCAGGATACAAAATCAATACACAAAAATTTACAATTGCATCAAAAAGAATAAAATACCAAGGAATAAATTTAACTAAGGAGGTAAATGAGCTATATATTGAAATGGCATTTTCACAGAAATAGAACAGTCTTAAAATTTGTATGGAACCATAGAAGATCCTAGGTTTTATTTATCAATGTGGTCAATTAATTTATTACAAAGAGCCAAGAATATACAATGGGGAGAGGACAGTTTCTATCATAAATAGTATTGGGAAAATCGGACAGGTACATGAAAAAGAATGAAGCTGGACCACTATCTTACACCATACACAAAAATTAACTCAAAATGGATTAAAGACTTTAACATAAAACCTGAAACCACAAAACTCTTGAAAGAAAACATAGACAGTAATACCTGATAAAGACATGTTGATGGCATAATTGATAATATCTCAATAAGGAAGTGGAGGTTGGGAAAACATTGAGAGGTCTGCTACAGTTGTCTCTCGTTGGCCCTACCAATTTCAATATATCACACGGAAGTTACCTTTCCCATATCTTTGTCTCTCAGGGTGGCATTTCAGATTAGAGTGTAATGGAAACAGGGGGCCAAAGAATAAAGGCAGCAAATCTCACGTTAACTCTTCCTTTTTGTTGTTGCTCTATTTCTGTTGTTTATTTTTATTTTTTTAAAGAATGAGCTCTGATTGTATTATGTATCATTTCTGTTCTAGTATAGTAATTTAATAAATATTTAACAGTGTGAATTCATACGTCAGTAGCTTATGTTGATAGTTCAGGCAGAGCGAATGGGAAGCACAAAGGACTGAGAAGGGAGTGGAAGTCAGTCCAAAGATGTTGGAGCGTAGAGAGTGAGAGAAAGAAACTTAGGAGACAGAATCAGAGAGACAGGCAGGGGCCAGATCATAGAACTTCCCAATATGGAGCCCTGTTCCCTTTCAATCTCCTCACCGACTTCTACCTACCATGCTTCCATAAATGCCTTTGCTCATGCTGTTTTCCCTTTAACTGAAATATTTTCTTTTCTCTTTTGTGTCTCCAAATTCTATCTATTCTTAAAAGCTCAGTGAAAGTCTCATGTTCTCTCACTTTGAATGAATTTGGCCCATATCAGTCTTATCCTCTCTGAGTTCCTGTTGCTCTTATGGCCATATCCATAGTTTTGTGTGTGGCTTCTCCCTGCTTCCCAGCTCTCCCACCTACTGGATTATTATCCTTGAAGGTAGAGGGTCTGGGTGTAGTACTTCTTTTGTGTCCCTCTTTGAATGTCTGGTATAGTATTGGATAGATACTGCTGTTCTAGATGGAAGCATAAGATCTGTGAATCCTCCTTGAGTTTACCCCATTATGAATCTTTAAAAACAATTTTGACTAAAAAAAGCCCAAATATAGATGGAAATATTAATTAGCACATTAAAATAAATGAAGCATGTCAATGGAATCAAACGTCATGCTTCAAATGATATATTTTAATATTTTAAATATTTAGTAGATAAAGTTGATAGCTAGGCAGAAATTTATGATAGCTTTTCTTAGATTGAACACTAAAAATATCTTGAACATTTGGATAGGTTGAAAATGTTCTGCGTATATAGTGAGAACAAAGCTTCATTTTTCATTATTTTTTTAAAAAAAGGATTAGTTATATTTCCTAGTACTTTCACATTGGGTTAGTTTGTCACTTACTCTGTGGACAAATAAAAATAGAACTAATTTACCTGCATGTCGATGTGCCAGATGCTGCCAGCACCCGTTCTTATTCCTGGAACCTTTCACTCTGCTCCAGTGGACTTCCAGCTGTTAGCACCTGCATCTGTGTGTCTGAGGGCTGCCCCTCAAAGGCCACTTTGTCCATGGTCAGCAGATCAGTTCTGGGGAATTAATATTCCTCTCTCCCCACCCAGCAGCAGGCCTCATTCAGTTACCCTCTAGGGCTGGTGTATAAAATACCACACCCAGCTCCTTCACCCTCAAATGCGGTAATCTTGTCACTATGTTTTGCACCATTTTCCAAAGTTTCTCCAGAGAATTTAACTCCAGGCACCCATCCTAGCTGTTTGAGAGCTCACCCTTTACTAGATGCCTTCCCCTCCTTTATCTCTCTTCCCCACTTTCCTGCCTTTATTCCCTACACCTCCTGAATAAACAGTTTGTTCTTGAAGTCTTTTCTTGGGGTCTGCTTCTAGAGAACCCAAACCAAATCACAACGTTATGCATTATTTTTATTACATTTCCAAGAAGCTACTAGGTTAACACTATGGAGATCATGGTTTAGGAATTCTCAAGTGTTTTACATAAAAGGCATTGTTTTTAAAGCTAAAGAAGGCCCTGCAGGCACACTAACAGATTGGAGGAGTTATCCAGCAAGGCCTGAGATGCATCACACAAGAAATCTGGTCTTTGGAGGAAGCCCCTGACCTGAGCCAGGAGAGTGAGACTCGAGTTAGAGTGATGAGTCTTCCCTACGCTGTATCAACATTGCGTGGGATTTGCTGCAGAGTTAGCAGTCCACGGAGGATTTCTATGACTTCTTTTACTCTTGCATTTCCTTCCTTGCCTGACTAATGTTGGCAATGATTTCATCTGATTCTGTATTCCTAGATCTTACCCAGTGCTATACACACAGAGAGTGAATACTTGTTGATTAATGGGCCACTGTGTGCTAAACACTGTGCTGTCAGGGACTATAGCAAATTCTACATCAGTTACTCTTAGCATCTGCAGGTCTCTTTTGAACCATAAGGCCCCTGGTCTTTGTAGCTATTATGTTATAGATAATTGTCAAATATTCCATTTTCTCTTCATCTTTGGCACGATCGGCTTCTAATTATTTATTTTTGAAGACTAGTGATAAAATAGTGGTGAAATAAGTACTGTTTCTTTCAGTACTTTTGTTTCAACTGTCATTGGTTCTGTGCAAGGTCTTGTGAATGGCAACTTTCATTTGCTAAGGACGTCTTCCAGTCTTGTCTGGCAGCAGTTTGGCCACCCAACTCTGCGCCTTGCTTTTCTGGCTGTGGTTTACTGGGATCCCCAGGTTAGTTGAAAACCATCATCACCTCCTCTAGTCTGCTCAAGAGTTTCCAGCATGGCTCACCTTCCCCAACCAGGGATCCTTATCTGCAGTTCTTTGGAGATGTCACTTTGTCCCTCTGATCTTGCAGAAATACTCATAAGTTTTGAGAATTGCTGTATGCCATGAATTGCTTTTCTCGATTTGGAGTTATACCTCTTGAACTGCTGTTAATCATTTCAGTGACAACTGCACGAGTGTACTGTATACTTGAAACATGACATTGATCGATCCTATAGGTAAAATATCAAATGATAATTGTAAACAAGGGGCAAGAATTTTTTATAATTGAGAGGCCTATTTACCCCATTACCACTGCAGTATTTATTAGAAATGGACATAATAGATATTATAACCTCCTTTGGAAGTTCTCTGAACCCTCTGTGTTGTCAAAACTGCATACTCTGCATATGTTTATGACTATTGCTTCAAGCTAAACAAATGTTCTTTTTTTTTTTTTTTTCCATTTAAGTACACTGCTAGGCATTTACTGGCAAGTGAGCTGATTACGGCAGCATCTTTCTTATCAGCTGTTGCTTATCTGGCAACCTAAACTAGGTGGAACCTTGCCAGGAAACAGGTAAGAAGCCGAATTTATCTCACAAGATGACCTAAGAGATATCCTAGTGTCTCTGTAGCGCCTATTCTCATGTACTTTATTCACTAAAGAGCCCCTTGAAGACCCCCATGCAAAATCTGTTCTTTTTTATTTTACATATGATTTTAACAGGTTTGGTTCAGTTAATGCGATTTCCTGGTTAGCAGCAAACCAGAAGGGGAGGAGAATAGACTACCAGAGAAAAATACCAAGAAATTATACTTTATTAGTATTTAAACTAGATAAACTTAGTGGAAGAGTGGGGTTTGGCTACATTTTATTTGAAAAACTGGTCACAGTTGTGTTAGAAGGCTTCAAACTGTTTATTCAGTGTCCGTTAACGTGCCAAGCAATGAAATGCATTCTTTACGATGTCCTCTTTTGTCCTTCCATCCTGTCTTTGAGATAGACATTAATATTGCCATTTAAAAAATAAGAAAACTGAAGCTCATATGAGTGAAATGATTTGCTCAAAGCCAAGTAGTAAGTGACTGAGTCAAAATTAAACCTGGGACTGTCTGGTTTAAAAGCCTCTGTTGTGGATGAATGGATAAAGGAGATGTGGTGTTGTATATATGTTGGAATACTACTCAGCCATAAAAATATGAAATTTTGCCATTTGCAATAACATGGATGGACTTTGAGGATGTTATGCTAAGTGAAATAAATCAGATGGAGAAGGACAAATACTGTATGATTTCACTCATATGTAGAATATTAAATAAATAACGAAACCAAACCAAACCATATCAGACACATAGATACAGAGAACAGAGTAGTTGTCACCAGGAGGGAAGGAGCAGGGGGAGGGCAAAATGGGTAAAGACGATCAAGTGTGTGGTAACAGATGGAAATTAAATTTTTGGTGGTGAGCATGCTGTGGTATAGACAGAAGTAGAAATATAATGTTGTACACATGAAACAAATACAATGTTATAAACTAATGTTACCTCAATTAAAAAAAAATAAAAGCCCCTGTTTTTTCTGTCATGGCAAATCACATCCATGTAGAACATTTCATAATGAACTTAGTGGAATTATTGTTTTAAGAGTCATACACTCCTTTGAGAGACTTAATAATAACCTCTTTTGACTCTCCTGAATTTACATTTTGTCTTTTTTGCTCCTGAAAGGATAGGTAGAAATATTGATTATTTTAGTTTTTGTTTATATAAATAACTTTCTCACTTTGTGTAGATTCAGTTTGTGACTCTGGTAATACTGTTTCTGGCCTCAAGACTGTTGCTGTTTGACTTGTGCAAGTCATATACCTGAGTTTTGAATGTTTGTGGTGAGGGAATTGTGCGAAGGAAGGGGCAGCAAGGAAAGCATCAGAACCCTTTCCAAGATAATCGTGGTACAGCAATTAAAGAGAACAGATAGTTATGTAAAAGTAATTTCTTTGCTAAACCCTCGCTGACACGGAGAGCAAAATAACAGGGACAGCTGTGACTGATAGAAGTTTTGATGTTATCCAAGTGTTTGGTTTTAATCCCTCCCCAGCCCTTAATACTGTTGATTTTTATATGTTGTGTAAAAATAGAGACAACAATCCCTTGTAGGTGTGCTGCAATAGTAAGTTTCATGGTGAGACTTCTTACATAATTCAGCGACTGCATGAAAGAAAACCACATTATTTTCTAGCTTCTTATCTGATTTAGTAAAACAATTTTGAGAATCCTTTTTTTCCCCATAGGTATTATTTATCAGAAATCATAGAAACCAAACTTTGTCAAACATGAAAGGTAATAAAAATCCCAGCGTGCCTGGGAGCCGACGAAACGCTATGGAGTTTTCGTTTTGTTTCTCTCTGGAGTTAACTCATTTCAGCACTTCTATTCAACTGTAGCTAAAATGAGTTAAAAAAACAAAACAAAACAAAATCCAACAACTAATTAGAGTTGGTTTATGCCAGAATTAGTGTCAGTAAAGCGTGAAGAAATTGGAGTAAACTCAAAGGGGTTGTCTTCATCTTTTTAGGGTGTTTGTTCTGTTGTGAATTCTGAGCTGGTCACTTGCTACCATCTGTTTGAGTCCAGAGGGATACCATGCAAGGAGCGCTCCGGCCCATGCAGGCTGCAGACCCCTATCTAGTTCTACATCTTGATGAGCCAGGCTGATCTTGTGTTTTGATTTTAGCATAAAATGTAGACTGGAGGCCTGTCTAAGTTATCTATTCTATATTTCCTTTTTTGGGAGTTAGAGCCCCACCCTGGACCTGCTGACTCAGAATCTCTTGGAGGGCCTAGAAGTGTCCTCCTTAAATCTAGTCCCCAGATGGGTCTCGTGAATGAATGTCTAGGAACCGCTGCATAGGCCTCCTGAGTGTGATGGCACCTCCCGGACCTGTGGCACATCTAGACTTCAGCGAGTGTTGCTGTATTTGTTGAGAGGGAGGGTTGAGAGAAAGGTGTCAGTCTTCAACAGTGGAGAACTTCGAACCTCTCTACTTCCCAAACCAACAAGCCCCAGTGCCTTGGCCTAACTGTGTTTCTTTAAAATCCGTATTTTCCTTGAGCTCTAATAGAACCCTTCTTCTCTGGTGTGGAATTGAGGTGAGGTAGATGGGAAGGACACTTTTCCCAGAGCAGGGATCTTAAACAATATTAAATAAAAATTAGACTAGGCTGCTCTCACTTCCCCTCACTCTTCTCATTCCCGATCACTATACCTGGTAACTGATTCAGATGCTCACTTTGGGAAAGAGAGTGTCTTAGTCCATTTGGGCTGCTCTAACAAGGCACCATAGACCGGGTGGCTTATAAACAGCAACGCGTTTCTCACGTTTCTGGAGGCTGGGAAGTTCAAGATCAAGGTGCCAGCAGATTCAGGTCTGATGAGAGCCCTTTTTCTGGTTTCCAAATAGCTCTTTTCTCTCTGTACCTTCACATGGCAGACAGAGATCAAGAGAACTCTCTGGGGTCCCTATTGTAAGGGTACCACTCCCACTTATGAGAGTTACGCCTTCATGACCTCCTATAATCCTAATTATCTCCCAAAGGTCCTGTCTTCTAATGCCATCACAAAGGTGGGTCGGGTTTCAACATATGAATTTGAAGGGGAGTGGGGCACAAATATTCAGTCCTTAAAGAGCTGTTTTTCTAGAGATTAGAATATGTTACCAAGAGTGAATATACTGTATTTGTGTAAAATTTTATGTTTGGGCTGGTGTTAGAGGTGGGGGCGTTTTCCTGGGCCTACTGTCAAACAAAGACTTTTGACATTTACCCTTAAGTGGGAGATACATTCAAGTCTCTAGGCCTTAATTTAGACTCCTTCTCCTGGAGAGTTATTGAGGGGCATGAAGGGCCTGCAGAGCTGCAGACTCACTGGCTTGATTCCAAACAGAACCTGTGCTGAGTCTGGGAAGAAGTCCCTGGTCTTCTCCATGGCGTCTGATGTCTCTTGGAGCCATGCTCATCTGGCTTCATATGTCCCTTGGACTCATTCACAGAATGAGGGTCATAGGAAGAGGAGCAGTGTGGCTTTCTCAGGTGAAAGGGAACAGGCTAGGACAGAGGTTCTCAGGTGTTCAGGTGCCAGAGTCACCTGACGTGCTTGGTGAAACGCATATTCCCGGACACTAACCTGGATCGCCTGCGCGTGGTGTGTGAGTTTCCTGTGGCTGCCATAACACAGTATCGCAGACTTGGTGGCGTAAAACAGAAATTTATTCTCTCACAGTTTTCAAGGTTGACGTCAAGGTGTCAGCAGAGCTAGTTCCCTTTGGAGGTGCTGAGGGAGAATCTGTTCTATGCCTCTCTCTTAGCTTCTGGGGCTGCCGGCAATCCTTGGCATTCCTTGGCTTGGAGACACCTCATTCCAATCTCTGCCTCCATTTTCCCATTCCCTTCTTCCCTGTGTGTCTCCAGCCTTCTTGTCTAAGGACAATAGTCATTGGATTTACTGATCCATCCTAATCCAGGATGATCTCATTTTGAGATTAGTAATTAACTGCGTCTGCAAAAGCCCTTTTCCCAATTCAGGTCACACAGATTCTGGGCAGACATATTTTGGGGTCATTATTCAACCGCCTACAGGTAGTGTTTAGGGACCTGCTTCTAAACAAATTCTTCGAGTGATTCTGATACAGATAGTCTTAGAACTGCATTTTACTAAACACTGGGGTGGGTGTATCAGTGTCTGGGGCTGCCCAGGAAGGATTCTTTTGCATTATAAACACTTGAAAAAGCAAATCATTGTTAGATTTTTCTGTAATAGTAGCTGCCAATTATTGAGCACCGTGTTAAGTGCTCTAATGTACAAGATTTTATTTAATATTCACAATATTCTGAGAAAGATACTATGAAGGACCTGCCAGTGTCACATAGTAAGGGGCAGTGTGGGGATTTGAACCCAGTTCTCTCTGATAGCCAAACCAGAACACTAAGCCACTTTGTTATGCAATCTCCAAACACTGGATTCATCTCAGGCATAACTTTCCCAGGAAACTTCTTTTAACAGCTACCTCCTCCAACCCCCACCGCCCAAACCCTCCACAAATCAATATAAAACAAAAACAACAAAATCTACAACCTAAAAGTTAGAAGTTAGTGGCCCCCTCCCCCAGTACTCTGCCTGCATTTCTAATCAGCCTGGTTGTAACCACGCAGCTGATAAAATAGTGGAGACCACAGTGCAGATGTGCCTGACAAGGAAATCTGTGCTTTCCCCTTTAGCACATCACCCACCACCCCACAAAGGTCCTGAGAAGCTTTTTAGCCAATCAACCCTGTGACCTTTCTAAGTGGCTTGACTTCAGTAGGTGAGGAGCTGGGATGGGTGCTTGACTGCTTTGACTTCTGGTTTGCTCAGCTGTGCCACAGCTTTATTGCTGTTGGTTCTAAATTCCAATCTAGGTTAAAAAGATTTTGTGAGCAACTCTTTGACTAATATTTACAGTGCAGGAAGACTTAAAAAAAGTCAATTGACCTGAAACACTCTGTTAGTATCCACCCCCCCCCCCAACTCCACCTCCCGCTTCCCAGCCAAACTCCTGGCCTAATCCAAGAGCTTTCTGCTTAATTCATCACATTCTCCGGTGACCTTCATTTAGTTTTAGGTAGCAAAGTTCCTGCTCCATGCAAGTAGAGGAAGTTCCTTGAGTTGAGTACAGCAAAATCAGCACAATATCAACCACCTATATAATTGATTTCTTTATACTAAGTCTGGAAGGCATTTAGGATTTTGAATTTCTTTGCCTGCCTGCTTCCTCCATCCCCCTTCATTTATATTCTCAATATCCCTTTCTCACCCTCCTTCTCCCCCTTCGTCTCCCTCCTTCTGCCTCTGTGTCTTCTCCTCCTCCTTCCCCTCCCCCTCCCTCTATCTCTGTTTTACCTCTTTAAACTGTTGGTAGATGTCAACGCCAACCATAAGTTTATACCAAACATACAATTGGAGCCCTTGCTGGGAAGCATTGTGTCCTAATGGTTAAGAGCTATGCATTAGATCCAAATTTGTATTCCAGCTCTACCATGCACTGTCTTGTGACCTTGGCCAAGTTATTCAATGCTTCCAAGCTTCAGGTTTCCCATTTGAAACAGGACAACAGTGATGATAGTGGTGATGATGATGATACCTATCTCCTAGGATGATTGGCAGGATTAGATGAGGTAATCCTTATAAAGTGCTTAGCACATAATAATTTCTCACTTTCTCACTAACTGTTAGGTACTTTTATGATTACTGTTAATATAATAATTTTTTTTTATTATTGTTGCTGTTGTCTAAATTCTGCTTTCTCTATTCTATTTTCTTTAAAATGTATTTAAAGATGGACTTGAGTAAAAGATGAGTTTTCATAATAGAAAAGAAGCCAACGACTACAGAAGGAGGCTGAAATACAATTATTTGATAATAATGAACGTTGATTAGGCTCTTAATAGATGTTAGCACTCTTCTAATGTTGTTTCATATGCATGATCTCATTGAATTATCATGTATGGTAAGAGTTACTACTATCACCCCATTTTTCTGATGAGAAAACTGAAAGCACAGAGAGATTAAGTAACTTGTTCAAAATTTCTACCATGCACCATGTTAGAGTCACTCCACTGGCTTCAGCAGAATACTGGAGGGAGCATTTCCAAATTACTTATTTTTGTTATAGAATTATTCAACATAAAGTTTGTATTTATTCAGTAAAAATCATCCACTACAAAATCATTCAAAAGAACTTTCCTATTGATACACACGTTGTAAACACAGGCGTAGGGGTAAAAAGCCTCAGAATGTAAACATCTAGGCATGCGCCTGTAGACACAGAGTGCTCTTTTTCTCTCTGGTGGTTTTCTCGACAGCATGATCAGCATGGAGTCCAGTGTCCATGGCTATTGGAGGAATAGCACGGAACCTGCTGTGAGACAGTGCCATCATGGCGTGTTGGTCAGGTTCCTAAACTTTGTGGTGGAGAACTCCCTTGCTTGGAGAGGCTCTTCTGGACTGTGGCTGCTCACAACCAGGCTGTAATTGGCTTCTGCTAAGTAACAAGCACATGGGCTCTGCTATCCCCACCTATCTGGCTGTGCGTTTTATGAATATGCAAATAATGGAACGCTTATTTGTGGCTGTCCCTGGGACTTATGCGTCACAACTCATGCATCCATATGGTTCACAGTGTCATACAGCCAGGGGAGGGAGTCGGGGGAATAGAGCGTTCTGATTCAGAAAGTCTGCCTTCATTACCTCTGCCTTGCCACAGGATCAGAGCACCTTCCTTGAATAGGAGAAGCTTAAAAAACAAACAAACAATAGATAAAAGACTGAAATTCATGTCTCAATCTTTGCTAGATTCTTGGCACACCACAATCAGACATTAAATTATGATGCAAAATATTCTGGAAAAGACTTCACTGGATTAAAAAAATGAAAACAAAACTTTGAAATTCAATGGCTCAGTGTTTCTAGTAGTTTTAGTTAATATGTTTGTTTATTTCTTGTTTCTCTCCCAGTGTAGTTCATCTTAACACTCAATTGTTAAGTGATGATAACATTTTCTTCTTCGGGGAAACAATTTTTGTATTTGCTAGAGTTGACATGAGTAACACAATAATTTCAGTATTTCTAGAATGGTTCTTTAACCAAAATGTAAGCATAATTTCAGGCAAGCTTATGAAATTTTATGTATAAATTTTTCTCCCTTTCAAAGATAAAACAAATGGATAAGCCATTTATTTGATGGTTTATCCAAACACTTATACTTTTTTCAGTTGGAAAGGAAACTAGGTAATTTTTGAATATTGCAATTTAATTATGAAATGGTTTTCATTAAGAAGAAAAAAACCTTTATAATAATTATAGTTAAAAATTTTAGAATATGGAGATCATGCATATGTGGAATCTAAAAAAAAAAAGAACATAAATACAAAACAGAAACAGACTCATAAATATAGAATACAAACTTGTGGTTGCCAAGGGGGTGGGTGGGAAGGGATAGACTGGGAGTTCAAAATTTGTAGATACTGATGGGCATATGTAGAATAGATAAATAAGATTATATGCTTTAGCACAGGGAAATATTTACAAGATCTTGTCATAGCTCACAGCAAAAAAAAAAATGTGACAATGAATATATGTATGTTCATGTATAACTGAAAAATTGTGCTCTACATTTGAATTTGACACAACATTGTAAAATGACTATAACTCAATAAAAAAAGTTTAAAAAATTTTAGAATATGTAGACAAGCAAAAAGAAGAAAGTAATAATTCCTTCACCCAGAGATAACCATTGTTAAAATTTGGTTTTTATAGTGAAATGAAATGATTATTAAAATTATTGTTTATTATGGGAAAATATATTAACAGAAAATGAAATGATCTGTTTAGAATAATCTTGAGAGATTTTTCATAAAAAGTCTGAGTCCTACAGACCATTACAAAAATAAGAAAAGCCTCATCTGAAATTTTAAGTGGCAAAATATTCAAATTAAAAATTAAATATTAAATGTTTCATACATAGCTGTTTTAAATTTACATGAAGTTCATGATTTGATGGTTGTATTTTTGTGTTATGTAGCATAATTTTGTGTTGAGATACAATTTGCATATGACACACTGAGGTTTCTTATATAGTGATAGTGTATAGTATATTTGTGCCTGTTTTCTAGGGTTTTAAGCATAATTTTATTGATTCAAATTTATAATAGTCAAAGCAACCAAAATATTCTTTAACATTAAAATAGATAACTAATGGTTTACATTATTATATGGAATACTACATAGCAGTGAAAATGAGTGAACTCCAGCCACATACAACCACAGGAATAAATCTCACAGGCATAAGATTGTCTGAAAGAAGCCAGACACAAACTAATACATGTGCTGTGTTACTGTATTTATATAAAGTTCAATAGTAGGTATACTACAGTATAGTTGGGATGATCAAGATAGTTAGGAAGTCAAGCAGAGTTAGGAAGTCAGGATACTTGTTACTTTTGGGAAGGTGAAAGGAGTGAGTGATTGGAAAGGCAGAGAGAATATCAGAATGATCTGTTTGTTCACCTGGGTGGTAGTTACATAGGTTTATTCACTTTTCAAAATAATTCATTGACCTTCATTTACATTTTGTGTACTCTGCTGTTATGTATGATATACTTCAATATAAAAATGCAAACAGTTATAAAGAAGTCATATTGATATCTACTGTTTGCTGGCCACATGACATTCAATCTTTATATCATTTGTTCAGGGAAATAAGATCTGCTTTACTGTCATTCATTCATGGTTTCCAAGAAGGCCTTGGGTTTTTAAAAAAAAAAAGGGTAAAACTGCTACCATTTGCTTTTCCTCTATTGTGATAAAATTTCCAACTCATTGAAGTATTTTCTAGATGGCTGATACATTTTATTATTTCTTGTGCCCAGCAGATTTGTGACAGGCTGGTACTGCCGTCTCCATTGTGGCGATAAGGGAAGTAGACACAGGGAGGTAAATGTTTGGTTGAGCCTGGAATTGGAATGCAGTTCTTTTGGCATTCCTCTGTGCTGTCTGATTATGGAGCTCTGCTACAGTCGTAGATATCTTAGAATTTTGAAATACCAAATCACCCCCCTGATAAAAAAAAAAAAAGAATTTCAAAATACCTTGGACTCTCAGGGAAAAAAAGATTTCCATGAGCACAGACTCCAACTATAAAAATATTTTTGTAGATTAAATTTACAGTTGTATCTAAGAACTGTGGATAAGCACATTATAGGGGTGGGGAGGGTATTCACTGATGCAAAAAACGTTTCTGAGCACTGTGTATTGTGTCCCACTTTGGGGGAAACAGATCCAGGAACATGACTATAATACAAATGTGATAAATGTAATGGTGAAGCTTTACACAGGTCTTTGTGAGACCACAGAGGAAGGGCCAGTAACCAGCTACATATGAAAGGAACATTTGGGAGGTCTTCTGAAGGAGAGGATGCCTGAGTCTAATCTAAAATATGTAAGGTTGTATTTAAAGCTAGATAGATCAGTTAGATTTTCTTCATTTTTCTCTTGTGATATTTCCACCTCCAAATTTTAGGAAACTTTAGATTCTCACAGAACATGTATCTTTCTGAATTTGAAATAGAAGACTGAATTTCCAGAGATGATGGATGGGAAGCTCCTTGAAGGTGGGGTGTGTTAATAATACCTTGTTGTTTTTTTTTTTTTACATAGGATCCTGCAGATTAGTAGCCAATTCATTAAGACCAACGTAGAGCTGTTTTGAAAGCAGGTTTTTTTTTTTTTTTAAGACAATTTTTTAGAGTGGTTTTAGGTCCGTAGCACGATTGAGAGGAATGTACAGGGATTTCCCATATACTTCCTTTCCCCAGGGATGCGTAGACTCCCCCTTAGCATCCGCTACCAGAGTAGTGCCTTTGTTACAACTGAGGAACCTATGTGGACACATCACATTTATACACAGTTCATAGTTGACCTTAGGGTTCACTCTTGGTGTTGATATTCTATGGATGCAGACAAATGTATAATGACATGTATTTATCATTATGGTATCTGACAGAGTATTTCCATTACCCTAAAAATCCTAAATAAAAATATTTTATTTAAGCCTAATTCTAACACCACTAAATAATGCATATCAAAATCCAATTGCAAATAAATTCAGTTGATCTGCATAGAGCCTTTTGATGGTAACAATTTTTAAAAATAGGCTATACTATGGATTTAATTTATAGGCATTTAAATGAACTTAAACCTCCCAGGAAGCAAAGTCTCAGGTGCATTACATAATACCAACACAGGCAACCTCCCTAAGTTGGTATTTTTGTTTTTCAAATCTGATATCTGCATCTACTCTTATTATTTTTGGTACATGATCTCTTGTTTGTAAACAGGCCTAACCAAGTTCTCACAATAAGATTCAGTTACAGGAGAATGTAGTAACATCGAAACCTCTATTCGGAAGTGTTATTTTTAATTTCTCAATAGACATTTCCTAGCATGTCTAATGACACTCACTAAGGTGGGTCTCTAAAATATTTTACAATCACTTTCAGAGTTATTAGGTAATAGACAGACAATTTCTTGAGTCCTGTTTCTTTTTTGTAGTAAGTGTACCTTGAAAATTCAAGTGAAAAAGAATAGGGAGTTAGTGGTACAGCAAAAGATGAAACTTGAGGGGCCTGTGTCTATTCATGGATTTTGAAAGCTGACTGACCATACCATTAAAAAAAATAGTAAAATGGAAAATATTGGCCCATCTTACATGGCAGCTGAGGGGAACATCTCTTGAAAGTGATACTCTCATCCTTTGCCTTTTTCCCAAGTCCCCTAAATATTTGTAACAACCTATTAATGGACACAAAAGAAGCACTTATGGTTCAGAAATAAAAGAGGCATACATTTTAGCAAGTGAGTGGTAATCTATTCTTAGCCAATACAGTAGCCTAATTTATTTGCCCAGGACTGATCGGTTTAAAAAAGATTATACTTCTCAAATATGAAAGATTCTTTAAATATATGTAAACAAGAAAGGAAATGCATGCAAATATACTACCTTAATTTCTTTTTTTATTGCTTGAATTTTTAATAACAATTACACAATCCCCTTATTAAAAATAAAAACTAAAATATAGACCAGCATAGAAAAAAGTTGATGTAGGCTCACATCAAATTGTTTAGAATTGTTACTTCTGGAGGGCAGCATTAAAGAGAAGGACTTTTGCATCTCTATAGATTTTGTATATTTAAAATTTTAAATGGTTGGATTATGGGCATATTTTCTTTTTTATATATAACATTGTGGTATTTTTATTTTTTTATGTTTTTAAAAATTTCAGTATAATTGACATACAATATCATGTTAGTTTCAGGTGCATGACATAGTGACCCAACAATCAAATACACTACAAAATGATCACATGACAAGTCCAGTAACCATCTATCACCATAAAAATTATTGCAGTATTATTAACTATATGCTTTTCTACCTTGATTTCATAGATCATATCCTGAAAAAATGTTTTTGGAAGGTTAGCATAAATGAAACCAAATGAAACTATAACTGTAGGGTTCTTAAATAAAGGCCCTTGAATGAGCTTCTTCAGGGTGTTCTTGAACCCCTTAAAATTGTGTACACCATGTGGTAAATCAAAGCTTTTTTTCAGGGGCAGGGTGGATTCCTCCACTTTTATCAGGTTCTTAAGAGAGTTAAAAACCACTGATTAAACCAATGTGACCAGGGAGTGTTTGTTAGAGAGGATAAATAGATGGAAAATATAATGAGCCTGTAAAATACATCCATGTATATGGTAACAAAGATGAAAGACACTTAACACTTCTGCGAATGCAATAAAATAATGCCTGTGTTATTAAGACATTTGCGTAGATTACTTTATTCTCTTGGTCGAGTTGCAAAACTTTAATTTCCTCTGCCATGTTTCCTTACTCTTAAACAGTGAGAAGTAACATTCGCCATTATCAGAGCTGTGTGTAATTCAGAAGTTGGGACTTTTTTCTCCTGTTTATTCTCCTCCTGTTACCAATTTGCTTATACCATATCACAGACTGAATTATGAATAAAGGAAGGGCGATCTGGTAGCAGCTAGCATTTGACTTGTCACTGAAAATGAGCTTATTGGATTTTGAATGGGCTACTTCATACCCCTGAGAACAATTTGCAGCTGTTAAGTATATTTTGCTTTTTGTTAAGAGCAAAGACAACTGTAATTAAGCTCAGCCTGTATTTCAGTATTTAAATGTGTTTTAATGGATTTCCATTTTCTTGGTACACACAAGCAAGAATCCCTTAACTCCGTGATGGAAGTGCTTCAGATTTGTAATCCTGGATCTGTGGAAAAACAAAATGTGTGTGTCTATGTGTGTATAAAATTCGTTGACAAAAGTATGGTAGAGAAGTAGTGTCTCCCTTAGGATCCATTTGAAGTTTCCAAAGCATCTTTAGTCCTCCTTTGACTAGACTCCCACAGTGATCTCCAAGACTGTGAATTACAAGTTGGTGGAGGGAGAGTCAAGGAAATATTTTACTTCTTTCTTTCTCCATAGTTTCCTTGCAATCTCAAGCTGGCAGCCAGCTGGCTGAATCTGCCCACAGACATGTTTTATTTGGCCCATGCAGTGCTTTAAAAATTTTTGTGCCAACATTTTAATAGGAAGATTTCACATAGTAGTCTGCATTTCTGGCTTGTCTTGAGAAATCAGAAGATAGGGGAACACTTGGCTGGAGCTGAGAGGCAGCTGTCCCCCTCCCCCTGGGCCACAGCTTCCTTTCTGTAGCTCATTCAATTGCCCACCCCTCAACTCTTCCCCCTCCCCGATGACTTTATACAGTTATTTACCTGCTGGATTTCTGGGGGCATCTGAGTTTGAGACTGATTTAAGGCTGGCTTTGAGACTATCTTAGTTTTCTGATTAATAACCAGGTTTTGTATAACAGCTGTCTTCTTGATCCTCCAGAGCCTTATTATTTATTGTTACATTGACATCTGGGCATCAAATCTAATAATTTTCAGGTTTAAAGGATTTAGAATTCCTAATTTGGGTCCAGGATAGGAAGGGAGTGCAGATAGAACATAAATGCCTAAAATGCTTATCTTTCCTAACACACATTCAGTTGTTATTATCTACCAAAATTGGTCTGGAGCTGTAACTTTAAAACATGTAGACTCCTAGGACATTATAGTTTCTTTATGCTTTGAAGTACAACGGGTAGAATCCTGAGTAAAATTTAGCAGATTTTGGGTTGTCTCTTTAATTCATGAGGCTGCAAATTTCTAATTTCTACACTGTCAGTTATTTGGTCAGGATGGAGAGAGAGGCAAATTCAGGCAGTGTTTCTTTCCAGTTCTTCCAAATAACCCTTACTGGTGAAGACAGGGAACTCTTGCCAAAACTCATACTCAACTTGTCTGAGGGCTAGTCTTATCTTGTTATCTGAGGTCTATGCAAACCATTTTTAATCCCAGTAAATTCTGCATTTAATATAGAGGGGCTGAAACATAAGGTGTTTGTTAATATCATGAATATGAAGATAATTTTTATCTAGCTTTTAAAAGAAAAGAATAACAACTTTTCAAATATGGTTACTGGGAGCAATTATATTCCCTTCAAAACAACTTAAGTTTTCATATACTGCTAGACTAATCATGCAATGGGAGCATAACAGCACAAAGGCTCAAGGGATTTGAATGTGGAAATGGGTAAATATTATATAATGAGAGAGAATTCTTGTCCAACTTTAGGAATAAAAGCTCCACAGAATTATGAATGTCCAAATCAATAGCCTTTTTTATATCTGTAAGTCGTATTTGGGAATGCTTGTTTATGAACAGAGAAATGATCTAATGGTTACAAAATTAAGTGTCTTCAGTTTTTCCATCTTTTTTTTTTCCCTCATAGAGGCAGCCAAGGGACTTTGAGTAAACTACTTTAACTTGCTAAATTTCCCCCAACAGTGAAATTTTGGGAAATACATTTGAATATTCTGAGTACAGATCATATTATTTCTGTGATTTTTTTTAACATTTTTTATTGATTTATAATCATTTTACAATGTTGTGTCAAATTCCAATGTTCAGCACAATTTTTCAGTCATTCATGGACATATACACACTCATTGTCACATTTTTTTCTCTCTGAGTTACCATAACATTTTGTGTATATTTCCCTGTGCTATACAGTGTAATCTTGTTTATCTATTCTACAATTTTGAAATCCCAGTCTATCCCTTCCCACCCTCCACCCCCCTGGCAACCACAAGTCTGTATTCTCTGTCTGTGAGTCTATTTCTGTCCTGTATTTATGCTTTGTTTTTGTTTGTTTGTTTGTTTGTTTTGTTTTTGTTTTTTAGATTCCACATATGAGCGATCTCATATGGTATTTTTCTTTCTCTTTCTGGCTTACTTCACTTAGAATGACATTCTCGAGGAGCATCCATGTTGCTGCAAATGGCATTATGTTGTCAGTTTTTATGGCTGAGTAGTATTCCATTGTATAAATATACCACCTCTTCTTTATCCAGTCACCTGTTGATGGACATTTAGGCTGTTTCCATGTTTTGGCTATTGTAAATAGTGCTGCTATGAACATTGGGGTGCAGGTGTCATCCTGAAGTAGGGTTCCTTCTGGATACAAGCCCAGGAGTGGGATTCCTGGGTCATATGGTACGTCTATTCCTAGTCTTTTGAGGAATCTCCACACTGTTTTCCATAGTGGCTGCACCAAACTGCATTCCCACCAGCAGTGTAGGAGGGTTCCCCTTTCTCCACAGCCTCTCCAGCATTTGTCATTTGTGGATTTTTGAATGACGGCCATTCTGACTGGTGTGAGGTGATACCTCATTGTAGTTTTGATTAGCATTTCTCTGATAATAGTGATATTGAGCATTTTTTCATGTGCTTTTTGATCATTTGTATGTCTTCCTTGGAGAATTGCTTGTTTAGGTCTTCTGCCCATTTTTGGATTGGGTTGTTTATTTTTTTCTTATTGAGTCATATGAGCTGTTTATATATTCTGGAGATCAAGCCTTTGTTGGTTTCACTTGCAAAAATTTTCTCCCATTCCGTAGATTTTCTTCTTGTTTTACTTCTGGTTTCCTTTGCTGTGCAGAAGCTTGTAAGTTTCATTAGGTCCCATTTGTTTATTCTTGCTTTTATTTCTTCTAGGAGAAAATTTTTGAAATGTATGTCAGATAATGTTTTGCCTATGTTTTCCTCTAGGAGGTTTATTGTATCTTGTCTTATGTTTAAGTCTTTGATCCATTTTGAGGTGATTTTTGTATATGGTTTAAGGGAGTGTTCTAGCTTCATTGTTTTACATGCTGCTGTCCAGTTTTCCCAACACCATTTGCTGAAGAGACTGTCTTATTTCTGTGGTTTTTGAGACTGATCAGAGGAGACATTTATTTTTATGTGAAAAGTAAAAACCTTAAGAAAGTAGAAATTTTTTATTGCTTTTCTACTTTTAAAGTTATATTATTGCTTTACTTGTCTTCAGATATCCTAAAATAAAATGGAAAACACAAGGAAAAAAATTGAATTAATTTCCTAGTCTATCAAGGGAAAGGCAATCTACTCCAAAAGAACTAGAGGAGAGAATATGCCTGGTTAAGATTTTATTTAGTACAGCTAGAGTTTAGGATGAAAAAAATTATCTATAGAAGGCAAGTGGAACATTTATAATCTATGCAGTTTGGTCTTGCTTTGTTCCTTCACTCATGAAATATTAAGTACGTTTATACTCTGTGCTAGTTTGTCCTAGTAGGTCTAAAACATAGACTGTCCTTAAGGAGCTTAAATCTCTTTGAAAGTCACTCGTATACCTCTCTTCTGGGAATATCACCTGGGAAAATAGTCAAATTATAGGCATCATGGTCAAAAGCAAACATTTACCAGGGCCTGACAGTTTTTTATCTTCTTGTAGGCAGTTGCCTTTACCTTATTAGTGCCTGATGATTTACTGGTTAGAATATAACTGTATCTGGTTTTTTAAATTTATGCTGATTTATTTCTTTAAAACTATGCACATCTGAACATGTCTAAATGTGCAGGGGTGTACCCTTTAAAGGCAAGTCAGTCTGAATCCAGAACAATAATAGGAAATTTAGATTTACCCCATGGTTCTCCTTCAGAATTACTTGATTAATAACTGTCAGCCCATGAGCTCCCTGAGGGCAGGGGCCGTGCTTATCTTTGCAGGATCTCCAGCTCCTAATACATTTCATGGCATTTGGTAAATGTTCGCTGTACGTTGTCTGACCGTCGAGTGATGGGTGATCAGCTGCTAGGGTTTCTGTTGCTCATGTGTGTAGGTCTCAAGCACCCTGTGAGGAAACTATGTGACTTCAGGAGAGAATTTAACTCAACAGTCATGCAAATAAACATAAAATTCTTGCCTCACTAATCAGAAGATTTTCTCTCTTTTATAAGGGGAACAGACCTCTGAGTTTTGCAGGCCAAGCACAATTTGTGATATAGCCCATGATTTGCAGTTCCAGGTGTTGTCTCTTTTGTCTGAATTCTTGTGCATCTAGTTTGGACTAGCTTCATAGCTTTGCCAGATACCACTCTGCATGGCAGCAGTCTGGAAGAAAGAGCAGTGCCTCTGTGTGTGTGTGACCCAGTCTTCCCTATCACTTCTGCCACCAACCGTGTGACCTTGGCAAGTCACTTAACCTCTAGACTTCAGAGTCACTCCTTTCTAGGTGTTGTCTTGATTTTAAAATGCCAGGGTTGGGATTCACAACTGCTCTGGCCCCTTTAAATTCCAATTAGCTATTTGAGTGCATATGTTAGTTTTTCTATTAGTCTGTATGCTCTTGGAGATCAGAAGCTGTCTGATACCTTGTGTGTGTGTGTGTGTGTGTGTGTGTGTGTGTTTAAACTTTTATTATAGATAATTTTTGAACACATGCAAAGCAGACAGATCAGCTTAATGAACCCCTTAGGATTTATTACCCAGCTCCAAAAATCAATCCATCAACGCAAGGCCAATCCTGTCCCATCATGCCCCCTTCTCTTACCCTCCTTAATTTGGAAGCTAATCTTAGATATATGTCATTTAATCTGTAAATATTTTATATTTACATTTTTTTGCCTCTTAGACATCTAATGTAGAACCTTGTATACATTACATTCGAGGAAGATAAATTTTGAATAAATGAATGAGAATGGGTTGGAAAAAGGTAAGAGGTTAGACACCCCAACACATACCCCAAATTATACATATCTTAATAAAATTTGTTAAGCTTTAATTTTTCAAAGTGGAGGAGGAGAGGAAGCCAAGTTTCCCAGCTATTGGGAATTCTTATGTGATTGGAATATTAACGCCTGTCTTTACCTATTACACTTACTCACCCCATCACTAGGGAGCCCATCATGCTCCGGAAGTTGAGTTACATGACAAAGATCAGCAAAAAGCCATCCAACTTTATGAGTGATCTTGAGGAGCTATCTTAGTGGTAGTAGGTGGCACAACCAAAGGCCACTCTGTGCTTTTCTAATTCATTGGGAACTTGAAAATTCTTGGGAAGGACTCGACCTAGCTACTGCTCTTTATTTTACATTTTCTATTACCTATTTCCTAAGCCCTCTAAAACGGGCTCTTTACCCACCTTTATTTTCTTTTCGTTACTTTTCTGACAATGCTCAATTCCTCAGGGGAGTTTGCTAAGAACATTGAGTTACACAGAATACATTTAGCCAAAGTATATGTGCTTGCTTTGGAGGTATTACTTCCAAATGTGTAGGCAAAGTAGTTTGTATAACTTCATGAATAAAATAAACAAAAATAAAAAGTAGAAAATTTCCCCACTGAAAAAGACTTGGACAACAAGGGTCATATCATTATTTATAATATCTAAAACTGCAAATAATTCAGATGTCTATTAAGAGAATGGATAAATGGAATACTGTGCAGTGATTAAAAAGAGTAAACTATGGCTATTTGGAAGAATATGGGTGATTTTTACAGACATAATGTTAAATGAACATTGTGTTGTTCCATTTCTATCAGGTTCAAAAACAGGCAAACGAATCTGTGGAATCTGAAGTCAGGACAGTAGTTAACTTTATCGGGGGGTGGGTGATGACTGGAGGAGTATGAGGGAGGATTCTAAGCGCTGCAAGTGTTCTGTAACCTGACCTGGGTTGTTAGCACACAGGTGTGCTCATTTTGTAAAGTTTCATCAAGCTCTCCAATTATGATCTGCATACTTCATAATGTGTATATTATACTTTAGTGAAAAAGTAAAAGAAAAACCTTCCTGTTTGACTACTTAGGAACACCTAAGTCTTAAGCCTTTAAGTGTTCTTGACTTTATAAGAGATAAGACTTGCTTCAGTAATCTGATTTTTTCTCTTTTATAGGACAGAACTGGTAGATTGAGGAAGGAGTGATAGATGTCTAATGTTTTTATTGTACAAAGCATTTGTTTCTCTGCTTCAAGAGATAATCATCAATACACATGAAACTGTGGTCAAGAGGAACTGCTTGTCAGATCTGTTGGTGCGGGAGCTCTGGAGAACTTATTATTACCCTACAAGGGGCATAATTAATGGGTCATGGAAGGGAAGGTCCTGGCTCAGTGTTGGAATACTTAATAGAATCCAGAATTACCTTAGTATGGCAAGATGAATTCAGAATGAAGTTCAGCATATATTTAGTTGCAAGAGAGTGCATAATATAAGTACCTAAATATAAGTAGCATTTAGTTAATTAATTGAATGCAGTTGATTTACAATATTATATTAGTGTCATGTGTAACATAGCATTTAACTACAATAAGAAAGAAAAAAAAATCTAGGGCTAAATGGATCAGGTGAATATAGTTAAAAATATATTGCTTTAAAAAAGGGTAAAGTAAACATGATTATAATACTGACATTTATATACATGTAAATAATAACACTTTAATATAGAAGATGATTCTTCCTTATATCAGACTGAGTAGAGCTATTTTGGGGTACCAGGTGCAAAACTGGTCCTAGACATGATTGTGCTATTGGAAACAGTTGACTCTGGTGCCTTCCTTCTGCTTTTCTTTTTTAGTACTGGGTAGTATAGTTTTAAAAAATGAACTTTGAAATCAGACTGCCTTCAGTTTAAATCTTGCCTCTATCTCAAGCTGACTGAATTTGCACAAATAACTTCTGTGACATTCAGCTTTCTCATCCTTAAAATGGGGGCTGTACCAGGTGGCATATTTAACAGGCATATTCATATCTTTCTTTGCATCGGGATTTATCAGTACATCTCCCTGGAATGTCAATTTTTTTAGGATTGTGAGAAAATATTTTCCTATCGAAAAAGTTTGGAGATATTTAAAGTTTGAGGATCTTCTGGATTCCTGAGGGACCGCTTTGACATTAGAGACAATTTAGTAGAAAGGCTTGAGTAGCACTGCTTAAAGGTATTAGCTCTTGGGTGGATATTTGCATTTTAATAGAGAATCCTTCAATCCATCCTGAAGTGTCGGTTGAGGAATTGTGCTTACTGAGTTTAGCCCAAAGCAATAGGTACTGGGGCAATAAAAAGTCTTCCTGAACGTTTGTCTATTCTCTTTAGTTTGCAAAGTGCTTTAACATACATTATTTTACCTAATTGAATTGTTATATCAGCCAAGTTGAGTATAAGCATGGGAGTTGCCTGCAGCCTACAAATAATCACCAGGCATGAAAAAGATTAAACTTTTCAAATAGTGTTAAATTTTAAAATAACTGAAATGTAAGCCCCCCTCCCAAATCGGACTCTCGAGTCCTCAGTTCCCTTCAGTTTCTTGGGTATCTATCCAGAAATATTTTAATATTCTGGCACTGAGCACTAGCTCAGATCTTAGGGTACGATCTCCTTGCATTCTTTTTCATATACAAATGAGGAGTGTACAATACTATTCTCCTTTTTTAAAAATAAAGTGTAGTGTTTTACATTGGACTGCAGCGTTCTATTGTTTATGAGGTACACAAAATTTGTTTGATTACTTCAGATGGGTGGACATTGGGGCTGTCTTCAGTATTTTGCTGCAGTAGCTGATGCTCTCAGGAATATCCTTTACATGATTAGCATTTTTTTTTCTTTGTCCACATAAATAAAATAAATAATAAATTTCTAGGTGTGGAATAGCTGTGTCAAGGCTAACATTTTCAGTTCTGCTCCATGTGTAAAATTGCCCTTCGAAGAGATTCTAAACAGTGGATTCTCCATGATGGTGTAGGAGAGTAACTTCTACCTTACACCGTGGTCAGTTCAGCACATAGCCAATTTTTAAAGTTTTGTTAATACGAGTGAGAAAATGAAGTTTATATTTACTTGCAGTTATTTAATTGACTGAGATTAAGCATTTTTATTTCAAGTATTTCAAAATCATTTGCACTGAATTCTTTGTAAACTCTGGTTATTGTTCTCCTAATTTTCTATTGAGTTGTTAGTCTTTTTCTTTTTCTTTTTTTAATTTGTAAGGACATAACATATATTAAAGATACAAAATTAACTCTTTACTGTCATACATGTTTTAAATATTTGTCCCCAAGTAATTGTTTCAGGTGTTTAGGAGCAACCATTGACTTCAGGTGAAAATGTGTGTCATTTGGAACATAAAGATTTATAAACTGGTGGAATGTCATAGAGAGACAGCAAGAGATTCAGAGGAAAAGATCAGGGGATTGAGTCATGAATCTGGTGCTTTCTAGACTTATGACCTTGGACAATTACTTAATGTCAGGGAGTCTCACTTTCCTCATAGAGTCGGGATAGTTACAATACTTCTTCATAGAGTCATGAAGGTTTGGGAACATAATGCTTGTGAAAGTGTTCCATAAGTAGTACTAAGTGAATATTAGTTTTTATTACTGATTTGATAAGTGAGCTTTTGCACTGAAATACAACATTTTGGGAAATTGAAATTTTGGCCTTCAGTTATTTCTTTCAGAAAACAAAACTAGTTATCACTGTATCTCATATATTTTTCTGCCTTTTGTTCATCTCATGATTTCTTCTAATTAAATAGTTAGGAAAAACAAATTTTTTTCTAGTCATGGAACTAGAGAAACAAAGGGTATGGTTTTATAGTGCTAATGAATAATAAAGAATGATACTAATAATGAAAAGTGAAATAATTATGTTGAAATGGTGGAATTATATCTTTTTCCCTTTTTCAAAATTTTAGTGGAAAAAAATCTGCAAAAATGCAGTTCTTTTATTTGTAGCTTTCACATATTATAAAAGGATGATATTTTGGGGTTGTATATGTCTGGAGAGAATGTGTAGAATTAGAGCTTAAAGGTTTTTTGATCTGGAAAGAACCTAAACATCATCTAGCCCAGTGCCTGTTTTTACAGAAAAGGAAGCCAGAAATTCTGAGAAGCAAAGTAACTAGCTTGAGTCATGTGGTCACTGCAGAACAAAAGGGAACTCATTGTGTCTCCTCCCTCCTAGCTTAGAGCCCCTTTCACCTACTGTGGCATTTTAGAAGCATAAGCTGCATGTTCCAGTTTTATGACAATAGCTACACTTCTAAACTTATCAAATGAGCAGCCATGTTTCTTGAACCTAGGGAGTAATAAGTTGTAGTCACATTTACCTTTTTGGAGGAATTATTTTGAGGTAGGTTAAACAGATGGGTTTAAAAATTCTTGTATTTTAATTTACTGAATTTTAATATTTTAGCAAGCCTTTTAAAGTTTCCCCCTCTATTTACTTTATGTTTTAATGTAGTAAGGATATTTTAGGAGAATCCAAGTAGGAAATGTGTTCAAGTTTTAGATCTATAACAATACATATTTTTCTGTTGCTACTATTTGAGAATACATAAAGCATTCAGAATTGATCCGAACTAATAAAATCTTACTGGTGACTAATGAAATTATTTCTATTGTTTGTCTCTTTGCAAATCTCTATTTTGCTTTTGCTTTAGGTTGAATGTTGAAATTAATGAGCAAAATACCACATTAGTTGACATTTTTCCTGTTGGAGGTATACTTTTAATTTGTTTTAATTATTTTTCTTCAGATCACCTTCTTTTCATGTAAAGTATTAATTGAAATAAATTTTGCTTGAAGTTTTCCCTTAGAGTAGAAGGAAAAAGTCTGGAGGGATCCCTTCATTCTTCTTAGTTACCCCTCTCATTGCAGAAGCAATGCCCCAATTTGGTGACAGTAACTGAAAGTCATTGACATCTGCTAGGACATCTATTTTTGGTATCATTCTAAATGAAGTAAAATTTAGTATTTGACAAATTCATCTTGGACAGTGAATTATGAAAAGTGAGAGAAAAAGCAACAGGGGAAATAAGATAAGGTTGGAAGCCGATTTTCACAACTGAAAAAATCGACAGTAGATAGTTCCTTTATGCTGAGGCTAACTGATGTTGTCAGAATTGTTTCTGCTGGAAGCCACAGTTTTTATTAGAAAACTGTTATGTAATAACATATTAAAGGACATTTAAATATTTTTCTAAATCCCAGACAATAGGAGGAACATTGGTGAGAGCCAGTTGCTAAGGACGGCCCATTTCCTACGTTCTTCTTCTTAGCAACAGCACTGCCAACCTTTGGATCATTGCCAACATTCGGATCATTGCCAGCTTTTGGGAATCCCTGCTCTTGGAAGCTGAATAAGTGAAGCTCTCATTTACTGTAACGACACTCATTCCATAAGCATTTAAAACAGGAATAGCTTTAAAATTTTAGTAAAAATAAATTATACATGCTTATTGTGAAAAATTCAAATAATAGAAAAGAAGAGAATAATGTCATTCACAATCTCAGCACTCGGAATAACTACTGTTAACATTTTGGTGTATATTCTTTAAGATTATACTATGTTTGTAATACGCTTTTTTGCTATAAAAAAGGAAGGATTGGGGTTTACTTCCAATCAATAAATAGTCAATGTCATCCATTTCACTGGATAATTACACTCCAGTTAATTTAGGTAGTTTTCAAATGATGGCGCTTAAGCTTGTTTCAATTTCTTTTTTCCTAGTTCAAACAATGCTGCAGTAAATCAGCAAATATTGAATACTCACTCTGCCAGACAATGTGGTAGATGTGGGGGATACAAGGATACATAGTACACATTTCCCATATTCAAGGACTCAGAGGGCATAGAAACAGGCATAGAAACATGTAATTACAATACTGTGTGAAGTGGACCACAGACGTGTGTATGGGGCTAGTGTTGGTACTAAGGATGGACTGATCCCCTCCTGCTTGAGTTCATCAGGAGGAACTTGACCAAGGATAAGAGATTTAGTCCTGAATGGATGGGCAATTGTTTCCCAAGAATCACATGGGAGAGCTGGTAAAGATCACTCCTTTCCAGTTTTATTCCCTAGAGAACATAATTCAGAGGGTCAAGGGTAGGGTCCCAGGTGGTTCTGTTGCACATGGTCTTCTCTTGACATTTTAGGAAATAGGTATAAGGCATGAGAAGGGGCTAGAGTGGAAAACCAAACTGGAAAAGGGGTTACTGCCAGATGAACAAGTACCTTGACTTTCTAACTAAGGACTTTAGGCTTTATGTGGTAGCTGATGGGAAATCACTGAAGATTGTGAGTGTCATTATTAGAACTGTGTTTTAGATCAATCAATCAGAAAGGTAAAATATTAAGTAAGAGTTTTACCGGTTTCTTGTGCAGAGGTAATTAACCCTTCTTGGTTTGCTGGTTATTTTTAACAACAATAAATCAGAACTAAATGCTGGCTGGGCAGGGAATAGTGCTTCTTAAACTTTAATGTGCCTATGAATCACCAAGGATCTTGCTGAAATACAGATTCGTATTCAGTAGATCTGGGCAGTGGGGAGAGCTGACCTTCTGCTTTTCTAACAAGCTTCCAGGTGATGTTGACAGCCATGATCTGTGGACTACACTGGCATACAAGATATGCTAGTAGAGAGTTTTGATTAAGTGAAGATTTCCTTTTTATTCTTTACATATGAATGTGCCCTGCAATCCTAGGACTTCAATAAGCTAACTTTGAAAATCTATTGTGCCAATACCCCTAACAAAATTGTTTTTCAGTTTCTCTGTGCAAGTAACATTTGTTTACTCATGATTTATTATGTAAAAGCTTAAAAGGGGAGTCATCCAATATATGTATGTAGCTCAGAGCCAGTTTTTGAGTTAAATCTTAAGCTTTTCAAAGAACTGTGAAACGCTATTGGGCTTTCACAGAATAAGAGGCTTGAAGTTGGTTAACAGTATTGAGTCGCAAGGCCACTGTTGCTTATTTCTTGGTATAGTTGTTCCTTAATCAAATTTCTCAATGAAATATAACCAACTAACTGATGAATTAAAAAGTAGGATTTAGAATATCTGTAACTTTAGAGTACCTCTTTTGTTTACCTTGACTATATTTATCTTGTCTCTCATTGGATTTAAACTCCTTTGGTGCATAGATCTTGTGTTGGCTAGAGAGTTAGCATAAATATCCTATAGGGAAGAACAATTAAAAGACCCATTAAGTAGTATCTTTTTAATGCTCTTCAGTAAATTCAGTGCCATAGTATATTTGCTGTAGGATTTGGGGGTGGGAGAGGTGGCAACTAAAGATATACAAGAAACATACAACTTTCACATTCATGATGCACTTTAGAGCTTATTCAGTCAAGTCCTTCACTTGGCCTCATAACAATCATGTGATGTAGGCAGGGCAGGCATCATTATTCTCATTTTACAAATGTGAGAAAACTGAGGCTCAGAGAGGTGAAATGATTTGCCTAAGGTCAAAAGCAATCATTGTCAATGTCTGGTTTAGAGTCCAGTGTGTTACCTTTCTCAGCATGCAAAACTCAAAGTCAAAGTAAGTTAGGTGCTTAAATGCTCTAGGTCAGCTAGACTTTAAATGGGTACTTACTACTGACATTGGTTTTTTTTTTTAATAAAAACAGGAGTTTTTATTCACATTTATTTGCATATAAGTACACATAGCAAATGCAATCACCAAGCAAAAGAAACATTTGTAAATGACAATGCTACTTAGCACCATCTTATATTCAGGTCACACTGTTTTTGATGCAGAGCTGCTTTTCAATCTGTTAGGGAAGTGTTCAACTTCAAGCAACAGAAAGCTTGACTTAAAGTGACAAACAAGTAGATGTCCAATGTTTTCATACGTTTAGAAGCCTGGAGGTAGGCAGTTGTTGGTGCTGGTTGTGCTGCTCAGTGACCTAGGCTCTTTCTGATGTTTCACTGTGTTGTTTTTGTACTCACTAACTTTCATCCTTATGCTTGTCTCTTCGTAGTTGCAAGATGGCTGCCCCAGCTTTCAGCAAAAAGGGATGGAGTGAGTGTGTGTGCAGTGAGGGGATGCTAGCTTTATCTGTCCCTCTTGTGAGGAAAACCAAAGGCTGCCCAGAAATTTCACCAGCTGACCTCCTTAAGTCCTGTTGGCCAGAGACTTAGCACACGTCCCTGAATCTCCCCTCCCCTGCCCACACCTTACAAAAGAGGCGGGGAAAGTCAATGTTAGCTCTGAGAG
Organism: Camelus bactrianus; assembly: GCF_048773025.1. Lineage (NCBI taxonomy): Eukaryota > Metazoa > Chordata > Mammalia > Artiodactyla > Camelidae > Camelus > Camelus bactrianus. The sequence goes on along the minus strand of NC_133543.1, from coordinate 80,934,660 downwards.
CCTTAAAAGTAGAGGTAGGCAAGGGAGAAAGGTGGTTGGCAATGGGTGTTGAATGAGCCAGCCTTCAGTGTCTGTCACAGTCTTAACTGCAATTCCATACAGAGCAAACAACATTGGATAAACATCGGTTGAACATCCCTTTACATTCCTGCCACTGTGTGCGGTTTGTGAGTATTGCTTCTGAGTGGTAGGCAGCTTTTTCCTGATCACCTCCTAAGAAATACAAGTTTAAATAACTCTTACAGCATTTATTTTGCTGTAATTATGTTGCGGGTAGTTGTGGGAGGCTGGGTTGTTTGTTTGTTTTGCTTAGTAGCTCTTTACGAGCACGTCTATTTCATGAGGTTATTTGTGAGATAGTTACATGTCTACTTTATCATCCTTTGTAAACGTTTGTTTTCTGCATGCTTATAAATTAGGAAAGAGTAGAATGAAAATGTGTTTGCTGTCCCTAAGAGTGATCGTGTAGGGTCAGTGGGTCGGGATTGTGCGCACATTTACCCAGAGCTGAGTGTTTTTGTGAACAAGCACAGGCCTATTCATAAAGCTAATTTAAGTTAGAGCAAAATGATGGCACGTATTACTTTTCCCAGTTTAGTGGAGCAGGAAGAGAAGTTCTGGAAACAGATGGACATGTGTTATAATCCTGGGTCAACTCCTGAACCAGTCTCCTTCTTTTTCGAGTAGAGTAGCGGTGCTTACCTCAGAGCTATGAGGATTCACGATGTGACCCTCATGCCCGGCAGCACTGCAGAGCTGGGGTTAGAGAAGGTGTTTGTTGAGTTTTTAGCTCCCCTTTCCTCTGCAGTTCCTTGCTTCCCCTACAACACCCTGGCTTGTCGATCTTGGAAGCAGTTTATCTATTTCCCTTGATAAAAAAGATTAGTTTTTGTTTCTTACAGAAAGGGGAAGTAATTTAGAAATTTTGGCCCAGTGGACTTCCCATCTGATTAAATACACAGCAATCCTGTCTCATGAAAGAAAGGCAAGTACCCAATTAAATTATCATTAAGTTATCACTTTGGAGAAAGGCCGTCTCTACTCATGTTGAAAGTGCTCCATCACAGTGGAATCCAGAACTGTCTTTCCCTGCTCTCCTTTCCTCTTCGTCCCACCCCAGTGAGCTCTCTTGAGTCAGAGAAAGTATGAAGAGTTCCATGGTAAGGTCAGTTTGAAAGGAAAACTCTTAATTTGGAGATGTGAATCTAAAATAAGAATACGGATAAATCAAAAATCATTTTAGTTTTTCTTTTTGTTGATAGTTTTAATATGTATGTGAAGTTTTTGTATATAGAAATTCATGTAGTTCTTAACGAAGTCAGTGAAGCTTAATTTCTGAGACAGGTAGTATTGTGATATTTAGAAAGCAGGTTGTAAAGTATAATTAAAAGCAACCATCCTTTTGGTTTGCTAATTTCAATGAACACTTTAGAAAATTTCATTATATTTAGTTTAAACGGTGTGCTTTGAAAGCTTTTTTGGGGAACAGATTTGGTCAAGAAACAAGAAGCACTTCAGTAATAAGTTGGATCTCACCACACAAAGGCCATTTGTACCCAGTAGAAGGGAACTCGGCAGTTTGGTGTTATAGAATGATTAGGAGAACCAAAATTAACATGTGAAATGTGGGCCTTGAGTGAGAGCCCTTGAGGGAGAATGAATCACATCAGTGGAAGTTCTAAGGCAAGGTGGTCTTAAAAGCTTAGTGGATTCCTATTGAATTGATCGCCTTTTGGTGATACTGTCACATGTAACGAAGTCTTTTATCTGTAATTGCCATTCTCATTCAAGGATTATATACCACTTTTTGTTTTTCAGGACAAAATTCATTTTTGAATTGGCTACTTGAGATTAGAATTATAAAGCTGAGGAACAGAAGAAATCAAACCAGGTCTTAAAAAAATGACACGTCTTTGACCTAGTTGTCTCAGGCTTCCACTGAACTCAGAGGCAGATGTAAACTGCACACTGTTTAGGGGAGGCATTTATATTCTTCTCATTCTCTGAATTTTGGATTGTTGGCAGAGATGATTTTATCTGGTGTGCAGATATATACCAAAAGAAACACAAGTGATAATACTTTAAAAAAAAACCTTAAACAGATTAAAAAAAACTTTCATTATCAGATGGGTCAGGTATATGCATAAATAAGTAGAATAGAATAAATAAAGCATAAAGAGAATCATATAGTGAGCTCTCATGTATCTATCCTCAGCTTCAACAATTTGCAACTCACGGCCACCTTGTTTCTTCTCTTCCTCCTTGCACTGCCCTCTTTTCCTAGTTGGATTGTTTTGAAGCAAATCATATCATTTCATCCACAGATACTTCAGTACTTGATTCTAACGATAAGGACTATTCCCAATATTAAGCAGTTTGGAGTGGCTTTTCTGTGTGGTGGAAGTGTAAAATGTGTGGATGGCGTTTAACACCAGGCATATTAAATTGCACATCCACGTGATTTTCACACATCTGCTTGCTTCCAAGCTCATTTTCTACAAACCAGTGCTTTTGCTGCTTAATGTTTAGTGGTCTTTGTTTACATGTAATTTAGTTAAAATGTTAAAACAGCTTTGAATTTATTTTCTTCTTTGGTGACTTTTTTTCCAGATGGAAATTTTTGTCCCTGCAGAGTAGCTCAGCTAGTTTTATATGGGAATATTATCTATGAGAAGTGTTCCACATGACCTCCGGTGACTTTCCACCAGTGCTCTTCTGTCTTGAAACCACTCCCTGTTTTTGAGAGCAGATGGAAAGAAGATAAAAGCCCCTAAATTTAAAATTTGGGACTTAAGACAGATATGTCCATTTCATTTGGAAAACTATACATTGCATTTAATATGTTCTGATTAAACTACAAAGTGCAGTCGAACATTTTCACAGTGACACTTTTAGGGTCAGGACTATGACCCTTTTTTGTTGTTGTTAATTCTGTTATATGTAGTGTCTAGTCATGCTAGATTGGAGGATTTGGTTTGACATGGATGGATTTGCAGGCTAATGTATAAGGACATATATTATAATGAAGCTTTATTTTTGTAGAATAAAATGGAGGCAATATAGAGTGTTTTTGGTTCAGATGGTGGTTTCTGCAATCAAACTGCCCAGGGTTTGAGTACCTACTCCACCAACTAATAGCCATGTGATTTTGGCTAAGTCACATAACTTCTCAAAATCTGAGTTTCCCTTATTTGTGATATCAGGATATTAAGATAACTTATCTCCTGTATTTTTAATATATAGATTAAATGAAGTAAAACACAAATACAAATTATTATTAATTTTGGCTTAAATTCAATAGAGGTATTTATTTGTTACTGAACTTTTTTTCTAGATGCTCTAATTACTTGTTTAGTGATCCAAAACATAAGGATTGTTGGTTTCTGGATGTCAGGTGAATGTGCATTATAAATTGAAAAGTATTAAGAGACAAATTTTTTACTCTGAGGTCTGATAGCTACAAAATATTTTATATGAGAAGTTTCATACTCTTCAGGGCTGTGATCTATTCAGTTCTGGTAATGCACATACCATGTTGCCTCAAGAAGCATTTGGAGGCTGAAACCGGTCTTCTTTGTCATTTTAGAAGTGACTCTAGTTTACCTTAAGTCCCATTTAGATTGAGAAGGTCTTGCCTATGTTGCTATTTTAGTGTGTGTCATGTGTTGTAGTGACAGGTTCAGCAGGCTCACATCTCCATGCAGAGTAGCCAGGCACACTGGCTGCAGAGCTTCTGTCCACTCTAAGGAGCCAAGCTTAGCTGCAGTGTCCTGGCATTTGCTTCTTGAGAACTAGGCCTGGCTGGGCTCTTACTAGTCCACAGGGCTTAATATCCTATCTTTAACAGTAAGGTTAAAATCAGGTTAAATTTCAGTCCTTGGCTGACTTGGTGGGTCCTTAGCTTTGCCATGGAACAGGTTACTAGGTCCAAAGGCCTCAACAGATCAGAGGACAGTGGGACACACTGAGCAGGGAAGCAGTACCAAAATGGAAATTGGAGAGACACCTACCCATTTCATGGAGTTGCCAGATCCCATTCTTGGGTCCTGTGAACTTAGAGCTTGTCACTCTCTAAGTATACTTTGTTTTATTTTTGTCAGGTTGGCATTTCACACCCTAGAGATGCTTAATGTGTCATTTGCAAAATTTGAAACATCATATTACTCAGTCTCTTCTAGTCCATTTATAAAATGTACAGTGAGGCTGATCTTGGCATCACTCCAAGAACACTGATGTTTGGCCCTTCTTCCATCTGAGAAGTACCTATTCATCCCTAAATTTGTGCTGCTTTCCTATTTCATGTTCCTGATGGAACATTTCCTATAATACCTATAATTTGTTAAAATGAGATTTTGTAAGTGTGTGTGTGTGTGTGTGTGTGTGTGTGTTTGTATGTTTCCTTGTTCTTTGACTCAAACATCCTGGGTTCAAATTTCAGTTCCTGCATTTACAAATTGGTTACAGCCTCTGTTCCCTCAACTGTAATTTAAGGATAATGATAGTACTTACTTCATAAAGTTGTGCATACTGCATATTGCACTGAAAAACATTCAGCACAGTGCATGCCATCCCTTAAGGACTCACAAAAGATTATTCATTTTGTCATTGTTATCGCTACACCAGCATATTGTCTCTTTGACCAAAATAACATAGCACATTTCCATCTCCTTTTTGTCATATTCCTATTTACTCTTCAATATGTATTGAGTGTCTAGTGGACAGTTTTCCTAGGCACTAGGAATAGAGGGTTGAGCAAAACAGAGTCTCCACTGTAATCAAGCTTTTGCTTCTACTACTTTGGTAAAATTAAAATGGCAAAGGTTTCCAGTGACCTTTTTGCCAAATCTAAAGAGTTCTTTGGTCCTGCTCTTATTTGATGCTTCATAAAATTTGAAACTGTTAATTATTTCCTTCTTTAAGTTCTCTCTTTCTTCGAGTGCTGTAATACTGCACTCTCTTTCTAATTTTCTGACTTTTCCCTCTGACCATTGACCTAATTTCTTTTTTTTTATTGACGTATAGTCAGTTTATAATGTTGTGTCAACTAATGATGTACAGCGTAATAGTTCAGCCATACATATACATACATATATTTGTTTTCCATTATAGGTTACTACAAGATATTGAATATAGTTTCTTGTGGTATCAAGTATAAACTTATTGTTTATCTATTTTATATACAGTAGTTAGTATCTGCAAATCTTGAACTCCCAATTTATCCCTTCCCTTCCCTTCCTCTTCCCCTCTGGTAACCTTAAGTTTGTTTTCTATGTCTATGAGTCTCTTTCTTTGTAAGTAAGTTCATTTGTCTTTTTTTGAGATTCCACATATAAATGATATCATAAGGTATCTTTCTTTCTCTTTCTGGCTTGCTTCATTTAGAATGATGATCTCCAGGTCCATCCATGCTGCTGCAAATGGCATTATTTTATTATTTTTTATGGCAGTAGTAGTATTCCATTGTAGATATATATCACAACTTCTTTATCCAGTCATCTGTTGATGGACGTTCAGGTTGCTTCCATGTCTTGGCTGTTGTATATAGTGCTGCTATGAATATTGGGGTGCAAACTCTAATATCTTTCAAATTAGAGTTCCTTCTGGATATATGCCCAGGAGTGGTATTTCTAGATCATATGGTAAGTCTATTTTTTGTTTTTTTGAGGAATCTCCATACTGTTTTCCATAATGGCTGCACAAAAGTGTAGGAGTGTTCCCTTTTCTCCACACCCTCTCCAGCATTTATTGTTTGTGTACTTTTGAATGATGGCCATCCTGACTGGTGTGAGGTGATACCTCATTGCAGTTTTGATTTTTATTTCTCTGATAACTAGTGACATTGGACATTTTTTCATGTGCCTATTGGTGTTTGTATGTCTTCATTGGAGAATTGCTTGTTTAGGCCTTCTGCCCATTTTTGGATTGAGTTGTTTGGTTTTTTTTTGTTATTAAGTTGTATGAGCTGTTTTTATGTTCTGGAAATTAAGCCCTTGTCAGTCTCATCTTTTGCAAGTATTTTTTTTGCATTCCATAGACTGTCTTTTTGTTTTGTTTATGGTTTACTTTGCTGCACAAAAGCTTGTAAGTTTAATTCAGTCCCATTTGTTAATTTTTGCTTTTAGTTCTGTCGCCTGGGTAGACTGTCCTAGGAGAACATTGCTAAGATTTATGTCAGAGAATGTTTTGCCTATGTTTTCTTCTGTGAGGTTTATAGTGTCTTTTGTCTTACGTTTAAGTCTTTAAGCCATTTGGAGTTTAGTTTTGTGCATGGTGTGAGGGAGTGTTCTAGCTTCATTGATGTACATGCAGCTCAGTTTCCCCAGCACTATTTGTTGAAGAGACTGTGAGCTTTTCTCTTGCTTGATGGTGCAAGAGAAGGTTGGTTAAAGTGGATATCCTGTCCTCACCCCAACGTTTCTACATTTACTGTGATTTTTTTCTCCAAAGATTGTAAACATTCTTTTTTTAACCCCTGTTGTCAACTGGTCTGGTACTCAACTTTACCAGCTGGGATATTGAAAAAAAGTCTCTAAACTAGGGAAACAGAAAAGTGGGCTAGGTACATATGCATTGAGAAAAGTGATGTCTTGAACCTGTGACTAGCAGGTAATTTGCTCAGTTCTAAAAATATGTGTTTCTAAAATGTACCCCTTTCATGGTGAGGATGACAGGCAATGGAAGTTAAGCTCTTACTAATCAGAATATGGAATTGGTGTATGAGGAGACTATTTTATCATTGTTACTCGGTACAGTTTGAATGATTATTATGTGTGACACACTGTAAGGTACACAAAGCTGAGTAAGAAATAAGAGTTTATAATCTAGCAGAAAGGATAAGGCAAGTATACAATGACTGCAATACAGGTAGCACTAGAATAAATGAAGAAAATAAAAGCTGATGAGGTGCACGAGGCAAAGGGATTGCTCAGAAAAGGCAAGAGGTGGTGTTTGTGGTGGAGCTTGAATAAGATTTTCTGATGAATGGAATGGCAATCCATGTGAGCAGAGGCAGAGGGGGAGAAGTGTGGGTCATGTTAAGGCAACAACATATGTTCTGGAAGAGGCAGAAGGAAATGAAGTCCAGATCTAGGGTGGAAAATTTACCTGTGATAAGAAGGAAGAATACTCCTACTTAGAGAGAGAAACAACGACCTACAGGGTGAATATTCAAAGTGATTTGAGTTGTAGCGGTAGAGGAGATCGTTTCATAGTTTCAATTTCATTAGATTAGGGGGCAAGGTCGTCTGTTGAGAAGGAGGGGTTGGGAAGTTATCTTCAGATCCACTTATTCCAAGAACTTTATTTCAGAGCTGTATGTCTTGAGAGGTTATGGCCTTGTCCAAGGTGACAGTTTGATACAGGAAACTGGAATCCAGGTCCTATGATTTCAACTCCAAGTGTTCTTTCTCGGCAAAAGTCAAAATTCCCCAAAGACCTATATACCAAAAATAATTTTCTAAGTTAAACATTTCTCATTAAGTAAGTAACTTTGATCTGTGAACGGGATAATGCAGGCTATAAAAGAAATAAGATGAACCCTTACAAACGTGTCTTTTCAGAGGAAAACAAAGGAGATTTATTGCTTTCAACTGAAAGAGCACTATGTGTTGAGACAAGGGTAGTGTCCTGGCTGTGGCTGAGGCACTGCTGGGGTCCCTGAGTAGCCCCTTTCCTTTACCACCACACTGTTTCCATAGGCCTGGTATCTAGCTATCCTGGTACGGCCAAAGGAGAGAACTCGGATCTGCTGCTCTTGTGGACCTGTAGACCCTGAAATGGATAGTTCCAAACAGTATCTTAGTTTCAGTTAGTTTCATGGGTTTTGCATAATTTAAAGTTGGACATTCAAAATGATTTCTGGTCAGGGGTGGATATAGCTTAGTGGTAGAATGCATGCTTAGCATGTATAAGGTCCTGGGTTCAATCCCTTGTAAAAAAAAAATAAAATGGTTTCTGGTCATTCATGCCACTTGATCATCCAAGGGTGGGGTGGTAACATCAGTAATTGTTGGACTTCAGGCAGCATTGCAAGTTTGGGGTTGTCAGCACTGTGGCTCAAGTGTGAACGCAGTGTTGCATCATTGGCATCACATGACAGTTTAGAAGAGAAGAAGAAGTTAAGGTTACAGAGAAGTTTCGGCAGACAATGTATCCCTGTTTTTGTTAACCTCTGACAGAGGCAGCTCCCCAGTAGTTTTGTGCTGAAGGATTATTTGCACAGATGTAAAAATGAACTTACTGGGACAAAGAGAAGGATGGACTTACCACCCTTGGCATTTAAAAATTCCAGGCTTTTCCATGTGCAAACATATGTGTGTTGAGACTGAAAATCTCAAGATAATCCTTGGGTCAGCATACGGGGAAACAGAAGATCAAGTCCTGGAAATAAACCTCTCTGATTCTAGTGAGTTGAGATCCTTCACAAAGGGCTGTTTTTGGTTCTGAGATTTCCCAACCTGGATTTCAGTTATGAGATATAGTTTCAGAGGCAGACCTTCCAGGGCAGGAGATTTCTAATTCTGTACTCATGATACTGTTGACCTAGAAGAAGCTACATTTTGCACAAAATTCATGTCTGAAATCTGTTGACATGATTCATGAGATTTTTTAGGTTGTGGGGCAGTTAACCTAAACAGACCATTTATGGAAAGTATCAAAAAGAAATTTTGGTCCATTAGTGGGCCAACTGGTGTTAGCATATTTGGATACATTTTTTCCCCTTCGTATCAGTCTTAGGAGATGTCCTAGCGATTCTCTGCCTCAGGGGTGGGAGTCTTTTCTTAAATGACCAGACAGCAAACTTTTTAGGATTTACAGGCCATATGGTCTTTATTGCAGGTACTTAAGGCTGGCTACTGTTTTAATGCATAAGCAACCACAGACAATATGCAAATGAATGGGCTTGGTTATGTTTCAGTAAATCTTTATTTATAAAAGCAGATGGTGAGCCATAGTTTGGTGACCCTTGCTCTACTCCAGTGTCTGTAGTTTTACTAAATCCCAGAAAAGCATTTGGGTTAAAGGTTACATAATGGCATGCTTGTGACAGAAATCTAGATCTTTTCCTTTTGACTCCATTTAAATTGTAAAAACATTTTAGTTATTAAATAATTACAAAAGAATATTTATTTGAGATGTAGAAGGTATAAAGAATAGCAAAGAATTGAACTTCTTTGTAACCATGATGAAGTCAGCTTAAGAAAGAGAACATTATCATTTCCATTGAAGTGCTGTGTGTGGTCCTCTCCAGTCCCTTCCATTTTTCTTTCCACACTGGAGGTATTCACCTGCCTGAATTTTGGGCTCTTTAGTCCTTCTTCTTCATGGTTTCACCCTATGTATTTCTATTCTTTTCGTAGAGTTCAAAAAGTTATTTTTAGATGCTTTCAATTCATCTCTCTAGTAGTATTAGAAAGTTTAGAAGAAGATAGCCAAACTTTGCTTGGTGAATAGTTGCAGATCTCTCTTTTGTTTACTCTTGGCACTATGCTGAGAAGGTTCAGGAAGCCAGGGTAGAGTGTCTACAGTGTCGGACTTTAATTCACTTCATGCTTATTCTTGGCTTTCTCATGCCAGAGCAGAGACCGTCATGGGCTGACAGACAAGTGTAGGTGTTTAGTGGCTTTCTACTCCCACACCCCTTCCTGAGGAAACTGCTGTGGTAAATCTGGGCTGCTTCTAGGAATGGCAAGGGCTGTTGGTCTGACAGTGATTTTATCTTTGAACTAAATGCATTTGATAGTACTGTACTTTCCCAAGTTATACTAATTGGAGAAAATTTTTTAAAGAAAAATTTTATTTGTGGCATATTGTAAACAAAAGGTCAATCTCAAGCATAATATTTGGTCAACAATCGAAAACATCTAGTGCTAATACTTGTGAATATTAGATATTAGAATATTATTTAGACAGATACATTTCTTAGCTTTCAAACCTTTTTTAGAATCTAATTTTTAGGGCATGCTTTTGGTAATTCTGTATGAAGAGCATTTTGTGATCTACTTACACAGATGCTCCAATTATTTTTCATATGTCTGTAGATAATTCGCCTGGCTCGTTATGGGTTGTTCCCCGGGGACAGTAAAAAGTTTGATCTGATCCATCCACATATCTCACCTAATTCCCTGTGAGACTGGTTGTGACTGGTTGGTGGGTTATAATCTCTGACCATACTTGGGATGAAAAAAACTGGAGTTTTGCCATAAAGGTTGGCAACCATGTTCAATATCTCTTGGAGCTGTCTCAAAATATTTTTCAAATTTATATCCCAACTGTACCTTTCCTAGTCTATAGTTTATTTCTATTACTTTGGTACCTTTCTATCTTGCCTGCTTGCCTCTTTTTCAGTGGTTCTCGGTGCTGGCTGCACATTAGAATCACCTGAGAGCTTCAAAAAATGCTGTCCGGTCTATCACACAAAGATTTTGACCTAATCGGCATGGGGTACTTCAGGTGAGTCTAATGAGCAGCTAAGCTGTGAGCCACTGCTGTAGTGTGAGAGGGTCATCTGTTTTAACCCATCACCTTAGGTAAGAGATATTTGAGAGGGACAGTGGATAGGAGTTGGAGAGTGATCACGTTTGGGATGAGGAAGAGGGACGTGTCTACGATGTTGCCTAGGTTTGGGGCTTGTTCGATGAATGGATGATGGTCCCATTTACTGAGATAGCAAAAATAGGCTGATGCTTAGGAGAGAACATATGATTTGGTTTTGGACTGAGAATTTGAGCAACCTGTGGGACATCCATTTGGAGATAAGAAAGAACATCTCAAATATTAGAATGGCCAAAATTGGAATAGGAGTTTATTCCTTATTGCTAAAAATATTGAAGAATCCTTGCCAGATGCTTATTGATTTTTGCTTAAATATTCCTAGCAATAGAGAATGAATTACCCATTCTATCTTTGAACAGCTAAAATAGGTTCAAAAGTTCTTCCTTATATTGACCCTGAATCTGCTTTGCTCTGTGCAGTGATCCTTTCTCTGCCTTTGGAGCTACCCATTACAAATCCACTTTCTCTTCTATGCCTCAGAAGAAATTTATTCTCAAATGTTTTCTTGGGATCAAGGTTACCAGTTCATCATTTAACATGTCTGCAATACCCATACTTTCTAAGGTATCTTCTTACCAAGCTACCTAAAACATAAATGTTGAACACCTTAAACTTGATAAAGGGAGTAATAAGCATTTCCAATTATGTCTTCATCTTACAACATTAAATAGCACAACACTTTTTAAAAACTCTGTATATGTTTGCAGTATAGAAGTGATATTCTCTGAAATCTTTCTTAGTTTATTTATTATTGTATTATTTAATTATTTTATTTTGGTAGGGGGAGGTAATTAGGTTTTATTTATTTTTAAAGGAGATACTGGGGGTTGAACCCAGGATGTCATGCATGCTAAGCATGTGTTCTGCCACTTGAGCTATGCCCTCCACCCTAGTTTATATACTCTATTACATTTAAAAAAAAAGATATAAAAACAGAACATTTATGTAAAATACACTACACTTTGTTGAGTGAAAGGTCACGTAATTACCTTAAGGATTTATCTTAGTGTGGAAAAATACTTGACTTCTTTTTTTCCAGAGAGAAGAAAGTGACCATTTAAAAGTCTGTAAAGTTATAGAAGAGCATTGTCACTTTAAAAAAGGCCAAACATGAGACTGTTGCTATTCTTTCTGTGGAAGATTTAATCTTCAGGGATAGATATGGCAGTTTCCCATTACTTCTATTCCAGAAGGTATGCACACATTTGGATAACTGATCTCTCTTTTCTTCCCTTGGAAACTGTTTTGCACTTGGAATTTGTTGCTTAAATCATCACTCATATGTCAGAGAAGAACTGGAGAGTCTCCTTTAGGTACTTGGCCTAGCCAGGACATGTTTCCATATATAGCTGGAAAAACCTTTGTTTCCCATTCTGGCTTGAGAGAATGTTATTAAAAGTTCATTCCTGAGTTCTTTTTGGCCTAGGAACAGTAGTGGGCACTGAAAATTCATGCTTGGAAGAACCAGGTTTTTCTCCAACATGGAGGACTGGCTGTGTGTCCTGAGAACCTTTCCTAGGTGTCCTCCGTCACTCCCTTCCCAGCACTTACGTGTACATCTGTGGGTGGCTGGGGTTGATTCCTTCCTGGCCCACTTCCCTCTCCTGCCCCTGGGAAGCCCCACAGACAGCCTCTGTAGAGATGAATCAAGGCAGCGCCTAATCTCCTGACTCATAGCTGGCAGCTCCTCAGTTACTCTCTGAGGATGGGATCTGTTTACCTCAGAGTTCCCTCTCTGAGAGGATATTTGGAATTTTGGATGGTGGCCTGGAATTTTGGAGTGTGGAGTTCTCGAGGGAAAAGTTATGCTGGTAGCAGTCAGCTTATAAAGTTTATACTGTCTGGCCTTTGATAAGGGTCATATGATGTAGTAAATGTTCTTTGGGAAAATGAAAAATCCAGTAGACCTTCAGTTCTGGCTTTGCACAGACTGGGCCCTCCAGGCAGCAGTATGGAGAAATGAGAAGGGAGCTCTCTCTGTACCTTTTCCTTTCCTCTCCGCCTGTTGCAGTTCTGTTCAGCTTTCAAGCTCATCTTCAAGTTGGAGTAAGACTGACCCATGTTTAAATCTTGGTCCTCACTCAAAGTATGAAACTTCGGTCACATTAATTTGCTTCTCTGGACTTGTTTTTCTTATTGGTAAATGAAGGTCAACAGGCCTATTGCACAGGGTGTTAGGCGGGGATTAAATGAGATTAGGTGAGTTAATGTATACAAAGAGGTTAGCACATCTATCTCCTTAGGGAAGCAAGTGTTTTTAGTCAAAAGAGCATGAACTTTGGAACCATTCACATTTGGCTTCTGCCTCGTTCTGTCTATTCTTGCCTAGCTGCATGATCTCTAATTAAAGATACCTGAGCCTTTTTGCTGTGCAGTGCTCAGTTTCATTCTATGTAAAACTGTATTATTCTCAGAGGGCTGTTTTAAGATTTAAGTGGGCCATTTTGTCCTACGTGGGCATCAGTTAGTAGGTGCTCCACATGTTAGCTCTGTTTCTCACTTCTGTTCTCCAAAAGCTTTTCCCAAGCCCCATCTCTACCCCACCACTCCTCAGAGACAATTATTTCTTTTCTTACCCTTCCAGTTTTTTTGTTGTTTTTGTTTGCAACCTTATCCCATAAATTATTTCATTCTGTTTCTCACTGCACGTCTGTCTCTTCTCCACTTGATGGCAATTACTTGGAAGCAGAGTCTTCATCTCTTTGTTCCAATAGGTCTCAGATACTGAACATTTCTTTCTTCCTAGCAATCTGGAAAAACCCCCTTAAATTCTCTTTAACTTGAACTCCAGTTTAATTAAGAGTTAGTTTCTTAATCTTTTCTGCCCAACTCAAATATCCTGCAGTAAATTACTGGAGAGGTAAAGAATTTTATGTTCAATGTAATGCATGTTACTTTTGGCTTTTATTTCAAAGTTCAATAACTTTGTGTCTTTGGTTTTGCTCTGAAAAGTTGCAAGAGAGAAGCTAGAATCAATAAAGACTATCCAGAAATAAAAGCTTTACACTTTGATATAAAATGAATGGACATGGTGTTCATTTAAAACAAATAAAGTTTGTGCACATTGTAAAATGAATCCTAATCCAGAAAGTTGATATTTTGGGTACAGTGTACTTAATTTAAAAGGATCACATATTTGTGACATTGATTTACTCAACTTTTAGTAATAGTTTAGTAATTTGGAAAAGAGAAACCTTTGAGAGAATATTCAAAAATCAGACTTTCTTCAAGAATAGGAAAAAAACAAATTTCCTTCAGAGATAATAATGATTTAAATACAAATTAGAACTGCATGGCACAGTTTATTTTATTTGTCTTTTGAAGATCATCCATTGCTTGCTGGTATGGTATTAGGAAGGCAGAATTCAGGAGTTCCTGATACTGTTAATCATTCCTCTCTTTTCCTTCTCTTCTTTTTCTAGCATCCTATTTAGTTTGTGTGGAATGCATATCATGAGTCTGGTACCTGAGCATGTTTAGAATATACTGTTGATTGGAACAACAGATCAAGAATGGTTTTCAGTAAAACATTGGGTGTTGGCTCAGTGACCTGTAACATAGCCTGTGCTTCTTGTCCCAGGCTCCACTATCTGCTGCCCCTGAGTCCCTGCCAGAACACACAGAGAAGCATTCCAGCCATCCCCCGCCCAACCCCAAATGCATTCCTTGCATGCATAGCAATCTCTGGAAAGTTATGCTTTTGAAGAAAATGGAGAGAGGTGCTGCAGCTTCATACATCTTAACATGTCCAGGGTTATTTCCTAATACCAGGTCCTTTAGGCCTCATTAAAAATAGATTTGAGTGGCTGCCTTGGACACTGCTACAGGGAATTTTGAAGCTATATTCACTGCCTTAGTTATCACACAAAGTCATGGTTGAGGAAGAGGGTGCTGGTTGTGAACCATTAACTTGGTTTTCTGACTAGGCAAGGGATATTAAAACCTTTCTCTTTGTTGCTAGACCTTCGGATTTTGGTTTGGGAAAGGTTCATTGACTTCAGTGATGTAATTCAACAGTGTAATTCAACAGTGAAAAGCTGAAATACTTTACTTTGAAGGTAGAGTGATGGGAGAAAAACTGAAACTGCATTTAATGTAAAGGATAGCTTTTCTGGTGGTGGGACTTCATGGGTGTTCCTCAGTCTTTCCTTCTGGAGGGAGAGGTGGCTTTAGTTACCAGGCAAAAAAATGCCTGTTTGAAAAGACTTGGACGGTTTTCATGTATGAGTTAATCATATTTGGTTTTCCAAGTGCCACTTTGCCAAGTTAAGTGTCCCATACCCTAATGAAATTGCTAATCGTGTTCTCCATCAGTGCTATTTAGCAATAGAAGGCTGCTTCTTAGTTAAAGCTTTCTTAGCATAAATTGCAAATAAAACAAAAGCAGCAATAAACAGCAACCAGTTTACAGGAGTATTGCAAGCTTACCTACGCTAATGTGTAATGTGGGACTGTTAGTTCTTTTTGGTAGATAACAGCTACCAGTAGGTAGGGGTGGGCAAAGGTTAGCTTCTCCACTACAATCCCCTACCAGGGTACAATGACATTAAGACTTGACCAAATTCCACTGCACAATAGATACATTACAGATGTTTTTAGATAAACATTAGACAACTTGTTCTATAAACTTGATGAAGTTAAGTTTTTCCTAGAATCTTCCAAACTTGTGATTGGACACAGGGTTGTTTAGCTCAGCCTTCGAGGACATCTTTGAGGGTGGAGGTGAAGAGTCTCCTAGGTTACCATGCCCTTTTCATGCAAGGGGGGGGGTGCCTCTGTGATATCTTCTAACCAATTCATGTATCTTGAATATCAATAATTTTGCCAGTGACAATCTATTTTTAATATCTATTGTACCAAATAATAAGCCATATTTCTTTCTTTCTTTTTTAAATTGAAGTATCGTTGATTTACAATATTATATTAGTTTCAGGCTTAGAGCATAGTGGTTTAGTGTATTTTCAGATTATACTCCATTAAAAGTTATTACAAGGTAATGGTTATAATACCTTGTGCTATACAGTATATTCTTATTGCTTGTCTGTTTTATATGTAGTAGTTCATATCTCTTAATCCTATACCCCTCACTTGCCCCCCTCCCCTAATAAGCCAATATTTTGACCTATGGAAACTCATTTCTAACATTCATATGCTAATTAGTAAAGCCTGTGATTATGACCAGAGATAAAGAGATTTGAAGCATTTGTAGTAGCCTCTGATAGTGTGGCCTTTCTGATGAAGTGTTAACTAACCATCCCAGGAAGATGAGTCCCTGATTAACGTAACTGAAACACTAGCTTAACTTAATTCACACTTTTATAATGTTAAAGCATTTGAGAGTAAATTACAAACATAGTGAAATTGTATGTAAAGAAAAAAGTGAATAAAAGCAAATATCTGATTTATATTTTCATGCAAATGCATAGGTTCCATTTGCTTTGTATTATATTTTTATGTTGAAACATGTCCCTAGCCCATGAGAGAGAAACTGTTAAACAGATTTATCAAATAAGAATCCTGTGTGTCTCAGGGTGGTTTATTAAGGCAGTTAACTCAAATATTTATTAAGCATCTAATCTGTGTAGGGGATATGAAGATGAAAGGGCACAGTTCTTGCTCTTGGCTCACTGTTACTGGTATGGATGGGGTCATGACATGAAGTAATGGCTTTGCAAATCTAGAAGGCACCACTTCTTACAAGTGAACAGCAGCCCAGCTGATGCCTAGAAAGGAGCAACACAGTGGCTGAGCAAGGCTTGTTGTTTCCTCCTAAAGTAACCTGGAACATGACTCATCTTGTTGGAATCAAGAATGGGATAAAGGAGCATTTGTTTAAAACATTGTTAGGGACATGGAACTCTTTCCAAGGAGCCAAAATGCCATTTAGAGTGCCAAAGATCCTGGATTCTTGTTTTGGCCTTGCTCCTTAGCTTGCAGTGCAGGTAAGAACAATCCCATCTTCCTAATGAGATTGAAGTGATTAATAAACTTGGAGCTCAGAAGGGGTTTAATCTTCAAATAATCTGTTTTTTTTTAATTAATGTTTGGAAGCAATAACAATTCACATGATTAAAGCTGATCTCAAGGATATAATCCATGAGAAGAAGTAATGGCAGCGTCAACCATGCAAAGTAAAGTAGAAGGATTTGTATGTACACAGTCCCATTTTAGAGGAAGCCAAGAAGTCCGCATCTTACTTCCTGCCCATGTTTAAATGGGGAATGAGTTTAGGAGGGATTTTAAGTGTCAGGTATGAAAGAAAGAAGTGAAATAGAAGAAATTCTTTCCAGGAACTCTGATGAAGAGAAGTTTTTGCCCAAACTTAAAGTCTTGCTTTTTAGAAGGAGATTAAAAGGAAAAAAAAAAAAAGTCCTGGTGACAGCTGGATATGAAGTTTCAAGCTGAGTGATGCTGAATCTTAAGCAGGGGAACGTAGAGCATCTCTCTTCTTAAAAGCACACGCCCCTTTCACAGAAGTGGCTGGTAACCCCTCAGGGAGGATTTCAGGTGTCCTAATGATGGTTTCTAGCCCAGCAGCGTTCACCCCCATGTGGCACTGACAATGTGACACCCCCATTTGTGTCTGATAAGGGGGTGGAGCTTGACGGTGGGGAGGCTGGGAGACATTGAGAGGTCATTCAGAATTTTGCCAGTGACACTTCCTAAGGTATCTTAGTTGCTGTGATTTCTATAATTAGCCTAGGATTCTTCAGAGGGCAGTGGGAGACATGGTTGAAGTAGCATCAAACAATACAGCAGCCTTAGTTGCTACCGTTGAAGAACCTGGTAGGCTTGGTTCTGTGCTGCTTGTGGTCATATAATTTCTATGACTTGGAGATGGCGAAACCTTCCTTTGTGCTAAGCATTATATCCTTGGGGCAAGGACTGTGCCTCTCTGTATCGTACTTCTTCTGGGTCTTGCTTGGCAGCAGTACATTTCTAGCATTAAGAAACGTTATTTTGACTACTCATCAGTTGTCATTTTGACTCATTTTGACTACTTCATCAGTTACAGAGACGGGTGATTGTTTCATTCCTGTTTCATAGTTAGTGATGATTTTTTTAATAGTTTCCAAAAATGACTAATCTGGCATCTCAAATGAAGTATTTTTAAGAACTGGGAAAGAATATAAACTGTTTTTAGCTTTTTAACCTTTAGTTTCTAGGCATCGTGTATATTCCATAGTGGTTAAAATCACAGGCTTCAAAGTCAACCTCCCTAGATGCGAATAATAGCCAGTTGCTTACTATTAACACAGGCAAGTTTCTTAATGTTCCCTAAGTATCAGTTTCCTAATTTATGAAACAGGGATGCTGATGGTACCTACCTTTTAGGGTTGTGAAGGGTAAATGAAGTAATCCATGCACTCAGGGTACTTGGCACATAGTTAGCACTCAAAGCATAGTAACATGATCGTCGTGATCATTGTCATCATCATTATCATCACCAGTTACAGCAGCTTAGAGGACAGGACGGAGTAAAAGTAAACAATGCAGGCTTTTAGAGGAAGCCAATTCAAATTGCATACCATGTGCTGCCCAAAAATTAGAGTGAAAGGAAAATGAAGAATGGACTCTGATACCCAGTGCCAAGGAAAATAATTTATAATAAAGAGTTACCACTAAACAGACACTACACTAAAGAAGATGTACGGAGAACAAATAAGCATATGAAAGGTGCTCAGAATCATTTGTCATAACGGAATTGCAAATTAAAACAATAATGTGATACCATTACACATCTTTTAGAATGGCAAAAATCTAAAAAAAACAAAACAAAACAAAAACCCCAACACCCCAGCAATACTAATTGCTGGCAAGGAAATGAAGCAAAAGGAACTTCCATTTATTCTGGTGAGATACTATGGCAGTTTTTTTTTCTTTTTAACAAAGCTAAAATTTATCTCACCATACCTATTCACCAATTGAAGGACCTCTTGGTTGACTCCAGTTTTTGGTGATTGTTAGTAAAGCTACCATACACATTCACAGGTAAGTTTTTATGTAGTCATAAGTTTTCACATCAATTTGGTAAATGCCCAGAGGTACAATTGCTGGATTGTATGGTGAGAATATTGAAATGAATGCTCAAATAGAGACAAAACTAACTTTTTACTGTGAGGGAGACAAGTCAATTTAACCTCTGTTGAACAAGACAGATTTGCGAGTCTATAGATAAGAATTATTTTGCATTGCATTCAGGTATCTATGAATACAGTGTTGTAAAATAACATCTGTAGAATGAGAATCTGGTAAGCCAGAAGGGATGCCTCCTAGACAATACGTAGTTTTCTACTGAAGCACAATTTTTTTCCTGTTCTATATTTTCCCCATGTATCATTTCCTAGGGTGATATTTCAATGTAACTAGAAAATATTGAGGTTGTTCTTGAAAGTTCCACCTACTTGCCAATTCTAATGTTGTTCCTTTTGTCTTTGAAAACCCCATTCACTGACTTCCTTTATGGCTGTCATTAGTTCTGTTCTGAAATATTTTGGTTCTCTGCCTTCTTGGCACATAGTAAGATTGCATTTCACCCCTCCTTTGAGGTTTGGCATAGCTACATGACTTGCAATGACCAATGAAATAGGAGAGGAAATGACATGTTTTTTCCTGGAAGAAATTTTAAGAGCTGCTGCAAGATTTGTCACATTTCTTTTTCTTGCCTTCTTGACTGAGGAAATATGTATGTGTCTTTCGTATACCTTCTGTGTGTCTAATTATCTGAGTGCTTATGAAGAGCAGAACCTCTCCCCTGCCCCACGACCTGTATTGGACTTGTAGCGTGATGAGAAATAAACTCACTTTGTTAAGTCACTGGGAAAAAAGTTACAAGACCTTAAGTCCGATTGCTTGGGGTTGGATCTTGGCTACATCATTTCCTAGTTTGTGATCTTAGGCAAGCCCCTTAATCCATGTTTTGATTTCCTCATTTGTAAAATAAGAATAATAATAATGCCTATGTCATAAGGTTGTGACGATTGAATAAAATATGTCATCCCTTGACACACATTAAATAACAATGGGATCTTTGTTTATCCTTTGGTCTTTTGGTTCTGTAACAAAATTTATCTGTGGTTTCTCAAATTATACTTTTGAATATAATATATTGAAGCACAGTGCTGCTCAGAATAGTATACAGGATACTGTCATAGGGACAGCTGTTCCACAGACTGCCTCAGAATGCTCCCTGGGAGGCTCATTTGATCATCTTTCTGTCTAGTGCTTTTGATGTTGAGTATTTTGTGAAACATAAGGAAACTGGACACCACACTAGAGTAGGAGATGCTACAGCAGTGACAGGCAGAGGACAGAGTGGCTGAGGAAGACAGATTTCTTTCTTGGAATTGGAAATTGTTAACTATTTTTTCTAGCTCCTGAAACGGTATCCTCATCTTCCCTTTGTTATTAACCAAATGGCTGCTTCATTTTATTGTAACATTTCTGCTAAGTGAAGTTAATGAAACGATTGCAAATTAGAGTAAGTGTACAATAAAGTACCTAAGGTTGCTCACACAGTTACTTGTATTCAAATTGTTATAGTTGTTATGGACAGTGTATAGTATAAAAAGTTACACTTGCTGTGGTTTTGTGCCTGCTAAAAGAGTATGTGTGTGTGTGTGTGTGTATATAACTAAGAATGGAATGAGTTGGTGTATTTTCTATAAATATATTGCAGCTGTTTTCCAAAAGTGCACAAATATCCAGCATTATTTGCAAGCCAGTTTAATGCTCATTGCAAACCAAAGTGCATAAGCCCTTTGTATTTTGATTTATGGGCAGTTTAATTTCCCAGCTCAATGAAAAAAAATATAGCAGTGAAGGTGTATTTATGTCTTTAGTATCTAGTGATTATATTTCTTTTGAAAAGTTGGTTTATATTAAATATTAGCAAATATCTTTATTCATTTGGGCTGCTATAACAGAATACCATAGAGGGGTGGCTTACGAACAACAGAAATTTACTTTTCACAGTTTTGGTGGCTGGGAAGTCCAACATCAAGGCACTGGCAGATCTGATGTCTAGTGAGAGCCTGCTTCCTGATTCATAGATGGTCATCTTCGTGCTATAACCTCACAAGGTGAAAGGAGTGAGGAAGGTCTTTGGGAACCCTTTTATAAGGGTAATAATCGCCTTTGTGAGGACTTTGCCTTCATGACCTAATTGCCTCCCAAAGGCTCCATCTTCAAATACCAGTACGTTGGGTGATAGGTTTCAATGTATGAATTTTGTGGGGATACAAATATTCTGTCTATAGCAACAAGCCATTCAGGTTATGTAAGGTGTCTATAATTTGCTGAATGTTACTTATAATGGCATGAAACCTATGAAATAGAAAAAATAAAAGGCACTTGTATTAACTGGGGTCTTTTCAAAGTTTGCGGGTGAAAAATTTTTAGATGTGGTGAGAATGTATGCTTTGATTATAAATATTGGCATGCAGAAAATGTACTCATATTTAATTCTGACAAATGTAAACTTCTAATAAAGGCAATGCAATTTAATTAAACAGATAAAAGTTGAAGATAAAAATATAAATAAAATTTTAATAAATAAACAAGTATTGTTTGAGTCTATGTTTGGAGAAAGACACTTATACTTACCCTCCAAGATCTCTTGCTTCGTCGCTCAATTTCTATGCATCTCCACTCTTGTTCCCACCTCTGTACCTTTGATTACACTGTCTCTCCACATGAAATGCACTTCTTTGAGATTAAGGTCCAGTAGAAATTGTATATCTTTACCAAAATATCAGCTGACTTCTCTGGCCCACATTGACCTTTCTCAGAATTTCTATGAATCTTGTGGTTGGTATCTTACAATCTAGTAGTTATGCAATCTTGTGTTATTATCTCTATATTTTGTGCTTCTGTATTTTTTCCCCTTTGCATTTGGTCTGTGATATTTAAGGAAAGCATCCTATATACAGAGTTCTGGGCACTGATAGAGATATCAAGTGCAGGTTGGTGGATGAATTCTTAATTGCGAGGAAATTGAAACCAGTTATATCGCAATACACAAACATCTTTTCACGTGACTCTTCCATTGGTATTGACAATGGAGGAAGGTCTGATAGATTCACTTTCAGATTTGAGTTAATTTTAATTGTTGTAAATTCTAACAACAACAATAGTGGTGGCTAAAATATAGTGCTTAATCTGCCATGCATTAGTATTTTACACATATCATTCTATTTAATCTTCACAACAACCCCATGAGCAATACTACTATTGTCAACACTTAACAGACAAGGAAAAGAAGCACAGAAGGCTTAAACTGTTTCCTGAAGGTCAAAGAGCTGAGGCTGACTCCAGAATAGAGGCCTCAAGCACCATGCTGACCTGCCCATCCGCATGGAGCGGGTGGCAGCTCAATTAAATATCCTTCTCATTTTGTGGGTTTTAAGTAGAAAAGCACACATTATATTCTGAGGACTTAAGTGGTTGACTGAAAATTCTAAGCACTTAAAGATTAAGCAATTAGGGTTTCCAGAATAATTTGGGATGATATAAAATTGAACATAGAATAAAGATAAGGGAATATAGATTTCTAGTTCTGGTTTTCCTACCAATTTATTGAATAAATTAGGTCAGCAGACCATCCTGCCATGAAGCATAAAATGGCTATTTTTAAGATGGGAAATAGTGGTTTATAAATCAAAAGATTAAGAATTCTTCTTGACTTTTTCTTATGAACTTTTGTGAATAGTGATGTAATCATTAATAATCTCCAATTTATGAATGTACTGGCTAGGAAATTATCAACAACATGTGCAGTTTCCCACACTGAAAGCATTTAAGTATTTAGAAAAAAATCTTTATATTTGGGTAATAAGGTAAAAAATATAAAATAAATTCTTTAGAGTTGTGGGGGATTTATTTATATGCTATAAAACTGTGTTGGGGAAGTTTTAAAAATCAGTTGGCTAAAAAGAAAAAATCAGTTAGGCTGAGTTTTGGGTAGGGTATCTCAGTTCTAGCCATTGGATTGCTTAATGAGTCATCAGTGTTCAGCTTCTGGGAAGAAATTTTGTCCAAGTGAATACAAGTAGACTCTTAGTTTTCTCAGATTTAACATTTTCAATTTCTAGTATTTGGGAATGGACCTTAAGCTCTGCAATGCAGTGATTTATAATTCTGTCAAATTATAAGTATGACATTGAGAATGCAAGGCTGGTTTGTTGGAGCCACTCACAGCCAAGGAGAAAGTTTATACCCACATCTTCTCGTGTGTGTATTTCATAGAGGAAATCATAATGCTGTTTTGGTAAATACAAAAGCCTGAGGACATCCATCACAAATGTTAATGGTCTATTAGTTGTACTTAAATTACATTTTTGCCATTTACTCACTCAGTCACTCACTGAGACCTTCTCTATGCCTGCAGAACGTCCTACCAAACCCTTCCCATATTTTTGTCATTAGCCTCTTCTCATTTTGATTTCTCTTCCAGCCAATGGCCTGATTTTTCTACTCACTTTCAAATTGCTTTTGAGCATAATGTTTAAAGTCACTTCTTTCACAGCACATTCATCTTCTTTTCTTCTGTATTCCAAACCTATTCTGAATCATACTCGATCTTAATTTGAAGGTCATCTTTCATTGTATTCAGTGTCATCTGCCTATTAATGGCGTTTGGCTTGTCTTTGCTTTCTCTTTCAATGTTATGAATCCTTCTTTGCTGCTCTAAATACGTGTGAACTTCCTGTTGACAGCATGTCAGCAAATAACTTGTCAAACTTCAGTGGGCTCTTGGTGATTTCTTTTAACCTCTGAAGTGTATATGGAGTAAACAATATCAGGACAGCAATGCTGCAGAGCCTCAAAACAACCCCTGTGGGAGAGGTCAGGGTTACCCTCAGATCTTGCAGTAGAAACTCAAGAATAAACAGTGACCTCTGAACATGAAAACGTGTCAAGTATAGGCTGAACCCTCTTCTCAATTTTTGCACTGTCATTTTACCTCTTTTACACAAAGTAGGAGAGTTCTGTTTCTTGATCCCAGTCTCTTCTTTTAGAACCTTTGCATGTTAACATTCTTTTCTCTTTGTGCAGTGTTTCCCAAATGTCACCCACTCACAATCACATTTTTGTTATAGGTTTTCAAACTCAAATGATAATTTCCTTGATAATTTAAAGATTTGTCAACCTAAATATATTCATATGAAAATTCTCTTTCTAATCATTACCATAAATTAAAAAAAAACCCACTACTGATTGCCACAAACATAAATAAGATGAAAAGAAAAGTCTTTTTACTTTTTGCTGTTGGCCTGTGCACTCACTGAACGTGAGCCCGTTCTTTTTCTTGGAAAGGGAGAGCAGGAAGTGTTCTGATGATCAGTTGCAAAACAAATCACCCTGAATTTGTGGCTTAAAATTACATTTTACTTCTATCTCTCACAGTATCATGGGTTGATTTGGGTCATCTGATGGTTCTCACTTGGGGTCTCATGTGGTTTCAGTCTGCAGCTGGAACAGAAGTCATATGAAGGCTCGTTTGGGCTGGATGTCACGATGACTCTCTCAGTTGGTTGGACAATAGATGCTGGCGGTTTGCTGTGACTTCCCTTGGGCCTTTACTGCCTGGACATTGCTGCTTCATGTGGTTTGTCCTTCTCACAAATGACAGCTGGGATCTAAGAGTAATTGTTCAAAGAGATATGGGTAGCCACTATGGGATTTCTTATGACCTAGCCTCTGCGGTCTCATAACATCTTTGTCACTTTCTGTCACTTGAGAAGTTACTAAGGCCAGTCTAGATTCAAGGAGAAGAATGGCAAAGAATTTGTGATCATCTTTAATCGACCACAGCTTACTGTTAGAGTGATGTTAAAAACTAGCACCAAACTTATTCTCTATGATGCAATCAGAGCTGAACTGAAAGGGAATGACTTTCTCACTATGTAAGTCAGTGTTATTTAGTTCTGTCTCCGTTCATCACCTAAACTTGTCTTGGTGCTGCCATTACCTCCTTAGTGTATTCACCCTCTTCTGTGTCTCTTGCCTTTGGGATTTCAAGTATTAATTTGGCTGGTATGTTCTCACATTTTCATTCGGAGGGTTATCTTCTTCCTTTTGCTGATGCTAGTAATACAAGGGAAAAAGGTAGAAAGCCAAGAGAAGCAGTGTAATAAACAGAATTAGCTTTTCCAAGGCAAACAGCCAGGTATTATATAAGTCAACTTGGAGGGCGTCTCTACTAAAATTCTGGAGAAATAGCTACACTGGTTTGCAGATTTAGCAGCTTCTCTGGGTCATTTGGAAGGACTCTTTGGGAGGACAGATTCTCAGTATACGTCTTTCTTCATGGGTCAGAGTTCTGATTCAAATGTGTGTGGGTGCGATTCTAGTATTTTCCCCAGATGTTAGATGATGTGGTTCTGTTCTTAAGATAAAATAATTTCAGTATGAACATCTGTGTGTATTATGGATAATTTTAAGGTTTTGCAGTTTTTTGGGAATAATCCACATAGATACTTACAATTAGCATTAGTGAACTTATGGCAAGCTCACATGAAAACTGATAAACAGATAGGGTGTAGTTTTTTTTCTATTTTAGGAAAAGCACAAAGAAGGACTTTTTTTTTGAGAAATACACAAAATACTAAGCTTAAATTTGTAACCAAATGTCATTTTTATTGAAATTTGATGGTATGAAATATTTTTGTATTGGTGTATTGCTTTATATCTAAATCTAGTTTTTATGTGCATATATTTCAACTAAAGGTATACAGTTTCAGAACCTTCCTTTCATACAAGTGTTAAAACATTGTATTGTGGATTAGCGTTTGGAATGATATATTAGCTCTTCATTTGGACAAGCAATTTCTTCTAATTTATATTATCACTCAGCATTAATGGCCTAGCTGTCAAGGTTAAATCTCCTTGGCTCTGTACTCAGCGGCATTAAGCAAGCAAATATTGTTTATTTGGTAGCAAGTCTTAACTGTGAAGAACTGTTAGGAGCTTCCAGGCTGTTACTTATACAAAAATTCTCTCTTGACCCATTCGATTTTTAAAGAAGCAACATAGATACTAGCTATTGCTTGGAATATGTTTTAGATAAATAAGGTTGAGATGTTCTGAGTGGAATCCATGTTAACATTATTGTCACTGGCAGTTTTTAGCTGTGAAGATTTCTGAAATGGATTCTGTTTTGAAAGTGTTGTGTGAAACATGGTTAGGGACCTGTCTGTCTCTGTCTTTGTCTCTCTTAAATTACACTAGATCCCACCATTTAAAAACTACTGATGAGAACAGTATGATGAAATGTTAATGATGGAAATATGTCTTTGAACTTTCTTTTTTTGTGTGTATTAAGTCACTCATGGGTCACTGCCTCTACTTTTGCTTACGTTCAGGGTTAAATTCAGTCATAAAGATGTTAATTAAGAGTTCTTAATTACTCAGGTGGTACAATATTAAATGCAATAACAGGATCACAATTATATACACATCTGGCCATAACAATGTGAAAATAAGGATGCCTAGAAAAATATCTGAAGAACATATATGAGCATGTCAATAATCATTGCCTTAATATGTTTGGATGATATTTTTTTCTTTGGTAATTTTTTCTTTATACTTTTATTTTAACTTTTCTAAAATGAGAACGTTTTAGCATAGACATGTGTCAAATAACCAAATGAAATCCTGCAATTACTAATGTTTATGCTTCAGCTGAATTGATAGTTTTTAAATTATGTTTATAAATAAACAAAGAAAAAGGTTCTAGGTCAGCCATTTTTTAGCTTCGTTTGTGCCATAGTGACATTTATTATTCACACCTCCCCCTTTTTAGTTTTATACACTTTTATTAGAGCTCTTATAAACACTCCAGGTGGAAACAGCTCTGCCTTCCAGGTGATGAGGCAGTATATTCCTCTGCTGGTGAATGAAAATACTTCCCTTCTTTCACTCTTTGTTCGGTGGCCAGGAAGGCCCCCATTCTTCACTTGGAAGAGACTGCAGTTCTGTCGTTAGCAGACCAGCAGGAGCGGCCTGGCCCGTTTCTGCGACTCACGGTGACTCATTGGGATCCTCTGTGAAATTCCTTTCCCTTGTCCTGTCAGCTTTCAGCAGCTTCAGAAGTGTAGGTAGAAGGGATGTGAGTGACTAAAGGGCATTTTATAGGAATAATTGAAAGCTGGGCATTTTATCTATTTTGATACTATCGAGGACAGGAAAGCTATGCATTCAGATTCTGGGCAGATATGAATCTTCAAGAATAACCATGTAAAAAGATAAAAAAGTGCTAGGTAACCAGCAAAATGAGTGATACAGAAGACTTTGTGCTTGTGCCTCCTCTGTCTTTGTTCCTCATTCTTTGACTTGTGTCATCTCTCATCCTTTCTCTATATTGTGAGGTTGTAAAATAATGGGAAAAAAGAGAAAAGAATATACTTAATATCAATCCATTTATCAAATCAAACTTCTTACCTAAAGTTGTTCTGTTGCATTTTTTTTCTCTTGTAATACACACACGTGTCATTGAGTGAGAGAGAAGAGGAACTCATTCCCATAGGTGAATCTGCATAGAAGAGTGTGTAGTAACTTGTGCAAATGACCGCCAGTCATAGGACTCCTGGAGTGAAGAAAAATCCATTACTATTGCTTTGTATAAGTATGAACAATCTAAAAGTTATTGGAATGGAATATGTGACATCTTTAACCAGTATCATGCTTTTACAAGAGATTATAGTGACCTTTTAGTATAAGACTTCCTGCATATCCCAATCTCCCATTTTAAAGAGGTGCTTTTGAAAATATCAGTCAAGGAGAATCTTCAATTATTACGTTACTTAAAGCAACAATACAGTTTTGGTCATTAGAAACACTACTCCATAAGATCTGTTCTTCACAAGATAGTGGAAGTCATCTTCGTTATATACTTGCCTATTACTTTACCCACTTCAAAGCAGCAGTCTGGAATTGGTGCTGTAATTTGAATTATGCTGAGAATATTTCACTTTTAAAAAAGAGAATAAAGTCATTGAATTGGCCTAGCACATGGGGCTCAGCTATTGCTGTAAGCAGTGTCTTATAAGGTTGGTCCTTTATTAAGTTACTAATTTCTCCATCCAAATTTCACCCATTCTTTTCTCTTTCACACAGAAGCTGCCAATATCTGTGCACAAATGGTCTTGGTGGGGTTTCTGCCTTCCTATTTAGAGATGGCCTTACTGAGTATGAGATCAAGGACATTAGGATGGACTTTGTGCCCTCCTCCAACCAGTATACCAACTAGCTCACCAACTGATCTTTTTACCATGGGGCAGAGCCCTTTATTCCCAGGTTTAAATTCAGTGTGAAGTATAAAAGACTATGATAAAATTCTTTCTTGAATGTTTTTATTACTACAAGGTCAGTTGAACACGAAGGGGAAAATGAAAAGTTTAAGGTGTTTGGGAGATTATTGAAACTGGAGGATTGTGGTCATTCTCCACACCGTATATATGTATTCCCAGTTTTGCTTAGACTAGACTATCAAATATCATCCATTGATCAGGACTGGGCTAGTAGAAATTCTCTTGAATGGTGAATGAGTAAGACACGATATAACTAAAGGACCCAAAGAATGACCAGTTTCTCTATTTTAGGCTCTGATGGTCCCTCACACACTTTCTCTTGTCGTTGCTGCTCTTCTTGCAGGGCCCTCTGCTACTTGGTCACCCATTCGACAGTAACCATCTGACGGGATATGGCCAGTTTTTGTGTGGATCCTGTGAAAGGAGGTTGTGTTGGGAACTTGGGTATTTTCTTCAGCTTGTGATTTGAGGAATTGCCATTCTCAGACGTCTCTTTACTGCATTAGACACAGTTATTCCCATTTCCAGGGACTTACAATGCTTTCTTGATAATTCACTATTCTGTGTGTGAGTGTGTGTGTGTGTGTAGAAAGGTGATGTCAATTTATTTTAATTCAAGCATCATTCTTTAGTCATCTAGTTTGAGTAAGACACTCTGCCAGGTGTTGCAGGGGTTCAAAGTGAGGCGTGGACTGCAGCTTCGAATTAATATTAAAGCTGGGGGGAGCTGCAGTTCAGAATGGAGAAGAAATAGAAGACAGCATTTTAAGCATCCCATTGTAGGTGTTAAAAGGAAAGGGAGATTACATCTAATAGGGAAGACATCCTGATTTGCTCAGGTCTGCTGGTTTGGGCTTTTTCCCCCTCCTCCTTTGGTGAGGTTTAGCATCAGTCTATAAAAAGTGAGAAACTTTTATTAAAGAAATATTTTAAAGGAAACAACACATGTATGAGGGGAGCAGTTACTGGCTCTCTGCTTTTTAAAGGCTTGTCCTTGACATAAGGCTGTGGAAAGAGAACTTGAAAAAATTTCAGCGAGTGGTGTGGACACCATTTCTCAGCTGATTCTTAATTATTCAGGAGCTCATTATCTAGTTGGAGTTACCTAAGTTGCCCTCTTTTTCTCCTTTTCTTTCTGCCTCTTATCTGATCTTTGTATCATTTCTATATATTCATTCCCCTATAGCTGGTAGAAAGGAAAATAAAAATATTAATTGCAAATCTTTAGAAAGAGTGGTTGAGGAAAAGGCTGTGATGTTTGGGCAAAATGGGAGTAGTTAGTAATTGGTGAGTTGGCTCTTTGTTCTGGCCCATCATCATCACCAGGGTAATGACTGATGCAAGTCAGTGGTACTGGGCCTGCTGAGTGACTTAAGATCAAGGTGTGTCTTGGACAAGAGTGGGAGGAAGGTTCTTGATGTTCATAGTTTTTCTTTATTTTGTATATTGTCCTGAACTATGGCCTACATGATATAATGATTTTGTAAAGTCTTTATGCTTTTTTTTTTTTTGATACAGTATTTTAAATTCTGAGCCTAAAATAGACTTCCTGGAAGAGGAAGCTGGGTTAAAAATGGTTATAGCTGCAGAGATACATGCTGTGAGATGCTTCCAGAAATCTGTAAGGCAGACGTAAGTGCATTTCGGCTTGATACACTTAACTCTAATGCACCTCAGCCAATTAGAGTTATGGCAACGATCATTCAGTATTAGCAGCTATAGTTAAAAGATGAGTACTTTAAAATGAATGTGTTTACGGTTTCTTCTCTTCTTAGAGAAAATGTTTTGGTTTGCCACCAAGTGGTGGGTTTTTTTTTTGTTTGTTTGTTTGTTTGTTTTTTAGGATCCCTTCTAGGTTGTAAATGGACAGGAAGCTGTCTTCCAAGGGATTTCTTTCTTCAGCACTCTTAAAAGTAGTGTGAGCTAGGGATAATATGATAAAATGCCTAATGGATTCCCGAACCCACTTTCGCTGAGTCCATGGACGTTCATAAATGTGCAGCTGTAGTGCGGGAGTGCTCGTTAGAGCTGAGAAGGAGATCACTGCTGGTGCTTCTGACATTGTGAAGGAAGTATATCCACATCCACAGTGCCTTCCCAGTGGCCACAGAAGTCACGTCAGGGTGTTTCTCTCCCTCTTTCGCTCTCATGTTGAGAAGCACTATTAGGATGATCAATACTGTTTGCATGAGTGTGTTCAGATAAGAGAGGCATAAGTTGACATGGATAAAATTTTGTAAAGCCCATTTCTCTCCTTGTCTCGTCTCTCTCACCAGCTCCTTCTATAGATTTTGTACAGTCCTGAGCACCCTATTGATGTTCTCTGCTATATCGGCCTCTAAATGTTGTAGGGATTGTTTGGACAAAGATATTTTACAAATAAACTTTAAGTGAAGAATTTTGAAAACAAACACAAACTATACACAGTTACAATGAAAGATTAAATAGAAATAAATCAGATGTTTGTTATAAGGATTGAAGAATTTACAGTCATTAATCTTGAAGAGAAAAGGCTGTAAAATAAACACAAGGGGATAATCAAAAGAATTATGAATTTTCCACATAGAGGAATGACTGACTTGGGACCCTGTACTGTTCCCTAAGCATTTAAGATGGTATTTGGCTGGCTGTGCTTCCTTTGCACTTTGTATTTGGGATGGGTCAGGCAATGATCCCACCTCACAAATTACCTCTGGAACAGACTTGTTTAAACTTCAGACTTTCACCTTCAACTCTGATGTGACAGCTCCAGGTTTGTGTCTCACAGCCATCTCAAGCTTTACATGGTTAAATTTCTGGATCTTCCCCTAGAAATATGCTTCTATCTTCATGTGTAAATAAATGCCTTTATCTTCTTAGAACCTTGGGAGCCATGTTTGACACATCCCTCTATATTCATTGTATCATCAGTTTGTGTTGATTGTACTTGCAAAGTGTACCTTTGCTCCACCAACATCCCAAGTCCACCTCCACTGCCACTCCACTTCCCAGGTCCAAGCCACCAACTCCTATGCCTGGATGTCTGCAGTAACCTAACTGATCTCTTAACTTCCACATTTTCCTTTCTTCAAGCTTTTCTCCATACAATGTGTAGTGTATGGGACAGGGTATGCTGCTGTAATCTAGTGTCCTCGAAATAGAGTGTTCCAGACAAAATAGACATTTAATTTTTTCTCGAGTAATACGTAAACTAGGTAGGGGTCTTCAGCTGCTTGGGCTGTTCTAATATTTCCAAGACACGGTTTCTGTTTTGGGCCCTAAACTCCACTTATTACTATCTTCCACCAGCAGGGAAGAGGGAAAAGGCCGGGGTAAGACATACCCAGAACTTCGAAGAGGACTGCCTAGAAGCTTGGAGAGTGTATGTAACTTCCCGAAGGTCACACAGCTCTTTGGTGGTAGAGCTGATTGGATCTGAGGTCTGTGTGACTCAAAAGCCATGAGGCCACTCACAGGGGAAAGAAAGAAAACGTATAGCTGTTGCACTCCAAATTAACACTGAACCTATTAAAATCCATATTTTGAAATAGTTATAAAAATGTTTCAATTATGTAGAGATAAAACGTGGCAGTATTAAGAGAGAAAAGTTAGAGAAATAGAAATAACGTTTGATAACTATATTGTGAATGATAGAAAAAAAAATACTCACCTTTCACTGATGGAGGTGGGAACAGAAATGAGACAGAGCCAAGGGCACCATTTGTTTTTTTTTTTTTTTTGGTGGGAGTTCTTCACTAGGTAGAGCAAAACCCTCAATAAAATAAAAAACTTTATTTTCTATCCAGTGTCTTGGTTATATTCATTTAATAGCTTCAGTAGGGAGATGTTACAGCTGCTCTCAAGTTAACATCAGGTAGAAAGCAGATGAAATCAGACTCCAGGACAGCTAAAGCAGTGGCTCGTAGCCGTGGACACACATGAAAATCACCTCAGAAGCATGTTTAAACTCCCTGATCTCTGCTGCGTCCATGCCTTTGAAGTCAGAATTCTGGCCATGTGACCTGTATTCATTTGCCAAGGCTGCCATGACAAAGTGCCACCATCTGCGTGGCCCATGATCGTTTATTTATTTGCTGTGATCTATTTTCCCACCGTTCTGGAGGCTGGAAGTCCGAAATAAAGGTGTCCTCAGGGTTGGTTTCTTCTGACGCCTCTCTTCTTGGCTTGTGGATGGCGGCCTCTTCACAGAGAACACATTCCCAAGGACAGTCACACTCTGAGGTACCAGGTGTCGGACTTCAACGTATGAATGTGGAGGGGGCACCATTCAGCCCCTAACAGGACCAAAGAGTGTTTTTAACCTCCACTCCCAAGTGATACCAATGTGCAGCCAATTTTGAGTCAGTGCCCTAAGTAGGATTCTCAAACCTTGCTGCATTAGAATCACCTGGGTAGCTTTAAAAAGTGAAAAACACTTGTTAGGCATCACCTTCAAATATTTCATTTGATCTATGTGGGATGGGATATTGTTCTTTTCCCAGATGATTTAAATGTGTACCCAGGTTTGAACACCACTGTTCTAAAATGTGTTTTTTTTTTTTTTTTGAGGGGGGGAAGGTAATTAGGTTTATTTATTATTTTATTTATTTTTAATGGAGATACTGGGGACTGCACCCAGGACCTCATGCATGCTAAGCATGGGCTCTACCACTGAACTATATCCTTCCCCACTGTGTTTCTTAACTGTATAAACAAAAGAATATTTCTTACCTGCCTCTAAGTTTTTTCTTTGAAAATTTGTTAAGAAATACAGCTCTTTTCTATGAAAGCTGTGTATCTAACAAAGTAAAATTCAGATATAAAAAAGAGCTAAATACTTCTAAGGTGGTATAGTTTCAAGTGTCAAACATGGGTTTGGATATTATTTTGTGTGTGACTTACAGCTTTTTTTCTGCTTAAAGAAAATAAATCAAAGGAACTTGGGCATGTCAATCAGAAAGCAAATGAAATGAAGTAACTGACACTTTAATGATTACGTTGACTAAAATGTCATAACTTCTAGTGAAATTTTTTGATTAAAGAAATTACATTTTTCAGCTTTCAGAAGGCGGCTAGATTTTCCTTTCCAGATGATATAAAAATCTGATAGAAATCCATTGATTTAATCAGGCCAGTTTCTGTGTTTTGCAGTAAAGCTACGTATCTGGCATTTTTCATTAAGGCTTCATGACAACTGGCTGCTTCCCAGAATACAGGACTGTGACAGAGATTATTATAAAGCCATGGACTAGCTGCCCTTGTAATTTGCCTGAATTATGTGTATATTTCTTCACTCTGTGGGCTTAAAAGAAGGCTGCACTTGGGTGAGGAAACAGTATTATTGTTTCAAAGACAAAAGACCATTTGTACTGTGCTATGTTAGATGGACACACTGTCTTTCCTATTGTGCCTTAATATTATTTTTGGTTTCAATTTTTTTCAGAAAGTTATTTTTAAATACTATGAATTATAAAGCTTTGATCAAGTGATTCAGACGTGGTATTAAAGATTAGAAAATACATCATTTAAACTACAAAATAATACACTTCCAGGAGAGTAGTTGATTTTTATTTGTCCTTTCTTTCTATTGATTTCTGACACAGAGATTTGGGAATGTGAGCTTTTACCTTAAGACAAAATAAAACTTTTATTTACATCTCTGCAGTAAGTAATCACTTTCTTAAGTTGTGGAGTATCCATGTCTTGCTGAAAGCTCTACAAGAAAGCTAAGGGCTGAGATTAAACTAGACTTAAATGTATCAATAAACTTAGATATCTTATTTAAAAACACTTAAGAATGTAGTCCTAGAAGTTTACTGGCAAAGTACCCAAAGGAGGAACCAAATTATGTGCTTTTCTTTTTTTTTTTAATTCAAACTAAGGACTGACCTACTGCCAGTGTGGACTGAGGTTATTATTTTCTCAGTGATGGGAGATGCTTTTGGTTAAAAACAGGCTGAATAAAAAAAGAATGAGAAATGAGGTTTTGTGTTTTGGTTTTAATTTTTTTTTTTCCACTGTGGAATCATAAGGTTAAGATTTGGTTAGCATCTCAGTGCCACTATAATTCCCAGTTACTGTGTGAATTATTAGCCCCTATAATTCTTTCTCTCTTTCTTCCATTGTTGTGAGAAAATAACAAAACCTCATAGATGTGCCTCATTGCAGATTATTACATTTTGGTCTCACTGGTGCCTTTAATACTGTTTGGAGTTCTTTCATTTGTACCCTGGGGACCCCTATCCAATGGCTTTCAGGTTTAGCTACTCATAGAGATCCCCTGGAGAGCCTGTTAAAAATGGATCCTCCAGTTTCATCCTGGACCTGTGGAATCAGTGTTCCTGAGGATGGGGCTGGGAATCTTTCTGTCTGACCACCTTTCTGGGTGATTCTTGGCGAGATCAGCCTTTCCCTGGTCCCGGGTATGGTCTTTGGGGACTCCTGGTGGTCCACTCTGGGAGAATGACTGTTCTCAATTCCTCTCACTCTTGAAAGTTCCCATTCCTAACTTCCCCCTTAGAAGACAACCGGTCCTTTCTTTCACTCAAAAACTAAGGCCATCCAGGAAATATCACTCATGTTCCCTTCCGTTTACCTCAGAAACATGTTTCTAGATATCATCTTCTTTGAGTTTCACAGGAAAGGATTTCTTGGTTGAAAGTAAACTTGGCTTTTGCTTTTCAGTTTATCCATTTCCACCTTTAGTTTCCCTCTGTACCACAATCTAGCAACTAACTTTTTTTTTTTTAATTACATCTTTTCCCCTTGAATTTGAACAGCTCAGATTTCTCCTATCTGGAAAATTTCTTCTCTCATGACCCTTACTACCACTGAATTTCTCAGTCTTTTTCCACCGAACTTCCAAATAGAATGATTTATTTCATCTGTACCACTAACTTCTAGCACTTTTCCTTACCACTGTAAACCTCCTGCCTCAGTAATTTCCTCTAATTATGGAATCAGTTTTCTTTTCTAGCAGTTGGACTGGCATTTCAAAGCAGAAAATAAAGAGTATGAAGAGAACTATGAAAAGGTTTTTCTTTGTCTTAATGAAATTAGGAATACACAAAGGGTACATGAATTTTATCTATTGTAAACATTTGATGAAGAAGTATGGTTGTCCCAGTAAAGATTCTGGTCTCTTGCAAAAGATAAGGTCAGAAGATAAATCTGTCCTAGTTTATCCTTGGCATGTTCATCACAAGCTCTCTTGTTTAACGGCTTGTAACTAAGTACAGCTTTGATCATGGAACTTGATGATGAATACTCACATAGTTTATTGCAAGATGTTTTAACCAGACCTCTCCTGATTTGGAATTTTTTTTTTTTCTGTTGCTACAAAGTGGGAATCCCTTTATTACTGGAATATCAGAATAACTCCCATATTCTCTAAAGGTGCCTATAACTTATAAACTATTTTATTTTTCTTTATATCTAAACTATCTAAATTTTTAAAATTATGAGGAAAGTATTACATGAAAATAAGTCAAATACTCCTATAAAGAATATTTTTAAAAAACCCAATATTCTTTTCTTTCTTCTCTCACTGCCTTGTTATACTTACTAGAAGAACCACTTCAATAGTTTTAGATGGTATTTACTTCCTTACTTGAAGAGAATATGCTTCTTGATTTATTAATATACTTACCTTAGGGTATGTTAGGATCTTCACACACTTGTGCTTCCTGTTCCTGTAAGTCCAAAATCGTGTCACAAACTGCTGTAATTTCTAAGCATGCCCTGATCTGAAATGTGTGTACTACAAAGCTGCACTAAGTAATTTGGTCTGTGTAGCAAAGTAAAAAAATTTGCTTCCTCCCTACATAATTTATTATGTCTAAATATGTGGTTACATCTTTTTCCAGTATCTTATTATGACGTATGCAAGTGCTTTCTACACTTGAGTAAACTGCTTGTGACTACATTTCTTTTCTTATTTTTGTGGTCATTTTTACCTGGAACAAGCAATTGCCTCATTTTTTCCTTTGTTTAATTTTCTTTGAATGATGTTTCTTCCAGCATCCTCAGTAGTCCTATAAAATGTCTCTCAGTACAGTGTTCCATGTGCTCAAGCAGTCAGATAATTTACCTGTTCCTTTTTTATTCCTTCTTCTTGGAGCCTCTGCCTCCTGCCCCAAGCCCCAATATGCATTGTGTTCACTAGACCTGAGGCATGGCTGTTCCTTTGGGAATGCCCATTGCTTCGCTCTTGTATTTCCTAAATTCACATCCTCTTCTTCTTGATTTGTTTCTTTGTTTTGGTGGGGCATATCCTGTAGTGACTTTTTGAAAAAGGTGCTTCGGAAAAGAATTTTTAGACTTTGCATGTCTGCATGTCACTGTAGGATGATTAGACAAGTTAGCTAGACTTTTCATTAAGACCCACCTTACCCCCACTCCACCCCCCACTGAAAATATTACTATTCATAAATCTTTTCTATGGGCAGTTTAGTTTCTCCAGAGAAGAATGCTCAGTCTCCTGCCAAGGGGGATGCAGTCTGAAGGCAGATGTTCTTGGGTTGAAAGAATGCAGTGATCAAAATACAGGTTTTCATATGTTATCAGCACCATACCTCTCATGTGCTGTCTTTTGTGTCTGTTGTGCTTGAGTCTGAAACCCCCATGGTTCAATTCTCTGGAGAATAAACCCAGATTTCCATTGGGTGGTAAAGATTAAGATTTGAGAGCTATGATATGCTAGTAAATGTTTAAGAATTAGCTCTCCGAAAAAAATAGAACAAACCACATTTCTAATTTGTAGCATTTGCCAATTCCTGTAATGTAAATATTCCCACAATGGTTGATTTCAGTCTGTCAGTGTAAGGTCACAGCACATTTGGCTCTTGCAAACTGGTACACACCAGCTGCAGCCCACCAATGATTGAGACTTAAAAATGTCTTCATTTTAGCAACTACCCTTACTTTCATCTTCCAGAGTACTCAGTGTGTCCATTTCCTTAAACATTTACAGGGACAAACTGGCTTCCTTCTTGGAGTCATTGACTCGACTTTTCTCCACTCTGCTTAAATGTTTCCTCTACCTGCTTTCCATCTTCAAATGTTAAATTATAGTTACTTCATTTCATTGAAGTTGGAGTTTGTGTTTTTGTTTCCTACTGTCTTTGTGGTTTTTAGAATTTTGAGAGCAGAAGGGAGTGAAACTATATTTTGCCATCATGAAAATTCTCATTTTTCTAAATAAAAACTAGAGTTACAAAATAACACCTGTCATTGTTAATAGCATTTTGAATAATCTTATCTAAATGTTTAAAATTTGCAGTATTTTGTGGTATAAGATGCCGAGAAATATTTTTTGACTTTGCTAGACCAAATTTTTCAGTGCTGCTCTGTATATTAGTATTTCAGATCAGGGCATGCTTGGAAACTTCAGCGGCTCATGGTTTTTAAACTTAAAAGATGTAAAGCATGAGTTAGTTGAGAGAGATATTAAATTTTGAGTCACCTTATATTGGACCTTCATAGATCCTTTATCAGTTATTGCAGCCAAAGGTATTATTGAATTTTGAGGTAGAATTTTTTTTTGAGGGGGAGGGGATTGGATGAGGGTGGGGATAGGGACATGATTATTCAATTTTCAGATTAGAAATACAGAATTAGAATACAGAATGTCCCAATAAAATAAGTATACCTTTTAGATGTTAATAGCAAAAAAACCTGTTGCTCCTTCTATTTTGTAGTCAATAATGATTTTTGAGACAGAATGACATAGTAGTTAAGCCGTGGGCTCCTCATTGCTTCTGTCCCAGAGTGTGACTCTGCCAGTTGCTAATCATGGGACCTTGAGCAAGTTTCTTCATCTCTTGGTGCCACCATATTCTCATCTGTAAAAGTAAGATAGGGTAGAAACTCCTCATAGGCTTGCTTTGAGGATTAAATGTGTTAATACGTTTTAGCATTTCTAGTGTGTGGAGCATAATAATATGCTCGATAAACAGTAGTTATTGTTATTGTTCCTTTTGTCCTTGGCACTAGTGATATCCAAATTGGTTTTGGGTAACACCTGTCCACTTTATTATTAAGATGTACATTAATATCTGTTAATGTTATGTTACTGTTATACCTGAACACACATTTTTTGGGCTGTGTTGTTGTGTGATCCATAGCTATTTTGTAGCTTCATCACCCTTCTGATAATTTAACAAACATAGAGTATCAACCCTGTGTATCATTTTACTATGCTAAATTCTGAGGTTACAGAGTTTCCCAAATGGACTTGTTATTTGGAAAAAAATACTAGAAACGTTTTTCAACCTTCACACCAAGTTGATGAACTCCAAATGGATCAGATTTAAACCTTAAAAAAAAAATAGAGCCATAGAAGTACTAGTAGGAGGTATGGGTGAATATTTTAATGTATTTGGAAAAGAGGAAGCTTTTCTGTTTATTGACATTAAAATCAGAAACCTTAAAGTGAAAGATTGGTACATTTGAATAAATAAAATTTTAACTTCTGACTGAGGGAAGAATCAAAACAAAGTCAAGAGTGAAACACAAACTGGGAAAAATAATGACAGAACATATGAGAGACAAAAGTAAACGTAGTTATCCAATCAATTGGAAAATGGCAAACAGCCTAAAAGAAAACCACAGGAACAGGCCATTCACAGAAAAAGAAGTTACAAATGGCAGGTGAAGATATGCAAAGGTCCTCATTATAATTTAAACAGATTTAAATCAAAGAAAAGAATTTTTCATTGATTGGGAAACGTGGTGTGGGTGGAAGGTGGGAAGAGACACATATGAACACACAGCCACTGCTTCCAGAGTCAAGGGAGAATGTCCTTTGAGGGTAGGATTATCTTGACCTCTGACCTGAGTCCCCAGCCTCCTCTTTATCTCTGCTTTCAAGATATCCTCTTGCATGCTCTTCCTCTGCAGGTTTGTTTCCTTGGAAAAACGTCTTGGCAGGTTACTTGAGATTTAATGAGGCCTTCCAGCTCTGCATTAATCACAGGTAGCAATTACTTCACATTCAAGTGAGCCAAGTATGTTCAACATTTTAAAAGGCTCCATTCTGAAAGAGCCGGGGTTGGCAGGGCTTGGTTTGTAGCTGTTCAGCTGGATTTTCATATTGTTTTCTGAGGATCCCTGTGCCCATCTTCTTCAGGGGCCCTATCTCTAGAGGAAAACAAAACAAAACAGAGCCATGAGGCTTCTGGTGGAGGAAGGGGCTAGACTGGTCTGTTTGTGGGTTCACATATTCAATAAATATTTATTGAGTACCTATTGTGTGTCACATACTATTCTAATCATTGAGCATAGGGGTGAACATGAGTTTCCATGGAGCTTATATTTTAGGGGGGTAGGAACAGACAATTAAAAAATGAATAAGAATTTCAGATGACTGATAAGAAGAAGATAAAATCAGGTAATAAAATATAGGGATGGAGATAGCCAGATAAATATATACATATGTACACACGTTATGTACAAACACATACACACTTACAGCAGTGCTCTCAAACTTTCATGTGCGTCAGAAACACCTGTAGGATTTATTATAGCTCAGACTGCCGAGCCCCCCCTCAGTGTTTCTGATTCAGTCAAGGCCTGGTGTGGGGCTGAGGAACTCAACATTTCCCGCAAGTTACTGGGTACTGTTGCTGCTGCTGCTCCAGAGACCACACTTTGGGAACCACTGGCTCAGGGTGTTGAGTGGCCCCTGAAAGCCTCTCCAAAGGGGCCTGAATGATGAAAAGGAACCAATGATGTGAAGAAGATTGGTGCTGGGAGTGGAGGGTGGGAATGAAGAAGACCTTTCCAGGTAAAGCAGAGAAACTGTGGACTGAAGGAAGCAAGGAGGCTAGTGAGGCTGCAGTGTAGCAAATGGAGGGGACAGTGAGAGCAGATGAACTCAGAAAGGGAGGTAGACAGCGGGCAGGCCAGGGAGAGCAGTGGTCTTCTATTCTGAAAGCAAACTTGAAAAACAGTGCCACAGCCCACCTCCAGAGACTCTGATTTAATTCATCTGTGTGGCACCTAGTTATTTTTGAACGCTCTTCAGGTGATTCTGATAAACAGTCAAGGCTGAGAATGATGGATACAGGCCCTTTGTAGCCATGTAAAGTTAAGATTTTGTTTCAAATGTGATGGAAAGCTATTGAGCTGTAGAGGACATAATTGGATTTAGTTTCTAGCTGCTAGAATGGATTTGTAAGAGGTTAAGAGTGAATGAGGAGACCAGTTAGAAAATGTTACAGTTGTTTAGGGTAAAAGTGATGTTGGCTTCATTTAAATGGTAGTGGGGGGATGGTGAGAAGTGGGATGCTGGATGGTGGATGGGGTTTTGGGTAAAACAGAGAGGACTTGCTGATGAATTGGCTGAATCAGATATGAGAAATGAGAGAGAGGAAGCAGACTCAAATATGACTCTAAACTCATCTCTCAACTGGGTGAAAGGTGACACCATTAACTGAAAACATTGGGGTAGAAACTGGTTTGGGGAGAAACTAAACAGTTTTTATTTTGCTTGTGTTAACTCTAAGATACCTTTTAGGAACACTTAAGAGCCAGATTGTTTTTAGGGAAAGGGAGTTGAACTGAGAGTGAACCAGTGCCTTGCTCTTTTGACAGGCACATTGTGATCGCTAGCTCAGATAGGATTATTTTTTTATTTGGATTTCACATGCATCTTGGAAAATGTAGCCTCTCCTATAATGTGTGCCTTTTTTAATGGGTGGATAGAGTCATGACAGGAGCCTTCAAGAGGCTTAAACCTTTGAGCTTAAGCTGGTGGGCATATGGTAGGCACTCAATATATATTTGCTGAATTAATCAATGAATGAATGAGTGAACTTACTTTTATATATGAAGCCCACTTATAATTTTGATAGACAGTGTGTCTTCTGATCACATTGTATAGGGGACACCACATATCCAGTGGTTAAAGACTATGTCTAGATTAGAGTATCATAAAGTATTTAACTGGCCAAATGAATCCACAGAATCCAAAAGGGCAAAGGGTTTTTGGTATAAACAGTGTTGTGTTCCTTATGTTACCAGAGTCTCCTAAGATCTGTCTGGGCTTCTAGTTTGGTGCCTCTGTCTTTTTGCTTATTCTCATGAGCCCGTGTTACCTGTAATTTCAGCAGAATCAGACAGGGTTTGAAACCTGACTTCGCAGAAAGCCCTCTTGCTTCTCTGTGTGTCAGGGCCTGCCAGGCAGAGGGGGGAGAGGGTTCAGGGGCAAGAGGTCCTACAGGCCAGCTTGATGCAGTATGGTATGTGGGGTGGGAGCTGATTTGCCTGAGATTTCGAAGATGATCAACATCTGCCTGTAAGTGCCTCATTTTCAATGAACCAAAAGTCAGAATTTGTTTCTGGAAAGGGGAGTCACTTCCACAACTAGAGAGATTGGAGAAGCAGCTGAGAGCTGTTCCCAGACTGGATTCAGATGCCTATACTTGGGAATGAACAGGAGCTGCTCCCTAGCCAGGCTGCCGTATCCCTAGATTATGGAGTGAAGAGCCACCCAAACTCATTTCTCCTTATTAGCTACATCCAGGGACCAGTGATTCCACTTCATTCTTGTGTAATGGGAGTTCAAAGTTATATCCAAGGTCTTAACAACTGTTACCCACGTTCCTCTGAAGGGAGAAAAACTCTATTTGTGAATGCCTTGATAATTCACTTAGGGGCATGAAGCAGAATTGGAGAGCATGTTTGGAGTCTTGACCCAAGATAGGAGAGGAGAATGGCTAAGTTGACACCCTGACCTAAGGAGGGGAATTCATTGTGCTCTTTCAAAGGGGATAAATAGAAAAAGGAGGGAGGAGAGAGAAGATTGCAGATACTGCAAAGCTGGGTGTAGTGACCTGAGGAAATAATCTGGTGTCAGGATGGCCAAAAGATAACTTAAGAAGAGAGATGTTCATTGTTCAATCTGAAATTATTTACTTTGTCATGTAAGCTCTTTTTACACCTCCCTTTCATTAACTGACAAAATCGCCTATGTTCCTGGATGCTTTATGTGATTGGGGAAGTGGATGGGGAGCTCAAGAAAGCTTGAACTTCATATTGGGTCTAATGCTGGAGAACAGAGGGGCTGTGAAGTAGGCACTGGGCTGACTTTGAGAAAATAAGATCTGCCCCTGTCCCTACCTTGTACACACCTAAGGAATCCTCAGAAATTTTGGGAATGGCTTTGGTGGGAGACCCAAACTCCAAGTGGCACTTGGGTCGTTAAATTTTGGGTAGCAAAGGTGATTTCTCTTGACAAAATTAAGGGTTCTAGCTCCTTTAAAGTGATTTGGGCCCTACTGTCTCTTTGTCAACTTTATTAGCTGTTTCATTAAACCTGCACTCCTGACTCACAGTGTCAGCTCTGCTTCTCCAACTGGTGTAGGTTCCTTGGTCTGATCTCCCTTTGGTTTGGACCGGGTTCTCGTTCCCTTGTTCCTGTGATCTTGGGGAATATCAGTTCTTCAATTCCACACCTGGGGGCCTATTTTACTCTGTTTAGCACCTGAACCCAGGAGACATCTGGACACCCAGGAAGAGCAGTCAGACATGACTAATATTCTGGGAGATTGTTTTCCTGAACATGAGTATGGGTGGAGCATTTGCTTTTCAAAGGTCATGTATTGTATGGTCATATGAATTTAAACTGGTAAGGATTTATGACTAATCAAATAATATTAATAGATTATTCCCTCGAGAAGAAGGCAATAAAAGATTCATTATATCAGCAATACTGTAAACCCCAGAACTAGCACCTTGAAAATATTTTGTATACAGCAAACAACAAAGTCAGTGTACATGTTTTTGGAGGAAATAATTATAAATGTTAATATAAGGTAATTAAAAATATTTAAATATTTTAAAGTCTACTTTGCTACCATAGACTTTGTTAAATATAAGTAGGCAGACTTGTAAGACAGGAATGTAGTTTATATGTGAATACTGACCTTTTGACTTCATTCTAACAGTTGCTTAATATTCTCCTATAACAAAATTGTTTCCAGTAATAAAATTACATTGCAAAAACTTCTTAGGTTATCAGAGGCCAAAATTAGATACCTAGAATAACAAAGAAAATACCTCTTGCCTGAGGGCTACTCTAGACAAGAGAAGGATGGTTGTGAAATCACTGTAAATGGAATCTCTCCTGTAGAAGTGGCTACTTAGGAGGTTTATTGTGTTCCAGCTAAGAGTGGAGATGGGAATGATAGAAATACTGAGCTGAGAAGGTCAGGGATACAATAGATTACCTGACTTGAGTGGCTATAGAATTTATGGCCCATGGTTAAGTTTGGTGAAGGTTTATTTACAAAATGAACAAACATACATATTTTCATACCATGCTGATCCTTGAAATAAAAATTGCATGTATATACCTGTAGTAGTCGGCCATTGTTTCTATCCAGCCCTCCCCTCAGCCTTTCCTCTGGGAACAGTGCCCCCTTTCCTTTGGGAATGGCTCAGGCTTCCAGTGGGCACTGCCTTGTTCTTTGTATCACCCTGCCACTCCCTTTTACCATCCTTTCTCTTACCAGGGCCACAGTGGGCTGGCTGGGTGTGGGCAAATGACTCAAACTGGTCCTTCTCCTGAAG
Organism: Camelus bactrianus; assembly: GCF_048773025.1. NCBI lineage: Eukaryota > Metazoa > Chordata > Mammalia > Artiodactyla > Camelidae > Camelus > Camelus bactrianus. Next base: position 80,891,242 of record NC_133543.1, on the reverse strand, counting down.
TTTGCAAGTGAGTTAGGAAAGAGTCAGTTCCTTTTGGCTGGGGAATTTACAAGCTGTGAAACCCAGGAGCTTCTGATAGCTAGGTTTGCTGCCCAGAGAAGGAAGTCAGTCTACAGTGAGAGGGTCAGACTGTGGAGAGACGCACACTTCCTGCAGTTTGAGTGTTTAATCCCTTAATAATGTAGGACACTTCAGTGTGCTTCCTATATATCTTTTTGTTGCTTAAACTAATCTAAGCTGGGTTTCTGTCATTTAGCAAAAAGCATCCTGATGAACACATAAGCACACAGGAAAGATGTTTTATTAAAGGCTGGAAGGCTGTAATCCTGAGGTTTATATCACTCTAAACTGGCTGGTTGTTGGACACGACTAAGGAACATGGACTTGTGTTGGTAGAAATTCTATTGATTGAGTGACTAATTGTCTTTTGATAAATATTTAACATTCTACATGACTAGTCCAAAAACCTAAAGCCTAATCTGTCTCTTTTGGTTAGTCAGGACAGTTGTCCAAACTCATTTTGTGTGATGAGCATTCATGATTAATACACCAGAACTGATAGAACTCTGTCACTCTGTCCCCTAGCTGAGCAAATAGGTCCTTCCTGAAACTGAGTCCGGACAGCCTTGGAGGATACGATACATGTGAGGCCATTTATTGGCAATATAGCCAAGTAGTGAAAGCTTAAGTTCTGTCTTAAACCTTCTCAGCCCTAAGTTAATACTCTCCTGCTGATCAGCTAAAGAATTTGATAAACTACCCTGCTGAAGTGAAATTCATTGATAACGGCTTATTTTGTTGCCCTCTTCAGTTAGTGCTTACTTTTAATTCACTAGAGTAAGTTAGTTGTGGATTTAGGGTCCTATAGTAAGAAGAGGGGGAAATAACTTTTTGTGGAAGCAGCATCCAGTTATCAGTGGTTAAAAACCATTAAATGTATGGTTGCTGAAATTCTTCCTAGTGGTAAGCCTCCCATACATCATAACCATTCTTGGTAAATACTATTCTATATCATATATATAAAGCTGGAACAATCTTACTTTGTGTGTGCATGGCTGGATTTTTATTTTTCTGCCTTGACTGTGACCCAGTGTATAGTACTGGGGTTGACACCCCATCATTTGGGTACATGAATATTTAGAACTGCAGTCTTCTGGGAGACAATGTGGAGGGCAGTGGAAGGAACCTTACACTAGTGGTGAAAAGACTTTGCCATTCCAGCTGTGGGACCTTGATCCTCGTTTCTCTTGGCCTTAGAGGGAAGTAACTGAGAGAAATGATCTGCAGGTTTCATTTAAACCTTAAAGCTGGAATTCTGTTATGCCAGGTAATTGGAGATTTGTTTTCTGGTGTCTGATTACAAACCATTTTGGACATAGAAGAAAACAGCACAAATTATGTTGTTCACTGTGTTGGGATAGAAATTGAAGGCAGGAAGGCCTGCAGAGAGCCTCAGCTTAGTTTCTCAGATGGCTTGCCTCCTGTTTCCTTCAAAATAATGGAGAGAGATTTTAATCTCTATCGATTCAGCCTCTGTGGTTTCTTTCAAGAAAAAACATCATAGTGGGTGTCAAGAATCATGTGGTAATTTACAATTATTCTGCTGCATCATGTAATAGGTGTGTATTTGAGAATAATCGTTTTAGTGGTGCTCGTTTGCTGAAGTATGATTATATTCAGACAGGAGGAGCTTTGTAAGTGACAGAAACTCCAGACTTCCATGAATTTCATGTTTAAGCTCATTAATGGCAGAGGCTGTTTTTGGCATTCTGCTATCTGTGCTGTTCCTTGGCCCTTCCTCTACATGGCAGCTGTGGGAAAACCTCTGACAGGAGATAATGGTGATTTATTTTAATTTAGAGGCTAAAAAGTATTAAAAGAAATTATCTCTTTGGGAAGGAACATTTGAGGAATGTTTTAAGAATCTGAAGATGGTATGTTGGGAATTATCATACTGAAATTGGGAAGTTTCTAGTTCCAGTGGGGATAAACATATCCATTTTCTTGGCAGTGAATATGCTAATTAATATCAGAACATTCTACATTTTAGGAACAGGTACCACTTCCATTAATCTTTTCCTTCTCATAGCTATACTCAATAATTTAGTCATTAATTAGCACTCTTAGGGGTTATTGTAGGAGTCTCCTAGTTTTTCTCCCCTCTCACTTTTTTTCTAAATACAACCTTGTACTTTATCAGGTAGATCAAACCCAGCTAAGATCAGGTCACAGCCTTTAGTGGTTTCCTACTGTTTAGCAAATAGATCCCAAACACTGCTGCTTAGCACTGAAAGTCTGTGACAGTCAGGTGAGATTCCAGCCTTGTCCCCCATAACTCTCCAGCCAGTACTCTACATCCTGCTGGATTCAATATTTGCTCCAGTTGCTTGTTCTCTCTTCTTTCCTTCATAGACATCTGCCTGTGCCACTCATTATATATTGTTCTCTTCCCATCTTACAGTCAAGTCAAGCCTGACTGCTCAGGTCTTCTCAAAAGCCCTTAACTTCATTCATTCTTTCCAATTCACTTCTGTTAGAATAATCTTTACTTCCTTTAACTCTGCTGGAATCGTGAAACACACTTAAAGCATTATGATTGTTCCTTTGGGTTATTATTGTCTCCTTTATATATATTATATATATATATATCCTCTGTGTTTATATATATATATATATCCTTTATGTTTATATATAAATATATATATATTCTTTATGTTCTATCCTTTGCCTAGATTATCACTTTTGAGGACAGAGGCTATGTCTTTCTGCTGCTTTTATTTTTCCTGTGAATGGTACTTTGCACAGGGTTGGTCTTGGTAACTGCTAGGTGAATGGGCCAGTAAATGAGGGGTTTTTTTGAAACCTCTTCTCTTGCAGCTTCTTTATTTTTGCTTATTTCACTGAGTTAGAAATCTCTCACTAATGTGAATTTGGTGACTTTCATGGGATCCTGCGCCCATGTAGATGTTGTTAGTCTGCTGTCAGGCTGATAAATTGTAAACACTGGTATTCTTGTCCAGAATCTAGTTCTTGCACTGCTGATTCTCTCACATATTCTCAGACTATCCCCTCTCTAGGGCACAGCCACCCCACCCTTGGCCCATCTGCCTCTGCTCAATGAGGATGCTTCTTCCTGGAGAGCCCCTCCTCGCAATTCAAGGTCCAAATGGAATAATGATACTTTTCATGCCCAAAACCTCATTTTGCCCAATCCTTGTTTTCTTGAGCATATTCCCTCTGATTAGGTCAAATCCTGTAGTTGTTATTGATCTCCATTATTTTTATTTTTCACCTTCAAGCCCATAAGCATGCCTCATAGGATCTGCAAAATTTTCCCTAAGTTTTAAGCTGTCCTAAAGCAGACCCGTTCTACTTTTAACCTTCTCATATTCAAATGTAAATTCAAATGCATCTCTTTGCATTAGAACTAATTTACATCCAGTTCTAAATGATCCAAAAGCCAACCATATTTCTGGCCTCACTTAACTTTCTCTCGAATGGCTCCCCTTTAATTGTGTGTTAGCGCCTGTATTTGTGCAGGATCAGTTTATTAGCTGATAATTCCTCTCAGGTTGAGTTTGGTGGGTGGGATGAAAGATTGAAAGATGAGTGAATTGGGCTTTTTTCTGGTGGGGGAGATAAATACTCCATGTGTCCACATTATTTTTAGCGTCCTTTTGTGACTTCTGTATGCATATCCTTCTTTAGATATCATCATGAGAATTTGTGAAAGAATCTTGGATCAAAGCCATTATATTAGTGTGAAAATTTAATTCAACAAATATTTACATTTGAATGTCTGTTATGGGGACTGTCTGAGCTAATGGCTGGAGAGCTAAAACATAAATAAAATATAGCCTCCACCCTTATAAAAACAGAGAAAGAAGAGGCTCAGTGGACTGCAGAAAGACCATGCTATCTAAGAAAGTCTCTCTCACTGTCTTCACACTGCATGGTACACATACACAGAAAACTCTGTTACCTGTTACAGTCAAATGTTATATTCAGGCTTGACAAATGTTCTAATTTTTAGAAAGTTATTGTTGATGTTACAAGCAAATTACCAAGTTACAAAGAATTTGCAAAAAATGAAGCATATAACCACACTAATCTTTGCTTTAGCAAGTTTTTCAAGATTTTAAAGTGCCACTGTGATCATTACTATAATATCAATTAGCATGATACTGAAAATGTGCCAGGACACCTGTGATGAGAGAGGCTAGTAATAGCTACCGTTAATTAAATGCTAATTATGCATAAGTGTTTACAACCTTTCCTTCTTCAGAGCTGGCATCATCTCTGGGATGTGAGGTGTGAAATGGACTCTACTTTGAACCAGGGGAGAAGTAACTGGCCTAAGATCACTCATGTAACTGGCAAGTGGTGGAACCGGGCTTCAGACCCAGGCAGTCTGGCTCCAGAGTCTTGCTCTTAACTACTACTCTATTTCGCCTCTTAGTTACTCCAGTGACTTCACACTTTGATGTGCACAGGAGTCATCTGTGAGAGCTGCCGAGATGCTGACGCCTGGGCCCCAGTCCTACAGAGCTGGATTCAGCCCATCTGGAGCTAAACCTAGGAATCAGTATATAAATGAGCTTTTGCATGATTCTGTGGGCTGCAGCTGCACTCTGAGAAATACGCGTTGCATGTGGTGTTTCCAGGTGTTGTAATGCATATACACACACGAGGATGTGGCCCTAATCCTGTTGTCCCTCTCCACGAGGACTCCTGCTCCAGTACAGTACACTGGAACATAGTCTAGGGAAAGAGTTAGAACAATTTTTAAAAAATTTCCTTAAACTAGTTCTGTGACTTTGGCCAAATTAGCTGTATTAGGTTTACATATACAAAAAATATATTTAAATATTTATACACAAATAGAGAGAGAGGGAGAGAGAGAGATTTATTATAAATAATTGGCTTATACGATTATGGAGGCTGGTGAGTCCAAAATCTGTAGTGTGGGCCAGCAAGCTTGATACTAGAAGACCTGACAAAGTTCCAAAGCAGTCTTCTGGAGAATTCTCTCTTGCTCATGGAGGCCACTCTTTTTGTTCTATGCAGACCTTCAAATGAGTGGATGAGGGCCACTCACATTATGGAAAGCAATCTGCTTTACCCCAAATTCACAGATTTAAATGTTAATATCATCCAAAAACACCCTCCTAATTGACACAAAAAATTAGCCATCATATCACTTAATCCCTCTGGGTTCCGTAGGTTAAAATCCCCATTGGTAAAATCATCAGGGTTTGTGCTAGCTGATCTTAACTATATAACAGAGGCACCAAACAGGTGACCAATGGGACATACCTTGACAACTGATGGCTTTAGCTTGGCTCACCCAGAGTTACCCCATCTAGTGTTTTTAAACATTTGCATTACTAGTAGTTGCTAAAAAATTTCACATGAATATCTGTATTTTAGGTTTCTTTTTAAAAAAATTAGTGATCTGGCACCCTTGCATGGCCACAGTGTAGCTGAGTCACAGATGCCACCTGTTGGAGGGGTTTGCTGTCTCCCAGATCTCCACCACGCCTGCATCTCGCTTACTCTGTCCATGACATTTCTGTGAGCTTCTGAGTGCCTGTAGGCATTTGCGTTTTTGACCCTTGTCACCAGCTACCAAATGTCTGTGGCAGCTCCACCTTCCTGATTAAAAATGACAGCGGGAGAAGTAGGATCCTGACGCACATGAAAGCCTGTGCCTGGTTGGAAAACAGCTATTTCTTCATTGTGTGAGCAGCGTGGTTTATCACCCTTCCCAGGGTTGCCCTCTCTGGGCTCCTCAGATCACTACCTTATTTTGAATTAATAAAAGCGTTGCTTTTATTCTCCTGTATACTCTTTTTTGGTAGGTGATGATAGAAACTGTGAACTGGCTTCTTCAGAGATACAAAGATGAAGGAACGTTGATGTAAGAAGAGAACCTGCTAATTTTGCATGGGGTTGAATTAGTTCAATAAACAGTTTCAAATGTGAGAATTATCTTTCCTCTAGCCAGGCTGGCTTTATAGGAAAATAGAGTGGACAGTTATTTAAAGTAAGATGTCAAAGGTAACATAGCTTCGTAACTTCCCATTTGCTCTCTGAATGCTGAAATGACTTTGACCGGGACAAAGCCTTTTATTTCATAATGGGAAGGAAAGTTCAGCCTTTTATTCCATCATGAGAAAGGAAGCAGAGACCTCTGAGAGTAGCAATACACGGTCTAAATTGACACAGGAACAAAGTGGTGATATTAGATCCATATCACAAATACATTTTGATGGGGGACTAGGGAAAAGACGAAACCCAGGGGCCTTGCAGATCTGAAAATAGCAGAGGGAAAACGGATACAGTAAGGGGGAGGCTTGGAGGACCAGGATGTTCTTTACTAACAGCTTAGTATGGCTAACCCAGCCACATCCTTTTTTTTTCATGTTAACATGCATATAGTCAAGTTGTTTTTGTTTTTTTTTTTTGACAAAATATATACAAATTTTCTTCAGGGCCTTGAAAATTAATTCCATTAGTCATATGGCTTGCAAACAAGCTCTATTTTTCTGTGTTTAAAAATGTATTTCAGATGTATGGCATTGTGGTTTCTCTAAAAGTTGTTCTTCATAAAAATAATTCAGGAATGTTAGAATCTTTGTCAGTTTCTTGGCAAATGGTGTTCGATTATGTATTTATACTCCATAGGACACACAATTTTAGAAGTATTCTGGAATGTTTCCAGATTTTATTTTGGAATTCAACATTTGGGTACTCTATTAATCCCAATCAATAATAGTTTGTAATAGTCATTAATGTGTTAGCTCTAAATAGCTGCTGTATTCCATCTCATCAAGAATGTTTTCCTTTCCCAGAGTGTATATTTGAATTTTGTATACAGAGTTTTTCTCTTGATACTTGGATTCCTGTGGATAATTTGCATGAAGATTATCCAGAGAGAGAATGCATAGGTTTTAATGTCTAATGTAAGATTTTATGCTTGGGAGGCATGTGCTTGCCTCTAGATTTTCCATTCTTAGAACATTTCCTATTACTTTTTCTTTCTATTAATTTTGAACATATTAAGGCCATCATTAACTCTAACCATTTCATCTTGAATAGATTTGTAGCTTTCTTATGTTTCAATCCACCTAGTAGTTTATTTTTAAATCCCTTTTCCTTTAAATCATAGAAAAAGAAATATTATACTAAGCAAAAGTTTTATGCTTCCTATGCTGTCTTTTGGAGTAATTTTAGTAAATTACTGACTATAGCTCTGGAAGATTGCTTATTATGCCATTCTGTTAGGAACTGTAGTCTTGTTTGGCTCAGAGACAAAGTAAGCTTAGGTCCGAGGGCCATGGCGGTTAACATCTTTTTCCTTCAACCAGATAATAGATTCTATGTGAGAGGTAGTTTTGGAAATGAAACTTTAGACCTCAGAGGGTTATTTTTGATTGACAAGGATAGGTAATAATGGTGCTTTCTCTTGGCCCAAAGGCTAAGATACTTCCTGCCTCTCCATTCAGGTAACGGGTGGAAAGTAACAAGAAATACATTGTGTTTTAGAAAAATAAATAAATGGACTCGGAGGAAGACTGTGTCTGTTTAAAGTAGTAATTCTGCTATAATTAAAAACATAAATAATTTGTATTTGGGATAATAGAAGTGATTAAACCATCCTTGGAATTTACATGGCACAGTGTATAGTAAAGTTTTTCTTTCTAAATGAGAGAAAAATAAGTTGTAAAAGACTCTCTGTCCTCAGAATAGCTTGCAGATTTTGTTCTCAATGCCTTTATCTTCATTCTTGTCCTCCTTCTCCCATTAAAGATATATAGATGCAAAAGGAAAGATGGTTCACGTATGGATGGGTCAGTAGGGTATCAGTGGAAAGACCACCCATGAGCAGACTGCTGAGGCTCAGAGTTGCCATGTGCAGTTTGGGGCATTTAAAGAAGAGTGCAACACATATGGTAACACGTTTGTCTGTGTTACCACTGGACTAACCACAGGTGGATTATCCATGCTGCTTTTAAAATCTCTGGTTAGTTTTTTGCTTCAACTCACAGTTCTTCTGGACCACCCTTCTTTGTGTGCCGACTAATGCCAACTAATTTCTTATGCAGCCTTGGCCCTACAGTAGTGTTAGGATCTGGGGCAGAAGCAAACTTGGAAGAGGAGGTTGCTGCTTCAACTTGGAAATTCGAAGGGCAGGAAGCTGAGCAGGTGTTGACTCTGTGGAACCCCAGGGAGGACTTGTCCCTGCAGCCTTATGAAACCCTGCTTTTCTGTTGTGCAGGAGAGCACCATGTTATGTTAGAGGTTTTGTTCACTTTCTGCTCACTCATTGACAGCTGTCCTAAGTTTAGAAGTCACCTGGGTATCATTAGATACATGCCAGCAACTAGAATACAGTCTAACCTGAGTAATTAGACCTGAAGCTACTAGTCTGCTCAAAGATAGGAAAACCACTTTCCGTGTGGTTTGTTAATTTATTTTAGGGGTTTCTTTGGTGACTCTGATGACTTACATGTGTATTTATTACCTACTTGACAGTTAAAAAGTTGTTCAGAAAGGCTATGTCTCCCTCATGGTCCTAGATGAAAAGGTAAGAAACTTAGAGGGAAAATTACATCTTCTCTCTTGGTTTATTTTTAATATTAATAAAATGTCAAACCTCTTTAAATGCTGAATTTTATAATGCATGTGTACTTTGAATTATTTTGATATAATGCATTTGTACTTTGAAATACGTGTACTTCTGTCAATAGAGAGAAGCATGGGAAAAAAATTACATGGTCCCTCATGTAGCTCAAAGGGCCTGGTCCATCAAAGCTGGTATAGTTATCTTGGATGACTTTCAGTTTCTCCCTTTTCCTTGTAAGGCCCACTATCTTCCACATACTAATCTCTCACACCTTCCCATTGCTGATATGTGTCTGGCTGAGTAACTTCTAGTGAATGTAGCTTAAGTGTCTTTCACTTATCATTCCTGTGACATTCTGTTACCTCAAGATAACTTACAAGCCTTATTTACTTATGAGTGGATATATTGCTTTTGTGCATGACATTATGCTCTAGAATTTCTAGGCTTTGAAATTATTTTCTGTTGCTCAGGAGTCCAAAAATCAAACTGTTTTCTGTTATCTTTATCTTTTTTAACCTTCAAGTAAGTTGAATTAAGTTGGATGCACCTCTGGTCTTGGGAGAGCTTAAGCCCAAGTGGTCACATAAAATTCAGACCATGGAGGCCCCAAGAGGCCAGTCCAGACGTCCCAGCGAGGTGTATACACTGCAAAGAATGATTAGGGACCTCCTAATAATGATAATGACAAGAATAGCTATCATATTTTGGATACTTACTACGTTTTGGACTCTTCCTGACATATTATCCTAAAGCAATCAGCTGGGAAGGTAGCAATACAGTACAAACTCCTTTTCTTTGCATGGAAAGGCTGCCTGCACACCACAGGGGCGGCTTAGTTTTCCAGTTTCAGTTTCCATTCCTCACTATCAACATTACTTTGTCTGATCAGAATGGTCTATTTATGGTTCTCTATAAACACGCATGCATTTTTTTAAAAAGAACTGTTTTATTCTGATAAAATTCTCATAAACACACAATTCACCTATGTAAAGTGTACAACTCAGTCGTTTTTAGTGTATTTACAGAGTTGTGCAACCACCCACAATCATTTTTAGAACGTTCTCATCTCACCTCTCCAAGAAAATCATGCTCATTAGCAGTCGCTTCCCTTCTGCCCTCCACTCACCTTTCTGCAAGCCACTAATCTATTCTCTATTGCTATAGATTTGCCTATTCTGGACCTTTCAAATAAATAGAACCATACTGTGTATGGTCTTTTGTGACTAGCTTCTTTCACTTAGCATAATGTGTTTAAAGTTTATCCATGTTGTAGCAAGTATCAATACTTCATTTCTTTCTATTGCCAAATAATATTTTCTTGTATGAATATATCATATTTTTTATCCACTCATCAGTTGATGGAAATTTGGGTTGTTTCTAATTTGGGGCTATTATGAACATGCTGCTGTGAACATTCATATTCAAGTTTTTGTGTGGACCCAAGATTTCTCTTGTGTGTATACCTAGGAGTGGAATCGCTGGGTCATATGTTTATTCTATGTTTGACTTTTTGAGAAAGTACTAGATTGTTTTCCAAAGCAGCTGTACCATTTAATATTCTCACCAGCCACAGTGGCTTAGGGTACTAATTTCTCCACATCCTTGCCATTATTATCTTGCCTCATTATTATCTGTTTTTTGGTTATAGCCATGTGAAGTGGTATTGCATTGTGGTTTTGGTTTGGTTTCCCTGATGACTAATGATGTTGGGCATTTTTCCTTGAGCTTTCTGGTCATTTGTGTATCTTCTCTGGAGAAATTCGGGGAAAATTTATTCAGATTCTTTGCTCACATTTAAAATGGATTGTTTCTGTTACTGTGTTGTGAGAGTTCTTTATGTATTCCAGATAAACATTATATGAGTCAATATTTTCTCTCCTTTTGTGGGTTGTCATTTCACTTCTTAATGGTGAAGCACAAAAGTTTTTAATTTTAATGACATTCAACATACCTATTTTTTCTTTAGTTGCATGTGCTTCAGTTGTCATCATTAAAAAGCCATTGCCTAACCTGAGGTCATGAAGATTTACCGCTCTGTTTTCTTCTAAGAATTTTATAGTTTTAGCTCTTATATTTATGTCTTTTTTATCTATTTTGGGTTAATTTTTCTAGGGGTCCAATTTCATTCTTCTGTATATGGATATCCAGTTGTTTCAGCATATACTTTGCATTTTGAACTTTTATTTTTCCCAGAATGCTCTTCTGTTTTCTTGGCTGTTGGAATCTTTTGAGTCAGCTCACCTTCTGCTTCCTATAGGATGTCTTTCGAGCACCTTAATTAAAGCAATCTCTCTCCGTTTAACTTACCTTTTCATGGGTATGTGCCTTTTCTCTCCGCAGAGCTGGAGGTAGGGAACTATATCTTATTCTCTTTGTGACTCACAGTGTTAACTGATGCCACTGTCAAAGTCAGTGAAAGGCTGGAAGGGCAATAGGTTTTTCTTGGTTCTGTAATTATGACATTGTTCATAGTCTCAGATGTGACTGTATTTGAGATGCAGGAGGTAATCAGAGGTACCTACTTCATGGCAATACTTTGCACATTCTTATGGCCTTATTGAAAATTATGTTAAATACATTAAACATTCTATTACATACGCATTTTTAAAGAACAGCAATATTGACATTTGTATAAAACCTTAATAATTATCTAATGTTTGGTTTTTGTGTGAAAAGAATTTGAGAACAAGGTTTCTTCTTGTGAGAAATTCTGTATGTTATCATAAGTATCTAATACACTTTAATCTTAAATGATTGACAGAATAAGATGCATCTTCTGTAACAAGGTAGGTCAGTGGATATTCTGCAAATTGTTTTTGGGTTTTTTTTCTGGATTATACATTGGTGACCCTGTCATTTCCAGGGTTAATACAGAATTATCTGCCATTTGGGTAACTGGGTGAAGATATGATTTTGGGGATAAGGTTGTATTTGATGAGAAATACTGTGAGTTATTTTGCATATGTAATGTGCTCCCTTTAATGATTGACAGAATGGGACATGTCTTATGCAATGTACAGCAAATCGGTAGATATTCTACAAGATATAATTCTTTTTCTGGAGTTTATATTACTGAACCCATCCACCTTTGCAGACTTGTGAGGATAAGCTGCCTTCTGTTTTCCATGAGGTATTCCTGGGAAGGTGGCATCCAGCAGTTCTGCATTTCTGGGTGCTTTTTAATGCAATAATCTCATAGCTCTGTAATATCTAAAATATCCCCAGGTATAGCTAACACCTCTCCAAATGGTGTATAAAGGCAAAGGAGAAGGCTTCTCAACCAAAGTCTCTCAGTGACTTTCCGGGATATTGCTTAGGAAATTGAAATTGTCTTTTTGATGCTATGTTTGGTTTTCCTTTGCATTTCTTATTCTGCTGGAGGCTTCCAGAACATGGTGCAGTGTTAGTCACTGCAGATTACTCCCCTCCCTCCCCCTTCTCTGAGATGTTAGAATGGTCCGGGTGATCTGATGGCTGGTTCAGAGACAGCTGTTTTATAATTTCAGAATAAGTGGTTTAAAAGGCCATTTTACACAGAATTACCCTCAAAGTGCATATTTGAGTCCAGTATAGATTGTACTGTACATTTTCACAGGGTGTGTGCAGTGACATTTGGTACTCTGTAATAGAGATGAGAGATATCTGGTTTCTCAAGGCTGGCCTCTGAGTTAATTAGGTGGGACTGTCTTCCAGATGTGTAAGGTAGTTCCAAGCAAGTACTAACTATTTATAGCTGCTTCTCTATTGGTGCCAGAAGTAACTGTGCTCTCTCCTGAACTCCTGTGGCATCTTATCTGTCCCTTGCTGAGTGCTCTCATCACCTTTCACCCCCTGTTGTAGCTTAGCTCTAGCTATTTCCCCCTTTATCTCCCGTCTTGCTTTTCATATTGTTTGACTCCTGGTGTTTACCTAAGAGATGTGGTAATCACTGGTGTTGGGCAGCAAATATTTCAGCTCTCAGCTTTCTGGGCAGGTGATAGGATTGCACTTCCCGCCACCTCGGTTAGAGGACTCCCTTTGGCGCAGAAGTCACGCATGTCACTTTCATGGAAGCGCTTGGTAGCCGGTGTTCAACTCCTGCTTTTCCTTCCTTTACTATGATCTTTTGTTGAGATGGTGCCCCAGTCCCTGAATGACTGCCAAAACCAGAGCTCCCCTGCTGACCTGCAGAGGACATATAGCTTGAGTGAGAAATATATTTTTGATGCTTTAAGCAGCTGAGATGTTGGGTTATTTGTACATGGCATAACCTGGCCTGTTATGACAGATGCACTAAACCCGTGCTTCCAATACAGTAGTCCTTGAAATATGGCTGGTCCAGTTGAGATGTGCTATCAGTATAAAACACACACTGGATTTTGAAGATTTGGTATGCAAAAAGTATGTAAAATATCTCATTAGTAATTTAAAAATGTTCTTTACATGTTGAAATAATATTTTGGATGTATTGGGTTAAATAAAACGTATTATTAAAATTAATTTCACCTGTTTCCTTTGACATCTTAAAAAATTACACACATGGCTTGCATTATCTTTCAGACGGTATGCACTGAACCATAAGCTTATTGAAGACAGGAGCTCTGTCTGCTTCACCCTTATTTTCCCACATCTATCAGTGTCTGGGATATGAGATATGGTAGACAAGTATAAGTTTAATGAGTGTACTTGTTCCCCATTCATATTTAACCTAACACTAAAAATAATGCAATCTTCAGCATGAAGTTTATTTGTATTTTTTAGTAATCCCCTTTTAGGTCCATTAGCTAAAGAATAAAATCCCTAATTTTTTAAAACCATGAGAGTATTAAATTCTATGTTTTTAATGTATATTTATTAAGTTTTACAAATGTAACACACTATAAAAATTCTGGATTTATGATCATTAAGTATTTGTCCTGATCAAATTTTTAGTGAGGTCTCTCTTTTATGACTAGCATTTTCTTATCTTCGTAAAAATAACCAAGTAGTCCCTGTTTGTTCAGTATAATTGTGACCTTTATTTATTTGACCATGGCATCCATTTATATTATTTATTGTATTGTCCTGCCCTTTTCATGAGGCCTTGTGCTACAAGTCAGAAAGAAGAAGAAAGGGAGACACGGAGCAGCCTCAAGGACCTTCTGCAACGTCAGGTGTGGAGGACCCCTCGTGTGAGGAGACAGGGCTTTCAGTTTCTAGATGAGTGAGACAAAGCGAAATAGGCGGTGAAGGGGCCCCTGAGGCAATGACAAATCTTTAAAAGATCAAAGGTGGAGGAAATGGGAGGTAACAAAGATGCTAGAAAAAATTTTAAGCACTCAATACTTTATAGCTATTGGCATAAAAGTGTATGAAGCGGGTATTATGGAAAGACAAATGCTAAACTGTTCCATCGGGGAAGGAGGGGAGCGAGAGGTGGACCAGGGGAAGGGGAGACTGTAGAATAAGCAAAGACTTATCCACAAACCAACTTATATATGATTCCATTTGCATAAAATCGTATGTGTATGTGCATAGTAAGATGTACAACATGTCACTTACCAAAATATTAGTGATGATTCTCTTTCTGAATGGTAGCTGAATTGCAGGTGATTTTTACTTTCTTGTTATACATTTTGAATTTTTTCCCAAATGAGCACTTATCGTTTGTGTAATCAGTAAACAATCTTGCTCCAGCGTTTTTATGTTTATGAGTAACATCATGACAAAGTTTAAGGACCCAACCCAGAAGTTGTCTATATTGTTTGCATTCTATTAAAGCAACTGTCAAATTATTATAAATAAAAAAAGAGAATGAAAGAGGTGAGCAAAATAGGTGAAGAGGATTAAGATGTACAGACCTCCAGTTATATAATAAAAAAGTCATGGGGGTGTAATCTACACCATAAAGGACATGGTCAATAATATTGTGATCACTTTGTATGGGGACACATGGTTACTAGACTTATCATGGTGAACATTTTATAATTTATGCAAATGTCAAATCATTATGTAGCACACCTGAAACTAACATAATATTGTATGTTAACTATATTTCAATAAAAATGAAAAAAATCAGTGAACAGTGTTGTGAACACAAAAAAAAAAATTAGAAGGGGGAGGTAATCAGAATCAGGGAGGTAATGTACTGCTTGAACACATTCATTTCAGTAATCAGGGAATATTTTAAATGGACATATTCACAGGTGTGGTAGTCTCCTCCCTGAATTAGGTTCCAGTTGACTTCCTAACTGACAAAGGGAAATAGTTGGTTCAGCTCATGGAAACATCTTATCTGAAAGTGAACATTTCTTTGGAAAGAAAGAAAATGCTTTTGTAAGATTATAGAGGATTTGGGAATTATGCCACAAGGGCACACGCTGAATAATGTCAGTTTTCGAGGCATGCTGCCAAGTTTTGTCAAAGAAAGGCAAATATGAGGTTTGTTTTGCAATATCAGGAAAACTTGGAACTCTATTTTCTTGGAAAATCTTTCCAAGATAAATTTAGTGTGAAGGCATTCTACTTCAAAAAATTACATGTAGCAAGAGAAAAGGAAAAACAAAATGTAGCAAGATGTGAGATGAGAAAAGGAGGTTTTTCTTTCCCTTAAGAGATTGTGACCTTGTTGAATTTAATTACATGTCTGACAACCTCAGAAAACGTCTTCATAAGGTTAATTGTACTGAACCCTTGAGCAAGAGCAAAATAAAGAAATTATCCTTCACGATCTGTTCACTTTTCTCTACCTTTAAAAATGCAAAAGATAAGATCTTGTGTATGAAAAACATTCTGAATTGCTGGGGGATCTTGAGCAAGTCATTTAAACTTTCTGGGTCCCATTTTACTTGTTTATCTAATCTGGAGGATTTGGGTTGTAAAACCTGGTCTTTCTAAGATTTTATTTTTAAAAGTAAAACAAACTATTTTATTATTTGTGGCATATTTGTATACCATTTGATATATGTCAGCAAAAAAAATTTTTTTTTGACTAAGGTCAAATTCTTCTGTGGTGTGAAAAGCATTGTAGGTGACATGCTTTACAGCATTGCCTAGAACTATGACCTGTCACAAAGCCCCTTCAAGTTCTCAGCACATTTTGAAAGCCTTTGTAGGGTTGTCACTAGAGTCATGGTGATTGACAGGAAGAATCCAACCACTACAGCTTTATGTCTGTTTCTACAAGATACAGAGAAATTCAGAATATGAGATTCAGCAATATTCCCTGTTGCAGGGGCAAATGTCCCTTGCCCCCAAGCCTTCTTGGAGCCGCCCTACTGCTGGTGACTCTGCCTGCCTGGGGTGAGGGGCTGCTTAGGTTCTTCAAGAAACACAGTCTGGGTCTTTGTCAGGAGACTCCTAGCTGCTATGAGAGGCTCTTAGCCAGGAGAGTGGATGCAGATACGAACTGTGAAGCTGCATGAGATTACAAGTGCATTTTGCTCTGAGACTTTTACCTCCATCTCTTCATATCAATTTGGGAGCTGATGGGAGTCACTCCTGAAGATTTTTGAGCAACCTTTTTTTTTTTTTTAAATGGAAGTATAGTTGATTTACAATTTTGTGTTAGTTTCTGCTGTACAGCACAATGACTCAGTTATACATACACACACATATATATATTTTCCTTATATGTTTGAAGGTGAGTTCCAGGTGACTTTGAGACTGGATTGTCCCAAGTTAGGATGATACTTTAAGAAAAATTGTGCGTGGTTTATTCATTAATTCTATACTGACTGAGTGATTACTATATGCCATCTTGGCAACAACAAATATGAAAAAATAAAACAGTACAATTCAACAGAGAAAGACTAGAAGGAGATACTAATTAAGATCGGGACAGCGTCGTTGAGGAGTTGCTCTTTCCTCCTTGGTGAAAAGGAGGAAACAGCCATGAAAAGGTCTGGTGTTAGGCTCTTCCAGGCAGAAGGACTAACAAGGGAAAGGTGAGGACGAGCTTCACACATTCACAGAACAGAAGGAAGGCCAGTGTGGCCAGAGTGCCATATGTAGCGGGGAGAGTGACTGGAGTTGAGGTAGGTGTGACATCAGGCGAACCTTGTAGGGAAAGGTCTGGATTTCATCGCAAGAGCAGTAAATCACTGGCGGGTTTCAGCGAGAGAATGGTACCATCTGATTTGTACTTTTTATGGTTCCTCTGGCTGTTTGGTGGAGAATGGATGGTGAAAGAGTAGGGAGAATGGTAGGGAGCTAGTAATCCAGCAGTCCAGGTGAGAGATGATGGTGATTTAGATGAGATTTGCCACTGGGAAGGAAAGGAAAGGAATGTCATGGCCTTGGGACATATTTTAGGGGGGAGCTCTCAGGGCTTGTAAATGGACGCTTGTAGGACAATAAGAAAAAGTATAAATCAAAGATGTTTCCTGTGTTTCGGGGCTTTAATAACTGGGTGAATGGTGGTGCCACTTACTGAGGAGGGGGAGGCCTGGGGAGGGGCTGCTATTTTTGCCGTGCTAAGTTGGAGTGGCCTGACAAATATTGAAGAAGTGGTGTCAGAGAGGGCTTTTGGGCCTCAGTGGAAAGGTCTGGACAGGAGGTTTAAATTTGGGACTCACTAGCATAGACCTAAGATGAATTGTGAAGAGCTACATAAAATTGTAAACTAGTCTCATAATTTATCTTGAGTGTGTCGTACTTTCAGTCAGGAAAATAAAAAATCTCCTTTATGAAATGATATGGTAATTATTACTTATTACTTAGGCTTTTTGTAGTAGTTGATTATCAGGCAATTAGAGTAACCACTTTTATCTGATAATTAGAGTTAATTTGCAAGTGCTGATAATAGGCTGACTCACTGAATAAACAAAATACGGAGCACAATGTGTACCTCTGTGGCCACATGTGTGAAGTTCCTCTTCAGGTCTTTTTAGGCTCAGCTGCTGAATTATTGAGAGTTTAATTCGGAATTTTCATTGCTAAGTCAGTAGCTGTCATCTCTAATGGTATCGTGTACTTTGGCAGGAATGCCGACGGTGGGATTCTTATGCCTCACTCACCCTGAGGTGTTCCTTCAGAAGCTCTTTGCACTGGCAGGCCTCGCAGCTTGGAAGCAAGCTGTGGTCATAGGTGATGCTTCACCTGAATGAGTGACCACTAAATGGTCCATAGATTATCCTGAAATTTTATTGAAACCCCTGCAAAGTCAGCATTTTTATGTCCGTTTTAACAATGAGGTACCAGAAGCGTGAGGTCACGTGGCTAGTAAATGGTGGAGTCAGGACTCAGGTCTAGATCTACCTAATTCCAGATTTATTTACAGTTTTTATTTTGCCCGGCTGTTAAATGACCAAAATTGCCAGTCCCGTTTTCCCCTATCAACCCTTTTATGTCTTCCTGGCCAAACCTTCAACTAGAAGCCACCCACATTTCTCTCTTCAAAAATGCTTGACCAAGGTACACGTGCCCACCTCTGATGCTTCTGCTTTCTGTCTGTAGATTTCAGCCCCAGCTCCCCAGGCCATACCTGCCTTCTCCCAGCCATGCCCTCTGCTATACCCTAGTATTATACTAGTTAAACAGACTTAATATTCTTAACCTTTCCTTTCAACATTTCCCTACATTCTTGCTAAAACTCAGTCTTGGCTTTAGTCTAAGTTAAGTTCGTGAGCCAAATTCGTCACTAGTGGTCCCTTCGTCCACTTTCTCTGGCTCTCAGAGTGAGGAGCAGGGGTCAGCAAATTTCCTGCTTCCCACCATCACATCCAGACTGTTGTTTGTTCATTGTCTTTCAAGGACTTGTGTTTTGAGCACCTCTCGATCCCACGCTTTTTCCATCTTATATTCAACTCATACCTTGTGCTTCTTCTCACCCCATTAAGAGTCTGCTTCTGCTGTCTTCTTCTCTTTCTCCTGTCATCTTCAGGAACCTGAACACTTATCCAGTGTTTCAGTCCCTGTCCTCAGAGATCTCTTGTTTCTGAACCTGAAGCAAGTTTGTTTCTCTGACACGCTTGCTCCTTATAAGCACAGCTGCACCCCTCGTGTGAAATGATCTCAGACAGTATCAGTTGTGGTTCTGCCTCTTCTCCATCTTTTCTCCTGTTGAATCTTGGCTTTATTTTCACTGAAACAGCAACTTGCCTCTTCCCTTGCCTCCTGGTCCATGTGGACCTTTTGGTGTGCCATTTAAGCTTGGTTCTTGCTAGCTTCACGGCCTTCAGGCTCTAGTCCCCAGGCCTGTTTTACTTGCTCTGCCAATCTTCAATTCTGAGTAGGCTTCACCATCTCGATTTCTCTACTCCTGCTCTCACATCACTGCATAAAAACAAAAAGTCATAAACTCTGATTTTTTTTACAATAAGGAAAATTTATTGTAACATTTTAGCACATGGCCCCAAATCCCATGGTTAATTCAATCAGTAACTCAATAATATCTTCAGAGACCTGGGGTCTTTCCATTCTCCCTCCACCCTGTTGCTCCTATTAGGTCAGCTTCAGTGTGACTAGTTATCGTCTGCAGCACAGCTGCTGCGGTTCCAGGGGCCAGAGATAAGACTCAGCAGAAAAATTGATTCTGATTGATCTTACCACAAATATCAACCCTTCAATTAGACCTTCTCTGGCTCCACTGTGATCTCATTGCTAATTAGCTTCCAGTTGATTTCCCCACTGGGACTAGTCTGAGTCTTTTCCAATCCCAATCTTGTTAAGCCCTACCTACTGTCTCTCTCTTTTTTTTTTTTTTTTTTGATTTCAAAATTTTCTTCCATTTCTGCTCCTGTTGCCTGCACTCAGTTGTCCCACCCATTCACTCCAGTTTACCTGCCCAACAAGGGACTCTTCTTGAAGCATGATGTTGAGCTTTTTTGTTCAGCCCACCTCTAGTGGGTCCCTCAAGTTCATACTCCTTCATGTGTCATTCAAGGTCCATCATGACCTGGGCCCATCCTACATTTTCAGTCTTAAATTTCATTATTCCTGTTCATGTATCCAATGAGTCAATCAAACTGGAAACCCCTGGCCATTCCTTCAGTGCTACCCAGATTTTCCCACCTCTGTCTTTGTTCCCTTTTGCTGAAGGGGACTTCCCCTCAGCATTGCAAGTGAAATTACTACACACTTTAAGCTCTAACTCCAATGTCACTTACTGTGAAAGCTTTTCTGATCTCTCTCATTCCCAGGGGGAAATGGTAGTTTTTCTGAATTTTGAAGTTGATTATCTTAGGCCATTTTTAATTTTGTCTGATTATTTTTATATACCTCCACTATTGATTGCTCTGTAGCCCCAGTTTTCAGTATTTCCCACTAATATAACTTGAAAAGTCCTTCAAGTGCTTGGTGTTTGGTTATTTTAGTTGTTGTTTAGACTTTTTTTCTGGCCTCTGATCCTTCCAAAGCTAAAAGTATCTGTTATGTGCTTAGACGACATCCGGCTTTGGGGCCGTTTGGGACTGTACTTAATTTTGCCTGGAGAGTGCCCAAACTCTTTAGTGAAAATTGTTCCCCTGGGTATCTAGTTCTATCAATATGAGGTTGTTTGTGTCTTTTCAGTTTTAATATAGTTTTTAAGTTACGAAACAGCAAAAAAGACTTAAACAAATATCACTGAGTTAGCTTTGAGGTAGGTACCCAGTTTTTTCTAACGTCCCACAACTCTATTGATTCTACCTTTAAAATACCTATGAAATCTGTCTCCTTATCTTCATTTCCACTGCTGCTGCCTCATTCCTGACCCTCACTACGTCTCTGCCACCAGCTTCTTCCCACTGCTGTCTGTCTGTGGCAGGGTTGTCTCTACCCAACACAAAATGGTGATGCCACTCCTCTGCTTGTACACATTTTCTGACTCTCTGTTGCTTCTAGAAGTTAAATCCAAATTCACCTGTGAGACCTCAAGTTCCCTTTAGATTCCCAGTTGCTTTCCTCCGGTTCATCTCTTGCCACTTATTCAGCTATCCTGGCCATGCTGAGTATTTCACTACTCCCAGAAAAGCCTGTGATCTTCTGAGACCTGAAACATCTTCCTCATTTCTTACCCTGGCCAATTCCTATTGATCATTTAAAACCAGCTCAAATATCACCTTGTCTGTGAGGTCTTTCCTGACACTCTCAAAGAGAGTGGTTCTTTTTCTGTTTTCTTATATCATTTATTAATTCATTTATTCATTCATGTACTGAAATCCAGGTGGTAAAAAATGCTGGGGTACAATGACCTGTATGTCCTTCCAGTTGGACTGTGAGAGGCTGTGCAGGGAAATGTACAAGAAAATGAAAATACAGAGGGAATGG
Source organism: Camelus bactrianus (assembly GCF_048773025.1). NCBI lineage: Eukaryota > Metazoa > Chordata > Mammalia > Artiodactyla > Camelidae > Camelus > Camelus bactrianus. The sequence continues at coordinate 80,870,406 of NC_133543.1, read as the reverse complement.
AAGGGATCAAATTTGAGAGAACCCAATGCATTAGAAGAAACTAAGGCTTAGCTATGGTGGAATGCACAAAGTGGAAGAGAGGAGCATGCACCCCAGGTTTCTGCCTTAGTGACACAAGAGCTATGCGAACATCTATAGAGACATCTAAAGAAGAGAGCAGACCAGATGGGAAGTATGAATTCAGCTTTGAGGTGCCGCTGGGATATCTGAGTGGATGTGTCCAGCAAACAATGAGATATATGGATCAAGAGCTCAGATGAAATATACTTTGGGGAGATTCCAGCAAGTAAATGGCAGTTGATGTCTGGGAGATTTCTAAACATACCAGGTATTTGATTTATGCCTTTCTTTTGTTTCCATACCATATTGTAACATAATTATCTATTGATGTGCTTTGGTTCCCCCAGTAAGGACTCAGACTCACTTATTAAATTTCTTGTATCCTGTCACACTGCTTCTGACATAAAAATTTCATTTTAAATGTTCAAATGAGAGAATGAATATATGAGTTCACTCAGCTGTGACTTAATGATGGGTGAGAGAAGAATGCAATTAATTTATTTAACAATTTATTAAGCACCTTCTATGTACTGGGCAGTGTCCTACGCACTGGAAAGATAGTGGGGAAAGTAACAGTAGGGGGACAATAAAAAGTAAATAAACAAGATAATGTCCTATAGTAGCTAATACTATTGCATTTTTATTATGTGTCAGGCCCTATTTCAGTGTTTAACATGGATTTAAAATGTTAACCCTGACAAAATCCTGTAAGATAAGTGGTGATAAATTCTATGAAGGAAATTAAACAGGGTAATACAGTGGCAAATGACTCAGGTGGTGGGTTGGTACTTTGGTGAGAATGGTTGGAGAAGGCTCTCTGAGGTTACATTTGAGCTGAATTGTGAAGAAGTCAGCTATCAAGGGATCTGGAGGAGGGAGATTCTAGTTTAAGCAAATTAAACATTTTCTTTTATTTTCTTTTAATGCTAAAAGAATATAGACTTTTCTTAAGGATTGAGATCATGTTTGCTAGCCCTCAAATATATCACACCTCAGTCCACCTACAGTCAATCAAACCAGCAGTAGTTCTTCCTGTACGCTGTAAGGTTAGGGCAAAAGAGCTTCAATGTACATTAAGACACCTGCTTAGCTCCTGTGGGTGGGGGTTGGGGGGGTTACACCTCATTGCTAATCACTGATGTATAGTGAAGGTTATCAGGGAAATTATATGAAAACAAATGTAAAGAAATGATTCTGATTTTAAAATGGAGTTTTTGATCAAAAAGAGCAAAATCATAGAGATATGCCTGCTTTACCTGCTCACCTGCTCAGACTAAATTATTAATGAGAAAGTGCTCAAGTGCAAGCAAGTATAAGCCATCCCTTTTAAATCCATTGTTTCCTCTTCTACATAGGTATTTGGCAAATAAATCATATTGACACATAGCCATTACTCTTTGTCAATCATTTAGGGCAACCATGATGGCTAGTAGCTGGAATTCTAACTTTATTTCCCTCCCTACTCTCAGAGTTTTTGATGAGACTGTGATGACTAAAGGCCTGATACGTCTGTTCTCGAAAGGAGTCTCCGCTTTCAAAAATGAATTTATCTATAGCAATCAATAAAAGAAATCCATGTAGAAAGACCTCTCAAACTAGGGGCATGGTGAAAAATTAATACCATACTACAGAAAAGTAGCTGAGCAGGGATCTTCTGATTCAGTTTTCCTAGTTTGCAGAGGAAGAAAGGCCAAAGGTCTTTCCAAAGTCACAGCCTTGAAGTCATGGGATTCTGGGTAGCATTTCTTGGCAGACTTGTGTGTTTTCCTGGAACTTTGCATTTATAATTTTATCTAAAGATTTTGATCATTTTAAATTAAAAAGGAGGCTTTGTAATATAATTATAAATTTTAAATTCAATTATATTCTTTTGTCTTAAGGAGCAATGGCTTAATTTATTTTGGAAGTTTGTATTTAACCATGGGAAAGTAAAAACTCTTGTTATTATATTTGGCTTACCAAATTAATGAAGAAATTAATTTCTGCCTGAATTTTTATTAAAAATGACATGCTTTGACCAATAGAATTTGCACATATATTACATTAGACAGCTTGGGCTGCCATAACAAATTACTATCAACTGGGTGACTTAAATAATAGAAATTTATTTTCCTATGGTTTTGGAGACTGGAAGGCCAAGATTAAGGCACGAGTAGAGTTGGTGTCTAGTGAGAGCTCTCTATTGGGATTACAGATGGCTGCCTTCTCTCTGTAGCTCACATGGTCTTCGCTTGGTGTGTGCATATGGAGAGAGCTAATGAGTGAGCTCTCTGTGTCTTTTTTTATAAGGATGCTGATCCTCTGGGATCAGGGGCCCCCACCCCATGACCATATTTATCTTTAAATACTTCCTTAGAGGCCCTATCTCCAAATACAGCCACACTGGAGTTAGGGCTTCAGCATAGGAATTTTGGGGGGATAGAAATATTCAGTCCGTAACATAGACAGAAGTCTAAATCTGACAAAACAAAAAGACAAAGGACATTAAGTGGCCCTGTGTATTTCTGCTATCTTTTTGGGTTCTTATTTTTGCATTATTTCCACTTCCACTGATGCCTAAACACTTTCCAAAGTTAAGTGCATAGTCCCAGAGAACAGTTAGGAATTTGCTGAAGGACAGTAAAGAAGACTTTTACTTTTAACTATCTTTAAACTTCCCCCATAGAAACAAACAAACAAAAATGTCCATCAATGGATGAATGGATAAAGAAAATGTGGTATGTGTATATATATATATCCCACACAGTGGGATATTGTTCAGCCTGAAAAATAGAGAAGTCCTGGCATATGTGACAAAATGGATGAACCTAAAAGACATTATGCTAAATGAAATAAACTAGTCACTGAAGGATGAGTACTATATGATTCCACTTATATGAGGCATCTAAAATATAAAGCTGATAGAAGCAGAGAGTAGAAGGTGGCTGCCAGGGGCTGGAGGAGGGAGAAATGGGGAGTTGCTATTCACTGTGATACAGGTTTCAGTTACACAAGATGAGTAAATTCTAGAGATCTGTTGTGCAGCATTGTGTCTGTAGTTAAATGATACTATATTATGCACTTAAAAACTGTTGAAGGTAGATTTCACAGTAGGTTCTTAACACAATAATTTAAAAAACCCTTCCACATGCTTTCTAAGAAATCAATCTTCTTTTTTCCTTTTTCTGACTTCTTTCTGTCTGTTTCATCTGGTACTTGGCCAACTCTTGCCGTTTCCTGCAGTTTAATCCAAATTATGTTCCTAGAATTTTATAGGTCTCAGAAGTTTGAAGATTGCTGGCATTCTGGATAATGATCAGTTATGGGACTCTCACATATACAAACTTTAATATACACTTCATATTTTAAGTGGGCCTCACTGTTGTTTTGGTTCCTTTTGTAATATGAATATGCAGTAGCCTGAGCTGTTGAGAGAGTAGCTGTGATCCAAAGATGCGTGTTGAATGACTAGCTCAGCATAATACGAGCCAGGCTTGGAGCCTTGAATGAACTTGCTTCCATCCGAGTCAACTGGCTTCTCTTTAGAAAAAGGAGAGCCTCAACAATTTGTTGATTCAAGCATTTTAAATATTAATATTTTTCCTTTAACAGTTTTACTTGTCTGACTTTTAAAGTATGATCCTTCTCTTAGCTAAATGGCTGCTTAATTTTAAAGAGAAATATTTAAAAATTGGCTTACAAATTAACCACTTTGATAGGATAGACTTTTAGTTCATCGTTAGTGAAATATTTTCCCCCCATGTTACACCTCTGTCCATGTGAGGAGTTAGGGAGGGCAGTGGTTATTTGCATCGTGTTTATAAATGGACTTGCTAAGGCACCCCTTGCTAGAGAGAACTCCTTATTTCATTTCCATTATGATTACAACTATATAGGTGAATATATATTTTTCATTTATTTAAAATTTGCTTAGCACTTAGTTGTATCGGGTTGTTTTGAGGCTTTAAATAAGCATTTTCTGTAAAAGAGTTATTGGTGCAGAGCCTGGCATATGGAAAGGATAAAATTACATTAGTTGTTGTTTTTACCATTATTGCTAGACCCTGTGCTAGGCACTGAAGACAGAAAGAAGATAAAAGGACACTATTTCAAAGGGAATCAAAGGCTGGTATGAGGCCTGGAGGGATGTGGTTAGAATTACCATTGTTCTCTGAAAATAGAATTTTGGCTATTTTGTAGTTTGGCTCGAAAGCCATCTGCCAGCTTTTACTCCAGGACTATGCATCTAGTCTTTAAAGTAATATGCAGATCCTCAAAATGCACGCAGGATTACAGAAAGATGAATAAAGTTCATCATGACATAGCGTTAAACCCCAGCATCTTCTAGTTAAGAAGTTTGACTATACTTCACAAGTTTTTGATTTTTGTTTTATCAGTTGCATCTTCCCTACCCCTTCAGGGGAAGCATAACTGGAACATAGCTACCAGTTGTGTTTATATTAAGCTTCATCCAGTTATCAAGGCACAAATCTTGCTTTGCTGAAGAACTTTTTAGATTTGTTTTTATTAGTGTAGTGATTAAGCAGATCTGTGGAAAATGGGTACTTGCCAATTTCTTGAAAATGTAAACATGTTTTAATGTTTTGTTTCAACATGTTTTACTTTATATATTTCAGAAGTTAAAAGCATATTGCTTATTTGAAGACAAAGAAATTCTTTTTAATTACTTCATGAATTTTACATTTATCCCTTATGGTAATTTGTAGTTAGAAAAATTTGGTTATCTTAGAAACATTTGAAGCTAATTTTTCCTAGCAACTAAAATGGTAATGTTTGGATGTGTTAGAAAACCTTCAATAGTGACTGGCTCTGATTTCTAAGGAAGTAACATGCTTTAACTTCTTTGGGAATCAGAGCCAGTCGGTTAGATTTTACAAATGATCTAAGATCCACTGAAAACTTACCAATATTAAGAAAATACATTAAAAACCCATTTAAATATGGTTTACCAGATCCCCAATAAAGAGAGTATCATGTTCATAATTTCTCCCTACTAAATATCTGAATTTTTTTAACAATGGGGTTCACTCGTCTTGTTGGTTGTCTCCTGCATGGTCCATAATATTGACTTTGTTAGATTAGAAAAGTGAATTTTTGTTTCGAATTTAAGCACAAGAGAAGGCAAAAACACGTTTCTGGTGACATTGTTTGTAGCGAGAGAGAATAAGAAGTCCCAGTGAAAATTCCAGAAAAATGATTTCCTACCTAGAAAAGTTTACTGGATTAGAAATGGGCCTGTGATTGGTTCACTGGCGTCTTCTACAAAAGGGTTTGTAAATAAAATTTATAGGCTCAATTGAAAACAAAAGGATGGTGAATGGAATTTAGTCTTACTCTTCCTGCTGCATGATTTATTCCAGCTAAATTTTTTTAATACTCACTTTTATTTTGAACATTCTCTAATGAAAGTTTAATGAGTATCCATGTCTCAGATTAGCTCAGGAATTTTTGGAGGCGTTCAGAAATTCCTGAGCATACCACACCGGCCGCTGAATGCTTTGGTGAAAGGGCAAGGTAGGTTCAGAGAACCCTGGGAGGAGATGCTGACTGCGTCATCCACCGGCTGTGTAACTGAGCCCGTTTAGGAAGCTTGCTGTTTCTCAGTTTCCTCACTTGTAAGATAGGGAGCAAAAGAATCACCTCGTAGGTGATTGCTTTGAGAAGAAAGCAAAATCCATTATGTAGGGTATCTTGCAGTGTTTTGTTTTACTTGTTATCCCTGTTTATAAAAATAATTATTCTTCAAAAGTTCAATACCATCTGAAATTGACTACAGCCCACAGAATGAAGTGAATGAATAGTCCAAGGCAGGGACTGGCGAACTGTGGCCTTCTGCCTTTTTGGTAGATCTCCGTTACGTCGCAGCACAGCGCGCTCGTTCTTTTAGGTCGAGTCTGGGGCTGCTTCCGCGCCGGCGCCGCAACGCAGTTGCCACGGGGACCCAGCGGCCCATAAAGCCTGCAATATTTACCGTCCGACCTTCTACAGAAATAGTTTGCCAAACCCTGGTCTAAACTGTTGTCAGGGGATTGCTTAATTGATATTACGAAGTGTCATGGTTTGCACGAATGGAAGAACGCACTTTAAGTGAGGAGCCATGGGAGTGGACCACAGAATTACCTAGCTCTTCTCGGGGCTCACCAGCGAACTCTGAGGGTTCTCTGTGATTAGCAGTGAGGTTGCCTGGAACAGTTGGGAATAACAAATGTAGGACCCGCAGAAGGGGATTTGGACGGGACTGAAGCTCTTCTAGTGGGGACTGATACCAGATCCTACTCTACGACATCCCTCATCGACCTACAGCTATGGAAACTGTTCAGAGCTCTCATCACACAGTGTGGATTCTGTCATTCTCAGCAGGTCCTTGTGTATCATTCTAAGTTCTGAGTTGTAAGATTACCTACCACCAGGCTATCTGTCCAGAGACCCTGAACTGAGTAGATTTTGCCTTGTTATTGGAATGGATGCTTCACAGACTAAAATGGGCCAAACCAGATTACACTGTGTGTGTGCTACAAATTACCTGAAGGTTTGACACCACATTTCACTTAATTTAATAATTTTGATAAATTTAACGTCAAAATAGTTGTTGGCCCCTGAGAAGTCTCTCTTTCATTTTTTACAGTAAGTGGTATTTGGCTAATCTCAGAATCTGTTTTTTCTCCTGAATTGGTCTTTGGGGAGTTAGACAGCACAGCAATCGTTCCTAAGAGCTGTTTAGTGCTTTGAGTTTACCAAGTGCTTCCATTTACACAATTGCATTCAAATATCAGCATCACCCTACAAGTTAGAATGATCGGAATTATCCCTGTTTTACGGATGATGAAAACTTCAGTTTCTATCTAAAAAGATAAGCCACTTGCCTAAAGCTATACAGCTCTGAAGAATGAAAGAGGGACTTGAATTCATCTTCTGATTTCATATACTGTGTGTTATCTGCCATGTCATTTTGTCTGATAATCCCTTTCAGCTAAGTTTCTTGAAAAATGGATAAAATATAAAATCTCAGTAGTTTGGAAAATAAGCATCCAGAGAAGAACACATAGAGAATTTTATGTAAGAAAGTAAGATCATCTAAACTGGAGATTGCAAACAGTTGGGCCATAGGTGTCATCTGGCCTGCAGGTGTGTTTGGCTGAGTCTACACAGTATCAGCCTATACACAAGTGAGAAGATCTGGCATACTGGTCCCACATTCCTCCATGGCAATAGACTGGATTTAAACACTTTAACACTTGTCTTCTTTGGAGCAGGCATCTGCTCTCCAGTTTCCATCAATCTCTACCACTCCGTATTGTCCTCCCAGCCAAACCCACTCCAATCATCTGTAGTACCTGTCTGGCTCCTGCAGGCATTTGAGTTTGTGATCCTAATCTAGACTAGAATACTCACTTTGTAAATGGAGAAATGAGATTTGACGTAGCAAGGTAATTTGGCAACATCAAATTTGGAACTTGTTTTCCTTAGAGTTCTTTCTCTGGTGCTGGCACCACGTCCATATAATTCTTTATTATTGAAGAATAACAGAACAGCAAGGGAATAGTGATTAGTCAAGAAATGATGCACAGTCTCTAAATAAACTGATAATGTTTTAGTAAGGATCTGCTATATGTTTTAAATTCAGGACATGAGCCATATATCAAATAATTCATTATCAGACTATGGTTTGTAGGTTTTAGTTCAGAAAACATGGTCATGTAAATTGAAGGAAGCAGAAGTATGTTTCTCTTTTGTGTGTAATGGAAGCATCATCAGGCACGTGATAAATATCTCCTTTGTGAAAGACCTGCTAGGCAATAGTGTATGTTAAAGAGGGAAAAAGAGGCAATTGTAGATAATCATGAATATGTACTGAGAAACTGGAGAGAGCAATGTAGGCTGAGGCGGACCGGCACTCCATTACAAGGAGGAATATGCAGAGGTCCAGTGATTGCCAGTGATTTAAAGGAATTGATAGTCACACTTGCTCAGAGATACAAAAGGGTGTCAGGTGTACAAATAGGCTGAGTGAAGCAAAGTGTTTTTCACTTATTTTTTCTGAAGTGTAATTTCTAGGATGGATTATATAGTTTAAACCCAAGGGGATAAATTATAACCTGTTCAGTGAAACAACCAACTTTAGGGGACCTTTCAAAAAGTGACTATAATAAACAAAGAATGGCTGGCATTCTTGTTTTGAATGAATCTTTAAAATACATGAAACAAAATGTTAGATGAATACATTACCAGACAGTTATGATTGCTGTTCTTGTCATTATCCATTCATTCAATAATTATGTATGACAGTTTGCTTTGTGTAGGGCACCATACTAAGCATTGTGGATTCTTAGTGGTTGAAAACTAGTCCCTGCCTTTAGGTTGCTTTTGACCTAGTTGGGCAGTTAAGACAGGAAGGTAGGAAAATTCTATGCAAGACAAGCCTATGTGAGTTAGCGTTTGGCAGTTTAGGGAAAGAGACACCACTTCTCCTGGCTGAATCTGGGGAAAGACTTTCTGAAGGATGAGGACTAAGGACTTGCACTAGACCTTAAAGGATGAGTAGGATTTGATATACCACGGGAGTTCCCTCCAGATATATGCCCAGGAGTGGGATTGCTGGATCATATAGTAAGTCTACTTTTGGTTTTTTAAGGAATCTCCGTACTGTTTTCCATAATGGCCATACCAAACTACATTCCTACCAACAATGTAGGAGGGTTCCCTTTTCTCCACACCCTCTCCAGCATTTATTGTTGGTGGATTTTTGAATGATGGCCATTGTGACTTGTGTGAGATGATATCTCATTGTAGTTTTGGTTTGCATTTCCCTCATAATTAGTGATATTGAGCATTTTTTCATGTACCTTTTGGCCACTTGTATGTCTTCATTGGAGAATTGCTTGTTTAAGTCTTCTGCTCATTTTTGGATTGGGTTGTTTGTTTTTTGTTATTAAGTTTTATGACCTGTTTATATATTCTGGAAATTAAACCTTTGTCATTGTTTCATTTACAAATATTTTCTCCCATTCCATAGGTTGTTGTTTTGTTTTGCTTATGGTTTCCTTTGCTGTGCAAAAGCTTATATGCTTAAGTAGGTCCCATTTGTTAACTTTTGTTTTTATTTCTATTGCCTGGGTAGACTGCTCTAGGAGAACATTGCTAAGATTTATGTTAGAGAATGTTTTGCCTATGTTTTCTTCTAAGAGGTTTATCGTGTCTTGTCTTAAATTTAAGTCTTTAAACTATTTTGAGTATATTTTTGTGTATGGTGTGAGGGAGTGTGCCAACTTCATTGATGTACATGCTGCTGTCCAGTTTTCCCAACACCACTTTCTTAAGAGACTGTCTTTTCTCTATTGTATATTTTTGCCTCCTTTGTTGAAGATTAATTGACTTTAGGTCTGTGGGTTTATTTCTGGGCTCTCTATTCTTTTCCATTAATCCATATGTCTGTTTTTATGCCAATACTAATTTGAAAAAATACATGTACCTCAATGTTCATAGCAGCACTATATACAATAGCCAAGACATGGAAGCAACTTAAATGTCTATGGACAGATGACTGGATAAAGAAGTTGTGGTATATTTATATAATGAAATACTACTCAGACATAAAAAAGAATAAAATAATACCATTTGCAGCAACATGGATGTACATAGAGATTGTCATTCTAAGTGAAGTAAGCCAGAAGGAGAAGGAAAAATACCATATGATATCCCTCATACGTGGAATCTAAAAAAAAAGAAGAAAAGAGGACACTAAGGAACTCATCTACAAAACACAAATAGACTTGCAGACATAGTAAACAATCTTACGGTTACCATGTGAACGTAGGTGGAAAGGGTTATATTTGGGAGTTTGAGATTTGCAAATGTTAGCTGTTATATATAAAAATAGATAAAAAAATGCAAGTTTCTTCTGTATAGCACAGGGATCTATATTCAATATCTTGTAATAACCTTTAATGAAAAAGAATATGAAAACAAATATATGTATGTATATGCATGACTGGGACATTGTGCTGTACACCAGAAATTGACACATTGTAACTGACTATATAAATAATATAATAATAAAATAATATATAATAATATGGTAATAATAATAATAATAATAATAATAATAATAACAATAATATATAAGAAAGAAAGTATAGGTGAGATCCCCCGGGAATGGTAGGAGTTTCTTTGGAGAGGGCTAGCGGCAGGACTCAGGCCTAGCAGCAGTGAGCAGTGAGTAGGAGACCGATGGGGCTGAGGTGCATGAGCGTCCTGGCCGAGTGGAAGAGAGAGTGGGATCAGTTAGAGGATGCACGACTGTGAAGGGCCTTCACTCCCAGGCTAGAGATTTGCATTTTAAAGTTATGGTTTCTGTCATTGATCAAGGGAGGCTGGTGCCAAGATCATGGTATACATTTAAAAGTGTCTGCGAAAGGATAACTCTTGGTAGAACTTGTAAAATGTCTTTGTTAGTAGTCATAATTTAGAAAACGGCTTGCTCAGGAGAGAACCCAAACCTTCCTGTGAAGAAATAACTCCCCAGACTCTCACTTGGAGTCCACTTGCAGACTCCCCAAGGCATAACATTCGCTGTGCAGAGACCAGTGTACCACGTGAAGGGCAAATACACAGGGCAATGCCTACCAGGGAAAGCATACAGTTGGAGAATCCTGTTTTGCTAAAGGCCGTGTGAATCTGGAATGTCATTTTATTTCAGTCTCTGTATACTCCTGTGGGAGTCACCTTCTATTGGAATCCTGGTGAAGTCTCTCATGTTACAGGGCACTCGCTCAACTACCTTATTTTGAACAGCACGGCACTATTTGGGGAAGACATATTAGACTGAAATGACCTCAATCAGTGCTATTTTTATTTGCTCACAGAAGTGTGCTCACATGATGCGTGAAAAAGAGGCAAAGAAATTTAATGCAGTTTCTGTTGTTACTCCTGGAGGGATGAGTTTGCAGTGGCAGATGCTGGATATAATCTTGAACATGTCTTTTAGAGTAGATGTTTGTATTGTGGATGTCATGAATACACACCTCACAACAAAGGGAAAACAGCCCTCTAACCTAATATGACTGGGAACCCATGACTTGTAATAAAATTTCCAGTGAGGGTAGATTCAGAAAATGTTTCTCAAACAAATTAGACAGATGTGAAGATGCGATTTTTAGAAAACTGATTACTTAAAAGTTTGGATAGAAATGGAGAGTGTGGGTAAAACTGTTCCATGAAAATGACAATATTCCAAAATTAATATATAATTTTATAGCATGTGTGTTTTAAAACATGGACAATTAAATTAATCCTATCCATCAGGTTTGAGCAAGTATTTATTATGGAGGATCCTCATAAAGCAACTTAATTTTTGTTACCTGCTGTATTTTTAAACTTATTCTGTGCCCTTACTTCTTGCTCTTATTTGAAGTTTAGATACAGCCTTATGACTCTTCCAGTCACTTCCACTTCCTTCCCTAACAGCTGCTCCATTTTACATTGTGCATCAGTAATGCACGAGGGTTCCCCACCAACACTTGTTATTTCTTTCTTTATTTTGATAATAAAAAATTCTCATGGACATGAAGAGGTCTCACACAGTGGTGTTGAGTTTTGACTTGCATTTTCCTAGCGACCAATCATGTTGACCAAGATTTCATGTGCTTATTCATCATTTGTATTTCTTCCTTGGAAAAATGTGTCTTCAAGTCCTTTGCCCATTTTTAAATTGGGTTTTTTGTGTTTTCGTTGTTGAGGATCAGCATTCCTGTCTGGCCTCTGTGTGCTTATCATCTGGGTCTGGGAAGGGTACAGATGGCATACTTCAGCAGAGGAACTGAGGAGAGTCTGGTAAAGGGACTTTTCACGGAAGTGTGGCCAGGATTGAGAGACACAGATAAGGAATGTGAAACATCTGATAACCGTGTGGAGCCACTATTGCCCCTGGGCCTGGGGAATGAGGGAAGAATGGTGACAGAGAGCCTAGAGAGACCTCTATTTGCAGGAGAGGACTGCCCAGCAGGAAGGGTGAGCTGCGCAAGAGCCTCCTAACTTTCAGCCAGCAGGGAGGGAACTGGGGAAGTAACCACCCCATCTTCTCTCCCCTCCCTTGCTCGGCTGGTTCCTCCCATTGGGCAAACCTAGCTGCAAAGCCTGGTTGATGCAGTCTACAGAGGTCAGCCTCCAGGGCACAGAGCAGGATGGTGAAAGGTGCAGACTAGATCTGGGTTTGCGAAAGAAGATTTCTAGCACATCTGTGGAGTTGTCTTTTGGTCCACAGGACCTTTCATCCATCATAAAAGTGAAGCTCCTTCTCAAACCACCATTACTCCTTTGCTGCCCCAGGCTGCTTCAGCCAGCTGCTGGCCCTTTAGAGTTCTCGGGTGTGTGAATCAGTTGCTGTTCTTACTGCATCCAGGAAACACATGTTACTCTAAGTAATTCTGTTGAAGCTCTTCACCCAGCTTGCGGTGAGGGGCAAGTCCTTCCCAACCCTTCCTTCTTGCGGGGAGGATGAGACTCACAGCACACCAATAGTTTTCTCCAAATATTCTCCTTTACTTTCTAACTACCTACACTTTTATGCCCTCAATAAAGGAGAGGAGAAGAGGTAAAAGCCACAAAACTACAAGTTTTGGATAGTGTCTCAGACTTCATTCTGGAATATATCAGCTCTGCGCTAGGGACTTCAGCAGAAACAGGGGCTGAATTAGTTCAATTTTAACATCCTGTTACGAAAATCATATGCAATTCATATCCCTAAAAGTGGGCATATTTGAGTTAATGAAATATATTTTTCCAAGTCATCTCAAGTCATGGGAAATGGGGAAGATTGCTTCATATTTGGGATCAGATTTGGGGATGTAAGATATGCTTTCTTTGGAAGCTTTTTTGATATAGAAACACAAGTCAATTAGAATATCTCCTGATTCCTATGAAATTTACCTAGGTATTAATTATCCTAAAAGAACTAAAAGCTAAATTATGGAAATCATAATATTTCAAATTGGTAAGATGGGCCTAAATTAAAGTTCCTACTAGAAATATTCTTGTTCAGTTTCTGGTAGGTTCAACAGACTGTCTTACTTGGAATAAACAATTTCACATCTGATTTGTTTAAATATTTTCTGATTGTGAAGGCCTAATTTGTGAACTTCATAGACTGAGCCTTAAGCCATTTTCTTTGTCATGTGTATGATCCCTCCAAGCAGACGTGTTCTAGGAACGCATTTCCCTACCTTGTCGGAGTTGCAGTGGAGAGAAGGGTGTGCTGTCACCCGCATTCAGGAACAATGTGCCGAACTGTCATTTCTCCAAGCGTTCTCCTAATACTTGCCTCGTAGTTTTCAGGTTTTAAATGGATTTTGTGGAACTCTGAAGCTTTAATTTGTGACACATATCCATGACTTTAATAAAGTACAAAGATTAAGTTTTGTTCTTTCTGGTGAAGATGTGTTGTCATTTTGCTCTATTTTCACTTAAAATTTCAGCCTTACATATCTTTTCTAACTTCAGCCTTCTTTCTGTGATTGATGGAGTTTCATGTGCTACTATTTTAGATAAAGCCTTTCCTGTTCTCTCTCGTGAATCTCCTAAGAGCAGACCCATTTTGAGAACCAGTGGTTCTTGGAGAGTGGAAAGGGAAAGGGGCAGGGCTGGAGAGGTGGAGCACAGAGCATTTTTAGGGCAGTGAGACTGTTCTGTAGGATACTGTAAGAGTAGATGTATGACATGATGCATTTGCTAAAATCCATAGACCTATGCAACACAAGGAGTTAACCATAACATAAACTATAGATTTTAGTTTAATAATGCTGTTACCAGTATTGGTTGACATACCCCATATTAATACATGTTCCAAACTAAAGCAAGATGTCAATAACAAGGGAAACTACAGTGAGGAAGGGGAGTATATGGGAACTCTGTGAACTTTCTGTGCAATTCTTCTGTAAATCTGAAACTGCTCTAAAAAATAGTCTATTGATTAAAAATCTTCTGCCTGTGAAGATCGGTTATGTGCACAACTTTTGCAGAATCTCTTTGGTGAGCATACTCTTACAGTTAAAAGAAAAAAATAACACTCTTCTTAGAGAGAAATAATCAGTTGAACCAATCGGTAGTTATCAGAATGCAGGCTGTAGTACATCCTGTTTTTCTAACTCCTCTAATTTACTAGTAAAGCAACCCAAATTGCATGGAGGACAGGAGGACGTTGCTTTTAAGGCTGCGTAAGTGGTGTTAGGGCCCCATTAGAACACTGGAGGGGAGTCTTCAGTACGCCAGATTCTGGCAGTTTGAAAGAGTCTTGAGAGAGAGAGACAGAGAGACAGAGACAGACAGACAGACAGACAGAGACAGAGAGAGACAGACAGAGAGATAGAAAGAGAAAGAGAGAGAGAGGGAAGCAGAGGGAGGATGTGCTTTGGTCTATTATGTGAAGGAGACTCAACTGTAATATAATTTTAGTGTCGTTTTTCATGCTCACTGAATACCAAGTACCCACCCCCACTTCCTCTTTTTTCTGGTCTTGGTGTTGAAGCTCAAGTGGCAGCTGAGTGGTTTTTTCTGGTCTTCTGAGGTCAGCCTCTAATCATCAGAAGTGATAGGTAATGACTTTCCCTTCTTAACCTTCAGCAGAGCTGCGTCTGTTCACATGCCACACTGTTCCAGGTCTAAACAACGTGTAGTAGAAATGGTCCTTTGTTAATGGAGCTTGTTCTCAGCCCTGGTGACTCTTCTGATTCACACCCAAGAGAGGCCTTTCCTTGGCCCCGTGCACACTGATGTCTGTTTCAGACAAACTCCAGCAGGCCAGAAACTTGAATCTCTTCAGTGCCGTGTGTGAAGGGGCTACCTGTTTTCCGAAATTTAACTCGGTTAGATTGAATCAGGTGCATTATAGGTTTGAGGAAGCATTGCCATTCCTGACCCCCACCTGCCATGACCTCAGAGTGGAGAGAAAAACAGAAGAAAAGAGGCCTTACATTAGTCTGATGAGGTTGTGTCCCCTGCAGTGAAATTTCAGGAGCTGCAGAAGGGGCTCTTTGCCCCCCTGAAAAGCATACTGAAGGCTGGTTTCTTTAACTCTATAATGTGTTTAGTAACATTTGGATCAAGGATGATCTTGTGAGGAAGTATAAATATCTCAGTGTATTACTCTTTTCAGTCATAGTCTTTATGGCGAATGAGTTTCTGAGCTCAGATATTGATAAGGCAGATGGAGGAGAAAGTCTGAGAATTTGGTGGCCTCGTTTGAGTGGGAGATGTGGAGACTGTGAGGGACACAGGAAATGAAAACTGTGCTTGTTTATCCTGTTTTCCCTGAGAGTTTCTTTGAGAAGAGTTGAGCTGGGTGTGTGTGAATCATATAAGTGTGTGTTTGTGTATCTGTGCACGTGTGTGAGATGTACATCTATTAAAGGGTATTGAGGGAAGGTTGGGATTGGACATGGCAGCTGGGATGAGCCAGACATCTAATCTATTCTTTTTAACTAACATTCATCTTCTTAGAATGATGCTAGGGTCCCTGGAGATTTTAGGATCATGAGTACTGAGTCTGAGAGTCTTGTGTGTGTGTGTATATGTGTGTGTGTGTGTGTTTGTATGTGTGTGTGTGTGTGAGTGAAGGGAGGCAGGCAGTACACAATGAGACTTTGATAGATGTCCAGCACACCACTTTCATGAAATTACCATTTGTATTTACTTGATCTCTGGTCTGTTACAGAGCAATGTATTTATTGCCACTCAAGCTACTTCCTCCTGTCACAGTGGCCTCCTGTTTCTGCTGTAACCTAGGAAATCAGGACTGTGGATGATATCACATCAGGAAAGCTTTTATCTCCATGTGGTTTAAGCCTGACCAAGAAGTTGGCTGTATTGCACCTCCACAGACAGCTGAGACAGTGACTTCAAATGAACCTGCCTCTGTGCCCCAATTGTCCACCATTAAGACCTGCTCATTCACCCAATCCAAAGTGTACAACTCCTTCAATTCTATCTCTTCACCCTCTTACAACCTTTATCAAACAGATGACACACTCAAAGGGCTAATTAAAGAAGAGTTTACAAAGATGTGATGGGAAAGGAATCAACAAATGGTGGTGAATCACCCAGGGACCAGCAACAGAAGGAAACATTGCCACCCTGAAGCCTGAAGGGGCCAGGGGAGAGAGCGTGTTCTTGTAATCCTGGGTGAGGGGCCTCCCAGCAGGAGTTGTGGCCTTAGGTAGAAGGCAAGCACTTCAAGGCCTTGGCCTGGCGAGGGTAGAGCAGGGCAGCAATCAGTGTCCTGAAATTTCTCTCTCTGGCTGATCCCTTCATTGGCAGAACCGCAAGAGCGAGAGGACTAGGGTCCATGAAGGTGGGCTTCCTGGGACACAGAGCAGGGCAGAGAAGGGTGAAAAACGTTTTGGGAGGGGCAAATAGAAAATAGTACCACCTCAGTTTCCCCATCCATGAAGTGAAGATGTAGACTGCCAGGATTAAATATAATGATTTATATAAGCACTTAGCTCAGCACCTGCAGCATAATAAGGACCCTATAAATGTAGGCAAGTAGTAGTAGTAGTAAGATTAGGATATTTTTTACTACATTTTAGCTATACCGTCCCTGGCTGACTCTACCTGTACCCTAATAATTAACTTCCCTTTCATATTGCAACATTATTATGGAATAGACTCAAATAAGACATGTTTGTTTTGTTGCAGTCATATCTACAGGTGTGAATTTATAGCTACGTGCCTCTTTCATTTTGACAGATGGAAATGTGCAGAGTTGTAATTTAATTATAATTTCAACTGTACAGAATTCTGTAGGCAAGATGCATAGGGCATTGCAGCCCTAATGAATACCTGTAACTAAGAAATACCCAGTCTGTTTCTTTCTCAATTTATACCACAGTGCAGATTTTGGAAAGGAGCGGATGGAACATGAGCTTTAAGTTGAATGGGTAGATGTGGCTACAGAAGTTATATAGAGCCAGCACTTCCCTGTGTGTGTGTGAATCCACAGAGCCTGTGAGTCTGAGAAAGAAAGCAGATATAGATGCCTAAAATAGTGCAGCTGCAAATAACTAAAAGGTCTATTGAGTTGTTAATTATACTCTTGTTTGGAGCAAATTATTAAATGTCTGAATTCCTATTTGCGCTGTTCAATTGCCCAAAGTGTTATCTTCAATGATTTTTGACTTCCCAGAGTTGATGACAATTTTATGCAGAAAGTAGAATCTTTTTTGTGCACCCATAGTGTACCTTAGATTAAGAAAGGTGTTATCAGAACGGTTGGGGAGCGTGGTTTCAGATTTGTCCCAGTTCAGTAGGTTATAATTGCAGTGCCTTGTACCGCATAGATTATTGCTGGTGCAGAGATGTCTGCTTAGTTTGGAGTTTTAGAATTAAAAAACGAATGAGATTCCATTTAACATTAGAGATATTCCCTTCTCCACCAGGCCAATTTTAGTGAGCCCAAAGCGGACAAAGTAATGCTCCAGTAGCATTATGAACTTGTCAAAATTATTTTGACATTTAATACCCATTTGTGGGGTCTTCTGTGTGGTCATGGGGGCCTAATACTTTACATGTTGAAGGGATCAGAGAAGTCATATGGTTTAAAACTTCATTTTATGAATGGGGAAGCTGATGCCCACAGGGGCTAAGTGACTTACTCAAGGTCACAGCACCAGTGAGCCAGAGAATAACTAGCTATCACTGTACTTACTTTCAGTTTTTATTTTGGAGACTTGTATTAAAAAGAAATACTTGAATTTTCTTTTAGGCCCATATTTATGAAGTCTGAGTGTTCTAATTTGCTTATTTAATCAAAAATATTTATTAATCTTCTATTATGTGTCTATATGCCAGGAACTGTGTTATACAAATGTAA
Organism: Camelus bactrianus; assembly: GCF_048773025.1. NCBI lineage: Eukaryota > Metazoa > Chordata > Mammalia > Artiodactyla > Camelidae > Camelus > Camelus bactrianus. The sequence continues at coordinate 80,852,486 of NC_133543.1, read as the reverse complement.
AAGCAAGAACTGAGTGCTATATACATCCTCTCATTTATTTAATGGTAGGAGAACCTTGTAGTGAAGATGCCTCTAACACTGACAACAAGGGGTAGTTGAGATCAGACTCTAGAGGCATGATGGGTGATACATGAGGCTGAGTCAGTTTTGTTCTCCAAAGACGATTGGACTGAGGGAATACTAGGGTAGTACTAAGTTAGCTAGCAAGCCAATTATTAGCTTAGTTAAGCTTATTGACTTTCAGAGCCTTGAGTTTTCTATAGACCCAGCAAACTTCATTAGTAAAAATTTGAGCTTTGAAGGCAGAAAGGTGTGGTGTGGTGCTTCTGTTTACTACCTGTGTAACCAACTCACAGAGGAATAATAGCTTTCATAATAGGTTGTTTAGAGGAGAAAATGAGGTAACCTGCATAACGTATGTGACGTTCATTCCCTTTCTTCTGCATCTGTAAGTTGGGGATAATATTGCACGACTTGTCTACCATACAGGATTGCAGTTGCCGTGGATGGAAAAGGGCACTGTAAACAATGAAACATTACAGTTACACCCCTTGTAGAGGGATTTTTTTTTAAGTCTATTTAGTTACTTTAATATGTTTTCTATCGAATTTTATCATGCATACACAGAAGTACACACATAATTACTGTACAACTTCACAGATTTTCACAAAGCAAACATACTCATGTAACCAGAATCCAGATCATAAAATGCAATATCCTAGAAGACCCTGTGGCACCCTTTCCCAGTCACTGCTTCGTCACAAAGATGATTATCCTGACTTCTAACACCATAGATTAGTTTTTCCTATTTTGGAAATTTTAATAAATGGAATCTTATAAAATGTTCTCTTTTGTTTCTGACTTTTTAGCTCCCCTTATGTTTGAGAGATTGATCCATTTTGTTTTATGTAGTTGTAGTCCCTTTATTCTAATGGCTTTAGAGTATTCTGCTGTATGAATATCCCACAATTTATGTGGTATCCTTCTTTAGATGACGGACATGTGAGTTGTTTCTGATTTTTGACTTTTATGAATAGTGCTGCTTTGATCATTCTTATACATATCTTTTGAGAACATATATGTGCATTTTTGTTGTATATGTATCTTGGAGTGAATTGCTGAGTGACAAGGTGTACATATGTTTGATTTTAATAGATATGGGCAAATCATTTTCCAAAGTGATCGTACCAATTTATACTTCCACAAGCAGAATATTTCTTAACATCAGTAAAGTTCTGTTAAATCCATAGTAGGATTTTACAAAAATGCAGTTTGAATCATGTGAAAAATGGATATATGATTTTCTCATTTGTTGACATTTTTTTGTTGACGTGACTCCAGAGAGTAGGCTGAACGAGTTCAAAATGGGCACATTCCACATGAGAGTTTCTTCTTCTGCCTGGGTCCCTGAATGAGAAGACCTGCCCTTGGCCTACATGTACCCCAGTGCCTGATACATAATAAATGTGGGATGGAAGCAGGTCCTGGACTATTGGAATGCTTTGAGGGGCTACCACTAATTGGGTGCCCACTCTGTGAGAGGGCCCTTTCACAATAACCCTGCAAGATGCTATCAAATTTTACAGATAAAGAAATTGAAACTCGAAGAATAATTTGCCCGAGATCTCTCAGAACAACCTTTGTTTAAGACAGATGCTAGATAAATTGCACAGAATAATAAGAAAGTCATAAGAAAATTTTAGCAACCATTATTTTGAATTTATAATGGGAACTTTTTTTTACAATAGACATCTTAATGCAGACTTCTACTAAGATTTCCCAATTTTTTGGTCTTTATAGCTTAAAAAACAAGGAGGTAAGTTTTGCCATTTTGTGCTAACTTAGTCTATGCTGGTCCAACTAAAGAAGGAATGTTGGCCAAGGAAGGAATCTATTATGGGGAGCAGGGAAGACAGGTCTAAACAGTTCTGCATTTATGGGCAAATGAATGGATCATACAGGTGCTTCTTATAGAACCCAAGTGTGAAGACTCTTCTGGAAACTTCCACATCTTGGAGTTAGTTTCTGGAATCCTTTGTTGGTTCAATGGGTTTAGTTATAGCATGATAGAAGTGATAGCCAGAAACATACACCCTTGCTTCTAGCTTTCAGAGTCTTTACTCAACATAAGGACCTACCTATTTCACCTCATCCGCCTTCTAGTATTAGACATAATTTCCCCTGGGTACTTCCTTTGCCCAATTTATGCTTAGTATTTTTAGTTAGTGCCCACTCTGTCATCATCTGGGTGGTTTGCAGAAGAATATGTGGCCTCTGCAAATAATTTCTTACTTTGCATTCTTTATACAGACCTGTACAAATATTTCCATAGCACTTCGGAACTGGCGGTGGAGTCATTACAAAGTGTGGTTGGAAAACATTGAACTTCTAATGAGTTCAGGTATTTCTTCACAAGACCCCTTTCCACCACAGGCACACAGCTGAAGATCCTACTTAGAGAAGTCACTAAAAAGGATTTGACCTAGTCTGTGGCTTAATTTATAGGTGAGATGCTTTTCTGAAAATGAAGTGATTAATATTAGTCAGTGCGTGCATAGGACCAGAAAGTCTTGTTCTAATGTTATTAAACTATCAGAGTGTTAAACATAGGAACAAAATGTGATTTCACTGTTGTATTCCTATAAGTTAAATTAAGCTTTACAGATTATTTAAGACTTTAATGTATTATATTTAGCATTTAAAAAAAATCAAGTCTGGAAGCTAGGCCTATTTCTATAAATGTTCTGCTCAATAGCTAGCCTTTTGTGGAAACAGTAGATTTTAAACCCTTGGCTCATTTAAATTACTCCTCTTTTTGCTTTCAAGAAAGATTGAGAAGCGTTACAGGGAGGTTTAGTACATCAGTCATTCAATTTCTTGTTGGATCATTCATGTGTACCGGTGCCAGGGAACATTTAACTGATTAGACTATTCTGAATGAATTTGGCATTTGAGAGTACTCTTTGAATGACTGTCTTTGTTATTTTGAATGTATCCTACTGGTATTATTTAGTCTTGTTTCCAATATTAATTCATAAGAGACTTTGGCTAACTTATCCATTGAATGTATGTCCAAGTTAAGTCCATGATGTATATGGTTAAAGAATCTTCGTGGCTCTTGAAAGAAATTTAACAGTATTGTTTATAAAATCTAGAGTGGCAATGTTTAAATGATAACTTTAGTTAGATGATTAATTTTATAACTTTTTAAAGGTGAGAAACCTTAAATACTAAAAAGATAGATTCTTTAAAAAATTCCTAATATTTAAAACCCAAATATTTAAACATTTATCAATCTCAGTCTCATATATAAGAAATCTAAACTTACAGCATTGTTTACCAGCATAAGCACCTCCCGCATCCTTTTGTATAAGAGATTTCTTGAGAAAGAATAGATTTACCATGTCAGACCAATTATTTGAAACCTAAGTTCTGTTTCCAATTTCAGATTCTTAAAAAATGTCCGGTTTAGCCATTGAACATTAAAGTGGTTACTGCTAAATTATCTGTTGCTGCGGAACATGAAAGGAAATCATGAGGCCATTAACACATCTAGAAATAGTTCTTTCTAGCCTTCAGTTCCTAAAATAGCTTAGTGAAAATAAAATATTCAGATAAGGTAGGGTAGGGAGGTGAGCTTTTAAATTATTTTCTTTTTAAACTTTCCTTCCTTCCCCCCTCCCTCATTTCCACCCTTCCTTTATTTCTCCTTCTCCATATGTGTTAATTTAAAACTTCACATTCAAGATCTTCCTGGTGCTAAGTGATGCGAGCAGTGAAGTACACGCTTTGTCCCTGCATATGCAATGAGTGAAAAAGATGGGAAATTATAGCAAATTCACCATCAGATTTCAGAAGTTAAATTGTCCTTCTTGTACCAGGGTTTGATGTGACCTTCAGCGGAACACACCCACTCTGTTGTTGGGGAAGAAAAGTTCTCCTTGAGGGGCTGAAATGAAGAGTACACTTTATTTACATCCTGAGTGTCCTTCTAGGCTAATGCTTGACAAAGATCTTTATTTCCTTCATTCGTTTCTTTCTTCAGTACAGAATATTTGTTGACTACCCACCTATGTTAGACACTGAGCTAGTCCTGGGGTCCTGGCCACAAGATTAATGTGTTGAGGAGGAGGCAGACATTAATTAAAGACTCACACAAATCTCAGCTGACACAATGGGATGAAAAGGTGTGTGAGGCCATAAGAGTGTGTAACAGGTGTAGGAGGGCAGGGAAACCTGACACTGGTTACTTGGGCAAAAGGGGCAAAGAGAGTGGCTCCAGGCAAGTCTCCTGGTCGGGGATGGAGGTCAAGGCTAGTGGCCAGGAGAGTGGCCTATCATATAAAGCAATGCCAGAAGATGCAGGGGACTGATGGCTTCTTTTCAGCCGGACAAATGATGCACATTTCTTCAATTCAAACTGTCCCTATTCTAGTAGAAAGATGGGAACATCCACATCTGTATGACACAGCCCACATGTGTATGTAATAGCGGCTTAATAAATACCTACCAAAATAGGAGAGCTGATTGAGGCACTTAGGTTAACACTGGAAGGATGCTTAACACATTCAGAGATGATTCCTGGGTGTCTGGAAAAGAATATTTTAAACACATAAAAGAGGGAGGCAGTTTATTTCTTACCTTCAAAAGGAGCAACATGAAAGGACAGGGGTTGTTAAAAATAGGAGTGGGATGTCTGATGACAGAAAACATGAGAAAATTAAGTTAATGATGTTATGATTCAGAAGTAAGTTATTATTGTTAAGGGTGATAATGGCATTGGTTTTATGAAGATGTCCTGTTCTTTCTCCCATTAAATGTCAACGTGTGTGTGTGTGTGTGTGTGTGTGTGTGTACATGTGTATGTGCATACTTGAGGCCAAATTAAATTTTTGTAAAAGAGTGTAAGGTTGCCAGATTTAGTACATAAAATATAAGATGCTTAAATTTGAATTTCTGGTAAGCAGGTAATTTTTCATGTATGTATGTCCCAAATACCCTACAAGAGAGTCATTTTCCTCCAAGAACTTGGGGGGTAAATTGTCCATTTTCCCATATTTCAAACCACTGCCTATACACTGTTTATATTATTTATTCTCAATTCATTCCTGCCACATATATTTTCAGAATCTGAATTTTCTCTACAGTCTGGAACCTCGAGTGAATGTGTGGCACTGTGAGGACCCTTTCCTGCTGATTTATAGTTGAGACTCTGCTTCCTTGCTTCGGGCTTCTGCCTCTCCACTGTTAATATTAATTAATATTCCAAGAATGAGATTGGATCATTTGGCTGACTGTGGTGCCCTTTGGAGCACTGAAACAGAGGGCAGCCTTTGCTACAAAAGCCCCATAAAATGATTGTTGATCTGCCTTCTAAAGACTGAGCTGTGTCCCAAAGCCTCCAGCCAGTTTCATAAGGCATCTGCTGCTCCTTCTTAGGACAGTCTTTCAGGTGAGCAATGGGAACCCCTTTAGCTGTGCAATGCCCAGTAAGCAGATCACTGCGTGTGGATACCCTGAAATAGAAACAGATCAGTGAAGATAAAGATTAGAAAGTAATCTACACAAATAAAAAAAACTGTTTTCAATGGCAGGATTTTAAAATGTTCCTCAATATTGATGATGATGATTATGATGATGTTGGTGAGTTTATAAAAAGTAGAACCAGATTAGGGCCCATAGAAGTAGCTATAATATACATAACAGTCTGTTTTCTAAAGAGGGAAGTAGAAATTTAAAAACTGGGATGTTAATATGAGCATTGATGTGTCAGATGTAACACTGTCTATAAATATGTCTATAAATACTCATACCCCTATAATTTAAAGGCAACACATTATTAGAATTAATAAATGCCCCAAAGTGAGTAAATTTTTGTTTAGATGTTAGGGCATTTTGAATGAAAATTGTAGACTATCAAAGTCAGCAAGTGGTGTTAAAAATCAGCTGGGCTCTTATTTCATTGATGTGGCTTAGAAAAGAGAAACGCTTGGTCTTCAGGTCGTCTGGCTGATTAGAACCTGGTAGAGAATCCAGATGTCCATCCAAGTGTATTCTCTAGAGCTCTTCCCACTTCACTTGGCTCCATCAGTTTTGAAGTTTCCACTATGGGCCCCAAGTCTGTGCTATTGAAACTTTCATACAAGGACTTTGTTATTTGGCATATTTCACACCCAGCACAGACTATAGCCCAAAGAAATTGCATGGTGTATTAGTTTCCTGAGGCTGTTGTAACAAATAATCATAAACTTGGTAACTTAAAACAGCAAAAATTTATTTTCTCAAAGCTCTGGAAGCCAGAAGTCTGAAATCAAGGTCTCAGCAGGGCTAGACTCCCTCCAGAGGCCCTAGGGGAGAATCCATTCCTTGTCTCTTCCAGCTTCTGGTGGCCTCTGGCATTCCTTGGCTTGTGGCTGCATCACTCCAATCTCTGCCCCTGTCTTTACGTGGTGTGTGTATCTTATCCCCTTTTGCCTTTCCCTTGTAAGGATACTTGTGACGGCATTTAGCGCCCACCAGGGTAATCCAGGATAATCTCCTCATTTCAAAGTCCTTAACTTATTCACACCTGCAAAAACTGCCCTAGAAGGGAATAGCCATAAGCTCCCACAGGACTGATACCTTTGGGGGCCACCATTCTGCCGACTACACACAGTAAGGGAATAAATTTCCTTAGAAACCTAGAAACTGAACCAAAAAGTGTCCTATCCCCCTCATTTGTCTGTATTCTCTTCTGATAACCTACTAGCTATCATATTATCAAGTGGTTCTGGAGGTCAAGAACCCATACAGAATAACAGGAATTACTAGTGTCAACAGTGACAGCTAATATTCATATGTATAGTTCAATATATGTGTTAAAAATTACATGTGTTGTACCAGCAAAAGAGCCCACTGACATGAAGTTTCACCAAAATGGTGCAAAGAAAAGATTTTAATTAAACCACTTTTTCTTAAAGTAAGGAAACCATTCTATCAATGGAATGTTAGCACTCTTTTATGAGTCAGTTATGCTGATTTCATCAACACCCTAAAAAATACGTTTAGCACCTGGCTGTACTAAAGATTTCTATGACTGTTTTTTTTATCAGAAAGTTGTTTAAAGTTCAGATTCCACTCCTCATCCTCCACAACCATTGATATATCCTAATTTATTTATTATTTACACCCTAACTACCTCCAAAAAATATGAAGTGACTTATTAAAAAAAACAGGTGTATACAACTAGAAATAAAATTTCAAACCGTTATAGAGGGAGAGGGAAACACATATGCCTCCCAAACCTAGGCTAATATATTACTGAGAATGAGTACTGATACTTATTTCTAAGCTCCCTGGTAGCCAGGGTGAAAGGGGTCTCCAATAGTAAAATATAATGCTCATTATTTCAGTGTTTACTTTTACTGCTTCCCTCCTTCCTAAGCTGAGGTTGTTATACAGATGTTAGTAAACACTTCCAATCTTAGTTATTAACTCTAGAAATAAATTTAAATTTTGATTTTCAATCACAATATGCTCTTCCCAATTTTCACATGCTCTATTACATTTGATTGAATCATTCTTTGGGCCTGGTTTTGGATTTTATATAGCGATACTAAAAATCAATCCGTGACAGTAAGTGCTATGACTAAATGAGACTGTCATCATTAGCCTTTATCTGAGCATTTTACTGACATGGGTGCTTTTCCCTCAAGGTTGTTTTTCATTTCCAGCTGAATCCCATTCGTTGACTCAAGGCACCTTTTGAATAAATCTTACCTGGAGACTCTAACCGTGTCTGTGTACGATGTTTATAAATGTTATCCTGGAAGGTGGTTTGCTGTTTTATTCAACCATAGCTTAACTGAAAATGTTTTGATTTTCACTAAGAAAATCTGAGAAAGCATTCCATAGGTAGTCTGAACTTAAGAAAAATGTGGGCAGTGATTAGACCAATTACAGGCAAACAGGTCAGGAAGCTGTGAGTATGTGTGTGAGATGAGTTATTATTAAACACCAGTAAAACCAGCACAGTTGGGGATTTAAACATCTATGGGGGCTTAATGTATCCTTTTATATAGCCGAACCAAATTAAAACGGTATTTTGTATGAACATTAAGCTTTTCTTTCTTGAGGCTGAAGACTGTGGGGGATTCGGCATAATGAAATTACTAATTTTCAGCCTAGTTCACACCTACTAGTTCACATCTCTTTTGAGATCTTAATGTAATGTGTTGCCATTTGAGCACCTGAAACTGTGAAGCAGTGAACTCCACATTCTTCATGGCCACAGCTTTTGCCACTAATTCCTCTGGCCTGTTTCCACCTATACATTACTGCTTCCAGGCTGAACCAGGCAGAAGAATGTCGAGGACTGGTGTGCCACCTTTGAGGACATGCTCTGGTTTAGAAATTCTTTGGCTGTCTTAGGTGGAAAAGTTTGGATTTGAAAGAAAAGTGACATGTGTTTTAAAGGAATAGAAATTCTTCGAGTTTAACTATAATTTTTTCATTCAGAACTTTGCTCTGGCTCAAGTGTCAGACTGCTTGAGTTCAAATTCAGATCGCTCCATTTACCATCTGTGTGACCTTGGTCAAGTTATTTTTCCAGTCATCAGGTTCCTCATCCAAAAAATGGACACAATGATAAGATCACAATTTAGTGGGTTCTAAATTAGAATTAAATGTACTAACCTGTGTAAATCAGCGATTAGCACAGTGCTTGGCACATGGTAAGCTCTCAAAGGTATTAGTTCTTTTTTGTTATTTTTGTTATTTATGTTATCTTCATTATTATCATGTGGGAAAGTTTGTGCTGAATAATAAATGATACTGGGTTTTTTTTATAGAGAATATGCGATAGCATCTGTAATGAGGGCATAAACAATTCTTGCATTTCCCCAAGTGCCTAATTCATTTTAAATGAAAGATTCATGACTCAGTTCAAATGTACAAGTAGATTAGCCTTTGCAAATAATTCACTTAATATCAGATGCAACATGTGGCAATTGTTTTAAAATCTGCTCTGTGGGAGGTTGTGCAGAGAAGGTCTGTCTGTGAAAATTGCTTTCCTTTTTATTTCATCAATTCTCAAAACATAGGTTGAATGCAGGAATTTTTTTCCTACAGAGATTTTGGAACTGTACGCAGTTTTGTATAGCCATAGCCAGTGAAGTTATTCTTACTGCTTTCTCTGGCAAAGTCACTGAGTCATTTTATCTTAATGTTTCAGAACTTATTGTCTGCCTTACCCTTGGCACTTACATGTTCAGAGGTTCAGAAGAAAACAGACATCTTTTTTTCTGTTGTTCATTTGTTTTTTTAATGGAGGTCGTGAGGACTGCACCCAGGACCTTGTGCATACTAAGCATGTGCTCTACCACTGAGCTATCCCCTCCCCTAGAAGACAATATAATGAAGGAACTCTCTGATTCCCAACCCACTAGATACAGGGCAGCAAAAAATAAGTGACAAGATGCATATCCTATTCTCCTTTTATTTCATCAAATCTGAAACTTTGAGCAGACTATGGCTACCTGTTGGGCACCTTACTGCTCTTGCCTCTAAATTGATTGATCGATCTATCTTTCTAGCTAGATAGCTATCTACTTGTCTAATATATATCATTTGTTTAGGGCCACAAAAAAGCTTAACAGAATTACAAAAGCACAGTAATGTGTCATTGGAAGATGTATTTACAAGAGTGGGAAATGATAACCACTTGGCAAAAGAAATAGAGAACATTATTTCATAAAGCATAATTTCACAAAACTTTCACAATTTAAACAATCACTTGAAAAATCAGAAAGTACAATTTATTTGGCCTAAATCTAGTTCATTTGTTGAAAATCGTATTGGTTATGGTGAGCAATCAGTTAATAGCTGTTCAGAGATCACTAAGTAAGAGAGATATTGACTGTGTTTCTTGGTATGGAAATGATTTATTTCTTCAACAAATACGTGTTAAGTGGGCTAGATACTGTTTTAAACACTGGTAATACAAATGGTGAATGAAATAATCTACAGTCCAATGGGGGAGAGAGTTCCAAGTTAACAAATAAGTAAAAATATAATCACATATGTAATGCAGGTAATACAGGACGATGACGGGTGGTCACAGTGTGATGGTGGTGATGGTAACCTACCTTAACTAGTGTGCTCGGAGTATTGTGCTTGACAAATTAAGTGGTTACAGCATGTCCAAAACATTGGGCGAACATTTTGAGTACCTGTCTGAAATCACTTTTTACGGGAAAGGCGTCGCGCTTACATGTAGGTGTCTAGATATATGACTCTCTCTCTGAAAGTGACCTTATCTTCCAACTTTGCCTGACATGATCTTTTCAAGATTACAGTGAATTTTATGTGTTGGAAAACATTTATGTGAAAGGTACCATGGGCTTGACATGTAGATTAAAAACATTTAAAAAAATTTTTACTTTCAAAATTGGTACTCTGCCCCATGTAACATCTTGTAAAATAGCGACACGAATGCCACGCTCAGTGGGGAGGCAGATGCCGCTGGATGGGGACAGATGAATGGCTCCAGTTGGCAGCCGCACATTTGAAGTGCCAGCTGATCAACAGTCTTTCACTTCGAGGGTCAGGGTGGTAACAGCTAATTAATAGGAGAGCAGGCTGGAAAAAGAGTGAAAGATCGACACGTTGGTGTTACTTGTGATGTTCGCAAAAAAGCAAACCGGCTTTCTGTGAGAAAAGTGTTTTCCCGTAACTTGACAGCATTGAGAATTTGGTCACCCTGGAACTCTCTTTGATACGCTTCCCTGCAAGTCCCACACGGCTGTCTCCCTTCTAAGAACGTCTGTGTAAACGGAGACGCTCTCTGCCGCTGTAAGCACCAGAGGCTGTGGCCTAGTAGACATGTTTGAGGTCAAAGGTAGTTCTGAATTCAAATCCAGGCTGTGACTCTTTCCAGCTGTGTGCCTGGAGCTGGTTATTTCACTTCCTTCATTGACAGCTTCCTTGACTCTAAAATGGGGGAGAATAAAACCTCCCCGTTAGGGCTGTGTGAGGGTTAGTGAGACGGGCCTCGGGAAGGCGTCTGGTACAGTGCTGGGTGCTTGGTTCTGCTTAATACTTAAGGCTCAACTCTGAAAGCACTCGAGATTGTAAAGCTCAGTGTGAAGTTATTTTCATGTTGTTTCATCTGCAAGACTCATTTCCCCCACAGTGTGGTGAGAATCTTGAGGGCAGGAAACATATTCTCGCTTCTTTTCTCTCTCTCACTGCACCTTGCAGAGTCCTCAGCACCAAGTCAGCACTTAATAAATGTTTTTATTGCCACTTCTGGACTGTGTTTTGAAATGTTTCTTAAAATCAGGGACCATGAGGGGGCATGGAGTGTGGTGCTTTTCACATTGTGCTCCCACAGATTTTGGTGGAGGGTGAGGGTGAGGGAAAGAAGGTGGCATCATGTGAAATCAGCTCCTGACATTGCGATGGGGACTAGAAAATAAAGTGTGCGTATCGCTTGATAGTCTCTATGCGTGGCTGAAACTGCAAAATGTTATTATGACTAAAACCACAGTGAAATGTGTGATGCCCATTTAGCCTGTCCCAAGACACAGTGAGAATTCACCTTCTTAAAGAACAATAGTCATGGAGCCAAGACCTTGGATTCTGGCCAGTTTTAAACATCTGCTTCCTCCTGAGACAGTCTGGAATTATCTTATGAGATTCAGCCTTAGAGCTGGGCTTGGGAACAGAGGGCCTGGTTTAAATTAAATCATGGAGATGTAGGCTGGCTGACCATGTAGAGTGACAATTCCCTTATCCCACTAAATCTGCAGAGGCTGTGTTCTGTCCTATAGTGGAATTTTTCCAGACTCTCCATCAGCACTGCAGTTACCTACCATAATAAAGGATTCTGGGGAAAATCTTCCACATAGGAGGCCCTCAGTACTTATAATAAAGGAAGAGAAAAAAGATGTTCTCTTTGTATATTTCTTTGTAACCCTAAATTTCCAAGCTGATTTTTGCCATTATCCTAACATAATATAAGGATTTGGACACACCCATGCAGTATGTTGTAATTATTTTTGGCTTGTTGATTCTCAGCTCTAAGGAAATCTTTGCTTCTGGCAATAGGGACAGTTAGCAGTGTTCTTCTCTTTAATACTTTGGGAATTACATAGTTGCCCAAAAACCTAAACTCTATTCTGCAAAGTTACAACCTGGAACAGATTTTTAAGCAAGTTTAAATGTATTCTCTGAGCAACACTGGTCAGATATTCATTTATTCAACAGTAATTATTTATTTAAGTGCATACTATATACTGTTCTGGGTTGTGCTGGAGTTCAAAGATGAATGATACTCTATCTTTGCCACTTAAGACATTACAATTATTTATTATATAGACACATACCTTGAAGCAGTTGAAGAATTACTACAAGAATGATATTGTTTTTACAATAATATCTCCTTTATGTGGCATCATGAGAAGTTATGAATAGATGAATTCCCCTAATTAGCTTGATTCCATTATTCCTAGACACTGACATAATTTCTAATGATAGTACCATAAATAACAGGAATACTGAATATAATTTTCAAGACTTCTTTGTGATTCTTTTGATTTCCCATTGGGACGTATAGTCAATATTTTGTATTTTAAAGTCAACTTCATATACAACTAGGTTCATTTATTTGTTTTTTATTTTCAGGGATTGACTTATTTTTTTTCCTTTTGATTTAACTTGTTTTTTAATGATCTAAAACTTGCACATGATCCTAAAATAAAAACTATAAAGCAAGGTACATTTGGAGAAATCATTCCTGTTCACTCTCTACCCGTATTTAAAAAATAACTTTTTAAATTAATTTTAGTTTGTTTTATTTGGCTAGTTTGTTTCTTTTTGAATATATAAGCAAATATATACATATATACAAATAAAAATAAAAGACAAATATGTGAATATTCATATAGATATATATCTACTTATAAATCCCTTTCTATTCTTATACAAATATAGTAAAATAGACACACTTTTTTGGACCTTGCTCTTCTCACCTAACAATAGATCCTAAAGGTCATTTCTTTTTGCAGCTATACAGTACCATATGATGTGGTTATACAATATTTCATTCATTAGGTTGCCTGTTGAAAGACATATGGCTTGTCATATCAGGCTTGGAATAATGTTTCCCAAGTGGGAAAGGAAAAGGGCTGATTAGCTGATCTGAATGTCTATCTTGTTGGTAGTTATATTTCTCGTTGCAGACTAATACTTAATATAAATCAGGTTTGTGTGTGTGTGTGTGTATGTGAGTTTTAATATTATTTTTTCAGTTTTGGCACAACCTTGAGGAAAACAGCAGAGCCCTAGACTTTTGCACCTAGTGCAACTAAAGCTGCCAAGACATAATCCCTCATGAAGAATTAATCATGAGTGGTCTGGGAAACTCCTATGTAAATGTTAAGAACCCAGTAAAAAAAAAGAGTGTTTGTGGGGTGGTAATTATCACTTAGGACTTTTCTGAAAATCTGAAAAATGCTAGATTATAAATTTTCAAAATAGTGATTAATAATATATTTAGATGACTTGTTTTGGAGGCTTTGGACCAAAAGTTTTGTTCAAATTGAAAATAAGGTAGAATTTATATTTGTAAAGGGGTTATTTGTTGTTCTTTATAGGCTTGGTTTACAAGGCTGGCATTAGGGTCTTTTTAAAAAATATTTTCTGGGCACTATGTCTGAGATCTTGGTGGAGGTGATCAGATGGGTCATGTTGTGTGTATTGGTTTCATGGACTCATGCAGTTTTGCCACAGTGTCTTCTTGGGCATGAAGTATATGCCTGTGAACAGAGTTCCATGAACAGATAAATTTGAAAAGTGCTGGCTTAGACAAGTTTTTTAACAGCAAGATTTCTCAGGGCCTTTAATAACTAGTGTACACATGACTTCTGCTTTTCATAGACTTGTTTCTTTGTGTAGCCTGTTTTTCATGGAGCACATTTTAGGAAAGTTGGATGTAATGGTTAAGCTTCTTATAATTAAGGATGATTTAGAGAGTGAGTAGGAGGGAGAGAGAGAATGAATTGAACAGGGTACTGCCATTCCTGTGTTCCAGGGGCTGAGACCATGACTCAGGTGTTAGTGATGAACCTATCCTGGTTTGAAGGCAGATCTTCAGATTGTACATCATATGGGAAGATTTGAAGAAATAAGAAGTCTGGAAAGAGTTTAGTAATTGTCTTCAAAATATCAGTTGCCATGTCTAATGCAAGATTTTCCCAGCCTCCCTGGGAATTTTATTTTAAGAGTAAAAAATTTTCTAGGCCATGTATGATTTCAATAGGAATGGGATTGGGATTGTCACTCCATTTCCCCTTTCTGGATGGAATTTTAGATGAATGTACGGACATCAGAGGGTGGTTCCTTTGCTTCAGATGCCTTGTAATCAACACCCTGATAGGAGGATTTATCCTGTTTTCAATTTAGAAGAAATAAGGAATTATTTTTACCTTTCAGTTACTTTTTCACTCTAGTATTTCCCATCCCCTTGTTTTTTTTCTCCTGACCACAGTAAAACTAGATATCCTTTATGTGACAGTGAAAGAGAGGCCAAGTCATTTTTTCTACACAAACCTTCTGAACCTCACATTGCTGTTGACCTTTTTCTATTCAGGGAGAAGAACATTAATTGCCTGCTTTCTCACCAAGTTCTTTAGCTTCTGATGCTCAGAGCTGTTATAAAAGCAAATTTGAAATTTTGTGGAATTACTTTCCTTGACTGAGGTGACAGGTTTCTAATGTGGCTTCTATCTGACCTGTTCACACAAACTGTTTCCTCTTGGAACTTCCTTTTTCTTTTCATAGAACACACATTTTAAGTCTATTTAAAGAGATTTCAAACAAACAGATGATGATTTTCAAACATTCTGAAATTGAGTACAGTTGGATTCAGATGAATTGAATAAATAAATGAATGACAATTCTTAATTTGGTATATTTACAACATCTAAATGAAGGGGTGACTATGTTTACTTCATTATTCTCAGCATGCTTGTGAATTTTAGCTGGTGTTTGAGAATTCTCTGATGCTGAGACTAAGAGTAATTCATCTTCCTAAAGACAAAAAGTCTTTCCGGCTTTTTGTTCCTGTCTGGCTTTTCTGATGGTTCTCACAACTTAATTATTTTTGATATATCCTACTGCTTACTTTATTTCATTGTATAGGTCCAACACTAGAAAGTCAGATTGGCTTTTGTCTGTCTTACCAAGCTTAGAAAACATAATTGTTTTAGAGTGTGATTTAAAGATTTTCACAAACACAGGGCAACTTTTCTACTACATAACATCATTAGAAATTATATTTTTCTTGTATTGAGGATGAGAATCACATTCTGTTTGGGATCTGAATTGCTTTGGTGTCAGGCAAAGTTCATGACTGTACCTTTGAGGAACAACCAGAGCACAGGCAAAGGCGTGTTTTAGACAACTGATAGAGGAATATACTCTGTGGGATGACGGCCACACTTGGCTTCACCAAATGGAGACTTGGGAACCCTTTGCCAAGGGTAGGCTAGTGGAAGCCCTCTGCAGCCAGTTCTGGGTGGTGGTCATTCTTTCAGCCACGCCCCTTTCTCACTTGCTTTTGTTGTGTTGGGGATAGTGCTGTCCTCTCACTCTATCCTCCAAAGTTCTGGACCCCAGAAGCACTAATAACTAAAAGGCTTTCCTCAAATTGAAGGAAGGAGGATGAAAGAAGTTTAGGAAGCAGACAAAGCAATCATGGAGTTTTTAATAGCCTTCCTTTCTTTGTATGGGATTGATGTGGTTTTTGGATGTACATGTACAAATACAACAGACTACAATCATATGTTGGTAAATGGTAGTAGTTGCCGGGTATTGGGTGCTGACCATGTGCCTGACACAGTGTAACTGCTTTAATTCATTATTGCAGTGAATTTCCTTAACTGCTCTATGAGATAAGTGCATTGTTACTCTTAACTGCAGCTTAAAGAGTTTAGTGGAGCAACTTTGCCCATGTTTAGAGTTAATGTATCTCAGAGGCAGAATTCTAAAGAAAGCATTTTCTACTCCATTTTTTTCTGCTTTGACAAAGGAGGCAGGGTAGGTGTCCATACCTGAACTAGTGAGTGTTGTAACAGGGAACATATACTTCATGTGTTTAGAGGGCACATGGGTTTGCCAAAGATGTCCTCTTTTGCTTCATTTTACATTTTATTCAGAATTGGTAAGCTTAATTAAAATATCATTTTCTTAATAGGGTCCCCTAGAAATGTTTAAACAAAATCCTGTACATCATACCTTAGTTGCTTTAGTCATGCAATGTTAAATATTTTTTTACTTTTTGTGATTGCATCATTGCTTAATTTTTTAAAATATGACCTGGTTTTAACATGGTGAACCAATAGATTGATTTTTGGATTGGGTCATCTTCTGGGTTGTGGTTATCAGAATTTTTTGAGTAAGTGAGTATTTAGTTTAAAGCAACATTTTCAGTATTTTAATTGGTTGTTTGAAAATTATGATGTCTATTAAGAAATATAAGCAATGTTAAAGAAAGGGATGAAATTTTATATTTATTAATTATAAAAATTAATGATTTAGTGGTACATTATCTCTTCTTGCACATCACTTTTGGTTTTATATTATTATTATTTATATGCTTGTTTCTCTCTGTTGAATTGGAGGCTCTTAGAGTTTTGTTTTTTTTCATTTCATAGGCCCTCCGTAAATATTTGTGTCACAAATGATTGAATATTTCACTTATTATTAAGTTTGTGCTTCTCATTGTGTAGGGTGACAACCAGAAACGGATAATTACTGTATCAAAGATAAATCTGAGCACACAATCTCATAGGATTGTTATGTAAGGCTGGTACCTGTGGACTTAGGTTATCTTTCATTCTCTGGGCATGTGCAGTGAATCTGTAAAAATTAGTGGACGTGAAGCTTATTTCTGCATATGTGTTTAGAGAGACATAAAATACTGATTCTCCTCCTTGGAAAAAAAGTTAATGACTAAAGTTTCCTTGTGATCTCTATGACAGGTTTATCATATATGTCTCAAAAAACTAATCATTTTCTAAGAACAAATCTGTCTGTGTGCTAGCAGACTGTGAAAACCTATCAGTTGCCTTTCTTTTCTCTCTTTTTTTTAAATACCAAAAGCCAAAAGAAGTCAGCCTTTAAATATTTGGACATTTTTCTCTGAGATATGGCTGTACTAGGCAAACACACTGGCATTAACATCTCTAAAGCAGGCTCCAAATAAATGAGATTTTAAAAAATCAAACTCCTTCCAATCCCTATGCTAATTGTCATTTTAATTAAAGCTGCTTTGTGTCATCAGTGGCAGGAGATTGCCCCAGAAAGATAAAGTAAGATGGGGTCTGTCTGTGGCTTTCATGAAGGCAAAGGAGAGCGAGAGAAATCAAATGGCCAGATGAATTTGCCATTATATTAAAATAAATAATTTGCTAAGCATCAAGTGAACCACATTATTTGTTGATTAACATCCTTTCCTTTAGATTATTGCATTTCCTAATCTATCTTATGGGTGGATTTCCTGGTTTGGGGGCTTAAACATGTGTATGCTAGACTCTTCTAACACAGACTGTTTCATGGAGATAAAAGAATCTGGGAACGGAAATCACTTTTTTCAGTGGCTTTTGATTTGAAAATTTATTTATTCAGGTTACCACAAGGTTGTGAGATCAAATAAGAACATACTTGAAAGAACTTTGCTAAATGTAAAATATTACTCGTTATCATGAATTATTATTATCTGGACAACAAAGTAAAATCCCTGTGTTTACTCAGCCCCTCCTTCTGACCTATATTGCTCTGTTAGGAAACTGGGACTTGTCTTTGGAGCATTGGTTTAAAAGCTAAGAACTGGGACTTGGAGTTTGCTGCTCAAGGATCCTAGCCCAAGTGTCCTAAACTTTACAAAGCCAAATCAACGTAGGGGCATCAGGCAGCTTGCAAAGAACAGTGTCATCATTCCTCTCAGCTCCCGGCCAGGCTGAAATGTGTTTTATTGTAGAATAGGTAAAATTTGATTCTTGCTAATGGAGAACAAAAGAATAATTTTGATGATGAAGACAAACCTAGAATCTGAACGTCAAAGATAAAATGCAATCAGAGAAGCTCTGAAGACTATTAGGTGCACTCAGTATACAGAGGTAGGACTAGCATGAGCATCTTTCTAAGGCCTTATCTTAATTAGACCCAGTTATCTGAAATAATTTGATGAATGCAGGTTCTCCCCATAAAGGCTCTCATTCCTTGCTGCAAGGAGAGCCACATTTTCCAAAAAATTGTCCCTTCACTGAATGGAACCCAGACAGAGGGACCTGGAACTAACTGGCTTCAAGGGGGTGCCATGTGAGAATACTGAGAAGATGGAGATTTGGGGAGATCAGGTGTTCTCAGATGAGACAGATTTTACTCATACTGTTTTCTCATAGGAGCCAGTACAATGTGAGTCCTTTGAGGACAGCATCCAGGGTTCTGTATTTCCATCATGCACACCCACACTTCACATATTTACAACATACATGTGGTTGAGTGAATACCCTTATCCTCACACTACCAAAATCTATAACTCTTTATCCAACCTTATCTTGTTTACCTCTGTGCAGCACTGAAAATCACCCATCTCTCCTCCTGTTTGACACTCTCCTCAACTTCCCTGCTTCTCCTTTTACATGCTTTATTGCTACTTCTTCTATCTTTCTAAGTCCCAGTCCCCACCCCCTCGTGGCTATTTCCTGTGGTTCTGTTCCCAGTCATCTTCTTTATATTCTTTGGCTGGCTGGCTGTTTATTAAATCACTTGGGAGCCTCCTCTCCCTGCCCCCCGACGTCCGTCCCATAACATTGTGTGTGTGGGGAGTACACTCCTCTGAAATGTTTGCAAGTAAGTTACGGACTTAATGTCCCCTTATACCTCAGTGTGTATTTCTAAAAACAAGGACATTCTCTTATATAACCACAGGACAACTACCAAATCAAAATATTAACATTATCACTACTATTATCTAACCTAAAGATTTCATTCAAATTTTGCCAATTATTCCATTAGCGTCCTTTATAGCAAAGAGGGAAAACCCCAATTTTTGTGGTCTAGGAATTCAGTCCAGGATCACAAATTGCATTTTGCTCTCATTTTCTGTGGTCTTTTTAAATTCAGGGCAGTTCTTCAGTATTTCTTTGTTTTTCATGACCTTGACATTTTTGAAGTGTACAGGCCAGTTATTTTGGGTTCGTCTGATGTTTCCTAATGATCAGATTTAGATTATATATTTTTGGCAGGAATACCACAGAAATGATGTTATGCCCTATTTAATGTCTCATATCAGGGGCACATGGTATCTACTTGTGCTATTATTTGTGGTCACTTAGTTAATGAGGTGTCTCTTATATATCTGAGGTGTCTGTAAAATTATTCTTTTCCTCTTATAATTAATAACTTTCATGGGGAGATACTTTGAGACTTATGAAAATAAGTACAACCATTATGGATAACGAAGGTCAGATTTCTCATTGTTGGAGAAGGAAATTAGAAATACAGAAAGGTAGAAGCCCAAAATGAACCCACGTGGTACTGGATTGGGATTGGAGATATCAATATGAACTCATAGTTTTTATATCTATATAGATGTCTGCCTGTCTGTCTGTCTGTCTGTCTATCTGTCTATCTATCCATCCATCCGTCCTCCTAGCTCTATCTACTTCAAAGATGAAGAAGCAATGGTAACTTAGTAACAATGAGCACAATTGGTATCATACCTTGTTTTCTAAACACCATTCTTCAGTGAAAATCAACTGAATATTTTTCCTTGCTGGGGCAGGAAAAGAACAAGGTAAGCCTGGAACAGCTTGTTTGGCCAGAAAATAAGGCAGTGAGCAAAGAATGATGGAGGCATGTCAGAAGGACTCAGGAGCTAGCTTGAAGCGCTAACTCTGCACTGAACATAAAAATAAATGGTAGGAACAGATAGAATAAAATAAGAATTTACAAGTCCATATGCAAATAAATAAGAAAGGAAAGTTATTTTTTATAATAGAATTCCAACAAATAAATGTAAAAGGAATGACTGAATGAAAATTATCCTTTGTCGGTTACTATAGTAATGGTTGTTTGAGGCAAGACCCTTCAGTGGATTCCTTTCACTTTTAATAATGTTAGATTTGCTCTTTCTGATTCCTTCTCACCCAGTCGTTCAGTACACAGCTTTCAGCATGCAATTATGTCAGATCTGTTCTTAAGCTGGTCTTCCCTCTGCCCATCCTGCCATGTGCCTGAGCATCTAAGTTCCGGAAATACTCTGCTTTTCCAGTATTGGATTAATATCTTATCCCATTTGTTCAGATTCTTTAAATTTTCCAAGGAAACATTTAGCTTATTTTATATCAGTTTATAGCAAGATGAGAATTAGAGAAATTCCCTGGATCATCTTTCCCTTTCAGCTAATATGAGTGCATTTTCAAACATGCTGTTGGTAAAATCCAGATAGCTAAGAGACAGATAGCTAGCTGTCTGGGAAACAGATAAAAGGGAATCTGTTGAGGGTTAATAAGATTTTGGAGCCTCCTCTTTGATCATAGGATAAATTGGTAGCTAATTTCTTCTTCTGCCTTGGAGAAAAGTGTTGAGAATTGACCTAAGTTGATGGTCATGCAAAGCCCTTAGGTTTTTGTTCTGTTTTATTTGTTTCGCTTTTTGTCCCTCCCCACCCCCGCCTTTGGTTCATCATTCAGAAGAGATTTGAGGTGGGTGAGTATTATCTACTACCCTGGGCTTTGCTACTATATTATAATAAAAGCAAGTCTCTGACTAAATACTGCTGCACACAGAAGCATTTATTATGATTAAGTAAATACTTAATAGCTTATTTATATAGCTTATTTTAGAACTTGTTAAGTAGTCCCAGTTTTGTTATCTTGCATAAAGGTTCCTTCAAGGCAGACAGGGCAACAACCAGAGACTGAATTCTGTTAACCTGTATCACAACTATCAGGCAACCCCAACTATTTTTAAACCAACAGATAGAAGTAGGGCCATTTAGATATCAAACCTCAAGTCCACCTCCATGAGCCGAGCCTTTCTGGATCCTTATGTTCCTTTCACACTAGAATGGAGAGTGTCTCTAAAGTATGTTTACTACTCTACATATTCTTGACTATCTTTAATTTTGCTTATGAGAGTCCATTTCTAGATTCTTCACATTAATTAATAAGCCACTAGTTTCACCAATTAAAATACTTGCTAACATTTATTGTACTGATGATCAAAGCCTTAGGTGTTGATATGGATAATGGAAGTAATTACACTATAATAAAAATATGGAGAATGGAAGTACTTGTGGTGGTTGCTTCTGGAGTGTCGCTTCCCTGAATGTGGAGTCTTGTTTAGGGCAACCTACTGTCCCCAGAGTTAAACACTGAACTAACTATAATGCACACAATATCACACTGTCCATGTTAAAGTTTTAAAAAGTAAATTATACAAGTTGTAATGAAATTGGGGAAGGAGGTGATGGTCTAAGCATCAGGATGTACCTAGGAATCCCAGTTCCAAGAGGTTCTTGATGGACACAAAGTCTGTGATCAAATGCATTGGGAAAACACTACATCCTATAGTGCCATCTTGGAAACTAAAAATACACATTAGCTATTTAGAGGTCAAGGTCCTATGGTAAAGGAACCTGCCTAGCTTTGACCCTTCATTTCCCAAACTTAGCTGACCACAGGGTCCTTTTTTTCATTGCACTTTTGAAATTAATTTTCCTTGGGACATTCCTTAAAAAACACTACTTTAGAGATTATAGGAGAAGCTTTCTTAACCAACATCCACTTAACAGACACTCAGCATTCTCTTCCTAAAACTTGGGATTAAGTCTTTTCTTTAACATGAGTTGTATGTTACAAAGAGTCAATTGAGTTTTTTCCAAAACGTGTTTATTCCATTTGTACTTGTAATTAAAATTGCATAACTTAATTAAATATTACATAATCCTGTGACTTGTGAGTGTAAATATAAAGAGTTATTGTTTCTCTGAAAAATAAATCGAATGCTTTGGAAAGACACAGTCAGGGAGAATTGCTGAAAGTATTGTTAACTTAGGTGCAAGCAGGGAAACTATAAAAGACTTGAGAAAAAAATAATAAAATGTAGATTGCTTTGCAGTTTCTTTTAAGTTACTGATGCATTTTAAAGAAACTGCAATGTATCGTTACTCAAGAAAGATTAACTGCGTAACTTGAATTAGTGAGCCATTCTCAAAGCCTTATATTTAAATAAAATATCTAAGTACATATATACCAATTTTTACTATGCTTTCACTGAATTTTTTGAGTGTCAGATAAAAGGGCTTGTGTTCTAGCGAGAGAGAATTGAAGAGGAGGCATATATATATGTATATATTTTTGTTGTTGTTGAAGTATAGTCAGTTTACAATGTGTCAATTTTTGGTGTACAGCATAATGCTTCAGTCATACATGAACATACACATATTTGTTTTCATATTCTTTTCCACCGTAAGATGCTACAAGATACTGAATAGAAAGGGAAGTGTATATACATACACTCCATGGTATGTTTTAAATATTCAACACATATTTTTGTTCATATCTCTCGAGCCAGGCTCAGTTGTCTTTAGAACATACCCCCACCCCTTGACTTCTGCCTTTGTGTTTTTGGCTTTGTTATAAGTCCATTGAATTGCTTACTGCCCATAATGCTGTTAAAATTTTAATTTTTCTCTGGGAGTATTCCATACATACATATGTATGCATCCTTTTGAGTCTAGTCTTCTGTTTTTGGTTTTGTGGCTGGGAGCAAATTTTATTTATTTTGAATGTATTTTTTTCTGTATTACTTTGTAGTAAAAGTTCTTGAAGAATGTGCAGCAAACAACGTTTGATTTCTAACTGGGTTCTCTTAGACCATGGCAGCCTACAATTTAAGGTTAAGGTTATGTTGCTATTTAAGTCTTTTTAGGATCTGTACACATATGTGCTATGTAAATAAAACAATTATTTTATTGTGGAGCGGTTGTTTCTTTTGAAATGAATAGTTCAACATCATTTCTCAGGTTTATTTAAGACTGTACTTGTACATAGATCTGTACTTTATAAAAGTGATGTGATGAAGCAAGGAAATGCTTTTGTTATGTATAAAACAGAACAAAAAGAGAAAATATTGCCTGATCCTTTAGTTAAAGACAAAAAAAAAAAAAAGAGTCAGACAGATTTGGAATTCACTTAATTTTTATTTTATGTTTTTTTTCCCCCACAAATACCAGAAGCAGAGCCATAAGACAGCAATTTGTCAAACTACATATTAAGCTGGTATTTGAATATGAAAAGGATTTTTCCACGCAGGGCAATATTGCTTTTTTGAAACATTGAAAGCCCTTCTGTTAGGGCAGTGATTGAATGAATGCTTTAAAAAAAAAAACCCAATGTACTTCATTTTGATAGATCCTTTGTACACTTTGTTGGAGGGTAACCAGGTCAGGATGTAGGATGAAGGGGGAAGGTGAAATTGAATAGGCGCAAAGGCATAGCTCTTCACTCTCAAGAAGAGAACTAGTTGGCACAAATGTTTTTGGGATCTGCTTGTAGTTTTAGATTCAACATGGAAACATATTATTCTCAATTCTAGTGACCTATCTGCCTATACTTTATGCTAAGCAGTATGGAATATTTGCTATCAACGCTTATAGATTTTTTAGGAAGCCTTCTTGATGATGTGTTGAAATCTTATTCTTACAGTTAGAGCCGTAATTTTCTACCAAACCCCTTGTGGAACTGATACATAATTTATTTCTCAGGATTTGTTATTATAGCGGCCATGGAATCTTTTCTTGTTTCTTGCTGTACTTATACGCACTGTTTTCTTTATTTTCTAAGTCTTGTGAAGGAAGGATGACTTCTTTTTTTGTGCTATTCTAATTGAACTCTTGAACTTCTTTCTTGGGGGATTTTCATGGTTCTGACCATTTGCCATGGTTATCTGATTATTTTTGTTCCCTTAGGGTCAACTTACAGGATCAGAATGTACCATGTTCAGAAATTTGGGGAGCTTTTATTATGTTAAGAAGAGTAGATATTTTAAATGTGTAATCATATCACTCATTCACTCATTCAGTAAACATCTGTGGGTCCGGTAACAGCTAAGAACTAGAGATATTAAGATAAATGAGAGAACTTTCTGTAAGTTTGCTCAATATTCCTTCTTCAGTTGCTACTGTCTCAAAATGGTGCACTATATAAATATGTAATTGAAATGAACACCCTAAATTATTTGTTAGAATGGGCGAACATATCTCTTGGTCCACATGAAAAATGTGAGGGTGATATTACGATTGGAGTTAGGGAATAGAACAATAAGTTGTGTCCTAAATAGTACTCAGTACCCAAATCCAAGAGTAATATCTGCAGTAATATTTCTTTCAGGTGTAGCTCCTTTTTTGAATCTTATTTTGTAGTAGAAGCCATAAAACATGCTGAGGTTCCCAGCATAAGGGGATGGCCGAGGAATGTAGGGGAAAATGTAGGCAAAAATGGGACATGATTTTCATCAGGTGAGCATTGGGTTCACTTGAAAAATTGGCCTTTGGGCTTCATGTTTTGGGCAATCAGCACAGCGATACCTTTCAGTGATTATTTCACAGGAGTTAGTATTTGCAGCTTTTGCTGTTTTAGAGAATACAGCCATTGAAATAGTATGACGTGGTGCTGAAAGCAATGGAATCAGGGAAAGGAGGCCTCTTTCCAGCTTTGCCCTCAGGCCTGTCGTTGGTCTTCCTTGTGCTGGTGGAGAAAGAAGAGATGCAGAGAGCAACCTAGCGCCCGCAGTGCGTCCAGAGTCCCGCTCCCCAGGGGATGGAATTTCAGCTTCTGCACAGGATCTGAGGAGTCTGATAAGCCTTCCTGTGAACTGCTTTCTTTTGCCAGCTTATGAAGGGCTGTCCCCATTCAGGCCCAGAAGAATGAGGCAAATGTTGCACAGCTTTCATTTTGTGGGCTCCGCGATGAGTGGTGGGAAAACATGTTCCCATACGTTTTAAGTTATCTAGGCAACGAGTAGGACAAGGAACGGGCAACAAGCACACTATCAGGGCTGTCTGAAAACCCGGTCAGTAGGGGGCTGGGGAATTATGTCTCTTGAGTAAGTTGCTCCCAGTTAGAAATCTCCTTAGCACACTTGGAAAGCTGCTCTGTGGCTGACAGCAGTGTTAGGCGGAGATCTCTTAATCCCTGTATAGATCAGCATCTCTGTAAAATAAATAACTTGACTTTTTCTTGCCTAATGTTGCAGGAAATGGCTTAGGAGACTAACCCTCAGATCTGAAATGTCTGCAGACACTGCTTCTCTACTTCACAATTTTGAACTTTAGTTAGCTCTGCTGGTCTTTTTAGCTTTCTCAAAGGAAATAGTTTGCCACTGAAATTCAGATATAATCATTGTTATTTTCTCATCTTGTGGAGTGTATTTTTGCTGAAATAAGTGGATAATGTACTGTTTTCAAAGTCCCAACTGCAGTGTTTTTTTTTTTATTACATTCAGTAATTCATGTATTGTTCTTTAGGCAATTGTAGAAAATTTCAGTCAGACAGTAATTTACTAAGCATATATCATGTTTTCAAGTGCTGTGCAAGGCACAGGGGCATGCCAAAGAAATCTGAGGCACAGTTTGTGTGTTTATGTAGGTTACAGTATTTGTAGAGGAATGAAACCAAGTCCGAGGAAACAGAGAACAAGAGTTAGATGTTCAACTATGTAGTACTCACTATAGGAACCACAGGTGAGAAAATACTGAATATGGATGAATGAATGAATGAATGAATGAATAAGAATGTTCATTTCAGGAAGGAAACATTGTGGACTCCGTGTGTCATAGAGTAGATGGGATAGATGGAGCAGCTGAGCAGAGCCATGAAAGATGAATAGAATTTAGCCAGTAGAAGTGGAGGAAGGATGTTCCACGTAAAGAGAGCAAAGGTAAAAGGTGAAGGTGAGCATGCTGTGGTTGGGACCTTGAGAGAAGAGACCAGGCTGACCAGAGGACAAGCTTAGTATGCAGGAGGAATGAAAAAATAATGTTGGGCATCCCCTCTTCTTCCTTGATAACTGAATCTTAATTTTGTGCCTGTCCTCAAATGATGGATGATGATTGGTTTAATCCACCCATGACAGTTCTGTTCCCTACTTTTCCAGCCTCCTTTGCAGATAGAACATCTCTGTGACTTCATTCTGGCCAAGCTGAAGACTACTGATGGCATTTATGGGAAAGTTTTTGTTAGTATGATAACATGTTTATGATAACATGCAGGAACTTCCTTCCACCTCTTCCCTCCCTTGAGAGAAGATGTAAAGTCTAGAGCCATCCGGCAGCTTTGCTTCCAGGAGGAAGGGGCTAGGTGGTGTTGTCTCTGACACCACCAAACTGCTATCTCTGTGCCAAGAGCTGTCCACTTCTGGACTTCCTGTTACATGAGAAAAACCAAACTCTGTTTATGT
The DNA here is from genome assembly GCF_048773025.1 of Camelus bactrianus. Taxonomy (NCBI): domain Eukaryota; kingdom Metazoa; phylum Chordata; class Mammalia; order Artiodactyla; family Camelidae; genus Camelus; species Camelus bactrianus. The sequence goes on along the minus strand of NC_133543.1, from coordinate 80,825,978 downwards.
AGAACACTCTAAGTCATGGTTTTTAAAAGTTATTTACATTATTTTAGGAAGGCTAAGTCTGTAACAGTGTGCAAAGTGACTTGGAAAGGGGTAAAAATTGAGGTGTTTGTCACAGCAACCTAGGCCAGATAGACAAGGTTCCGGACAAGACTTTCGGCAAGAGGAATAGCAGGGAGGCAGATATGTCGAGAAGAAGCAAAAGGATCCGGTACAGATTCAATGAAGTAGAGAAAAAGCCAATCACATCAAAGTTTCTAAACAGGAAAATTAGTGGGATAGCCATGCAGTTTTGGGAATACACAAATGATGATAAAAATGAATTCTTGTTAAAGGCACGTTGAGTTTTGGGTGGATGATGGGATATTTCCAAGTGGATGTGTTCTGAAAATATTGGAAATATAGCATTTGAATTTAGGTGAGTCTGAAGGGTGCCTATGACCTTGGATGTGGACAGAGAGAAAAGCATTAGACAGTATCTCCAGTTATGAGTTGAGGGAAGGAGTAGAAGTCAGTAGTATAAACATGGAGACAGAGAAAGGAGATAACACAGGGTTTGAAGATTAAACAGGGTGCAATGCCGTCAAAGCAAAGGGCACATGGTGGGACATCAATAAATTGCATGTTGCCAAGACGAATGAGGTCATCATCATTGTCCAGTGCTCTAGAGAGGTCAAGGAAGATAAGGACTGAGGAGAGAAGAAGTGAATCTCGTAAAAGCAGGACACCAGTGATTTCTAAGAGTGGAATTTCTGCAGACTTGAGAGCCATATATCAGCTGCCCAGATCTGAGAAGAGGATGGGGTAATAAGTGGGAAGGGACAGGAGTAGAAACTGAAGATGGCAGGAAAGATCATTCATTGAAGGAGTTGAGTATTGAGAAATGCTGATTCTTGCAGGGTTAATAGACTTAGCAAAAGATGGTTTTAAAGATATTGAAAACTAAGAAGGAAATAGTTAGTAGAAAGGTCCAAACACACAGCAAAATAGGCCTATGGGTGATGTTGGAGAAAGACTTTAGTTTTAAGGAGGTTCAGATGTTCCTCTGAAGTTGGAGGCAGGGGCAGCAAGGGAGCTGTAGAAACCAGTAGCTGGAAGCAAATATACTTGGGTGTCTGTCTCCACAGGGTAGAGAAAGTCAGCTGTTAGGAGCTGGGCTGGTTGTGGGGGAGAAGTGAAAAGGGAGCCTTGGGAGGGGTTAACTCTGGATTATTATGAGGATGTGTGTTAGAGAGACATCTGTGCAAGGATCAACAGGCCTAACCTAAGTGAGATGGCAGCAGTCCTCGTCAAGGGCAAGGCTGCGTGATTTGTGTCCTCCTCAGAGATCCAGGAGACCCAGCCTCAGGTGGAAGCTTCGTGGGGAGTAGCCAAGGTGAGGGGCAGAACAGTGTTCCTGGGGAGGGAGGCAGATGAAAAGTCTAGCGTGCCAGGAAGAGGGAAGACCGTCCAGAGGATAGAGAGTGGGTTTGGAGGGTGTGGTGGGGAGGAAGTGGCAGAGGAAGGGGTTCTAACCTGTGAAGAGCAAATGCAGATCTCCAACGTGGAGTGGGACTTTGAGACAGCCAGGCACAGACATTGCCTCTTAGTCCTTGGGCACAGTGGCTTGTTTCAAGTAGAGGTTTATTTTATTTTATTTTTTTAATTTTTTTGGTGAAAAAACACTTGGGCAAAATTCCATGGCATTTATTCAGAATATACTAGTGTATTATTTACTTAAAAATACAATTCAGGCTGAGTGAAAGTTAGGCACAAATCTCATAAGCTTTATGTCACTTTGATAAGACTTCCTAAATATGAATTAGAAGCACTGACATGCCACTTTCAGCAATAGTTTACCCTTCCACGTATTCAGCTACACTCTTGCTGGACTCAGCCCTGGGTTTCCGACAGTGTGGCTGAAACCTGCCATCCATTCACAGTGGCTTCGCCTAGTAATCTCTATGAAGCACAATTTTTAAAAAGTTCTTTTAAAAGCACACTACTTTAATGAGATAGCAGATGGCGTTTTGCATCAGTTCCTAAATGGTGTTGCTTCCACACTGTAACTGAACTATATAAGGGACTTTGCTGTCAACTCAGCAGGAATCCTGTGAAACTCAAGTTTATATCAACTTATGAAGGGACCGTTTCTGTATTCCGGGACTGCTTTTCTTATACATGTCAAAGCACCAGTTTTGTTGTATAAAAACTATACGTAAACCGAAAGGGGTAAAAGTGATATATGCAAATTGTGAGGGCCTTAGTAGGTCTTTATAGTCTTAATTTCTTCTGATTTTTAACTGTGAGGCATTATCATGGCAGAAAATTTGAAAAATAGAGAAAAAGAGAAAGGGAGTAAAAATTGCTCCAATGTCTTGGCGATAACCCACTATTTGCTTATTTTATGTTGGAGGAAGGGGCACTTTTTTCCTGAAACTGGAATCATATTAAACATACCTTTGTTTCCTACTTCAGTAGGTCAATTCAATTCTATGTAGTTTCATTTTCTGAAAACTCTCTAATGTCAGCAAGAAAGGATGTTAGAAGAAGGTAGCTTGCAGCATAAGTGTTAGCAGAAGGCTTAATTGCTGTGGGAGATAAAAGGGTGACTGATTTGCGACCTCCACTAACTTTCTACTAGAAAAATGTGGTTGCAGTGAGTTTAGTCCCCAGGGCCTCTATGTTTAAATGATAGTGATTTAACTCTATTAGGATTTTTACTCAAGTCTTGACAGGATTAACTCTGTAAGTATTGAAAAATTTTAGTTTTGTATCTTGGTTATAATTATTAACATACAGCCTAAAATATAGGAATTAATTTTGGATAAGTCCTTTCATGTTGTCAGATTATTTTCCTTTTAACATTTGTAAATTTTTTTGCATTATATTTTCTAATGGAAATCAAATGTCCATTAGAGTGAGTCAACTGACTATTTAAGTCAGTTTTGCTTTAATTTCTCAGTGTTTATTCAGTTTTATTTAATATTGTGGGGTTTTTTGAGGGTTATGAATTACAGGAATGTAGAGACTATGAAACATACTGAATTATTTTGGGTGGAAGGTTAAACTGTAGTCTGGTTATGTTCTAATTTTTATTCCATAGGCTATTTTCACTGTTGCTGTTTTTTTTTTTTTTTAAACTGTGGAAATATTTGTTATGTCAGTTCATCCTGATTTATAGAATTTCCACTTTGAAATTGAGGGTGAAAAGGAATAATTGTTTTTACATTGATTTTTATTTAACATAAGCACTTGAGAGTAACCAGGAGTGGGAGAGAAGGGGGAAGACATTCATGGATATGCGTTCTGGAGTAATGAATTTTAATTGTCAGAAATCAGCAGGTTTGCCGAACACTCTAATGTTAATTTTTAATAAGTAGACATTTACTTAGGAACTGATTTCTTTGGACTCAAACGAAACATAAAAACAACTGAAAATTGTCAATAATAGTACATACCAGCTTATTTGAGTTTAGCTACAAATATTTGCTGAATAAAATACTCAAGGATGAAGTGGGATGTAAGGGGGCACAAAAATCTTGGAAGTAAGCCCTACCAAGGCACAAATGTACCACTTAATTTGACAGAAATCTTCACTGAGGTGTATATATATATCTTACCACCTTTAATTTCAATTTAACAAGCAGTCAAAAACTTCTTGTGCAGTTGAGTTTGAATTACAGTGTTGACTGGTGAAGTGGTACTATATCATTTGTCTCTTTTGATGTTTTCTTAGTTTAAGTTTGAAGTTGACAAACTGTGGCCTGTAGGCCTAGTCCAGCCTGTGCCCTGTTTTTATAAGTTAAGTTTTGTTGGAACACAGCCATATTCGTTTATGTATTCCTTATGGCTTCTTTTACACTACAATGGCAGAGTTAAGTAATTTCAACAGACACTATATGGACTGAAAGCTTAAAATATTGACTAGCTTTTTACTGACAAAGTTTGTCAGCTGCTGGTGTAAGTCAAACTAGGACCTCCCCTTCTAGTATTCTTTAAACCTGACAGTGTACAATTCTTTATATGTCAATATAGAATCAAATTACCAAGATGCTAAGGGAGACAGAAAAGAAGTGAAAAACCTATTCCCTGCCTTGGAGAACACGTCAGACAAGAAATTTATAAGGGAAATAACTGGAGAAAAATATGACACTTTAGAATCAAGTACTAAATTGTGTGATAGTAGCAAAATAAAACTACATTCTATATCATAAATATGTATGAATTGAAAGTTATGTTAATCTGATCAAAGCCAGTGCTCTCAGAAGTACAATGTGAGCACGCTAATATAGTAGATACTTTCTGACTTTATGTCTTAGAAATGGGAGCACCAATTTTTTGCCACACAGTTACATGGTTGAATGTAGGCTAGCAAGAGTTCTAAAGGAGTCGGGAGCTATTCCGGAAGTTGTAGAGTCAGAGAGTATGATGAACTAGGTTTCTTAAGTATGGGCCAGAAAAGAGGCAGTTGCTTTAGGACAGTTCTGTGTACAGGGATGCCCCACAACTGCTTCTGAAGAACTGAATTTTAATAACACAGGTATGGAGGCTTGGGCTCAAAACATCGTGAATTTCTATCTTCAAGGACTAAACGGAGCTGAGAGAAATAACCTGGCATACAACTGAACATATGTGGGGAAAAAGGTGAACTTGGGAGGAGCCCTAGGAGCAATTATAAAGTGGTGTGAGCTTACATGCAAGCATGAGCAATACAAAATGTTGTATCTGTAATTTGTTTCATTTGCATTTAATTTTGTACGTTGACTTTCTTGCATTATAATAAAGCAGGTCTCAGCTATAAACAGTGGAGTGTTTCTGTTCTGTATTGAAATGGCTGTTACAGGGCAGGGAGATGGGCATCAGAGAGTGGTGAACCCAATCACTCTGCATAAGTCTTCCATGTGCGTGTCGACAGATCAAGAACCTTGTAGAGCAGAACTATTTGGTCACACTGTACTGACTACCAAATGCCATAGGGATCAAAAGAAATGAGAGATAAAGGTGATGGCCTTGATTAGCTGGGAAAAACCTCACGGAGAACATTGGATTTGGTTTCGGTTTCTGAGAAGAGTATGAATTTGGTTTGATAGAGAAACAAGATGGTGACTCTAGGACTTGAGTTAGTATGGTTCATGAGGAGGAAGAGCTTGGCTGAATGAATTTTTTATGCTTCAAGTTAGTAGATTAGTTGAGTAGCAAGAGGGGTGGGGAGAGGGAGTGGGTGGGTGGGTGGCAGAACCTAAAGGAACTAAGGTGCCATTTTGGTCGGCCTGGTTTCTGTGATTCCATTCCATTTCAGGTTGAGAGTTTAGTGCTCAGAAGCATCGCCTGAAGTAAAGCAGGGAGGTCAAGTGGTATAAGCAAGTTTGCATGGTTTGGGAACCACTAGAATTATTTTGTCTGCTCCTGGTTATGACTGATGACAAATCACATCCCTGGAGGGAAGGAACATCAAGCGACTAAAATACAACAGCATAAATCTTCTCTCTTAACAAACAGCACCTGCAGCCTGCTGGCTCTCTCCTCTAAACCTTTTATAGAAGAATGTAAGATGTGAATAGTAAATAAATAAAATTATCTCCTGATTTTATTTCACTGTAGAGCTAGTCAGGAATCCTTTTGGGGGCAGTCAGAGAGAGAAAGAGAAAACGCAGATAGGACCCTTTCTCTCATTTCGTCCAGTGGGCTTTCCTGAGTATTGCCTTTTTAGGAGAGCTGGATGGCACGGGAAGCTTTTCAGTGAAGTTTAACCATAAATTCTCCTGGGGGAGTGCTGTCCAGTCTCCCAGGATATGGCAGTAGAGTTGGCAGAGACTCTAGAAGCAGCAGGTGCTTATAGGTCCAGAAATCTCCAGCTCATTAGGACTGCTGTAAATCACAGCATCTTTCATGCCTTTTGAGTGAAACTTGGCACCTCCAGCTTACTACTGTGTGGTGGTCAGACCATCCCTGACTTCAGCAATATTAATAGATGGCACCTTCCATAGAACAATGAAAGTGGGTGGGCCTGTGCCCGTAATGATGGATTGAGAGCCTGAAAGACTCTGCAGAGAAGAGAGTAAGAGGATGCCAAGAACGCCTGTCTTTTTTGTAACAGAAGACTGGTAAATATGAAAAGTTGTTGGGCACATCTATCACCCACAGTGTCACTGCATCCTGGAAGGGCTTGTATGAAAACTGTGAGAAAGGCTTTGGCAAGGATGAATGCCCCAGCGCCTGGATGAGTGCGGGCCTCCCAGGCTGGGCTGGTTTGGGAGCGGGGTGAGGTTTGTGATCTGAAAGTTGCCTCCTGTCATGCTCAATCTGATTGGAAAGGTATCTGGCTCACACTTGCCTGGTAAGTCCATGGAAATGCTTCTGGCTTAATATTCAGGGTCTCTGTCTGCCAACGCCTGTTTTTCCCCCCCTTCATGATTATCATTATATGTAGACAATTATGGGTGAGATTTGGAAGAAAACAAGAGACTTGAGGAAAATAGACTTTACCAGAAAAATAAAAGTAACTCTTTTCATTATCCAGTAACATGACTAATAGGTAGATGCTTAAAGATCCTTTATCCCTCTTGCATCCCTGGGAGGCAGGGGTTTGGGGGAGCAGAGGGGGAGATAAAAAAGAAAAGTAAAAAAGATGTATAAAATGAAGATCTAGCAAAGGTACCATTTTAGGAACCTTGGGAATAATAAAAAGAACAGAAGAAAACCCCTAATAGAACTCTTTTAGTTTAAAGCAGAATGTTTTGAACTAAACATTAATAATATATAATATAATAACAGTAAAAGATCGTTTTGTCTGATGTGTGCCACAGGAAGATTTTAAAGTATGTCTCATAACGTTCCTTTGACTTAGATAGTATTTAGATTAAGATGTACATATACCAGGTATTATTCATTTTGCAATTTGCCTGATATGAAACAATCTGGAATTAAAAATTCCTCTCTCTAGCTTTCCCCCTAAAAAATCTCTGTCTTCTTTATACTATTTTGTTCTCCTTTGCCTCTTCTTTCATAATTCTTCCTTTGTTTTCTCACATGCTAAAAACATCTGGAAATTCTCTTTAAAGGCTTCTGTGATCCTAGATTCCGCAGTTTGTTACCCAGTCAACACCTTTGGGAGCTATTTTTGATGTTCTGAAATTGATTTTCTTCAAATAGTTATATTTGGAAGTGTTATGCTATATAATCATTTGAAGGGGAAACATTTTAACATGGTACAACTGCAACATAGAGAGTGGAAATTAAGCTGAGTGAGTTCTGTCTCAAGTTCAAATCGCTCGAGTTTCCTGTCTTGAATGCAGAGTGAAATCAGCTTGAGGGATTGGGGATGACAAGAAAGCTATGAGGCGAAGAGTCATTGGAAAGGGGACTGAAAAATGGATAACAAGAGGGACAAACACAGAGGTCTTCCATATCGACGGAGACTTCAACATACACCGGATCTTTAAAAATAAACTTTTTATTTTGTAAAAATTTTACAAATAGAAATATTGTAATAGAAAAATTATAAAAAATAGTATAAATACAGCGTGTATACCCTTTATCCAGCTCCTGCTAATGTTAACATCTTGTGGTTTTACATTTTTAATGGCTTTAATAAACATGAACCTATGGTTTATAGATGTTACTACTTTCTTATATAATTAGAAAAAATTAGAAATAATGAATCTTCTACTCAAAATGTCATCTCCTTATTTACACTTTAAGACTATATAATATCTTTTAGAGAACCTAATGCCCATAGATGTGGTCTGTATGATTTCGGGGGGGAGAATTGCTTTTTTTACTCTGTAACAAATCCTCTACCCCAGACTTTGTACAAGAGTAAAGTTGGTAAGGTTTATTTGGGGTTCTCTTTCCTCTGTCTTCTCCATTTGATCATGATAACTCCTCTTCAGCTCCATGGTTAAGCCAACTCTCAACATCTCTTCTTTCTCTGTTAAAACCTGCTCTTAGGAAGACTCCCAACTGCATTCATGTTAAAAAAAAAATCCGAAACAAAACTAAACAACAGTAAAATCTAGTAATAGCTTCTCCAGGGTTATTTACATTTTAGCAGGGATAGAAAGCTTTATGCCTAAGCTTCCCAAATTTAAGTATGTTACCATGACATAGTATTCTGGTAAATTGCTTTTACTGGAACTTTTTTGGGGGAAAATCTCATTATTTTTATATTAAAATGCTCATGGAGTTATTATAGAATATAACAAAATGCATGCAGTTTTTAAGGTAAGATTTATCTTGAAGTGGGACTTTTTGGTGGTCTCTGGGAAGGTGCAGACCCTGGAAGTAGAAGTTCACTTTGCCTTGAATTATGGCTAAACTTAAGTTGAAACAAAAATTAAAAATCCATAGCCTTAAGCTAACAGACCTAAACTTTCCAAGTGAAACTTTATCACCAGCTAGTATTGGTTCCCCAGCTTTTTATAACTTTCACACTTTGGATGAACATTAAAAAAATGCATACACACCCAGAATCTGATTAACCTTTTATTGAATATTACTGAATATGTACATTTCAGCACTTGATAAACATTTTTTAAATAAACAAATGAATGAAAAGGCGGAGTATTATTTTGCAAGTGGAGTCTTTCATGTATATTCTAAAATCTCATTCAGAAAATGTTCACTTATCCAGGAAAACCAGATTCTGCTGATCTGAGCTGTGTGTTCTGGGCCTTGGTCTGGGAGGGAAGAAGGGACTGATCAGTGCATGCATCATTTTAAGATGCTGTGGGCCTCTGAGTAAGATGTGGTAACTCACTCTTCATTCCTAGCCTGGAAGAAGACTGGAGTGTTGAGATTATAGTTGAGGTCTCTATTTGTTATTTAGAAGTAATCAAATATACTACCCCATTATGACGTAAATGTTATAGCCGAAGAGAGACTGGCAAGAGAAGGCAGAGAAGAGGGAGAAAGAAAAAGGAGTTTATAGAGTTGAGGAGATCGAAGTTCAAACCTTGGTTGCACCATTTGACCCCAGGTATGTTACTTATCTTCCTGAGACTTAAATTTCCTTGAAAGTGAAATGAGTGTATCAGTTATCTATTGTAAGAACTAAATATAATAGAGTATATTTAGCTTATTAGCTGGTCCTTGGCCTTTTTGCTATCAGCTCTATTCCTTGTCTCCCACTCCCCTTTTCTGCATGGCAGAGGGTTCAACTTATGCTGGCTGATTTCCCAGCTCTGGTTCTGGCCAGTGGGAGGCACTGCTAGGAGAATGGAGAGGCAGCAGCTATGTTTGTTTTGTGTGTCCAGCTTCTGCAAAACAGGCCCATTGTAGTTCCAGCTTTTTCCAAGACTCTGGCCTTTGGGTGCTGGTGACACCTCTTCCCCCTTCTGTCCCTCCAGCTAGGAGTGGCGTAACTACCTACTGTGTTAATCTCTGGGTTGCCTCATTGTTGGCTCTTGGTTTCTCAGCTCTTCCAGCACTTGTGTATCTGATACCCTGTGTTAAATTCCCTCTCTTTTAAACATGTGAAGTGGTTTCTGTTTCTCTCATTAGACCTTTACTGATACAACCCATTTCAGTAACCTAACTGTGAGCTAAGGGCAGCTTCAGCTGGGCTGAAGAGGCAAAGATCAGGAGAAATAAGGTAGTTCAGACAGTGGGAACTGCCACCGATGGAGACAGGCCTTTGGAAGACAAGTCGGCTTTCGGGTAAAAGCTATGCATTTGGTATAGAGCTTGTCAAAGAAGAAACTTTGTAATTTCACTTAATCTGCACCTTTTGCCTTTCCCATTCAAGTGTACTGAAGCTGTAGGAGTATTTAGGGACGTGCCTTTCTCTCTTGGGGTAGGCTAAGGGGAGAAGTTCAGAGCGAAGAAATGAGAGCAGTGCGTGGCTAAGGAGAGGCACTCTGGCACCTTGCTGAGCCTGGAACATATCTCTCCAAATCCATTGACTCCAGCCCTGTCCCTGTAACCTTTCTGGAGAGTAGAATAGGAGGCTGGCTGCTCACAACCTGTTCTTTGCCAGTTGGGCGGCAGCTTTCCACCAAAAGGACCGAGATGAGTAGGTGGTTCCTTTTGCCAGTGCAGCATTTGCAAGAAGAGTGCTGTGGGAGTAGAGATGAAAATTGACTTCCAAATGGCCTGCAGGAAACAAGAGACATTTTTGGGACCAGCTTTTACGTCCAGGCTTAATAAACAAAACAGCAGATAGTTGAAGTTTTAATTTCCTTTTGGGTTAAGACAGTTCATGGTGGGGACAGTCCACATTGCCACAGTGTCCTGGGGCATTGTGGAAGATCATCTCTGCAGAAATGAGTCTCCATTTTCAGGAACAATGTTTAGATATATTAAGAAATGACCTCTGGTGGAAAACAAGCATAAAGTCATTCTGGCAAATCAGAGACAGCACATTATGTGGCTTTCATGATGTGTTTTATATGTGTGTTGGGAAAAAGGAGAAGACTCTAATAAATGAAGACAAACAGGAAGCCCTTCCCAAACTCTCTTCCAAAATACTTTTTAGTCACGTTGTGCAGGTCGAAGGTTCTGGGAAGAAACAGCTAGTGCTCTGACCTGCCTTCTGCAACTATAACATTTCCTGTTTTGTAGGAACTTGGGACTGAATAATGCACAAACCAATGGATTTAAACTCTTAAACTCAGAATATTCACAAACTTCAAGTACTGCTGGTTGAAGCCTATGTGTGTGCGTGTGTGTGTGTGAGAGAGAGAGAGACAGAGAGACAGAAACAGAGAGACAGAGAGATTCCAGATGTCCTTAGAGGGTCACATTATATCTAACTTCCAGGTAATCTCTAGTTAATTAAATAATCGATTCAATTGTATTGAATGTTAAATGCATCAATATTCTATAGTTTCCCAAACTAACCTTTTGTTTTCTATGGTCTTTTTCAAAAACCATTTATGTTATGTCCTCTAAAATACAGTGAAGTGTAGCATGGGTTTCCTTGGATTGATGTTTGCATTAATAAAGCCTTTAATTCACAATGATCTAAATAATATGCAATTAAAATCAACTGCTGACCTCAGGGAGCAAGCAGAGGTTTTGATAAGGGTTGTATAGCCACTTTGACATTTCTTCCTTTCCTTTTTAATAAATGATGAAAGCTCCAGTGTTGTCATGAGATCACATTTATTTATACTGATAAGGATGAAGCTAATCCTTGTTTCATCACTCTGATCAGCGGTCACACAAACACAATGGAACCTGACATGCTGGCAGCCTTGCTCATTACAGCTTTCCAACCAACCTTCGGGCTCATGGCTGGAAGTCAAATGGTGTGGGCTGGTTTCAAGTAAGAAAGAAAAATAATTGGCTTTGGAGAGAAAGGGATTATTAAAATTTCCATATGAAATTTCCACCACTTCTTGGCTTCAGATGGCATGGCAGTTACACTAATATGCTTCTGCTGCAATTTTGAAATTAAAAGCATTCAAAGAAATGGAGAAAATTTTTACAGACGACACCACTTCAGTAACAGCACCCTGTCTACATGTTGTTTATCTGATTATTAATTGCCTGCTAATTAAAAGCAAAATAACTAAAAAAATTCTAACAACAAAATTTTTCATCAGAGAAATCTTTCAGTTAAAGCATTTTTCCCTATACTTACAATTTCAAACTGTTTTCTCACCCAAAAGGGAATGGTTAGGTTTTTAAATTGCTATAGACATTGGGGAAAGAGCATAATGCTTTCTATGAAAAAATCAGTGTGACAAAGGCAACTTTTCTGGCCATCTGGTCTTTAGAGACAAACACGTCAGAGTCCAACAGATCCAGACTTAAATCCTCCATAGTCCCTCTTCAGCCTAGGCTTGAATGTCCGGTCGTCCCTGCTGTGTGACTGTAGGCAGTTAACTTCATCTCTCTAAGCCTCAATTGCTCCATTTGCAAAATAGGGATAAAGAAACCTCAACAAAGACCTGTTATGAGGGAAAAATAAGGTAGCAATCTGTGAAGAGCTTACATGACAGAGATCCTGGCACATAGCAAGGTTCAAACCTAGTAGCTGTTATTTTTAAAAATTACAATGCTATTTGCTTTTGTGACTATTAGCATTTGACAGTCTGCTTACTGCATTACTAAATTTTGTCATCATAGAGGAGCCCCCAAGTGATGGTGGAGGCCTCACATTAGATAGAATCGTGGAAGTGCTGGACTCCTATTTGGACCCTAGGACACCTCATTTGACACTCGTATGTGTGGCAAAAAATAAGTTCCATTTCAATCATTGCTACCCACAATCCTTGATTTGGGCTTTTTGAATAAAAATAGGATTTTATGCTTGAGGATGTAACACACTTAGAGCTGCTGAGTGAGACTGCACCTGGCCTTTGCCTTTCATTATATTTTTAATAATACTTAGCAAGAAGCAGAATTGCGATTCATTCTGACAACCAGTTTTCTTGATGGAGATGAGCCTCTTTATCTCTTACTGGTTAATCCCTTGTGGTTCTAAATTAGGGTCCTTGATGTGACTGTATTCCTCCCAAACATTATTAAGAACTCGTTTCACAATGGAGAGGCTCGTGATTCAAGCAGTCGGGTAAGCAAAGTGTTCAGGCTTTTGGTGGCCTTAGGTTGAAGGAGAAAACAAGCTGGCTGGGATATGGCCAGGACATGCTCTCTGGTGTGAGGAAGCTGACATTTATTTACTGTGTATTAGAAGCTTTGTATGTGTAATTTCAGTTAGTCCTCTCAATGGGTCTTTAAGGCATGTGTTATCATGCCTGTTTCATGGGCTCAGAGAGATGATTTATCCAAGATCATTACAAAGTGAGTAGAAAAGCAGTATTAGAAGAAGTTACCAGTTCTGGTTACAAGTGTATTCTGTGAAAAATCCATCAAGATGTATATTTAGAATTCATGCACTTTTCTGTGTCTATACGATATGCCAATAAAAAGTTGCTTATCAAAACAAATAGGCCTTTCTGGCTCAAAGTCTATGCCCTTTTCCCTCTGTTGTGCTGCCTCCAAGGAAGTAAATGATGGATGGCTCCACGGAATTTCCTCCATCGGTCACAGCCGGCTGTGGCCAGGAATAGTGCTGCTCTTAATAACCAGACCTGGCTTTGTAAGACTTGGATATTTCCAAGGAAAGATACACTCAGAGGAATGCAGTTTCCTAAAACTGAGGATGTTTATGTGCATATGAAGGGAATTCTGAGATGGTGTTCTGAAAATGCACTGAGCTTGTTACAGAGTTGTTCATAATTGTGAAAAATCAGGGGGAAACCCCCCTGAAATATCTATCAAAAGGAACTACATAAATAAATACTATGTGGTTTAAAAAGTGCCTATTCTGAATGATTTTTATGATATGTTGTGGAGTGAAAAACGGTTATGGAACTGCATATATATATAGGATGATGTTTTTGTATTTTTGTTTATATAACATATGTTTTCATAAGTTATATAAACATATAAATAAGTGCCTGGAAAGATATTTGCTAAAATACTAATAATGGTATCTGACAATTTGAGGTATTGGTTGAATTTTCTTTTCTTTTTTTTTAATCTTTCCATATTGTTTGACATTATTTTTCTGTAGTTCTGTAAACAGAAATTTGGTTTTAATTTTGAATGAAAGGATACCTTTAAGCAAAGGCTGCATTCTGAACTAAATATACCCCTTCTCAAGTTGTCTGCTGTGAAGGAGGGAACACACATTTTAGTGTATGAATTCTGACATATTAAAACAATACAATCTTATAGTCAAACCAAAGGGGAACATTTCAGGAGTAAAAAGAACCATTTTATAAGCTCAAACACATGCAATTACCAGACTTCTTGGCCTCTTTAAGCATTTAACAAAATCATTTTAAGGAAATGGTTTAAAATATTAAAAATAATAAAATATTTTAATTATATGCTAAATACGCAGGATGTTCTACAGATATTAGAGCAATATCAGATCAGATATTACAGCAATCTGAAAAATAATTGTTTTACCTAACCAAATATATTGTATGGCTCACTTTAAAAAAGTCTCCTTTCTCTTTAGATTTTAGCATAATGATCAAGACATATGGTTATTTTATTTTGCTTTATTCCATTTTATTTCATTCTAGTGACTCTCTTTATCAATCAGGCTAACTAAAGACAGAATTGAAGTTGTACAGATTACATACTCATGCAAAAACAGATAACAAAGCAGGCTGTGACTTTCTTTTTTGTCTTCTTCTTGAAGATTTTCAAAGAACTAGAATAAGAAAATCCTGAGTATATTAATATATGCTATTTCATAATCTGTAACCCCCCCAACGCAAATGGTGAGACCTGGCTAAGTTCCTGTAATTACCACCTCTGAACAATTAGGAGTCTCAACAACATTTTCCCCTTTTGGATAAGTAGGTTCCCCAATTTGGAACACTGTCCCCCACACTTATCTGAATTTAGTTATCAGAAACTGGCTCAAGTGTTTTGGACACGGAAAGGTCTCTCTTTTGAACACATTGTGAACATATATGAAAATGGACAATGTGGTCTGACAAAATTCTCTTCCTGTTGTCAATTGGTATGTATGAAAAGACTTAGAACGTATAAAAAGAAAACCAAAGGTTTGTATTTAACAAATTTCATTTGTTAATGTATGAAGAATCAAGATTTTTTTTTCCTGGAAAATTTAGCTGTTTAGTTTCTATATAGTACCAGTAAAGTTGATTTTTATTTGTATGTTTTACATATCATGAGGTAGGAAAATGTCTTTAGATTAACCATGTCTGACAGACATCATTTCTTTTACATAAGCAAGGCATTTTGTTTGGAGAGAAAGGTGTACTTGGTGTAGAGGCCCCCTGGAGTCTGGATGTGTAGTTGGAAGAAAGCAGTTTTAGCTTTCAGGGAGAAAAAGTTGAAAGAAGACAGGGAGAGTGGGGTTGGAGCCAATGAAATGGCTGTCAGTTAATATCCCCGCCTCCTCCACTTAGGACACGCACTCAGAATCTTAAGTAAGTCATAAAGTTTATTTATGTGTGGATTTCTGAGGAAATTGAGAAAGGTCATGAATTCTATGTTTTGCATGCAGAGACCTTCCAGAATAGAGAGAACTCAGGCAAGCAGAGGCAGGATACAGAGGCAATGTGAGGGCATTCATGTTGCACGAACTCCAGAAATGTGTATGGTCGAGGGAGCTGTGGTCTGTCATGGGCTGTAAAAGTGGATCCAGGCCATGCTGAATCCTATACCTGAAACTGTCAGTGGGCAAGGGTGTCTGGCCACACATCGTGTTACACGTGGGGGATGTACCCTCCCCATGGCCACATGCAGGGATGACATGCAGCAGAAAACTCACATGCCTATGATGTCCTACTGGAGCTGAGTTGAGTCCTTTAAAAAAGGTTTAGTCAGCTTTTCTCACCTCTGTTTCCTTAAAAATGAAAAAATCAGAAGCTACCATTTCATTTAAAATGCTACAGAAGGCCTTTGATGGGTTGTCAGTTAATTTCTTCAAAACAGAAAAATGAACTAACTTTGAGCAACTAAGGTCAGGGCAATGGATCCAAATTCAGTATTCAGCAGAAAATGCCTTATCTATTTTTGATAAAGGTACATGGATTAGTCAGTGAGTTGAAGCTGTTTCTGTATAAGTCACTATAGGTGTTAAGTTTAGCATAGACGTTAAACTCCTGAGACAGGAGACTGCAGAATATTGTGCTGTTAAACACACTCCCACTCAAATGAGCTACATGTTGAGTGATCTCATGTATTTTCCTGCTGAACTGTGACAGTAGTTATGGGTAAATCGGAACACTTCAGCCCCACAGCTCACCCTCACGCTGTCATTTTGTCCGTGGAGGCCACTTATGGGAACGCATGAACACAGACATGCTCTGGAAATCTTGATAGAGGACATCCTTTCCTCCTGCCCCCACCCCCGACTCTCATATAGAACTTTTTGATTAATACATTTGATTATTCATTTTAAATTATGTTTTGAAAATAAATGAAATAGGTTAAATTGATCAGCACTTTCTGCCTTTGTATTGCTGTATGTTTGGGGAAAAAAAAGTTAAATTTGTTCCCAGGTAGCACTTGATTTCATTTCCTGAGGTAACTTGAAAAATATCTTTCTCATGTTATGGTCCTTTAAAGTAACATTAAGCAAAATGAACATAAGGCGTGTTAATAGGATTGTTTTAGGATCAATGCACTGATACTGATATATCTACCATGGTGGTGATTAGCAGAAAGCATTTATCAACACTGTTGGGTATAGAAGATGCAGATCCACTTTTGAAAACACATCAGCAGCTATCTGAAACTTCCTACTTAGCTTTCTTAGTCAGCAACTGTGGATGTAAAGGAGGCCCAACTGGAAGTAAGGACAGCAGATTTGACCCAGTAAGTGTAATGATTAGCATTGGAAATGTTCCACTGTGGGACCTTAGTTCCATCTGCTTGTGAACAAAAGATTACAGGTGATTATAATTAGGGATTCAGTGTGTGGCAATGGATTAGATGTGAAAGGAACGATTGCTGAAAGCCACTGATCATGGGGGCCTGGGTGGGGTTGAAGGTGTAAGGAATATAAAAATTTCACCTGGAACTTGTGCGGGACACTTTTTTTAGTGACTCTCAATACCTTTATATTCTGCAGGTAGGATTTCTGTTATTTCTTAAATACGGGAAAATGCTTGGGCTGCAAATCGTGTTTCCCAGTGTACTTTGTACTACCTGCATGTAGTGGAGATGTTACCTATTCACATCCTCTATCGTGGCCTCTAACAGCGAAGGATAGTAGAGGTGGGGAGAGGAGCAGCTGTTACTGAAGAGGAGAAAAGGGTGGGGAAGGGAGCTCAGGGGAACTGGGGAAACTGGCTTCACTGGTGCATAGTCAGAGAGTGGGAGACACTGGTTCACGAATTAACAAGTCCTCTCTCTCATTCCAATGCATTATTAAGGCCAGTAGATATGTTGACTCCTAACTGTTTACACTCCATACATATTGCATGATACGGAGAGAGATGGTATTTCGCCTTTTCCAGCGCGGCGGTGGTTAGACTTCACTGAAGGACAGCTCCCTTCCTCTGCTTTTGAGGACATTGAACAGTACTAGGAGTACAGTACTGTAGTTTATATGAGACTGTTGTGATGAATTTTCTTTTTTTTTCTTTTTTTAAATTGAAATGTAGTTGATGTACAATATTATATAAGTTACAGGTGTACAATATAGTGGTTTACAGTTTTTAAAAGTTATATACTTCATGTAGAGTTATTATAAAATATTGACTATATTCCCTGTGTTGTACAATATATCCTTGTAGCTCATCTGTTTTATATGTAATAGTTTGTACCTCTTAATCCCTTACCCCTGTCTAGCCTCCACCTCCCTTCCCTCTCCCTACTGGTAACCACTAGTTTGTTCTCTATATCTGTGAGTCTGTATCCATTTTGTTACATTCACTAGTTTGTTTTATTTTTTTAGATTCCACATATAAGTGCTCTCATACAATATTTGTCTTTTTCCATCTGACTTATTTTACTTAGCATAATATGCTAGAAGTCCATCCATATTGTTTCAAATGGCAAAATTTCATTTTTTTAACATTTTTTTATTGAGTAATAGTCATTTTACAATGTTGTGTCAAATTCCAGTGTAGAGCACAATTTTTCAGTTATACATGAACAAACATATATTCATTGTCACATTTTTTTCGCTGTGAGCTACCACAAGATCTTGTATATATTTCCCTGTGCTATACAGTATAATCTTGTTTATCTATTCTAAATTTCATTCTTTTTTATCACTGAGTAATATTCCATTATATAAGTATACCACATCTTCTTTATCCGTTTATCTGTTGATGGACACTTAGGATGCTTCCCTATCTTGACAACTGTAAATAGTGCTGCTATGAACACTGGGGTACATGTATCTTTTCAAATTAGTGTTTTCATTTTTTCCAGATATATACCCAGGAGTGGAATTGCTGGGTCATGTTGTAGTTCTATGTTACTTTTTTAAGAAACCTCCATACTGTTTTCCACAGTAGCTGCACCAATTTACATTCCCACCAATAGTGTAGGAGGATTTCCTTTTCTCCACATCCTCACCAACATTTGTTATTTGTGGTCTTGATGATAGCCACTCTGACAGGTGAGGTGATATCTCATTGTGTTCTTTTTTGGAAAAATGTCTATTCAGTTCTTCTGCCCATTTTTTAATCGGGTTTTTTGTTTGTTTGTTTGTTTGTTTTGATGTTGAGTTGTATGAGCTATTTATGTATTCTGGATGTTAACCCCCTATTGGTCGTATCATTTGCAAATATTTTCTCCCATTCAATAGATTGTCTTTTTGTTTTGTTGATAGTTTCCTTTGCTGTGCAAAAGCTTTTTAAGTCTAATTAGGTCCCATTTGTTTACTTTTGCTTTTATTTTCTTTGCTTTAGGAGACAGATCTAAAAAGACATTGCTACAGTTTACGTCAAAGAGTGTTCTGCCTTTGTTTTGTTCTAGGAGTTTTATGGTAACCAGTTTTACATTTAGGTCTTTAATCCACATGTTGAGTTTATTTTTGTATATGATGTGAGAAAATGTTCTAATTGTATTATTTTATGTGTAGCTGTCCAGTGTTCCCAGCACCACTTATTGAAGAGACTGTCTTTTCTCCATTGTATATTCTTCCCTCTTTTGTCATATATTAATTGACTGTAAGTGCATGGGTTTATTTCTAGGCTTTCTATTCTGTTCCATTGATCTATGTGTGTTTTTGTGTTAGTACCATAGTGTTTTGATGACTGTAGCTTTGTAGTATAGTCTGAAGTCAGGAAGCATGATTCTTCCAGTTCTGTTTTTCTTTCTCAAGATTGTTTTGGCTATTTGGGGTTTTTGTATTTCCATACAAATTTTAAAATTATTTTTTCCAGTTCTGTGAAAAATGCTCTTGATATTTTGATAGGGATTGTATTGAATCTGTAGTTTGCCTTGGGTACTATGGTCATTTTACCAATATTAGATTAATCCTTTCTATTAGGAAAAAACCTGCAAGTTTCTGGACCCCACCCTAGATTCAGCAGGTCTGGAGTGAAGCCTGAAAAATCTGCATTTTTGACAAATTCCCTGATGATGCTGTTGCTGCTGGTCCAGGCACCACACTTTAGGAACTACTGATGTAGTAAAAAGAATGTAAACTTGAGACCAGATATATCTGGGTTCCAATCCTATATGTTAGCTGGGTAGCTTTAGTATAGTTACTTAATAACTCTTACCTTTTTTTCTCTTCTTTCTTTATTTTCAATTTTT
This sequence comes from Camelus bactrianus, assembly GCF_048773025.1. Lineage (NCBI taxonomy): Eukaryota > Metazoa > Chordata > Mammalia > Artiodactyla > Camelidae > Camelus > Camelus bactrianus. Next base: position 80,806,784 of record NC_133543.1, on the reverse strand, counting down.
TGTGTATGCATAAATAAGTTTGTGCATACAGTACACATAAATATGTATATGTATTGTGTTTGGGAAGTGCAATAGGAGCTACCTTGGTTAAACATGGAGTACAGATGGAAACTGAGAGGGAGAAGGCAGCAAGGGGAGTAAGAGAGGAGGCTAAAAAGTGGGTAAGAGGGAGGGTGAGTGGTCAGCAAAGTGGTAACTGTGGGCTGGAATAACCACATCCTGTAAAACAACGTAACCTGAATTCAACTCAGGAATACAAAGTGAACCTATTAATAGTCAAGCTGTCAATTGTGTGAGAAAAGAAAGGTCACTTGGCTGTATGAGTTTGATAGCATTGATTAATCTGAATGCTTTGAATCATTACTGTCGAGATTCTGTAAGTTTGGATCCTGAAGAGACAAAAATAATGTTGAAATGGAGAAACCAGTCATCTGACAGCTGTTTCCCACGGTAGTAGAGGATAAAATCATTGCTACCTGCTCTCCTTACACACATGACTAATGTGATATTTGTAAATTTAGTTGTGTTCTAAGAAAGAAATGTAGTCATCACATTCAGGGATCAAATACCATTATTTAAACTTGGATACATAGTTTCATAGTTTCTTACGGAAGTCAAACATTTAAGAATTATTTTTAATCTCATGATATGAAAAGTAAAAGCCAATATGAGTGTAAAAAGCCAATGTTCACATAGAAGCCACATAGTATATGGAGATAATGTTCTCATGGAACTGATCTGGAGTAGCTGTTAAGAGAAAGGGCCCAGGAGTTAGATGCCTGAGTTCAAATCTTGCTTCTGCCTCTTAGGCAGGGTCCTTAGCACAGTGCTTACACTATAGTAAATGCTTAATAATGCAGCCATGGAATTTCTAAAGGTTTTATTCAATATTTATCAAGTGCCTACAAGGTGCCAGGCATGGTCCTAGGTACTGGGGACATTTACTTTCAGGGAGCTCTGGGCAACAGGCAATGAACTAAAGATGGAGCAGTGAGCAAAACAAAAAACAAAATCCTTATCTTTGCTAACTTCCATGCCTTATATTTAAGTTCATTCATATTATTCTGGTTCATTACAGGTAACATATAACTTAGATTTCCTGACTAGAGTTTTCTGCTTTAACCAGCAGATTGAGTTCCTTAATTTAATGATTTAGAGGTTAGTTTGCAACTTTAAAAAATCATCCATTTCCATCCTCTCTTAGGCATTAATAGATTTTGTCCATATTACCAGTGCAAATAACGGTAAACTTTCTATGTGTTTACTCTCTATTTGATGTAGCCATAAGTTAAGACTTAGCCACAATTAAAATATTATAGCTATAACTTTAAATTTTTGTTTATTTTATAATAGCTTAGGAATTCTGTTATTTATGATTTAGTTATTTTCATTTACTTGAGGACAGATTTAACTACATTTTTAAATTTAGGAAGCTATTGATTCTTACTAACCTCATCATTTTTATAGTCTTATGTTTGAAAATTTAAGCTAAATTTGTTTCCTGGGCCAAAAGGAGAGTACTATCTTAGTCTTGCCAAAATATACTGAAATTGTATTAATTATTACTGATGACTCATTTATGACTGTACGTCCTTCTGTGAGATTGTAACTAATTTCGAGCAAAGACTGAATGAAAGTCTTCATGTTTTGCAGACAAAAGAGCATCCATTTGTCCCCAGGCTTATGAATTGTTGGAACCAATAATTGCAGGGGACCATTTGGTATATGGAGGATTATGGACACAGAATCATCAACAGGCTGGGAAGATTGCTTTCTGGCCCAGGGACCAACACTAGTTTATGACACACAGAAGACACTGCAACATTGTTTCTGCTTTAGTCTACACACCTGGAGGATTTTTAGCATATTTGTAGCACACTTTAAATGGATAGATTTGCCTGTGGATGTGAATGTTGAAAACTAACAGAGCCCCACAGAAGCCCCCTAAATCAGAAGGCAAATCAGCATAGTGAGAGCGAGAAAAAACAATACTGGAACCTGGAAATGCAAAATAGAAGACTAGGGGGCAGCAAAGATTGTTCTTTAAGAATGCAGATGCACACGCATATGTTATGTACACCCTGCTAGGTGGGCATAGTGAAATGCTCAAAATCCTCTAAGATTAGAACAGAGAGAAGCACTCATCATTTGAAAGAATGAGGTACAATTTTTAGGAAGTAAGACTAGTATATGGGGAGATTTTGCATCTTCTGTGGTAGTCCTCCCTGGATTGGTTTAGATGTCACCTTGTCAGAAAACCTCTATAGAAAACTTCTTTAGAAAACTTTATTCAGTTCCGAAAATTTCTTCAGTCCCAGTATACTCTCCATCCAGGATAGGTAAGACTAGTCATTTCTTCAGTCCAAATGAATAAGAAAGTCAGAAAGAGCTATTTCAAATCTTTATAATCTTTTTCTTAGGGAATTCTCTCCAATAATTGCTTGATACATGTCAATTCAATGAAATGACTTTTACATTGAAAATCTTGGTAAATTCTTTTTTACACATTCTTCAGATTGGTTTTATTAAAAAAAAAAAAAAAAAAGAAACTTCTCCAAATATCTGGCTTGCCAATGACTCATTATTTTGTCACCCTATTTGTGTATGTTGCCTTTGTCATTCATAAGAGTTGGATTGTTTGGCTTTATTCAAGGATTCTGATTGAGCACCTGCAAATGTTTGCTTTATTGGCATTGAGATAAGAGAGAAAATTATTTGTTTCAGTGACAATGAATAATTGCATCTGTTTGTGGCTGTTAAATAATTTAATAGAATTTATAGGGCCTGTTTTCCCTTGGTTAAACTCCTGGCAAATATCAGTCTCTGCCTCATCTTGGATACACACATAGAAGAAAGCCATCTCCTTAATTTGTCTTTTGCCAGTTTAGATGTTAAGACACTGAGTGATCTTACATCCTTTTCACATTTGAGTTGAATGTCTTTAATTTAAACTTTAGACAAGAGAAAGACACAGTAAAATTAAAAGGAATGTACAGTGATTTCTCATATCCCCCTGTCCCCACATATGTACAGCCTCCCCCATTATCAACATCAGCAACCCGAGTGGAATATTTGTCACAGTCTATGAATCTTTATTGACACATCATTATCACTCCAAGTCCAGAGTTTACCTTAGGGTTCGCTCTTGGTGTTGAACATTCTGTGGGTTTGGACAAATGTATAATGACACGTATCCATCATTATAGTACCATTCAGAGTATTTTCACTTCCCTAAAAATCTTATGTGCTCTATCTATTCATCTCTCCCCTGACCCCAACCCCTGGCAACCACTGATTTTTTTACTGCCTCCATAATTTTGCCCTTTCCAGAATGTCATATAGTTGTCATCATGTAATATGTAGTGCGTTCACGTTGACTTTTTTCACTTAGTAATATGCATTTCAGGTTCCTCCATGTACTTTCATGGCTTGATAGCTCATTTCTTTTTAGCACTGAATAATATTCCATTGTCTGGATATATCACAGTTTATTTATCTATTCACCTGCTGAGGGACAGCTTAGTTGCTTCCAAGTTTGGGCAATTATGAACAAAGCTACTCTAAACATCTTGTGTAGGTTTTTGGGTGGACAGACGTTTTCAGCTCCTTTGGATAAACATCAAGCAGTGCAAGATCATATGGTAGAAGTGTATTTAGTTTTGTAAGAAACCACCAAACTGTCTTCCAAAGTGGCTGTAGCATTTTGCATTCCTATCAGCAATGAGTTCTTGAGAGTTCCTATTTCTCCACATCCTTGCCAGCATTTGATGTTTTTCAGTGTTCTGAATTTTGGCCATTCTACAAGATGTGTAGTGCTCTCCCTCTTCTCAGTTATCCTTCCCCCCCCACTGTCCCTGTCTCCAGTTACTCTCACTTTCTTTCCCCTTGGTACAATGGCAAAAACAAATAAAAACATCTTTGATTCATCTCTCTCTCTCTCCAGCCATTGCTCTTTTCTCAGCTCCCTTCCTCAACCAAACTTCTGTGCTCTCTAAACATTCATTCTTCCATTTACTATTTTCTACTCTCTACAGCCACTGCTCCACCACTCCACTGATGCTGCTCTTTCCAAGGCACCAATGGCACTCATGTTATCAAATCTAGTGGACCCATCTCTTCATCTTACTAGCCTTCACCACAGCTGACCACCCCTTCCTTCTTGCAGAGTTCTCTTTTCCTGGCTGTCATGACAACATACACGTCTGGTTTCCTCCTACTGCTTTGGCTTTCTTTATCCATCTCCTTTGTAAGCTTTTCTTCTTCTAACCGATCTCAAAATATTCTTTCCCAAAGGTCAGTGCTAGATATGTTTCTCTTTTTATTCTCCCTTTTCCCCCTTAAGTTATTTCATACAGTCCTATGGCTTCAGATACCACAAATAACCTAACAGTTCCCAGTTCCCAAATTTATTTTGAACCCACATATCTATCCTGAGGTCTAGTCCTCTCTTTGCAACTGCATTCTCAGCACCTCCAGAGCCGCTCACAAATCTGCTCTTTCTCTAGTCTTTTAAAAAAATTTCTGCAGATAGTTCCTCCAATTTCTTCATTGCTCACACCAGAGATCTGGAGGTCATTTGTGGCAGCCCCTCCTCCCTTTCCCCATCTCCCACTCCACTTCTAGTAAGTCCTCAAAAAACCTGCTTCTCTCTAGTTCCCACCCTAGTTTAGTATACTCACATCTCCTGCGAGCACCATCTCAGGGATGGCTCCCTTAGTAATTCTGCATCCCCAAATTCGTTCTCCAGCAGTTAGAGAGATTTTTAATATAAGAACTTTCACCTTTCTGACTTAAAATCTCCATAGTATAAACTCCAGATTTTTCAGAAACAGCTTTCCCAGCCCGGTCTGGTTTGCCTTTTGCCTGACCCTCCAGCTTCGCTTGTTTTTCCCTTCTCTCACCCTGCGTTTGCTACACTGGCCTGCACGAGTGTGGTTACTTCAGGGCCTTCCTGTGTTGTTTCTTCTGTGTAGAATAGTCTTCCCACACTATTTGCCTGGCAGTTTGCCTAGTTTAAATGTCTGTTTCTCAGGGGACCTGTAGGACCCCACTCCAATCTAAATTAGTCCCTGTACCTCAAATATGTTCTATCAGAGCATTTCTTATAAATTTTAATAATGTTTATGTGACTATTCTTTAATGTATCTTTCTACGACAAGTGACATTACAGGACACATACTACCAAGCTGAGTGCCGACCTGCTCACCTAGATGAATGCCTGGCACTAAGTTGGAGCTCCATAAATTTACATTGGAAGAATTTAAAATATTCCAAAGTTATTTTCCATACCATATCCTCTTTTTGTGGTCCCTCTTTTCGAGGGGGCATCTTTCCCAAATAAAATAGCACAGTTGGGAAGAGATAAGTACTGTAAGTGACAGCCCCCTTTACTCAACATTCAGTGAGAGGAAACTGCGAGAGCTGTAAAACGCGCTCCTTACCGCGGCCAGAGGCTGAGAAAACGCCCTGGAAACTAATGAGCCTTTGTAGTAAAATGCAGAGATGGTGTGAGCTCACAGGAAAACATTCAATCAGGAATAGGAATATGTGGGTTTGGTGTCCAACTGTGCCACTGATTTATATGTTTTTGGCAAGTCATTGTCTTTTTGTGCCTCGGATTTTTCTCATCTTTAAAATTTTGTGGAGATCTCATGAGAAAACAAATGTGAAAGCCCTTTGAAGGGTATAAAACTTCTTAGAAGTGTGAGATTCTCTTACTCTCTTTATTTTGGATTTTCATGTATGAATATAAAGTGATTTTACTTGGAGACTGTTGAAGGAATAATGAACGTAGTCACTCTCATAAGTAGGACTAGTTGCCACTTCTCAATTTTTAAAAGTTACTGTTAAGCAACCACCTAGGAATATGGGATTAATAGATACACACTACTGTATATAAAATAGATAAACAACAAGGTCCTACTGTATAGCACAGAGAACTATACTCAGTATCTTGTAATGACCTATAATGGAAAAGAATCTGAAAAAAAAAACATATATATACAGATAAAACTGAATCACTTTGCTGTGCACCAGAAACTAACATAACATTATAAATTAGTTATATTTCAATAAAAAGGAAATATCTTAAAAGCTAAAAAAAGAAAAAGTAAAAAACCATCTAGCGATGATAATACGAACGTAAATGTAGTAAATTCATTATGGATTTCCTTTTAAATTCTTTACATGCTTTCCTCATGGCACTACTAATTAAATTTAAATGTGTTGGGTTGTCAAGTCTCTTTTTCTAAGAGATTAATTAGAGATTAATCTCTAAGCTATTTGTAAATGACTATGCTTTTTCATTGCGAAGTGTTTAGTAGAAATGCTGTTTTAAGAAAATGATTATAGATTATAAATCGTTTCATTAAGTATTTTGTTTCTCTGTCATTCTACCAGTTCTATAGTAATACGTGACTTTAATGTTCTTTTTACTGATAATTTAAATGAGATCTAAGAAATGAAATGTTATTTTGAAACAAGTTTAATTTAACTGACCCAGCATGGCATGGAATCCTTGCTGCCTGTGATCCCGTTATGATTAAGTACTAAAGAAGAATCTGTAATGTGAATCTCTCTCTTAGTTCTTCACCATGGGATTCACGCTCCCTGGGATAAAATATCTTACCCTTTTCAGAGAACATTAGTAGATGTATTAGAAATTTGTCCTCTCAAGGGTGTGCCAGTCAGTTTCATTAACAAATGGAAACTCAAGGTCCTTAAGTAAAACTAATGACCTTATGTAACAACAAAAATCCCTACGCAATTCAAATTGTGTTTTAAATATCTTTGTGTTCAGGCAAATTGATAGCCTAGAGATCAGCATGTGTTAATTTAGAGTCCTGTAAAAGGCTGTGATGTTCATCCCATTTTTAAAACTGCTAAGATGAGCAAGTCTAACTATTTCAAATTTCACAGAGTTTTGTAAACTTCTATCAATGCCAAGAAAGCAAGCCACCTGGCAGTTTTTTAAAACAGTGAGCCAACGCTTAGGAATATGCACCATAATTGACTGTTAGCGTTTCGGCGGAATTTGGCTCAGATTTACACGGGATATGAGAGCATTTTTATTCTAGTTACATAGCTTATTATTTCTCATGATTATATTCTCATGCTGTGGATTTTCTGCTCATGACGCAGCCGTCCCAGTCGTAACGGAGCAGATTTAGTGTGTTTTAATATATTGAAATCATTTTATTTTTCCTGAAAGTGTAAACATAACGCAGAAAAATATTTGCTATTTTAGGTAGCATTCAAGGTGGAATACTGAGTTCATTAGTTGAATTTCCTAAGATTCACAAGTTAAATGCAGAGTTAAGTGTAGTTGGAAGAAGAGGGCTTTAAGTGGCAAGGATGGACAGAAATCACTTTGTAAGTTGGGGTTAGTTGAGTTTAATTAGATAAGAATCCTCTGTTAAAGAAGGGACTCTGTAGCTATAATTAAAGCAATAAAGAAGTGTGGGTTAGGAGACAATGAAAGACACTTTTGTGTACCATGTTTTCCAGAGAAAGACGTGGGAATGTGTTAAAGAGGACAGAACACAAAGGCAAATTTGGAGTCCATATCTGGACATGAAAATAGAGGGTTAGGTCAAGGTTACTGGAGGAGATCTTTTAAGGCTATGCTTTTGTATTTGATGAAAATTGTTGAAATTTTGATAATTAGGAAGTGTTCTCTAAGGGATTAAACTTCTTGTAACCTATATGAAATTCTTGCTGAATCCAATTTCTCTGAAACATATTTAAGTCCTAATTTAATACAGCAGATTTGAATCTCATTATCAGTGGAGTGCATTTAATTGAAATCAAATTGATTTAAACAACTAGTCAGGAAATCTCAGTTTAATCTCCTTTCCTCCTTGGGGAACATTCATCTACTTATACCTACTCTCAAAGCTGAGAGATAGCAAAAGTTTGATTCAAGAGGAGATATACTATACATTTTAATTTTAAATTGATTGTTTAAGTACTCATGAGGTTAATTTTACAGATACATTACAAAATTGAATTGTGTTTTGGACATTCTTTTCACCACAGCTAATTAAAGTCAGTAGTTCTGAAGTGTAAGAGTCTAAAATAATTTCCAAATCAAAGATTTGTCACACTATTTAGGGAATATTTTGTTATACTGTAATAGAGATGCATTGACCAGTCCCAAGAATAATAAATATTTAAAGTATCATATTTAACTAAAATAACATTGGTGTAATTATTTGAATAAAAATAAGGTCATGCACTTTATGCCTCAAGTAAGTCTTTAAAGATAGATATTATTAATTATCTCTACAAAGTGCAACTTTCTGATAATGAGGTAATTATAGGACTAACGCTATGGAAATATCGTTAATATGTTTTTTCATAATATATGCTAATATATGTTAATTTTAAATAATTTGAGCAATGCAGAGAAAACTAATTCTGTAATTCTGCTTCTTGTCCCCTAGAGGTAATCACTATTGCCAGTTGGAATATATCCTTCCAGATTTGTTATCTATAAATGATGAGATCTCCTAGTACATGTATGTACTCTTTTATATTATCCACTTTTTAAAGACACATACACACACATATGCATACAAAGATTATTCATTTTAAGATTTATAGATCTATGTCATTCATTATAAGGGCTGCAGAGAATCGTGTTGCATGAATGTACTGTGATTTATTTTGCCAATCGTTACTGGGAATGGGTGTTTAGTTCATTATTTTATTTCTAATATTTTTAATATTATTAACAGAGTGGCATTGAACTGCCTTATACTTACATCTTTGCCCATTTATTCAAATATTTCCATAAGATAGTCTCAAAAATGACATTGCTGTATCAAAGTAGATGCATCTTTAACATTTCAAAACATATAACCACATTGCCTTCTAGAAAAGTTGTACCATTTTATTTTGACATAACATTATAATATGAAAATCCCCATTTCCCCATAACCTCACAATTTTTAACCTTTGATAATCTGATATGCAAATGTAATAATTTTTGTGTTTTTATAGTACATATAGGTGATTGTATTTGAGCATCTTTTCATTAATTTTGAAGCAATTATATAATTTTGTGAATTTGTCTTTTCCAAAATTAGTTTGTGAACACTTTTTATAAATTCAGGAACATATAGCGAATATTTTCCAGTTTGAAGTTTTGTTTTTTTTTAATTTGGACATAGTTTTAAGTTTTTATGTGCTCAATTCTGTCAGTCTTTCCCTCTGTGGCTGGTAGCCTTGATTTATTTGTTAAGAAGATATCTTCCCTATCCCAAAACTGTAGAAATATATGCTTACATCTTTTCTAGTACTTCTACATTTTATTTCATCTTCAATCCATCTAAAATAAATTTTTAGTCTGGCATGAAATAGAAATCTACTTATATTTTTCCTCAAATGAGTAGTGAATTTTTTCAACAATAATTGTTGAGTAATATATTATTTCCTTTGTTATTTGAAATTCCACTTCCACCCCACCCCTGAAGCAATCCTACTGGACTTTTCATTACAATTTCATTGTATTTGTCTGCTGATTAGTGGAGAATTTGAATTTTGCCAATACTATCTTTCTAGTAGGTAATTTTCATGTTTTCATTTATTTGATCCTTCTTTTTCAACTTCAAACAGAATAAAATTCTATATATAATTTTGCACATATTTTGTTAAATTTATTCTTGCTTGTTTACAATATCTGTTTTTTTATACATTTTTTATTGATTTATAATCATTTTACAATGTTGTGTCAAATTCCAGTGTTCAGCACAATTTTTCAGTCATTCATGGACATATACACACTCATTGTCATATTTTTTCTCTGTGAGTTATCATAACATTTTGTGTATATTTCCCTGTGCTATACAGTGTAATCTTGTTTATCTATTCTACAATTTTGAAATCCCAGTCTATCCCTTCCCACCCTCCACCCCCTGGCAACCACAAGTCTGTATTCTCTGTCTATGAGTCTATTTCTGTCCTGTATTTACGCTTTGTTTTTGTTTGTTTGTTTTTGTTTTTGTTTTTGTTTTTGTTTTTTAGATTCCACATATGAGCGATCTCATATGGTATTTTTCTTTCTCTTTCTGGCTTACTTCACTTAGAATGACATTCTCCAGGAGCATCCATGTTGCTGCAAATGGCATTATGTTGTCGGTTTTTATGGCTGAGTAGTATTCCATTGTATAAATATACCACCTCTTCTTTATCCAGTCACCTGTTGATGGACATTTAGGCTGTTTCCATGTTTTGGCTATTGTAAATAGTGCTGCTATGAACATTGGGGTACAGGTGTCATCCTGAAGTAGATTTCCTTCTGGATACAAGCCCAGGAGTGGGATTCCTGGGTCATATGGTAAGTCTATTCCTAGTCTTTTGAGGAATCTCCACACTGTTTTCCATAGTGGCTGCACCAAACTGCATTCCCACCAGCAGTGTAGGAGGGTTCCCCTTTCTCCACAGCCTCTCCGCATTTGTCATTTGTGGATTTTTGAATGACGGCCATTCTGACTGGTGTGAGGTGATACCTCATTGTAGTTTTGATTTGCATTTCTCTGATAATTAGTGATATTGAGCATTTTTTCATGTGCCTTTTGATCATTTGTATGTCTTCCTTGGAGAATTGCTTGTTTAGGTCTTCTGCCCATTTTTGGATTGGGTTGTTTACTTTTTTCTTATTGAGTCATGTGAGCTGCTTATATATTCTGGAGATCAAGCCTTTGTCGGTTTCACTTGCAAAAATTTTCTCCCATTCCGAGGTTGTCTTCTTGTTGTTAATTTCAGTGGGTTCCTCTCACTTCTAACCATCCCTGCCATTACATTTAGAAACAGGTTGTTATATAAGACAGCTATTAATTTTTCTGTATTTATATTTTATTTTGGCACCATCAGTTTTATTAGTGCTGATAATTTTCAGTTGATCTTTTTGAATTTTCTAGGTAAATAGTTGTCTTCTGTGCAGCTAGTAATGATCTTTCACCTCCTTTATAGTATATTTGTCTAATTTCTTATCCTTGCCTTATTGCTTTGGCTTATGTCTCCAGAATTATGTTAAAATATCGAGTAAGTAGTAGCCTTGTTTTGTTTCTTTTTTATTTTAATGGAAATTCATCTAAATCTTTACCAATTGATGTGATGTTTCCTCTAGGATTCTTTTTTTTTTTTTTTCTCTAGGATTCTGAAATAGGATTTTGATCAAGTGAAGGAAATTATCTTCTTTTCATGCGTTACTGAGAGTTTTCATAAGAATTAATGTTGTATTGCCTTTAGGGAATTTATAGGTAAAATCATATTGTTTTTCTCTTTTAACCTATTCATTTATTGAATTATATTGATGACTTGTTTAATATTGATACATTCTTGCATTCCTGGAATAAACCTGACTTTTTGAAGAACTGATTGCTCTTTTAATATATGGCTTATATTTGTAAGTGAGATGGATCTATAATTCACTGTTTTGGAATTTTATGCTTTTCAGAGTGCTTTAGCATGCTTTATTTCCTTTGATTCTTGAGATAGCTCTATGAATTAGGCCAGAAATTAGTAAATTCTTTTGATAAATATAAACAATAGACATAGAATTTTTTCCCTGTCACAAAATCATGCAAGTAAGTGGTGATGGTGAGAGTAATGTACCCATCCTATGCTTTGGGGAGATGAAATTTTTAATTAGTTCAGTAATTCCTAAAAGTAAGGTATTTATGGACTTTGAGTTTTATTATCTCAGATAAATACTATCCTTACATAGTTTTCTTTTGCATTTTCCTAAATTCAGACAATAGATTTGTTTCTGCTTTGATCATTGGAGCCTTCACTGAGTATCAGGGTGAAGGAGGACATTCACCCTAAAAGAGCTTCTGTGCTGAGAGTAAACATTTTCTGAGCTCTGCCATCTGTTTGTTGCACATGGACAGATGCCCAATGTTCAGTTAAACAGAAGTATTACAATAAGGATTAAAGTGTTAGATGGTTGTAACCCATTCCAGAAGTTATGGATAAAACTTGAAACCTTTAATCAGATTCACCTTGATGTTCAAGTCAAGTTGGCTATTTGAGTCAAAGCTTTTACATCTCTGTGGTTACTAGTCCCGAAGCGCATGTTCTATTATTTCCATAAGAGAAAAAAAAATATTAGGGATGCATTTGTGCATTGCATTGGGTCAAGAGAATTGACATTCTATTTTATATGTGATTCAGGGTTCTACCTTCTATAGAAAGCTCAGCTATTGCTCTTAGGGCTCTATTACAGAAGAAATACTCAACTGTGAAACTTAAAATAATTTAAATATAAATTTTAGAATCTATAAAACTTATTGCAAATGCAAGAAATAGTCCATTTGTTAAGATACACATTTATTTATTAAATGATAGAATAGACTTCCCCAAGTGTAGAGAAAAATGGAATTAGACTATAAATGGATTTTTTTGGTTTGAATAGAATTATGCTTTTATAAAATTTACATTTGATCTCCATGTCCTGAGTCACACATATTTATGAAATGCTTTGATGAAGTAAATTTATTGTTTTTAAATCTCTTATAAGATTTTTTTCCTTAATGAGAAACCTAAACATGTCTGTTTCTATATAGTACAACGGCACTGATTTCTCTAAGGAGAACCACCAATAGTTATATATTTTATATTTACCTCAATTGGAATTTAAAAATGGCGTATATAATCTGAAATCTTGTCCATACCAAATGTTGCACGGAAAACCATGAATTCCTGGAAGTTGACCATTTTTCAAATTCTTTTTCATTAATTTTACTTTATGCTCTGAATTGATGATTCAGAGGCTGATTGTAACCTTATTTCCACTTAAGCTAATATAACTCTAAATGATTGTTTTTTCAATTGAGATTTAATTGACACATAACATTGTGTTGGGTTTAGGTGTACATAAAGATTTGATATATATGTATATTGTGAAATGATTACCAGAATAATTTTAGTTAACTTCTTTCACCATACATAGTTAAAAATTACTTTTCTTATGATGAGACCTTTTAAGATCTGCCCTCCCAGCAACTTTCAAATTCTACATAATTTTGTTTTTGTAAATCATATCTATTTTTGAAATTCAGCTCCAATAATACCCTATGATAACAAATGGTAGAACTCACATAGTATTGAAACATACTGGGTATTTCCTTTTTAATTTTAAATATGATTTATTCAAATTAAGATGATTGGAGAATATGTTTAAATTCCAAAGTGACTAAAATCAATGTAAATAATATATTGGTGTCTCATATTTGATGGTAGATATTACCATTAAAATTGAAAAGTCAAAATCAAGTAAAAACTATTCTGTGAACTGGTTATTTAGCACACAGAGGAAAATGGGAAATTCTTTTAGGAACATTTGTGAAATGAACTCTATTTAATAATGTTCCTTTTCTGTTGATATTTTAATTTTTCAGATAATGTAGTTTAGGTAATATACAACACTGGTTGCAATGAAAAAAGTTTATACACAGATTTGAAGGCCTCCCTAATCATATATCAATTTCTGACCAATGCCCTTATTAAGCATCAATTACGTGGTTATTCCTATGAAATAACTAAGGTATTATATTTAATCTCTGCAATAATACACTGAAAGGGATGTATTAGCAAGATAGGTATTAAAAGCAGACATTACATATTCTTCATTGCAGACTTTCTCTTTCTGGGGACCATGACATGCTGCCTTCCATGAAGAACACTTTCAATAATCCTCACACCAGAAACAACAAAGTTGGCTCTGGCATAAGTTCGGCCAGAATTCCTGGGCCCTGCTGTGCAGGGAGTCTCGTGAGGAAGGACAGAATCACTTCTCAGTCTCCAGGCCCACCTGGTTCTTGGCACCTCTGCTGAGAGTTGCACAGTCCCCCAGTGAATTTTAAATGTACTGTTTTGAGTGTGAGGTGGACATCTGTCTTAGAGGAACAGGATTATTAGCATGTCATTCCGCAGATGCCGCTGAATAATTGTTGGATGACCTTTATTGGTGTTCACTTCATTTTGTCCACATTGGAGCTGCTAAGACACAGCACTGTAACACATTATCCTGGGCCTTATAAAGCAAAACCATGTATTGCATGTAGCAGTTGAGTGAGTTGAAATTGGTTATGTTTTTGACTAGAAAAATGGGAATGTTAATGTACCTTATAACTATATACAAAGAAGTGGCTTCTGAAGGATGCAAGGGAGATTGGCAAGATTAAGTGAGAAAGAAGGCCTTTCCCATGAAGGCAGTTGACACTCTAAAGGAACATCTACATTTGTGGACTTGCAGGGAAATAAGACTTGAGAATAAAGTCTGTCAGTTAGTGAAGTTTCACAATAAACAATGGCAGTGTTTGTGCCCTAATAATTTTGTGGCAAACAGAAATGGTAGAAATCAGTGAAACAATAGGATGAACTGGGCATCTGGAGACATGGGTTTTCAGATCCTTATCTGCCTGGTTTCCTCTGTGGGTAGCTCTCCTCACTTATATGGACTTAATTTCTGTACAGGTGAAAAAAAATTCCAAACAGGTGAATAGTCTTTGATTTTACCTGTGAGCATTGATCTACAATGAAAGGTCAGAGATTTTAAATTAGGTTTTAATGATTTTGCCTCTTGAATGAATCACAGAAATGAGGATATATAAAAAAAGGGTCAAGGAGAGAGAATTCTTCACTGTTGTTGAATAAACATCACATATAAGTAGACTATTTGAGATGTTTCACAAATAACATTTTAGGGTTTATGATATAGTATTCTTGAAATTGTGACTCTGAAAGGGTATTTTGGTATTATTTACTGTTAGTCTTACCATTCCTTTGAGTTGGTTTCTTCCCAGTTTTGTTAAAAATTTCAAACCAAATCTGTTTTGGTCTGTGACGAACATTATGATCTAGGGGAGAATAAAGAAACCTCTTGTTTCAAAATGAAACTGGTAGAATGTGGCTCCTTAACTCTGATTTTGCTATTCCAGTTATTTTCAGAGGCATTATAAAATTATTAAGCTATTAAAAATCCAGTAATATTCTGGTTAATAATAAACTTTCCAGTCTGACTATTAGCAGTTATTATGAGAGCCTGGCGACAGGACTTTGGTGTGACTAACCCCACTGATGCCATCTTCTGGGTTCCTGCAGCAAACTCTTACAAGTCACACTGTTAGTGGTAAGGTCTTTCTAGCACACCTAGGAATAACGGAGTCCCAGGTAGAGCTGTGTAATTTAAGATTTTTTTCCCCATGGTATAAAATTATGATGAGGTTCCATGTGAAAGTCGTATTAGTTTTCTTGTTAAATGGCAACGCTTTTAAAATTATTTTTCCTAAGACCTTTATAGATTTTGAACATTTCAAAGCTTAGTTTTTTCTTTTCTGTTAAGTATCTCAATAAACGCCCTAGCATTAAAGATATAACTTAACTATACTTAATTACTGGTACTTCCTTTTAATATCACCGCATCAGCTCTTGTGCCCCTTTGTGGTCTTGGTTCTCAGACATTCTCAATATTATTTAAAGCTGTTTTTGTTTATTTAGAAGCATTCATTTTATGCTTTGCTATAATTATTATATTTAATGATTTTTGTCATTATTCTATTTACTAATTTCATCTGCTATAAAAACCTATACACTAAAAGAGCGATGGAGAGAAAGCATTTATTCCAGGAGACATTAGTATTGGGATTAATAATTTTTAAAGAATCAATCACTGGGATGGTGCTTAGCACATAGTAGGTGCTCAGTTAATCCTCATATAAGTGAATGCTGTATTTTGAAATAATACATGGTACAAGCATAATAAGCATCATACCTGTGGAAACAACCTAACTGGGTAGGAACCAGGCAGCAGAAGAGCTTGAGATCATCACTTTTATTTAGAGCCACGTCTTAATGAATTCTAATGAATGATTGCAGGGAGATACAGCACAACAGAAGACTTCCTCTGTTCCACAAAACAAATCAATAGTACTGAAAACTCACCTGAAATGGACTCCTCCTATACTTTATCCCGTCTTTGCCTTTAGAATAGCAATGATTTTTGCTTTCAAGTGAGGAGAGTCACTTAAGAGATGTCATTTAAAAGACTATTTAGAGGGTCACCAGCTTCCTATGATTCAATGAGTTTCCTAACACCACCGCAGCGTATACACAGTGGAGTAGATTTCCTAAAGGAGATGGCTTTAGTGCATCTTATTAAATGGGTCACTTTTTATAAAGGAAATGCAGTGTTAAATACAGACATGAAACTTAATTTGGCAAGAGATATGTGCATGCATAAGTTAGCATTGCCTTTAATTAATGCTGTTGAATTGTAAGATGGTATAGAGAATGAATGCTTTCTCTATGGATAATAAAATTCAGCTTCTAACCAAGCAGGCTTAGTGAGAGCCACCAGGGAGAGCATGTGGTTCACAGAGCTTGGGTCAGGCTTCAGCCCCTTCTCAGCAGTGACTATCGGGACCTCCACTCCTGCTGTCCCACAGTGACATCAAGTGGGTCAGATGGTGTTGATCGCAAGTAAGTGATGCCACCTGTTAGTGACTTTGCATTAAGTAACTTGAGTTTACTGTGAGAAAATAACTTCAGAAATTTTAATATGGAATAAACAGTGTAATTCTATAGTTGCAGCCTTTCCTTACTTGAAACTTGAAGGCAACAGATAGAGTGAGTTTTATGTGAAGAGTTAGGCTTTGTGTATGGGGCTGGGTTTTTTCTAGACTGCCTAACTCCCAGACATGGTTGCGGATTTGGGCATAGGCACATTGGATAGGATACATTACATATATGTATACATTCCTTGAGTTGTCACCAATCTGAGTCAATAAAGTCAGCATTATGAGGGTGGCCTTCTCCTGGGTTGTCTCTCCTGGCCTCCGCCTGTTGTTCCAGTCTCCTCTGGGGCTGCTCTGCCCCTCAGTTACTATGTCATAGTCATCCTGACCTTCTAGCCCACTGAAGGACCTTTGTACCTGCTCGTCTATGTTCCTGGAACCCTTTGCTCTCAGCTCCTTTCAGGCTGCAGTTTGGCTTTCCCCCCGTCACCATCCTCACCATTTTGAAGGCAACATAAGACATTCTCTCATTAAAGTTACCAGGAATTATCTTAACAACTGAATCTAATAAGCCATTTTAATATCTTATTTTCTAGCACTTGATCCTTCAGATCTATTCCTTGGTTTCTGTGAGACCCATGCTCCTGGTTCTCTTACTCCTCAGCCTTTTATTTCAGACTTAGGTCTTGTCCTCTGCCCAGCCTTTTCACCTCAGTGGCTCCTAGTCACCTAAACTCCACCAAGGCTTGAAGGAAACTTAATTCCCCTTCACCTTTACCTCTCCTCATATTTCATATCTGTTAACAATATTTCCATTCATCTCTCATTCAAGCTAGAAATCTAGGAGTTGTCCTAGACTGGGTCAAGAACTTCTGATTTTCCCTCCTATTTCTTGATACCTTCAGACTTTTCTCTATCACTTTTATTAGTAATCTACCTCAGGCCATCCCCCATCTCTTTCCCTTAATTCTACCATACTCAACTACTGTACCGTCTTCAGTTCTGTCCATATCAAATCCTTGAGTGCACATCCAAAGTAATCTATTTAACATTAAAGTCAGACGATATCAATTTCTTTCTTTTTTTTTTTAACATTTTTTATTGATTTATAATCATTTTACAATGTTGTGTCAAATTCCAGTGTTCAGCACAATTTTTCAGTTATTCATGGACATATACACACTCATTGTCACATTTTTTTCTCTCTGAGTTACCATAACATTTTGTGTATATTTCCCTGTGCTATACAGTGTAGTCTATTCTACAATTTTGAAATCCCAGTCTATCCCTTCCCACCCTCCACCCCTCTGGTAACCACAAGTCTGTATTCTCTGTCTGTGAGTCTATTTCTGTCCTTCATTTACGCTTTGTTTTTGTTTGTTTGTTTGTTTTTGTTTTTGTTTTTTAGATTCCACATATGAGCGATCTCATATGGTATTTTTCTTTCTCTTTCTGGCTTACTTCACTTAGAATGACATTCTCCAGGAGCATCCATGTTGCTGCAAATGGCATTATGTTGTCGGTTTTTATGGCTGAGTAGTATTCCATTGTATAAATATACCACCTCTTCTTTATCCAGTCACCTGTTGATGGACATTTAGGCTGTTTCCATGTTTTGGCTATTGTAAATAGTGCTGCTATGAACATTGGGGTACAGGTGTCATCCTGAAGTAGATTTCCTTCTGGATACAAGCCCAGGAGTGGGATTCCTGGGTCATATGGTAAGTCTATTCCTAGTCTTTTGAGGAATCTCCACACTGTTTTCCATAGTGGCTGCACCAAACTGCATTCCCACCAGCAGTGTAGGAGGGTTCCCCTTTCTCCACAGCCTCTCCGCATTTGTCATTTGTGGATTTTTGAATGACGGCCATTCTGACTGGTGTGAGGTGATACCTCATTGTAGTTTTGATTTGCATTTCTCTGATAATTAGTGATATTGAGCATTTTTTCATGTGCCTTTTGATCATTTGTATGTCTTCCTTGCAGAATTGCTTGTTTAGGTCTTCTGCCCATTTTTGGATTGGGTTGTTTATTTTTTTCTTATTGAGTCGTGTGAGCTGCTTATATATTCTGGAGATCAAGCCTTTGTCGGTTTCACTTGCAAAAATTTTCTCCCATTCTGTAGGTTTTCTTCTTGTTTTATTTCTGGTTTCCTTTGCTGTGCAGAAGCTTGTAAGTTTCATTAGGTCCCATTTGTTTATTCTTGCTTTTATTTCTTCTAGGAGAAAATTTTTGAGATGTATGTCAGATAATGTTTTGCCTATGTTTTCCTCTAGGAGGTTTATTGTATCTTGTCTTATGTTTAAGTCTTTAATCCATTTTGAGTTGATTTTTGTATATGGTGTAAGGGAGTGTTCTAGCTTCATTCTTTTACATGCTGCTGTCCAGTTTTCCCAACACCATTTGCTGAAGAGACTGTCTTTATTCCAATGTATATTCTTGCCTCCTTTGTCAAAGATGAGTTGAGCAAAAGTTTGTGGGTTCATTTCTGGGCTCTCTATTCTGTTCCATTGGTCTATATGTCTGTTTTGGTACCAATACCATGCTGTCTTGATGACTGTAGCTCTATAGTATTGTCTGAAGTCTGGAAGAGTTATTCCTCCAGCCTCTTTCTTTCTCTTCAGTAATGCTTTGGCAATTCTAGGTCTTTGATGGCTCCATATGAATTTTATTATGATTTTTTCTAGTTCTGTGAAATATGTCCTGGGTAATTGGGTAGGGATTGCATTAAATCTGTAGATTGCCTTGGGCAATGTGACCATTTTAACAATATTGATTCTTCCAATCCAAGAGCATGGAATATCTTTCCATTTTTAAAGTCTTCTTTAATTTCCTTCATCAATGGTTTATAGTTTCTGTGTATAATTCTTTCACCTCCTTGGTTAGATTTATTCCCAGATATTTTATTACTTTGGGGGCTATTTTAAAGGGGATTGTTTCTTTACTTTCTTCTTCTGTTGATTTATCATTAGTGTAAAGAAATGCAACTGATTTCTGAACGTTAATTTTGTAACCTGCTACCTTGCTGAATTCTTCAATCAGCTCTAGTAGCTTTTGTGTGGACCTCTTAGGGTTTTCTATATATAGTAACATGTCATCAGCATATAATGACACTTTTACCTCTTCTTTTCCAATTTGGATCCCTTTTATTTCTTTCTCTTGCCTGACTGCTGTGGCTAGGACTTCCAGGACTATGTTGAATAGGAGTGGTGATAGTGGGCATCCTTGTCTTGTCCCAGATTTTAGTGGAAGCTTTTGAGTTTTTCACCGTTGAGTACTATGCTGGCTGTAGGTTTGTCATATATAGCTTTTATTATGTTGAGATATGTTCCCTCTATACCCACTTTGGCGAGAGTTTTTATCATAAATGGGTGTTGAATTTTATCAAATGCTTTTTCTGCATCGATTGAGATGATCATGTGGTTTTTGTCCTTTCTCTTGTTGATGTGATGTATTACACTGATTGATTTGCGTATGTTGAACCAGCCTTGTGTCCCTGGGATGAACCCCACTTGGTCATGATGTATAATCTTTTTTATGTGTTGTTGGATTCTATTTGCTAAAATTTTGGTGAGGATTTTGGCGTCTATGTTCATCAGTGATATTGGCCTATAATTCTCTTTTTTTGTAGTGTCTTTGCCTGGTTTTGGTATCAGGGTGATGGTGGCTTCATAGAATGAGTTTGGGAGTAATCCCTCCTTTTCAGTCGTCTGGAAGAGTTTGAGAAGGACTGGTATGAGTTCTTCTTTGTATGTTTGGTAGAATTCCCCGGTGAAGCCGTCCGGTCCTGGACTTTTATTTGTAGGGAGGTTTTTAATTGCTATTTCTATTTCCTTTCTAGTGATCGGATTGTTCAAGTGTTCAGATTCTTCTTGATTCAGTTTTGGTGGACAGTATGTTTCCAGAAACTTGTCCATCTCCTCTAGGTTATCCAGTTTGGTTCCATATAGTTTTTCATAATATTCTCGTATGATATTCTGTATTTCTATTTTGTTTGTTGTAATTTCTCCATTTTCCTTTCTTATTTTGCTAATTTGTGATCTCTCTTTTTTCTTCTTTGTGAGTTTGGCCAGAGGTTTGTCGATTTTATTTACTTTTTCAAAAAACCAGCTTTTGGTTTGGTTGATTTTTTCTATGGTCTTGTTAATCTCTATTGTATTTAATTCCTGTCTGATCTTTATTATTTCCTTCCTTCTGCTGCTTTTGGGGGCTTTTTGTTCTTTTTCTAATTCATTCAGGTGGTGGGTTAAATTGTTTATTTGAGATTGTTCTTCTTTTTTGAGGAAGGCCTATATCGCTATAAACTTCCCTCTTAGCACTGCCTTTGCTGTGTCCCATAGGTTTTGAGTGGTTGTGCTTTCATTATCATTTGTCTCAAGGTATTTTTTAATTTCAGCTTTGATTTCCTCATTGATCCATTGTTTTTTCAATAACATATTGTTTAATCTCCATGCTTTCCTTTTTTTCTCCTTTGTTTCTCTGTTGTTGATTTCCAGTTTCATGGCACTGTGGTCAGTAAACATGCTTGAGATAATTTCTGTCTTCTTAAAATTGTTGAGGTTTCTTTTGTGCCCAAGTACATGATCGATCCTGGAAAATGTTCCATGTGCACTTGAAAAGAATGTATATCCTATTTTTTGGGGGTGTAATGCTCTGAAAATATCCACCAAATCTAGTTTTTCTATTGTAGTATTTAATTTCTCTGTTGCCTTGTTTATTTTCTGTCTGGAAGATCTGTCTAGTGATGTTAATGCAGTGTTAAAATCTCCAACTATGATTGTATTCCCATCAATATCCCCCTTTATCTCTGTTAGTAATTCTTGTATGTACTTAGGTGCTCCTATATTGGGTGCATATGTATTAACGAGTGTAATATCCTCATCATGTATCACTCCTTTAATCATTATAAAATGTCCTTCTTTATCTTTCTTTATGGCCTTTGTTTTAAAGTCTATTTTGTCTGAAATCAGTACTCCAACACCTGCTTTTTTGGCTTTTCCATTTGCATGGAATACCCTTTTCCATCCTTTCACTCTCAATCTATATGTGTCCTTCTCCCTAAAGTGGGTCTCTTGTATGCAGCATATTGAAGGTTCTTGCTTTATTATCCAGTCTGCCACTCTGTGTCTTTTGGCTGGAGCATTTAGTCCATTAACATTTACAGTAATTAATGATAGATGTGTGTTTATTGCCATTTTGAACTTATCTTTGCAGTTGACTTGGTATATCCTCTTTGTTCCTTTCTTCTTCCTTTTGTGGTTTGGTAATTTTCCTTTGTATTATCATGGATTTTATTTAATTTTTGTGACTCCTTTGTAAATTTTTGGCTTGTGGTTACCCTTTTTTGTAAATCTATCAACCCATTACTATAACTGTTTTTATTAAACTGATAGTAACATGATCTTAAACCCATCCTACTGTTAAAAAAATTTAAAAAAGAAAGAAAAAAATATTCTATATTTCCCTGCCTCCCTCTCCCACTCTCAGTGATTTGTATGTCTTCTTTTATAATTTCATGTTTACTTTATTTGTAATTCATGAGTTATCACCTTTCCAGTTGTGTGTTTCTCATTTCTGTAGCATCCTGCTGCTTTTCTATTTAGAATAGCCCTTTCAATATTTCTTTTAGCATGGGTTTAGTGTTGCTAAACTCCTGCAGCTTTTTTTTGTCTGTGAAACTATTTCTCCTTCTATCCTCACGGATAGCCTTGCTGGATAAAGGATCATAGGCTGCATCTTTTTTTCATTCAGGGCTTTGAATATATCTTGCCACTCCCTTCTGGCCTGTAGTGTTTGTGTAGAGAAATCAGCTGAGAGCCTTATGGGTGGTCCCTTGTAACTTACTCTTTGCTTTTCTCTTGCTGCCTTTAGAATCATTTCTTTATCCTTGACTCTGGCCATCTTGATTATGATATGTCTTGGTGTGGGTCTATTTGGGTTCTTCCTGTTTGGGACCCTCTGAGCTTCCTGTACTTGGATATCTGATTCCTTCTTTAAGTTTGGGAAGTTTTCAGTCATGATTTCTTCAAAAACCTTTTCAATCCCCTTTGATCTTTCTTCTCCTTCTGGGACCCCTATTATGCGAAGATTGGGACGCTTTATATTATCCCATAGGTCCCTTATGCTATTTTCATTATTTTTTATTTGCTTCTCTTGTAGTTCTTCTGAATGGGTGCTTTCTATTGCCCTGTCTTCTAGATCACTAATTCGTTGCTCTGCATTATCTAGTCGGCTTTGCACAGCTATTAGATCATTCCTCATCTCTGTCAATGAGTTTACCCATTCTACTTGGCTCTTCTTTATAGCTTCAATTTCATTTCTGACATATTTTATATCTCTAAACACTATCTCTTTTAATTCCTTCAGCAATTCGATCACTCCTTTTTTGAAATCTTGATCTAGTAGGCTATCGATGTCTATTTCATTGATCTTTCTTTCAGGGGATTTCTCTTGTTCTTTTAATTGGGAAAGGTTTTTCTGCTTCTTCATCTTGCTCATACCTCTTTGGCACTGTGTTTTGTGGAGTATCAGTTGTTTATTTTGGTCCTTAAGGATTTTATCTATCTGATGCCTATTTAGGAATAGAACTTAGGAAAAAAAGAAAAAAAAGAGAGCGAGAGAAAGAATTTTAAAAGAAGGGAGAAAGAGGGTTTGAAAACAGTGTATAATGAATAATAGAAGGGTGAGTTGAAGCAGAGTATTAATCGGGTTTAAAAGGTTGACCTTTTTAAAAGGTCCTTTTAAAACCTTTACAAAAAAAGGGGGGGGGGGATGAATAGATGTATTTGAAACCTGTGTCTAATCAATAGCAGGACATCAAAACCCAAGAGAAATAGAAGTGAATTAAGAAGTAAAGATTAAGAGAGTAATAAAAAATAGAACAGGTAAAAACAGATTTAAAAAATGGGGGGGGGGGGGTGTTTGTCGGTGTTCTCCTGGAGTCTGTGTGCTTTTAATGTGAAGTCTTTCTGTCTTCGTCCTGTTTTGGAAGCTCAGCTTGCTGTTTTCAGAGGTCCTCCGTTGGCGCCCTCTTCTGTGCTGCTCCCAGCACCTGTCCGCAAGCAGATCGCGCCTCCTCCTAACACTGGGTCAGGTGTAGCTCTCTGCTGTGGGCGGGCGGGTCGCTGCCCCTCCGGATGCCCCAGTCAGATGTTGCAGACTGGCCAGGTAGGAGGGCGGGTCGTACCCCCTCCCAGCACCTCGGTCAGGGGCTGTGTTCCTGCCCGAAAGGCGGGGGGGCCGCTCTCCCTCTACCTGCGCCGCCGGTAGTTCCGTTCTCTGTGCGGATGCGCGCTCCGCCCTGGTCGGCGCTCCGCGGGTGGGCTCGGGGAAGACCGAGGGACAGCCCTGTCCCTGCTCCGAGCCAAAACCCAGCTCCTTGTTTGTCTTTGTGGAGCAAGTTCTCTGAGGGACCAGGATGGAAGGATCCTACCTGCCCCGGGCTGCAGGCCAGTCTCAGTCTGGCCTTTGAGGCTGCTAAGCCCTTCGGTTCGGATGCAGGTTTCGCCTCCACCCCCGCCTGAGTGCTAAGCGCGGAGGAAATGGCGGCTGTGCCTGAGCCCTGCCTCTCTTCCCCCGAAAACTTTCCGCGGGTTTTCAGAGATGGGGGTGTGCACCCTTCCCCCGAGAGCACATCAACCTTGCTGTTTTATGGAGGGCCCAGGTTGTTCTGCCCTGTGCACCCACAACCACGGCGCGCAGCCCCTTGCGTTCCCCCGGGGCTGCCTCCGTGCAGCCACTTCCGTCCTCCGCCTGGCTTGTGCAGCCTGGCCCTGCCCGCCACTGCCGGCTCGCGTCTCAGGCTGGGTGTCGGGGGGGACGCTCTGTGCCCGTTAAACTTAGTTCTGTTAGTCAAGGGCTCCTCTGTACAGATCCGAGCCTCAGAGGCTCCCCCTCCGTCCCGCTGGCCTCTCAGTTGGAGAGGGGAGACCCATCGAGCGAGCGCCAGTCCTCCTTTGCTGCTCCCTCCCCGCGGGACCCGTCCCGCGCTGCTTTGCCTTTTGTTCTTTCTTTTTTCCTTTTCTCCTACCAGATTTTTGGCGTCTTTATCTTTTGAAGAGGGCGATGTTCTGTCGGAGTTCCACAGGTGCTCTGGTTGGCTGAGTGGGTCTGTAGATGTGGGTCTTGGTGTATTTGTGGGAGAGGGTGACCTGCGAGCGTTCTTCTACTCCGCCATCTTCTCTTGTCGGTATCAATTTCTTTAAAACTCTAAAATGTGCCACTCCTTCACATGAAGTAGGTACCTATTATTGTTTGTTGAATGAATGAACAAAGAATGGAGACCAGAGGACTCTCAATATTCAACATTGGGGCTCATTTGGATCCCAAATTATTTATATTGTCTACAGTCCTTGGAAAATTTCATATATCAACTAAACCTTTTATTTCTGAATTTTGCTTGGAAATTCATAAAACTGGAATGAATATCATTAGTATAAAGTTGTAGCTCATAAGTTGTCTATATGAACAAGATAGGCTCCCTATGATGAAAATGAGATTTATGTGCCTATATATATATTTTTTTGTCTTTTAGTTATAATCTATTAAATTCTTATGTGAAGACTTCCTTAAGATACCTCTTCAAAAATAAATGTTTTCCCCCTATACTAAAAAGAAAAAGTAAATGTCACTTCAGTGTATTGGCATTTATGTAGGTGGATTATGAAACAAAGATTCCATCTGGTCACAGTTTGACAACCGATGTTTTGATTGATATTCTTTAAGTTTTTGTAAATTTGTTGTTTTACCAACAAATCAACTTAGAACTGTCCACCTAAAAGTAACCCCCCCCATCCCAAATAGGAGTATGTGACAATACAATTAGATGTTTAAGCATGTTTGTCAGATCAGAACTGGGGAAATATGGGTATTTTTCCTTTACTCTGAAATTTTTGTACAAAGCTTTAGTATGCCTTTCTTTTGTGGTAAAATGTATATAACATAAAGTTTACCATCTTAATGATTTTTAAATGTACAGTTCCATGGAGTTAGGTATGTTTACATTTTTGTGCTGCTTTTTTCTTTAAAGTACTTTTTTCCTAAAATTATTATATTGAAACAATTCATTATTTAGACCCAAAGCTGCCCTTGCATTGAATAAGCAGAGTTCTTTCTGGGGTTTATCAGTGTGTTCTGATGAAAAATGATTTTGTCTGTTGAGTTATGTTAAGGAACTTGCAGCATATCCAGCCTTGTTGGGCTCAGAGAGCAAATGTCAATGGGAACTTGTGGAAACAAGTTTATTAGTTTGATTTATGTGAACAGTTTTCCCAATCTGAGCTTAATAAAACATGTTTAGGGTGCTATAAAGTTTTTACTGTTGTGTGGGAATCTCATGTACTCATGACTGGTATCCTATTCCTAGTAGTGGGTAAGCAACAATGTTGTAGAAAATAATGAAAAATTTAAAAAAAAACTAGACCAACATTTGTCCATTTTCCTTAGTATTTTGAAATTATTCTAAGATTGGACATCAACTCTTACATTATGAGATTAGATAGAAATTATCTTTATGATATGACTATATTAGAAACAGTGTTCATAGGCAAATCAATGTCTTGTTTGATAGAAGACTAAAACATGTTTCTATTGCTTTGCTAGTTTATGAGCCTCTTCTTGATTCTGATGATTAAATCTTTTTTATATGAAGTATTGATTAAGAAGACAGTAGATCCAAAAGGTAAAGTATTATGTGGAAATGTTCAGAGACTATATAAACGTAGTTTGGTTTAGTTATTATTTAACTTGTTTAAATTTAATCCCTTTTTGTGAAATGACAATTTTAAAACTTAAACATAAAATGTTAGGATATAGAGAGAATTGAGCTCAATGCCTGACTAAGTTTTGGACCCCACTAGAATATAAGGCTAAGCTTTAATTTAGGGGATAGAGGCATTACAGTGTGCTGTTTATCAAAATAAATTCAAACTTTTTTTTTGGTCAGCTGTTCTAGGAGAAACTCTGAGGGGAGTTGGTACTTTAGTCTCTTCCCTTCATTCTAGAGTCAGGAAATGTATCTTTGAAGTAAATGTCAAATTCTCATACTGTACAATAATCTTTGTATAATATGTCCTTACAGTCATTGGAGTTATATAGATAACTGCAATGGATTTGCCCATATCTCATCATCAATTTTTTGTATTTATCAACAGGAAGATCTACAACTAGTACTTCAGCTTTTCTCAGTTGGGGCTACCCCCGTCTCTGTATCAGAACGATTCTCTTTCCCCACCACCAATCTGCCAAGATCTTCTTCAGGGAACTACAGAGGGTGTGCAGCTCAGCAAAGAGGCCAGGGTGGTGAAGAAGATCAGGAGATTTGGAATCCCTCATCTTCCTGTCCACTCTAACACAGTTTCCAGCTCCCCTCCTCCCAGCTTTTCAGAGCTAATGCATAGCATGTTCATTGAAAGAACAGACCTAGAGAAATATCAGAGTCCTGAAACTTTTCCAGCATATTTTGAATATAAATAATCTTGGCTCTTGTCAACTGTAGACAAGCTAATTGTTCACATGTGCTATGACCTTTTTTTTTTTTTTTTTGGCTCTTTTGAGGGCTTATAATAACTTTGGATTTTGTCTTCTGTGAGATGACAACTTAAGATCATATCTTTTCCACTAGTTCCAAGTTTTAAGCCATTTTAATAATTAGTAAATTCAAGGGAAGAAATAGGCATTTTGAGGCAGGTGGATTCTTTTGTGGGGTAAGATATAAAACATCTGTCTCTTGAAGACTTATCTAAGTAGGAGAGAAAGTCTTGATTTAAGGAAATATCACCACAAAGAAGAGAGGCTCATAAAGGACCGCTATCCTGACAGCAGTAGTTTTGTTCTCATAAACAGGGGCTCAGGTCTGGAGTGGCTCACTAGACCACGAAGAGGGGGGTATGATAGCATGTGTGGTACAGGAACCTTACACATGCTTTAAGAGGAACACCGATTTCCCATTTAAGCTTTGTTAGGAACCATTAGTGGTTTTATAACTCTGTTGACAATAATCTTATTTGGAACATGATCTGTTTATATAAAAATAACTTTTAATGTGAAAGCTCTCATTAGCTTAAAAGTCTAGTGAAATGGTATCTTTAAAATCTGAGTCACAGTCTCATTTGCCATCACAATTCACAGTTTCCTTCAGTATTTTACTTGGTAGATTAATCCCATCTCAGCAGTGCCATTAGGTGCCTGCCTTGATGGTGTGGAAAAATACACACAGACATCTGATATTTCTGAGCATGTAGGCTGTGACGAATTTAAATGTGTTTAATAGTGCATCTGCATATAAATAACTGAAGATTTATGGTTGTTTTTTAATTTAATGATGAGGAAATTGACCACTGTGGGATAATTAAAAATAACAACTCTCTGGAAAAGCAGGAGCTAAGTTCTTAAATGCCAAGGCACCAAGAAGCGCTATCCTCTAATCTAAATTGAGTAATTTATATCTTTGTCACTTGAAGATCAGATATATGAGTTAATGAATCATCCCACCACCATCCCATAACTAAAGCAAATTTTGTTTCTTTTTCGCAGGCAAGGTTTTAGTCAATTGAATAATAAATCATCCTGCCCTTTTCTGAATCACAGGCTAGAGAGGCTCTTACAGGCAAGACCACGACTGAATAAGGCCCTAAAAGAGAGATTCTATCTTGTTCTAAAAGAATGCCAATGAAGGAGACGGCCTAGGCTACTTTGGCTACGTTTTTCAGTGCTTAAAAAAGTAATATCATATGGCATTTAAAAAACATTTTTGGTTTATCACTGCAGATTTGCCTTAAATGCTCAGAAGTCAGGAGTGAATCAACTTCTGCGTAACCCCCAGTATCCTGGCCAGTGCCTCCTGATGGTCCTACAGTGACCAGTTGCACGAGGAAGTGTTTCTCTCCCTTCAAAAAGAATAACCTTATAAGCACTTACAGCTTAAATAAAATATTCATGAACATTTCTTCTTTTGAGTCTCATGGTAACACTATTATACATAATGATTATTGGTTCCCACTTAAAAGCAGAAATTAAGATTGAGAGGCTAAGTGACTTATCCAAGGTCATATATCTAGGGAGTGGAATAAATACCAATTTGAGGCTAGTTATTTCTGCCATAAGGACAATGGCTGTCTATACTTGGCTGCCTCTTTGATATGCTTTATAAAATTGGGCACTGTCAACATGGATTAAGGTACTTTGGGGAAATGTGTTCCTGGGAACAGTATATGAATTGATCATGTGTTTGGGAGCATTGTTAATTTGAGTCTGTGGTCTGAATAGAGGAACGTATAAAGAAAAATCCAGTCTTAAGTGGCATTGGTCAGGTATTCAGTGTAAAGGAATTGAGAGTGACAGACATAGTGGAAGGTCCAGGACTAAGATGAAATAGATCATCTTATAATTATGAGTATTCAAAAAAAAAAATAAAGGCAACCTATGTTAATGTAATAATGATAAAAAAGAATATTCAGAGGACTGGACATGAAATTTAGGAAAGACAATAGGTGAGAAGGCCTAGACACACCCAAGAAGGAAATAGCCACAAGAAATAATTAGCCTGCTTAAAATGCACTAATCTGCACAGATGAAGTTTGGTGTCCCGTTGGCACTGTTCAGGGACTGGTGAAATGGGCTGAGGAGACTAGAATTCTGTGAGACTAAGATTCAAAGACACTTACAGAAACGTGTGCAAGGCAAGGTGCAGATGCTCCCTGTGACATCTTATGGAAAAAGGCTTTGAGATTTAATTTACGTTGGAAGAACCTCAACAGTTAGTGGAGCCATTCACATTTCTGTTTAGTTCTCAGCAGTGACTGCAAATAGCATTATACTGAAAAGCAGATGTGAAGTCTCAATATTCATTTAAATTGTTTACCTCAGTCTGAAAATTTGCTCAGGTGAGAGTCATTTGTCTATTGCCAGCTCTCAATGTGACTTTCAAGATGCCTTTACTCTTCAAAATAGTTTGAGGAAAAAAAGTGATTTTTCAGTTACTCTATATTGTAAGCCTTTTTTGATGTAGTGTACATTAAGGTAAAAATCTTTTATTTGAAATAGAAGTATAAAACCTAAACTGTTGCAAAGCGTAAATGAGGAACACTTTTAAAGAAATCCAGCTTTTTGTTTTCATGTATCTATAGGACTTGAGCTAGGTTATCAAAGTACCAATAGGTAGAGGTTCTTAGCTAATCTGATTTAATGAACAAATAAGAGTGATTTGCAGTTAATTTAATACTTGATTGTATTTCAGAGAGCACACAGGCATTGGAAAAATAAGTTTTTTCTCAACCGAATAATATGAATTTTCTCAGCAATTTCTCTTTTCCGCAACAGTGCAAAGGCAAATTTTAGGCTAGCTCCTGTCCCAATCATCATCATATCTGAATGGAGTCTGAGGAGTTCATAGAGTGCTACTGAATTTGTTTATTTGCTAAAGGAAATTGATGCATTATCTTCAAATTGTTTTACAGGATCCTTCAAACCAAAAATGTGGTGGAAGAAAGAAAACTGTGTCCTTTAGCAGCATGCCGTCAGAAAAGAAGATCAGCAGCGCGAGCGACTGCATCAGCTTCATGCAGGCTGGCTGTGAGCTGAAGAAGGTTCGGCCCAACTCTCGCATTTACAACCGTTTTTTTACTCTGGACACAGACCTCCAGGCTCTTCGCTGGGAACCTTCCAAGAAAGACCTTGAGAAAGCTAAGCTTGATATTTCTGCCATTAAAGAGATCCGGCTGGGGAAGAACACGGAAACGTTTAGAAACAATGGCCTTGCTGACCAGATTTGTGAGGACTGTGCCTTTTCCATACTCCACGGGGAAAACTACGAGTCTCTGGACCTGGTTGCCAATTCAGCGGATGTAGCAAACATCTGGGTGTCAGGGTTACGGTATCTGGTTTCTCGAAGTAAGCAACCCCACGATTTTATGGAGGGCAACCAGAGCACCCCAAGGTTCATGTGGTTGAAAACCGTGTTTGAAGCAGCAGATATTGATGGGAATGGGATTATGTTGGAAGACACCTCCGTAGAATTAATAAAACAACTCAACCCTACCCTGAAGGAATCCAAGATCAGGTTAAAATTTAAAGAAATCCAGAAGAGCAAAGAAAAACTGACCACCCGAGTGACAGAAGAGGAGTTTTGTGAAGCTTTTTGTGAACTTTGCACCAGGCCAGAAGTGTACTTCTTGCTTGTACAGATATCTAAAAACAAAGAGTATTTGGACGCCAATGATCTAATGCTCTTTTTAGAAGCTGAGCAAGGAGTCACCCATATCACAGAGAACATGTGTTTAGACATTATTCGGAGATATGAACTTTCTGAAGAGGGACGTCAGAAAGGGTTTCTTGCAATTGATGGCTTTACTCAGTATTTGTTGTCACCAGAATGTGACATTTTTGATCCTGAGCAAAAAAAGGTTGCCCAAGATATGACCCAGCCATTATCTCACTACTACATCAATGCCTCGCACAACACCTATCTCATAGAAGACCAGTTCAGGGGGCCAGCTGATATTAATGGGTATGTTAGAGCTTTGAAAATGGGCTGTCGAAGCATTGAACTTGATGTAAATGATGGCTCAGACAATGAACCAATCCTTTGTAATCGAAATAACATGACAACACATCTTTCCTTTCGAAGCGTCATAGAGGTAATAAATAAATTTGCCTTCGTGGCTTCCGAATACCCACTCATTCTTTGCTTGGGGAATCACTGCTCCCTAGCACAGCAGAAAGTAATGGTTCAACAGATGAGAAAGGTCTTTGGCAGTAAACTCTATACTGAAGCACCTTTGCCATCAGAATCCTACCTCCCATCACCAGAAAAATTAAAAAGAATGATCATTGTGAAAGGAAAGAAATTGCCTTCCGATCCAGATGTTTTAGAAGGAGAGGTAACGGACGAAGATGAAGAAGCTGAAATGTCTCGAAGGATGTCGGTAGATTACAACGGTGAGCAGAAACAAATCTGGCTGTGCAGGGAGCTCTCTGACTTGGTGTCTATCTGTAAATCTGTGCAGTACAGGGATTTCGAACTGTCTATGAAAAGCCAAAACTATTGGGAAATTTGTTCATTTAGTGAAACAGAGGCTAGCCGAATTGCAAATGAATACCCGGAGGATTTTGTAAATTATAATAAGAAGTTCTTATCACGAGTCTATCCAAGCGCCATGAGAATCGATTCCAGTAACTTGAATCCACAGGACTTTTGGAATTGTGGCTGTCAGATTGTGGCAATGAATTTTCAGACTCCGGGACCAATGATGGACCTTCACACGGGCTGGTTTCTTCAGAATGGAGGCTGTGGTTATGTCCTAAGGCCATCTATCATGCGAGATGAAGTTTCTTACTTCAGTGCAAATACAAAGGGCATTGTACCCGGGGTGTCTCCTCTAGTTCTTCATATTAAGATCATCAGTGGTCAGAACTTCCCAAAGCCCAAGGGAGCTTGTGCCAAAGGGGATGTCATAGATCCCTACGTGTGTATAGAGATACATGGAATTCCAGCAGACTGTTCGGAACAAAGAACTAAAACTGTACAACAAAACAGTGATAATCCTATTTTTGATGAAACATTTGAGTTTCAAGTGAACCTACCTGAGCTGGCCATGATCCGTTTTGTTGTTCTGGATGACGACTACATTGGGGATGAGTTTATAGGGCAGTACACCATACCGTTTGAATGTTTGCAGCCTGGGTATCGGCATGTTCCCCTCCGCTCCTTTGTGGGTGACATCATGGAGCACGTAACTCTTTTTGTCCACATAGCAATAACTAATAGAAGTGGAGGAGGAAAGCCACAGAAGCGCAGCCTTTCAGTGAGAATGGGGAAGAAAGTTCGGGAATATACTATGCTCAGGAATATTGGTCTTAAAACCATAGATGACATCTTTAAGATAGCAGTTCATCCCTTACGAGAAGCCATAGATATGAGAGAAAATATGCAGGTAGGAAAAATATACTGTTCTCCCCTACCCCTGCTTCTCCTGACCCCTCTCTCAGCAGTGAACATTGTTTTTCACTAATGATCTGATTCCTCAGAAAATGATAAGGAAGGATGTGCAAACCCATGTACTGCTGAACTAAGTTCAGTATTGCTTGTGATGAAGCAGATATATTTTATGCTTCTAATTGTGGATGCTGTGTTAAATTTGGCCTGAACAAAGCCAGTTAATGGAGTATCAGTGTAGCAAAATGCTTTATATACCCGTTAAATATCTCTAATACATAACCAAATTGATATATGGGAATGTGTACATAGAATATAAAATTATTATATGTGTATGTAATATACAAAACTTTATATATACAAACACATGCATACTAATTGTAAGTATATATGTAAAATATTCACGGATAAGAACATAGAAGGGAATTTGAAGTCATATAAAACAAATGTTATGCCTGTTAGATTATTTAGTTGTTTAAATGTATAACAACAATAATAAATTACTCCCCACAAGAGCAAACAAAACTAATCAACAAACAAAATTCAACACTTGAACTTGTTGAAAACTATTTAGTCTTCTAGAACTGAGGTTTAATTGAAAGGACATGGATTCTGGATTAAACTCTATCCCTGTGTGATCTTGAGCAAATTATTTCAGATCTCTGATCATCAGTTGTCTCCTCATAAGGTAAGAAAAATAACAATACTTACATCACAGGACTATTATGAGAATTAAATGAGAGTGTAAGTAAATTACCCAGCTTCGACATACGGGAATTCAGTGTTGTTTTCCTTCCCTTCATTAATGCTTGTAATCAGAGATGGCTGCAAACTTCTTTTTTCTGTGCTACTTATATGCTTATTCTGGGCTCATGTTACTGAGACGCCGCCAAACAACAAAT
The DNA here is from genome assembly GCF_048773025.1 of Camelus bactrianus. Taxonomy (NCBI): domain Eukaryota; kingdom Metazoa; phylum Chordata; class Mammalia; order Artiodactyla; family Camelidae; genus Camelus; species Camelus bactrianus. The sequence continues at coordinate 80,773,428 of NC_133543.1, read as the reverse complement.
GCTTACTAAGTTCCTGCAATGTGCAAGGAAGTGTTGTTTGACAGAAGTGGCAGTGGTCTATGTATCAGAGCAAAACAGGAGAGGAATATTTTTCAAAGCAATTTATTTGCTCCTTTAGCTAACATTTTTATAGTAACCTTCACCAAAAATCCCTACATTCAAAATAGAAAATAAGATTGAAGAAGTTGAGTAATATTTCCCAAATATTGCATTTAATAGATAGGAAAGTTGAACTTTAAGTCCAGAATTACCTGCCACCAAAACCCAATGATCATTCATGGTTGTTAGTCATGTGATGTCAAATGCCAAACCACGACTTGGTAAAAACTTTATTTTTACATTATTTCGCTGAGAAATTCTGAGATAGGCTTAAAATCAATTTTAAATCACCAAAATATGGGGAAATAAACCACATACAAACACTTAGATTGTAAGCATATAACTTGAGGTGGGTTGCCTTATCCACTATCTTAAAAATAGGCTACAAATATTAGCATTATCTACCTGACTTTTTGTGACGTAATTCTACAACTAGTATGAATCCATGTGTTAAATTAGTGGCAAGTTGTTTCTACATCTAAATTTATATGTTCGAAGTAGATTCTATATAGTTTTATGTAATTCTTGAACTATATCCTTTGCATATATTATGTGTTTAAAATACATATTAGGGAGAGTTTGTGATGGATAAACTTTTTCCATTTAGTACTGATAACTTCTCCCACCTCAACGTATCTTTTTGGTTAAGGATTATTTGGTGCCTAATTAGTAGAAAAATGAATACCATCATTGTCACTAAATTCATCAGACACACATTAGGTTAGGTACACTGTTAATAGGCATAATTCCTACTTCAAGTGAAATTTTTTAAACGCCTGTCACATGGACAAATGTAGCTTTACATGAAATATGTTTTGTTATGTGTGTATCAGGTGCATTTCTAGTGGAATGATAAAGGAACACCACTGATGGTTTCGTTAAGTCAAAAGGGTACTGAGTAATAGTAGGCTGCTACCTTGAGGGGAGAAGCTCAAAGGAGATGCACTCCAATGCGCCACCACTGACGTATTTTCTGCTCATTGTGATACATATTAAACAAGATATTTATGACCAGCCAATGTTAATTTCTCTGATTCTTCCAGAATATTTCAGATTTCCAGAATATTCCAAAGCCATGCTTTGAAAAGCACTGTGTAGCCTTGGGTTGTAATCTGCTTTACTTTGTGGCATATTTGTGCAGCTGCTAACAGTTGAGAAAGGTGAAGTGTAATTTTGAATTAGCTCTGTGTGTGATCTCCATGAGTAGCACACCGTTTTTAGTTGGTTATAATCCAGTTTGCTTCAAAGTACATATGTATTCAAGGGTATTCTTTTAATGAATATACTTTGGTGTAAACCTGGAAGCACTGGGGGTGATGTGTCATGTGGTCAGAAGTGTAATTCCATGTTTTCTTCCCCACAGAACACCATAGTGTCTGTTAAGGAACTGTGTGGACTTCCTCCAATTGCCAGTCTGAAGCAGTGCCTGTTGACCCTGTCCTCCCGGCTCATCACCAGTGACAGTACTCCCTCAGTCTCTCTTGTGATGAAAGACAACTTTCCTTATCTGGAGCCTCTGGGGGCAATTCCAGATGTGCAGAAAAAGATGCTGGCTGCTTATGATCTGGTAGGAAATTGTGACTCTGTTTCTTGTCTGTGTGGGGAGGAAGTCATATGGCAGGGGCTCTTTTGTGGCACTCTAGTGAGTAACCTGAAGTGACTGCCTTTGAAACCTAGATTGTGGGTGACAGGTCGAGCTGACACATTTAGCCTCCCCTAAGCTGCAGTGGAGACCTTTGAGGCAGTGCTTTGAACCCAGAGCTCCACAGATTAAAAATGGAAAATCTCTGCTTTAGCAAAGAATGATGCTCGATTAAGTCCTCAAAAGTATACACAATTTATCATTATCTAAATGACTTTAGCCTGTAATTCAACCATTTAATTGCATACTTATAGGAAGTAAAATTATGTCTCAGTATTGCCTTATGATGGTTGAGACAAAATATTTCTCTGGAATTTGTATTTCTAAGCTAATACTGTTACCCGATTTTTCCAAATATATAATGGAATTTAAGTAGCAACTGAATTTAAGAATAATTATATTTTTGTATCCCCTAATTCCATTAAAAAAATTAGGACCAAATGGAAAACTGGGAAAATTTGTGACATGTATGCCAAATAAAGTGTAAATAACCTTAAAATAGAAAAGAGTACTTTAAAAAAAAAAGAACATAAATACAAAACAGAAACAGACTCAGACATAGAATACAAACTTGTGGTTGCCAAGGGAGCTGGGAGTGGGAAGGGACAGACTGGGATTTCAAAACTTGTAGATACTGACAGGCATATGTAGAATAGATAAACAAGATTATAATGTATAGCACAGGGAAATAAGTACAAGATCTTGTGGTAACTCACAGCAAAAAAAAAAAAATGTGACAATGAATATATGTAAGTTCATGTATAACTGGAAACTTGTGCTCTACACTAGAATTTGACACAACATTGTAAAATGACTATAACTCAATAAAAAATGTTAAAAAAAAAAAAAGAGTACTTAAAATGAATAAGAAGAAATTTGGGGAAAATCTTACATCAATCAGGATTAAGTTCAGCTTTGTGAAACTAAAAATGCGTACCAATCATGGCTTAAAAATACGGTTTTATTTTATAACATAAAAATCTGGAGACCAACCATGCAGGGTGTCACTTCTGTAAAATTCTTAGGAACCTAGTCTTCCTCTAGCTTTCTGCTCCACCATCTCTAGACCATACTCATGGTTCAAAATGGCTACTGAAGCTCCAACCATAATAAATGCATCTGGAATGATAAAGAAGAAAAAGAGGGCATTACCTTTCCCTTAAGGACATTACTCAGAAAAAGCATAGACCACATTTGCTTATATTTCATCAACCTGGAGTTGACACATAGACACTCTTATCTGCAAACGAGAATGGGAAATGTCTTTATTTTAAGGGGTTATGCTCAACTAAAAGTCATCTCCTCTGTTACTAAGAAATAGCGGGAGAATATATATTAGGGGACAACAAATAGTCTTTGCTTCTCAGGTGAACAGGCAATTTATGTGTCTCCACCCACTAAAAAGCAATGAAAATGTTAAAACATAGTTAATCTTAAAATAAGTTTTTAAGTAAAGACATTAAAGAAATATAGGGAGATACTTTCCCTTTCCATCAAATTAGTATTTTTTCTTTTTAAAAATGGTGCCTCTGATAAAGAATTTAAGGAAATGGATACTCTTATCCATCTACTTCTAGTGGGAAAATAAATTGATATAATTTGGGGGGAAGAATTTGGCAATATAATTTGAAATGTTTGTCCCATTTGACCCCTTTATTTCCTTTCCAGGGGCTCATTCTAAGCCAATAGATATGTACATAAACATTTATGGTTAATAATGTCAACATAGAGGGATAAGTTACATTAAAATATCATAAGCCATATTATAGACTCCTCTGAAACCATTAAAATTGTGTATTAAAAGAATAATGATGTGGAGAACTCCTTATAATATGTTTTGTGAAAAAGATTGGTTACAAAAAATACGTTATAGCATTTATATGTGTACACATCTAAAATGCTAGCAGTATATTAATACTGATTATTTTTGGATAAGGAGAGTGAGTTTTATTTTCTTGCATCTGCTTTTGTATATTTTTTCCATATTTGCCAAACTCTTTACAATGAACCAACCACTTTTCATAATTGAATAAAAATAAATGTTGAGAAAAAAAGAATAATATTTTATCATTTAAAACTAGAAGAGAGACATTGGGGATAAGTACCCTACACCAGAAAAGGAGAAAAAGCCCACAGAGTGTATTCTGCTCATGAATGATCATACCTCTTACAAACTGTACTTCATGGTTGCTGGGGAAGAAGTTTGCTTATTACCTAAATCTCATTTTTCATGAAATCAAATTTTTCATCATAATAGTAGGGACTGAAAGCTATTCAGTGAATAGGTATATTCTAAGGTGAAATTAGGGTACCTGTTGCCATAGAGACAGACAGTAGAAATCGCTTATTCCTCCAATTCCCTTTTAAGCTGAGAAAGAAAAATCACTCACTGAGAGGGGAGCCTAGTCCCCTGGAGCTGGCCTGAAATAAGCAAAAAAGCACCTGGCCTGTGGCTGGCTAATTTTCATTTTACATCCCCGAGTGTCCCATGGTGTTGGGACCACATCTGCTGGAGCCAAATCTGAACATCAGCCTGTTCTCATTTGTATTTTTAAAATGCAATTTCTAATTGCAGGCATAACGTGGTTTTCCAAAGCTTAAAATAAAAGGCTATAGTGGAAAGCAGAAATACTTGTAATGATATGTTCGTTTACAGTTCCCTATGGAAATGATTTTTCATTCTGGTAGGGAATTGGGTGTAAATATCCCTATACCCTAAATGGTAAATTTAGCAGACTGTGGACATGATCAAAAATACTATCAATGTCTCGTTGGTTATTTCTTTTAGAGGGTTGGTGGATAGGTGGATAGGGATCAGATACATGCCGTGATGATCTTGAAACGCCATTTTCACTTTAGAATTTGCATAGTATTGATTGGCATCTTTAATCCTCTTGGTGTATTAGTGTTATTTTAAAGAAGTCTTTTAAGGTACTCTGCAGATCCAGAGTGAAAATGTAAATCGCATCACATTATTTTCTTGCCTCCAGTGGCTTCCCATTAAAATAAAACTGAAACTTCTTACTGTGGCCTAGGGGGCCATTTATGACCTGGCCTTGCCTGCCTGTCTCACTTACTTCTCCCAGCCTCACCCCTATACACTCTCTTCTGCTCGCTCCAGTCAGCCACCTGGGCTTGCTTTCTTTCTTCAGACCCAGCTTGTTCCCATCTCTAGGCCATTTTACTCTTGGTTCTCTCTGCCTGGAATATTTTTCTCTTGCATATATAGTTGCTTCTTATCTCTTAATTCTTAGCTTTAATGTCCTATCATCAGAGAATTCTTCTCTTCTCTTACCTCTGTCTCCAACTGTCACTCTATCATGTAACCCTGTTTGATTTCCATCATTTTACTTAGCAGTATTGAAAAATATTTTGTCTGACTTTTGGTTTAATTTCTGTCCTTTTCCTTTACCCTCAGTTTGAATGTCCACTTCATGAGGGAAGAGAGTCTGTCTGCCCTGCTTACTACTGTTAACTCTAGCACCTAAAACACGGCTGTCACGTAGTATGTTATCAATTAAGATTAGTTGAATAAAATGTAAATAGATGTGTCTATTGTTGGTGAAAATAGTGTAGTTCTCATGCTGTCATTGAATGTGTTTTATGGTAAATCATTAAATCCTCAATCCCCAGTACCTCTGTTAAAAAAACAAAAACAAAAACCCAGTTGCCTCTCACCCCCTGCCAAAATAAATAAAATGAAATAAAATAAAAATTTAAAAAGTCAAATCCCCTTTGTTTTACTTCTATGATAATACCCTAGCCAAAATGTTCCCTGTCTTACATATACATATGAAAACTATAGAGTAAGGCAAAACCATGGAGACAGGAAAAAGATCAGTAGTTGCAAGGGGCTGGGGGCAGGATAGGGTGAGGATGGGATGAATAGGTGAAGCACAGGGCATTTTTAAGGCAGTGAAACTATGCTGCATACCAAAGCCTTAAATTATGGATTAGACCAGGTGGACTTGATATTTATAGAACATCCCATCAGAAAGCAGTGGAATACACGTTCTTTTCAAGTGCACCTGGAACCTCCTCCAGGCTAGATCACATACTGGGCCACAAAGCAAGCCTCAGTAAGTTTAAAAAGATTGAAATTATATCAAGCATCTTTTCTGACCACAATGCTATGAAATTAGAAATCAGCTATAAGAAATTTAGTTTTTACCTAATGACCTGAGATGGCCCTATTGCTTACCAAACACTAGCTAATTTAATATTTGGAAATATTTCCTCTGGAGGGTTTTAGAAATTCAGCCTTAAAAATCATTTTAATATTATTGTTGCAATTAAAATTCTATTGTAGCATCTGTGTTGGTGTCAAGAATCAAAAGCCAATTATAATAGAGTGGATTTATTTACATGGCATAATTTCAGGAGACCTCCAACCCCCATTCCGTATCTTAATTAAGACATATGTTTTCTACCTGCTCACTGATACTTAAAATTTCAAAACTACAGTCAATTCCTTGGGCTTACAACATTTTATCTCCTTTAAAATGCAAAAACATTTCAGTGAGTTATCCACTGATAACACATTGGGTTATCAGTAATTTGTACCTTTGGATGAGTTTAACAGATCCTGTCCTATAGGCAGGTTTTTACCTGGGGAAAGGGAGAGATCCTAATGACAGACTGTTCCCTGAGTCTGGGTAGGGGGGCGGTGAGGTTGCCCAAATAACCGTAATTTTACTTAAGAGCAGCCCTGTCTACCATCTCCCTAAGTGCTCTGAATAGAGACGTAGCTGTGTAAATGCCTGGCTGATGTTTAGGGCAACTGAAGCAGAGGTGATTTTCCTGATATCAAACATATGTCACAGCCAGAAGTGGGAAGTGACAGCTTCCAGGAAGCACTAAAGCAGACTGGGAACATTCTTAGTCAATAACACATACAGGAGAGCATACCCTAAAAATGGAAAGTCGGTACCTGCTCCCCAGGCTAAAGACACACAGAGGAGAGCTGTGTGGTCAGACTCCTTGTTGTGGTGCCATTTTAGTGGCCCTGTGAACATCAGGACAGTTTTTCAGAACTCCCAAAACCTTAATTTAAAATCAGACCACCGTTTCTAACTGACTTGTCCCCTTTTTTGTACTGTGTTTTTTGGGGTCATTTCTACTCCGGATTTTCACTTTCTTTAAGAAAATATCCACTAACATAGGTAATATAGTCATGGAGTCACTGCTACATCTTTTAAGGCTGTTAAAGTATAATTATGTTTTGCAAATAATAAGTAAGATTTTCTTTTCTTTCCTCTTCTTCTTCTTTTTTTAAAGATTAATCTGAATCTTGGGGTTGTTAAAAATAAAAATTAGTTACCAAAAGAGTTCCTTAGTGTTAGAGCCAGAAATGGGGATGTTTAATTTTATAAACATATTCTGAGTGCCTCCCATGTGCAAGCCTTTGTGTTAATGCTGTGGGAGGTGCAGCAGACCCTGTGCTCCAGTAGCTTCCAGTGAGGGCAGGCGAACCGGTAAGGTCCAAAGCAGGCCTGTGAGTCTATGATTGGTGATCTGCTTGTGTCCCTCATTGTTTAACACAAGGTTGTAATGGTGAGTTGATTACATTGGAAAATACTTTGCAATTTCAGTAGAACACTATCAAAATTTGTTTGGTTAGGTTTGACTTTTTCCCTTCTACAACAGTGTTTTCATGCATGCACATTTTACGTTATTTTCAAAACCCCTCTGTAGCCTCAGCCCTAAATTGTCACTTTAGTCACATTTTCCACATTTGATTACAAGACATCACCTATGTGTCTCAAGAACAACCAACAGAAATTTAATAAGCCAAAAACTGGGTTAATTTTTTAATTCCCTAGGTGTTCATTTGCCCTTTTCCAACTATTGTAGAAGATAACACCAAGCCAGTGATCCTCAATTCCTCCCTTTCTCTCTCTCCATATTAAGCCAATAAGGTCTTTTTATGTATAATTCAATATCACTGAGATCTCTTGCTTCTTTCCTCATTGTATTTCTCATGTGTATCCATTTCCTTACATTGACATAGCCAAGGTTCTCAGCAGGCTCTCTTCTCCTCCTACCTGAATTTTTCAGTGGGCTGACTAGTCCTCCATCTAGTCTCTACCTTTCTCTAATTCAACAATGGGAGTAACCATCATTGAATTTTGAATTTTAACTAGCCTTGCAAAGCATTTACCCAGTGCTGCCTAATTTTTTTTGCCACCCTAATTTCCCATTTCCTTCTGTCTGTACCCTCTCCTTCAGTCAAGCTGATTTATTTACCATGTACTTTTCATTCTCCACCCTTTGTATTTCTATTCTATACCACCTCGAATGACTTCTTAGCCTTAGTTCCTTCTCCATCCATCTAAGTCTGGCCTTTTGTTCTAACCTCTTGTAAAATTGACCTTAAGAAAAGATTCATATATGACATTGTTCATGACATTCAATGCATACCAACCATAAAACTTTGGTAGATTCTGTGCAGTTCAGAAATGAATAAACAGAGATAGGTATCAGCACAAATAGCCATAGGGTAAAGCATGACAGCTCTTTGGCTCAAGAGAGATGTAACTAAAATGAGATGGGATCATGTGTATTTGCTGCTTGCAGTACAACACTTTCTTGACTTATTATTTTGTCTATGTCTTTAGGCAATGATTAGTCAGCTCAACAAACAGATTTTGTACACCTGTTACTATGCAAATTGCTGCAGGAAAGAAATGATATGAAGCAATGGGAGGATTGGATTGAGAAATCCTGACGGGAAGGCAAGGTTTATACCTAAAAAGGGGAGGGGACAGAGACTCACAGTGTCCAAAGAGTGAACCAGACGGTGTTTTATGTCCTGAGCTGGTTGGAGTCTAAGGACCTCGAGTCCTTATGATGGACTTTTCACAGTGACTTGTAATATAGACCCCCCCTGACTTCCTCTCTATGCTCAGTAAAATTTAATCTGCAAATAATTTTGAAAGACAAAATTGTCTGACTTTTGTATATTTTTTCTTTAGACACCTGAATTTTTACTTTCTTTTGTTCTCACCTGTCTAACTTTTTATGCATAGTCAAGAAGTATTGCCTAACACATTTGGTCCTTTTAAATATTTTAAATTAGCGTGAACACTTTTGGGTAGCTAGTGTTCTGAATATAGCATTCAGAGGTAGAATAGTTACAGGGAATTGAGACTGTAAAAAATAAACCCAAAACATTCTTCAAAGGTGACTTCTGTACTGAATCAGCATTAACATAAAAGTGAAAACTTTACTTTATGGTAAGAGCAATAGTACTTTCTGAACATAAAATGAAAGCAATCTAAAGAATATGATTCAAGGGTTATTTAATCTTTGACTTAGTTGTGTGATTTGCAGAGTAGTTGATTGTGCTAGGAATCTAGCAGAAAGAACTAATTGCTGTCTTTAATCACTCTTGCAGTGGAATCAATATACTGGTCAGTATGACAAGTAAGCCAAACATAATGTGTTGGATTAAATATATTCTCTTCTGTCAGTGTTATTACCAATGTATGTTGAGCCTCAGGATGGGAAAAAATTGTAGGTATGTCAACAGTTCCCCATTGCAGTTTTACTTATTGAAATCAGTTTCAATTGGAATTAGGTAAATTAAAAATATTCTTCTCCCATCACTCTCTCTCATTGTGACATTATGTGAAACTTTGTATTAGTTTGCATTTCAAAAAATATGTTCAGTTGTATAGTAATGAAACCCAGGAAAAAAAGAACAGCCCACTGGCAGTGCTCAACCAGAGCTGGTTGTTTAAAAAGATGTCATGGACCTAGTGCATTGAAACTCCTTTATTCTTGTGTGTGGCAATGTCTTCTGATACATTTTCTGTATATTGGGGGAACTAGCAGCATCTTGAGAATTTCCAGCACTTCCTTTTGGTACCAGAGTCCCAAGGTCACTGGATATTAGAGATGCATCAATGAGCAAGTATTTCAGGAGGGCTCTCCGTGGCACATTAACATGCATCCTCAAAGTTGGCTTTGCATTCCTGAATATTCAAGTTCTTGCAACACTTTTAGTATAAGGCAGCGTGAGATAGTCAACTTGGCCTGAAAATTCTGAAGCAGGTTCATGAAGGTTAATCACCTGGTAATTTTATGAATGAACTAGATTTTAATCATAGTGGGATAAAAGTAAACATTTCTAATGATTACTCAACATATAGCTGACAACTGTATGTTGGAAACAGAAAAACTGGAGAAAAGAAAGGGTAAAATGATTCCTTTATGCAGAAAGCTGTTCACTGAAGTAGATCCTGTCACTATCATGAATGTGGGGACAAAGGTCCTTTGACCTGCTCTGTGCGAGTTCCCTTGTCCTGCACCATTATAAATCAGACTAGGAAATGTGACGCAGAGCTGATCCCAGGGCAGAGAATACTTCATCGCATACACCGTGGGCTTCTAGTAAGCCTGCAAATGTTCTAACCTTATGTGTGTTCCTGTTTCACCAAAAATTAGCAGTCTTACAGGATTGATTCTATTTAAAACTAAAAGATGCCTGTCTATCAACAGTGTTTTTTACCCACTTGATTTAAAATATTTAAGTAAATTAATAATTAAAGGAAATTATCTTCATTTTGGTTAGCACATATATTTCTAATATCAGATATTAAAATGTACCGAGTTTAATAAAATTCAAATCATATTTTAAACAATTTGAACAGATGAATCACTACAGAACTAAAAAGTAAAGCCCAGTGTTTGGATTAGAGGGAAGGTAGGAGATAGGTTAATTTTTTTCAGTCTTCTTAAGGGGAGAGAACAAAATAAGTCTAAAGCAGATTGGCTTTTTATTGACTCACATATTCTTGATTGCCTTTCCATATTTGATAACTCCATCCTTAAAAAACAGCAGATATAAGTAAGTACATTTCTTACTAGATTTCAAAAGAAGAGTATCTATATTGGTTAATGTGTGTTACAAATTAGACCTGGAGGGAGAAATAACCACAACAAAAATGTATTTTCATGATGTTTTACTTAGTAAATTCTAATGGATAAAATGTTTACTATCAACTTGCATTTGCAATAGGAAGTCTACACTTCAGTATAATATTAGCATTGAAGAACAGTTTATAAGGTCTGCTCCTCAAGAAAGCCTGAGTTCTAGTCTAAACTATTTCAGTAACTAGCTGTGTGGCATAAGGCAAGTCAATTTGGGGCTGAGGTTTTTCATCCGTAAAATGGGGTTTTCCATGATAGATGGTCCTTATGGTGACTTCTAGATATAAAATTCTGTGATTCTAAGAATTTAGATAAAATTCAGGAGAACACTGGAATCTATGGAAGGTTTGTGAGTCATGATATGATGAAATCTTATCTTTTCAGTACCATTAAATAATTACATTGACTCTGCAATGATTCTAGGCAGTTAGTCAAATTCCCTATTTAGCTGGAAAGACTTTTTTTCACACAGGTTAGACAATTTAATCCATCTTTGAGTAAAAGCATTACTGCCCCCTACAATAAAGTTTTTGTCTTAAATAAATTATTTTGATCTTAACTGACAACTTTACACACCCCTGTTCAGGACACATCTAATGCTTAAAGTAATGCCAACCTTTATCTGGGTTAAGTCCTCTATTCTGTTAGATTCAAAGCTTTGGCAAGGAAATAAGATCCATTAGGGGATAGTCATGTGACAGAACCGAAGAAAAGCTCTTTGTATTACTACAACAGCAAAGGCACCTGGGAGCTCAGGCTGAGACATCAGATATGGCAATCAGGCTACTGCCAGATTCTATTGATCGATCGAATCAATCCCGCCTCGGCTGGCTGGCTAAGAGTACTGACTCCCAACTGGGCGATTATCTGAGGACATGCTCTCACCTTCTCTCCTTGGCTTTAGCATGTTACATTTCATTTCTGTCGGAATAGGCAAAGACCTAGGAAGGAGGTGAAACTCAAATCAACCATTTTTCTCCTAACAACTTAGATCAATTACTTAGCTGAGGGGAAAGGTTGAAATTGTTGATTTAAATGTGGTTTGGAATTGTTGGTACATTTCAGCCATTCATCTTACTTGTTTTCTCTACAACTACTAATAATTGAAAGTTAATTTCAGAAAATAGAATAAAATTGTTCTCCTAAATACAATGGAAGCTGTTATCATAGAGGAGCCAATGTTCTTATGAGAAAGTTTATATGAGCAATGATTTTAAGTTCTGAGAATATTAATGATGAGGTGTTTTGGAGTAAAAATTATGACTTTTATTACTAAAAGTGTTTAGGTTATCCTCTAAAAATCTCAAAAGGATGCTTTTCTACGTTGAAGATTAAATCACACTTGATTATCTATGAAGTAACCTGTTAGACAACAGGGAAAAAACAAACTTCTTACACTACGGGTTTAACAAATGTTTACATGGGGGATTTTGAAGAGAACTTAAATCATAGGCTTTTATTGCATGTTTTGGTCCTGAATTTATTTTGCCTCAAATAAGTAACACAGTTTTAAAATTTATTTTCTGAACTTGATTGTTATATTGTCTATAGGTATAATCCTATTAAAAGCTTTATGTTTGTTTTTCAGTACTCAATTTAAAAGGGAATTAAGAACACATAAGATTATAGAAAAATAGAGAACCCGGGAAAAGACTAGAGACAAAAAGAGAGGTTAGAATTCAAAAAAGACAATTAAGTTTGAGAAGTGATCAATAATAAATAAAATGTTTTATTGTGTGTACATGTGTAGGTAATCAATCCATAGAAGAAATAAGTATCACAAAGTAAGATAAGGAAAATGTGATTGTATAAATGGATGGATGAATGTGGGGATATGAAGGTGATCAATATTGGGTCCCTGTTCCACTGGAATTACGAGTTACTGCAGAAGTGAGTGGTGACAGATAACATAGGTAAACAATTTTAATTTAAGATAGAAAATAAGAAATATTGTAGACGGACTGAAAAATAATAGAATGTTCTCAGAATTTGGAGGTGGGGGAGAAAGAAAGGGAAAATCAGAACACCAGTAGAAGGGAGGGCACTGAAGTGAGCTGTGAGGCCTGGTAGATTCCGAACCAGGAGAAATGGCTTAGGAGGACTTCCCTAATAGAATGAAACGTGTAGAGGAATGAGTAGGACATGTTTGGAGAAGCGTGATTCACACGGGTAAACTGGAACCAAGGAGAACTGGGAAACCACAGGAGGAAAGCCTGCTGAGGCCAATGGGAAGACTCAAACTTGAGGTTAGAGAACTTTTGCTTCATTCAATAGGCAAGGGAGAAAATGCCCACGCCAGGAAGCAACTAATGCTGTGCTTTTGGATGATGATTCTGGAAGCAGCATTTGAAAGGAGTGAGGTGGGAAGAACCAGAACCTACCAGCAGCAGAGCAGGGATTCAAACCCACCTCTGAGTGCCTCAAAGGGAGTTCTGTGAGAATTTGGAAAAAACAGGAGATTCCTCATGTTTTGTTGGGGATAGAAGGGGCAGAGGGTGAGGTAGGGAGGATGAAATGGAGCAGAAAACGTTTTTAAAGGTAACATTTGACCTGCCTCTGGAAGGACAGTCGGAATTTGACAGATGCTCCAGGGACTGGGAACAAGAGCTTGAACCAGGAGTGCTGTGGTGAAGAAGGAAACAAAGGGATAAAAGTGGTAGGCCAGGCAAGACGTGGTGACTGAGGAAGCATGGGGCACACCTGCAGGGTGCAGTGGAGGCCGAGAGGATGTCTGAGACTTGAGCCTGTGTGTCTGGTGAGACAGAGGATGCTGTGGGTATCTAGCAGGTAGGCATCTCCACTTTTTTTGGTTGAGCACTGTCTCAGGCTCTCTGCAGATAGCACACTCAAAAAGGGTGATTACAGGAGTAGAGGGGGATTGGTTATAAATGTGTGGGCAAGGGTTTGGGAAGCAACAGTGGAGAGTCAACACCCTAGGACAGGCAACAGTGGAGAGCTGTCATCATCCCCAGGCCTAAAAGGTCAAGAGAAGGGAGCCATTCCTGGCACTCAGTAATATCTGTACTTGTCAGAGAGAGGCCCCCTGACTGGAGCTGAGGCCTTGCAGAGAGGCCAGGAGGAGGGAACCATCAAGAGTGTAACTACCCTAAACCCTCTCTCCTTCTGTCCCCAATCGCAGTAGAAATCAGAGGCAAGGAAGCCTGGTTGATACTGTCTGTGGAGATCAACCTCCCCAGCACAGAGCATGGCAGAGAGTGGGTCTGGAGGGGTGAAAAGAGAGGACCCAGCACAGAACTCCTCAGTAAAAATATTTTGAGAATTTGCTCATTCATAAGTTATATAAACAGACTAACATACTGATATATACAGTGTATAACATATCAAGGATAGTAATTAGTATTGGGTTTTCAAGTAATTTTACTTATGAATGATAACATTTTTTTTGCTATCCCAATATGATCAAACATGTCAGATCTGACCAGACTGTTACTGTTTTCACTTCTTAATGTGCTGAGGAAGAACTCATGGTGGGAATAGGGTGAGTGGCAGTTCTCCCGTCTTTGCGTCGTTTGCCCTTGCTTTCATTATCTTCATTTTCTTTTCAAGGATCCATATTGGGAAGGTTTAGTTTATTTGGAGGCAGATAGTGTAAGTGGTACTGACTTTACCACTTTACAGGCGTGCGTAAGTAGAAATATTCTCCAAGAAACCACAACACTGTTGCCACCCCTTTTTTAGTGGGAATTCCCTCCTTTCCTTATCTTTCCTCATTTACCGCATTGGGACCACATGATCTTGATTTGGCAAGAGGGCCAGGATCAATCTGTAAAGCTTAATTTTGTGTCTAATTTTACAGATAAAATAAATGTGAGTTTATTGTTTCTTCTCACACCTCAGTGGATTTTCCCGTGTGCCCCACCACCCACCCTAGGGTGCATACATCTCCCTACTTTGGAAATCACTGGTGTAGACCATTGGTAGTATGAATCTGCAATCTAGAAGAGAGGCCGGGGTTGGAGACATTGATCTGTATGGGTGCAATACTTGATAGCTCCAGGAATGGATAAAATTACCAAGAAGAGAGAAAGTAGGAAGGGAAAGAATGGAGAACAGTGGCCAGGTGGCTTGGAGGATTCCTACGGGTATGGGAATGAAAAAGAAGCAGGAAGCAGTACGGAGGAGAGAGAAGGACTGGAGCAGGAAAGAACCAGAATCCTGGAAGTCAGAAAGGAAAGATGCTCTGTGGTGTCAACCGCTGAGCTGGTGAGAAAGAGGACCGAGGGTTGGCCAGGGGATAGTTTATGATGAGGCCAGGGTTCAACTTTGGGGGTCTCCGTGGAGTCCTGCCAAAGTCAAAGCAATGAGCCTGGGCTAGTTTTTTTAAGGAAGGGATGATGATGACAATTCAAAGTCTGATAGAATATTTTGTTACTGTTTTTGTTTGCTTACTTTAAGGTAGAAGATACTGTGTATGGAGAAGAGAAAAACCAGAGAGAGGTAGAAACTGTAGATGAAAAAAAGGAGTCTTTAAGAATGGGGTCCTGAGGGGAACAGGGAGAGGGGAGACTGGAAGTTGAGGTAGAAGAGGTAGCCTTGGTGAAGAGGACACGCCCTTAGTTTGTTACAAAGACGCTCTGGCATTTTCGGAGGTAGGAATTGTATTCCTTTTGTACTCAACACTGAGGAAATACTTAGCAAAATGCAAAGAAAACTGACAACAAATCAATAAAGGGTTTCTTTTTTTCTTTTAATCAGAGAATGGAATATGTTTTCTGCTAAAAGCAAAACCAAGAGACATGAATGATAGTCAAACTATTATCAAATGAAATTACCTATCCTGTCCGTTTTTGGAGTTTTTATTTAAAAGGACATATTTGCACCCGGTTGGAATAGATTGTGGGCATGCCTCATGTTGCTACTGGTGGTCAGCTGACTTTGGAAAGCTACATTTCAGGCTTGAAGGATGGCACGTGTGTGAAGACATGCACCATCTCAAGGAATGTGATCAAATCAGACAAAATCACAGGGTGCTATTTTTTCATGAAAATAAATGGATGCCAGGAAACTGGGATTGTAATTTTATCATTAATTAGTTCTATTTTTCAGTCAAGAATCTTAACTCCTGTAAGTCTTAGTTTCCTTTTTTACAAATTAAGGGGGTGGTCATGATAACTAAGATCCTTTCAGCCTTAAAATAGAATGATTCTAAAAATGTATAGTATATTACCTATTTTGCTCATGATAAGGTCACAGAACGTGTTTGTTCTTTATGAATGTTTCCCTTGCTTGAATTTCATGGAAAAATTTTGGCTGCTACTTGACTAATTGAAACATCGGATAACTTTATAACTTTATAAAAACTCAATTAGTATTGCATGTGTGGATGCTAAGCTTAGAAAAGACTGAATAAGATTGCTTTCATATTGAATCTTTTTTTGTCTGTAAGTTTCATTCACCTGAACGCTGCAGTACCTCAGGCAACTCTTAGCCATTTGACAAATTGTTAATTGATAAGCATTCTACTTCCTCTTAGGAATTGAAGGAGTTAATGCAGTTAAAAAGTTTGATTCAGCTTAGACCTTCTTGGGTGTCTAGTTTTGTAGTTTTGGTAGTCAATTTAGCCCTCCAAATAAATCACTTCAAACTATCATGTTAGGCAGAAAATATGAGTAATTGAAGTTTGATTAAGAGATCATATTTCATTCATTCATTTAAGTAGACTTCCCTATTAGACCACGAGCTTCATGTAGATAGAAATGTGTCTGTTTTTGCCCATCGATGCATTATATCCCCTGTATTTACCACAGTGCTTACACATAGTGGCTTCTGAATAGAGATTTGTTAAATGAATGAATATATGATTTTACTTCTATGGCATTGTTAGGCACTAAAATTTTGTGATTCAGATGTTCTTTTCCATTTGAAAATCTGTAGTCATAAACCACTTTATATTTGAAAGTGATTGTAGAAGACTGCAATATGTTCAGCAGCATTTCATTATGAAAAATATCTTAGCCAAGACCTTTTATGTCCACTCTGAATTCTGCCTTGAATTCTCTTCAGATTAATAAGAGCCAGATAGATAAAACATGGAATAGCCAGCTTGAAGGAGACATTTATTAAAAGTAAAAGAGTGGCTGGAAATTCAGGAAGAGTTGGTTTGCCTATTGGTTGCCTTCCTTCAGTCATTTCTTCAGAAGGGCCCCAACCCTTTGTTTTTCTGATCACAGCGTCTTCACCTATTATCATCTTCTCCCTTCCTCAAATACAAATTTTTCTTTTCTTTATCTCCCCAACAGTTGTCTTATTTCCCCTACTTTACTCAGTATATTAATTGCCTCTTGGTCTTTTTTTCTTTGTACCCAAATGTAGAGGGCAGAGACACCATTTCAGTGTTGTTGCCTACAAGCTCTGTTGAATTGGTGGTGAATATGACCCACAACTCATTCTTGCCAACAGAGCTGGAGCCCTTCCGGAGGGAGGACCAGACCTCCGCCATCTTTGGGCTACTCAAGTCCAAGTTGCCAGCTTCACTGATGTGTCCAGTAGTCCTTTAGCTCATCACTAGGTGATTCTTTATTCTGATTCTCATTGCTATTGGCCTAGTACCACTTGCCTTGATGTTGTAGCAACTTTGAGGATGAGGGAATAAAATAAGAGGTATTCATAAGTGTGATCTGGTACTTAAAGAATGTGTAGGCATCAATTCAACAGTTATTCATTTGGCACCCATGGTGTGCCAGGCATGTTACATAACTGGAACAACTATAAGGTAGGTGACACTAGCTAGTGTCAGAGGGAGTGGAGGTCTGAGCTGAGATTATCCTTCCCTCTCCCATCTCTTGTGGTTATGGCCATAGCTCCCCATTACTGGCAGTGTCGTGTGGGTCTTTCTGTATGTCATCTCTCCAATGTTCCAGTTTAAGGATTTCTTACAACCACCTTTTTAATGTTTATTTTGTGACAGATGATTCAAGAGAGCCGGTTTCTCATAGAAATGGCAGACACAGTCCAAGAAAAGATTGTGCAGTGTCAGAAAGCAGGTAATCTCCCCCCACCACCCCCTCGCCCCCATTTTGTTTAGAAACCCTAATGATGATTCTTGGTAGACTTTTAAAGTTTCTCTTTTTACTCTTAAAATTCAAATATTTGATGTCATAGTTTAACTATACTTTGAGTTATGCTGAAGCCTTTGTTTGGTACAGAAGAGATCTAGGTGATAGTAGGTGGGTTGTGTGTGTGCATATAGGGGTGGTGTCTGAGGATGCCTAGAGAGGGGAGGGCTTCTGAATTTACCTTTGTGTTTTGGGAACCTGTCAAAACCTTTTACTACTGATAAGGAAACTATGGTTTCACATTACTGCTTAGGAATCACTTTATTTTACACTTTGAACCATGATCCTATTAATCTGCTAGGCTTTTGCCTCATTTTCTAGTCCTCATATTAGATTTCTTCTTTCCTTAAGGATGGGGTGGGCCACATCTCTCTCAGGGCACATCTGCGTGTTTATTTATGGTCACCTTCACCCTCAGCCCTGTATTTTTATCTCTCTTGGATCCATGTTCTCTTTGATCCACACATACACTGATGATTACGATGAGGAAGAGGACACTGACAATTGCTTGATATATATGCATATAATATACTAAGTACACATGCTCTGTTATTTAGTCCTCATAACAACTCTGCAAGGTAATCATCATTTTATCCAGTTTACAGATGAGACATCTGAGATTGTGAGAGACTGAGTGAATTACATCAAGTCCCATGCCAATGTGTGGTAGAGATAATCTTCAAACCCAAACCAAGCTTTAAAAATGGCGCTCTTCATTACTGAGCCAGAGGCTTAAATGTTTCTGTTGACAGAAAGCTTGAAAATAATAATAATACCAAATACTTAGATCATGCTCTTATGTGCCAGGCACTACTTTGAGAGCTTTGTGTGTATTGGCTCATTTAATGTTCACCACAATCCCATGAGGTCAGCACTCTTGTTGTCACCATTGTACCAAAGACGAAACTGAATCACAGAGAATGTCAGGGATTCGCTCACGCTCGTGTCGCTGGTCAGTGGTAGAGCCAGAGTGTAAGCCTGGCCTCCGCAGTCATGCTCTTACTATGTGCTATGCTTGTCATGTTAGCACCAGGAGAGTTAATGTGGTTTCAGGCTGCATTAATAAAAGCATAGTAACTGGAACAAGGAAGGTGGTGGTACAGTCCTACCTCATGTGGGCTGCTTCAAGCCCATTTTGAGTACAATGCTCCCGGACACAGGTCCCTACAAGCTACATTCCAGAGAGTCAAGCAGTGCAGTGGCCCTGCCTGGGTGTCCTCCTTAAAGAGAGACATTATTCGTAAACTGAAACATGCTTAATCTGGAGAAGGCAAAACTCTGATGGACTTTATCCACTGTCTTTCGTCAAATATTTAAAGTGCTGCACTGTGCAACAGAGATTAGACCTTGTTGGTCTGGGTCTAGCGAGCCCCAGGGAGCAGAAGTTGCAGGGAGAGAGACTGACTCGGTATCAGTCATAGCTTTCGAAAGGCAGAATGAGCTCTCCAGAAGAAAGAGATTCCCATCTCTGAAGTGCTAAGGTAAAGGCTGAAGAAACAGATGACAGTGATGTTTTTTATGGTATTCAAGCTTGGGAGAATGGTTTAGCCAAAAATAACTTTAAGGCTATTCTCAAATCTGAAACACTTGGGTGTTTCCAGGAATGCTATTTTTAAAAAACCTTTTTGTTTTTGCTCAACATTCACTGATTGCCATTGTTATCTGTGTGGGCTCCAGGGCCTACTGTCAGGCCATATGGATGGTTCATAAGGAAAAGTAAGATACGTGTATCTATCACATATGGCTGCCATTCACACATTACACCGTTTTATCTAAAAGCCAGGCAGAGGACACACAAGATGGATACAACCTGTTGGAAGAATTTGCTTTTCAACTTCTCATGTGTTTATCTATGGCTCCTGGCTGTTCAAAATCTAATTTAATCTAGCACATTGATTATTTTTAGTTTTCCCTTAAGGAGAGCCATTTGGTGGGGATGAACAGAATGGGAAGGAGAATTCAATTCAGGGATTTAGAAATTATGAGAGAAGAAGGACAGAAATGGGAAATTGTATTTTTACTGATAATATTTAAACAATAAAATGCCTATTTTTTCTGAAATTTATATAAGGAATTCTTTTATGTTCTTTTTTTAAAGGGATGGAGTTCCATGAGGAACTTCATAATCTGGGAGCAAAAGAAGGCTTGAAGGGAAGAAAACTCAACAAGGCAACTGAGAGCTTTGCTTGGAACATTACAGTATTGAAGGTAAATGAAGTACCCAGGTGCCCCTTTGCCTCTGTTTTTCTCCTCCTCATCTCTCTAATGTGTAGGGAAGCATCAGTGGTTAAATACGGTGATTTGAATTTTTAATTAATGTGTGGTCTAATTAATTCATGCTATAAGTGATGAGGAGATGCATACTGGGATTGACACACTTTTTGCCACAATAGGACAATGAGGTTTGTGGTGGAGGCAGAGGACAGCACGACCTAATTCCGTTACCTGGTATGTGTGTGTGTTTGTATGTGTGTTTACTCACACTTCTGTTCAAGTCAATATGACTGTTGTTGTTTGTGGAATGGATCACATAAAATGTCGCTGGAGAAGCACCCAACACAGGTAATTTGAAAGAGCCTTAAACTATAGAACACTTGAAGCCATTTAAGATTGTTTTATTTTAAGAACAATCTCTGTAAATACATTTATTTTTGCAAAAATGTTGGAACTCAGGTTTTTTCTTGAGATTATGATTTGCTCGGCTGAAAATTAATTTTAGGATTTTGAAGTAAAGATGCCACTTTTCATATTTTCATACATGAATGGAAAAATGATTTAGGCAGTTAGAATGATTTATCCTTAACAGTGTGATGGAGAAAAACAGCCAGAAACAAAATTAGTAATTGCTGACACTTAAAGAACACATACTCCAGGTACTGTTTTACAAAGATTTATATGAACTAATGTTTTAATACTTTCAGTAACCCAATACTATTACTGTCCTCATTTTACAAGTGAGAAAACTGAGGCATTGAAAACCGATGTATAAAACCCAAGGTCACTCAGCTACTGAATGGTGGAGCTGGAGTGTGAACCCAGAGCCTACTCTGCAGAGAGAGAACTGTATGTGCTTATGTGACAGTGCTCGGTGAGCTGGAAGGCGTATCACAGAGGTTTATTAAAAATTCAACCCACAAATATTTGTTAAACTCCTACTCTGTACTGGGGTCTCTGCTACGCACTGGGGACCCGTGGAGAACAAAAGTGATACAGACCTTGACCTCCTGAATTAGCAGTCTGGGGCAGGAGGGTAGTGGGGGAAAATAGACATCATTTGCTGAACGGGCAGGAACTATGGTGTTAATACCAAGAGGAGCTTGTTTTATAAAACTAGAGTACAGCACGGCAGTGCGGGCCCTGACACAGATGCTTTCTGTTCAGTGGACATTTACGTGGGCTTGTTAATGTGCCGATCACTGAGAAAGGAGCTAGGGAAACAAATATCAAAAAAAAAAAACAAACAAAAACCTGGGCCTCCAGGACTAGTCTACAAGGGGAGACAGACATGGAACTAATAACAGCCATCGATTATTTAGCACTTCATGTGTGACAAGCACTCAAGACCAAGTAGTTTATATATGTCCCCTCCTTTCTTCTTTGCAACAACTGTGTGGCCTTGCAGCAATTCGTGCTGATCCTGATATGACCCTCGACCTCCCACAGATGAGGAAATTGAGGCTCAGGGAGGTTTCAGTTTCTTGCCTTCAGCTAGTAGATGGCAGAGCTGAGATTTTAACTCATGCGCATGGTTCTAACCCCCTCCCTGTCCTCCTGCCTCCATCCATGTGACTGAGTCCAGGCAGCCGAGTGCAGGGCGAGGGCACAGGCTTTGTGTGCAGATTGCCTGATGGCTGTGAGGCATTAACCAAGTTATGTAATCTCTCTGAGAGTGATCAAAATACCTGCACCCTGGGTTTCACATTTTGTAGGAATTAAATGAGATAATACATACAAAATAGCTAAGTCACAGTGCACAAAACTAGACATAATATAGCTATATCCATACCTTTACTATATATATATATATATATATATATATATATATATATATATATATATACACATATATATATATATGCTGTTGCTTTTGCCAGGGTGAAGAAGAAAAGGCTTTTGGTTTTCATTTATTTAAATTTTTAACAATTAAAATTGGGGTATAATTATTTGTTTCTTTGTTGACTTCTGACTTAAGCCACTGTTTTCTCAGGTCATTTTGTGTGTTTGAGTTAGTGACAGGAGCTGACTGTTAGATGGGGCCTAGCAAATGCTGTACAAATCATTCCAAGACAGATCTTTTGAAACAGAATCAATCGTCTATTACCCTGTCTCGGGTACCAGTGCTGGTATTTCAGCTTGAGCACTAGGAACTTAAACAAGAATAGTGAACGTTCTGAACTTCTTGAATTTCCTTTCTCTCCCCCATTGCATTTAGTGGACCTGTTAATTGTGTGCCCTTTCCCTAAATGCTAAACAAATGACCTCCTTGGAATTTGAATTTTCAGCTAAGGGACAGAGAGACCAGCTCTTCTGGAGACTCTATTCCAGTGGTGCCTCTCTGACAAGACCTTCCTCTGTAAGACCCTTTCTTTCTTGTATCTTGGATCTGAAGTTCTTAATTTTTGCTTTGTTTTTCGGCCTTCTTATTGATTTTCCAAGCTCTTAAAAATGCCCTTTTTCTTAAGTTGCTGGAGTCAATTTCTATTGCTTACAACTGGTTGAATTAGTAATAACCACACTTGTAAGACACAGTCACTGAAATAGTAAGCTATGTCAAAGCTCACCTATAGAATTCTGCATTGCTTACTAGAAGGGTTTCGTTACACACAATTTTTACAGTGCTTCCTGATATCTAGGGGAAGAGAGGGATGACTGACCAATATTTGCTGAATATGTGGGTTCATGTAGCTGAAAATATTTATTTCCAGTGTAATTTCCAACAAGTAAGGGAGGACGTAGAAAAATGAGAAATGTACCCTCAGGGAAATGGTGAGTTGGCAGCATGGAGTGGTGGAAAGGGGCATTGGCTTTAAAGCAAATTGAGCTGAGACTGAAAATAAATTCTGTATGTTTTCTGTGATTCAGTATTACACTGATCTGGTATTAATATATGACAGAGGAGCTAGAGAAAAATGTGCAGAGACAAAGATGAATAGCTTTACAATATAATGAACATGAATTATACCTACAGAGTCCAAATTTTCCAAGATGGAAATGAGGATTTAGAATCCAGCAAGGAGGCTGAAATCAAGATGGTCCCAGAAGCTCCCATACATATGTTTTTCTTTCATTCATATTTTAGCACCATGCATGGGTCCAAAGTGGGGACTTGATTAGCAGATCTTTTGCATTTCCCCCACACTTTTGCCACATGCCAATAGCCAACTGTTATAGTCATTTTCCTCCTCTCCCTTTCTTTCTCTTTCACAGCTGAGCACAAAATTGAATTCTTTAAATAGCTTCTGTGTTCATTTGGGATGATGTGATGGTGCAGGTCTCAATGACTCAGTCTTCAGTATCTTTTCCTGATAATCATTGGAACAAGATAGCTCCGTCTCATCCCACCCTCACATGTTGACAGTTCCTTCCATCTGTCTTTCCTCCATGCTATCCTTCAGAAGTGAGTTTTGTTTAGCTATTAGCATAATATTAAAATCTCACAATGAAAATGTTTCCTGTTCTTTACATCTTTCAGAAAGAGATACCACAACATCACTTCCATAGCCAGCCCATTGTAGTAAATTGTTATCAATTTTGGAAGTATTTCACTAATGAGAATTCTGAAGGTCTCTTGGTAAAAAGATATGAATTTATACCATACCACTGATAAAACATAAAGTATTAGGAAGTGGAATTCATTTAAAGTCCTAGACTCCATCCAGACTGATTTGATTCTTTAAGTACAAAAAGAACTTCTTTGAAAGGTGGTCACATCTATAAAACTGAAATTAGAAAGAACCTGACAGTGACATTTTAGTGAGTTTCCCAATATGTATTTTTCTAACTTGACTTGTTGGCCATTTTAAGGAACTAAATTCCATTATTTTTACATTTTTAAAAGCTTGATGAAAAAATCAGTTTTACCAGACTGGAGAAGTGTCATGTAGAGATATATAAAAATATTGAAGAAATATAATTAGTAAACATTTTATTATAAGGAAAAGCTATGAAGGAGGTGATCACTAGAGCTTAAAAATAAATAAGGTTAAGAAGTGGCTGACTCCCTATTTGTTCATGAGTTTCATTGACTACCAGTTGAATGGTATGTATTAAATAAATTATGAATAAATGATTACTTCATCAATGAGCACTTCTATTAATTGATATGTACCTATACTTTCCCAAAATAGATTTCCAGTTTATAATTTCTGTATTCCATTGGGTGCCATAAAAAAAAACTGGGTTTCTTTTATAGATTTATGTTCAGTGGATATGACTAATCTTTTTCCAGCTAACTTCTTTGCTTTCTATCCCTGAGTAAGCTTTGCTCCTTCTGTTTTTATCTTAACAACATTCTCATTTTCCTTGGGAACAGCAGAGGATGAAGCTTCTCACTTCTCCTTGGGTTCTTGTGTTTCTAACCCAGGCAGATTCTCTCACTTAATCCCCAAGTTCCAAACCCTCCCATGTCTGAGGAATCTTGCAACATAAGGGAAATTACATGGGTGTCAGTGCACTAATATGCTTTCCAGAAGAGACTGAAAACACATTCGAAGTCTGTACTCATTGTTAAGACGGGAGAAGAAAGGAAACAAGATGATGGGCTAATGGAAAAAGAAATATGAGGAGAGGCATCCATCTCTGCAAGGCTGAGTCTCAGAAAGAATGGAGTCACCCTCAGCAGAATGAGCACAGATATTTTAAATCATTCTCTGAGATACTGTGTGTGTTGGGGGATCCAACCAAGCTCTCCTGGTGGCCATCGTGACCATGCTGTGGGGGCTGCTTGGAGGTTATATAAAGAAGGAATTTGTCCAGTGTCCTCCATGTTTGTCCACTGAGAAATTCTCCAAGGGTGTTTCTGTCAGCTGCTGGCTATTGTTACAGTAGAGGCTGGAGAAAGGCTAGGTTTCCTCCTGAGCCAACTCATTCAGAAAAGAACAGCTATCTGTGAAGGCTGGAAGCAGATCTCCAGTGACAGCAGTGTGTTAGTAATAAACTACTCTTTATACTGACATTACAGTTAGTTACTAAGAAGCATAAAACAGAGTGGTCAGGAGCACAGATTCTGGAGCCAGGTACTTTCTAGCTGTGTGGTCTTGGGAGAATTTCCTTTTGTCTCTATGATTCTGAATCACTTGGCATATGCCAGGTTGTGCCATGGTAACAGTGATGAAAATCTCAGTGGCTTAAAACAGTAACTTTTTTCTTGCTCTCACTGTTTGTTCACTAGGGTCACCAAGGGTCACTTAGGAACTCAGGCTATCGGGAGCTCTACTTCAACTACTCCATTTATAATCCTAGAAGTAGGGAAGCACAAACTGGTTTTAAACTTTTCCACCAAGTAGTGTCACGTGTCCTTTCTATTCAAATATGACTGGCCAAAGCAAGGCAAATAATCAAAGCTGACTTCAGTGGAGTGGGGAAAGAACCTACTTCCTTAAGGAAGTTGGGAGCAGATGTTGGTGAATACAATCCGTCAGTGACAGGCTCCTCAGCTATACCCACCTCACAGGGTTATAGTGAGGACTAAATGAGTTAATATATATAAAGTGGTATCTGGGATATAAAAAGTGCTATGTTAAGAGTTTGTTATTTTTATTATTAATAATGAGCATTCATTACTCACAATGGGCAGTTTAGTAGTTTTCACACAACATCTTAAGTAATTTTAAGAGTCACCTTGTAAAGTTACTATTATTAGTCTCATTTTACAAGTAGGGGAACTGAGGCCTGAGAGATTAAGTAACCTTCCCATTGGCATTTGGGTAGTGAGTGATGGAGCAAGGGTCTAACTCCGAAGCCCATGCTGTCAGCCCACTATGTTAGGTTGCCCGAATATTTATGGCACCACAACAATGATGGCTTGTATTAACTGAGTGCTTTCTGTGTACCAAGTATTGTACTAAGTGCTTTATGTTTATTATCTCCATCCCAGAGAGTGAGTGTCCTGTCCAGCTAAAATGAATGTTCCATCCACTTAGGCCGTGTATACCTACCGTGTGCAAAGGTACATTGAGAGACTGGAACTTGGAACCACCAGTTCTCCTTGTTCTGACACTATATGCACTAAGCAACCCTGTTCTCAACTCGGCTTCCCAAGCATACTTTTCTAGTGAAGATGGAATGAGTTGACCAAGTGACATAACCAGTCACATCTGCCTGGGAGACTCTTTGTCAATGAGTCAGTTAACTTTTTTTTTTTTCAATCAGTCCATCTCCCGTGAGCTTGGGTAGCACGAATCAGCTCCCCAGGGCTTGGTCACTGCTGAATGACTGGATGCAATTGAGGCCCTGGACAGATACCACTGAGATTATGAAAGCAAAACAGAATAACAACAAAAATACCAAAGCAGAAAGCCGGATCCTGGACCCACCCTGCGAATGCAGCCAGCCTCCTGTTTCTCTTGGACAGCTTTGCAACTTCACTGGCCTTTAGTCCGGAGGTTGCCAGCCTCCACATCTTGTTGAGATAGAGGAAGCTTGAGAGCTGTGCCTCTAACAAAAACTTTGCAAAGGCCCTGCTCCCTTTCCTGTTCCTTCCCTTGCTCAACCTCCAAGCCTCAGTTCTGCCTTTCAGATCCTCGATCTTTCCTTTATCTTTTGGAGCAGAAGTCCTGGAATCTTCTTCCTTTGAATACCAAACCTGAGTTGATTTAGGAATGAGGTAAAGTCCCTGTAGGTGAATTCCTCAAGCTTCCCTGAGAAGAAAGGAGCCTCCAGAGAGGCAAAGTTGAGGAGCCTTTAAGTCACTTTCTTGAGAGGCAAGGTTCCAAAAGTTTAAACGAAATTTTAAATTCTGCTGAGTCTAAGGAAGATGCTTTCTAGTGATTTTATGCAAAATAAAAAATTCTTGGGCCGTGAATTCTCGTCTGTGCTATCTTAGAATTATCAAAGAGTTTACACCTGTAGGAAGTTGGACTTTGAGTCTGGAAATCTGCAACTAATATAATTTTTAAAAATTACCTTATCTTCTTTAGGACTCGATTTTCTCACCTAAAAATCAGATCAGACTTTATGACACTTACAATCCTTATAGCTTTACATTTTATGATTGTATGTTATCTTCCATCTTTTTCTGTGACTTAACTACATTACATAGCTTAAATACATTGATCCTTTTGTCACTAAACTTATCAATAGAGTAAATCTCTCTACTTTTATATCTTTTCTGTTATGTCTTGATCCCCTCACCTTTTTTTTTTTTTTAACCAAGACACTATGAAATACTAATTATACTCAGTTTCTATCTTTACCTCCCACAATCTCCCACTGTGGTCCCTCCCACTGCTGTCTTTTCCTTCCCTGACTGCTCTTTCCAAATAAGATGGCCTCTGTTTACCATCTTGTTGGGAATTTTTTTTTCTGATTTTGTGTGTGTGTGTGTTTGTGGTAAAATACATATAAAATACATCTTAACCATTTTTAAGTGTATAGGTCAATGGTACTAAATACATTCATAATGTTGTGCAACCGTTACCACCATCCATCTCCAGAACTCTCCTCATGATGTAACACTGAAACTCTGTACTCATTAAACTATAACTCTGTTCTCTCGTCCCCCAACCCCTGGAAACCACCATTCTACTATTTGTCTCGATGATTTTTGACTACTCTAAGCATATCATATAAATGGAATAATGTAGCACTTGTCTTTTTGTGACTGTCTTATTTCACCTAGCACAATGTCCTGAACATTCATCCATGTTGTGACATATGTCAGGATTCCCTAGCTTTTTAGGGCTGAATAATATTCCATTGTATATAAATACCATATTTTGCATATCTGTTCACCTGTTGATGGACACTTGGACACTTCCATGGTTTAGCTTTGTGAATAATGCTGCTATGAACATGAGTGTACAAATATCTCTTTGAGACCCTGATTTCAATACTTTTAGATATATACCGAGAAGTGGAATTGTTGTGTCATATGGTAATTCTATGTTTAATTTTTTTGAGCAACCACCATATTGTTTTCCACACTGGCTGTTCCATTTTACATTCCCACCAAAGTTCATGAGAGTTCCAATTTCTCTACTTTGTCAACGACACTTATTTTGGGGTTTTTTTTCTTTTGATAGTAGTCACTCTAATGAATATGAAGTGATATCTCATTGTAGTTTTGATTTGCATTTTCCTAATGATTAATGGTGTTGAGCATCTTTTCATGTGCTTATTGGCCATTTGTATATCTTCTTTTGTTTATCAGTTGTTTATTTTTGTTGTTGTTGTTGTTGTTGAGTTTTAGAAGTTCTCTCTATATTGTGGATTTTAATCCTTTATCAGGTATATTCCTTGCAAATATTTTATCTCATTCTGTGGTTTGCCTTTTTACTCTGATCATATTGTCTTTCGATGCACAAAGGTTAAAATTTTTCATGAAGTCTAATTTGTCTATTTTTTGTTTTGTTGCCTGTGCCTTTGATGTCATATCCAAGAAATCATTACCAAATCCAATGTCATGAAGTTTTGCCATATATTTTCTTCCAAGAGTTTTATAGTTTTTGGTCTTAATTTAGGTCTTTGATCTATTTTGAGTTAATTGTTGTGTATATTGTTAAGAAAGGGTCCAACTTTATTCTTTTGCATGTGGATATCCAGTTTTCCTCCCATCATTTGTTGAAGACTGTTCTTTCCCCGTTGAATGGTCTTGGCACCCTTGGCAAAAATCATTTGAATGAATATATATATATATATATATACACATATATATATATGTATATATATATAAAATTGTTTATTTCTGTGTTGTCTTTTCTATTCCATTGGGCTATGTGTCTGAGTTTATGCCAGTACTGCACTGTTTTGATTACTGTAGTTTTGTAGTCAGTTTTAAAATCATGAAGTATGAGTCCTCCAGCTTTGTTCTTCTTTTTCAAGATTGTTTTGGCTATTCAGGGTCCCTTGAGAGTCCATATGAATTTTAGGATGGGCTTTTCTATTTCCACAAAAACATTATGGGGACTTTGACAGGGATAGCATTGACTATGAAGATTGCTTTTGGTAGTTTTGGCATCTTAACAATATTGTCTTCTTCTTGGGAATCTTTGCAAACAGAGTGATCTTTTATTCTTTCTTTTGTTCTTCAAGGCCTCCCTGCAGTGAAAATACTCGATAAACATTATAGAGGTTCTGACAATTAAATTCAGTTTATATTTCACAGAAGTCCTTTGACTCTGGAAATATAGGTTACAGTCAGTTAAACTCCATAGGTTAAGTGTTCTATAGTAAAAAGCTAATTGTAAAAAGTGGACCACATAAGTAATCACTACCTCAAGACATACTTGTCTGTCTGTTCACCTACATAGCCAGCTAGCTGTGTATCTATCTGCTGAAAGTCTTACCTACCAACATAAAGAATGTCTTACATTGTTAGGTTAAGAGTGCCTAATAGCTAGTGAAAGGAATGTAGTATATTATCCTAGTATATATCTTGTCTAGGTTATATTTATTTTTAAAATTTTCATTTTATTTTAAAATTTATTTTCATTATCTAGGCTTATTAAATGTTTTTAAAAATTTTGGCAAGCATTTCTGGTACTTGTCTTGCTGGAAATGTTTGATAACTGCAACTGGGAAAGGCAAAATAGTGATGATGCCAAAATTGATGGTCTGATCCTAGTGGCAGCTGATTTAGCCTCACACAGCCTACCAAGCCCTAGATTCACCTGTAATCTCAGCCAGCTGCCTTACAGTGCATATCATTTATCACCAGGAAGAAGGTGGCAGGTGAGAGAGAATGGATGGATAAGTACTAGAAAAACAACTCTGATCTCATGTGTCGGTACTGTTATCTTTACACACAAAAGAGAATATCATTAGGCCTTATGATGTGAAGAGTATATATTTAGAAGGCAGAGCATCTATTCCAGAGGTTTTATAAGCTAAGTTTCAAGTATTTGTACTCAGACCAGATGTTTGAAGAGGTACTCCTAGACACACGTTTAGAACCTTGTTATTGTTTGGCTTATTAGTACAGAATAAAGGCCTTTGTCTCTATCTCAAGAAGTTGTTTTAATTTGTTTCCACTTGAACATTTATAAATAAGAAAGTACACAGCATAAAAGAGACCTCTAATCCATAAATTAGCAAATAGTAATTTTGGTGTTTTGGTGGTTTTTTTTTTTTTTTTTTTGTAAAACCATATTCCTCCATTCAGCAAATTTCTGTAAGCCCCCACTGGGTACTTGCTTCTATGCTTGTGAAGTACTGGTGAATAAAAACACGGTCTCATGGAGCTGACAGTCCAGTGGGAGAGGCAGTCATTAATAATCACATACTGCATATTAAATTTGTCCCTGGGATGAGTGCTGTGAAGGAGAAGTAGGAGAATGTGTAATGGGATTTGACCTAATGGGAGGTCAGGGAAGTCTTCCATGAGGAAGTCCAGTTGAACAGAGTGTAAATATCTTCAGTCTTCCATGGATTCCAAAACCCTGCCTTGTATCCTGATACTTGAGTGTGGTTGCCAAAACAATCTGAGAATAATGGTGAAAAGAAAATAAATCAAAATAAAGATGTGCTAGACAGCCTCATCTTGGTCTGGAGAGTCCTGAGATGTCTGCCTCGCTCATTTAATTACCACTCATTAGCATCATAGCTAATTTGTTATATCAAATCTGGTCATGAGTCATATTGTTAATTGTATGTGAATTTAATCACTCATCTTCTAAAAAATAATCTGCAGCAACATTCTCTATCCATAAAATTCATTTGACAGCTTATCGTTGCAGAGGAGGATGTTGAAAGGTGGGTTTTTGAGAGATTTCTGTGATTTAAAGCTGAAAAGATGCAGAGAGAGAATTATAGAATGTACAATATCAAATGTAATAGCATTAGAAAAAAATAGTAAATTTGTTTTTTAAGAGTCTAATTAATGCATGTATAATAATAAAAAAAAATCGCAAATCTAAAACATTATTCCAAACAGCTCTTGTCCCACAGTATAGGATGATTCAGATGGAAAGTTAATGCTTCTTAGCAAGCAGGCTGGTTACATGGTATCCAGATTTCTGCCTTGGGTGGCTGCACCCCAGCTGTGCTGCCCAAGAGTTTAGTAGAGATAAAAGCCAGGCTGTTGACATGATTATGGAAGCACAGACCACTTTATCTCCAGTAGAACTAAATTTAGTGTCTCTTGGAGGCACATTTTTTTTTTTCAGATGAAAGCTGCATTTTATAATGATTTTGAATAATTCAAAAGTGGCAGACTCCTAATGAATAGATGTATCATAGACTAGAGAACTTGGCTTCCAGTTGTGAGGTTATGGAAGGTCTTGCTTTTCTTGGAGGAAAACTTTCTTTGCAGGAAATTTATTTCTTACACAAAGTCTTAGTCTAAGGTGAGTTTGATGTCTTTAACTATTTTCTACAATGATATGTGGAAAGAAAGCATTAATAACGAAGGGGTTTCATTCTAATTTCTTATAGCCCTTTTAGGTTTTTCACACACAAGCTCCTCTTCTTTCCTTGTTACTCCAGGGAGAAGAAGATAGGATCCATCTATCTAACTTCCTTATTCCTAATCCAAATCAGAGCAACATGAGCTCACTACTCTGAATGTATATGCAGGTGTGTTGTGTACATTGTCAAGTAGAAACAAATCCAGGTTTAGGTAAAGAGAGATTCTATTTGAAAGGATTATTGCAATATGGGGAAGGAGACCATTGTAATAAATGGGGAGAATGATCTTTCCATAAAATTTGTGAGCTTCTTAAAGATCAGGCAAAAACAATTTTTTCATTTACTGGAAGGGGCAAATATAACTAGAAAGAATGGGGAGTGGGTAGTTGGGTGGTGTGATCCTGAGAGGCCATTAAGAAGGGACTGTATGCCGGCTCAGGCTACTGGGTGAGGGTCAAAGTTCAGGACCTGAAGGAAGGAGAGAAGCTTAAGTTTGGCTGAATCCAGGAAGCAGATGTTTTGTCCAGATTGGTTAATGGGTACAAATAGTTCAGCTAATCATTTCTGAAAGGGACCTTGGAGGGTCTGTGTCTGGCCTTGGCATCCAGGAGTCTTATCTAAGTCATATGGGTAAGGGTGGTTCTTGGCAGTAAGCTATTCCCTAGACCACAAAGGGTTGGGGGCTTCTTAACCATTCCTGTTTTCCAGAAACATAGGGCTCATGTAAAGTTGAACATTGTCAACATACACATGTAAACACATAGGTAAGAAATGTTATATATTTGTGTCTACGTGTGTCTATATATATGTGTACACATGTACGTACATATCTGTAAATGTAAATATGTAAAGAACATTTGAGGTCAAGAATAATGAAATTATTATTTTAAAGCCATAGTGAAAAGATCATTATTATCTTCTACTTAATTCATTCTTTCTTTCTTTCTTTCTTTCTTTCTTTCTTTCTTTCTTTCTTTCTTTCTTTCTTTCTTTCTTTCTTTTCTTTCTTTTCTTTCTTTCTTTCTTTCCTTTCTTTTTCTTTCTTTCCCTTTCTTTCTTTCTGTCTTTCTTTCTTCCTTCCTTCCTTCCTTCCTTTTTTAACTTCTTTTTATTGAGTTATAGTCATTTTACAATATTGTGTCAAATTCCAGTGTAGAGCACAATTTTTCAGTTATACATGAACATACATATATTCATTGTCACATTTTTTTCACTGTGAGCTACCACAAGATCTTGTATATATTTCCCTGTGCTACACAGTACAATCTTGTTTATCTATTCTACATATGCCTGTCAGTATCTACACATTTTGAAATCCCAGTGTGTCCCTTGAAAAGATCAATATGGGCAGCAAGAAAATTTCTCTCAATCCAGAAGTGCTTACCTTCTGATTTAATTAGACTGCTCATTTCAGGTAGGTCCACTGTGCTCAAATACACAGCGTGTATGAGATTACATACTCATAATAACAGACTGGGATGAGGGGGCAATTTTTCTCCCTTATTTCCCACTTCTTGTAAAACAGTTTTGTATTGTTAAATCACTCCCCATATATTAGTGATAGATTAAGCTTTTGTAATGAGGGAAGGTACCAATTCCCTAAAGTAGAATAATTAGGGACTAAATTTCCCTTTTAAGGAAAAATCTATGGTTTTATGAGAAGGTCAGTTATTGATTTTTTGAAAAAGAAATCTCTTTGGATTTTTGAAAGGAAGTTTAGTTTATGTAGATTCATAAAAACTTTACACATAACTGTTCAGAAAAGTATTTGAGTAAGAAAAAAACATTCACCATCGTCATCATCATTATCATTATAATCATCATATCAGTGTTTTGAAAGAAGATAATTTCCGGAAGGAAAAGACTCTTTGTCACAGAACTATGATTTCGAATTGAGTCTTAAACTTTTGCATTATCTGATGCTTTTATGGAAAGTTTATCAAATCATTAGGAAGAAACTGCTTTCTTTCATAGACAAAGAAGAGTATAGGTTTCTTTCTAGTTGAAGAGAATCCTTTAGTATGTAGTAAAATACACTAACCCCTTATGATTTTGTTTGTAAATCTTCCAGGACAAAGCTGTGTGTTCTAAAAATAGCCAAACTCTGTGAGTGTTTATTTAAAAGATACTTGTCTCAAAGGACTTTTGAGTCAATGGATTCAGGGATGGAACGTTCTTAAATTACTTCACAATGTCTTCCAGGATAAAAAGATTGCAATCCAAATCTCTCAGAGGCACCCCTCAACCAGCATATTCTAGATCTCCCAGTTGTCTGCTACTCAGCAGCTGGCATTACGGAACAACTGGAATAAAATTGGTTTGTGGCCCCTGTTGCCTGAGAAATATTAATCTTGTGGACAAAAAAGAAGTTCCTGATCAATTCCTAACAAATCTAGTTTCAGAAAGCTGAGCTTTTTTACTGAAACATGCACTAAGAACTGTATTTCTCATAAAAATTCGGAATATACTAGATGCCTGGGTTCCAGCAGGCAATTCTAATTGCCTTGGGTCAGAAATACGGGTTTGTCTCACTGCAATTTTCTGTTTCTCTAGACTTAGATTCACTTGAGATTCACTTCTTTTTAAAGCAAAATATATATATAGAGAGAGGGAAGGTTGAAAGTTTTAGAGAGTAACTTGTGTTCTCTGGTGGTACATTATCCAATCAATCATTTTTTCCCTCACATTGCTTCAGTGAGTACATCTTGAACATCTAATAGAACAGTCATACTGACACTTGAGAGCTATAGACGGTTAATTTGCTGGTGAAATCATGGCTGGTGGCACACCACTTCCTCATTCCTTCATCTTCCAGATGGTTCTTTATACTTATTAAAAATGTGGGAGGAAGCAGGCTCTTTTGTGTATTGTGGATTTGATATCAACCAAGAAACTGATATCCAAGGCCACTAAAAAATGAAGCTGGCATCTAAATGCTTGTGTACGAAGTGTGTTTTAATAGTAGCTATGTCTTAATATTAAATCTGAATAAATGAGACTAAAGATTCTTAACAATGTATATTGTGTATCCTCTGAGTCAGCCCACAGAGTGCTTTCATGTAATCTGAAACCAGAGAGGGGGAAAAACCAGCAACTTCCTTCCTATTCTCTTTTATCTATAATACGTTTTTGCCTGGGAGAGGAAGAATGCCATTGAAAGAAACAATTATGTGTATATATATATATAGCGTGTGTGTGTGTGTGTGTGTATGTGTGTGTGTTATAACAAAGCCTAAAGCTCCCGGTGCTTATATTAATCCACTTACTAACCCCACTCATTGTAAGCTCTATAATAATATATGTTGATACAAAAATAAAAATAAGATTGGAGAAATGACATCTCCTCTGAGTTTTTGGTTATCTAAAACTATCCTCAGTTGTTCTTGTGAAAAAAACAAAAATGTATAACAATATGATAATTCCAAACACTGCTGGGGTGGTTATTTCCATTGCTGAATTTTGGAAAGTACTTTCTTAGCTACTACTAAACTATAGTTATATCACTCAGATTGAATCATTTCTGTCATCCTTCACTTAACAACCACTACCTTGCAGATTATTGGGTTCTTCTCAGAAGCATTTTGTTCTTAAACTTCCTCTCTGGTTAGAGGGAAAGGGAGTAAATAGTAAAGTGATTACTACTGTTTTTATTCTTTAAATAACTGCTCCTGGGAAGGTCATTTCCTTTGGCTCCTTTGTCAAGGATTCCCAGGAAGAGTTTTCACAGGAGACCCTGAACTACAGCTGGCCTTGATAATTAATTACATGAGACTTTATGAATTTCATTGAAGTGAAATAGCAATACAACCAAAATTATCTTCCTGGAGCTCTTAATTAGACATTTCTACACCAGTGCAATTTCCTTTTTGCAACACAAGGTTTAAGGATCTGATCCCCGAATGGGCCAGAGCGGCTATGTACTAACACTACCGTGTAAGTTGTGCACTGCACGGCTCTAGGGGGCGCCATTCCCTTTGAGTCTATGTGAATGGTGCCCTCTGGATTTGTCACCTAGCTGCCTTGGAATAGTCCAGTCATTTTTCTATTTCTAGCCTTCTGTTTTCCGTGAAGTTTGGGGGGAGTGTCTTAAATATTTATTACTTATTTTAATTTTAATTATTGTCTACTACAGTGATTTTCTCTACTAAGATTTACATTTAGGAGAAGTCTCCATAATTTAAGGATCCATGTGTGGTAGTGTGTCTTTTTGTGAACCTGCCACGTATTTGTATATTGAAGCGCAGCAGAGAAGCTCAGCAATCCAGAGTGTTATGTACATCAGATGAGGAAATTTCATTTGTAGCTTAGCTAGATCTTAACTTTAATTGGTTTTGGCAACCAAACTTGGTTAATTCTGTTTGTAACTCCAGATGACAGAAACAAGAGGCACTGGGAAAATAATACCTGATCCTCTTTTCAAGTCTAATACAAGCTTATGAGATAAAATTTAATTTTTTTAATCTTCAGGGCAAATGCTCTAAATTCAAGAGGACTGAAAAACACAAACAAACAATTTTAACAGCCCAAGTAGACTTGAGTGAGAGAAATGTTTTTGATGGTTGTCTGTCAGCCGTAGGAAATAATTCCGAGTCCTCGTCATGGAAGGACGGTCCTCTGCGGTGGGGCCTCTGCCTAGCTCTGCACCTTCACATTGCAGACTCCCTGCCTCCCACAGCTCTGTGTTTCCTGGAACCTGTCAGGCCGTTTCAGGATTCCGTGCCTTTGCACGTGCCGTTCTGCTGACTGTAATGTTCTTTCCCTCCTCAGTCGCCTGACCAGCTCCTCCTCGTCACCCAGTCCAGCACAGGATTATCTGTTACTTTTCTCCAGAGGCTTTTCCTGCTCTTTTCTCTCCTTGGCCCCATTCTTCAGCTTTCCTCAAAGCCAGATCATCTCCTTTTTTCTAAGCTTTAAAAAAAAATTTTTTTTAGGGGAAGTAGTTAGGTTTATTTATTTAATAGAGGTAACTGGGGATTGAACCCAGGACCTCATGCATGCTAAGCACTCATTCTACCACTGAGCTATACCCTCCTTCCAGATCATTTTCTTTTTAGTGCTGTATCTGTAGCTTACACCCAGTTTTATTCCTATGTTGTAATGATTTGTTCCCCTGTCTCTTCGTATGAGGCCAAGTTCCTTCAGGTTGGGGCTGGGACTTACCATGGTGCTGAGCTTACGCTGAGAAAACAGAGGCTTACAGAAGCTAAGCAGTGTGTTCAAGGGGACATGAGTGACCAGGAAGCAGCAGAGCTCCATGCAGACCCTGATCTGTGTGACTCCACAGCTTGTTCGTCACATCCACAGTCACGATGTCCACCGTCACCGCCAGATGCCTGTGTGCCAGCTGGAGGACTGGTGTTTCTACTGTTCTCGGAGGTTCCATTTTCTCGTGGGGTTGACACTTTGTCCCCTTCCTGCCTCCTCCTGCCTCGTTGTCCCTGTCCACTCTTCCTCATGCCCATCTTTTCCAACCAGGGCATTCTGTCCTCACAGAAGACAGGCCGGCGCCCCTGGGCACTAGATTGGTAATTTGGCTTTAGCTTTGTCTCTCAGTAGGTCCATTGCCCACTTTTATTTTTCCCATCTTTCAGGTTCTCACTCATCTCTTGTCTGTCAGGCAACTATTGAGTCTTCTCAGGGTTATCTGTGGAGTAGCGTGGTGACATGGTGTTCCAGATCCCTGCTTCAGCTCTTTCCAGCCATTTTCCTCAGTTCATGCTGTGTAAACGCAGCGTGCACACACGTATGTAAATATTCTGCATATACATCATACACACTTTTTGGTGGTCCTGTTCTACATTTACAACTAGTGCCCACATTCAATTTTTTATTATTGCCACAGAAACAGCAGATGGTATGGGCTCAAGATGTATTTGTTGAATTGAATTATTTGAATATAAACCTAGAACAGATATTAAAAATTGCCCTAGTGCAATAAAACTTTGGTCACTGTTGCCTTTAGTTGCTCAGAAGAGGATGGAAAAGATACTTTCATTATCTTTGCTTTTCTTGTCTTTTTCCAGCATGGTTCAGATATCATTAACAATCCAAATGACTGAACTTTAGAGTTGTTTATATGATCTTTTTAAAAAATCTGGGTGACGTTTATCTGAGTTCCTTCCTCCCTTTGTTAATCGTCACCATCTTCATCACCATCACTCTTTAAATATTTATCAAGAGCTCATCATATACCTAGTGCTATAAATACATGGAAATGCCTTGGGAGGTTGCTCTCCTTCCTAGATTTCACTTATGCTCAGAACAGGCAGAACTTCTCCCACTGGTCTTAGTTCCACTTGTGGAAAAATCCTCTCGTCTTGAGGTCATCGTTATTTTTATCCTATAACTTAGAGAATTATTAGCAAACAGCTTGTGTGCACCAGAAAAAAGGGACATTTTAGGGAAAATCAGAATAGTCACTGTAAAACTGCAGTCAAGCATACGATTGATGGAAATGGATGAATCTGATGCTCTTTCTAATGGTTTGCTTAGTGTGGAATGCACTTTAGCAACAACAAATAATAACAGCCAACAGTTATAAAATGCTTATTCTCTGCTGGACTGTGTTGCAAGTGCTTCATACTTACTAAACCACTCAATTCTAATAACAATCAAATGATGTAGGTACTATTAATATTTGTGATTTATACATGAGAAAACTGAGGGACAGAGAGGTGAGGTGATAGCTAACTTTTAACAAGGTCAACTAGCAAATGAATGGGGGAGCCAGAAATCAAAACCCAGGCTGTCTGGACCCGGAGTCCTTGTCTATCTTATGACAAGACTGCCTCACCAGTTACATATCTATTTCACATATAACATATGAAAAAGCATATTGACAATGGTAAAGCCATACTTTATGACAATAATTAAAATCCTAAACCTACAAATATATAAATGCAGCAGGGGTCTTCAGATGGGCAGAGAAGGGCTTGTCATTGATAGTACAATAAGCAGGCTATCCCCAAATTTTAAACACAGGTTTCCAGTATGGTTGGACGTAGATAGTAAATAAACTGGAGACACAGGTTGGAACATTGGGAAGGGGGTGACTTACAGGCTGGATTATGCTCCCCCAGAATCCATATGTTGAAGTCCTAAAGCCCAGTACCTTAGAAAGTGACTTTATTTGGAGATTGTGTCTTTAAAGAGATAGCTAAGTTAAAATGAGGTCATTAGCGTGAACCCTAATCCTGTAAGACTGTGTCCTTGTAAGAAGGGAACACTAAACGTGGACACCCAGAAGAAAGACCAAGCAAGGACCCAAGAAGAAGGCGGCCATATACACCCAGGGAGAGGGGCCTCAGGAGAAACCAGCCCCGCCCACACAGAACACCAGACTTCCAGCCTCCAGAACTGTGAGAAGATAAACTTCGTCGTTTAACCCACCCACCCAGGCTGTGTTTCTTTGCTTTGGGAACTCTAAGAAACTCATACAGTAACTGTCTTCATCGGCTCGGGCTCCATTACAAGAACACTGTAGACTGGGTGGCTTAAACAACAAATATTTATCCCCCATGGTTCTGGAGGAGGCTGGGACGTCTGAGATCAGCGTGTCAGCAGGTCGATTTCTGCTGACAGCTTTTCTTCCTGGTTTCCTCACATGGTGACAGAGGCAGCCACTGCACTCGAGGAGTGTGCGTTCTGGGGGAGCTGCAAATGTTTAAAAGTCCAAGCCATCCTCAGTTGTGTAGTCCTAACTGTGGCAAGTGCTATGTCAGGAAAGAGGCTGGAGAGAGTGAAAAATAATTTTACTTAATTCTCTATATTCCTGAAGATGGACATCATCTTTTAGCCTTTGTTGTCCAGTGTGGAAAACACTAGCCACAGGTATCTATTGAAACAAAAATAATTAAAATTAAATAAAGTTACATATTCAGTCCTCAGTGGCAGTAGTCACATGTGCCTAGTGACTGTTATGTTGGACAGCAGAGCTATAGAATATTTCCATCATTGCAGAAAACTTCTTTGGCAAACATTGTCTGGGCTCTAGAGTTATGCAGAATTACAGAGTAAAAATAAGAGAATTCTTAACTGTTAATTCCTTAGAGAATAGAAGATATGTATATGTACATATGTTGACCAAAGTAGTCCACTTTTGGCTGGAGGCCAAGGTACAAATCTCATCTTAGTGTGGTCTTCAAAATGAGGAAGGGGCTTGGTTTTAAACTAGAGATAGCTTTCCTTTTAGGACTCTGAATATTGAGGTTTTTGCATTCTTAGAGTCTTCATTTTTATATTTATGAACAATTTGTCCACAGTAACTAGAGGATTTTTTTATATTTTTTCCTTTTTATTTAAAAAACCTGACTCTATAAAATAAACCTCCTGTGGTTTATAGAGTTGAGGAATGTTGGAGACGAATGTTCCCCTAAAATAGCATAACGGCATTTGGACCCTCCACCGCTGAGAGAACTAATCCTGACCTCAGTACAGCCAAGCTCCATTTCCCCAAGTACGAGGGGAGAAAGAAGAGACTGAAATGCGGGTAAAGAAAAAGGAAATCAGCTGTGATGGTTTAATACCCTTGAAGCTGACATTAGTGGAAGACTTTATTAAAAATATGCAACCTGAAACTGAGGATTAAAAAAAATAATGTCATGGTGGGGGATGTGCTTTTGCTGCCACACCTAAAGGTCATCCTTTGAAGGGCGCTGAGATGGCTGCCAGGACCCATTGATTTCTCTTCCTGCTGAAACGTCCCGTGGCAGGTGTCAACTTGGCTGCTCTGACACATAAATACGGAAAGTTAAAGAGTAAGAAAGAGTGGCCCAGGGGCTCCCGCGGGAAGATGGTTAGAATGTGTCAGTGTTTGTTCTCAGTAGAGACGACACACATTTTTACTTAGGCAGCACATCAAACGTGACCCTCTGAAATAAACAAATACGGGTAAACAAATATTTCCCTTAGAGGAATACAACTTCTTCAGTCTCTAGGATAACAAAGTTTAAAAATCCTGCCTCGGTGTATACAGTTCCTTTCATTTGTCCCTGGTGAGGTGGTTTTACCTTGCCGAGTAGGTCATTCTCCTTCATCGCGTGCTTTCATTCTCCTTGTATTCATTTTCTCTTTTCCCCTGTGCTCCAGCTACAGCTATCCTTCTGCGAATCTCCAAATATCCCCTGGTCATTCTTGACTTCTGAGTTGATTTTGCTCAGTGGCTAATCCTTTGGATTTTTTTTCCTTCAAGTTTCTCAGAAAATGAGGAAGGAGGGATAAAAGAAGGAGTGAACATGATGAGCGGTCCCAGTCACAGGGATGTCCCACGGGGCTGTGAGGAGGGAGACCCCAGATCAGCGCTTCTCATTCCCACCCGGGTCCCAAGCCTGAGGGGCCACTGTTCATGCTGCACTAGTAACAAGTTAAAAATGGTAGAGCTGTGTCCTAAGGCTGGCAAGTGAGGACAACTGGTTTTAGCTAGCGTGTGTGTGTGTGTGTGTGTGTGTGTGTGTGTGTGTGTGTGTATGTGT
The DNA here is from genome assembly GCF_048773025.1 of Camelus bactrianus. NCBI lineage: Eukaryota > Metazoa > Chordata > Mammalia > Artiodactyla > Camelidae > Camelus > Camelus bactrianus. The sequence continues at coordinate 80,732,644 of NC_133543.1, read as the reverse complement.
GTGTGTGTGTGTATGTGTGTGTGTGTATGTGTGTGTGTGTGTGTGTGTGTGTGTGTTCTTAGGCTCTTTGTACTGATAGTTGTAAAACCGACCTTTGCCCTCCCTTTTGCTCTGGTATTTCTGGTGTTAGTGGGTGTCTCAGGCCCAGCAGGATGGCAGAGGGGCCAAGGGAAGTATCCAGGGAGTGGAGCTTTCCAATTGCCCTTCAGCCCACATACCTTCCTTATTGTGAATATTCATAAATGCATAATAATAGCATGCCCTGAATGCTAAATCATGCGAACAACCCCTATCGAGTAAAGATCTTTGTGTCTTATAACTATCAACAAACTGCTTAAACCTGAGAGCTTGACATTAGAGGGACCTGTGTATGTTCAAATTCTCCAAACAACAGGTATAAAGATACCACCTTATACATGTGAGAGGCATTGATATTTTAACCTATGTATTATTATGTAAAACACATTTATTAGACATTTTGGAGTTATCAGTTTTTTTCTCCTTTCACTACACTGAGAAAGCAAGTAGCTAGATTTTATTTTATTTATTTATTTTTTTGCCTTTGAAGGGGCATGACTTTCAGATTCTGCTAAGAAAGATATCTTCCACCTAAAAATGCTTACATATGCCAGTTGGTGATACACGAATCTTTTTGATGACTCTGTTTTCTGAATTTATTTGAGGTCACTTTTACATGCTTAAAATGATTGAGGTGCAGGTCTACATGAAAGCAGAGGGAAAAAACCAAGTGGTGTTAGGAGGCCATTTCTGACATTGGAACACAAGCTTTTTGTGGACAGATAGGAACTTCCTACCTAAGCCCAAAACAGGAGAGCCACCTGGTGGACAATGTGAGAATTCTTCATTTTCTGGGGGTAGTTACAAATGTATAGACCATATGGAATCCCTGCTTTTTTACTTCCAAGTTTAGGTAGATTTACTTATATATTTAAATTAACATACTTTACATGTTTAATTGCTGAGTAACTCTCCCATTTCATACAAATAAGAGGCTCTGAAATAAGGAGAAGAAACATTAGGATACCAGAAAAATCAAGTGAGAACAACCATCAATCCGAAAAGTCCAGGCTTTCAGTTATTCTGTTTCATATTTTGCCTTTTTCCTTTCACAACTCATTGCTCAGCCTAAGTGCATTTATACATATAAAACAGCTTTTATAAATACTCTCAGCTCCCCTCCAGCTACTTTACTCCACACCTCTCTCTTCGCCCGCACTGCCAAACTTTAACACAGCTGTTTACACATGCTGTATCCACTTCCTTACCTCCCACGCACTCCTTTAGCCAACTTTCATCTGTCTTCTTCCCCCGACACTCCATTAAATCGTCCTCACAGAGGTCACCAGTCACCTCCTTGTCACGAAGTCTTGTGGACACTTTTCAGCTTTTATTTTGCTTGACTACTTGGGAACATTCTACAGGGCTGATCACTCCCTCCTTTGCCTCACTGCTTCCCTTGATTTGGGGGGACACCCTCTGGACGTTCCGTTTGGCCTTCCTCTTACGTCTCTGGCTTTTTCTTCTCAGGAGTTTTGCAGGTTGCCCTTTCTCTACTTCTGCATTACATTCTGGTATTTCTTAGGGTTCTGTCTAGACTCTCTTCTCCTCTTACTCCATCCTCCCTTCCTGGGTCACACTGTCCATGCAAATGGTTTCTAGCAGCCCCCTGTGCTGTCCAATCCCAAATGTAGATCTTCAGTCAGGCTGTGCTCATCTCCACCCACATCTCTTGCCTGCCCTCGGCGACACCTCTACTATCCCTCCCCAAATGAACGAATGACTACTCAGAGCAATCCAAGCAAGAATCCTGGGAGTTACCCTTGATCTTTCTCCTAAACCTCCACCTCTAAGCAATGACCAAGTATTGTTGGGTCAACGTCCTAAATATCTCCCTAAGAGACCTCCACCCCCATAGCTACTGCCTTAGTTATCACCCTAGTTAGTGACAAATCTCCCTCCCCATGCAACCCTGTCGCCTCTGCAGCACAGCAGCTGGGGTGATCTTTCTAAACGGAAGTCTGGTCATGGCCACTCTGCCCGCTTAAAGCCCTTCCAAGGTTTCCCATGGCTCTTCCTGCAAACTTCCTACCTTCCCCTGTGGAGCTCTTTGTGACCTCCTTACGCCACGGCTTTGACCCTCATCGCCTTCCTCTTCCGCGCGCTACCCCAGCTACACGGGGCACCAGCTGTGCTCTCCTGCTGAGCAGTTACACCGGCTGTCCCTTCTACTTCAAAAGTGTGTCTTGCGCCCCTGCTCCCTGGGAGCCCCTCGCTGTTGTTCACACTCTGCCACGGGCACTTCACCTGTGCTCCAGCTCTTAGCTTAGGTGCCAAGTCTTCAGGATACCTTTTCCGAGGTGGCACTTTCTCCCTCTCCCCACCCCCCATCGGGGTTAGGATCTTTGCCACGTGTTTTCCACATCGCCTTGTTCTTCCCTGAACAGACACTTTCATTACCTCCTTATCTCTTCCCCACTAGACCGTCTCTCTTACTTAAAATAGTTAGGTAATCAATTTTAACACAGCAATTTTAAATCAAGCCCTAATTAATCAATGATAGACATTGGGTATATAAGATGAACTCAGAGGACATCTCATCCAATCCCCATGTTTAATAGAGAAGGAAACTGCCTCTTGCAGGAGTTAGGAATGTTCCCAAGGTCACACAGCCGGTTCATAATTTGTTAATCATCTTTCAACTGCAGACATCAACCACAACCCCTTTATAGCTTTTTGACTGATTCTGGTTTTCCCTACAAGAAGCATGAAAACCTTAGCAGGGACAAAAGCATGATCTAAACTCTATTCTGTTTTGGCTTCCAACTCATCGAATGGTGTGATTAAAATTGTAACAGGCCTGTCATTTCTCATCTAAAGTAAAACTTTTTTTCTTGCCTGAGTTACAGGGAACAGAGACCCATTCAGGCTTCTTCTTCAGGTGAGACTACATGTGACAATGCAGGAACACATCTAGGAGACACATCTCCGGGGAAGAAGAGAAGCCACAGGACAGGCAGCCTCACAGGACCTCGGGCCAGGAGAGCATGACAATTCAAACAGGCTTTAGGGGACTGTGTTCTCTTTTCTCCTCTTGGGAGGAAGACTTTGTGGATTTTCACTCTAGTGCTGTGGCCTCAGATGGGCTCAACCCTCCTGTCTCTTTCTTTCCTCTGTTTTCTAGCACCTCTTTGTTAGCAGCTAAGTTAGTCTGATTGTTGTCATTGCCGCCTGGAGTCAGGCCAGCTCATAGGTCACTGGCCAGCTACTGATTGTTCACTCTTGGGCCAGTGTGATGCTTGGTTTAACCAGTTGTGGCTGGGGAGGCGGGCTCTTAAAGCACAGAGCAGAGCTACCCCAGCTCAAGGTCAATCCAGGGCTCTTTAGCAGAAGTCCTTGGACGTGGACAGAATCATTCAAAGCTTGTTAAATGGAGTTCTGGATTTTCTAATGGTGCTAATTTAAAGTTCCTCTAAAAATGTGGGCTTTTTTGGTCTGCATATCTAAGGCCTAAAAAAATACCAGCTACTGAAATATTGAATTTGAACATGAATGTTCTGTCCCACTAGTGTCTGATAGTTTGATTTCCACGGTCATCTATTCTGGGAAGAAATCTGAGGCCTGGCTAGGGAAAGCAGCGTGACACTCACAAAACTGAATGAGTTTCGTGAATGGACGATGAATTTTTCCAGGCATATATATTTATAAAGTTGATTTAAAAATAAGGATGTAAGAGTGATGGTATTTGACATTCAGAAGAAATGTTTTGACAGGCATATGGGATGATTTAGTGGTGTGTATTCCAGGAAGTGGACAGGAGTGAAGCTGTGGAAATGTATGTCTTTCAAGGAAAGTGAACTTAATGCTGTGAACTTGCTATTGAGTTTCCCCTTGCAATCCCCCATTACACGTGCTTTTATCCTAACTCACATAACTAAACCAGTATTTTCAAAGATGCTAGTGATGTGTGAACCTTGACTGGATTCTGGGTTCAAAAGAAGCTATGAAAGATGTTTTGGGACATTTCGGCTAATTTAATATGCACTGCATATTCAGGTAAAATTACTGAATGAATACCAGTTTTGTGGGGGCAATGATAGTATTGTGGTTATGTTGAAAAAGTCCTTATTTTCAGGATATGCGTACTGAGGTATTCAGCATGAAGTATACACAGATAGGTGGATAGCAATAGATAAGGTGATTAAGTCAACATGACACACTATAGACGATTGGGAAATTCGGATGCTATTATTTTAACTTCTGTGTGCATAATTTTAAAAATAAACATAAAAGGTGTGACAAAAGTGTGTTGCTAATAGTTTGGTGTTGTGGATGGCTTGAGTTTAACATCTGAAACTTGAGCAAGTCTCAGATTATGGAAAGCAGATCTTGACATTTCCTTGGAGTAACAGTAGTCTGGTCTTTAACCAAATGCCCTGCTGGATTCGGGCCACCAACAGTGAATAATTCATGAATGACCAAATCTCCAAACAGCCACTGTGAAGGGAGCTGAGTTGGCTGCTGCTCAGTTTAACTATTAATAAGAAGTAGCCCATTTCATTTGATGGCTGCCTTACCAGCATTAATTTAAAAAAATGACCCATTGGGTGGAGGGTGCAAGGCACTTGCCCATTTGACATCTTGCTAATAGCTGTTTGGCCACTGCAACTGACACTGAACCTAGAAGTCACGCCAGTTAAATGGGTGCCCATAGAGACACTGGATAGGCCAGTTCTGCACACGCCATGATGCACTCCTAATGGGGACTGTTTAAGGCTTTTTAAAAGCATTATGATTTGGCAGAGAATAAGGAATAAATGTCCTTGGTAAAAGGACATATCTAGACCAGATGCAGTATGGCTGTCTTTGGGCTGCAGGGAATGCTATGCACATAGAAGACAGTGTGAATGGTGCCCCTGGAGTTGTGCAACTCAGGACCAGATGTCACAAGATGTTCACTTGCTGACTGAAATCCTCAGCACTGTGGCGGTTAAGCTCCTAAAGTCATTTTGTGATCAGTACACTCTGATTTTGGACCTTTGTCATTGCATCTACGCTCTTGGTCTGGCATTTTGGCAAATTTTTTTTTTCCTGAATGAATCAAGTAGCCAATAGTTTAAACAATGCAATCAGTAATTTCTTAAAGTGAAACCTTATCAAGCAAATTCCAGAATGGGTTTTTTAAATATCCTTCAAGTATTAGTAACTGCCTCTCTTGCATTTCTCTGCTAGGGGTTTAGGGCGTCCTACATGTTTCAAGCCATTGTAAATAGTACGGTTGAAATGGAAATAGCGTGAGTCGGCGAAGTAGAGGTTTCTAACGAAGCTCCCTTTGTGTTTGGCTTGTGGTACTCATGGTAGTTGTATGAAGTCAGATTTCAGGGTCATTTATTATATAAGAAAAATTAATTTGAGGTATTGGAACTTTTAAACAGTATTTGTTTTTTTGTGATGACGACCATCCATTACCAGAGTTTCATTTGAAGTGCAATTAATTACCTTTGTCACCTTGCTAAAGGTTGATATCAATCTTCTGTCCTTTCTTATTAGACCTGTTGACGTGGAGGCAGATGATCCCGGTAATGGGAAGGAAAGAACAGAGAGCGGGGAAATGAACAGGCAGTGGCTTCTTATTGTTTTATTGAATGGTTCTTTTGTCAAAATGACTGCCAGAGAATTCTCAGGACACCAGCATCACCATACAAACCTAAATTCATAAAACTTTCTGCACTTGAGCCACATTTTTAAAGTTTAGCTCTAGGTTTTCTGTGATTCAGCTCACTGGCGTTGAAGCAATTTTGTTGACATTTTCTGTAAGTGGATTAGGCTCACAGTCATTTGCCCAAAGCAGACAGATGGCTTCTTACACAGAGCACCCTCACGGAAACCTATCTTATGATACCTTCAGAAATGTAATGGGTCTGTCACAAAAGATAATGTTTGCCATTAATTTCTTTGGGTGACAGGTTATTTCAGTTCATTTTTACTTTCTCATCTGGCTTAAATGAAACAGCTGCTTAAAATTTGTTTATTCTTATAGTGAACAATGCTTCCAGGTTTTACACAGAACAATGTTGTACCCTCTAACTTACAAATAAGAAAACCAACTTTTGGAGGCGGGAGGATGACACGTTCTGATGTTCTCCAAGGAAAGTTCTCACATCACTGCAATTGTTGATCTTTTTGTTTTAAACATTATAGGGTCTTTCACAGGACAAATGGGTGGTCAGCCCTGGGTTTCGTTTGGTACTTTTTTGTTATTATTGACGAGCCATGGTAGGCATCCCACAGTTTCTTGGGAAGTAGCTGATGTTATCAACCACGAGGAAAATGTCCTTTGAGGTTCTTCTGAGGATTTGGCAGATTTGGTGGGGTGTACGGACATTATTTACTTCCTCACTTGTGGGACTATCGGACGTTTTCTTGTGTGCCTGCCTGGGTATTTACATGTTGAAATACATATTCTTTTGTTTTAAATGTCCATTCTCTTATTTCTCCTTATTTATAGCTAGGATACACATTTACTTAACTTTTAATAATGCATAGAATCAGGTTATATTATTTATGACTTTCATTTAGAATAATGAAGTCTTACGAAATATTTGTTTTAAAGGACCTTGGTTTTGGTAGGGTTGACAACTGTAGGTCAAAGCCTGGCATATGGTAGATGTTTAATAAGTATATGCTTGATGGATAAATAGATGAATAAAGCAAAAATGAAGACCCAAGTCCTAATTGATAGCTAACAGAGATGAACATTATTCCTAAACCAAAGAGAGAAGGTAATGTGTCTCAGGAGGGAGAATATAGCTCAAGTGGTAGAGGGCATGCTTGGTGTGCACAGGGTCCTGTGTTCAATCCCCAGTACCTCCTCCAAAAAGAAAGAAATAAACCAACCTAATTACCCCCACACACAAAAAATTAAAAATGAACAAAATAAGGTAAAAAAAAAAAAAAACCAAACCTAAGGTTTAAAGAGAAGAAGTTAATGTGTCTCAGTTCATATATACATAGCTTAGAACAACATACCATAGGGACAACAGTGGGCGTTGGAGATATTAAATTTCATACTTCTCTTTAAGATCTGGTCAACAAATGCATCTCAGTGCAGTAGGGTTTTGTTGATGAACGCAGATGTTACCTATCATTAACACTACCTGTCATCAGTACTGCTGCTGCTAATTATTAATTTTATTATTATGCTGTTATTTTTCAGCCTTATTGAGATATAACTGACATATTGTGTATGTTTAAGATGTACAGTGTGATGATTTGATGTATGTATATATTATGAGATGGCTTCTGCAATAAGGTTAATTAACACATCCATTCACCTCACAGTTTCCTTTTTTTTATGGTGAGAAGTTTTCAGATCTACTCTCTTAGCAACTTTCAAGCATACAGAACAGTACTGTTAATGATAGTCACCATGCTGTATATTAGATCTGCAGAGCCTACTCATATTGTAACTGGAAGTTTGTACTCTTTTACCAGTGGCTTCACCCATTTCCCCCAATGCCCTGCCCGTGGTAACCATCAGTCTACTCTGTGTTTCTGTGAGTTGGGTTTTTTTAGATTCCACATACAGATGAGATCATCTGGTATTTGTCTTTCTCTATTTCCATTACCGTAGCTTTGTAACGTAGTTTGAAATCAAGGAGGGTGATGCCTCCAGTTCATTCTTCTCTGTCAGGATTGCTTTGGCTATTTGGGATCTTTTGTTCCATATGAATTTTAGGATTGTTTTTCTCTTCCTATGAAAAATGCCATTGGAATTTTGATAGGGATGACATTGAATCTGTAGATGGCTTTGGGTAGCATGAACACTTTAATAATCTTAATTCTTCTGATTCAAGAACACAGAATGTCTTCCCATTTATTTATGTCTTCTTTAATTTCTTTCATTAGTGTCTTATAGTTTTCAGTGTACACATATTTTACACCCTATGTTCAGTTTACTCCTAAGTATTTTATTATTTTGGTGCTGTTGTAAATAGGATTGTTTCATTTATTTCTTTTTCTGATAGTTTATTGTTAGTGTATAGAAATACAACTGATTTTTTGTATGTTGATTTTGTATCCTGCAGCTTTACTGAATTCATTTATTGATTCTAACAGTTTTTTGATAGAGTCTTTAGGGTTTTCTATATATAAGACCAGGTCATCATTTTACTTCTTCCTTTCTGATTTGGATATCTTTTATTTCTTTTTCTTGCCTAATTTCTCTGGCTAGGACTTCCGGTTCTAGGCTGAATAGAAATTGTGAGAGTGGGCACCCCTATCTTGTTCCTGATCTTAGAGGAAAAGCTTTCATCCTTTCACTGTTGAGTATGGTGTTACTTGTGGGCTTGTCATATATGGCCTTTATTATGCGGAGGTACATTCCTTCTGTACTCAGTTTGTTGAGAGATTTTATCTTGAAAAGATGTAGAATTTTGTCAAATGACTTCTATGCATTATTGAAAACATATAATTTTTACCTTTTATTCTATTAAAGTGATGCAATTGTTATTAGTGAGTAGCATTTAAATAATGTTAAACTACTTCATTTATACATAGTATTATGTATATGCATACAAGGACACAAAAGAAAGTGGTTTCCTTTATATTAAAAACTATTTTTTAAAAACATGATTAGTACAAAGATTTTCTGCTTAAGATGCAGTTAATTTCCATTTTGAGGTAAATAAGGTTCTTCATTCTTTCAACATTCAAGTTAGTCAAGACTTCTTAAAAATTAAAAAAAAAAAGACTTCTTAATGAGAAAAATACTGTAACAAAGCAGGATGGTATTTGAGAAACACTTATGGAAAAAGAAGGTCTTATTTTCCAGGTCTTAAAACATATGCTTTCAAATGTAACTTTCAAAAATAATTTTCATTATGATGCATTTTAATAGAGCATGACTTCATATTTGTAGAGCCTTTTTATGCTTATAAAACATGTCATTCTGCTTCATTCTGTAATGTTGTGTGGTCTTGTTGGCATTAAATAATTCTTAAAATTTCTTTGAAATATCATCTATATTTTGTAAATTATTCTTCCTTCAGAACTAAAATCTTAGGTATTAAAAATACTTACTTATGTTCTGTTTCCACAGTCTTTGGAGATTAGAGTTTATGACCAGTACTAAAATTTATCAGTTATAAAACTGATTTTAAAAATGAAACTTATGGATAGACCTGGAGATCATCATTCTCAGTGAAGTCAGCCAGGAAAAGAAAGAAAAATACCATATGATGTCACTCATATGTGGAGTCTAAAAAAAAAAAAAAAAAAAAGGACACTAATGAACTCATCTACAAAACAGAAACAGACTTGCAGACATAGTAAACAATCTTACGGCTACTGGGGAAAGAGGCTGGGAAAGGATAAACTTGGGAATTTGAGATTTACAAATATTAGCCACTATATATAAAACTAGGTTAAAAAATATTTCTTCTGTATAGCACAGGGAACTATGTTTGACATCTTTTAATAACCTTTAATAAAAAAAAAATAAAAAGGAATATATGTATGTATATGTATGACTGGGACATTGTGCTGCACCCCAGGAATTGATACATTGTAATTGACTGTACTTCAATTAAAAACATGAAACTTTATAAAAATTATAAAATCTAATGGCTCAGATAAAATGTCCAATATAATTCACTTTTTGTTCCTATAAAAATAAAATAGTTTAATTGCATTATGCAATAAAGATTTGAAGAGCAGTGTTTTTTCATTTGTTTTGAGTTCAGCATTTTAGAAGAATAACATAAAAAGCTCCATTAAGTCAATACTCTTAGACCAGAACTACTCTACTATTATTTATCCATATTTCTTGAATGTTCATAGAGTAAAAATTCAACTTCTTAAGTGACAAGTAAGATGAAGTTGAAATATTTGGTTGTCAAGATGTTGAAAAATAATAAATCTGAGTGTTGATAACATAATGCAATGAAAACTTCTATTTTTGTGCTATTAAGGTATTTTGTACATAATTCCCCTAATGGCTACATCTTTGTGCCTGTAACTCTTGCGAACATTGTGAATGCATTCCCTACATGGTGAGGCTTTCATTCTGGAGACCAAGAATCCCAGGCCATCTTTGTAGTTTTACTCAATATTCCAGCAATGTAATATCAAGAGAAATGTATCTGTCATGACATCAACACATCTTTGATTTTCTATTTTAATTTTCTCAAATGAAGGACATTGTAATAGTTGTTTCTACTTCTTGGAAGCAAGACGTTTAACATCTTAATACAGAGGTTCCCCAGTAGCATGCTTTTTGAACTATTAAGATGGTAGTGGTGCACAGCCCACCACAATATGTTCTTGTCCACCAAACAGTAGCGGGGACAGATAAAGAGGTGCTAATGCCACCATGAGGTCGGTCTGTGCAGACTTGCTGCAGGATTATCCAGGGGGTGACTCTAGCTATGGGTGTGGATGCTCACATGGAAAGAACTTCAGGGAAATCAGTCTGCCGTTGAGTGTGTGCTGAAAAATACCCACATAGCCTGCCTGGAGACAGAACTACCTTTGTTATGTGTGTCATTGTGTATATGTGAGGGCTTCTCCATCCCCAGAGTCTCGATTAGCTGTTTTAAATATTTGTGGTGTTCTCTGAGACAGCCCACACATTTCCTTCACATGTAACAAGGACACTGGTTATGATCTCCAACTCTTCGGTGCACTCGTATCGCTAGGGATAGTGCAGTTCATGGGAAAAATGGGCTTGAAAGGGCCATGGATGTCTCTTGTACGTTACTGTGCCGGATTGTAGCCAAAACTATTTTCAAACAATGGGGAGGAAACTGCAATTCTTAGTAAGAACAGAAATAACAAAAATTCTAAATGTCATTTTATGGATTATAAAATATATTGTTAATAAATAGCTGACAAATATATAACTAATAGATAACTCACATTTAGAATTCTAGCCCCTTTTATGGTTGTCATAGAATGGAATAATGTGTGCAAATTGGTTTACACTTAGTATCTCAAGTGTTCAATAAATGTTAGCTTCTGTTTAGTGTTGTGATCGCATTTTACTGTCAGTAATAATATATTAGCAGTAATAAAAATTGTTGGTAGTATTGTATACCAGTCCTATATACAATCTAAATTGCGTCAGATATTTCTTGATTTCTAGATAATATATTTTAACTGCAATTTAATGATGTTGGAAGGATTTGGTTATGAATGCTTAATGTCGCTTTTTAAAAAATCCATTAATCATTGCTAATTTTTAGATTCAGAATCTCTATAGCGATCTGATCTCTCTGTGGTTTTCTATGATTCCAAGTGTTACTCTCTGATGTGTTGGGATTTCCATGTGCTTTTACATTTGGAAGCCACACAACTGTGGAGGCTGAATTGGTGGTCATTGCTCTGGAGACTTTTGATAGCCCTGTTGCCCATCAGCATCCGTCTTCCTGAGATGCCCTCTGTCACTCTTACTTGTCTTTGAGTTAAAGGCGTCCTTCTCCCTTTCTTCCCCCTGAAGCATCTCTAATGCCAGAGGAGAGAAAATAAAATTCCCAGGAGATTTCTAGTATATTGAAACATTGGCAACTGCTTGACATTTCTTTCACATTGAGTGTTCAGTGGTCAGATTGTCCATTAATTTTACATCCCAGGCTATAACAATCCGGATTTATTTTTCCAAGAGATGTTGCAATTTATATACCACCAAGTGAAATGCATTCTCCTGGGCTTCTCTCCTTTCTCCTTCTCTCCCAAGACCTCTGTTTGAGGAGAATGTCTGAGCATATTCTTTAGAAAAGCCCCGTTGTCATACTCCTTAAATACATAATACACACCAGTATCTATAGGCGGCTTAACTGATCTGGAAACCTGATATATGCTGTGGGAAATGATACACAGGTCACAGATGTTTTGAGGGAGGAGATGTGACATACGCTGGCCAGTTAGGAGGCGTTTGAGAGGGAGTGTAACAGAGTAGAGAGAAAGAAGCTAGTTGGTCAGGGGAAATCTCTGCACATTTAATGGGGTAAAGTCTGCACCGAAAAGGAATGCCAAGATGAGGGTTGTCAACAATAACCTTCACCTTTACAGTTTTGCCTAGAATGAGTCTTTTCTGGTTCTGCCACCTTAATCAGGGGGACTCAAGGAGTTTAACCACAGAACAGAAAGATGATCTATATGCCTCCTTCTATAGAAAACAACATTTTCACATCAGTTTGTCAAAGTAAACTCTTCTTAGTTTAGTCTTTCATTTTTTCTGCTTCTATTAGTTAATAGTTTAATTTCTCTTCCAGTTTTTTTTTTTTTTTTCCTGCCTGCGCCATGTCACCAGGACATGTTGTCTCCTGGTTATCAGGAGATGATGTCGTTCAGTCTCTGCACTGGCACAAACTGGCTTCTCCAACTGGCCATTGTTTTCTAGAGAGACTGACTTCTATTTACCAGAACTGGCACAGGCTGGCATTTAGGCCTGGATGCCACCTCTCAGAACAGATGAGATGACATTCTGGCTGATTAATTAAACATGTTTCATAACCTGCTGCAGGAAAAGGGACGTGAGAGCATCATGCATTTGTAAGATCAAGCTTGATATTTTTGCATGTTTTGCTGCTCTCTTGCAATTAGGGAACATGGCAGTTTTGCTTCTGTTGTTTTAAAATGCTTGATGAAAATTTCAACACTAAAAGGGAGCACTTAAAAGTAATAATCTGAAAATGAGTGTGGGTATAACCTATTTCCTAATACAGTTTTTTTAGGAGAATCTTTGCATTTGAAAAGCAGTAGCAATATCCGCATCTCTGTAGAAACAGACTGTTGAAGGTGCATTTTAAACAAGTTAGTAAAATTTCTATTAAAATCCGCACAGCACCAAGATATTTATTTTAGTAATAGACTATGTTAATTGCTTTTCATATCATCTAATAGCCTAGTTTACTTGTGATTATTTAAGTCACAAACAGCTTTTCAACATATTTTCTTTAATCTTTAAAACTGTGAGGAAGGCAGAAGAATAGTTTCATCATTTTTACAGGTGAGCAAACGGCCCAGGGAGAAACTGCTGGAGCTAAAAGCAAAACTAAGATACTCTGACTTTTGCCCCTGCCAGCGTATCTTGGTGCAATCTTAACCTTCCTGACTTTCTAGATCCCATCTCTAAATTCTGTCAGACTGTGCCACCTGGGCAATGATTGCCTTTTTGTCTGTGTTGTTTCCATAGGTAACAGTGGCTCGGAGGCTTTAATGTGCTTTGTAGAGAGAGCACAGTTTGCCTTGAAGAGATGCCACATCATGTAGTGGTTAAGACGACAGAGTCTGGAGCCAGCTGCTGCACTTTGTTTAAACCCCAGCTCTACCACTTAGCAGCTGTGTGACTCTTGGAAAGGGGGTCACTAGGCTTCAGTTTTTTCACTATAAACTTAAAATAAGAAAAGTGCCACTTTCATGGGAGGTTGTGATAACTGAATAAAGAACATATGTAAAGCATGAAGAAGAATGCCCGCAGAGAGCAAGCACTTTATATGCTGTATTATTATTACTTAAGAATTGCATTTTTCAAAGTGGGCGTGACTTCATTTTTCAACGTCCAGAGGGGATTCAGTATGTTTATACTGTTCAGAACGGACTCCCTGCTGCTGGTGTAGTGAATATTTTTCCCTTGGAAAGTCCACCTCTATCTGAAAGAGTGTTCGTTCATTCTCTAGTCTCTGGTCTTAGTCTAAATTATAAATGTGGTGTGTGAAATAGGGCAGTGAACCAAGAGGCAGAAGACCTGGACTTTAATCCCAGCTCAGTCATAACCAGCTGGGACCTTGGGTCACTCCCTTCACCTCAGCAGGCTCAGCTCCTTTCTCCTTATGAGGAGGCTCGACTCTGCGACTTCCAGGACTGCTTCTAAACCCCCAATCCATGGCTGAGGTAAATGGGGGTAAGTTCACCTTAACAAAAATATCAAGCAAAGCCCTACTTATTCACCCGCCCCATATAGTTAAAGGCTATTATTAGAAAGATTTAGCATCATGATGTAAGATAGAATTGGCAAGTGCCTCTACAGATTTTAAGGAATGAAATATTCGAAGGCATTTTTTAAGTACAAGATTCCTCATACACTCTAAGGTAAAAGCATCCATCAAATTAAAGAGATAAAACATTGTATCACAAATTTATGATTACCTGGGAGGAAGGGAATAGGGAGGGATAAATTGGGAGTTTGGGATTTGCAGATACAAACTACTATGCACAGAAGAGATAAACAACAAGGTCCTACTGTATAGCACAGGGAGCTATATTCAGTGGCTTGTAGTAACCTGTAATGAAAAAGAATATGAAAAAAAATATATATATATAACTGAATCACTATGTTGTACACTGGAAATTAATACAACATTGTAAATCAGCTATACTTCCATTTTAAAAAGGGGGAGAAAAACAGTGTATCATGAAGTATCTCACATGAAATAGGTGACTTATGCCTTTTCGGAGTCTCTGCTTTGTAGAGGAACTCTCTAGCCCTGAATGTAACCTCCAGTTTCAAGGTCACGCTCTCAGGCATTGTCGTGAGAATGGAGAGGAGAGAGGCGGAACTGCTTCCTCTTTTGTCTGTACACAACAGGAACACGTGCTGGCTTCCCTGCACTGACTCCTTCAGGCCCCTGAACCAGCGTCAGAACACACACTCAATTATTATAACAGTGAACTAAAAAAGAAGAAAAATAATGGGGAAAGCCCTTTCTCAGGCACTGATGTAGCTGACAGCTGATGGTTCCCTGTGATCCTCATTTGCTTTCTGTTTTGATTGGCACGCTGGGTGTCTGGAGCCTCTTTCTCCATTAGCCAGATGGGAACATTGTCCTCGGGGTGATGGAGAAGACAGAAGGAATGTGGGTAGCTAGTACCTTATCAAAAGGCAGACTGCAGGGATAATCCAGTATGTAAAAAACCAGCTCACCAAGTAAAAGGGCATATGACTTACCTTACAGAAGGTATTTTGCTTTGTAAGCTCTTGTACACTGCGAGGGCTGATTTAATTTTCAGTTCATTTAGGAAGAGTGTCTTCCCTTGTTTTCTTCCAAGCCTAGGAATGCTGGGTTGGGTGGGACAGGAGCGTGCAGTGTAGCAGGTCTCAGACCCTGGTGATGGAAGGGCCTGACGAGGACAGCACATTCAGAGGAGGGTCCCCGGAGGCTTTCCCTACCATAGGGGTCTCCGGGGGCTGCTGGCAACCACAGAGTTCACTGGGTATGCTCAGGTTGAGGTCTTTGACTTAAAGAGCAAAGACCCTCAATAATGTGAGAAAAGGACGTTGGCCTAAACCCTGGAAAAGTGGGCTCTCTAGCCTGGGTCTGTTTCCTCACTGAGCAGGAGCGCAAGTGATAAAGAGAGATGGCATCAGGATATGCCTGGCCCATAACTTTCTTCTTTGGTGTCCATTTCTGCCTGTTTGCAGGGCCAAGGAGATCTGTTGAAGAATGCCAAGAATGAAGCTCTAGAAAACATGAAGCAGATCCAGCTGGCGTGCTTGTCGTGTGGACTTAGTAAAGCCCCCAGCAGCGGTGCCGAGGCCAAGAGCAAGCGCAGCCTGGAAGCCATAGAGGAGAAAGAGGGTGGCGAGGACAGTGGGAAGCTGTGACCCCCACGGCACCCACACCGTCACCCTTCCTTCCGGTCAAGGACTCTGGGTTTTCTTTCTTTATGCTTTTTAAGAAGTTCACCAAAAGACGCCCTCTATGGGGTGTTAGACATAAACAGATACTTTCACAATGTCAGTATTTTAATGTAGTTAATTTATCTAAGTTAAAACCTTCAGTAGCAGTGTTTTAAAATTCTGAGATATGTGTACATACTCACGTATGGAAGTGGGTGGAAGTGTGTGTGTGTGTGTGTGTGAGAGAGGGAGTGAGACAGAGACAGAGAGATGGAGAGACATAGACAGAGCAATAGACAGAGAGGAAGAGAGAGTGAAAGTGATTGAGAGAGATGGAGAGAGACAGAGAGAGAGTTCTTGTTAAAATCTATTCTGTGTTACATTATTCATTTAGTAAATTATTACTTTACCATTTTGGGACAAAATTGTTAATCTGAAATTCTAAAGAGCACTTACTATAACTTGTTGCTGTGTTTAACTTTACTTCTGTTTGTCATTTAATTTAGAAATCTTAACATGGCTTATTATTGAAGGAAACCAAATTTACCAACGCATAGATGTTTTAATAGATTAAATACAGATTAGACAAATTCCTAAGAATCACAGTAGAAATAAAAGTGAATGAAAGAGAAACAAATGATCAGAATTTCTGGGGAGATCAGCAAAGTCATATCTTCAGTTAGTGAACTCTTAAAAATACTTAATAAATAAAATCAATTTTTAGAAAGTTTTCTGTAGTTGTTTACTAAACAGATATGATTTCAGTGGAAAAGCTGATCATAGTTGAATTTACACGCACCCATGTGGTACTCTGAAACACACAGAGAACTCTGTTATAATTAAGATTTTGATGTGACAATAATATTCAGTTATGAAATTTCAAGGTTGAGATTTGTAAGAAGGTCTTATTCTTCCAAACTGGGAATCTAACATTTATAATAGACATAGGCAACTAGAGGGTTTTGGCTTTCATCGCATTTAATTTAGAGTACTACATTTAAATTTAAAAACATTGTCCAACCAATATCATATCATTCACCGTGAGCTGATATAAATTCTGTGGGTCAGGTAACATCTTTGTGATGATTTAAGAAGTAATTGATGCAAAATATCTATGGTATCAATTTAACACATGCAGAAAAAAACATATACCTAAAAGAAGCAAATGGCTAATTAGGGTACCTTTATAATTGCATCCAGATCACTTTTACCCTAATATCTTCATAAAGTACTTGAGTGTAATATGTTTGTTACCTCCAGCAGAACTAAATGTTCTATGGTTATGAAAATATATTTATTTAAAACATTGCTTTTATTTTGAAAAGCTTCTTAATTAATTTGATTAACAAATATGCTAATTTGGGGGAACCTAAGGAAGATCATTGTTGAAATTTTGGAAATATAAACATCTTCTATAGCTACTGTGTTAAGTTATTTCTGACTTCTTAACACTATTATGTTCATGTTGCACATTACTGAAAGAGTAAAGATATGAAACAACACTTTTATTGTTCTCTTTTATTGTGAATTAATTGATAAAGGAATGATCATGAAAATGAGTTATGATATCAAAAATATCTTACAGGGGGTGATATATCCATGGACCAGATAAGATGATATTTCTCCTTGAGTTTAAAACTGGCCGCTTGGAAAGGTAGATGAGCTCATTTTAAGGTAGGTTTCCAGTGCTACTACAATAGCCTGAGAAAATGTCTTTACCCTCCAGTATATTTAACCTGCATGGTAGAAGGAATGCAGGAATCTAAGCCCCGTATGATGGAAAAGAGGTGACACATACCGAAACAAAACCCTCCTTACATCAGCCAGTTTGCTGGTTTCGCCTGTGGACCTCTTCACCTCCCTGCATTCCATTCGGAGAAATCCATACCTTTCTTGGGGAGCAGAGAGGTGGGGAGACAAGATAAAGGGTGACAAACCCTCAAAGAATATTTATTCCTTTCTTTACTCTAGGGTCAAATCCAATCCTTGAGAGTGGCTTCCCTAATTTATTCCATGTGTCCTGGGGCTCCATGCACACTTAGGATCTACCCAGTTATTCTTTTTTTTTTTTTTTTTAACTCAATTATTCTTGAGAACATAATATGATTCCACCTCATCTAATGCTACTTCTGGTGTCAGCCACTTTCTGCTCCATTGCGTTGGGTATCCTTGCTAGACAGGGAGCGAGTTGTGGGGTGCAGAAGCTTTAGATTCTGAGAGTTGAGAAGCTGCAAAGGAAGAGGTCCCAATGACAGTTTTGCCTCTGGATGGAATAGCAAAATTAAACAAACCAACCTTTTTACATTATTACATTCTACAAGTGTCTTCTTTCCAGACTTAAACCATGGTAGAAAAAGCCCCCTTCTCTCCTCTTAGCTTTTGGTGATGCTAGAAAGTTTACGTGGTATATATTAATTCTGTTTTTATTTATTAATTTTTACATTACCCAGGGGATGTGAGATGGAGCTGGTAGGTTTTATCACTGACATTTTATAGGTGAGAAAGCCCAAGGCCACTGATATAGTAAATGAAGGAACTGACTTTGAATTCTGGTTTGTCTGATTTTATGTGCAAGAGTATTCAGTGATTTTGATTTTTAATTTAATTCTCAAATTTAATTCTCAAAAATGTAAACTCAACTATTAACTTTTTTCTTTATAACCGCAAATAAAAAGAACTTCATCCTATTTTCTTATAATAAAATATTAATGATCAATATAAAATGGCAAAAATAGAAAAATATATAAAAAAATAAAAATCACCCAGTTTTACATTTAGATTTATACCCCTTCAGACATTGTTTAGCATTTATACATGTACATAAATATGCTTTCATTTTTAATAAAAAATGAGATCATATTATATAAACTTCTTTGTAACAGGCTTTTTACAACAATAAAAGCACTACATCCTGGAAATCTTTCTTTGTCAGTAACGTACATGTACATTGGAGCTCTCAGCCTTTGGAATCTAGACCATAAATGACATATTTTATTTGGTCACTGAATCAAGGCTATGGAAAACTTGTCCAATTTAATTTCCTACCAGGAGTTTATGAAAATGCTCAAATCTTGGCTAATACTAAGTTTAATTTTTCTTATTTTCATCTTTGTCAATCTAGGTTAAATATCTTATTTCTCTTTCTCTTTGTTCTCTAGTGAGATTGAACACATATTAGTATATTCTTTGACTATAATAATCTCATAGAGATTGTCTTTGTTTTTGATCACTTTTGGGTGGGGTGGTATATTTTTATTTTTTTATTATTTATTTTTAAGAGGAATTTACTTAATAAGAATCTTAACCCTGTGTTTGTCATGTGTGTTGCTACTGTCCTTTGATGTATAAATCCCTAATTTAATCCAATTTATGATTTTTTTTCCTTTATGGTTAGTGTGAAGACATCTTTGCCCCTATGTCCATGAAAATATTCTCCTACATTACCTGTCAGTAGTTTTCTTGGTTTACTTTTCACTTCAAATCTGCAATCCCCTAAAATTGATTTTTGTGTATAGTGTAAGATAGAGGTCCAATTTCATTTCTCCCTAACATGGATAATCAGTTGACTGGGCCATTTATTGTGAAGACTGTCCTTTGTCCACAACTCTGTAGTGACACTCTTGTGAAAAATGAAGCACTCATACATCTGTGTGTCTATATCTGGAATCTCTATTTGATTCCATTGGTCTATGTCTGTTCAGGCAACATTACCATACTGTCTAAATTACTATAGCTTTATAACATTTTGATATCAGAGAGTGTAGGCTCCACTTTTCTTCTTTGACATTTTTTTTTTTTTTGGTTATTTTTGGCTCTTTGCATTTCCATATAAATTGTAGAATCAACTTGTCAATTTCTATCAGGCACCTGCTGGAATTCTGGTTGGTATTACATTGAATGTATGTATCATTTTGAGGAGTTCTGACATATTTACATTATTGATATTCCAATCTATTCACATGGTGTATTTTTCCATTTTAAGGTCTTATTTAATTTTTCTTAGTACAATTCTAGAGATTTTTGTGTAAACGTTTTGCACATCTTTCATTATATTTATTCCTAGGTATTTGATGTTTCTTATGCTGTCAGAAATAGTAACACTTTAAATTTTAAATTTCAAAATTGCTTATTTGTGGTATATAGAAAATACAGTTGACTGTTTTCTGATGGCCGTGTATAAAATGAACTTGCTAAACTCATTTGTTAATTTTAATTACCTATGTATTATTTTGGATTTTATGGGTATACAGTCATGTCATCTGCAAATAATAACAGTTTCACTTTTTCTTTCTGATCCTTATACATTTTATTTATGTTTTATTATTTAGTCCTCAAAACAATCTTAGAGATTAATATCATTATTATCCCCACTTTAGAAAGGGAAACTGAGGCTTAAAGATTGTTTAGTTGTCTATTGCTGCAAAACTCATCACCCCAAAGCCTATTGGGTTAAAAAATCACGAACATTTATTTTGTTCACAAATCTGCAGTTTAGGTAGGGTTCAACAGGGGTACCCACCTCTCCTCCACGCAGTGTCAGTGGGGATGATTTGAAGGCTAGGGGCTGGAATCATTTGAAGCCTTTTTCCTGCCTGTGGCTGGTGATGGATATTGACTGTTGGCTGAGACTTTAACTGGATGATCTACACGTAGCCTCTGCATGGGGCCTGGGCTTCCTTATAGCACAATGGCTGGATCCCAAAAGCAAGTGTCCCTTAAGAGAGTGAGGCATGGCGAAGCTGCATCACTTTTTATAACTTATAAGGCACACAGTGCCATTTCCACTACATCACATCATTGAAGCAGCCACAAAGGCATACACAGTATTAAGGATGGGTGGGACAGATTTCTACTTTTGTTGAGGTGTGGTAAGTCTCCAAAAGGGCATGTGAAACCAGAAATGTTACTCTTGCCATTTTCAGAAATTTTAATTTTCCACAGAGAAATTAAGTAATTTTCCCAAGGTCAAACGATAATAGTGAAGCAAGATTTCTTTTTTTCATAGAAATCATTTCTTCTTACATTTTATTGAGTATAAAAGAGATGCTATCTCAAATTTTCTTAAAAAGTTGTAAGTATGACCTTCCATGACTCTTGTGTTATGGTCATGTTCCTTTATGTTGTAGGATTTTTTTATTATAGTTTTTCATGTTACAAAATATTTTTATAAATTCATATGGATTGTATCTTGTGATTGGCTCTTGTAATATTTTATCCCCCAATTTTTTCCTCAAAAATGACATAAGTTTATTCTTGCTAGATTTGCTCACTTTTGCTTGGATGTTGTTAAAACCTTAAAATTTAAGTGAAGAACTAAATCTTTGATCTTAAGCCACAAGATCTGGTGTTATTTTGTGATCTAGTTATGTTAGGGGTAAGCACTCAAGACTTAGCAAAGCCTCAAGTGTTCTAATTCCTAATAAAAAGACAGCCTCATGGTAATAAAAGGGAAAGGCTTTTTACATGGTTTATTAATTTTATCCCAAATGGTGTGGTGTTTTGTTTTGCAACTTTCTTACATTTTGTGATAGGTTCTATAACCTCACTCATCTGTTGAGGAAACCTGGACATATTTCTTTGTCTGGGGGTCTCTACAAGTTACAGTTACTGGCTTTCAATTTGGTGACTTTTAATTCCACTGCTCTTTTTAGTAGTATCTTGTCAACAAGGTAAAGAAAACCAGAATAGAAAGTCATCCAAAATATGTTGAGGTCATATTTAAGCTTAAGCCCAAGAAAGTTCCAAAGATGCAATGCTGGGAATTTCTTTCTTCACATGTTTACATCATGGTGACCATGTTCCTGGCAGCCTGGTGGCTTTAGGTGTAAATGGACTTCTAGGCTCTAAATTTCTCCTAAATTCTTTAAATTTCCCCAGGCCCTAATTGAAATATATATTGGAATATGTTGGAATATATATGTTAGAATATATATATATATATATATATATATATATATATATATATATATATATATATATGAATGCATATTTTATATACATTTTGTTTGTTTGGTGATTGGTGGATTTGATGTTGCTTGTAATGACTCTTGTGTCTGCCTTTGTCTATTTCCAAATACGCCATACAAATATTATCCTTTCTTCTGTACAACCTCTTTATAAAATATAATGCATAAATGTTTAGATTTTAGGATTAGTAAAACAAACAAACATACAACAGCTCCTGGCACACTGCTTAATAGTCCTTTTTATCTATTATTTATGTAACCACAGATTTTAGCATTTCTCAAAAAGGAATTCACAACTGCTTTATGATTAAAACAAACCATTGACATAGGAAAGGAGAACAGAAGCTTTTATAAGAATATTTGATAGCAATTCTTATCTCTGAAGAAAGCAATGAGACACGGCTGAATGACAAAGAATGCTATTCAAGTAAAATCTCAAGGGCAGTGTTGCTGTTCCATGATTAGAAGTTCGCTCAGTAGCTGATATTAATGTCCTGTATTCTTAAAGTTCTCTTTATCTGCTTTGCTTCAGAGACACAGCTACCACTAGTCAGCACGTACAGCATCAGTATCTTGACCTTGTGAGCTGGAGAGTCCAGATTTTAGATTTCCTGCACAGTGTCGTTCATCAGTATATCCATACCTGGGTCACCATGAGTTCTGATTTTTCTTCCTAAAATACAGTCCTGCCAGGCATATGGGGCTGGGGAGTATAGAAACCCCAGCACTTTGGTGAGAAGGCCTGGCTAATACACTGGACTTGCAATATTCTAACCTCCTTGTCGCCATATTTAGGTCGAGTTTCAGGGCATAGCACTTTTATTCCTTTTAGTAGAGCAACAGGGGTACATGTGGGAAAGGATGGAGGTTTATAATTACGGCCCCGCATTCTGAATTTCTTCTGTCTCCTTTCACGGCAGTCTTCCTGCTGCTTCCCCACCTCACTCAGGATGTTTTTCTATGTTTCCACAACATGCTCACTGATTCCCTCCTGAGCTCAAATTTTCAATTAGCCTTTTAAGCAAGAAAAATACCAAGATTTCTGGAAAAAAATTGTTAAATCTTCCTCAAAGGACATCCCATAGAGATAAATCAGTGAATACTCTGAGTTTGCTCCTCCTCCAATCAAATCCACTTTTATCCTTGTACAATCTCCATTTGATTTTGACTCCTGTGTACCACTCCCACTTCTAACTGGTTAATTCTCTGCTTGCTCAGAGGAGAGGTGTGCCTGAGCCTGTTCTAATGGGCCACGTGTTCCACAGCAGACCACCCTCCATGGTGAAAACAAAGGGTTTTCTCACTGAATCTGAGGATTTCAGCAGTCATCAAATTAGGAGGTTTTCTTTTTCTTTTTTGGTTTAAATATCACAATGGATTTCTTTATCAATTAATTTCTCATGCCGTCAGTTCAGTTTAGTTGCGAAGTGGAATTGAACATGACAATTTAAGGAATTAGGATTTTCCTATTCAAAAAAAAATCAAATTGTAAGAGAATATGCTTCAAAAATTGGTTTTTGTATTTGTTCATTTGTTAACTGTGTCAGATTTTACCCCCCCCCCCTTTTTTTTTGCAGAGAACATTTTAACATCTCTGAGATTTGAAATACGTTTCTGAGTAAAAAAATTTGTTCATTAATTCTTTTCTTCTTGAACAGTTTCTAAATAGTCATGAAAACTATATTCCACAGAGAGACTAAAGCTCTATGGATTATGAGCTCATTTTCCAGTCGGTGGTGAATAGATTGTATTCTTTCCTCAGGTATGTGCAAGGAATCATAATATGGCAGTGCCTCTTTGTTGCAGCTTACAAAATAATGCTTTATTTCCTTTTATAGTCATAAACATGCCTGCAGTATTCCCTGCCATTGTAACTACAAGAGATTTAAAGTCAGATTATCATGTAAGAGGTATTGACTACCCACCCCCCCACACCCCTCACCACCCATCCTTCCCCTAGTCTTTTTCTCTCCCATGTCACCATTGCCCCAGGAGCTTAGGCCAGAATCCCAGAGGGCCATGTCCATTCCACCACCCAGATGACGACAAAATGTTCATGAAACAAAAATGGTGTTGCTACAGTCACATCTACAGGTCCTGTGATCATATGAATGGCAGAAGCTTAGTATTGCTTGTCTTAGGGTAGAGTTAGAGACGTGAAAATGAGAAGTCTGGTTACCCCATACGTTACACTTCAGGATGTAATGGTATTAAAATTCAGGTGGTCTGTTGTCATTTTCTCTCATTTTATTTTCTTTGCAGTTTTTGTACCTGCAGAAATAACACATTTCAGAGAGCAATCTTGTAATGCCTGGGCCACGTATGGACTATTTATATATACCTCATTTAAGCTTTCCCTTCCCCAGTTTCCTCAGTAATTATATGAACATGGGGTTGATGTCTGAAAAGCATCCTTTCCACTTGGCTCATGTGGTCCCAGGAAATGTCATAGAATCTTTAGATTTGTTCCCCATGGCAACAGACAACTCTATCAACAAGAACACTGCTAGTTTTTCTCTCTGAGAAGGTTTGTTCTATATTTGAGATTCAAAGCTATCTTCTTTATTACTATTTATTTTTGGATGCATTGTGAGACACTGTGACTACAGAAATGACTTATTTGTTACACACACTTGATATGGGAAGACAATCAATGTCTTTTCACTAGGGAAGCAAAATATGGGTTATGTTAAATGGCTTTGCAAGTGCTGTGGAATGGGAAGTTTTTGTGTGGCTGGGCTGAGAAGCAAAAGGAATATGGATAGAGAGAAAACAACAAACTAGGCCCTACTGACTGGAATATAAACACATATACACAAACTACACGTGTGTGCTCACACACATCAAAAACAAAATAGAGTAGACACCGTAGTATGATGAACAGCTCCTCTGCCTACTTAGAGTGGAAAGGTTTATTTCCAGCCATCTTCACTGTGAAATTCGTCATGGAGATGAAGGTCATAATCAGTGGTGTCTTTTCTACTGAGTGTCTGTGTTATTAGGGATATTAGCAAGGGTCACTGTTTGGGGCATGGTGATTTTTCTGTGTCTGGACTCTTATTATTTTATCACAGTTTCCATGATGTGACATGAGGGAAGAAATTATTGGCAACATTATAAGATTCAATCTATTAAGATTCCATTTCATGTCTTATGAAATGGAAACAAATATGAAAGGCTGCATAAAGGAAAGCCTTGTTTAAAGAAAACAAAACCAACCAACCAAAAAAAAAAAAAAAAAACCCACAATGCCTCTTCCTCCTGAGAATCACATTAAAAAAAAAAATCCAGGTGATTTCGGTGTGTGACTAAGACTGGTTGGTTAATCACCTTAGAGATTATCAGCATTTTGCTTAATAAAGAAGTGTTTCATTATGCATTGTGTAAGAAGACTTGTCTTTCAGCTTGTGCAAGTCGGTTCAATAGGAATTTACTGGGTATTTGGTTTTTGCAGGCATTAAGTGAGTTTTGGGGGGTCATAAAGAACAAGCTGTGGGCTCTGATTGGAGGTATTGACCACCTGGAGTTTGAAGTAATTCTGTCTCTCGGCAAAGGAGCTGAAAAGGCTTATGGGAATGCCAGTTTACTGGTCAGCGGGTGACAAGGGTTTTGAGTAAAAAGAAATAAAACAGAAAGGAAACAAGCAAAGACTTTGACCAGGCAAAGAGACCCCCATTGAAGATTTGAGCTTCACAGCTGCAAGAGGTTCCTTCCACAAAGGATGGATCTGGACCACATGGAGAAGTGATGTCCCTTGCTCTTTGGAATGTAACAAAGAGTCACAGGTGTTTGTTGGTGGGAAGGAATCTGTCACTATGCTCCATACAGACAGGTGTTTGCTGGGAGGTAATGGAGGTGGAGGAGGAGAAATTGCCTTGGCTAACTGGAAACACCGTCTGCCACAGGACTGAAAGTCCACTGAGACTTCTAAACTCAACAGGCATATTTCACCAGCTGGCAACAAAGGTTAGGTAACTAACTGAAGTAAAGTTTCAGAGGGAGCTCCAGCAGCTTCTCGGTGGTCTTGTTGAGCTGAGATATGACCCATTTTTTTCTGGGTCAAGTGATGGAAAATTTTGCTTTTAAATATTTTTAGAAAGAAAAAAATAAATGCCACTTCTTTCAGAAAACACTTGTTTGGCTGTTTAGAAGTCAAGCAAAAACATTGTTTCTGTATATCTCTGATATTCTCATCAGTCTCAAGTCACTGGCAGTTAAGAAAATACCCAGTCTATCCGCGTCTATCGTAGTTCCCACAGATACTTCTCATCACCCTCCCACCCCCTGCATCTCTCTTTCCGTGGACTACACCCTGTGGCTCTCCCTGCACCTATGCATTTGTACATGGGTTTCACTTGCCTACAGTAGAGTCCTGTTTTAAGATCTCTGTTAGAGACCAAGACCAAACCAAATGAAGCAGCTTAAGATAATGATGTTGGTTCAAGAATTCAGGTTTTTCCATTGATGTATTTAGTTACCATATCCAGATTCAGATTTGGTGGTGATTCTGTTTTCTTCCTAATTAAAATAAATTCAGGAAAAGTGCCATTAAAAGGATGTGACCCAATTCATTTTGGAAGTTTTCTGCTGAAGAACCTCTGAAGTCTTCCTAAATGTTGAATATGCAAGGCAGGGGTTCTTTGATCAGTATCTTGTTTCTTTGTGTTCTAGTCCATGGGAATGCCTGTAGATGGCAGGGTGTTTCTCCAGGCTTCCTCGGCTTGTGGATACAAATGCAGCTCACATTGAGCAGAGGAATATCTTTCTGTCTCTTTCCCTCTCAGCTAACGTACGCACTCATTTATTTCTAGGAGTCCACAGGGAACATCACACATGCTCACAAACATCTGTCTCACAGTCTCCCATTCTGACCCTTCTCCAAGAATTTGTCCTTTAGGGGCACCATGTGCAGCAAACAACAGCATTTTCACAGTGCTGCATACAGCAGTGGTTCTGTCAACTTGGTCTGAACTGCCTTCTGGAAACCAAACTTAGTTTGAGTGATAGAGGCTATAATATAAATTCAGATTTCCTCATCTAACAGTATTTTGGCTAATTTAAGAAATAAGTGTGATATGTTTTAAGGTTCTAGGTGCATGTGTGAATTTCCTAACCTCAGTAATTCATTCAAATTTATAATATTATTAAAACAAAAACTTATTTGCCTTCTTTAAACTTAAATAAGAAGAATAAGACCAAGCTTGTCGATGTTAATATCTGAAACCAGGTTGAGTTTTGCATCAGGAGGAAAGTAGGATAGCTAAAAATCAAGGTATCGATTCACATGCTCATTATTTCTCAGCTCTCCTCTTGAAGTTCAGCTAATAATATTTTCCTTTATGCTCCTCCAGGGATTTCTAGAACTGTGATGCTACTATATAATTTATTGTTACAAAGCATTTTATTTATATTTGATCCTTATTATATTCCTCTGGGATAGAGAGATCCATGGGTGTGGGTGTCATTCTCTTTTACATTTAAAGACCTGAGGCTCAGGAAGGCACTTGGGTGTCCAAGATCGTGCACTTTGCATGTGGCAAAGTCAAGCTGGCATACGGAGGAGAGCACGTGATAGTCTTAGATTTCTGTTCCTGGCTTTCTGACTCAGAGGAAAGAAAATAACTTTGAGAACCTACTGTGTACCAAGCATCAGACAGTTCTCACAGTTGCCCTGGGAAGTAGATATTCTCTCCGATTTTTACAGATGAATAACAGATTCAAAGAGCTTTAAGTAACTTGCCTGAAGCCTCACCTGGGGAATAGAAAAGTCAGGATTGAGATCGAGGAATTCCTGTTCTTTCCATCACATCACAGTTGCATCTTCCATGTGTTTAGAGGAAATTTAACAATCAAAGGAGGCAGGACACATTCATGGACAGAAAATACTGTCCTCGGGATGAGCGGAGATGATAGGGTCCTCATGTGTATGTGAACCTTAGCAAAGTTTAGACTCCAGACTAGCCTGTCTCCTAGACAGAGAGGTCACTACCTACACTGTGTGACTTGAGAATCCGTGAAAGATACCTAAACAACCTTAAAAACGTTTCCCCCACAAACATGCTTAAAACTGTGTCTTGGAGTCCTTTTTAAAAATCCATATGCTTCTGGGAGTATAATATATATTCAGGTTAATTTGTTTAACTAGAGATTAGTAGAGCGTGTCTGCTGTGCACGCTGCATTAAGGTCCTCAGGGATAAAGAACACACAGCAGGCATGTTGGAAGGGGGCTGAGGACTGGGGGCGGACAGGGCAGAGCAGGAAGAAGGGCTGCATGGTGGGAGAGGAGCCGTGAGCCGCAGGGCCCCAAGGCCCTCTCTGAGACTGGGGAAGAGACAAATGAAGGAGAGGAGAGGAGACCCTAGAGCCCTGTTATTTGCCTATTTTACCACTTATTCCACTGCCAGCTCTATTTACACTTGTCCTCTGATTTAATTTCCCTGGAAATTCTAGAAGTCTTTCTTCATCATTAAAAGCAATGTCCATTGACAGATGACTGGATAAAGAAGCTGTGGTATATTTATACAATGGAAGACTACTTAGCAATAAAAAAGAATAAAATAATGCCATTTGCAGCAACATGGATGGACCTGGAGATCATCATTCTAAGTGAATAAAGCCAGAAAGAGAAAGAAAAATACCATATGATATCACTTATATGTGGAATCTTAAAAAAAGAAAAAAGAAGAAGTCATGAACTCATGTACAAAACAGAAACAGACTTGAAGACAGTAAACAATTCTATGGTTACTGGGGGAAATGGGATAAATTTGGGAATTTGAGATTTGCTAATTCTAACCACTGTATACAAAAATAGATTTTAAAAAGACAAATTTCTTCTGTATAGCTCAGTGAACTATATTCAATGTCTTGTAATAACCTCTAATGAAAAAGAAAATGAAAATGAATATATGTGTGTGTGTGTATATGTATATATATAATATGTATATATGCATGACTGCGACATTATGCTGTATGTACATCAGCAATGGACACATTGTAATTGACTATACTTCAATAAAAAATAAATATTACAAGATAAAAAAAGCAATGCATTTTGGAGGGGGCTGGGTATGGCTCAGTGGCAGAGCACATGCTTAGCATGTATGAGGTCCTGGGTTCAATTCCCAGTACCTCCACTGAAAAAAAAGAGATGACCTCCTACAACTCCCTGAAAATAAAATTTAAAAAACCTAGATGAAATAAATAATTTTAAAGAGCAATGTGTATTATTTCATAGGCTGGTGTTTTTCAAATGTTCTGTGAATTCTGATTGATTATTTTTCCACACTCTGCAAACCGTATCACTCAACAACAAAACATTATTACTTGATTAGTAAAAGCTCGACCCTGACAGTTCATTTTTGAGAAATAGCCACTTGCTTCTATTCTTGATGTTGTGGCATGCGAGCTTTTTGTATTGGCATTTGGCAAAATCTTACTACTGCAGCAACTGTTCCCTGAAATTCTCCCTTTGTGGATCACAGAGCTGGCAGCCCACGCTCCTCCTGCTGCTTCTGCCGACACTAAGCTCAGAGCACCAGAAATAGGATTCTGGGCCCCTGCTGGCTGCCTCATCATCTTCTTCCAGTTCCCTGCCGCATTACACCTATCAGTCAAGCATACCCACAATTCAGGTATAATTTCTCTTTCTGAATATGATATGCAGTTTCTTCCCGATAGGTCAGGTATATGGTTTTACTTCTTAATTTTCAGTTGGCTCTTAAATCTGCCACCCAATGTCATGTCTCACAAGTGATAAGCCTTGGAAAACGTGGGTAGCCTGCGAAAGGCACAAAAGGTAAACTGGTGAAGTTGATCTGTTTGTTACTATTTAGGGGACCCGACCCAATGTCTTTTCCCATGCCGTGGATTTTGTCCCTAGCAAAACGGTGGAAGAGACCACATCTATATTTTGCATACTTGTTATTTTAATAGTAGTTTTTTTTAAAAGAAATGAGCATATGTAACTATTTTGTCACCACCCCACTCTATAAGGACCATGTGGTAGACATGACAGCATCCAGCCTTCAGCTCCTTCAGGGTCAGCCTCAGCTGCAGAGAGGGGCTCAGCCAGCGTCACACTCTTTCCTAGTCAGCCTGCATCTCATGACTGAGTGAGGCAGGGGTATAAATCCTCAGGCATCTGGACCTGATTCAAGACATCTCTTTTGGGGGTAGGAAGTACTCCAGAGCTCCCCTCCAAACTGGCTAGGGCTTTGCCACACCTCTCTCAGTTGAATTATCTGTCTCCCTAGTCCTGCTTCTCCCCCTTTGCTCTCACAGGTATTAATCCCTAATAAACTTATTGCATCCTAACTTAGCCTCAGTATCTGCTTCCAGAAACCCCAACTTGGGACAGACACTGTTTATTTTAAATAAATAGACACACCTCTGACTTCTTGGAGTCTCAGAAACAGAGATGCGCAGGTCCCTCTCAGGATGTCTGAGGGGCTCCACCTGGTCCAGCTGAGGCAGTCAGGGCCAGATGGGGCAGGCTGAAACCAGGTGCAGGGGGCAAGCACTGCAGGCTCATTCTTGGGGAGGCGTGTGGCTCTGAGGACTGCAGAAGAGTCCTGTGAGGGGCAGCTTGTGTCATCCCAACCAGCTCCACCCACAGGGTTACAACGTTCGGACTGAAGGACTACAGGCTGTTACCACAGACTGGTGTCGGAGCCTGGGGCTTTCCAGACTTCCCTCTGTCAGAAGGAAGGTGAAGCATCAAGGTTCATCGTATGGGCATTGGACTCAAGCAGGTCTAGGTTTTGAATAGCTTTACTGAGATATATTTACGTGTGATAAACTACACACTTAAAGTGCTTCACTCGATGGATACACACCCATGAAATCACCACCAGAATCAAGATAATGAACATATCCATCATCACTAAAATTCCTCCTTGTCCGTCTGTAATTCCTCCCTCCTGCCCTTCCTCGTCCCATCTCCTGTCTCCACACAGCAACTGACTTACACTTTGTCCTTACAGATTGTTTTCTATTTTCTAGAACCTTATAAAATTGGAATCATTCATTATGTACTCTTTTTTTTACCCCCCGGGGCTTCTGTCACTCAGCATAATTATTTTGAGATTCATTTAAGTTGTTGCATGTGTTATTCATTTCTTTGTATTGTTGAGTAAAATTCCATTATATGGATTTACCAGACTTTATACACTCACATTGAAAGACATGTGAGTTGTTTCCAGGCTTTTTCTTTTTTTTTGGCATGTATGAATAAAGCCACAATGGATATTTGTGGGAAGGTTTTTGTGGAGCATTTGCATTCATTTCTCTAGGGAAAGATCAGCAAATTTTTTCCTGTAAAAGGACAAGTAATAAATATTTTAGGCTTTGCTGGCCATATAATTTCTATTCCAACTTCTCAATTCTACCACAAAAGTATGAAAAAAAAGTCATTGTCGTTACATAATAGTGCCTGAGTTCCAATAAAACTCTGTTTACAAAAACATGTGACACCTGATCTCAGGTAAATATTTAAAAGTGGGATTGATGGGTATATGGAAAGTGCGTGGTTATAGGAAACTGCCAAGGTGTTTTCAAGCGTGGCTTCACCATTTTGCAATCTCACTAGGAACGTATGAGGGTTCCAGTTGCTCCTAATCCTTTTTGACAAAATTTAACATGATTAAAACAACAAAAGGAAGTCTCAAAAACTAGGTATAGGAGGGATAAAGGCGTCTACAATGCCTAGGGCTTTGTCCACACTTTAGTGGTATGATGCTGAATGTCCTCGTATCAGATGCTGCTGGACGTCATGCCTTATTCCTGGTCCTAGAGAGCACTGGGACCTTGACTATTAAGAATGATGTTGGATGTAGGGTTTTGTTTTGTTTTTTTTTTTGTAGATGCCCTTTATCAGGTTAAGGTAGTTTCCTTCTATTCCTAGTTTGTGAGACTTTTTGTTGTTGTTTTAATCATGAATGAATGTTGAATTTTTTTCAAATGCTTTTTCTGAATACATTGGTACTATGATGTGGGTTTTTTAACAATTCAATTAATACAATGCCTAACATTGATTTTTTTTTTGTAATACTGAACCAGCCTTGAATTTCTGAGATAAACCCCATTTAGTCGTGAGATGGCATTCTTTTTCTGTACTGCTGGATTTTATTTGCTAATATTCTGTGAGGATTCTTGCATCTACGTTCTTGAGGCAGAATGGCCCATAGTTGCCTTTTTTTGAATTATCTTTATCTAGTTTTGGTAATGCTGCTTCATAATGGGAATTATTTTCTGGATTGTATAGAACTGGTGTATTTCACCTACATTTTTGAAAGAGGATTTTTACTGAGTAAAGAATTCCAGGTTGCTCTTTTTCCTTTTAGTACTTTGAAGATGTTCCACTACTGTTCTCAGCTTACATTGTTTACCACAAGAAATGTTCTGCCACTTGTATCTTTGTTCTTCTTTAAATGTCATATCTTTTAAAATCTGTGTACTTTCAAGATTTCTCTTCATTGCTGGTGTTGAGAATTTGATTGTGATGTGCCTTTTGTTTTGTTCATATTTCTTTGCTTGGGATTTGGTGAGCCTCTTGATCTGTCAGGTTGTGGTCTTCATGAAATTTGGAAAAAAAACTGACCATCATTTCTTAAAATATTTTCTGTCTCCCTTTGCCCCTAGGACAATAATTATCCATATATTTAGCCTTTTGAAGGTGTCCTGCAGTTTTTGGATACTCTATTATTTTCTTCAGTCTTTTTTCTCTTGGTGCTTCATTTTGGATAGTTTATATTGCTATGTCTTCAAATTCAGTGATAACTGTCCTGCAGTGTCTAACTGCTATTAATACCATCCAGTGTGTTTTTCATCTCAGGCATCACTAAAAAGTTAAAATTGGGTCATCTTTCTATCTTCCATGTCTCTTCTTAACATGTTTAATCTTTCCTCTAATTTACTGAACATATGGAATAAAGCTACAGTAACAGCTATAATACAGTTACTATTTATCTACTATTTATCTTGCCTACTATTTATCATCTATATAATTCCTGGATCAGTTTTGGTTTATTGATTTTCTTATTCTTATGGGTTGTATTTTTTTTTTTTTTTTTTTTGATTCTTTACCTGTCTGGCAACTTTCGATTGGATGCCAGACATTGTATACTACGCCTTTGTGGATCCTGGATACTTTCTATTCCTTTAAATTTTCTACAATATTTATTCTGCAATGCATTTAAGTTACTTTAAAATGGTTTGATCTTTTTGTGCCTTGTCTTTAAGGTATATTAGAGTATTTAGTCAGGGGTCACATTTTTTCCCCACTACTTTAGGCAAGAGACTTAGTTCTCTAAGCAATGTTCCATGAATTATGAGGTTTTTCCACTCTGGTTGTTGAGAGCAGGCATTGTTCTTAATTCTGTGTGATTTCTGGGCACTGTTCCTTCCAATCATTTCCATTTCTCTGCCACCTTCCCTCCCTATCTCACTCCTGCCAGACCTCACGTCGTTTCCTCAGATGCATGTGCTGATCAGTGTTCAACTGAATGCTTGAGGGAACTTCTCTGCAGATCCTTGGGGTTTTTGTCTCTGTGTAGCTGTCACCTTTCCAGGACTCTGTCCTGTGAACTCAAGCCACCTTGGGCTCCCTAGACCCGCACCTCTAGATTCTTAACTCAGGGAGACAACTGGGCTTTTCTTGGGTTCCCCATCCCTACATCATGGCCTAGAAACGCTCTCTAGGCAGTAAATGCAGGCATTCATAGGGCTTATCTCATTTATTTCCCATCTCTCAGAGACCACTGTTCTTTGTTGCCTCACATGTACTATCATGCAAGCCTTGTTTCATAGATTTTGTTTGTTTGTTTTCAGTTGTTATGTGTAGGGGGATAAATCTGGTCTCTGCTATTTCATATTGGTCAGAGGTACAAGTTGAAGGCCTAAGCTCCATTTCTCTCCTATTTCCTTATCTTTTCTCAACTCACAAGTCTTGAATCCTTCCATATCCTTTGATGTGGAATTGAAAGGACTTTGTGGAAACAGCTTGAGGCCCATAGCCCTTGGGAACTCGCATCTGGTAGAGTTTGACAGGTACCAGCCCTCCTGCAGTTTGTACCTTTCCAATTTGGCCTGACACCATGGGCTCTCGGACCTTGACCTGTAGCTCTGTGGCATGGCTACCAGGCTATATTCCCATCCAGGGCCGATGTCGGTGTGTTTCTGTTGCTGACAGCCCTGTATGTGAGCAGGTCCTACTACTGGGCATATTTTATTTTTTATTAGGATATAAGGCTCTACCATTTATTTTTGTGCAAATATTTAAATAATATTTCTTCTGCAGAGTAGCTCAAGGATGCCTTGAGTTTACCACAGTATGTCTCCAAATTTGCAAGAATAAATTTTGCAAATATTGGCCTACAACATAAAAAGAATTTGAAGTAGAAAATATAGTGGTGCTGCTATCGGTTGAAGAGAGAGGGACCCTAGATCCTGTCACCTTGTATGAATATAAGTGACTGCACTTCCTTCTCTGGGCACCAACCTCAGGTCCTCCTGTAATAGACACTAGCTGCTCCTGTGTCTCTGAGGCCCAGGAACATGTCTTTAACTACTGCTTCAGGAGAGCACAGAGTGCCCATGAGCTAAACAGTAATATTTTAACTATTGCCAAATTTACTAAAGAACTCTAACAAAATAAAAGCAGAATGATGGAGAGAGACAGAAGAAACAAGAACAGCAGTGTGTTATTCTGCTGGGGCTGCCATAATAGAGTACTGCAGATGGAGCGCCTTAAACAACAGGAGCATGTTTTCTCGCAGTTCTGGCAGCTAGAAGTCCGAGATCAAGGTGCTGGCAGAGCTGGTTTCTCCGGAAGCCTCTCTCCCCTTGGTTTGCAGGTGACCACCTTCTCTCTGTGTCTTCACATGACCCTCTCTCTGTGTGAGGGCATCCCTGGTGTCTTTCCTGTGTCCTAAACTCTTCTTATAAGGACCCCAGTCAGATTAGATTAGTACCCCCCTTTAGTGACCTTATTTTAACTTAATCACCCGTTTAAAGGACCTGTCTCCAAATATATTCACATTCCAAGGTCCTGTGGGTTAGGGCTTCAGCATATGAATTTGGGGGAGATAATGCAGCTCCTGATAAGCAGAATGTTGATCACTGTGATTCTGCACGATGCACACATGGGAATTCATTATGTATTTCTCTCTACTTTTGTGTTACGTTTGAAAATTTGCTCGATAAAAAAAGGTTAAAAATATTCTAATGAAGATAAGGGGACTTGAGCTAAACTGGGGAAAAATTCTGCCCAAGTGTTTCTCTGTATAATTCTCCATGAAGACATTGCTTTCTACTTAGTGTCCTCTTGTGATATCAACACACACACACACATCCTATTTGTAACCTTCAGCACTCTAAGGTCTCGGAGCACAATCCCGTCTATCCTGTCTAGAACCATTTCTCAACTAATGCAAAATAATTTTGACAATAATAAATAACAATGGGCATTAGCATTTGCATGGGGTCTTGAAAAGGGATTGTACATATGTTTCACATATTTCTTGAGTCCCTGGGAGGCAGGCAGTATGACTGACATTGTCCCAAGTTAGTGGTGAGGAAAGCAGCTTCGGGTCAGCGACTCGCTGGGTCACTCAGGGTGGTGTCGTCGGTACCAGATCAAATCTGACTCCCGCCCCAGCCACTTCCCCAAGGATGTGCTTCCTTTGTGATGAAACAAGGAGCTACAACTCCTGCATTATTTTGCTCTCTCGATATTGCAAGAAGCTGTGACTGAATAAATAATGATACCCCTGGAAATGACCCTTTTCAAAAATGACTCTTTAAAAAAAACTGGCTTCTCCTGCCAGTTTTTCTCAAATGTTGCTGCTTCAAATTGGCACTTCAATCTATCAATACCGAAACCTACTTTCATGTTTAGTTGATTGCATTTAATTTCTGAAGTGCTGAGCCTTAAGATATTTTTTAATCTTTTTGGAACGACTGAATTTTTGGAACGACACAGGACAATTTTATGCTGTGTAGTATATTTTGCTTTTAAATGCAATGGGCCCTTTTAAGTATCACCTTTGTTAGAAATACTGCTTTTTCGGGTCTATTAATTATCTTGATATGAACTGAAATGCTGTTCATTTCAAGGGAAGGCTGGGCTATAAATAAGGAAAATCTTTTCTGTGAACTTTTTACCTTCAAATCTTTCCTCTGATATATATACCCTTTTATCATTTTAGTTCTAGAAACAATTTTATATGTACTGCAAGAATTTAGAATGATTTTTCTTCCCCATGGACTAAATTACCAATGTTCCTATCTCAAATAACCATGTGCTGGGGAGTGAACTATTAGAAAAAGTAAGAGGAAGCCTGTTTCTCTCCTTTCTGTGGACTCACTGTCTCCTTTCCCTCCCCACCTCCCATCCCAGGGAGGAGAGACCTATTCCTGGAGGCTGAGCTCCCTCTCCCCCTGCCCCACCCCCATTCCCTCTCCCCACCCTCAGCCTGCTGGGCCGAGTTAACAGTTGAAGGGGTTCTAGATCACCAAGATGGATTATCCTGGATCTCCCCAGAGGTGGGTGGACTTGTGGGTTAGATAAGGCGGAAATTGGCAGACCCAAGAGATAAAAAATCACCTCCAGAAAGTGTAGGTTCCTTGAATGGCAGCATTGTGCCCAGCTTGCATGTAGTGGTCTCATAGCGGGACCAGTTGTGGCACTGGGTGCTAAGTGCTGAAGCCCCGAGGGCAGAAGTGAGGGACTCTGTGGCCATGGGAAGGGGTGCCTATAATGTTCTCAGACAGCAGAGCTTGAGGGACAGCGATGGGCCAGGCACAACACAGCTGTGTTGGGTAACAGAGGGAGTGACAGTGATAATGACAACCCCCATGGACGACAGAGACCCTGTTCTGTTTATGTCATATTAATGCACTCATTTATTGTCTGTCTCTCTCCCCTGGTAAACTTCTTCTTAAGTATCCATTGCTTGTATAATAAGTGATTCAATGAGTTTTTCTGGGAGCTATTATTCAAAGCAGCCAGATTCTTATATGAAACCAGGAAGACTGCCACCATGTAGTTCTTGTGTCTCCAGCCTCCGCAGCGCCCTCTTTCCTGTTGCATCAGTACAGACCCTTTGAATGGTCCTGGCCACCTCTCCACGATGCCACCTCAACACCTGAATTCTTCAGAAGACACTTGTGTGCAGAAAAATTTGTTCATAGCTTCTAGATCTGTGTATCATTTGGAATGCTTCTGGCTCTGTTCTGGTTTTCTATTGTTGTTAACAAAAAACTGAAAAACTGTTTTAAAACAATTATCATCTCTCATGGTCTATTAGTCAATGGAGCTCAGCTGGATGGCCCTTGCTTAGGCTGTTTCATGTGGTTGCAGTGAGATGACAGCTTTGGCTGGGGTCATATGAATACTTGATGACTGCAACAATAGGAAACAAATACAAGAGAGAAGACAAATAATTACAATGCAAAGTAGGAAAAAATAGTGTAATGTGTTTCACATGTAGGGCATTTTCATGTAATTCAAAGTCCTTTCCATTTCTGTGCTCTCATACAGCAACACATTAATGACATTATGAGTTATAATTAGAGAACTAGGCAAATGTAGAAGGTACCTAATGAAGAAAGACATTTACCGGAGGGGCTATTAGAGCACAGTCTTGAGGGAAGAATATGACTTTAGTGAATGTAAACTGTGGGAGGTAGGACTCTTCACCCTGAGGGGAGAGCATGGACAGAGATCCTAGAATATTAAAGTGTACAGTAAGGGGAAAATAGTCTAGGAACTAATGTGAGGGGTGCTTGGGAGACTGGATGAAGGAGATAGTTGATGAAATTGAAGTGAAACCTTGAAACTTACTAATTGGAGAAAGGAGTAAATTGGAGAGAAATTCCTTTACAATTAGGAAGTCCTGGCTAAATCTGACTTGTTCAGAGATGCAGATCTGACCACAAACCATGTCTTCCTACACGTGCCTTCTATCGTGTTACTAAGTTGTCAAATTCACTTACTCAAAATGGCAGCACCTACAACCTGGCTGGAAAAGGTTCCTTTTTCTCAGTTCAGGAACAGATCCCTGAGCAATAGAACAATGTCACATGTTATTAGTGACCTGGGGTAGATACTAAGTCCAGTACAGGAGGTGAAAATCATGGCACATTAAATAACCTTTGAAAACCCCTTAGGAAGTCGTCACAGTGGAGATCAACATACCATCTCTTACAGATCTAGCAGTATTGGAACAGATGTCTGTTTCTGTAATTGAGGACCAGATTAAGAACCTGTGTTTAGATGTCTTACACTACAAAAAGTTAAATGTTTGAATAGCATAGCTCAGCAAGATGTTCATACTGTAAGAGCCATGTGGGTACCAAGTGGGTAAGGGAACAATGGATTCATGTCTCTCACTTGGAGAAGCTTAGTTCAAGGAAAACTATGTGACTATTTCTTATTCATTCACTCATATTTTCCACCCTCTCTCTCTCCCCCTTCTCCCTCCCCATCTCCAGTCTCCATCTCTCATCTCTTCCAACTCTGTCCCCTATCCCCCAATCCCTGCTCCCTCTTGCTCCCTATTGTGGAGCAGAAACTGGTGCAGGTGTGGAAGTTAAGCATGTATGTGATGTGCATCTTGTGACTGTAGGATCCTGAGGTTCCTGCTATGGTTCCCAGATGTCTTTCTTCCCTGGAAAGCCTGGGCTAAACATGCTGGAGGAAATTTTGGAAGTCTCTTGATCGCTCCACCTCTTGAGTCTGACAAGCAACCAGCTTCTCCCTCTCCGCCCTGCTCCAGTTCCTCTTAGCTCCCTAGAACCAAAAACAACTCATAGACTGAAGCCATCTCTAGACCCAAATGGGCCTACAGGTGCCAAAAGGGCCACTAGAGACCTTAAAATAGCTTCCCCGGGCTCTTAAATCTGCTTCCCCACTTGACAAGCATTTATTGCACTCTTCATGGTGCAAGCTCTGATGACGCGGCAAGGACACTGCGGTAAACAAGACTTTTGTCGCAAACCACGACTCCTTTAAAAATCGAATTTAACCTCATGCCATCAGTTGATTTACAGTCAACTATAGCTGTGTTAGTTTCTGATGTATAGCATAGTGACTCAGTTATACATATATATATATATATATATATATATATATATATTCTTTTTTGTTATAGGTTATTACAAGTTGTTGAATATAGTTCCCTGTGCTATACAGTAGGACCTTCTGGTTTATCTCTTCATGCCAGCAATCCTGATACCCGATTTTACATCTAATTGTTTTGTGTTATCCCTTAAATGCTTATTGTGGATATGGATGATTTTTTACAACTTTTGTCTTTTAACCTCCTTACCAGCTTTGTGTGTAAATGATTTCCTACTTTTACTGTATGTTTGCCTTTATTGGTGAGCTCTTTCATTTCGTCATTTTCTTGTTTCTAGTTGTAGCCTTTTTTTTTTTCATTGTAAAGCTGGTTTGGTGATACTGAACTGTTAGCTTTTGCTTGTCTGTGACGCTTTTGATTTCTTCATCAAATCTGAAGGAGAGCCTTGATGAGTAGAGTATTCTTAGTTGTAGGTTTTTGCCTTTCATTATTTTGAATATATCATGCCACTCCCTTCTGGCCTGCAGTTTCTGCTGAAAAGTCAGCTGATATCCTTATGGGAGTTCCTTGTATGTTATTTGTTGCTTTTCCCTTGCTGCTTTTAATGTTCTCTGTTTAGCTTTAATTTTTGACATTTTAATTATAATGTGACTTAATGTGTTCCTCTTTGGGTTAATCCCTTATGGGAGTCTCTCGGAGCTTCCTGGACTTGAGTGACTGTTTCCTTTCCCAGGTTGTGGAAGTTTTCAGCTATTATGTCTCATATATGTTCTCAGGCTCTTTCTCTCTCTTCTCCTTCTAGGACTTCTTTTATGCAAATATTAGTGTGCTTGATGTTGTCCCAGAGGTCTCCTAAACTGTCATTTCTTTTCATCCTTTTTTTCCTCTGTTTAGTGGCAGTGACTTCTACTACTCTGTCTTGCAGCTTGCTGATCCGTTCCTCTGTGTCATTTAGTCTAACGTGGATTCCTTCTAGTGTATTTTTCATCTCTGGCTGTTCTTTATATTTTCTAACTCTTTGTTAAAAACTTCTAACTTCTCGCTCTGTGCATCCAGTCTCCTTCCAAGTTATTTGATCATCTTTACAATTATTACTCTGAACTCTTTCTCGGGTAGATTGCCTATCCCCATGTCACTTAGTTCTGGAGTTTTAGCTTATTCCTTCGTCTGGAACATATTCCTCGGCCTCCTCATTTTGCCTAAGTTGCTATTTGTATTTTCATGTATGTGGTAGGTTAGTTACGTTTCTCTACCTTGGGGCAGTGGCCTTCTGTGGGAGATGCCATGTGCTTCCCAGCAGCACACTCCTCTCTGGTCACTAGAGCTACGTGAGCTAGGGGTTCCCGCTAAGAGGGCTGCGAGGGTCCTTCCACTGTAGCTGCTGGCTGTGCGAGCGGTTGGGTAGGCTCGGTTCTACCCTAGTCTGTTTGATTGTCAGGCTTTGCCTTGTGCGGATGCTGTTGGCTGCTGGTTAGAGGGGACTGGTCACGAGGCCACTGGCTGCAGAACCCTAGGGAGTCCCAGGGGCTAGTGCTGGCTCACTGGTGGGTGGTGTCAGGGTCCAGAAGACTCCAGGGCTGCTGCCCTCCCACTGGCAGGTGAAGCCAAATCCTAGGGTTAGTGCCAGATGACTGCTGGGTCCTGGAATCTGGCCACAGGGTCAGATGGCTGGGTGGGAAGGCACTTCCTGACATAGTTGGGTCTAGGGTCTGAGGTGTCCTGACGTTTGCGTTGGCCTGGTAGTGGGCAGGCTCGGGCCCAGCTGGTCCCAGAGTGGGGTCTGGCCTGCTACGGGGATTGTGGTTCTCTCGGGTCTGCTGTCCGCCCTCGGTGGGTGCGGCTGCTCCAGAGGCGGGCGCAGGCTTCCTGGAGGGCAGACCTGCCCACCGGTGGGCGAAGCGGGGGTCGCGGGCGTCTGGTGGGCCGGGCTGCATCCAGGGGCGTGTCTAGAGGTGACCTCAGGCCGCGGGCCGCTGAGGGGCGGGGCCGGCCTTGGCGCTAACGAGCGAGAGGGCGGAGCCACGAGGGCGGAGCCGCGCCAGAAGGTTCCGAAAGGTGGCGGCCAGCAGTCGGTGCTCTCAGGGCGACCCACAGGCGCCCTCGCCTCTCCGAGAGACTCCACGGCCAGCAGGTGGGTCTGGCGCCGGCTTCTACCAAATGGCCGCTTTCGCCCTGGGTCAGGTGCACGGGAGGTTTGCGCGCGCCCTTTGAGAGTGAAGTCTCTCCCCCCTCCCCCACCCCCGTGGGCCCCGAGATGAAGCCCCGCTGACCTTCAAAGCCAGATGCTCTGGGGGCGCGTGTTCCTGATGCAGGAGCTGGGGAGCCTGCCGTGGGGCTCAGAGCTCCCACTCCTGTGGGAGAACCTCTGAACTATAATTGTTCTCGGGCTTGCGGGTGGCCCAGCCCGGGGTGTGGGCCTTGACTGTCCCGAGTCCACGCCTTCTGTTCGTCTCATCTTGTTGTGGTTCCTTCTTTGTTGTTAGTCGTAGAAGATCTTTCCTGGTAGGTTCTGGTCTTCATGGATGGTGGTTCTGCGGAGAGTGGTGATTTTGGTGTGCTCGTGAGAGGAGGGTCTTTCTGCTCCACCGTCTTGGCCACTTTCCCCTCTTGTCACCAGTCTTTGCCCTCCAAGGCACTCATAGGAAAAGTGTGTTTGTATCACGCACCTGCAGTGCTGCATGGTAGCTTTCCGTAGACTGCTGTCCATCCAGCCTTACCAGGCCCGGCCCTGTGAATGTTAGGGAAGGAGAAAGACATCCACGCCATCCTCATGCTCCAGGCTGGGCACTGTCCTAAAGCCCCCTGTTACCCGCGTCTGTGATGGTCTTCGGTGTTTGTTTTTATTACGGATTGTTTACTTTCAGTTCTTTTAATCCTCTAATGGTAGGGCCAGTGAAGCCAGCTCAGACACACCTCAGGCCCTTTTTTGCCTGAATACCTCCTTCACCTCTGTCCCCTGTCCCACTGCAGGGTGTCCACCCTTACCTGTCCCTGCTACCTCAGCGGACCACTGACTACCACGGGGGAACACACAAACACTGGTGGGGGAATGGAGCCTGGGAAAGCTAATGTCTGTGTGAGTGGGAAGGAGTTAGGAGCTGTCAGAATCCATTATCTCCCATTTCCTTCCATGATGATAAAGACTTGGACAATACCTCTGTTCCAAGCTGGGACCACTTCAAGGTTTTCTTCCTCCTTTCTTGTAGCACTTGCTTTGGGAAGTGAGGAATGGTCCAGATTCTGTCTTTAGTCATTCACACCCATTTCCGTTGATGTTGCAGGCTGAGAAATGACTAACTCTCTGCTTTTCTCTTTGTCAGCTTTCCCAATATCCTCTGGCTTTTAGCATGCCTACAGTTGCCTGTGGTCCAAGTCACTAAAAAGGTTTTTCTTAGCATTCTAGGTCCCCCTCAGAGCTTATTCTTATTTTAAACTCACACACCCACTGCTGCGGCTGCAGTGGAGTTGACTTTACTTTCTTGGCCGGATTATTGCGATCCTTTTCTAAGTGGCCCTCTAATTCTCATTAGCCTCCGTTCCCCCTCCCTGCACCATGCCATCAGCCAGAACTGGCTTTCAGAAAAAGGAATCTGATCAAGCCAGATCCCTGCTTAAAATCTTCACGAACTTTGCCTGCTTGTAAGGTCGTCTTCCTTCATTTACGTCTTTGTGTATATAAATAAATGCCACATCAGAAAGGCCTTCCCTTGTCAGTCTGTCTCAAATAGCACCCACCTCCTCACTCTGTCTCCTTACGTTGTTGCTTCTTAGCACTTTTCACTACATGCTGCATTATATAAGTGTTCATTGCCTGGCACCCTCCACTAGGGTGTATGCTCCATGAAGAGCTTCTGCCTCTTTTATTCACTGCTGAGTGCCGGCATGTACTAAATGTTTGCTCAATAAATAGATGTTGAATGAAAAAAATATTTTTCACAATCAGCTCATCACTCACATTGAGTCTCTCGTTCTGCTGCCCACTCCCTCCCCGCTCTGCCAACCCCCTTACTACCTTCTGCACACACAGAATATGCCATGCACTTTCAGCTATCTGCAGTTTTGGACAAAATTTTACCTTTGCCTGGACTTGTCTTTTCTTCCTCAATATCCCCAACCCAGCTCTTATGTGGAAAATCCCTTCCCACAATCCAGGGTAAAGCCCTGCATCACCTCTACTCTAAACACCGTTCTCTACCTGCTCCCCGGGCCCACCCAAACACCCTCACTTCTCCCACCTGGGCAGAGTACGCCTTCCTTTCTGGTTCTTTGGCACTTGGAACAGAGTTCTCCTTTATCCTGGAACACTCTAGTTAACTGTTTACTTGGAAAATGGCGGAGAATGTCACTTACAAGTATGGGATTTGGATTGCTGAGGTTTAAATGATGGCTTCAGCATTTACGTCACTTTGGGCTTATTGTGGAGCCTGTTTCTCAGTGTGCTTACCTATAAAGTGAGAAGAATAATGGTAACCACACAGAGAGGAAAGCCTTGTGCGTGGTAAGCACTCAGTTAATGTTACCAGCAATAACGATGCTGTTACTCTCCTGCGTGACTGTGAGTGCATCTCGGGCAAAGATTGTTTCCTTTCTTGGTGTCTACCAGAATCTCTGTCCTCAAGGAACCAATCAGTACCCTTTCTCTTTCTTTAATTTTCTCTCTCTCCCATTTCCTCCCTGTCTCTCTTTTCTAACAAAAACTGCTATTGATTTTCAACCCTGGGTCAGGCATCATGTTACATGCTATTCATGTATTTATAAAAAAAGAATTCCATTGCAGTGCAAAAAATATGTTAATAGAGGCAGACACAAACAGTTTGATATTTTGGAAATGGCCTTTGTGGATGAGCTACCTCATGAGCTGAATCTTCAAGGACAGTTAGAGTGGGGACTGAAGCTGTTTAGAAAGTGAAAATTGTATCATTTTGTAATAATAGTTTAAAGGGCATTTTTAACATGAGGGAAGAAGACTATCATAGATAAGTAAGATTTTGTTTTTAATATCTTGAGTCTCTAAAGAAATCTCACATGATTGTGATTTAAGTCCTACTGATTCTGAGTGTGTATTGGAATTCATTTTTGATTGTAGTTAAGGCTAACTTCAGACAAACATTTCAGCAGCCGATGGATAAAATGGAGCTTCTGGTTCTTTCTTGTCCTCCTTTTCTCTCTTTTTGCACCCGTTCATACTCCCCAATCTAGCTTTAATTTAATTTATCCAAGTAGTTTTACAATCTTTAGAAAATATATTCTGCAGTCTCCTTATTTATTAAAATCTTCAAAGATTCAATCTTTATTTCTCACATCTTTAATGAGAGGGAATAATTTTTAAATCGACTCTAGACTCTTCCTTATAACTCAGTATCTTTTGTCTTTGTGTGTGTGGTAGAAAGAGCACAGATACCGTAATGTCTCTGCTACATATTCGCAACTTGATCTTGGACAAATTCATCCACCTCTCTAAACATTGATTTCCTTATTTGAAAATTGGGGCTAATCATACTTAACTCACAGAATTGGATTTCTGGAGAAGTAAGTCTACTTGTAAACATGAAGTGTTCAACACAGTTCCTGACTCAAAGCAAGCAGTTCGTGAGAGCTTGAGCCCTCAGTGACGGTGGGGAACTTAATGTGACAGCTCAGAATGGTGCTATCAGCTGTTTATTCTTCCTAGCATAGATGGTTTAGTTTAATTAAGTGTCTTATCTAGCCTTATTCCAGCCTTCCTTTTTCCGAGCTGGCTTCCATAATATTGTCAGAAAAATCTAGAGACTGACTGGGGGGAGGAGGAGAGCATGTCC
This sequence comes from Camelus bactrianus, assembly GCF_048773025.1. Lineage (NCBI taxonomy): Eukaryota > Metazoa > Chordata > Mammalia > Artiodactyla > Camelidae > Camelus > Camelus bactrianus. The sequence goes on along the minus strand of NC_133543.1, from coordinate 80,688,161 downwards.
ATAAAAGCCCAAAGGTTCTTTGCATAAGGGGTGGGCTGTAATGTTGTTCTGCCCTCATCTATGATGTCACTTATTTGTAAATTTTTGGAGAACAGGTACCATACCTTATTTGGATTCCTCCTTACCTTCACCTCAGTTTTGCAGGGGGGACATATATTAGAATAGTAACTGCAATCTACATCCACACGCAATGTTTTAGGGACAGGAGTGCACTGATACAGAATTGCACTAACATGGGAGTCACGTAAGCCTCTTCACTCCAGCAATGCGGGGAATGCAGCACGTGGGGAAATCAGGACTGGAGGGGGGACAAAGCAAGGTCATTGCTGGCTGTCTCCGGTTCCTTCCTTGCTTACTGATAGATTTTAGGAAGAGTGAGGATGAGGAGGAAACAAATGGATAGGTGTGAGCAGAAAGGTTATTCTAGGCATTTCTGCTAGAAAAAAGAAAAGAAAAATAAATGAATGAAATGAAATAAAGCTGCTAAAGGACTGAAGCTTGTCTTTCTCCCACCTCTGGTCCCAGTGTTATCTCACACTCTTGGATACATACCCAAGGCAGGAAGCTTGCTCTTATATGATCAAATTTCTTTGGTTTAAATGGACAAAATATTTTAGTCTATTTATTATTCCCTCTTAGCTAATTGCTAGAATCACAAATTCTTAATAATTTAATCTAACATAGGTGGTAGAGTGTCAGTGATATTTTCCAGACTCAGTGTATTTAGCAGGGTTATAAATGATGGAAATTTGCAGAAATAATACCAAAGTTTGATCATAAAGCTCATATCATTACTGTATAAAGAGCAACTGGGCAAGCGGTGCCAAGGAGATAGCCTGTGTGGTCTGTTGCATACGTAAGCTGATCTGTAGCCAGCAGAGCGTTCAGGTCTCTAAGTACTAATGAGACTTTATTTGGAGGGAGTCAAGTGATTTTTATTTCTGTAGTATAAAGAACAGCCGTGGATAGCCAAAGAATTGAGATCTGCTTTCTCAAAATTGATCATTGCTGTGATGGAGGTTACTAATCATCCACAAAAACTGTTTTGGCTTTTATACTGAGCATGTGGCTGGACTACATTTCCCAGACTCCCTTGCAGTGAGGAGCACCCGTGTGACTAAGATCTCACAGTGGAATGTGAGTAGACGTGAATGTGCCCAGTTCACCAGGAACTCAAGGCACTGGGTGATCCTCCTCTATGTGCTCTTCACCTCTGTTCCCCTCTCTGGAGTGATCGGTTCTGTGGGTGAACTTGGCTAAGCTGCAATCCCCAGTTATTCAATAGAACACAGATCTAGGGGTTGCTGCAAAGGTCTTTGTAGATGTGATTCATATCTGAGTTACCTGTAAAAGAGATTATCCTCAGGATGGGACTGAGCCAATCAATTGAAAGGCTTTAAGAGTAGAATTGAGGTTTCCTTGAGGAAGAAGAATTCCACCTGGGAACTAAAGTGTCCAAGCTCTGCCTGGGAAGTTCCAGCCCGGCCTTTGGGAGAGTCTGCCCTAGGATTTTGGGCTTGTCCAGCCAGCCCGCATAATCACATAAACCAATTCCTTGCAATAACTCTCTTGGTATATAAATTACCCTACTGGTTCTATTTTTCTGGTGGAATCCTTACTGATACACGCTGTCTGCTCTTTTCTCCACTATGTATCCTCGCCCATGTTCTCTCCTCCTTTCCCTCTGGCTTGAACACTATCCTCAAGAGTGAAGGAGCCCTAAGAGGGGAGGCACCTGCCTCCCTGAATGTCCATGTGGAAAAGCACTGCCCTGCCGACCTGGACTACCCATATGAGAACTGTTCTGTGAGTGGGAAATGAATGATTTTGTTCTTTAAGCCATTCTCTTTTATGAATCTCTTCATTACACTACCTACCTTTCCCCCTTACTAATATGATCACTATTTCAAAAGTACTGTTGCTTTTGATGTTTCTACTTAAGGATATTAATCTGGCTGAGAACTCTGATGTCAGTCTTTATATGGGATAAATTTACATAGGCTTTGTCTATGAGCAAATCAAACTTAGTCTGTCAGGCACTCAACAGCTCTTGAGTGCTAACTTACACCAAACAGTCTGGAAATACTACAGCATAAAACTAGATGATGTCACTGACATCACTGAGCTCACTAGTCAAAAGCAGCAGCAGGTCCGAGTCCATAGTCTGTTCAAGGAACAGAAAGATGTTCAGCATGGGAGAAGACTGAGTACACGCAGGACAGGCCTAGAGAGATATGCAAGAAACAGTTAATATAGGGCCTTTAAAGCCATGTGAAGATATTTGGGCTTTATCTTCAGAATATTGGAGGAGTAGCATGATTCTATTTGCATTTTCCCAAGATAATTCTGGTTCCATCATGGAGAATGGATTGGAGAAAAGCAAGAAAATAAGCAGGCAAAGCAATTAGGAGGCCATGGCCGTAATCCAGCAGGTGATGACACCTGCAATTAGAGTGGCAGCAGTGGGTGCAGAGAAAAGTGGTCTGATCCTAGAGATCACAGGAAGGCTGGACCTGCCTGATGCGGGAGCGGAAGGACTCAAGATTGGCAGAGTTCCCTTTGAGGTAGTCAAATGGTCGAGGTGACCACTAAGAGCTCAGAGCTGAGGAGGATGTCAGGAGGTGAGGAGCTGGGGAGGAACGTGAAGAGCTTGCTTTGTGTCTCGTCAAGTCTGACAAAGCTGTGGAAGCAGTTAGGTAAATGGATCTGTACTAGTTCAGGTCAATACTGTGAGCTGCTGAAACAGACAACCTCTTAGTAGTTTAACACAATAAAAATTTGTTTCTCACTCAAAAGTACAGTGTGGGCTGGAGTAGTGGGATGCAATCTGCTCCATAAAATAATTCAGACTCTTTGTATCTAGGACTTTCTTCTAGACGCTGGGCATTTTTTCGTTAACCTGAAAGAATGGGTATTGCACATGGGAAGGGGTTACAGACTAGTCCTAGGACTGGAAAATCTCACTTCCTCTCCTTTCTGCTATCTAGAACCCATCATGTAATCACTTTGAACAGGAAGGTGACTGAAAAATACTTTTTAGCACTGTGCCTGTAAAGAACAGGAGAATTCAGTTATTGGTGAACATCAGCAGTCTCTGGCCAGGCTTCTGAACCTGAGAAAGAATGGGGCAGAAATATAGTTAGTAGTCATTTACTTGTAAATAGTGCTTAAGGTAATAAATGCAGAAGAGACTGCCAATGTGCAATATATAGAAGTGGTCAGAGTGCTTAGGATAAAATGTTGAGGAATATTAACCTAAGGAATGCGCAGAGAAAGAGGACTCACCAAGAAAACTGAAAAGCAGAGCCAAAGATGTCAGGGTATAGTGTTGCAGAATCTAAACGAAGAGAGTATTTCTAAGAGGAAATGGTCCTCAGTGTCAAAGGATTATCTGAAGTGTGTGGATTAGGGAGGACATTCCTGCCGTTGGTCGGAGGTATTGGGGCAGAAATTCTATTTTGGAAGAATGTTTGGGAGATTAGAAGGCAGAAGCAGTGAGGCAGCAGATTAGTGAACTCATTCTAGAAAATAGAAGCAGCAAACACATAGAAAACACTTAAAAAAAAAGATACCTGTGATATTGTGATTTTTAATAAGAAATTTGGTCATTGAAGAGCTCCTAAAACCCTTGGAATTTGCTAAGTGACTAGAGCCACTTTTTGTTATGCTGATGAAATGACTTTGGGGGCTGGTTGCCAGGAGAACTAACCATGTGATTAAAAGGTTAGAACTTTCAGTCCCAGCCCCTTGACCTCTGGGAAGAGAGAGGAGCCAGAGGTTGAAATCATGCCCATGTAATGAAGCCTCCAGAAAAACCCCAAAGGAGGGGGTTTGGGGGGCTTCCAGGTTGGAGAACACGTGAGGGTTTGGAGAGTGCTACACCCGGAGAGGGCACTGAAGTCCGCTGTCCTTGCCACACATCTTGCTCTAAGCACCTCTTCCATTTAGCTGTTCCTGAGTTTTATCCTTTTGTAATACACTGGCAATCTAGTAAGTAAAATATTCTTCTGAGTTCTGTGAGCTGCTCTGGTGAATAAATTGAACTCAGGGAGGGGCCTTTGGAACCTCTGATGTCTAGGTGCTTGGTGAGAAGCGCAGGTGGCAGCTGGGACTTGTGATTGGCATCCGAAATGTTGGGGGTGGGGAGCATTCTTGTAGGACAGAGCCCTTAACCTGTGGGGCCAGATGTTATCTCCAGATAGACAGTGTCAGAATTGAGTTGAATTGTTGGAGAATTTCTTGGTGTGGGAAAAAACCCTGCATGTTGTTATTGGTGCTCAGGATTGTAATACCATTTACAGTAGTGGTAAATAGTTAGTAACAAATCTAACAAATAATTTGCTAAGCTCTCTCTTTTTATTCTCTATTTCCAGTGTCTCATATTGGTCCAGAAGGTTTTAATCTGTAGAAGGGCATACAAATTAAGTTGGTTCAATCAGAACCAATCTGGAGTTTTGTGGAGTTTTTGGAAAAGAGGGGCTCTTTCTTGGGAGGATAATGGAGGCTGTTGGATAGATGCTCCAAGCTTCATGCCATGAGTGGAGGACTTGGCTTGGAATAAAGTCAACACAGAGGAAGCTGAGAGATGGGCAGAGAGTAAGACTTGGTGGCTGAGACCTGACATTTGAGCTCCTGGGTCCATCCAGTTTAAAAATTTGCTCTTGAGCTGTTCAGTTACACAAGTCAATGTCCATTTTATTTCTCCTTAAGCTAATTTGAGTTGAACTTATACCACTTGCAATAAAAAGATCTTCACTTACAAATGCATCAGTAAAATTGGGCTGATATGAACAGAGGACAGAGACGGAAGGGAGTATTTTCTTTCCTGAAGAGAATCACAAGTTGACCATCAGACAGCTCGCTCTGTGTATTACTAGTGTAGGCTGGTTTAAAAGAACAACGAAAGTTGCCTTTCATCTCAAATTATCTTTATACTAGCCCATTTTGGATATAGGCCAGCCTATAATTAGGAATTTATTATTTTGTTTTAAGATAGTTCCAAATACATTTTATTCCTTTGTATTTTTTATTTCATTTCACCATAATTTTATTTTGTTAGGTTTCTAGGTTCTATTCAGGCCTTCAGTTGATTGGATGGGGTCCATTCACCTTAGGGAGGGTAATCTACTTTAGTCTACCAATTTACATGGTAATCTCATCCAGAAAACCTCTTCACAGGTACACCCAGAATAATGTTTGGCCAAGAGTCTGGGCACCCTGTGATTTGATTAAGTTGACACGTAAATTGCCACAAATCCAACCCTTGTCAACTTGCCACCCAGTGCAATGCCTTAAGCCATATTAATCCCCCAGTAAACATAATAACAAAGTCATAATTCCATCTAATATGGTACAGCTATCCTGCATACAACCAAAATGCACCTACCTCTTCCCCAGAAGAGGAGAGAAGGTCCTTTAATGGTGTTGACTTTTTGATATCCTGTGACTTGAGTACTATGATGTGAAGTAAGTATATTTTATATTACATGTTAAGGGAATAAGAGAAAGAAGAAAACAAAGATATTTGTTTAATATACACACTCATATTCATAACAAGGTGAAAGTAATCATGACAGTTACAGTCCTGTTTTCTGTAACTGGTCATGTGTGGAGCTGGTATTTATAATCATCTTCTTCCACTAGCCATTCTGTGGTCCTTTAGCCCTCAGCACGTGCCTCAGTTGGTTGTGGTTCTTTCCGTAGTAGGGTGACCCAAACCTTTACTCCTGAAGGGTCTGGGCCATTAGTAGTCTGCCCAAACTGGGTTGTTTTCCATTGACGTTACTCACAGGGCATGGTGATCCTAAGAGATACTTTAAGGGTCCTCTGTATTCCGGACAAACTCTGTGTTACCTCCATTAGGGAGCAGTAGTCCAGTTTCCCCCTGTAGCAGTCAGGATCAATTACCCCAGCCAACACAGTAACTCCCTTCTTTGCCTATTGATTCAGGGACATGAGGAGTCCAAAGTGGCCAGGTGGCAGTTTTAACTTCCAGTTCAATGGAATAATTGTTGTATCTCCTGAAGGAAGCATCCCTTCCTTTGGAACCAACACTTCTAAGCCAGCAGAGCATGAGGACAGGAAGCAAGAATGTGTTAGTGAGTCATAAAGGGTAATACTGAGGGGTACCACTCCCATTTCCACCCCTTGATTCCTGGCTGTGAGAGAAACAACATCATTTTTGGATGTTGATTTAGAGCATACACAGCCTTCCAGAGTACCTTGCACTGGCCCTGCAATGTATCACCACCTAGCTGGTGCTGTAACTGAGTCTTCAAAAGGCCGTTCTGTGGTTCAGTTAGGGCAGCTACTTCAGGATGGTGGGGACCATGGTAAGACCAGAGAATTCTATGAGCATGGGCCCAAAGCTATACTTCTTTTGCTGTAAAGTGAGTTCCTGATCAGAAGAAATGCTGTGTGGAATACTATGACAGTAAATAGACATTCTGTAAGTCCATGGATAGTTTGGGGTAGTGTGCAGGGAAGGCAAATCCATATTCACAGGAAATGTCTATTTTAGTAGGAACAAAATGCTGCCTCTTCTGTGATGGAAGTGGTTCGATGTAATCAACGTGCCACCAGGTACCTGGCTGATTACTCCAAGGAACAGTGTCATACTGAGGACTCAGTGTTTGTCTCTGCTGCTGGAATATTGAGTACTCAGTGGTGGCCATAGCCAGGTGGGCCTTCGTGAATGGAAGTCCATGTTGGTGAGCCGATGTATAACCTCCACCCTTGCCACCATGGACACTCTGTTCATGAGCCCATTGGGTTTTGACAGAGTGTCTGGGGTGAGAGGCTGACTGGTATCCAAAATGGGTCATCCTGACCTCTTGATTATTAAAATCATCCTCTACTGTTGTAACCCTTTGAACATTTACATGGGACACACATATCTTCATGTCTTCTGCCCATTCTGAAAGGTCTCTCCATACACCTCATCCCCCAGTTTCCTTGTCACCATTTTTTCCAGCCATATTCCTTCCAAATCCCTGACCATCCATCCAAACCATTGGCTCAAACACATGAATTGGTAAATAGATGCACATCTGGCCATTTCTCCTTCCAACACAGTGAACAATGAGGTGCACTGCCTGAAGTTCTGCCCCCTGAGAAGATTTCCCCGTACCACTCTCCTTCAGGATGTCCCAGAAAGGGGCTGTAGTGCTGTAGCTGTTTGCTTTGGAGTAGTCTGCATATTACGCATAACTGCATACCTTTAAACCAGGTTCTAGTCTTCCCTTCCTCTGTCCACTGATCATAGTGAATTTCCCATGAGGCCTGGGCGCAGGCTGGGAGAGAAAAGGTTCTGCAGGAGAAGGGGGAACCGTGGGCATTTGGGCCACTTCTTCATGTAACTTACTGTGTCTTCAGGGCCTGCTTGGACTTGACTGGTTCTCCATTTTTTTTTCAATCTGTTGTGTCCTGTTTGAATATCTTTTTCTTTATGTCCTGTTTTCTAGATTGTCTTGAATAGATCTTACCATACTTCTTTATTATTTTCTAAATTAAACTTTTTACAAGATCATTATAGACTCATGTCCAATTGTAAGAAATAATACAGGGAAATCCCTAACACTGTTTATCCAGTTTCTCTCAATGATAATATTTTGCAAAACTGTACTACAATTTCATAACTAGGCTACTGAAACAGTCAAGTAGAGATCTTTCCCGTCACTGCAAGCATCCTCGCCTAGACCTTTTGGATATATAGCCACACCCACCTTCCTTCCCCACCCCATCCCTGATTCCTCACAACCACTAATCTGTTCTCTATTTGTATAATTTTGTCATTTCAAGAGTGCTGTAAATGGAATCGTACATCATGTTACCTTTTGGGATTGTTTTTTTCACTCAGCATAATTCCCTCCTGATTCATGTAAGTTGTTTAGTGTATCAATTGTCTGTTCCATTTTGTAGCTGAGTAGTACTCCATAACATATTTGCTTAACTTATTCAACTGTTGAAGGACATCTGGGTTGTTCCCAGTTTTTGGCTATTAAGAATAAAGCAGCTATGAAAATTCATGTACAGATTTTTATGTGAACGTAACTTTTTCATATCCCCGGGATAAATGCACAAGAGTGCAATTGCTGGATTGCAGCTATGTTCCTAGTTGGATATTTAGTTTTACAAGAAGCAGTTTAACTGTTTTCCATAATGATGTACCATTTTACTTTCCCACCAACACTGTATGGGTGATCTAGTTTTTCTGCATTCTCATCAGCATTTGACACTGTCACTGTTCTTTATTTAATGCATTCTTATTGGTATATGAGTGATATCTCCTTGTGGTTTTAATTTGCACTTACCTGATGTCAAGTGATGTTAAAGGTCTTTTCATGTGCTTATTTGACATCTGTACATCCTCTTTGGTGAAATGTTCATTTATATTTTTTGCCCATGTTCTAATTGAATTGTCTTTTTTAACTGTTGAATTTTGACCAGTGTGTATTTGTACTTTTATTTTCACTTTCTCTATTTCCAAGAAGTAAGGAGGATCTTTCTTACTGAATTGTAGTAATAATAATTTAAAAATCTTGATCATTTTTTTCAGAAGTACAGTGGCTTCTTTTATATTTTTGAGATTATTAATCTTTTAAAATTTTTAGAGCATTTTGATATCTGCATTGATTTTTTCAGTCCTTGATATTTCTTTCTTTGACTTGCTTTATACTCTTTCTTCATTTTCCCACTGAGGCTTTCCTCAAATCATGCTTTGGGGTTCAGGTCTGCCCCTAATATTGTGGGGCCCAGCACAAGACTACAAATGGAAACCCGTATGTCATATATTGAAGTATTTAGAGGTTATAATTCAAGCCAACAAACTGTTCAATTTTCCTACCTTGACAAGTATACTTTCAAAACAATGACAATAATAATTAAAAAAATGTGTAAAGCTGTATAACTGAAAAAATTGTGCTCTACACTGGAATTTGACACAACATTGTACAATGACTATAACTCAATAAAAAAAGTTTTAAAAAATATGTGAAGCTGGTTTTCATATGACTGGAAATCATTAAAACATCAAAGACGATTGAATTTAATTATTACAGCTCCTGTCTGATTCTTCTATAGCTCTATAGATGTCTGGAAAAGCAATACAATAGAGACATAATTTTTGAATTATTATATGTTCTCTAAGTTATTTTTCTTACCTTTATTTCAGCAGACATACTAATTATGTTGTTACAAGCAAGATTTTTACATAATTTATGTTACTGATAATAATGATCTAAAGAATTAAAAATAGCCATAATTGTATTCAATGTGTATACAGTTCGAACATATTTTCATCAGAAAATGTAAGCTAAAGTAAATGTAACATTTTATTTTTCATGTATATTGTCAAAAATTAATTTTTATTCAAGATATTCAGAATGCATGTTTATGGTTGTAATTCACTGTGCTGGCTCTGTATTAAGTCTGGAGTGAGAGGTCTCATGTGTTCTTGGATACGTTTGGTGTTTTGTGCTTAGGATATGTGGGGATCTTAAATGGAGAGCCAGGCAAGAGGGCAAGGAGTGGTTCTGCTTGGGTTTTCCATTCATACTTGAGCAGGATGCTAAAAAGACATTTTTTCTGTGTGTAGTGTAGCAGTGAGGCTTTTAACCTATGGGTTTCTCTGGTGAACAGACCAAAAATCTGGCCTTTTGTTGGATTCCCAGTTGTCAGTATTTGGACGTTTTCTCTCTGGGTAGGTCATTTTCTCCAGAGGAGAATCCTCTGATCCCCTCCAGCAACTGGAATCTGCAGGCAGAGGAGGGCGGTGGCGGGGTGGGGGGTGGGGGTGGGGGCAGATGTGGGGCTCTTACTCAGACTGCTGCATAGCCCCCTGAGGTCCACACTTAGCATACCCTTCCTTCACTATTCCTGGTTACATTCCTTGAGAGCAAACCCTCCTGGGGAGTCGATGAGGAGACCTGGAGTTTTAATAACTTCATATACAGGCTTTCAGCCAATCCTCCTTGTCAGGGCCAAAGTCTACCCCCTCGCCCCCTGCTTCCTTGATACTTCTGAGTCTTTGCTTTTGAGGGTGTGGAGGGCAGAAGTCAGCTCACTGCCTCTTGGTATCCCCTCTGCCAGGCTGGTTTTCTGCTCTTTGTCATCATTTGGTCGTTACTCCTCCATCCCCGTCGAATCTCCTAAATCTCCCCGCCATCGCTGGTTCATCTCTTCCATTCCTTTCTGTTGTGCATTGCTACCTTTTGAATGCTTTTGTTCTGCTATTCAAAGGCATTTTTGAAGCAACAGAGATAAATTGACCATGTTTACCTGAAAGGGATATCATTTTTCAAATTTTGAAAGCCCCTCTAAAAGGTAGCATATTTTACTTAAGTTTGCTTGTATGTGCCACAGTCCAGTCACAACCCATTTAAGCAAATGCTACTGACTAGTGATAGGAAGATTTATTGGAAAGTGTCAGTGAAGGGTCCAGCAGGAAATGGAATTCACCCACATGGCTCAAATGGACATATGAGGGAGGCTCACAGTGGTTAAAGAAATAAAGAAGGGGTGGTGAGATACCGAGATCAGTAACAGTGGGAAGCCGATACCACCTCTGGCGCTAAAGGCAGAAGGGAGATAATAGAGCCTGGGGTAGTTGAGACCTTGGGGGAGGGATTTCCTGGTAGAAGTCATCATTGGGGTTTGCAGCTACTAGCAGAGAAGGCACTGAAGCATCGAAAAAGGGAGTAGGGGAGAAATACCCTAGCTTCTTTCTTCTCCACCCTCTGATGACCTGCAAGTGCCTCCCCTGGCCAACTCCAGTGGAAGCCAGGCAGCAGGAGAGCCAGAGTGACGCAGTGCCTTGGTGAGCTCCTGGAGCCCAGAGCAGGTAAGAGGAAGGGAGGGAAGACCTGGGGGAAGTCGGGGTAAGTGAAGTATAACCAGTACTGAAAGAGAAAAGAGTATCTTGTAGAATCAATGACAGTTACTGGACTTGAGAAGGAGTGGGAACCTGGCCAGTTTCAGGAACCTTAGGGATTCACTGAGCTTTATTGCTAATGATTTACATTGATATGATTCAGCTCCCTATGCTTAGCCTTTATATCTCATAGGTCAAACTCTTGACAAGGATTTTTACTGGCTGTGAGTCAGCCAGTCTAGTCTCTTTCCCCTGTCAGGTGCCACGCGTGATCCAATTAGCTATGCCTTGCGGCTTCTGCCATGTAGTACAGGCATGGCTGTAGTGGTTCATGCCCTTGGGTAAGAAGGCATTTCAGAGAGAGGACCGTGAATGGGAAGGCACCCCAATAGGTATCCGCTACTCACATGTAGGAGTAGTTATCCTACATCACATGAAGTCACTAGCTGACTATCAGAGCGCTGTCCTCAGGGCAGAGGGTAAGGTGGTTAATTTTAGGCACTGTAACTAAGGGTCAGGAATAAAAGTACAAAGTGTGTGTGTGGAGATGGTGGATGTACTCCACAACTAGGGTTATTGTTAAGGGTATGTAGGCCGTGCACAGTGCAACTCCAGACACCACCATTCTGCAGTGGTGTGAATGGTGCTCCCCTGGAATTCTGCACAGTGGCAACCTTGTTCTCAACTTTGTTTAAGTACTCATTCTACCATGAAATCACTTGTGTGGCATTTGTAAGTTTTGTACCACAAGGCTAGAGGGATCCCAGAACCGAGTTTTACCTCTTACCATGTCTACCATCCATGGAAAGTGATGAAGCCAAACACAGCCTTAAGTAGCTTAACAGGGGTAATGTCTCTAAGAAGCACCAAAAGGCAACAGAACATAGACAAGAGGTTACAAGACTCAGTCATTTGGGAAAAGCACAATACTTTCAAAATATCAATTGTGAGCTTTCCAATGGTATGATAAAATGCTGTTATCTACTCATACTATCTCTATGAAAGGAAGAAAATCCATGAAGTGATTTTTTGATGGCTGATAATTTTAGTCAAATTACTTTGAAAGTTCTATTTCAGTTCGTCAGACACTTATAGTGATAACACGATTTAAAAGATATTGTAGAGGAGTGGTTTTTCATCATGTGGTTTCCAGACCAGTAAGATCAGTGTCACCTGGGAACTTAGACATGCAGATTCTTGGGCTGGGGAAAGTCTGAGAACCACTGCATCAGAATTGCCTGATGGGCTTTTTAAAACACAGCCTCTCCACACCCCTCTCCCCAGGGTCGCTGATTTAGGAGGTTTGGAGTAGGGCTTGGGAATTTGCTATTATTGGAGAGAAAGGTTTCTTAACAAAATAGTTTCCACCCCAAAATCGGTAAATGTATTAGGAATAGGTTTTTTAACTAGTGAAACAGCATGTGTTTCATATAATCCCTAGGAGGACACGTTCCAGAGTGTAGGATTGTCTACATTAAAATACAAAGATTCTAAATTTGGCAAGATTCCCCATTTCTAATGTTATTTGCTCTGGGATTGTGAGGTCTTCAGAAATCTCTTATAAAATATTAACACAAATAACTTCAAGAGCTCACAGATTTGTTTCAAATTTAGAAGAAAAATCAAATAAGACCCTGTGTATTACACATGTAAATAAATAGTCACTACCGTAATTAACTGAATTTGAAAAGTGATTTCTGATGAGTATAAAATAAACAGCCAAGTTCATAGTTCATTGTTATTTGAGAATCTTCTGCCACTATCCTAGAAAAAGAGGAAATAAAAGAAAGAATGCTAGATACACATCTTAGGAAATTGTTTTCCTGTTCTTCAGTGTTTTAATACCACTCATAGGCCCAGCAAGTGCTGTCTGTACACATTAGAGGGCTGTGCGGTTACTGGCACAGACGCACAAAGCCAGGGAGGTGACTTCGGAAAAACAATGAGTCTGTTAGGACATTGGGTATCACCACAGCATCCATTACTAAACTGCTCTAACATCATAATAGATACAAGATTTATGCTTTGTCGTCATTGAGAGCAGCCACGATACACATTTCCCTTCTTTTTATAATTTAATTTCTGTCACTGCACATCATTATCAGCCATTACCACAGACTCCAGAATGTAGAAAGTCATTGGAGCTGGAGCGAAAGAGCCAAGTAAAACACCTGCAAGGAATTTCACAAGTGATTACAGTTTAGTTGCTGTATTTTGAGTGAAAAATACAGATGATGAAGCAAAGAAGCATCTGTTCTCCTTTCCTCAGGCTCCGTGCAATACCGTGTCGTGCATCTGCCTTGTGACTTCCACCCACCCCGCTCCCTCGGAGCACACTGTCCTCATTCATACATACGGTCATTCAACAAACGCTTGTGTCTGATAAATATTTACTAAAGAAAGTCTGATCGAATGTCTGTTAGCAACAGTTTTTGGAGCAGATGCTGTTTTCGGAACTTGGTAGTCATCGCATGGATGACAAGAGTATAACACATTTCTGTGCTAACACCTGACAATTGTGTGATTTTTCTCAAGTTCTTAAGGAGATTTCATGCATAATATTTTGTGTCACCCTAGCCCCAAGCCTGGGATTAGACTGGAAAGCAATGATCCCCAAAGCAGCAGAAACCTGTACTGAGTGACTTGACCAAGGTCTCACTGCTAATGAGTAGTGGGGCAGGCACTCAGATGCAGCCTTTTCATTCCCAAGTTCAGCATTTTAAGTTAAGCCATAATAAAAGCAATGCTGTTAGGGTTCACATTCCCTTTCTAGAATGTTGAGTTAAGCTTCTCCCTTTTTCATTTGGCAAATGAGAACAGATTTTTTTTTAAAGCAATTCCTTTCCCAAGATCCAAAAGGCTGCAGAATTAAGGACAGAGGTAAAAGAAGTCTAACCTTGGTGCCCAAAGTTCAGATACACTCCGGGCATTGGGGCCACCGATGATAAGTGCAGTGGCTCAGGAACTGTAGCCACTCAGTGGAGGTTTCCTTCTGCTGGCCTCTCAGTCCTCTTTCTAGTCTCAACTGCTCTGATCCCAGCCCAGGCAACCTACCAGGAATGTGCTATTTCTATAAAACATTGTGCCTTTTTGTAAAACCAGCTTTAAATGCTTCTCCTTCTTCTGTACATGTTGAAAATTGCTGTTTCTAGCTGGAAAGGGACTGCAGAAATTGCCTTGTAAGAATAGGGGCACAGTATATATCCTGCTCGGTGGTATGGCTATTGGTTTTGCTGCAAGGGAATCTGAGAGGCTTCCTTAAGATTCCTCAAATTCCATACTTAGTTTCATATAAGCTGAAGTAAAACTAGACAAACAAAGAAAGTGTATTCAATTTTAGCTCAGACTATAAAGTAAAACAAAAATAAACAGAACATGATTCAAGGTTTCCCTTGAGGTGCCTGCAAGTCTTGCACAGAGTATACTGGTATAAATACAGTCATATTTGTGCCTGGTGATGTAGATAGGCTATATTTCTAAACATTTTGTATATATAGTGAGTAGAAGATACCATTGTATGTTTATTTTTAAGAAGCTTTATTTTTAACATATTTACTGATCATGAAGCATGCTAGACATTGAAGTCTTATTTTTAGTCAAAAAAAAAAAAAAAAGGCCAAAAACTATTTACTCAGCCACAGAAATGCAGGTTAATCTTCACAGGTCCTGACAGACTCTGTCCAAGGCATCCTTTTCAAGGTAGACAGTGATGTGGTGTTTTTGGTTAGGGCAGGCAATAGAAATTCTACTTAGATTAAGCAGAAAATGGGTTTATTACAGGCCTATAAACAGTTTCCAGAATTGTTAGGAAGGTTAAAAATTGAACCTCAAAGAATTGCTTTAAGAGCCCGAAGGCCAACAACAAACTACGGAATTGAGACATTGCTGGTGCCAAAATCAAGTGGTTCAGCCACAGTCAGAAGGCCAGTGTGGTCAGCAAGCCCCGAGCATCTTCTGGAACTGCTTTCCAGCAGAACCAGCTGAAGCAGCAGCAGCCCAGCTTCCACTTCCCTGCTGTCCTCCAACTGTCGTAAAAGCACACCTGACAGAGCAGCCTCGAGCAGATCCAGGGCTCTGGCTGCAAGGGCTTTCTAGCACTGAACTCAATGACATGCATCCATCCCGTTTTACCTGTTCCCCTGGAATGGGCAGTGAGATTGCTTGCTTTCTGCAACCACAAAACTACAATGAAGATTCTTCTGGACTGTGTTATGTTATCTCTGGGATATATACCCAGGGGTGGGATGGCATTGTTAAAGGGTATATGCACACTTTTTTGTTTTTGACAAAGTACTACCCGAATATCACTCTCTAGAATGGTTCCACTCATCTAACTCCCTAAAGTTTAACATATAAATAACTTTACATTGATACATACTATCATAAGATACGAAGTTTCTACTTTCATGGAAGAGCTTGTTTATATTTAAAAGCAGACAGCAGATTTTTATGAAGTATTATATCTGAAATAGCATAATTAAATAAAAGATAAATCAGTAGGCTAACAGAATACTTTCTTGAGATTTTTATTTTCTTTCATAAAAATGGGCAGTAGAGAGAGGACTGCAGGCTCTTGTGTCTGAAGAATCTTAGAATCTTAGATAAGCTCCTGCTTGTGAGACACTGGACAAGCTCATTAACTCTTTTTGATGCTAATTTCTTTGACTGTCGGCAAAATGGTGGTAACGATACTAAGGATATTGTTGAAGAATTGAAGTTAATGGATAAGAAGCAGTCAAGACAATGCCTGGCACAGTTTTGCAAAAATGAAAGACTTTAGAGATCTGTTGTACAACTATGTAAATATACTTAACATTACTGAATTGTACACTTAAAAATGGTTTAGATGTTAGATTTTCTGTTACCTGGTTTTTACCACAAATAAAAATTAAAAAAAAATTGAAACATTAGGATTCAGAAGTTCTGGCTATTTCTAAGACACTTTAGGTCTTTTTACTAATTTCTTAGCTTGATTCCTGTGGGCTTCTCCACGTTGCTTCCTGAAGAATCCTCATTCCTTACCCCATATTGATGTCTTCTTCATTGATACTTTAATAATACTCATGATACAAATGATAAAAGCAAGCAACTATTTATGAAATATGGTTGCAAAATAAGACATAGTTGTCTTGCAAAAAGGCTCTGCTCTACAGCAGCTTTTAAGATCTTATATGACTAGAATGGCCCAAAGTAGAACAAATTATTTAGGAAACCAGTAGAAACATTTTAATTAGGTTTACAGGACACAGTGAAATTTCTTTGTCGAAATTGTGTGTAGTGGAGCCAGGTTTACGCTGTTCCATGGTCCATTCTCTGTTAAATTGCCTGCTGGAGCCAATCTTTGCTATGCTGCGTCATAAACTTTTACAGTAAATATTGCATTATTGGACACTGGGGTGGAGAGTGATGGGAGGGAATGTAATTGTTTTAGCTTTAAACTTAACCTTGTCCAGATTTGTCTTAGACATTCAGCACAAGACGAGCCAGTAAGTCATGAAGGCGTTCACCTCTCTGGAGGCTGGATTGCATTTAAACCATTCCAGAGAGATGAGGGAAGTGCCCCTTAGGAGAAGGGAGAAGTAATCCCACAACCCTTCTTAGTAACTCATCTCTGTGTTTGACAGATCTTGCCACCGGGGTCTTTGTAGTTAGCCCGCGTCTCATCTGCTGCCATTTCCTCCTTTCCCTTCCCCCTTCTGGTTACATCATTAATGGAGATTGGATCCAGCTGGCCTCTTTCTTCTGTATGAGGCTTTTATGGATGTGAAAATGATTATTCAGTTTCTCTTCGACTACTTTGCTGAACAATACTTTCCTCTAACTTTGCCCCTATAATTTTATTTTTCAGATCCTTTGATGATCTTTTTGATGCTTCTCTGAAGCCTTTGTAATTTTAAACATAGTGCTCTAAAATGATGGGATTCCAGTTTTCATGGAACTCTAATCCATTTCTAAACATTTTTTAGATTAATGAAAGGATTACTCATTCCTATATAATAGTCACTTAAAAATAAATATCATTATTAAATCACCTCCTAAATCTTCATTGTTTTTCTGACAAAAAGGAAAAAATGTCACTCTTACTACTTTCTGCAAAGCTAAAATCCCTTGTAATCTCAGAAAATTAGTTTCTCTTTGAGAGGTTTTTTAATCTATCTGGAAAATTAGATAGAGGTAACAGAAAATATGTAAATATATATTGGTGGAAATGATGATCAGTTCTGATGAATATAACTGTGAGGGATTTTGCCCGTATCATAAAAAGATTTTGTACTATTTTCTTATTCTTTAAAAAAACTGTATAAAGAATGTTAAAAACCCCTAAAATTACACAATTTTGAGGTATCAGGATTTAATGTTTTAGTGACCATCTTTTTGTGTTTCTCTTTATATTTATGACGTATCCTAAGCAATCATGTTATTTCTATTGGTTGTGTTTTAAAAACATTTTTCTGTGTATATTATTTTCATATGATCTCCCTTCTCCCCCAAATAACTGATGTATTTATTCTTCCATTCCTTTTCCATGGACATGTAGTCATATTCTAGCATGTATCTAAAGGCTTGTCACTCTTTGTTATAGATAAAATTGTGGAGTCTTTTATACATCTTTTTTTCTCGCTAAACAAATTTTATAGAAATTTCTGCTAGGCAACCTGTATAAATTTAACTCCTTTATTTTCATGGCTGCATGATGGTGTGGATGTAACTCAGTCTGGCCAGTCTCTCATGTGTGTTTGTAACATTCATATTAGCTGTGTCAGGTTAGATCTGAAGAATGTGATTCCATGGCCACTAATGTATCACGAGTACGAAAGGCATTAAATTGCTATGGCCATAACGTATAAGCAGTTGAATTATACACTTACACAAAATCTAGAGAAAGAATTACAAAGGAAATAAAAAAGCAGTAGCAATGAATTAATAAAGATAAAAACAGAAAATAATTAATTAGAAACATAAAACAGAGAGGAGGTGAAGAAGCACTGATTCTTTGGGGGAAAAAATCAACAAAATAGAAAAACCGTTGGTCAAACTAACAAAGAAATAAAAGAGGAAACTTAGATATACAAAGTTAGAAGTCACAAGATGGACGTTCATAAGAGATCAATCCTTACAAATGATAAAAGACTACTTTGTACAACTCTCTGCAAGTAAATTTGAAATAAATGGTTTTCTGGTGTAATACACTTCACCAGTAGATATGGAATGTATAAATAGACCGATCAATGGAGAAAAAATAGAAAAATCAAAGAGCACTCCACTCTAAATCCCAGATGGTTTCACATAGGAATTTACTAAAACTTTAAAAATCAGCTAATCCTAATAATACTTAAACTATTCCAGAGCATGGTTTAAGGAGAAAAATCTTCCAGATTTTTTTATGAAGTAAATTGATACCAAATCCTGATAAAATTTGCACCAAAAAATAAAATGACCATTTAGTCTCATTACAACTATCAATTAAAATATTCTAAATAAAATTTTAGGAAAAAGAATTGAACAGCCCATTAATAAAGTAATACATTATGACCAAATAAAGTTTTCTTGTAATGTAAAGTCTCAGGATTAGAATATCAGCTAATATAATCTATCATTTTAATAGAAATAAGGATCAAAATCACATGATCATCTTCATATATGCAGAAAAATAATTTGACAAGGTTCAACAGTAGTTCATTAAAATAGAAAATGGTGGATATTTTCTGAACACAATTATATATATATATATATATATATATATATATATATATATATGCACACATATATATGCATAGCTCCACCTAAAGCCAATTTTACTCAATGGGCAAGCATTTAGAGAATTTCCTGCTAAAATGACAAGGAAGGCAAACATTTCCACACCATGCTGGAGGAAACAGGCAATGAATTTAAACAAGACAAACTAATTAGAGATATAAGAATTGAAATGAAGAATTAAAACTACATCTCTGTGTGGTTGATATGATTATATTGCTTGATTCCCAAAAGAATCAATGTGAAAACTACTTAAAAAGAGAATTTAGTAAAGTAGCAATTTATAAAATCATCATACAAAAATTAAACAAAAAATCAGTTCTACAGGTAAATACATATTCAGTGCTCAATAACATTCTTTTTGCCAGTGTCTCTCCAGATTCTAGAAAAGCTCATTTTCTACAAGAGTTCTCAGGAAGTGCTGTTGAGAACAATATTTATCCTATTCTTACATGTTCACAAGTATTTTTGTGGCACTTATACTTAAAGGTCAGTTTGTATATAAAATACTTGGCTCACATTTTCTTTTCTTGAGCATCTTAAGATATATTACTCAATTGTCTCTGGTATAAACAATTGCTATTTTAAAAGTGTAATGTAAATCTGTTTTTTCCCCTTATAAGTGACTTGATCTATTTGCCTGATCTCCTCCCTTTTCTTTTTGAAGTGACCAAATAGTTTTACTAGACAATGTTTTGATGTTGACTGCTTGGTTTGATTTTTTTTCCAAGTATACAAAATGCCCTTTAGATATGTAGATTCAAGTTTTCTTATATTTCAGGAAAGTTTCATTGAATTATAGATTGGTGACTCCTATTGTATATATGCTGAAGCTTCTTTGCCTATCTTTTATATTGTTTCTCTAAAATCTTTACAATTTTTTTCTTTCTTTTCCTTTTGGTTTAAAAATTTTTCTTCCTTTTAATCTCTTATTTCTTTTATGGCATTATTATTTGCTCTTATATTCCTTATAGTTTGTTTTAATTCTTTATTTCTTCTATAATTTTCTTAAATTCTTTTAGCTTGCTTTAAAATGTTATAAATATACTTGTATCTGTCCATGAATTTCCAAATGCCTTTATTATTTGCAGCAATATTGTTTTACTTTTTATGCACTTCCTGCTTGTAGTAACCTTATAGGAAATTCACTTGCAGTTGTCTTTTGTTGCTGGTGTTCAAGTGAGATGTGGTCTCCTGAATTTCTCAGGAGAGGAGGATGATGGGTCAGTTTATTTTGCCTAGTTTTGTCACTCTGGGGCTCTCTTTTGTTCTGATCCTGTTTAAAATATGACAGCCTTGTACTTTCAGAGGTCTGTCTTCTTTACTGCCCTTTTTCTTCTTTCCACCACTGTGCTCTTGCTGCGTCCACTGTTGGAGTGTCCACTGCTGATGTAAATCACTCTTTCTTTTTGCACGGCCCATGGACAAGGGCTCATCCTGCTGACTCAGACTCCCCAGAGTTTTGGTGGGGCTGTAGCTTCCTCCAGGATTTAGCTGTGACTCTCATTTAAACCTTATGTTGGGTGGTCAATTCTCCAGCTCTGCTAGAAGATCACTTTGTTCCTGTTTGGTGACACCTTCCTTCTTCACCTTCTTCCTTCTTCCTTCTCCACCTTCCTTCTCCACAAGTTGGCCACCAGCACTCTCAGCTCGCATCAGAAGGTGCCTGCCTGCTCCATGCTACTGGGGAGCCAAGGGAGACAAGCTGGGGTGCGAGTGGTGTGAGCAATTTCATAGGCCCTCTGTCTGTTTCATACCTGCTCTCATTGCTCTTGGAATCTAAGTATTTCCGTTCACATACTACTCCTTCTCCAGCATCTGTGTTTTCACTCTGGTTGGGGTCAGGAATAGAGCCCTTTTAGATAACTCCCTGTGTTAGCTCTGTATTCTGACCATTTTTACTCTGTGTGTGAATACTGTATTTTACATTTTTTTTTCCTATTCTGAATGCTTCAGATTCTCAGACCTTGAGCTCAACACGTTTGGTCTTTCAGAAGGCCTGGTTTTTGCAATAGAAGATCTGGGTTTGTTCTCTAAGCTTCCTGTGATTGCTCCTACTAGGCATTTAATGATAATATTTAGAAATGTGTCTACCTGATATTTTTCTTGCTCTATCTCACATCCTTTAAGAGCAGCATGTATGAAAAACTGTCATTGTGTATTGCCTAAATACCTGAGGAGAAGGTATGAATATAAATAAGTGTGTCATAGAGATTGTAAAAGAAAATTGCCCCAACTCGGATCTGCTTTGGGACAGAACTTTTGTGTGATGTAATGCACCATCACTTTCCAGCGGGAACATAGCATTCTCGATAAAATGTTTAAGCCATTTCCTGAGGAGCTTTAATGGGATTAAAAATCTGGGGTCCCAGTCACTTATGTACCCAGCTGACAGCTGTCAAGAATAACCAACCACTTTTTTCTTTTTGATTTGAGTCTAACCAATGATAATCTAACCCTGTGCATCTTGACCAGGGGTAATTTTTTCCTGGAGAACATTTGGCGATGTCTGGGGATGTTCTTGGTTGTCACAACCCGGTGGAAGGAGTGGGGATTTCTGCTGGCGTCTAGTGTGTAGAGGTCAGAAATGCTGCGAAACATCCTGTAAGGCACAGGGTAGTCC
Source organism: Camelus bactrianus (assembly GCF_048773025.1). Classification (NCBI taxonomy): domain Eukaryota; kingdom Metazoa; phylum Chordata; class Mammalia; order Artiodactyla; family Camelidae; genus Camelus; species Camelus bactrianus. The sequence goes on along the minus strand of NC_133543.1, from coordinate 80,666,913 downwards.
CACCCTGCAAACAGAGAAGTATCAGGTCCAAAATGTCCACAGTACTGAGCCTGAGAAACACTGATCTAGCTGTTCTCTTTTCCTGTAAATTCTTGATTGAATTTTTGGATCAGTCTGCTGTAGGCTTTTTTCCCTTGAAGCAAGATTTAGTAAAATTTTTATATATTCTCATTGCCGATGTATTTAACAATTTTTTTTTAAATGGGAAATAAACTTCAGTTACTTCCTAAAAATATGATCCCACTACCCTGGGATGAGGCAGCTAAGAACTGATCTGGGGTTCGTGAGAGCATCATTCCCAGGCGAGGCGGGAAGTCTCTGCCTTTTGCTGTGAACAGAGACTTCTGGTGTGAAAGCTGTTAACAAGCTGGCACTGACCCAACCCAGCATGCGGGTGCTGACCGTGAGACTCCGCCCAACAGCACGGTGTTCACTGCGATCTCCTAATGCTTTAGTTCCTAATTTGTCTTGGCCCCCAACCCACCAGCTTTTCTCCTGGTGGCCTGAGGGCTGAGATTTATTTTTTGTTCTCATGCAGCTCCTCCCAACAGCCTCTCTTTGTTGCCTGCCTTTCCTGTCACCCAGGGGATGCTGCTCTGTGGACACTGATTGTCTTTCTGACCATACGTTGTACTGGTAGAAACTCGTCTAATTTCCCTCTCCCACCACCAGGAAGGCCAAACAGGAAGCTCAGCTGGTGAGACGGAGAGCGGGGGAATGGGAGATACAAATGCACTTCCATTTGGCCTGTGGGAGAATGCAGAGGGCACACAAGATGGCTTGTGAAAAAGACAGTCACAGCCTCCTCTCTGAGTTTTGCCAAATACCCAGGAGAGGAGCTCATGTACCAGATCTTCATTTTTACGAGGCAGATGGAGGTATCGGTAGTAACACATGGATTCACAAGATGAGGAAGGCAAGGAGGAAAAATAGCTCTACAGAATTATTTGAAAGAGACTTGGTAGGGTATTTTTCTTCTATATTTTCATGTGAAAGGCGAAATTTTTTTAAAGACACCGTTCACCTAGCAGAGACCCTGTGTCTGAAGCAAACTGACACAGTTGCTTTCTGAAGGGAAAACGGAAGAACAAGAGCCAAATATTCATGCATTCAAGGCTGTAGAAAGTTGATGTGGAAGCTGGGGAAGAATATATTATTCTAACAAGAAAATGCCTTCCTTTAAAATGAAAGGAAAAGTGAGAGCATTCAAAGAAGTACGAGATCCTGAAAATATACATCTTACTAGACATCTTCTTCCACAATATTTTCAACTGGAAAATAAGGCAGATTTCTGGGTATTCGAGATTAGTACCTTGTGCCGTTGGCTTACATCTTACAGTTTTGTTTTTTTTTATGTCATAACAGGCTGCTGATTTTCTTCCAAGCACTCTCAAACCGGTAAGTGTGTAAATCCCAGCCAAAACTGCATGTAATCATCTAAAAATTCTCCTGTGTCCCGGCCAGCGGGCTGCTCTTGTTTGCCTCTGAGGCCTGTGCTCACTTTTCAACTCACTTCCCCTCGTGTCATTTTTTTTTTTCTAGGAAAAAAAAAAACTCGGTAATTCTTTCTGACACAATTTCAGCTATGTTCTTAAATCTTACTCAGTTAAATCTTACTCAGGACTCTTTTTTTTTTTAATTATTAGACCTGGTCCAAACTTCCAAGTCAGTTCTGAAGGTGTTGTTAGGCGTGATGACAGTGGCGTGAATTTGAAGGAATGCGTGTTCTGTCATGGTCCTTAAGGTGGAATGTGTTTTCGTGAAAGAGAAATTATGATACTCGACTCCGTGCCTACCAAAAATGGCAGTCTCTTGATGAAGATGAAAGAAGAGCTATTATCTCCCTTGAAATGTGATTTAGTACCCGGCACTGGGGAAACAACGATGAACGAGAGCGCACTCTCTGTTCTCAGGGACTTGTGTCTGGTGGGTCATTCCAGGACGCTGGAAGACATGTGGAAAGGGGTCTGATAGAGGAAGCAGAGAGGGTGTTGGGACTACTGACCAAGGGCTGTACTTAACTTGAGGGGGAACTGGGACCCTTCCTTGCGAGAGGAGACGTTTAAGTTGAAAACCAAAGTGACCCTCTCCATCAGTAAAATGAAGGAAGAGATATAGTTAAGGGCCCATTATTCAAAGCAGAACTTGGGCTAAGCCCAGAAGATTTATCTGTGTGTGTGTGTGTGTGTGTGTGTGTGTGTGTGTGTGTGTGTGTAAATTTTAATATGGACATGTCTTATCTGAGAACTAAAATTTAATAAAGCTGCAGTCTGCCAAAACACCTGCTGGAGAAGTGGGTAAGTGGTTTCCCTTTCTTGCACTCCACTCTGGGATCTTTGGCCCCAACAGCAGGCTAACTAGGCCTGGGCTCCTTCAATCCTCCTTTTGAGTGAGGGTGATAGTGAGGCAAATGGCTTTTTAAAAGTATCTAAAGTTAACAACTGGAAAGTTCCACTTAGATTTTCTTTGGGGAAGAGAGGCAGAGAACCTGTGATTTCATTCCCAGTGGGAGAGTCACGTGTGCATATTAAGAAGCCCTTTCTGAAAAGACTCTTGGTAGATCAGTGCCTGGTTCTGGGTTGTGATCCTCAGCCCTGGCTCTACCTGACAAGTATCTAGAACTGTGGATTCTCCAGGTATACACAAGACTCATCCATTCACAGTTTCTAGGCATGGGGCCTTGGTATTATCATTTAAGAAAGCTTCCCTGGTGATTTTAATGGACAGCCAAGATGGATGTGCGTTATACCAATGGGTAGCATGCCAAGCATATTGACTTTTAGTTCACTCAGTCTCTCAACTTATCCAAAGGCATTTGGGAATATATCGGGGTTGGTAATAGTTACTTGTATCTACTGGACATGTAAGCGAGTGGGCAGCATCTGCAGACAGTAGGCAGGGCCACACGTTTTTGAAAACTCTGAGAGCGGTGAAGGAGAGCACACAGGGTTCCACCCTGTCTCCCCTCGTGCCCTCAGTATCATGGAGTGTTCATGGGGATTCACAAACCTGCACACGCTGCTGTGTAGCTCCCTCTGTCTTCCTGTGTACTGAGCTGTCACCTCTCAGTACATTAAACTTTAGTCTTCATCCATCAGCATCTTAGAATTGCTTGCCAGCCTTGTGATAATCTTGAAATAAATGCTCTACTCTTAACAGAGAAAGAGAGTATTTGAACCATTAAAACTGTGGCAGAATGAGATTATCTTCCCTTTAACTACTTCTTTACTTCCAATCCTCACCCCTGGAGGAGATGAGGGCTTTGCTTAGAGTAAGGAGAGAATTTGTTAGAACAATAATGTTTTCATGTTTTATCATGAGAGACAGCTTATAGTAGCAAAAAGAAAAATTTGTCCTTGTAAATATTCCACTCTGAGGAATGTGACTGTGCCTCTTGATGGATTATACCTACTTGCCTTCTGGGCAATGTGGGCACAAATAACAGTGTAGATTTTTTTGAAAGCAGCAGTGATTTGTTGACCAAATGTTTGTAATAATTGCTTCCTTTTTAAATACTTAATTCCTAAAAACAACTTGTGATCTTTAAAAACATAACTTTAGTAGCATATAGTCATGGAAGAAAATTCAGAAAGTATGATCAAATAGAAAAGAAATAACCTAGAAAGAAAAGACTAACATTGTTTCATATAGATGGACTTCTAGAAGCATCCCTGTAAACGTATATTTATGTACATTCACACGTTCGTAATAGGTTCTCTGTACCAGGCTTAGAACTATTTGCAATCAGATGCATTCCTTCTTCTGCTCTACATAGAAAGGATGGAGGGAGCACTGCAGACAGCATTTCTGTTTTCCCCCATTACCGCATCATCTGGGTTTCAGAGAGTGGAGGGCCGGAGAAAGGGAGAAGCTGGGGTATTTCCGTCTCCCTCTCTCTGCCTTGAGGAACATCTCCTCCAGCTTCTGGGAGACAAGATGACTGAAGCCCTAGTTTCTGCCAGTCGACCTGCTTTTGGGCTTTTCTGTCACCACCTTTCCCTTTGTTTCACTGCTGTAAGGTCTGGGTAGCAGCTTCCTGGCCTTGATAATCTGTCATCTCATCTTCTGATTTCTCAACTCTTTCATCTCTTGTATATCCAGTTCTCTGGTTTAAATTCCCTCTATTTTAACTGCTAGTGTGGTTCTTGTGCACCTGGCTGGATGCTGACTGATGCAGGTTGATAGTGATAAAAGAATAATTTTACCCTCATCTAGGAGATATCAAAATTAAATGCTGCATTTCATCACAACTGGTTCTAAATAATTAAGTTGATTAAAGACTATGAACTTTGACCCTTGCTGTAACTAATTAAAGATACTTATCAATGAGCTGTGGGCTTTGTTGTTACCATCTGTTTACAGACCGATGGAATTGTTCCATCATTTCTAGGAGGCTAGTTTTCAAAGCTTAATTAGTACAGGTACCACTAAAACCTGCTTTCCCCATGAGCAAACTACTCAGTGATTTCTTCACTGACTTGGGTTCCTCCACCTGCCAAGATAATGGACACAACTTGGCTTTTTTTTTCCCTTATAAATCTCTGGTTGTCTTTGGTTTATTATTTGACACAAATGCTATTTTACTACATGCTTTTTTCTCTATACAATATTTCATGAAAATCTTACTATGTCAAATGTATTTATGACATTTTAATGTCATAATTTCTTCAGTCATTGTTAAACATTTAGTTTGATTCCAAGTTTTTTACTCACAGTGATTAATACCCCAATAGTTAAATATATGAAACTTTTTTCAATTATTTTTTCAAGTTGTAAACTTTTTGAGCAACTCTTTAGTACTAAAGTTTCAAATGACTGTCAGCTAAGATACAAGCTGCCGAGGAAGTAAGACCTGACAGAAAAGCTAAATGAAAAATAAATAGTAGTGGCTATCTTTCAGTGACCTTTTCATTATTCATTTTCCACCTCCTCCCTTTTGTTCAGGGGTCCAGTCCTGCCCAACTCAGTCCACATGTCTCAAGGGAAGCTGATCCCAGCCAAGCTCAAGGTTGGCCCTGTGGTTAAGCCTATTTGCCTTGCCTGAGATTGGCTCAAAAATTGTCATATGACCCAGTCTGCACCAGTAAGCATGGAGGAGAGGCTTGCTGTGGATTGTGGGAAAAGTGCTTCCTTTGGACGTTGTTGGGTGGTCCAGAAGTGCTTCAGTTTTCTTGGGTCCAGCCCAAGTAGGAAGCCACACACCAGAGCCATAGATGAGACTTATGTCTTATGTAAGCCAAGAAACCTATGTTTAAAGACATGTTGAATTAAATTTTCTGTTACCTCTAGCTCAAAGCATCCTAATTTTACAGCACATTAGTAAAATAAGTACTAGAGGTAAGTGTTCTAGGCTCTAATGTCTGAATCTAAGAAAGGAAAAAAAGGAAAAGAAGAGAAAAAAGTCTAAATGATTATATATATCAGCCAATTTAAAAACATTGTTTTTACACCTGACCAAAAAATTGAGACACATTCATTATTTCAGAATAAATCCATATATTTTTTAAAAGTGTGGTTCTGACATGTGTCTGTTGATATTTTTATTTATGTTGACAAGTAGGATGAAAGAGAAATAGCTGTGATGTGTCCTAGAACTTCACTGGCTCATCAAAGACATGAGAGACTTTTTGCTAAACTGGATGATAGTTTTAGAATACTGGGAGAATATTTCTTCAATTTTTATGTACCCTGTACTGTGTAATGACTATACTATATTACATCGTGCTTTTAAGTTTGAGATACATGAACATTTTCTCTATCACTTTAAGTCTAGACTATGGATTAGCAGAGTATAGCCTTAGAGGCCCATTCTGGCTGCCCCTGTTTTTGAAAATAGTGTTATTGAAACATAGCTGTGCTACTCACCTACATTTTGTCTGTGGATGCTCTCTCTCTGCCACAGTGGCCTTGGGTGGTTGTGACAGGGACTGTATGGACTGCAAAACCTAAAATACTTACTTGTCTGACCTTCTGTAGAAAGTGTTTGCCAAATCCCAGTCTGGATGATCAACAGAACAGTAAATCAAGCCCTGATTTGCAGCATTTGTTGGTTTCTGTGGTGTAAATACTACCATCATGGCTGATTTCAAGCTACCAATGTGATTTACTAAATGAGAAGTTGGAAAGGGATGCACACTATCTTAAAGTATTTTTTACCATATATATATCCTAGAGATAACCTCAAGAATAAACGTAATGGTAAAACGTAGTAGAATCATTAGGAAACGATGAGTTTTGAGTATATATACCCATTACTTATAATATAATTTATTGAATTGTAAGTTTATTTAATTTTTAATTGTGGTTGTGTTTAACACCCAGGTTGCAAAATTCCTGAATTTAACAATTGGGTCTTGCAAGCCAATATAAGCCAGCTCTATAATGCCACTGTTTAAGCTCTATATATAGTATTCAATTAGTCCTCAAGTGTTATCAGCAGTTTGCGTGAATGAACTAGGCACTGTATGTTGCCTATTTGCATCCATTCCTCCCCAGAGATCTTGAAGATTGTAGGAAGTTGACTCCTATAGCATCTGAAGAACAGAGATTTGTGGATAGTACTTGCTCGATGAATGTTCAGAGAACAGCTCTAGTAGTTCTGGTCCGTAGACTACCTGTCTGTATGTCTCAGTGATTCTGTAAGCTGACCCTTGTCTTCTAACTTGTTGTGTATGTTACTTTGCTTTTATCAGTTTATGTAAGCCTAAGCATCAGATACTTTCTCATTAATGGGAATTATAATAACTGCATTTATTTTTCCTCCAAAAAGTGAGGGAAAAATGACTAAATTCATTTGCGATTCATTTGTGATTAGAAACAAGTTAAGTGAATTTGGAAGGGAGTTGAGTCTGAATAACCCAACACTCAGATTTTTCACATCTTGAACTGTGTTCAAAAGAACCTTTACTGGAACGATGCTTTAAGGATAAACATATTGAGGGAGTAACATCAGCAACATGGGCTTATAAGACATCCCTTGTTTGTATCTTCCCCTTAACAACAACAATTTGGCATCCATTCATGGACAAAAAAATTCCTCTGTGGGATCTGTGGAATCCAGCACCATACACCAAGGGGCTTGGGGAAAGACTCACTTACACGTGCCTTGGACAATAGACATACAGACCTCAGTTTGACTGTGGACTCTGCAGTGGCCCATGAACCAGCTCTAGCCCCTCTTGGTTGCAGTTCAGGGCCCCTGGAGGGGCCTCTCTCTCTCTCTTAAACAGTCACCTGTGGACAAAAAAACCTTTGTGGAAGTCTAGGTTTCTAGCAGAGAAGTTTCAGCACAGCATTGGAGCAAAAAGATAAAGGGAGAGAGGGAGTTTGGACACATTGGAGGGGATAAGGACAATTTGACTTTACCTCAATCATGTCTTCCCCAAGGTGGCACAACTCAGTGCCAAGAGAAAATGTCTTGGTTTGTGGTTTGTCCTGCAGGGGAAAACGAGAGCATGCAAATGGGTGCCTGGCTTCCCCAGCTGTGCAGGATGCTGCCAAAGAAGCCCATTTTATCTCTCATCCGATCCAGAGCACTGAGTTGGGAGCTGCATGACTTGGTGAGAAGAAGCTGGGAGTGTGGCGGAGAGGACTCTCAGGGGGCGTTAAAAGGATGTGAATACTACTAACTGCATTAAGGGCTCCATCAGGAAGCCCACCCACTAGCTGCTAGAGATGCCCTGCTTGCATATCTCCCCAACTACCTTCAGCATTCTGTATGCCTCATCCACACCCCTTAAACTTGTGGCTGGCTCCTAGTAGTGAGAATGGGCTAGTGTGTTAACACAGAGAGCTAGCCTGAATCTGTCAGCTAGGGAGGAACCACAAACTTGAGCTTTAACTTCACTCTTGGGAAAGCAAAAGGGAGGCTATCAGTCCCCGGCCTGGTTCACTGCAGGGTCAAGAGAAGGCATACAAGCTTAAACGTCCTGCCACCAGCAGGAGCAAGAAGTGTGGAGCAGGAGTATCTCTAAAAGGTCTGAGAGAGCCTCAGAATCCCTAGCAGCACTCGACAGTTGGGTAGTTCTCTCCCAGGCAGTTAGTTAAGACTGGAGGAGGAGACTGCTGCTTCATATGTAAAGACAGCAAGACAGAACTTCAAGGAACATGAAAAATCAAGGACACGAGACACCACCAAAGGATCACAATAATCTTCCAGTAACTGATTCCAAAGATACAGAGATCTGTGATTTACCCGATGAAGAACTCAAAATAGCTGTTTTAAGGAAGCTCAATGAGATATAAGAAAACCCGGAAAAACAATTCAACAAAATCAGGAAAACAATACATGAACAAAATGAGAAGTTTAACAAAGAGAAAATCATAAAAAAGAAACCAGAAATTCTGGAGCTGAAGTATAGAATGAAGAAAATTTAAAATGCAGTAGAAGGCATCAACAGCGGATCAGTTCAGGCAGAATAAAGAGCTTGTGAATTAAAAGGCAGGGCCTTTGAAATTATCCAAACACAATACTTTGAAAGAAGGAAACTGCCAACCAAGAATACTCTACCTGACAAATTTTGTCTTTTAGAAATGAAGGAGAGATAAAGTTGTTTAAGACAAACAAAAGCTAAGAGTTCATTGCCACTTGACCTGCCATATAAAAAATGCTGAATGGACTTCTTCAAGCTGAAATGAAAGGATGCTTGAGACTTGCCCTTAATCATCGCAGTCTGTCTCACCTGCATGCACTCACAGTGGTGCAGACTCTGGGGCCCCAGCCAGGCTCACTGAATCAGAGCTTACAGGACATAGGGCCTGTGAACTTTTAGCAAGTACGTTTGATCAAATATGAAGAAATCAGCATCACCTTCCATGTGACATTTAAACAAAGTCTTTGGATCTCATTTGTAAAATGAAGGACTTGAGTTCTATGATTTTATGTAAACATTAAGATTGGTTGTTTTCTCACAGTACAGGAGGCTCACATGTGAAGGAGGCAAGAGCAGTAATTATGCCTTTAACTCTGTTGTTTGTTTAAAAATACATGCATGCACCCCTTTGCACCATAAGTATTCTAACACACGCTCTTCTCTTGCCATGTGTTTTTGGCAATGGCAGGCATTCATGGCAGGACTACTGTTTATACACAGCCTTTTTGGCATCAAATGGAGCATCATTAAATCCAGGCATGTTCTGGAAGAGAGCGTCCACACTGCACCTGCTGCATTAGCTGGTGAAACAGCGGGGAGGCCTCATGGGCAAGTTAAAGATGGAGTGGGCTACTGGCTGGGTGCTGCCACAGTTGCTCTCAAGGTAGTCACAGTGGACTGGGCAGGTGGCCTGCTTCAACTGGGTACCCCAGGGGTAGATTTTCACATCGGGCTTGCCAGTGATGAGTACATTGATGCCGTGGGACATAAACAACGCCGACTCTCACTCAGCTTGTGTTTACTGACTCACTTTTATTTATTTTTTTTCCCACGGGAGCTCTGCAAATCGCTTGATGGCCAAAACTTTGGTAGTTTCTATAAACACTTCAAGATCAGAAAGAGTAGAAAGGTACCCACAAATTAATGTGGTAGTTCAGAAGCAAGACTTGGACTACACAAGGACACAATATTTTGTTCTTGTTGTATTATTTCCAAGTAGATAAAATTGCTTCTTTAATGTCTTTTGTAATAGAACGTGAGTCATCTTGCCGAGCTATCCTTCACGAGGTGCTTAATTTTCTTGTTTCATTTCTTACTTGTTCAGGACTGTACAACCTCTCCTACTTCTGCTGGGTTTCCTGGGTGTTTTAGCTCGAACAGCTTAACTGAAAAGTGACAAACCCTCTTCACCCGGGAGGCAAGCAGGAAAGGACTTGGACTTCTAGGTTGCTTTTAAATTACTGCCAGCTTGCACTCAAACTTTTCCAGGCACAGTCTGTGGAAAAGACTTGATGTGTCTCCTTACTCATGAAGATTTCACAACAGTCTCCTCGTATCAAGCCTGAATTTATGCAGATCGAAGCAAAGTCTGGGCACTGATGGGAACTAGGTCGTGACCTCTTGTCTGCTCACTTCTCATTGCCCTCTCCACTAAGACGCAGAGTTCAGGATGAAGTAAGATGGAATGAATTCTGAGATCCTTAATAAAAAGAACTTTCCAGATAGAAAGATCTTTCTAAAGTAGTGTTAAAATTAGGAACAATTTCAACATCATAATCTCTAAAACAAACTAGGTACCTCGGTTTGCTAGGGCTGCCATAACAAAATACCACAGACTGGAGGCTTAAACAACAGGAATTTTCTCATAGTTCTGGAGACTGGGAAGTCCAAGTTCAAGGTGTCAAGTTTGGTTTCTCCAAGGCCTGTCTCCGTGGCTTGTAGATACATGGCTGCCTGTTCACTGTGTCTTCACATGGTCTTTGTGCGGGCACACCCCTCGTGTCTCTCTTTTTGGGTGTCCAAATTTCCTCTTTTTACAAGGACAGCAGTCAGACTGAATTACAGCCCACTGTACCTCATTTTAACTTAATCACCTCTTCAAAGGTCCAGACTCCAAATATAGTTACCTTTTGAGGTACTGGGGGGTTAGGGCTTCAACATATCAATTTGGTGACACAATTCAACCCATAACTCTAAGTAACCCAGATTACTAGCATTCCATGAAGAGATGGAGCACAGGAATGATTTTAGTTTTCTACCCAATAATGCCCCTGAGTTGTTTCTTTTTTTTCTTTTTTCTTTTTTTTTTTTTTTTTGGTTTTGCTATCAAGCAAATGCTACAGGGTTAGAAAAAGAAGCCCATTTAAAAATATATATATATATTTATGTATTTTTTACTCTGGTTCCATGGGTTGCATCTGTTGAGAAGCTTCAACCTTACTTCCTTTATTCAGTGAGTTTTCTTTTCCAAACTTCTTAAACTGATCAATTGCAACTGACTCCCCTACATTCAATTGTTCTTTCACCCCATTTCAGCTGTCCTTTCCCATGGTCACACTTCTGACCTCATCCACAGCATGAATGCACACTTCTGAAATCTCGACTCTTTGCATCCACTAGTCTATTTTAGACGTCCCATTCAGCAATTCTTTGACTTCATTGAGACCTTTAGCCTACTGATCTTACCATGATCTAATTATCAATTATCCTTCCCACCCCACTATGTCTTCTCTTTCTCTGTTATCCAACTTACAGTCTAAGATCCATCACTAGAATTATCTTTTCTCCCTTTCCCTACCAGGGTTACAATCCTGCTAAAACCAAGCCCTCTACATCCTCCATGCCTTATCCCCTTAGAAATTGTAGACAAGTACAACTTTTTTTGTCTGTTCTCACTTCAGAGTCTTAGTATATGGTGGAGAGAATAATGTTCCCCACAAAGACGTCCATGTTCCAACCCTAGAAACTAAATATGGGAATTTGAAGATGTGATTAAGAATCTTGGAATGAGCACAGACATAGAAAACAAACTTATGGTTACCAAAGGGGAAAATGGGGGGATGGATAAACTAGGAGCTTTGAATTATTAGGTACACCCTACTATATAAAAATAGATAAACAACAAGGTCTTATTGTGTACTACAGGAAACTATATTCAATACCTTGTAATAACCTATAATGGAAAAGAATCTGAAAAGAAATATGTATATACACACACAGATACATATATATATATATATATATATATATATATATATATATATATATATGTATATGTATCTGAATCATTTTGCTATACACCAGAAACTAACACAACATTGTAAATCAACTATACTTCAATTTAAAGAAAGGAAAAAAAGGAATCTTGAAATGATTATCCTGAATTACCTGGTGGGCCCAGTGTAATCACATAGTTCCTTATAAGACGGAGGTTCAGGGAAGGTGATGTGATGATAGAAGCAGAGTCAGAGTAGGAGATGTGGCAGTGGAAGCCATGGGAGCGGGGAGAGAGAGGGAGAAGGAGGGAGGAGAGAGACAGACTGATTTAAAGATGCTAAGCTGCTGGCTTTGAGGATAGGGGAAGAAATCATAATCAAAAAATGCAGGTGACCTCTAGAAGCAGGAAAATGCACGGAAACAGATTTTGCCCTAGCGTCCCCAGAGGGACGGCTGACACCTGGATTTTAGCCCTGTGAATCTCACTTCCTGAGCTGAGCTCCAGCACTAGGATAGTAAATGTGTGTTGTCCTAAGCCACCAAGTAACTGGTGATTCATTACAGCACCAATAGGAAACCAGTACATAGAGCAAATGCCAAATGCCCACTGAACACCATGTGACAATTGGATCATACCGCCTAGTTTACTAGCTTTTCTACTTTACAAAATGAGTATCTCAAGCCTACTCTCTTCTCAGGTCTCCTCTCACAGCTCTTCCTACCGTAGCAGCTAACACTGCCTCACATTTCACAGATAACCTGGCTCCCATTATAATTGATATATGTACTTCCTTGCTCAGCTACCTATATGTAATCAGTTTCTTGGCCAGGTTACCACCTCCCTGATCCTGCCACATCCTTGCCATGCCACATGACTGGCCATGCCACTGTCTTCAAGAGAAGGGAACGCAAGTGCAGAGGAAGAGCAGAGAAAAGTCGACATCCTACTTTTGAATGTTAGCTGAATATTTTCTTGTGATATAACATGATATACCTGTAGTATGTAAACTAAAGCTTCTTCATATACACATCCACAGAGCAATTCCTGCTTTAATTTTTAAAAACTGAGTTTTATTCTTATAAGATTATAGCCACACATTTGCTATGACTGGCGGCTTTGTGTAATAATATTTTTTTCCAAACAAAGACTTTACTAAAAAAATGAATTTAACCAAAGACTAATCAGTAACTTGAAGTCTTTACCATGACAGACGTAAACCAACATAATTTCATCATTAAGAGGAGCACTTCGCTTTCCAATTTCTTAACTATGTTGAAATCTATTCAGCCATAGACAAAAGGGTGACTCCGTAGCATTTAGAGGTTGGCCAAGAGAAGATAACTTTACTGAAACTGATCTTTAGACCAAGGAGTTGATATCAGGAAAAGAAAGGTAAATGAGAGTGAGATGCATGAAAATAAATACTAAAGGTTTTAGAGAAGAGAGTTGGAAAAATTTGAAGATAAATTTTATGATTGTCTTGCAGGAAAATCATTTAGAAAATCTTGAGAGTGAACTCAAGAAAGCTCACAAGGGCTACAAGCCCAATGAAAAAAAAAAACTATTTCTGTGTGATCAAATTAAACTTGTTACTATTTCTGTGCAAATTCTGAAATGGGAAACTGGAAAAGCATTTATATTAGAGACATCAAGTGCTGGCAGTGGAAGCTGAACTGATCTCCAGAGGAATAACTACAGAAAGTCACTCTGAAAAAGGATTTATTTCCTCTGAAAAGGTGTGCTGAAAGAGAGGACTCTGCCTTTCACCAAGGATAGAAGCAGGGGTAAAGATAGGAAAAGATTCAGGAGATAATTACACTATTTAAATCAAGACCATTATGTTTTACTGACAACACACATTGATCATCTACCATATGCCAATCATTGTGCTTGGTATTAGGATAGATGCGTTTAGAATTACTCGATGATTAATTAAGGTGTTCAAAGTTACTTGAGTGTTTATATTGCATTCCCTGGCATAACTCACATTCATCCTTAGAGTCAGACATGCCTAGGTGTATTTGCAACACTTATGAGGAGACCTGATCAGGCACAGATTTGCCGAGGGATCAAGTTGCTGATGTCAGCATTGATTGCTTCTCAAGAGTACTACTTCATATGTTTATTGAAATAAATAAAACATACATAAAGTACCCTAGAAGTGAACACTGACTACTCACATCCCTTCTGTATCAATAGCGGTCGTGAAGAACTAGGGAATGTTCTTTACATTGGTGGATTATCAGAGAGTATGCTATTAACAGATAACTAATGTTAGAAACTATTATGTTAAGAACCACTCCCTTTCCAACCTTCCATTATAGGCTTTTATACCTGAAGTTCATTTGTGAAATTTAGTTACCTACTTCAGATAGTTTATTAGATCAAACCTCACTGAGCCCCTTTTGGTTATACTGTGTTGTGGGTCAGGAATACAGAGATGCACAAGGCTTGCCGTTCCTGGAGATCAGTTGGGTGGTGGCAGCAGCCATATGGGCAGATAATTACTGTATAATGTGATAAGTGCTTCTGAGAGATAAAAGCAGAAGTGGAAATTCAGAGGAGGGAGTGATCACTTACCCAGGATATCAGAAAAGGATTTATAGCGGAGGGGGTGTTCTGGTCTTAAAAGATAAGTAATCTGACTAGGTCAGTGGAGCCACTGAGTTAGAAAGAGCATGACATATCCAGAGAGCCCTCTGGCATGGAATTCTAGGGGCAGGGGATGAGGCTGGTCTGAAAACACTTGTCAAAGGTAATGAAACTGAGGCTCAGCACATCTAGATGGGCAGGTAGAATATGGTACTTGATTTTTTATTTTTTAAACATCTTTGCTAAAAATGAGCAAAGTCTATATTCAGAGCCTTCAAATAATGAATATTTTTTTCTGAAGTGCCTTAACCTAATTAACTATTAGGAGTTAACAAAAGTTTGATGTAAGTTTTGGAAAATGGTTGTGATTAGCCTCTTCCTTCTGTGTCTCTAGTGAGCTCCCTTGATTCTTACCTGTTAAATACATAAATACATTTTTGGAATGAGCATGAATTACATTATGGGTATGCTCCTAGTCTTAGAGGGGCAGAATTACATTCATATTTCAACTGAAAATTGGAGAAGGTACACTTTTAAGTATGCTGCTTGGTTACAATAAAGTTTAATAACTGTTTATCAATTCCCATTGATGTATAAGTATATTCTAAACAAATTCAGAGATACAGATCCATTTTCAGTTTGGAATAAAAAGTCAGGACCAAATGTTTCACATCTAAGGTAAGGGCAATAGTGGGAACTTGAAGACAACTATTAGGCCATGAGGTGTAAGTAATGTAAGGTGGGTTGGTGTTGGCCATGGGTTAACTGCCCATTACTTTCTCACTTTTTGTTTATCTGAGAATGTCTTAATTTCTCCTTCATTTTTGAAGAGCAGTTTTGTGGGATATAAATTCTTGGTGGATGTTTTTCCCTTTCAGCACTTTGAATGTGTCATTCCATTGTCTTCTAATCTTAGTGGTTTTTGATCAGAAATCAGCAGTTAATCTTACTGAGAATCTCCTGTTTATAATGAGTTACTTTTTGCTTTCAAGATTTTCTCTTTTTCTTTGTCTTCTGACAGCTTGAGTATGATATATCTAGGTACAGAGCTCTTTTGGATTTTGTTGAGCTTCTTGGATGTGCAGATTAATAGTTTTCATCAAATTTGGGGAGTATTTTTATTATTATTTCTCCAAATATTCATTCTGACTTTTTCTGTCTTCTCATTCTGGGCCTCCCATTATGCATACATTGATATGTTCATGATGTTCCATAGATCTCTGAAGCTTTATTCATTCTTCTTTATCCTTTTTCTTTTACTTTCCTCAGACTGGATAACTTTAATTAATCTGTCTTAAATTTTGCTGATTCTGTCTTTTGCCTGTCCAGATGTGCTGTTGAGCCCTTCTAGTAAATTTTTAATTTCAGTTATTGTACTCTTCAAATCTAGAATTTATATTTGTTTCTTTTATTATTCATTTTTATTGAAGCATAGTTGATTTACAGTGTTGTGTTAGTTTCAGGTGTACAGCAAAGTGATTCAGTTATATTGAATATTTGTATATATAGAGAGAATATATGTATATATATGTGTGTGTATCTGAAAAAGAATTTTCATACTCTTTTCCATTATAGGTTATTACAAGACATTAAATATAGTTCCCTGTGCTATAGAGTAGGTCCTTGTTTTTTATGTTTTATATATAATAGTGTGTATATGTTAATCACAAACTCCTAATTTATATGATAATTTATATGATTTTTTTCTCTTTATTCTCTATTTGGCAAGGTATTGGTCTCATACTTTCCTTTAGTACTTTCAGCATGGTTTCCTTTAATTTTTTGAGCATATCTAGAATAGATGATTTAAAGTGCTTGTTCAAATGTTTAAAGGGTCTGATATCTAGGTTTCATCAGAGAAAGTTTCTATTGACTTCCTTATTTCCCCTGTGTATGGGCTACAATTTCTTGGAATTTATTTGTTTTATGTGTTATATGTGTGTTATTTTTTGTTAAAAATGGGACATTTAAAATAATATAATGTCATAACTCTGAAAATCAGATTTTCCCCTTCCCCAGGGTTTGTCCTTACTGTTTGTTTGTTTAGTGACTTTCTTGGGCTAGTTTTGTAAAGTCGCTCCTCTTTGTCATGTACAGCCAGTGGACTCTCTATTTGGTTTTCTTAGTGGTCAGCTAAGGATTGGACAGAGAGTTCCTTCAGTGCCTGGAACCAGTAAGCCTCAGCCTTCGCTGAGGAGCTCTGCCTGTGTGCTGGGGCATGACTTCCATACTCAGTAGTTCAGCAGTTTACAGCTCTCCATTTGGCTTCACTTCCTGCTTGTGCACAGCCTCAAGGTCTGTCAGATGAGAGAAATTAGAGTCTTTTCAAGCCTTTCCTGGGCATACACATAAGCTCCGGAATAGGGTCATGACCTAGAGTTCCAGGAACATATAAGAGTTTTTCAAAGCTCTGTGAACATCTCATTCCCCAGTTTTCCCTTTCCCGTTTTGTGATCAACCTCTTGTTATCCTCACCTGGTAATGTTGCCACAGGAGCTGTGATGTTACACAATTGCTGCTGATTGTTTTCATCAGATACCTTAGGGATAGGTTGTTCTTACGGAGTGAGATCTGAGTCAGGCCGAATAAAGACCATCCCCGAGAATGGAGCTTTTCAGTAAGCTGCCAGACAAGTAAAATAGGGAATGGGGCTTCTGAGGCATTCCAAGCCCACTTTGTTCCTTCCAGCGGCTGCTAGACTGCTGGTATTTACAGCTACCATAGCTACAAGGCTGTTGTTTTTCAAAGATACCAAGGAACTGGGGAGGGGAGGACACGACTAGGACAAGTTAGAACTCACTGTTCTTACTGACATTTACTCGTTTTTCTTGAATAAAATTCCTTGGATTGTTGCAAGTCTTTGGTTAATATCCAGAGCTCTGAACAGGTTGATTTTGACAAGTATTTCTAGTGTTCTTCTTGCTTTTATAGACTGCAGATTTTCAGTGGTCCTTTAACTCTATCCTTCTGGAAGTCATCCATCAGGCTGCAAACTTTAAGCCAGATTTTATGATAAGTTTGCACATAATCAAAGGGAAGTTTAAGACAAAAACATACAACTGCCACTAGGAGGAATGACTTTCTGAATCCAGGGATCAAGACTTCTAGTACTGGGAAGACCTACCAGGACCTCCCTGCTTAATTATAGTATGGATAGGGCTTCTCCCCAGACTATTTTCCTATATCTGGCAATAACTTGATCTTTATTACCAGGAAAGCAACAGAATTTGTTTCTTGTTTGTGGGCTTATTGTGACTTGCTGTGAAGCAAGAAATAGTAATGAGTTTTCTCCCTCATCAAAGTGCAAGGATAGTTCCTGGAACTATCTCCTCAGGTGATTGACAGTGGAAAATCCACTGCCTTCAAGGAAAGTCCCAATACTGCCTGCAGGATGTGGGTATGACCTTATACTCTGGCCTTAGGAAGTTAATCACCTCACAATGTAATGGTACAAAATGAGTGTATTCATCAAAGTCTGGGCTGTCTCATATGAAATAGCACAAGAAGAACATTAACAGACTGTTCTGCTTGAAAGTCATTAGGTTCTGTCTAGTTTCTTTTGGCTCCTTTCCCCATTTTTACTTGAAGAAACCTACATAAATCCTTTTCCCAAGTTTCTTGGTTTCAACTCCTCATCTTGTCTAAGATCTTATGCTCAAATAGGAATTAAATTTTTTTTTCACACAAGCCAGGGAAAAACTTTAGGCAGAACGCATACTGAATTCCAAAGGAAAAAAAAAGCGTTTTTCTCTGCCATCAATTAAAAAAAAAAAAAAAAAAAAAGCAACAATGTCTGCAGAGGCTCCATCCAGTTTGTATCAGCAACAGAACTGCATGTTGCTTGTTCCTAACACCAGCATAAGGGTTTATGGGGCTTCAGACTTGTCCTCAAAGAGAATGGATTCATACTTGTTTTGAATGTTTATAGCTACGTGTGCCTGTTTGTCATCAGAACAATGAAATAGCAGGTCTCAGAAGAGAATTAAAGTTACTCTATCTTGTAAGATGGATTATTTTTGCAGATTTTAAATACAAGTTTTCAGATTTCTTACAGCTTCTTCTACTCATAAGAGTTTCAAAATACTTAGAGGTCTGGTTTTAGAGTTCATCCTTTCGCAAATGCACTATTTTCAAAAAGTTAATCTAAACATACACAAACACAAAAAACAGAGTGACCCTTGGTTGAAAATAAAATACTGAGGAGTTTGTGTTCTCCAAAATTACAAAGACAACTACTTATGAAACACTGACTTGATGTGGGGAAGAAGGAAACCACCATCCCTCCTATTTCTATGTGGAGGGAATTCGGTTTCTCCACAGCTGTAAATTCTAGGTTTTTGATTTTATAAGGTCTTAAAGACCTGACAGATGAAGACAGAAGTATAAACTACTGCAATACAAGTTGGAGTCTTTGGTATCCAGGCAACAGTCATAGAAAGTTCCCTTTAAAAAGAACAGAGAGAACTTGAAGTTGAACTTGGTAGGGGCTACTGTTACAAAGCACTTAGATGGCTAGTTGAGGACGGCCAGCTTGTGAGCAAACAGGTGATGATTCCTTTTATAGTAATAAGCAGCATTAGTTACTGGCACAAATGGAGCACCACCCTGTCTGCCATAACTCCATCTTCTCCCTGCCTAGATGACTTAAACTTTGGGATGTCTTGTCCTGAATGGTTAGAGAGAAGCTCCAACAAAGGCATCTAGTAAAAGCACACACAAAAAAACCCCTAATTTTAGAATTGAGAGAGACCAGTTACATTTTTGCTTTACTCTGTAATCTATTTCACATGAACAGAACAGAAAGTTTTGTTCTGGTTCTATCAAGAGTGATGAAGTGCTTTGATTCTGGACTCATCTTCACAATCCCTGCTGCCTCATCTATCGTTTCTGTAAGTAGCAGTATAATTAATTATGGCATACTAATGTCCTCAATCACAAACTGGAAATTAATATCTGATATGTATGCACTTGAAGGACAAGTGAATAAACCAGATATTATTATTAGGGGTTGCTTTTTTTTTCTGTTACACTTCAGTTGTCTGGCTTAAGGAAATAAAATATGTAGATCACAAACATTTATTTCTGATCACAGTTGTCATAGTGATGAGGCCTTAATAAATACCTGTTGAATGAGTAGGTGAAATAAATGTCAAATCATTGTGCTTTGTGACTGTAGTTGTAGTGCATGGAGGATTCAGGTATGAAGTTGTCTTTCTTTAAAAAAATCACAAAGTAGCCCTGAATCCATCACCCAGGAAAAAAATCCCTGTTTTTGTAATGAACCCTGAGAGAACAACTGTCTCCCTTGTTTTTACTATGAAAAGTCTCTGGCAAATAAATCTCTTGAGGAATTTTTTAAGAATTTACTTTTAGAGCAATACACTCAATTTTCTAAGACCAGTAAGGCTAGAAATCTTGTGAAGACTGCAATATGGAGTACATGTGGGCTAATTCCCCCAACAGTTAGCTTATTTATCCTCTACAGGATATATAGGGTGTGTGCAGCTCCTGGAGGGGACTTACTGGTGGTGTTTGCTTGCAGAGGGGTGTTGATTTACTCCTGCTAGTGAAAACAAGCTATTATCTTATTTTCTGAGCAGCAACAACTCATGGTGTTGGACACAACTTTTGTAACTCATAAACAGTTTGTCAGGAGCAGCATATGAAGAACTAAAGAGAATAAAATAGATAAATTGCATTTATGAATTCTGGAAGTAGTCTTTAGGGAATGTTTCACTTTCTTATCATTAAGAATTAGCAATAATAGAATACTAAAAATCTGAAAAATTCCATATTGAATTTTCTTGGAATCTCATGTTGTCTTAATCTGGAGGCTAAGGGGTCAGAGTAGCTGATGAAGAGGTTTGAGAGGAGAGGCTGTTGTGCTGTTTTCCAGGGTCAGCCAACTATAGGTTTCTCAATGATTTTTCCATTGCAGCCGCTCTTGCCTTCAGCTTACACTTTGATGCTCTTTCCTGCTACAGGGACTTTGCACATAATTTTATTAGACTACTCTTCCTGCTCCCTTTACCTAGTTTACTGCTACTCTTCAGATTTTTTAGGAAAGCCTTTTTTGAATACCTAAATGATCTTATAGTACCATTCTTCCTCTTCTTACCATAGTTTACTTTATATTTGTGATATTAATTGATTAATTGATTAATGTCTGACCTGCCATTAGACGGCTCCATGAGGGCAGGGATGATGTCTGTTTTGACCTCACATTGTATCCCTAGCATAGTACTTGAAATGAGTTCTCTACAACTCAGAGAGGGAAATGATTAATTCTGCCTGGAACCCAGCAAAAGATGAAATAACCATGAAGCATAACATAGATAGTGTATCAGTTTAGCTTGGCAGAATATAGTATGCCAGATAAGCAAGCTATTCCAACTGTGGGAACCACATAAGAAAAAGAATAGAAACAAGTAAGTACATAATGCCTTCAGAAGTCAGAACATGGATGTAGAGGAGGGAATGAGTAGAGATGAGCTTACAGGGGCAGATTGGAACCAGATTGCTTAGAGCCTTGGGCTTGTTAAGGAGTTTGGACGTTTTTTAGGCAATGAGGAGCCATTTGAAGACTATTAAGCAGTAGAATAACACAATCCCATCTGTGTTTCTGATGTAACTCTGGCAGCAGTGTGGAAGGCAGTGGAACTAAAAATAGGATTATAAGTAATGTGCTCATTGCTTTTCCCCTGTTTGCACAGTAACCCAATTTTGAGCCTTGACATACATCCTGTTTGTACAAGAAAAGCCTTAAGCCTGGAGAAGTATCTTCTGATACTATCTTAAGGAGAGTTTTGTTATAAAGCAAAAGGGCAAAGTTGGCCATCAGCCATTGTATCATGTCATGTGCCATTAAGTGTCTGATAATGAAATCATTTAAAAGTAGTTAACCTAATTCACAAAACTGTAAAATTCAGGTATTGTTCAGACATTCTCAGAAACTGACCTTTAGGCAATGTTGCAGAGAAATAGCCTAGAGAATTAATGTTATACATCTTCTAACAAAGGTCTAGGCCAGCAGAAGTCAACCAATTCTAAGAAAGTGATCAGCAGTATCCTAGAAATAACAGGTTATGGAAACCCATGATATATCTTGCTATTACTAGACATCTTGAAAAATGTCAACATTTAGGTGCCAGGAATATAGATAGTTATTTTTCTTGAGAACCTGTTATGCACTGGATGCTGTTCTGTTTTAACACGAGTAGCCCATGTATTCCTCACACCTTTATGAGACACTGATATCAGCTGTATTTTACATAGGAAAACATGGAGATAACAGTGAGGGTAAGTGATTTGTCCAGTGTTTCATAGGTAATAAGTGACAGAGATGGATTCAAACCAGTGAGTCTCACTCCAAGGCCATGCTCTCAACAGTTGTCACCCAGAGCTGTGCTGAGCTTTGGAAAGGCCCCTCTCTCCTCTTGTAGTCACACCTTTACTCATCCTTTATTCTTTTCAGCTAAAGAGAACACATCAGTTTAACTAGATTCATGTTTGACTGACTTTCACATGAAATCACATAGATTTTTGCCTGGTAAGATATTATAAACATTTGATTTTGTTGGTGATTATTTGTAAAAATTGGCTCTGGCTAGTCCTGGTTCAAGAGGTAAGAAACACAGGCTATTAGAAATTCGGACTCTCAAGATGTCTGCGGAGGCTCACAGCTCTAACATAGACCCTAACTGTTCCACTTCTTGGGTGCTGTCTTAGAGTTAATTATATCACTCTTTAAATATTATTTTTTGGGGGAAGTGTACAATGAAGTTATTTTTTCCTAGTGCTCTATTCCTAGAGTTTATGCTGTCAAACAAAACCACAAATAAAACTGCATTTCCTTGTGCTTTGCTTTCACACATCACTCATCTTGCAAAAGCTCTGTAGTAACAGGTATGTCTGAACTGGGTGTTATGCAATTTTCTTTCTTGGTGTTGTGTTTGAAAGGATT
This sequence comes from Camelus bactrianus, assembly GCF_048773025.1. Classification (NCBI taxonomy): domain Eukaryota; kingdom Metazoa; phylum Chordata; class Mammalia; order Artiodactyla; family Camelidae; genus Camelus; species Camelus bactrianus. The sequence continues at coordinate 80,644,769 of NC_133543.1, read as the reverse complement.
CTTGTAGTAATCCTGACAACTCTTGGTGGTTTTGACACAGTAATGTTCAGAATCTTTGTAATAAAGAGAAAAAAAGTTTAGAATACTAGGTAGCATGAGCTATTTTGTTAGAGCCCACATAAGTTCAAGAATAAGAATATTTGGAATAGTTATTAATATGGTACTATATTAATAATAGTAATAATTCCCAACTATTATATGATGGTGCCCTCTTGAGCCTCTTAATTTTATGCAAGCCTTAGTTGCCTAAAATGACTAAACATAATCTAAAGAAATCAATAGGAGCTATTAGGATGCACTCTACTTTTATGTTATAGACTCCTACGACCTCAAGAATAATGTACTTCAACTTCCTACCCTTCTCTGACCGCTGTTCCCCTCCACCCTCACCCCCCGCAGTCGTGTGGATGGCTGCTCCAGTGTCTGTAAACTCAAATGCCTGTAGACATCAGACCATGATACAATGAGGATGATATAAATGAATAAAGCAGGCCTGGAGAACTCACTTTCCCCTAAACAAGCAGTACTCTCTTCCGCATTGTTAGAAACATGGGTCCAGGGAAAAGTTTTTCTACTTTGAAGAAAACCACAGTGTAATTAAGGTGATAAATGGCTCTTGACATTTTACCTTTAGATAGGGATGACCCACCTCCAGCCTGCAACCTTGGGCTCCAGATTGCCCTCTGCTGGCCCTCTTTCTCTTAGCCAAGCCTACCTTTTGGGGGTTTATTTCCTCATTCTTAGTACCAAATTCTGTATCAGTTTGAGTTGCAAGTAATAGAAAATAGAATTATTTCTATAATTCACATTCACCTTGCTTAAATGACAAAATAGCTACATGGTTTAAAAACTAGAGGTTGCGTTTCCAGAGGTTGAAGGTATTCAGGCAAGGTTTCATCAGGGTGCTGTCTCTGTGTCCCTGTGTTTTGTTTGGCTCTGTCCTCTTTCACATGTTGAGTACATTCTCATACTGACTTCTCTCAGGTGGTCAAATGGCTGCAGCAGCTGCAGTATCACCTCGGTACACAGTATTGTCCAGGACACAAAAGGCTATTACCTCAGCCATCAAACAGAAGTCCTGCATATTCACTCATGAGACTGGTCACTGTGGCCTGAAGGATCAGATTACAATTAGGACACTTTGGGGCCATCTCTGGAACTGCAGCCTGGGCTCATCACACCAAACTGTGGCTGTTACTTAATTGGGAAAGTGTAAAGGATGTGGAGGAGCTCTAGGCTTCAAGGCTCACCCAGGTCACTACCCAGAGAGAAGAGGAACAGTCCCCTAGGGGCCAAATATCTTGACTCTACTTGGGGATTTGGTCTTGTCTGTCCCTATTTGGTCCTTGGACCAACCACAGTTTGGAAGACCACTATTGGCAAGGCTTGGGTCACGTGCTCACTTATGTGGCCAAACATCAGGAAAGGCTCTGTAATTGATATTTCGTTCCATATCGCATGAACCTGGGAGATTATTTTCACGATGGAAGAAGGGCAACTAATGGGTAAAAACAGCAGATGCTCACTCTACGTTGTATTCATGTTTTCTGCTCTTCAACAAGGAGCTGATGTCTCCCAGAAGTGACACCACATCCCCAGGCACTGATTCATAATATGCACTATTGTATTTTAAGGCACTATTAAAACACTATGAGAACAATGCATGGAATTTATGTCTAAATGTATCTGACAACACTGTTTGGCTATATTATATACTGCAAGCTTACTGAGCACACTTTGTGAATCATTCTATGGTTCACATATTCCTTAACATATGTCCAAATTTTAGTTCTTAGCACAATGTTCCGCCCCACCCCCCCTTTTCCCCCCAAAGTATATAAACAAAGAACTCATCAGAGAATCAAGAGACAGAAACTAGCCTTTCATTTCAATTCATTCACTCTTAAGAATTTGTCTTTGCCTGCTGTAAGGGTGAACTTCATGCTGGCTCTGGCCATTAGTTCATATTAACCCATCCTCAAAGATCCGTACTGAGTGGATTTGTGGTTTTTGAAAAGTCCCTCCAGGTAATCTTGAGAATTAGCTGTTTTTGGAAACCTCTGAAAAAGGACGCGCTGAGCTCTCCCCACCAGGGTATCTATGGCCCAGTGCACAGATGAAGTAGTGCCAGCCTCCTCAGTGTGGGAAGTCAGTGAGCCTTTTATTCACCATGTGACTATTTGTGCTTCTAATGGAAATGGCAGCCATTAGCTGACTGTAGCGCTTATCTCTCCTTCTCTAGCAGGTTTACCCACATCTGTGCCCCCTTCCAAGACTCACTTTAGATCCGTGTCAAGGAGGAACACAGGTGACTTTGGTGAAGTTCCTACCTAAACCTCCCTGATTGTTTATGGATTATACTCATTTTCTTTTTATGTTTAAAGAAGAAAAAAAGCCTCCCCTTTGCCTCCATGATCCAGCTGATGTAACTAAGTGACAGGATGTCATAAAGGGGCCGTAGATTTTATCACGTGGAAAGTAATAAAAGAGGTCAAAGCAACTCTCCTCTTCTCACCTGAATACTGACCAAGTAGGTTTGTGTTCATATAAATTCAGCTGCAAGTTGTGGGCAACTCCTCTGCCTTATGATTCCAACAACAGAGTGATAAGACCAGTTGGGACTTAAGATAGCTTGGGACTCTGGACGGTTGAAAGAATCCCACCTTCAGGGGAAGGGAGGGGCAGAGGCAGGAGGAGTGCCGTCTAGATCAGCGCTGTCCCACCATGATACAAGGCAAGCCACAAAAGTCAACCATGTAGGTAATTTTAAGTTTTCTAATAACCGCATTAAAAGAGTAAAATAAACAAACATTACTTAGCATTGGGTGTGATAGGGATGAAAGGGAGAGTGCAATCTTTTGACTGATCTCGTTCTTGACAGCTTTCAATTTTTGCTTCATTTCATTAAATGAAGAAAAAATAATCAGGAAAGTTCTGGTCTGGAGAAAGGAGTTTGGCGGACACTAAGACGGAGCCCTGGTTCTCACTCCACGGAGCACAGAGCAAAGCTGCAGAGGAGAAAGGACTGCATGCTGTTCCCATAGCTTGCACTGGGGGCCGCTGTAAGATGACTCACTAGTGAATTAGAAGTGTAAGGGGAGGATGTAAGTTACACAGATTTGAAAGTTAAGATCCACAAAGCTTTGTCTTATAACCCTGTCTGAGATGTAGGAGGTTAGATGATATTTAGACTGCTGTGTATTTGTATTATCAGGGCATGGTCAGATAAACCTACTTGTTTTCAACTTTAAGTGTCACTGAAGATTAGTTTTTAAGGATTTAAATCGACACACACAAGGAGAAGCAGCCTCCCTGCACAATTAAGAGTGAAAATAGCAATCTTCCTGCTGTGATAATGTTACCCCTGTCATGCTTGTTTTGGTGGTATCAAACGTCTACGTTTGTATAAATTAGTGTTCTCAGCAAAGATTTGCATGAATTCCATAGCCAACCTCAATTATAACTGAAATATTGAGCTTGATGCTGATTCAACATCTAGAAATTGCAATAAACTTAGGTTAGCAGCGATGGCTGTATTTCCAAGGGGCATTGAAAGTGAACGTAAACAACATACTTCTACATTCATGAAAGGAGAGTTGGCAAAAAATATCAGGTGTTTCCTAAAGTGACCAAAAATTCCCCAAAGCTATCTGCCTGTTCAGGGAGAATATGCACATAGACCAAGTTCAAGAGACTTGTTAAAGGTATTATATGAGGTGAAAGGGAATTAAATACTGAGCCTAAGCATGATTAATTTTCTTATACTTCTTTTGGTTGTTGTCTTACAGGATTATATAGTCTGGGTGAGCTGGAGGAATAATAAATCTGTAAGAAATAGTGAAGTTAAATAAATGGTACATCATTCCTTTGTGTTTTCCCAGTGTTCAGTGATTAGAGTGCTAGCTGATGTAAGTGGCATTTTTCTTTAAATAAATGCCCAAATGGTACTAAACAACATCATCTTTTGATAATTATGATTCAACTGCTCGGTTCATAAACAGATACTACGAGGCACACTTTGATTACTGCCCCTTTTTACTCCAAGACCTAGATTTGCAATGGTTGCAGTGTTAGTGATCACAAGGTCCGTTCTTGTTTTCCATCCTAAGCTCTGGTATAGATTGGTATGTATATAATATATAGCACTTGCTTTTATTAAATGGAAAATATTTCATTTATTCTTGTCACTTAAAATATTTAATGAGCACCTACTGTGGGTCAGAAACCATGCTAGGTGCTAGAGGCTGCAGAAATGAATCTGATGAAATTCCACACTTGAGAAGCTCACAGTCTAGTGAGGGTAAAACATAGCTATGTCATAATTAAGTGGGATATGAGAAGTGTCATAGCAAAGGACTTTGGAAACATTTCATACCCAGTCAGCACCAGCTACTGTTCTTATGAGAATACTTTAAGCTGATAACATCATGTTTCTTCACTAGTCCATTCTAAAACCTCATTGTGCATTAATTTGTACAAGTTGACAACTGAAATAGGAAAGTGGTCGTTATAGGAATTTGTACCCATATGGGAAGAGAAATCATTTGGGGGCATCAGGCATCACTTAATGGAGTGACTTTAGAAGGGGTGATGATGCAGACAGCGGTAGGCAGCCTCAATGTGCTTTTATTTTTTATTTTAATATAATTTATTTTTGGAGCGGTTTTAGGTCCACAGCAGTATTGAGCAGAAGGCACAGAGATTTCCCACATACTTCCTGTCTTCCCACATGCACAGCCTCCCTCATTATTAACATCCCCACCAGAGTGGTACATTCATTACACTTGATGAACGTATATTGACACACCATTATCCCTCAAAGCCATACTTTATGTTAGGGTTTGCTCTTGGTGTTGTACATCAAATCGTGTTTTAAGAGAGCCAAGAACTGAGGCGGATAACCAGGCAGGGTGTTGAACAGAAGCAGGGAGGTGTCTGTTTCACATTAACTAAGACTGGACCTGACTTGGTTTTGTTTTGTTTTCTTCCTACATGCTCCTCGGGTGTTAAGAAAAGCTTAATAGAGTCAGGGAACCGGTCTTGCAGAGAGCAGTGAGTGCAGTGGCTGAACACTCATTAACATGCAGGACCAGTGCAGTGATGAATATGCTGCCCTTGGGGTCTTTGAGGCTGACTAAGAACAAGTTGAGCCAGGGCACAGCTCATTACTCTGAAAGCTGATAATTAAAGGAAAAGAACTAAGTATTCACCTTGGATTTCTGGTATAAACTATTTGTCAGAGTAATCAAATGGTATTGGTGGATAGGGGAAGTTTTTCCATTCAGAAGAATTTCAGCAAATAAATGCAGAAGGAATAATAGAATTAGAAAAAATGATCATTTGTCAAGTTCTAATGAAATAACATATGGTAATGGTCGTCAACAGATGGTAAAACCATTAGGTGACGTGTTGATGGGGAACTGACCTCTCTGATCAGTCTTAGCCTCACTGGGAGTGAGCCAACCAGACAAGAGGTGCCTCCTGATACGTTGCAGGATGAAACCCATGGCATGACTTAGGAGGTATGGGGGTCAAAAAATCAAACCTGAGACCAATGAACATTAAGTAGATCATTGAACTAGGACTCTAACTTTCAACTCTGGGGATAGAACCAGTTAAGCAGCATAGGATGAAGGTCATCAAGGGCGTGGGATCTTTTCTATTTCAAGTGATCCAGTTTTAAGTTTTAAATCCTTTGAAAGTATGACACATTTTGAGTAACTTGACTTTAGAAAATCTGCTAGTTGTGGTTGTGCACCAAGGTAAATTTAAATTTTATAAACTGGAACATAGTAAATTGCAGAGTCTGAAAGATTTGTAGGCAGATTCATCTGCTAGTGGAGGAACCCTCAGAGTTTCTGCTTATAAACTGGGTTTTTGGATTCCTGGTTTCTGGTCAGAAATCAGTGTAGGGACAAGGAAGAAACGTGATGCATGTTTAAGGAATGAGTTGGTTATCCTGTCCAGTTGACCAGATTAGTCTCGTGTCAATTTGCTGAACTAATATTTCTGGTGAGACTTCAGCAAGTAAAATAAAGAGATGAACCACTTGAAAATGATACCCCCCCCCCCCCCACAAAGAAACAACGCTGAAAGCAAGTATCAGACTTAACAGTTGATCTTGATACTGGAGCTATGGCCCAGTGGGGTCTATCAAGTAGGATATATTTCAGCCATAGTGATGGAGAAATAACAGTAGCTTAAACAGATTAAGGCCTCGTTCTTTCTCAGAAATATGTAGTCTGGAGGCAGGCAACTCAGGGCTGGTATAACAGCTCCCCGGTCGTTAACATCCTGGTTTTTTCGTTTTTGCTGCATGTTGGATTGCAACTTCATGGGGTCTCTAGGTGAAATTTGAAACTGGTCATGTACACTAAGGGCAAGGAGAGATGGAAGAATGAGGCAGAACACTGCAGCTTGGAAGGTGGCAGGTTTAATAAGCAAGGGGATTTCCATACCAGGCTTGTCTTGCAGGACTACAGGATAAATAGAGCTCTGCCCTCGCCTGTCAGAATCTTTAAAGTTTATATAGATGCCTTTATGGGATTCAGTCACGTACACAGTCTAGACGGTCTCAACAACATATTGCTCTGTTAGGGCTGTGCCCTTGAATTGGCTTCTAGATTGGGAACGGTGGGCAGAACGTACATTCCAAGGACGGGTGGGGGTGAGGAGCCTCTGACTGCCCAGGTCCAGTTCGTGGGTCAACCTGTGGTCACATCCTTGTGATGACCTCCTCTGACACCCCACCATCTTAGCTGCATCTCAGTATGTTCTGTCTGTGACCCAGCCAGCAGGAAGGAAGAAAGGAGGAGGGACATTTTGTCCCTCCTCCCAGCTGTGTCGCTTCCCTTCAAGCTGCCTTCCTAGATGTTTCACGTAGGAGTTCTAGTCACATTGCCCTGACCACTGGGTAACATGGCATACCTAGATGCAAGAAAGGCTGGAACTGCAGCCTTTTAGGTGGGTGCATTGCTGAACCAAATAAAACTGGAGTTCTGACACTAAGAAGGAAGGGCCACATGGATTGGGGAGGGGCAGTCTCTGTCAATGAGGACAACAGATACTTGAGAGAAAATAAAAATTGCTATTAAAATAACTTCATTTCTGCAAAATGCTATGAAGTAGAACATTCTATGGAAGATCTAATTTTGTAACATATTTTGTGTTATTTTTAACAGTATGCCAGATTGTGTGATTAAAAGAGTGTAAATCTGTTGCATGTACTATTTTAAATGCTTTTGGGGAAAGACCATTGGCCCTTGTTAGTGTGTCTAATTTTATATGTGTGTTACACCCATTTTGATGACTTCATGGTCCATTATTTTGCTACAAGCTTCTGTGTGATTTACTGAAAAATGTGTTGAGTTCCCATTAACTTCACCATTTTTTCTTTCTCATCCTGCCTCCATGTACGGCCTATTAGGCCAGAACAATGACATTTGAAAATCAGAGGCTGTTGAGTAGTTGGGTAGCGCTGTCATACTTTCTTGTCTCAGAAGTCATAATTGATGTTGGCAACCCTGCAGTGGTATGGTCTGCGGCTTGATTTGTTTTGCATCATTTCTGTCATGGGTCAGTTCTCTGGGGAAAGTATAAGCAGAGTAGGAAATCTGTGTAGACTTCCAGTCTTTGAAATCTCTGGGGCACGGCCTCCCTGACCTTATTCTGCAGAACTTCATTCAGGATTGAGGTAGCTCAGGACTTTAAGTTATTCAGAAGGGCTTTTATAAGGATACATCCCCAGGGAACAGAACTATACAGAGCTCTCCTGCTCCCAAATGCTCCATATCAGAGCAATAAATTTTGTGAAGTTTGATTTATTATGTCAAAAGCTGAGTTATTCTTCTGAGCCAGTCTCTCTTTTTAAATTCATATATCGTGGCTTTATTTGAAAAAAACTAATGGGCTTTATAAACATGTGGAATGAAACACCATCTACATACTATGTTGTAATGAGTAAAACATCGGCTTTGGAGAGTGAGGACTAGAGGGGCTGAGTCTAACCCCTTCTGACTTGTGATCTTTGGTGACTGTAACTTCTCTGAGCCCCAGTTTTCTCTCTGTTACTTCTAACTAGATCCTATTTGAATGGCCAGACATTGCTATGTGCCTGTCACTGTATCAAGCACTGTATTAAGTCACTGGCTGTGAATAAGATAAAGGCAGTTGTGGCCTTTATAAAAATTGAAGCTGGAATTGCAATCTCCATTACTTTCCTAAGTCTCTTGACCTTAAGATGGGGAGCTGTGATATTGTGATTTTAGATAAGGAATATATATTTGGTCCTCCTCCCTACTTCTGGCACAGAGCTCCTAAAACTGTTGGAATTTCCTAAATGTTAAGAGTAGTAAAGGTGTCTTGATGTTCATAACAAACCCCTTTCAGTTGCTTCTGAGTTTGTTAATGAAGTGACTTTTGGAAAGCACCTAAGGATGGAAACTGGTTGCCAGGGGAGCCAATTATGTGATTAGAGGGTTGTTACTTTCAGTGCCCCCCACCCCCACTTCTGGGTAAGGGAGAGGGGCTGGAGGTTGAATCAGTTGCCAGCAGTGAATGATTTAATCAAACATGCCTATGTAATAAACCCTCCAGAAAAACCCCAAAAAGAGGGTTTTCGAGAGCTTTCTGGTTGGTGAATGTGTGAAGATTTGAGGACAGCATGGAAGCCCTGTGCCCCTCTCCACATATATCTCTTCTATCTGACTGTTCCTGAGTTATATCCTTTTATAATATGCTGGTGATTAGTGAGTAAAATGTTTCTCTGAGTTCTGTGAGCCACTGCAGCAAATTAATTGAACCCGAGGAGAGGGTTGTTGGAACCTCTGATCTGCAGCCTGTTAGTCAGAAGCACGGGGGACAGCCTGGACTTGTGACTGGCACCCGAGGTGGGGAGAAGGGCAGTCTTGTAGGACTGATGCTATTCTAGGTAGACAGTGTCAGAACTGAGCTGAAGAGTAAGACACCCAGCTGGTGCTGGAAAAGTGTTTGGTGGTGTGGAGAACACACACACATCAGAATTGGTATTAGAGTTGGAAGAGCTGAGCCTGGATGATCAGGGTGGGTTCAACACAGTCACAAGGGTCCTTGAAAGTAGAAGAGGGAAGCAAGAAAGTTCAGAGTCAGAGGGAGAGGGGACTAGAGATACAAACCAAGCAGTGACATTAGTCATAGAGAATGGAGGGCAGGCATGGTCAGCTCTCCCACCCTTTCCTCTCTCCTCCTCCGTGTGCTTCCCCTCTGGTGCTGGGCTGGGGAAAATGATTGGCAGAGGCTGAGAGTTCCTTCCTTGATGACTGGTTGGCCTTTCCTCTGTCTAACACTTGACTGCCAATTGGGTGGGTCTGTGGGGCAAACAGTGTCCAAAAAAGTGTCCACGTGTGGTTCCTGGGCAGGACCTTTGGGAGATCTCACTTGGGTGCTAAACTCGTCTTCTGTACTCCCCAGCCCCACCCTGTGTGGTGCACTCCATGACCTCTTGTTGTTGGGTCTTACTTAACCAGCAGTGAGACATCTTAGTTAAGAGCTGGCAAGACTGCTCAAACCAGCCACCTTCCTCTGGTCCACTTACCACCAAGAAACAAGAAAATTGTTGTCTCCTCCCCGCCCCACAAGGTGGAAATGTGTCCCACTGCAATTTCAGCAGCATCAGTGGTACCAGGTTTGAGTGACTGGATAGCTTTCAGACCAGAAAGGAGGAGGTCATCATTAGTACTTGACGCACGAGGTGAAGGCACCCCCATTCTTTGAGAGTTATTCTCTCTGGCCCCCTTGGCTTTGGGGATGATAGTAACTCCCTTTGCCCACCCCAGAGTTAGCTTAGGGAAGGGATAATCTTTTCACAGACATAACACTCCTTCAAAACGCAGCCTTTCCCTCCCCTTGGTCTTCTTATTACTTGGTCGTGGTGACAGTGGTGTTAGGGCTGTGGACAGAAGTGGCAATTTCTGGCAGCCCTGAGGAGAGCTGACAGACCTCAGCCATCGGCAGTTCTCTGAGTCTCTAAACTTAGAAGGTGGGGTAGTTAGTCCTTTGGGGTCTTATAATTTCATGAAAATTGGGGAAAAACATCTCACTGGGCATTTGACACCATCCTTTATTACAGGCTAGGGAGGTGACATGGGGTGAGAGCCGTTGGGTCACCAGTTCTGCTAAGGTAGGTGAATGGGAGGGTGGCCCTTGTAGGCCATATTAAGGATTGAGATTTTGCCTTAAGAGCAATAAAAATCATTAAAGGATTTTAAACAGGGGAGTGATTTAATGAAGTGGTCAGATAATTTTTGAAGATTTTTTTTTCCCTCTCCGTTTATTTTCTCCTTTCTTCGTTCAATTCTGGTGTCCAGGTCCTCTGAATCTTCTTGTTTCAGGACTTTTGGTGGGGATGGAAGGTGGGCAAAGCAGCAGCTGTTTAAGTATAAGAGGCATTTCTGGGCTTTAAGAGCTAAGCTCACAGAAGAAACAACACCTGTTTCCAGTGGGGAGAGGGAAGGGGGAGCCTTCAAGGGTGCCGAGGGAGAAAGTAATTTCTCCAGGTCTGGGAAGGGCTTACAGTGAGAGGCTTCTGGGAGCAGCAGGACCTACCTGTATTCCTGACCCTGCTGAGAGTTGATGTGTGGACCTGCCTTGGTGGTGAGTGGGTGAGAGCATTCCAGGTGAGGCTGGCTAAGCACAGGGGCTCCTGGCCTGGCCCCGGGGCACCGGAACCACAGTTCCGCAGACTCTGAGCGACAGGAAGGCTTGGACCCTCCGCATTTTAGCAAGGAGCCTTGCTGGCTGAAGATCAAAGAAGCTTCAGTCCTGCAGGGCCTGTGTATGAGGCAAAGGAAGGGAGATCCACATTCATGACTGATGTTGGGTTTCTTAAGAATGAGTCTGACTAGAGGCTCAGAATGAAATTTAAGCTGATTTAAAGAAACATTATATGTCCTATCCATCTGAGTTTTGGTTATAAACTCATAAGGATAATAGTCAGATACACATTTTTGAAAGATAATTCTGGCTGCAGTGTGGGTTGGAGGAGGGCAAGATGAGATAAGGAATCTTGAGCAATAATCCTGTTCTGGTCAGAATGTATCAACATTTTCAAGTTTTATTATTATACACTCAGCATTGAAGATAAGATTATATACTTGTCAACTGATATTTTTGATTCTGTGTTCTTATTTTGATAGTATTAGTATTGATACTATTAGTGTTGGAACCTGTCCTTGACTATAACTTTATTGACTTACTAACAAAATATTTTTGTGTGAAGTGAACCTTTTTACATTGATTATGTCATCTTCTATTGGATGGTTCAAAACGTTGTGAAGAAAAATGTTCCAAGATATTTAGGAAATTGTATGGTTTAAGAGTTGTTGAAAGAAGGATATTTTGTCAGGTAAGAGAGGTTTGGGGGTGCCCACTGGAGAATTCTGAGTTAGTCCAGAGCCTGCTGAGGACAGACCTTGGGCAGAGGTAAGCGGAAAGAGGTTCCTGCTCCTGGAGTCATAAGAAAATATTAGGTGCACAGTAATATTTTCTCTGAATCTCTTCGGATTGTAATCTGTATCTGATAAGCCGAGAGTGAGAAAAGGTCCTGGGACAGCTGACAATGGAAAGAGAGTATATAACACTTAGGGTACCTCTGCTGCAAAAACAGAAAATCCACCAAGAGTGGCTTCAACAATAAACACTGAATTATCTCACGTAACCAGAAGCCTGGAGACTGGCAGCTCAGAGGAAATGTTTCATCTGCTAAGTGGTAGCCGTGTGGCTGGGGCGTCTTCTATTCTCTCCCTCTGCTGGCTCCAGCTTGACACACTTTTCATCTGTAGGCATATTGTCTTGTGATTGCAAGGTGGCCTCAGGAGTCAGGAAAGTCAGTTTCGTTCATTTCTTCTTTCTTTGTTCCCAGTACCTAGTACAGTACGTATATATAACTTGAGCACAAAGTAGCTGCTTAATAAATACTGTTTGAATGAGTGAAGAGAAGGTTGAGGGGTGTCATTATCTGCTGGTTTTGCAATTAACTCTGTACTAGAACTTTACAGCCAGCGTTAATCACAGCTACCCCATTCTGACAAATGACAGGAGAGAGGTAGAAGATGTAGGTAGTTAGCAGCAGACGGCTCAGCTAGGGTGGGGCCGGACACAGCGTCTAGGCTTTTCATCTCTTCTCTCTGAAAGTCCCAGTGTGAGTGTGAACAGACTTTCTCTGTGGACATGGGATGGACTGTCCCTCCAGTCTTGTGTTACTGCAAGAACTCTGGGCCTAATTTCCCTTCAGCCAGAACACTGGATCTTGCAAATCACAAGTCTTGGTTTGCAAGGTTGCTGCCTCTTTGTTCAAAGGAAGGAAGGCAACAATGAAATATGGGAAGCAGGGAACCATTATGAGATGTGCACAGTTTAGTTAATTCCGATCTTCTAGAACTAACCCATGATAGACTAACTGCATCCAAGACTCTGTAATCACGTAAATAAATGAAGAAAGTAATACCTCAGCAAATACAATGAATTCATCAAAACCCAGAAGAGGAGTTGAAGATCTGCCCGACAGCTGTCCTGAGTCTGTGTGATGTGATGAAATAGTCAGTAGTGACGGTGCTGCTGGTGGTTAACCGGCACCACGTTACACAGCCCGGAATTCTACTCCGAGAATTCCTAGGGGGGATCATGGGGCCAAATCTGTTTCCAGGGAAAACGTTTGGTTCCTATAACCCCTCGGAAATCAGTGACCCCCGCCTCCCAGCCTGAAGGGTGTTTTGGGATTGTTAGGAAGACAGAATGAAAGCCAGGCTACTGTGAGTTTCTTACAAGTGTGTGTCACAGCTCCTAATGAAACAGTGAGAGGTCCGTGATTAGAGGTTGCTCAACCCGATTTGCTTTGTCTTTAACAAAGGTCTGACTAGCTTACTGTTGAGTATCTGTTTCAGTACCCCACCCTCCGCCTCGCCATATGTTTCTGAAGCATTCAGAAGTAGAAATGAGAAGTACTCTGATAGAATGAGTCTGCAGATGATAAAAATTTGGGAGGAATTACAAATAGTTTAGGAGATGTTCTTAAAATGCAATTTGATCTTGATAAATGAAAGACATGGGCTAAAATCAGTACAAGGAAATTTAATAAAGTAGCTCACACAGGGAGAAATGAAAATTCAGCTGAGTAAAATCTAGTTTCAGTAAAACTGCGAAGTAGGCTTTTGGGGATTTGTCTATTAATGAAGTGATTATGAGTCATCTGAGTGTGTTAAAATGACTGTATGTATATTGTTTTACATTGGTAGAAATATCACTAACAAAGTTATTTTAGAAAGACCATTTCACCACACATGGGACAATTAAGTGGCTGCTATAATTTAAGCAAGAAGAATAGTAGATTTGGAACATAAAATAGCCCCCAAACAACTCATGTTGGACTGCACATTCTCTGATGCCCAGAAGAAGAGGACAGTGGAAAGATCAGAACTGAGGATGACACAGCATCTCTCTATTATATACAGAAAATGCATTGAGCTGCTTTAGTTGTGAAAACAGAAGGACTTTTCAGATGTTGCTTCTCTCTCTGCCACAGTCTCCTTTCCTCCACCGCGACTGTTATGTTGGAGGTGGCTGTGTGATCAATAGACGTGTTCTGTGACTGTCTCGAGACTGTTGCGGAGGTGAGCAAATGAATTCTCCCCTCTACTCTCACCTGGCTCCTGGACGTCAGGCACACAGACCTAGATTAATCATAGGTGAAATTCATAGCATACTCCCAACATAGATCTACTTATGTCTCCTTTCAGTATTTAGTTATTTTTATTTTTCACATGTTAGTAAATATCTGTAAATCAACCACTTGAATCAAATAAGCCAGGAAGTTGCAGTAATTTCCATCTTAACCCCAGGGTCTCCCTCCATCCACTCATCACCCTGCCTCCTTGACCTGAGTTGACCATCTAAAATACCATGTTTGTCATTTTCTAAAATACCATGTTTGTCATTTTTTCTTTCTTCCCATTTGTTGCATAGCTTTATTGCATCTATTTAGAATCCTAAAAAGTAAATTTTTAACTTTGCAAAGAGTATCATAGTACATGTAATTTTGGGGGATTTACTTTTTCTCACCTATTGCCAATATGATCCATATCATTTATTTTACTGCTGTATAATGTTCCATTGTGTGACTGTACCGTGCTGTATTCATCTCTTCTCCTGTTGATGGATATTTGGATTATTTCCAGGTTTTTGCTATTGTGGAATACTACTGTGAACATTCTAGTAGATTTTCTTTTACTAGAAAAAAGAGTTCCCTTTGCATCATTTTCATTATTCAAACATGCTCCAGTGTCTCTGATGCTAAGTTCATTTGTCCTTACCCTTACCCGACTTTGTCTTGCAGCTGCTGCTAGGTCTCTATGTTCTCCTTTCCAGCCAAGACTTTCCTAAGAGTTGTACACACACTGTTTTTTCTTCCTCAGTGTCTACTCACTTTTTAGCACAGTTATTTCTGGCTTCTGGCTTCTGGCTTCTGCACCCACCAGTCCACCTACACTACTTTGGCTAAGCTTATCAATGGTCTTCACATTGCCACATCCAATGGACATTTTCCCACAAGTTTTCTTTTTTTTAATATGTTTGAAATTTTCTTTTTTTTAACTGAAATGTAGTCAGTTTACAATGTTGTGTCAATTTCTGCAGCATAATATTTCAGTCACACATATGTGTATATATATGTTTGTTTTCATATTCTTTTTCATTATGAGTTTCTACAAGATATTGAATATATTTCCCTGTGCTATGCAGTATAAACTTGTTGTTTATTTTATATAGAGTAGTTACTATCTGCAAATCTTGAATTCCCTATTTATCCCTTCCCAATCCCTTCCTCCCATGTAACCGTAAGTTTATTTTCTGTGTCTGTGAGTCAGTTTCTGTTCTATAAATAAGTTCATTTGTCTTTTTTTTTTTTTTTTAATATTCCCCTTATAAGTGAAATAATATGGTGTTTGTCTTTCTCTTTCTGGCTTACTTCACTTAGAATCACAATCTCTAGGTCCATCCATGTTGCTGTAAATGGCATTATTTTATTATTTGTTATGGCTGAGGTAGTATTCCATTGTATAAATGTGCCACAGCTTCTTTATTGGAAGTCTTAGGCATAGCAGTTAGACAAGAAAAATAAATAAAAGGGATCCAAATTGGAAGAGAAGAGGCAAAATTGTCACTGTATGAGGATGACATGATACTATATATAGAAAACCCTAAAGGCTCCACACAAAAACTACTAGAGCTGATGAAAGATTTGGCAAAGTAGCAGGATACAAGATTAACATACAGAAATCAGTTGCATTTCTTTACACTAACAATGAAATAGCAGAAAAGGAAAGAACAGAAATAATCCCTTTTAAAATCTCATCCAAAAACTGAAATTCTTAGGAATAAATCTGACCAAGGAATTGAAAGACTTAAATGTGGAGAATTACAAAACATTGACTAAGGAAATTAAAGATGACTTAAAGAAATGGAAAGATATCCCATGTTCTTGGATTGGAAGACTTAATATTGTTAAAATGGCCATATTACCCAAAGCAATCTACAGATTTAATGTGATCCCTATCAAATTACCCAGGACATTTTTCACAGAACTAGAACAAATAATCCTAAAATTTATATGGAATCCCATAATCTTATTAGAGTGGTTAACCATATTTGACTCGAGTGAGCATTTCCTCCTTAAAATACTTTCTTCTTTTAGCTTCCATGTCACCACGTTCTCCTGGATTTCCTCTCTCTGTAATTTGATCCTTTATCCCCCACTTACTACTTAAAGATACATATTGAAATTCATCAGAGGTCCGTTCTCTCTCTCTCTCCTCACTCTGTACTCTCCCAGGGGTGGCCCTGTTTATGCCTACTGTCATAGCAAAATTCTTAATAGCATCCCTTTTCACTCTCAAAAGTGTCCCAGTTTGAATGATAAAATACATTTTCTCCCTGCCTCAATTCCAGTGATTCCCAGTTCACCCATGACTACTTACTATAAAATCCTCTGCTAGCATCTTTCCTGGCATATTTTACAGGCACTTTAAAGTTAACATTAACAGACTTTTGCTTTTCCATTCAAAACTCATTTCTCCCAAGTCTGTACCTCAGGAAATGGCACTTCTACCTACTTAATTGCTCAAGCTCTAAACCCTAGAGACCTTTTGGTTTGGCTTTTGTTGTTGTTGTTGTTATTGTTGTTGTTGTGTTATTCACTGTTCCTCAGCCTATCTCCAAGCCCTGTCCATTCTAACCCCATTAGTGTAGTCAAACCTCTACCCTCTCTTGCCTGGGAGCTGCAAAGTGCTCATAACTAACTCCTGGCTTCCACTCTTGCCCACCTCTCTCACCCTCATCCACTCCCCTACCCTGATACTTTTAAAACATAAATCAAATCATGTCATTACCTGTTTAAAACTTTTCATGACTTAACCACTGCACTCAGACTAAAACCACCCTGCTCTCTCTGACCTCTAAGGCTCAGCGTGCTCTGTCTCATGACTGCTGGTCTAGTCTCAGCCTGGGTCACTGTGCTGCTTCTCACCCACTTCGACCACACCATCTCTGGACTCTTCCCCTGCAGCGAGCTCTTCCCTGTCCCAGCGCCTTGGCACATGGAAGGCTCTCCCACTCACCCTACTGCCAGCCTGGCCAGCATGTACGTACCTGTTCTTGAGGTCACATCTGAAGTGTCTCTTCTACTGGAATGTAGCATCATTTTGGATGTGTGTGTGTGCAGGTGGAATTAAAAATCACTTTTTTCAATTCTGAAATAATACATGTTATTTTTTTAATTTAGAAAATAGAGTTAAGAAAAAAAAGTCATTCACAATCCCACCACTCAAAGATAAATATAGTTAACATTTTGGTGTGTATTTTTTTCAGACCTTTTCTCTGTCGGCATAGCCTATCAGCTGCTCAGATGGGCCCAAGTCCTATAATTGGTGGAAGTTATTCTGTCCTGTAAGTTTCACATATAATTTGCATCAGGACTACTCCTTCATGTTGGAAAACTTACTACCCTTCTCAGTATCTCTAGGGATTTTCAAGTTGGGCAAATGCTTCTCCAGCTTACATCTTGCTTCAATTTCCTGCTACTACTGCTGTCTTAATCTCCCTTGTGTCTAGTCTCTTGTGTAGACTCAGATGTGGGGTGGTGGGGGAGCTGGAATACGTTACAGGAGAGCACATGTTTATCACATCTCCATGTTCAAAACTCCTTTAACTATTTTAGCCTGAGCATGTGTCCCTATCTGAGTGGGTAAGTGCCTGCTACTCTACTCGGCTGATTCAGTCTCTCAGCAAGCGCCTCTCCTCACACAGTCCTCCAGCTGCCCCCGATCTGGTGACTTTCCTTATAGGGAGCCATTCAATGTCCTGTCTGTTTAGATGGTTCTTTCCAGACCCTTTTCTGAACAGTCTCAGTTTCCATCCTCAAGATGTCTTTCCCAAATAATTGGTATTTTAGGCTGGTGAGGAATCGTTCCACTCTTCCAGTGGGCAGAAACAGTTCTGACTAGTTATTGTTTTAAATAGCAGGATTTTTTCCCCTTCTTCTTGGCACATAGAAATGTCTCTCCCACCCGTCCTCAAAAAGATATTATGCAATATATAGTGGTTAGAAGTCTGCCTTCTTCACTTAGTAACTGATGGTGAAAATCTTCTGTCTCTGCTATCCACATAGTGTAGACAGTGAGCAAAGCAAAGCATTTTCTAAGCTCTGGTGCACAGTCTGCCCTGGAAGGTTGTTAGAAATGCAGACTCTAAGGTTCCATGCCAAACCTAATCCACTCAGAACTACACTTTGATCCCCAGGACATTCGTGTGCACATGAAAGTTTGAGACACACTGGAGAACAACGTTTACATGGCTTTAATGAGAACAAAATAGCAATTCTTTTTTCTTCATTAGAAAATCCATAGAAGACATTTCTGGACATTTATATGGCTATTTAACTTGCGCTTTGACACAGCTAGATGCACTTACGAAAGGTGACGTTGCTGCCAAGTGCGGAACGCCTTCCTAGAATGCGACGTCTTCAGCCGCTCTCCTTTACTTCTCTGAAGTGAACTGTAGAGTCTCTGACTGTGACTTTACATTTTTAAAGAAAATCAAAATAACCATTTAGTGGCTTTTAAATTAATATAAAATCACCCCTTAGCTTTCCAAATATTTAGTATAAAATTCTAAATCAGTTTTAAAAGCAATTTGCAGATATCCATATTTAAGACTTTTGCTTTTGATTCATTGAGAACATAATTGCTTTGAGTCTGAGCTTTTTAAGGAGGGACTACCATTACTCATGGTTAGAGCGGAATATACTTATTGGGTCAGGTCAGTGGAGTTGAAAACTGTGATATGGTCTAATTTGGAAACCCAGGTAAATACAGAAAAAAAATCTCACTCTTGGTTCTCATGTTGCAGAAGATGATAATGAAGCAAACTGCTTTTCTCTTGAAAACAAGTAAGTTAATGTCACAAAAACAATACTTGCAATTTGTTTCATTACAGAGCTTTTTCAAAACCATTTATTTAATTAGTAAGCTACTTGCTGTGCTAGGGTAGCCATGTGAAAATTTTAGCTTTTAAAACCGTCTCCAATGAAAAGTCATCTAGCACATTTTTCTATTCACATTTTGAAAAGTTTCAGTTTCCCAGCTGGCAAAAGCATTAAGTGTGTGTATGCTTCCAATTAGAAGCAAGATTTTCCCGATGCGCAGTCCAAGGTCACACAGTGATCCTGGGAGGATTTGTGGAGTCCTTTCCCTCTGTCTTCTCATTTTCTGCCGCTGTTATGTGGACAGTTTGCAGAACTTTGGCTGCTGAGCAAGATGTAAAAATTTCTGAACATTAATTTGTTACGAAGTAGCAATTCAATCTGAAGAAACAGAATGCCGCATTTATGATTTATTTCCTTGGGAATAACTTTCAGGAAGTCAGAGAGTTAAAAACCAGAAGGGCATTGTTTCACAAATGGAAGCTATTTGTTCGTGTGCCAGTGGGAATTGTTTTACAATGTTCCTTTCAGAACAGAACAGGATTAAATAAAACGTTCTGAATTTTCTTTTTACCAAGTACAGTTACAAGTTTTCACAAGTTAAAGGGAGGAGAGAAAAGCCAAACTAAAGACAAAAATTATTCCTTAAGTCAAGCCTTCTTTAGAATGAAGAAATCACTCCTAAACAGGTCATGAGGATATTCAAATATTGCATTTTGTATCAGGAAAAAACAGTCATTTCACACTTTGGTCTCAGTCTGCCGAACGTGCTCTTTTTATGTTATGTTGTTTTGTATTATCACTTTGAAATACAGACCTGAAGGTTGGGATGGAAGCTGCTTTCACATCTTTACGAGACATCGAGGAGCGGTTCCTACTTAAGTTCAAAGGAACTTAAACTGTCATTAAACAAGAAGCATATCTGGAAAGAGTGTATTTCCGAATGTTCAACACAGAGAACCTTTTGCACAAATGATATTTAAGATGGCTGGAATCTGGTTTTTTTTCCTGGATCTATATGACATGCATGTTGAATAAGAAATCTATCCACTTATCCTGTAAAACATTCATTGAATAAAATTCAGAGACCCGTTCATATTAATATTATTTTCAATTAATATTAATATTTATTGAAGCAAAAAGAACCAAGTCTTTAGGAGTTCTAATGTCTGTCAGATAAAGTTTAAAACTACTAAGACATGTGTTTCTATCCAGTATCTTTGTGATTTGAAAATATTATTTACATCAAAAATAGGTGGATATCTGAGCTAACGGTCAGGAGAACTTACATGAAGATTTCCCACTGTTTTGGGTGTGGTCCCGTGCTCGTCCTGTGCAAAGTGCTTGCATGTATGCTCCCACAGCCATGCCACATGCTCTACACTCAGGAGCGTTAGCTTTAAGAAAATTAAATTTACTCAAAGTGGAACCAGTTGGTATAGGAATGTAAGTATCTTGCTCAACGTACTTGTGCTGGTACAAGTAGATGATATTCATGTCATATTACATGTTACAAAATCAGTTATTAAAATGGCCTCACCAATGGGAAGGGTGACCCGCCCTCTCTAGTTCAGCCACTGTTTTCTTTCACCTCAACTCCTGCCAGTCTTCCAACTGGCCTTTCCGCTTCCATTGCTCCCCTCCTGTCTACTCTTCACGCCCCAGCCAGAGTGATGCATATTCTGAAGGTGTCTAGCATTTTAAAAATTGTGGTAAAATATATATAACCTAAAATTTACCATTTAAACCCTTTTCAGATGTACAGTTCAGGGGCATTAAGTTCATTTGCATTGTTGTGCAGTCATCATCACCGTTCATCTCCAGATCTTTTTCATCGCCCCAGACAGGAACTTTGTACCCATCAAACATTGACTTCCCCTCCCTCCTGCCCTCCAGCCTCTGGTAACTGCCATTCTACTTTCTGTCTCTATGAATTTAACCACTCTAGGTCCCTCATATAAGTGGAACTATACATTTGTCCTTTTTGTATGTGGTTTAATTTCATTTAGCATAATGAATTCAAGGTTCATCTACACTGTATCATGTGTGATTTTCTTCCTTTCTAAGGCCAAATACTATCCAAATACTATTCCGTTGTGTGTCTATACTATACTTTGTTTATCCATTCATTGGGTGATGGACATTTGGGTTTCCACTTGGCTATTATGAATAATGCTGCTGTGAACACTGGGTGAAAAACAACTGTTTGAGACTCTGCTTTCAATTCTTTTGAGTATATACCAGAAGAATTGCTTGGTCATGGAATAATTCTGTTTTTAATTTTTGAGGAACCACTATACCATACTGTTTTCCACAGCAACTACACAGCCAAGCACAAAGGGTCCGATTTCTCCACATCCTTGTCAATATGTGCTATTTAGGTTTTTTGGTGTGTTTTTTTTAATTAAAAAAATTAATGATAGCTTTTCTAATAGGTGTGCAGAGTAATATATTTTTAAAAAAATTTAAATGTCTTCCTGCTTAAAACTCTCTATGGCTTTTAGTTGCTCCCTACCATATTCAGCAACCCTGAACATGTCTGGCCCCTGCTTATTTTTCTAACTACATCCTGTGCCTTCCGCCTTGACTTCCTAGAATACACAGAACTCTTCACTGTCTCGGTAATTTTCTATTTGTTCTTCCCTCTGCCAGGACTGCCTATTTCTTCACTTTGCATGGATGACTGCTTATTATTCTTTGGGTCTTTGCCTCCACAAGGGTCCCCAACCATCCTTTGTAAGGATGTCTTCCCTTTGTTCTTTCCCCCAGCACCTTGTTCTTTCCTTTGTAGCATCTGTCACCATTGGTGATGGTTTCATCTTTTTGCTTGTTTCCTGCCTGCTTTCAGTAGAGTGTAAGTTCCATGAGGGCAAAACCAGGGGCTCTTTTTACTGTTGCTTTCCTAGGGTCTCGTAGGCTCTTAAGAATGGCTCAACAGAGAGTTAATAATTGAATTGCAAAAAGGTCATGGAAATTCCTCATGTGTTTATAACTTTTTCCTTCTACAAATGAAATATATTTTTAATTTGCCTGGTTTGTCAAATCCAAAGCCTTCAGAGACTAATTATTGTCTAAAACCTTGTAACATTTTTCTTTTCTTAAACATGTGCTTAATATGAACGAAATTACAGAGTTTGATATTTAGATTACTAGACTCAAAACTGCTAAACAGCTTACATCTAGATCAGCTGCTTTCTAACTGGTGAATAAAGTCATTTCCCTTAAAAAATCTGGTTGATACATTTAAAAGGTAATAAATCCCAAACACCATTTAATTTAAGCACTTTTGACTCATCAAGAAAAAAAAAGTGTCAGTTATAACTGTTGTTTGAAACCACGCCTGTTATTTTCCAGCATTCTTCCGTAAATGAGAAAACACCAAATAATTTGCCAAAACAGGTTTCAAGAGTAATTTGAAGGGTAGGTGGGAGGGAATTTGAAAGGATTTAATCTCTTCTTATAATTCCATATTGCTCACCTTGAGTGGGAGACTAGAAGCACCAACATCAATTATAGGGTCTGTAACTTACAAAGAGTAAGTGAATTTCCTGGCACTCATTGAGCCAAAAGTGTTTTCTACATGGATGATTTTAGAATGATCTCTTTGTAACATTTACAGGCTGGTGTCTGGATGTAGGTCGTCTTCATTCATTCTGCTCAGCATGTAATGTGTCCTTCGATCTGAAAACTTCTCCCTTCTCACCTTCACAGCATCTGTTATTACCTATATGACTTCTTTTGAAAGTCATAGCATCCATTGTTTTACCTATTCTCTCACAATTTCTTTTCCATTTTTTCTCTCTCTTTTGTTATGTGTACGTAGAGACATCTTTACTCTTTCTAAACTAATGGCTCCCAACCTTTTATGCACATCAGAATCAGCTGGAAGGCTTATTAAAAATAAATTGATGGAAGAGACAGACTGGGAGTTCAAAATTTGTAGATACTGACAGGCATATGTAGAATAGATAAACAAGATTATACTGTATAGCACAGAGAAATATATACAAGATCTTGTGGTAGCTCACAGTGAAAAAGAATGTGACAGTGAATATATGTATGTTCATATATAACTGAAAAATTATGCCCTACACTGGAAATTGACACAACATTGTAAAATGACTATAACTCAATAAAAAAAAGTAAAAAAAAAATTAATACTGGTACTGCAATAAATATCAGCTAACCTCAATCAATCAATCAATCGATCAATCAATTGATGGAGTCCTTCCCCAGAGTTTCTGATTCAGTAGTTCTGGAGCAGGGGCTGAAAAATTGCATTTCTAATAAATTTCCAGGTGACTCTAATGCTGTTGGTATGGGGGCCACATTTGAGAAGTTCGCTTCTATAGCCTTGCTACTCAAAGCATACCTGAGGATCAGCATGGCACTTCTAAAAAGCTGCCAGGTGATGAGGCTACTGGTCTTTGATCCATACTTTGAGTAGCAAGAATCTATAACAGTGGTTCTCAAATTCTGAGTCCGGGACCGGCAGCATTAGAATCACCTAATTTGTTAGACATACAATTTCTCAGGCTATATCTGAGACCTACTAAGTCAGAATCTGCATTTTAATAAAATCCCCGGGTGACCAGTAAGCGTAATAAAGCTGAGAAGCCCTGTTCTAGATCACCTAGTCAGTCTTCACTACACCGATTTTATTATATAGCCCATCCATTAATTTTCAGATAAAATTTTAATTTTATGTACCCTTTTAAAATTAAAAAAAATGATTACTCATTTTTTATCATAGTCTAATTTTGATTACGGATGCAATATCATCTCAAAATATAATGAGGCTGCTAATGTTCCAGGTTTCTTTTTCACTTGGTTAATCTTGTTCTTTGTTATTTGTCGGCTGTCCTGTGGTAACAAGTAATCCCGCAAACCTCAATGGCTCATAGGAAACAAAGGTTTATTTCTTGCTTATCTTTTATGTTGGCTGAAAGTCAATGCTGGTTCTACTCCTGCTCCACATGTCTTTGTATCCCAAGAGGCTGAAAGAGGGGACTTCATGTGAGCTATGCCTTTCTTGAGGCAGAAACAAAAGAGCAAGAGGGCTGATGGAAACCTACAGGGGCCCTTAAAAGTTTCACTTGGATACGGGGTTCTTCACATTTGCTCACCTGTTGTTGCCAAAGCAAGTCACAAGGATAGATGCAAGGCCAGTAGAATGGGGAGTTTGCTTTTCCCACAGGAGGTATGTTAAGACTGAATATTGTGCCTTCCATCCCCCAGTTCATACGCTGACATCTAATCTCTGATGTGTAGTATTAGGAAATGGGGCCTTTGGGAAGTAGTTAGGTCTTGAGGGTGGAGCCCTCATGAATGGGCCTCGTGGCCTGATGGGGTCTAGAAAGGACCAGCGCTCTCTCTTTCCACCCTGTGAGGACGCAGGAAGAAGTC
This sequence comes from Camelus bactrianus, assembly GCF_048773025.1. Classification (NCBI taxonomy): domain Eukaryota; kingdom Metazoa; phylum Chordata; class Mammalia; order Artiodactyla; family Camelidae; genus Camelus; species Camelus bactrianus. The sequence continues at coordinate 80,620,858 of NC_133543.1, read as the reverse complement.
AGCAGTCTGCGCCTGCAAGAAGGCCTTCCCCAGACTCAGACCTGACCATGCTGGCACCCGGCTCTCAGGCCTCCTGGCCCCAGAACTGGGAGAAGTAAGTGTGTGATGTTGGGAAGCCACCCAGTCTGTGGTGTTTAGTTACAGCACCCTGAACTGACTAAGACGGGGCACTAGCAAGTCACAGGTCAGTGAGGAGTGTTATGTAATCCTGTCACAAGAAGGGGGAGTAAATAATTACAAACAATGATACAATTTACCACTTTTATGATACTGGCTTTCTTCAAAGGCCTGATACGTAATTAAGTATGTAATGAAGTAATGAAGCAAATATCTATGAATATTTTTATATTCAGATATGCACTGCCTGGTTCACAGACGCTGTCTTTTTGATGTGTCCTCACACTCTGGAAGGGTAGGAGTCTCTCTGGGGTCTCATTTATAAGGGCGCTAATCACATCCCTGAGGGCTCCACCCTCATGACCTAATCACCTCCCAAAGGCCCCACCTCCAGTTACCATGACATTAGGGATTGGGTTTCAACATATGCATTTTAGGGTGACACAAACATTTGGTCTGTAGTGGTGTGTTTCTACAGTGACCAGGCTCCATGGATGCAGTAGTTTTAACTTGGAGGAGACGTCTCTGTTCTCTCTTCCAACCTTCCCATCCCCTTTTTCCTTTCTTCCTACAAACACACACTGCATTAGCATCTCAGTTTCAGTGGGCAGTGGCCCCATGTCCCTGCGTGGGTGGGAAGGCCAGCCTTGGAGCACAGAAACCCTGCTGGCGGGGAGGCCCACAATCTGCTGCTCTGGGCTCCATGAAAATGAGAGATGTATCTTCTCATATTCCTAAAATACCCTCTACTTGTCTACTTAGATGCCAAGTACCAGCAATTTACTATGTGAGGCTTGGCCAAGTCCTTGAACTTAGTAAAAGATTGATGGGATATGTAATGCTCATGCTCTAAGGACTTACCAAGGGGGTTCTTACCCAGAAAATGCATGGCACTCGTTATATGTTTTGAAAGAGTGAAGCTGGACCACTTTTGTGGTTTGTGTTCTGGACACTCCGTGGATGAAACAGAAGAGCAGAGACTATTACGTCATCTCTGTGGCTCAGCGTTACTAGCACTCGACCATCATTTAAAGTCCTAAGCCTTGGCTTTTCACATGCTCCCCAGAGTTAGAAGGCAAAAGCAATAAACTTTAGGACATTTTGTGTAGCTGAGAAGGAAGTAATTTGAAGCCTGTAATCAGGTCAACGTTTATCATGTGGTGTTACAGAATTGGAAAATGCCTTCTCCAAGGCTGTCCACCGAACTAACCCTCCCTTTAGAGTCAGGCCCTGAAAAGGGGAGACGCTTGTCCAGATCTAATTTCAGACCCTCAAAGCTGTAAAGCCACTTCCACACTCTAATGTAAGAGGCCAGTTCCATTTGTGTGGTATGAGGCAATTTGATAAATACACTTGATTTACAAGTGACCATATCAACTTATTATAATTGTATAGAATATCCTTCACAGCGTAACTTATTTCCTTCCTAAGGGTGCTGTTTAAGATGGTGTATTGACAGTGTTTCAACAATTTAACGAGAGGCCAACCTTATAACACAGTTGTATAAAGATATAAAGTAGCATTTAGGCACATTATAATGTTTAGCAGGTTATGAAAATAAGGCTTGCCTTTAAGGATATTCAGAAACAGACTTATTCCAGGGAGAAAAACCATGTGCATTCTTCATTTTTAATATATTTACAAGTCATGGCAAGACGAAAATGATTAATCCCCCCCCTTTCCTTCTTCTTTTTAAATGAACTATGCCCCAGCTAAAGGGGAGCTGGGGGTGGGGCATTTTACTGCACCATTAAAGCTAAAAGCCTTAAAAGCCCTGCGTGGGGCTGAGCAAGTCTCCCACCCATCCTAGGAACATCCGGGCGGAGGGGAGGCTCCTGCTGAAAGAGGTGTGATGGGAAAGACCGCAGGGAACCGAGAGGACTTCTCACAGGAGTTACAAGGCTTCTTTCTTTCTCTCAAAGATAAAATGACCCCACAGACTAAGGTGATGAAGATGAGACCTCGTGCAACTAGAAATAACACTGAGCCCTGGGAGCCTAGAATCAGGACAGACCGGAGAAAATAGGTAACAGTGGTATGGAAAGTCTAGTTTTTCCTTCTATTTCCGCCTTCCCATCTCTTCTTTTCTCTTCTCTTCCCCTCCCCTCTTCCTTCTCCTTCCTCTCCTCTCTCTTCTAATGGTTTGTAGCCACATTTAAAAAGTAAAAAGAAACAGTAATTTCAATAAAAAATTTACTTAAAACAATCTATACCAAATATTGTCATGTTAGCATGTGATCAATATAAAAACCGTTAATGAGGCATTTTGCATTCTTTGGGGATTTGGGGTACAACGTTTTGAAGTTGGTGTGCATTTTGCACTCACGGCACATCTCCATTCAGACTCACCATATTTCAAGGGCTCAGTGGCCACGTGTGCTCGTGGTGACCACGCTGGACAGCACTGATCTGAGGGAAGGGAGGGGGCACTGGCGGATCTCTGGTTGTTTCCAGTTTGGGGAGAGGTATTTTTATGACGCTGCGATAAGAAGTATTATTCAGAGCTAGCCTTTCAGTGCCTTGATCTTTACCACATGTTTAGATATTTAATGATCTCAACCCTACACAGCAATAATGTAGTGATCAAAATTTCCTTCGAGGGAGCCAGGAAATCAGTTTTCCAGGCAGAGCACTCCCGAGTTCTGCTGAGGTCTGTGGGTAGACACAGGGAAATGGGACTCGGCCCGGCAGGGTGGGCTGGAGCTCACACCCAGTGTCCACTCTGGTGATCACGGCAAAGTGAGATGACGGTCAAGGGCTGCCAAGGACTCACGAAATTTATTAGCAGAAACCAACTCAAAAAACCTAGACGGCATCCAGCAGCATAAAGGCTGCAGTGGGGTCAAGTTAAGAAAGAACACTCAAGTCTTTATGTGAGGAAGTATCTCAGAGGAGATATGTCTGGAAAAAAATCGTGGATGGCAAGTCAAGTTTTGGGCTGATTTTGCTTTTCAATTAAATGTGGTCAATTTGGGGCTAAGAAGACAGTCACACTTCCCTTTTTGGCGTTTCCTCAGTCTGAAGTCATCAGGATGCTATTCGGGTTTGCTGGACCCGCAGAGATTAGAACATGGCGTTCGGGGTGCTGTGGCCCATCCACCTGCTTCTGTGATGCACCCCTCCAGTTTCCTCCCCGTGGAGCAGCCAGTGTGAATTAATGAAGACGTAAATCAGAGTAATTTGTTCAAAAGCAAACAGGCAGAAATAGTCAAAAGAAACGGATGCTGTACTCAGGATTCTTGGCTCTAGAGAGGAGTCAGCAGAGAACCCGTAAAACTGGGGCTCAGAGGCTGCATCCTGTACGACGTCCCACATGTTCGCCACCTCCAGCCAGTGGGTCCCTCGCACACCTGCGCTTTTCCCCACTTAGGGGCCTGGGCCCTTGCTCGTGGCGTGGCGGGTTGGGGAGCAGACCTGGGAGCGGTGGGGTCGCAGGCAGCCTCTCTGTGTGCGCCTCTGTTTTCTCGTTTGGATGAGGCACAGCTGCCTCATAGAGTTGATATGAAGATTAAAGGAATTAATGTATGTGAGCACTTTAAATAGTGCCTGACATTGAAAAGTGGAAAAAAAAACATGGGTTTGATGCAAACTCTCTTAGCAGTAAAATGTGATCTGGACTGACTTGAGGTCGCTGGTGTTTATGCTGTTTAGTGTGATAAATAAACGTTTTTTGCAGAATTAGTGACAAGATTATAGGGTTCTGCCCAGACCCTGCCAAGCATGTCAGATGCAACAGGGTGTGGGTACTGTGTTCTATTTCTAAAACCCAAAACTCTCATCCTGAAACTTCTCTTTCCCTAAGAGTTTAGTGTAAGGGATCGAGATCGTTGCTCAAGATTCAGCTTACCTTTCACCCCCTCTGAGAGGCCTTCTGGCCATCCTCCCTCACAGCCCCTCCCCTGCAGTGTCTTCTGGGATGCAACCCTGTTGACTGTTCCTTGTAGGACTTCTCGCTATCCGCAATGATCCTAGTTGCTTTGTGGCTGTAAGGGCCATTTCTTTCCTGACAGGTCCAGGAATGACACCTCCAGCAAGGACCTCTCCCCCAAACAGATCATATTTACAAATGATACCCTAATGTCTCTGCTTGGACGTCCAAAAGCTGAACTTCTGATCCACCCCTCTGCCCTGCTCCTCCGGCACGTTTTCCCGTTGTGGCTCAGGACAGCTCCATCCTTGCAGTGTTGTAGGTCAGGAGCCTTGGAGCTTGGCTCCTCCTTGACTCCTCTCCTCCCATACCCCACAGCCATGCCCCAGTGAATCCTGTCGGCTTCGCCTTCACCCTCTACCTGAGGTCTGGCCCCTGTCACCACTTCTGCCCTTCCTAGTCTGGGGCAGGTCATCACGGTCTGTTGCCTGGATTCCTGCGACAGCCCCGCCACCCCTGTGCTTCCTCTTCTGTCTGGAATCAGTCAGTCCTCCAGGATGATCTTCTGGTCCAGCCCACAGCCATGGGCCCTTCTCTTGGCCTCCTTCATGCTCTGACCTCTCCTCCCACCCCTCCTGCCTCCTTCTCCCTACGGGCCTCCCTGCTCTGCCCTCCAGACCTGTTGCCATGCTCTCTATCTAGAACGTGTATCCCCTGGGCTTGCTCCCTAATGTTCTCAAACACTTGTTAAAATGTTCAGACCTTCCCAGAGGGGCTTGCCTGACTGCTCTCCTAAAGCTGCAAACCTCCATCGCCCTCACGTTGCACCGGGGCCCCTTGCTGCTTATTCTGACATAGTCACAGTTCGGGAGTGTTCACACTCTCAGCACTCTCCAGCTACTCTTCCGGCCCTGGTCTGTGCACCCTCCAGGCTTCATTAGGCCCTGCTTTTGTGCTCAGTGCTACTGATGACTGTCCGGGAAGATCCCCTGACACCACCACATCTTGGTGGCCATAGAGGGGAGGGCTTGATCTGGCCTGAGAGCAGACCCCTCAAGCTTGGCCACCATCGCGGCAGGGCGGCATGGCGGGGTCACTGCCTTGGGCAGCTGGGCCCTCTGGGATGGCTGGATGGCTGCTCTCAGCCCCTCAGGCCCAGCTCAGGCACAGCCAGGGAGAGCTTTGCTCCGAGCCTCACACTTTGGCACCTCTGGCGTTCCGGGAGCCGCTGAGGATGGAGACTTCGCAGGAAATCAGTGCCGCGCGCGTGCCGACGCTAGCTCACCTGGCCAGGCTTTGAGGCTGCTGCCGGGCAGGTGGAGGGCCCAGCGGCTCGCCCTGGGCTGGGCTCACGAGTTAGAGAGGCTGCTGTTTCTGTCTTGGGATCCAGACTCCCCTGCAGCCACCTGGAGAGGCTGGGTGGCACAAACCGTAAGGCAGTGGGGTTGACAGTGCATGGGGGCAAACTCCTATGTCACAAGAGCCTGTGGTTAAATTTTTCTCCCTTCCTGGTTATCAATTACTGAGTAACAAACTACCTTAATGGCTTAAAACACCAGTACTCCACTCTTGGACCTGAAATGTGGCCAGGGATTATTGGTAATGACTCATCAAAGTCAGAGTACAAATGGACGTCCACATGTCACAAATCAGAATACTTCGAAGTGATAAATCTAATACACCATTGGATAAAAGCTTTTCTGTCTTCGTATCTCACCAGTGTGGCCCTTGTGTAATGACCTGGAAGGCCAGGTCTGCGTACAGAACCATCATGTTCTTCTGAGTTACAGACCCTGGTGCCAGCACACAGTGGGGAGGGACAGCAGCCAGTGTCCCCTCCCCTCTTCCTTCTCCAGCTCTGTGCAGCAGCACACACCTTTGTCAGCTCATGTACAGCCACTCTGGGGTCTAGGGGTGGGCACACCAGAGTCATGGCCCCCCAGCTATCTGAGACAGAACCGGGGCCAAGACCTGCACAGACATTGGAAGCTGGCTTGGGTCTCTCTGGGCAGGGAGTCTGGGTTCTGAGTTCTCTGCTTGTTCTGCAAGTAGGAAGTTCAATAGGGCCCCCCTGCCTGAATCTGCTGGCAGCGGAGCTGGACCTACTCTAGATGTGGAGGGAGGAGGGAAGTCTTTGAGCAGGAGTAATCTCCTTTCTGGAGACATACTCGTCTGCAGATAACTTGCAGGGAGGGAGCAGAGGGACGTATCCTCCCTCCGATAACAGAGCCCCCACGGCTACCCCTAGCCAGAATGCGGAGGGCGCGGGCGTGCTGGCAATGGAGCTCCCAGGCCAGAGAGCAGGAGAGAAGTGCACAGAGTGAACCTGGAGGGGCAGAGCCAAGGGAGCAGGCACAGGTCACATCAGGGGACAGTGCAGACCACTGTTCCCCACCTCACTCACAAGAGATGCTTTACCAACACCAGAAAAGAAAAAGGGGGCAGTGCCCATGGCCGGACACTGTCTGGGCCTCGGGGAAAGCCCCCAGGGGAGCCTGGGATCTGCTTACTCTTGACCTTCATGCTTTTCAAAAGTCAAGCCCTTGAAGCTGCCGGGAGGTGGGGGTATTAATGGGCGCTGTCGTTTGGTTAAGTTCTTGAAAGAGTCGTTCATAGGGCACTGTTTACAATTGCTTCATTTTATAACTTTTCATTATTTTTAAGAACACCCTGCTAATCAGCACGAGTAATCATCCACACCGACCGATGTTTATTGTGGGCCAGTTCTGTGCGAGGCGCCAAGTCCACTCAGCCTGTGCCCTGAGGGGCTTGTAGTCTAAACCGAGAGACTTGGACTCTGCTCTGAGACTTCCAATCTCTGAATCTCTCTCCTTTTCTTCCCCTGCCACCCCCATCTCTTGCTTCCTCTGGGCTCTAAGTAAGACAGAGTCAGAGGGAGCTAGGGGAAACTTCTCTGTGTGAGAGAAGGCAACAGGGAGAGAATAGAAGGGAGATTAAAAAAGGGGGTGATGGAGGGGTAGCTCAGAATGCAGTACCCAGTGATGCAGATGGAGTTCCAGGAGGAGGAGGAGGAGGGGGAGTAGGAGGAAGGGAATAAAAAGACCATGAAGCAGTGAACATAAAACAAGTAGAGGGAGGAACAAAGGCCGTCTCATCTTTCACGCATGTGTTCATTTCTTGAGCACCCTTTTCCTCGTTTCTTCAGAAATCGTGTGCATTACCGAGCTCCTGCTTTGGGTGTCTGAGGTCTCTGACGTGCACTGATGCTCTCAGTGTCTCCCACGCTGTTCATTCCTGTGTCTGCACCATTATTTGTAGGCTGCTAGAAATAATCTTATTTTTTTTCAAGACTGAGGTGATAAGAGTGAGATCAGATACCTTGGTGGCCAAAAACCTCAGTAACCAAGACAAATATTTTAATGTAGTACTTTAAAAAAAATCAAAATTAATGTAAAAAAAGTCCATGATGAACAAAATCTCAAAAATTCCAATAAAGGCAGGATCAATACCCTAGGGCTGAAACAACAGAATCGTTATGTTCCCGTCAATAGGGATTATAGGTTCCTTATAATCAAGGCCAAAGGGAAGGGATGGAGGGAAAGACGCCAGCCCGGGCAACCGTAATTATTCATAATGCGTCGATTGTGCAAGTTCTGTTGGAGCAGCAGTCCAAGGTCTCAGGCTGCCTTAGGGACGATTCTGTGGTAGGTTCGTGCTGCCCCCTAGTGGTCAGATGTGATATGACGCAGCCTCACGTCTGGAGTCTCTTCAAGGGGCAATACTATAAAATCTGAAAAGATGCGGGGCAAAGAGATGGACAAATGCCAGAAACTCTCGGGATCAACAGGTTTTTGCAGTTATGCTCAGGTTCAACCCGTCGTTTGGTGTCTGTGTTTTCCCCCTTTATTAAATACAAACTGAGTTCCTTCTGTGTTCAAGAACTGGGCTGGAGGCCGGGTATGGAATGGTGGAAAAGTGGCAGAGTGTTTTTCCCGGGGGAGCTCTTGCAGAGAGGCTGACTAGGAAGGGACTGCACAATTCCTCTACCAGCCCATTTTATTAAACACAAAAAACAAACAAAAAAAGAAGCCTGGCGGGAGCTGTAGGGAGCAAGTGATTTGTCAGAAGGAACCTAACTAGTTAGTTGAGTCAGACATTGAATTCGTTCGGGTGCACTTTCCGCGGCATGCTGTTTCCCTTCTCACCTCAGGGAAAACTGGTCCTTAAGAAGCTGAGACAAGCATTTGAAAACTCCTCTCATGTTCTTAGTGGGATGAGTAATTGGAGCACATTTTAGAAATGGGTTAGGGAAGGAAGTCAGCTGAGTGTCTGCCAGTAATAACTCCCGCAGTCAGTTCTGCTTCGAAACACGCTCCGTGAGTACCTCAAAGTCAAGATAATGTAAAATGTACGACTCAGGTTGGCCGTTTATTTAACTCACACTAGGAAAGGGGAACAGTCACTTCCGTCTCGTCCACGTGCGCAGCTGTCTGGTTCTCTTCTCTGGTATCTGAGCTACTCCCACACAAGTCTCAGGAGGACCCTGGCTTCAGGGGATCACTGTTAGCCCTCTTCTTCCTAATCTCTTGACAGTATCTTCATTTTTCTAGATATAAGGCATTAAATGCTCACTAACAACACGTTATATTGGTGCTTCTTGTTCAAGATATAATAATAAACTCTGACAAAGCCAAAAAAAAAAAGAAGGCTAAGAGCTAAGTTCCATATGTTTCATATACCATAGACTCAGCTTTTATCCTGAAAAAATTTTAAGTATGCACAACTACAGAGTTTGCAGTGAGCCCCTACATCTCTGTCACCGAGTTTACCTACGTTGGCATCACTCACTTAGCAATGCCTTCCATTTTATTTCTGAAGAATTTAAACCTAACCCAGACATTTTACTCTTAGTACATTGTTAAGAATTCCTTAAAAATGTGGACATTTTCTCCCCACAATGCCATGATCATACCTGATACAATAAACAGTAATTCCTGGGTATCATCCAAAATTCAGTCCATAATTTCCTCAAATGTTTCAGAACCATCTTTTCTGCTGTTGGTTTGTTCAAATCTTGAGTCAAACAAGGTCCAACGTTACGTTTGATTGTTCTGTCTCTTAAGTCTCTTTTTGTCTAGACAGCCCTCCCTCCCCTCCCTGCACCTCCCTGCTCCACCCCCATTGGTTTGTTTTAAAAATCCAGGCCAGGTGTCCTGAATAACGTCCCCCTGGTGTTTGCTCCCTTGCGGTGTCCATGGTTCGTCCCACTATCCGCAGTGACTACTGGGAAGGGTGTGGGTTCTAGAGGGTTGGCTGTGTTCAGGTTCTGTTCCCTCCTCCTCCTTTTTGCAAGAATACCTCGTGGTGGGCCGTGCACCTCGTACGCAGCACATCAGGAGGCTCACCATGTCTGGGTGTTTCAGTCCTGGTGCATATGCCTCACCAAAGCTGTATTTTCAAGAATATTTCAAACAGAAAACGTGGCGTAACAGCGCCACACATGCACTCTTCATCTAGTTTCATGCACGGTGGTGTCAGCTGCTCAGTTGTTGCCTTACTTGCTTCATCTCTTCTCTCCTTTTGTCCCTAAGAAGTTGTATGATTATCACCTCCAATAAATTGAACAGTGATACAGCAATACTACCCTATATGTAGTCCATTCGAAAATTTCTCCACTTGTCTCAATAATGTCTTTTGTAGCTTTCCCTCCCCTCCGCATCCAATCAAGGGCCATGTCTGCACTTAGCTCTCTTTTCTCCTAACCTCCTTCACCATTTCCCTTGCCTCGTTTTGTCTTCCTCGCATGGCCATTTTTGAAGAGCTCAGGCCAGCTGTCTCACAGAATTCCTTTTGATTAGGTTTGGGTTAAGCATTTTTGGCAAGAATAATCACATGGGTGATGTTGCAGCCTTCCCATCGCCCCAGATCTGACGGCCACAGCGCCGGTCTCTACTGCAACTGACAAGGCCAAGGTTGAGCCTCTGATTAGGTTGTTGTATTAGATGAGGTTCTCCAGGGACCCAGAACCAGTAGGAGACGGACATGTGAAGCTGGCTCACATGGTTCTAGAGGCTGACAAGCCCCACGATGTGCGGTCGGCAAGCTGGAGACCCAGGGCCACCTGTGGTGTCCGTCCAGCCCGGGTCTGAAGGCTGAGAACCAGGAGAGCTGATGATGTAAGTTCCAGCAAGCTGGAGGCCAAGATGAACCAGTTTTCTAAATCAAGTCCCAAGGCAGGAAGAGACCAGTGTCCCAGCTCAGTGGTCGGGCAGGGGGAGTGGCCTCTACTTCGGGAGAGTTGGCCTTTTTGTTCTCATCAGGCCTCCCTCGGATGAGGGCCGCCCATGTTAGGGAGGGTGATCTGCTCTACCCCGTCTACCAATTCGAATACTAGTTTCATCCCCAAACGCCCTCACCAACACACCCGGAATAATGTCTGACCGAGTGTCTGAGCCCCAGTGACCCAGTCAGACTGGCCCTGAGAGTTGGCCATCACAGTGGTGTCCACCAGGCCCTCTGTGTACGGGGCGGGGGAATGAGCACTCCATGGGATCACACTCTGCTCTGAATGTCCTGCTCCCAGCCTGTTACCCAGTGGAGTTCTAGATCTTTAAACTGCTGGAAGGTACTGCAGGGTGCTCGGGATGATTGAAAAGATGGAGAACCTCCTTCAGTGTCAAGAACATCCTACAGGGTTAGGGTTCAAGGTGAGGGTCCAGATTAGAGAGCTAAGGTCCAGACCAGAGATGTATGTGGGTCAGACAGCAGAGACCCTCTCGGGTCAGATGAGGGCGGGCGCGAGGCGGCCCTGAATGGCAGTGGCACTCCTGGAAACCCAGGGTCAGGCAGAAATTGGGGGAAACTCCGCATTTGCTCACCCAGCTCTCCCCCAGTTGTGGTTGTTTTAGCCACTGTATAAGGTTTTAACCAACCGAGTCACTTGCACGTCACTTTAGGGCCTTCCAACTGCTGTGTTACCTTAGTTTTATTTACCCCTCCCCCCATTACCTAATCTCCCCCACGACAGCTTCTACCCGCCTCATGTTTTACAGCATTTTATACTTTTGAAAGAGGAATTCCACAGCGTTTTATTTCACCCTCACAATAACAAGGAGATTTTGTTGTCAATTTATTTTCTGTAAATTGAGGCAAAGGCAAATAAAGTAACTCACTGGAAATTTCAGAGCAGCAGCCCCGGTTTCCTCAACGTGGCTCTAGCGAGAGGGCCCCTTGAACAGAGGACGCGGGCCGCAGTGGTGTCTCTGAGGGTTAAGTTCCTGCTTTATTGCTGCACATGTTACAGACTTTCATTAGAGCCCTTACTTGGGCTCCAGACGACTCAGTCACTTCTCCAAGCAATGTCTGTTGCACGGAGACATTTTGACAAGTTGGCTCACCTCTACCTCCTCAAAAACCAACCAAAACAAAGCTAACTTTACTGTGTCTTTCTACATTCATTGCTCTAAAAGGCATTGATTTGGAGGTACTGGAAATAGACTCAGTGGGGACATCAATTTCAGGTTAATTTGCTCATAAACTCTTATGTACAAGAATTTCAAGCTAATTTACATGACTGTCTTCAAGAAGGGAATTAAATTTATCAGAATAAGTTATATTTACTATAATGCAAGTAAATATTAATTTTAGAGTGAACCAAGAATGGATAGATTCTCTTTGAGAATGGATAGAGCTCTTTGAGTTTGGAAAAGTATACAAAAATCTCTTCGTGTGGTACTTTGTCAAGTTTAAGTAACCAAATATCAAACTATTAGCGTTTTAAAAAGTAAACTGTTACGTTAAATATACACATGCCACTCACATTTATTTTAAAAATAAATTTCCCCCAGAATTTAAGTAATAGTTGTACACGTAATCGAACACTCTGAACAGTTAATTAAAATTACAAGTTTAACAGATTACATTATTTTTAAAAGATTGAAAACCATTAAAAACAGACCAAATACAAACAAGGCTGATTACTAACCAACTCTGTGGTTGAGTGCTAACCATGATCCTGCCTTTGTGACTCCCTGACCTTGTCTCTTAGCATCACTGGGATAATGGTCCTTATCAGGATTTTGTAATAACTTGAGGATTATCTACAGGTTGTAGATCCCAGGAGATGAGAAAGTCATTCTCTGTGAGCCCTCCTCTTTGGGCATCTCTCTGTTTTATCGTTTTGTAGCACACGGTTGAAACTTCCTTCTAGTAGTTATTTTGTGTGACCTTCAGGTGGTTGACAGTGGGTCCCCAGGATGCTGATCAGCCCCTTCTGTTCTGAGTGGAGTTCCTTCTATTTCTGTGTTAGCTCAGTTCACTCCCAATTAATTTTTCCACTCTTTTTTTCCTGCTTATCCAGACATATGTATATTATACATAGACACACACACTCATATATTTATAAAGTAGCAGCAAAATACATGTGTGTGTATGTACACACATACATTGAAACACTTATAGTAATATATATATATGTATACATCCCTTAATGAAATAATGACCAGCATAAATCTTGTTTCATCCTTTTGTTGTATCACAACTTCCTTTTTGTACTTTTTAACTTTCTCTTTTGACTTGGATTTCGATCATAGAATTTTATAGATCAAATCATTACCATGAACTGTAATATGAAAAGCCGTTTTTAGTATTTAATTATAATTTAATAGGAATAATTGCTATTATTATTAAATACTTGAATTATTGCAACCTTTCAACGAGAACGTCTTTAGTGAGATCCTTTGATCTTTTGTCACCATTCCTACTACTCATGGCATTCTCCTTGTTTGCTGATACTCACAGGGTGACCTGACCCCTCCTGAGTGCCTTTGTTTACCCCACCAACTCTGACTCCCCCTGCCCCTCCATCCCCCTCACCTCCTGTGCTCACATGCCAGCTCCCTTGTGGCTACAGGCAGTGCCACTTTGCTGGTTGACGGTCCAGCCACCCTCCAGGGCAGAATGGGGAATAGGTTTGCCTGCAACTTGTGTGGATCTCCACAGTCACTCTCACTGGCTCCCTGAAAACCTGCTTTTTTTTTTTTTTTTTTTTTGCAAGACTTGGATTTCCCTTTGCAATCAGTTTGCAGTATTTTAGCACTGTATTATTCACCATTTACAACAGCAGACCATGGGGTGTGGGGTGGGGCTGGAATCATGAACAAAGACTTGACTTTACATGTTGGAAGGACCCAGATGGGAGGGCTGTTGGAGTAGGTACTCATTTTTATTAATGGTCAGTGTATTAGTAAATATTTAACGTTATGATGACTTTTGCTCTCCTGAGCAATATGGCAAGTTCAAAAAAAATTACATAATCAATGCTTGGGATAGCAAAGATCTGTTATGTTAAATAAATCAGGTGGACTAAATTCTGAGACTCCCAACCTAACCCACTACTCAAAATATAAAATTAATAATCAGCCTGATTGGCTGTCTGGGAAGGTTGCGCAGCATCCTCTGTCTTCTCTCTGAGCTTGGAAAGGCTCACAGTCTTCTTGGGCTTCCCTGTCCACACCTCTGCCCTTCTTGCTGGTGCTCACCTTTTACTGGAGCAGGCAACTCTCTGCATCTCCATCTCTTGAAGACATGACCCACCGAGTAAGATGCCAGCCATAGGGGCTATTGGATTCTTTGCCTCCTGGTATGGGAACAAGCTTGATGAGAGTGATTACATAAAGAATCTTACATTTTTGCCTCATAAAAAGAGAATTGGAAGACTGGTTCCTCTGGAAAGAGATAGTGGAAACAGGACATCTTAATTAACAAAAGGGCTGATGGACAGACGTTTTTGCTTTCACCTTAGAACGTTCTGGTGGCCCTTAGTGTAAGGGTGCCTCCCTCGGTAGTAAGCTTTGGGCTTTGATAATCTAAAGAAAAATGGAGCTGCACCCAGTTCTAGAATTCCGAGAGAGAGCACATACTGCCTCCTTGAAGGTGATGTGTTTTCCCATAACTCGTGGTGAAGCGGTCCTCAGGTGATCTCTTCTTTGCCAAGCATCTCCAAACGCTACATCCCGTTAGTTTCACCCTAATTGTTACTTATTTAAGGTAAAAGAAAATGCAATCCTTATGCACCATATTCCATGAATTTAACTAATAAAAATGTTTTGTAAGAGCCTTTTGAAGTCCAAGAACACGTTGGAATAATTTTTATGAAACATGAAAAATCTTTCTTAGGGACAGGAAGTTCCGTTTTGCCAAGAATAAATGAACTCAAATAGCAAAGGGACTGGGCTTGACTTGAAACGCCAAACCCACAGTGTTTCGGTGGCTTCCTCCATGGGCCAAGAGCGTTTTCCAGCCCTGCGAGTTAGCGCTAGTATCTAAAGTTTCAGACAAACATGTTAGTACTTATAAATAATTATTTTAGTATGCCAGCTCCTCTTAAAGTAAAAAGTTTGGCTTCTTTTTTGAGCCAATTTGAATCTACAGGCAAGAAAGAGAAAGATTATCGATTTTATAAGTCATGTCTTTATTAGGGTTTGTTAAAATTGTGTGGAAAAAATGAATTTAATTTTCTCTTTGGTATTTCCTTGAATGTTCTTACTTTCTTCCTTCATATGCATTTAAGATAATTTAATGTTTTTTTCATGACAGGTCTGAACCATTTCTAGCGGTGTTTCCTAAAAGGAAAATTATGCAAACAACATAATTAATGTTGGCAGCTATAACAAAATTCATGGAAACGTCAAAGCATCATATTATGTCATATGTCGTCATTTTCAAAGAATTTTTCAGAAAGATGAGTATAAAATAAAATCAATACAAATTATTTTACTGCTTTAAGACAAGTTATTGATTTGAAAAACAAAAACATTTCACCAGTCCTTTTCTCCACTTGGTGACACTTCATTTTCCATCTATACAAGCTTCTCTGGTTTTGTCTGCTTATTCTCTCTCTGTCTATGCCTGACCTGCCACCATTCCTTCTATTTCAGTCTTGCTTATTACTCTTGTTGTTGCTTTCATTATTGTTATCATCACCATCATCATTATAACCATCATCATCATCCATCATCATCACCATCATCATCACCGTATCACCATCATCATCATTTTATTTTACCACTTTGCAGGCTCTACATTACTCTGGTCCCTACTTTCTTAAGTTCAGCCTCAAATGGCTTCTGTCTTTCTTTGGCCCTCCTCCTCCATCAGTCCATATAATTCTACCCTCTTTTACCCTGTCCCATGCATTAAATCCACTTCTGTCTTGTACTCACTCAGGGAGGGCCAACTATGTGCCAGGCGCGGGACCCAGGTACTTTGTAGGCAAAGATGAAAAAAAAAGGGACTGTCTTTGTAATAGGGTGCAATGCAAACCAGCCCCTAGAGGAGGCAGTGATGACTACCACTGCAAGAGGCTGGCAGTAAAGGCTCCCCAGAGGAAGAGATGCTTGCAGTGGGTTGCCCTGGTTGGACAAGCAATGCTGAGCAGACAAGGGGAGAAGACTATTCCAAGAAGAAGTAATCATTTATGCAAAAGTGTGGAATGGGAAACAAGATGCATATGTATTTTACACATATGCATGCATATATATGTTTGTGTTCTAGATATCTGTGTATGCATTATATATATTTATTATGTATGCATTATATACAACACACATATACATATATGTGCATGCGTATGTGTAAAATGCATATGTGTGTGTGTGTGTGTGTATTAGTTGGGGTTCTTCAGGAAAACAAAACCAATAGGATGTGTATATATAGGTATAGAGATTTGTTTTAAGGAATTGGGGCAGGTTGTATCTGTTTGACTCCCCCTGAATGCCCAGCCTGCCAGGAGCTCTAGCACCCAGGACGTGATGGTCACACAGCATGGTGACTTTAGAGTCAAGTTGCTTGTCAGATTCACTTCCTCTGTCTTCCTGTTGCATAACCTTGAGTCATTGTTTGAGTTTTCTGTGATTTAGTTTCCTTTTGCATAAAATAGGATAGTTGTATTTAACTGTTCTGAGGCTCCCATGAAATGATGCTTGGAAAGCCTCTGGAAGTGCCTGGAACACAGGAAGTGTGTTCAGCAAAATTTAGGTCATTATTTATACTCAGTAAATACTCACTGTATAAATGAATGGACGCTAAGGCCAAATTCGTCTCCCTCTACCTTAACTGTACCCATTCAAATTCAATTTACAGGCTAAATTCCCTCAGCTTTGCTCTGCCTCATGAAATCTGTCTTAGACAGTGATATATACACATATGTATATATGCATAATTTATATACCTGTATTAGAATAATATATGTATACTTTGGGGATATATATATATATATGACACATATATGTAACATATATATAAGATAGAAAATGTATCTTTTGTATATATATGTAAAAGAGAAAGTGATTTATTTTAAGGAATTTGCTCACGGGATTGTGGGGGTGGCAGGTTTGAAATCTAAAGGGCAGGCTGGCAGGCTGGCAGGCTGGAAAGTCAGGCAGGTGCTGATTTTGCAGTCTTGAGCCTGAATTCTGCATTGTAACAAGCAGGATTCCATGCTGTAATCTTAAGAAGACTTGTTTCTTCTTAGGGAAGCCTCTATCTCTGCTCTTATAGCCTTCAGCTGATCAGATGAGGACCACCCACACCATGGCGCTCATTCTGCTTAACTCAGTCACATCCAATTTAAATGTCAGTAACATCTGAAAAATAGCTCACAGCAACATCTAGGCTGATGTTTGACCCAGTGACTGGGCACCAAAGCCTAGCCAAGTTGACACATAAAATTTACCATCACAGACTGCTTGCTGTGCTTCCCCGTAAAAGGGGGAATTCTGGTATGTCAAAAAATGTGATGAGTTTACATATTTGTGTTTGGCTCTTATCCTGTACTTGGCTATACTAAGGAGTTTCTGTTTGTTTGTTTTAGTTACGTGCAGTTTAAAATGTGCCTTCATGTACATTGTCTTATTTGATCTTCTCACCCGTCTTGAGGAATATGGGGATTCTATTAATCTACGTTATAGGGAAGGAAGTCAAAGCTCAGAGCAGTGTCTTGACTTGCTAGTGGGGTGAAGACACGCTCAGCATCTTAGCCAGGACTTGAAGCTCTGCTGCCCAGAGCCCTCCCTCAGCAGCTTGTGGCTTTCTAAGACATTAAAAAATTGCTCTAGGCACTTGGAAATGAGAATGAGATGAATAAGACATGCTTCCTATCCTCAAGGAGTTTGTGCTCATACCCAGTTAGCTAAAAACAATCCGACTTTAATTTTAGTAAGGACAAGAACAAAGTTTTCTAAACTCTGAGGAGGGAGGAATCCATTCTAGCTGGGGATGAGGAAGGTTTTGAAATAACCCACACAGAGCTGGAGGATCCAACAAGTCTCTTTTATTTTCAGGCCCATTAGGGTGCCGTCAGATTTTCTGGCCCGCTCATTTGCACTATTACTTCTGTATCCAGATGGTGAAAAGTTTAATGGTGAAAATACTTGGCCAAAACTCCAATCTGGGAGAAAAGGAGTGGGGGCAAGCTAGGAAGGAAGGAGGAGGAAACCATTATTAGATGAAATCCTTACATGTTCCTTGTTGTTTTAATCACAGAAAAGACAAATTTAAACAGATGATGAGTACAGCATCCTGTGAAGATAATATCTGTATCACAGCATTTGACTTATAAAGAGCAGGAATTCTCGTGTGTGTGTGTGTGTGTGTGTGTGTGTGTGTGTGTGTGCATGTGCGTGTGTGTGTATTTCTCACAGCAGGGTGAGGAAATGACCTTGGACTCTTTGCCGTGATGAATTGTCCTCCAAAATTCCTCCAAAGTCCAGACCAGGACTCCCTAGGTTTGTCTTGGTAATTTTGCACTTACCTCTGTTCTCAGACTAACTCTCAGGATCTGAAAAAATTAAAACACATTCCCAAGAATGAGGACATCGTAAGACTAATTACTTTTCGGCCTATGTTAAATGTCTAAACCACATTGATTAATAAACTGCATCTTTTTTCTTGTACTCTTTTCCTTGAGCATTTATTATGTGCGATCTCATTAATGATCAGCGAAGAAAGAATTATCCCCATTTTACTGGTGATGATACTGGGGCTCAGAGAAATGAGCAGATGTGACCAAGGTGTCTGGCCAGTGTGTGCAGAGCTGTGACTGAAGCCTGAGTTCTCGCTTTTATGTCAGACGTCCTCGTTCAGCCTCACAGCTGCTTCTGATGATATCAGCTTCAAATTGCCCCTGTTCTCATAGGTTGTCAATCTTTCTCATGACATATAACGTATTTCTTTTGCCTTTGCATCTTCTGGAAGCTTCTGAAATAGCCCTTGTCAGTTTGCCAGTCCTCTTGCCTTTGGAGTTTAGTGAATTCACTCGGGGAATTTAATGATTCTTGTGGGAGGAGTAAAGCCCATGCTCCAGATGCAGATGGTTATATATCTGAGTACAGTGTAAATATAAATGGATTTTGACGTATGTCATTCAAACTAAATTTTAGAAATGAGAAATAGGGACAGGTTCAGATGATTTGTGATGCAGATGCCAGTTCACACTTATGGTGTGTACACCAAACAAGGAAGTAACCTAGGTGGATGCTTTATTAGATCTAAATTGGGGAAATTAACTCTAACGTGCAGTGGGACCTTCTGTACTGTAATCGTCAACATACTGAACTAGTCCGGACGAAATCCTGTTTCAGCAATCTGTGCATATTCGTTCATCCCTTTGATGGGAACAGCAACGGTGGTGTTAACAACTGGTATCTTGAACAAAAATGTACAGATGCAGTCATTGCAGATAACAAGTTATGGTTTCACTTGTAAAAATATTTTGCATATTTTCCAGTGGAAATCTGAGTAAAAAGTAATACTTCTTAAAGGCTACCTAGAGGAGAGGTACTTTTGAATTAAAAATCTGAAAGTTTAACAAATCCATATGAACACCTACTAACTATAAAAGCAAATGGAAAAGCTTTTGTCTAATCTACAGAAAAGACAGCTCAAATCCTCAGTCACATAATACAGTAATGTTTATTTGAAATGTGAAATTTTATAACATAATATGTGTCTTAACTGAGCAGCATTTTTATAACTTGTGCCATTCATGTAGAGAAGGGGAGTTTGCTTGCTATTGAGTGTCCTCTTGCAATTTTTAGAGATTGCATGAAAGACGCTATGGAATAAATTGCTCAAAAATTCCACGAACAAACTTGTCCCAAATGGACACAAGAGGGCGCCAAGCCTCTATGCCAAACGTCCAGTAGCTGCCGGAGATTTAATGGATGAAATAAACAAACCCTGGCACTTAAAAATGAAGCCATGTTTATTTTATTCTGGGTAATACATTATGCACCTGCTTGTTTTGTTTTTCAGACTGATTCATGTCAGACGACTTTCCAGAAATGTGACGTGGGTACTGGGTCCAGGCAGAGCTAACTAGTCTTTCAACACACAAGCAGGAGTATTATTTTGTGCAAAATATATTCCATGTTATAATGAAGTTTCACTTTATTATACTCATTCTAGAGGGAATTAAGAAAATGTAACAAGTTGTCACATACTTTTCAAGTATTTTTTTCTCTGTAACTCACTTAAGATACAGTTTTTGGCCATGGGCTGTTTCTCTCTCTCTCTCACACACACACAGACACACACACACACACAGACACACATATTAAAACTGCTTTGCTAGAGGCAACAAATAGAGAATCTTTGTCCAGAGGGCTCAGGGGAAAATTTAGGGCAGAAACTTCTGGAAAAAAAGAGGACACAAAATGGCACCTGGGGGAACTGGGGTTTGCTGTAGATGGGGAAGAAAACTAAGGCTTTTTTTTTTCTTGGCCAGGTAAATATTTGATTTGTGTATTAATCCTCTAGGGCTGCCATACCAAAATACAACAGACTGGGCGGCTTAAACAACAGGAATTGATTTTCTTACAGTTCTGGAGGGTAGACGTCCAGGGTCCAAGTGCTGGCGGGGTCGGTGTCTCCCGAGGCCTGTCCCCTTGGCTTGCAGGTGGCCCTCTGTGTCCCCACATGGCCTCCCCTCTGTGCGCACCCTGTCCTGGTGTCTCTGTGTCCAAATCTCTTCTTACTGACATCAGCCAGGCTGGATTAGGGCCCACCTGAACAGCCTTATTTGAACAGAATCACATCTTTAAAGGTCCTGTCTCCAAAAACAGTCACATTCTGAGGCATTAGGAGTTCAGGGCTTCACCACGTGAATTTTGGGGGCCACAACTCAGCCTATAACAACTTGGTGGCGTGTTTGTGTGACTTTAATGTGGAGGTGGGTGTGGTCTCCCTTCTGTCTGAGTGTATTTACTGACCAGCTTTGAGTGAAACCTCGGCCCCGTGTGCCCCACACACATCAGATGCTCGAAATGCATATGTTGAATGAGTGAATTTCTGCCTTGAAAGGCTACCCATTTTGCTCTGCTCAGGCTTGCCTGAGATCTTCAGCCGCCTGACAGGTAGTAATTAACTGCTGAAAGAAAGGCATAAATACTTCCTTTTAAACACTGACATTATGTCCATCTGGTGAAAGAAAGGATAGAGCCAAATAAAGAGAGTTCAGGAAATGCGAACATTTCTTTGAAATAATTTCATTGAAAATTAACAAGTTGATTATTGTGAAAACAGATTCCAGTTTGTACATAATGGCCAATCATCTAGCTTTCCCCGCCTTTGATGAAACCCTTCCTACCCAGAGCGATCTGCTTTTTACCTCGCCGTCCAGGGTAGCCGGGCTGCTAAGGTTAATTTGCCTTTCAGACTTCAGCCGCTTAAAGATAATGCGTTTAACTCAATTATAAGCATTCGTCTTGGGCACAGTGCATTTTCTACTCCCCCAGCAGCCCTGCCCCGAGACTTCTGCTGCCGTGTTCACCTCTTATTTGAGGTGCAGTCACTGAGTTCTTTGCAATTGGACAACTTGTGCAGGCTCTCCAAAACTCAAAACTTGAGTGGGAGCCAGTAGGGCAGACATCAGGGACTCCTGTATCCAGGAGACTTTCTGCTGTTTCAGGAAGAATTTACGTGGACAGAATGATGTCTCCTTGGTGGACCAGCTTTAAGTGGGTCAGAAGTCTGACCTCTTGGGACGACTTCTCTCGACACTACTTGGCAAGCTTGCTCCCTTAGTTCCTTTAGGCCTCAGACAGCAGGCACGTGCGTGGCTCAGCTCAAGGGCCCGGCAGGCGCACAGCAGGGAGCGAGAGACCTTCAGCTTGGGTGCTACTTGTGATAGCATTCCTTCCCTTGAAGCATGTGTCTGTTTCTGCAAACAGCTGATGGTTTATCTGCTGATTCTCTAATTGCTAGCGTTCTTTAATTAGGGGCCAGCCGTGGGCTAAAAGATAAGGAATATAGTTACTTTTGGATTTAAAACAAACACTCCATCTTTCCAACCTCCTCTTTAATGTTCCACTAACCTCTCAAAAAAGATGGCTTCTTCCTTTTGTCTCTTGAACTTCCCCCTTTCAGGCTACTATGAGAAAGTTCTTGGTACTTTCTTTCACAAAAGGCTTCTTAAAAATGTCCCTGTGCTGGCAGGGAAGTAACTCATGAGTAAATGGATAGTAACAACGGCTGACATGTCTGGAGTGCTGACTGTCTGGCAGGCACTGAGCAGAGGGGTTTGCTTGCCTTGTCTCACTTGATCCTCTCGATGACAGCTTTATGATAAAGCCCACTTCACCTGGGAGGAGAGGAACGCTGAGTGGGGTGAGGAGCTCCTCCCGGGTCATAGGATGAGGCTGCAGAAATGCTGGACTCTCCAGTATAGAAGGGAAATGGGTCTGCACATGGAAACTCAGGACACGGAAACACACCCGAGGTAGATGGTCAAAAAGCTCCTGTCTGTTACTTTCACGTAGCAGGGGTGTGTTCAGTACTTCCTGCATATCCTGAGGGTACCAAGGGACCCGATCTGCCCTTGGGGAGATTGCTCATCTAGTTCAAGGGTTCCCAAACTCGGCTGCACTTTGGAAAGATCTGGGAATCTGTAACATCTGCTAATGCCTCCCAGAGTCCCAGTGAATCGCCATAGGTGGTTAGGATGGGGTGTGACCTGAGCTTCGGGAAGTTTAAAAGCGCCCCAGGTGACTCCCAGATGCAGAGACTTGGTCTAGTTGAAGAGTGAAGCTGTAACACATTGATTGGGAAGCAGGAAATGAGATGTGTATCACTGCGTGGTGGGGTTATAATTTCCACAGGAGTTCTCATGAATCCTTTGCCATCCAAGTCACGTCAGCGGACCCTCAGATCGGCTTTTTCGGTGTGTCCCTCACTTTGCTCTGGCTGGCACATTCCTTTGTTCGCAGAGCCTCGGGTCAGTGGTGTGCGCGTTCCTTTTTGGCTAGCACGGGGTTAAACAGTGTCTCTGCCTGGGTTTCTTGGCCCCACCTCTGCTCCTGTGTGTCCCTTGCCGCACATTTCACTCCCCTGTGTAAGCTTTGTTCTTCATTTTCACTGGTTCCTTTTTGCCCACTTACATTTTCTCGTCATTTACTACTCCTCACCTGTCACTCATCCATCTCCCTGATTAAAATTTGACAAGCTCCATACTTTAAAAATAACTTTTTTTTTTTTTAAAGAGGAACAAAGTGTCTTTTGTGCCCTCATTTGGTTAGGAAATGTACACACACTCTGCCTTCCTTTCTGTGAAATTCCGTCCGTTTGTGCCGTTTCCTGTGCCCCCTGCTTAAACCCGGTCACTGAACCATTTTTCACCAGTATCTGCTGATCACCCTGTCCAAGGCACTGCCATTCCTCTTTCCGTGGTGGTTTTAAATCGTTACGAAGATAAAGAATTTTCTTTGCATGTTACCATTACTCCATTTGGTGTTTAACTGTACTGAACATATTGAAAGGTTGAAAGAGACATTACTATTTTGGTTATTTATCTGTTGCCGAATGTACATGAAAAGATGTAGCTTTTCTTCCAACGTTCGTCAACAGTAGCTAGCATTTTATGGCTGTAGAGACTACTTTTAAAGCAATTATAGCTGTTCATGTACTTTTTACTGATCGTTGAATTTTTTACTAATTTGGACGAGGTTCGAAAAATATAATGATGGTTTAAATGAAGAGCCATGAGAAGAAAGTTAAGGGGAGAAAAAAAAAAAAAAACCCAGAGAAGGAGAGTAAAAATTAAAGTACGAAATGAATTCCAAGTAAACGTCACCTGTAGAACTGGAGAGATCAGATCCAGCAAAAGCAGCAGAGACACATACATAGAACTGCTTACAGAGAAATGATTCTTAGGATAAAATGAGTTGGGAGGCATAGTCTAAGGTTGAAGTAAAATACCAGAAATTAAAGGTGACAACGGGAAAGTGGGAAAGAGAAATTAAAATAATTCAGCAGCTAGAGACAAAGCGATTTCTGTTTACAAAGGTGTATATATCAAAGGCAAATAAACAGGAAATTTAGTTGTCCCAGTACTAGTTACAAAGGGACAATGTTACACTTAACAATGAAAGCACTGTATTTGCAAACCTGGGGGAAGATTATTCACTATCCAAATTAACGAACTTCCAGTAGTTTGACAGTAGAAGAGAGGAAACAGTTTATTGGTAGAGCCAGAAGATGGCACTGTTGTCAACGTTTGCAGGGAAGATACCCTCTCGATCCGGAGAGCTGGCGAATAAAACGCATCAAGCTGGTTTCTGTTTGGTTCAGCCCAACAGAATGTACTTAAAGAAGGATTATGTGTAGGTTTCTTTTCATCTGGGTTTTCTGTAAAGTACAACAAAATATTCCAAAGCAATTTAAAATTCAAGGAAGGTGATACAGATAGATGTTTTAGATCCATATGCCTGCTACTCACCTTACCGCCCTGTAGTTACATCTTTATACTGGCATTCTATGTTGGTTAGGTTTTTTATTCATTTTTCCCCCATAATAGGCAAAATCTATTTCTCGCTGATTAAGGGTAGGTGAGGGACTCACTGCATTACATTCCTAAGTTAGCATTATTGGAAATCTGTAAAAATACTTGTGTTGCTATTGTTTCCGGATGTTAAGAACCTCTCTCTTGTCGGATTTCACCTTGTTTTCCAGCTGTGGCTCCTTACCTTACTGTGGTAGGAGATACTCTCCTCACGCTTAGGATGAAAAGCTGTACAGGGAAATGCTTTTTTTATTTTGTTTACAGGACATCTGAATCCAAGGTTGCCTCATTGTTGAAATTCCTTTGCCTTAACATTTTTTTTTTTTTTTGGTTTGTTCTTTGCAAAACTTTTAAAATTAAATGA
This sequence comes from Camelus bactrianus, assembly GCF_048773025.1. Taxonomy (NCBI): domain Eukaryota; kingdom Metazoa; phylum Chordata; class Mammalia; order Artiodactyla; family Camelidae; genus Camelus; species Camelus bactrianus. The sequence goes on along the minus strand of NC_133543.1, from coordinate 80,596,714 downwards.
GTAGCAAGCAAGCTAGACTTAAGAAATAATTCCTAGACCTAAAAAGGGCAACAAGAGTGAAAATTTCCTACTAATTTTTTTTTTCCTGTAACCGTGTGTGTGTGCTGGGAACATGGTGAGAAGGAAAAGTGGGGTGATGGGAAGGTCAGAAGATGGGCGAGTGGAAAGACAGGCTAGCTCGGGTTATTTTAATTTCATACACTAAATACAAAATTCAGTCACATTCTTTGATTAAATGGAACTCTAAATCTATATTCTTAAAAATCACATAATGCTTAAAAAGAACATATTTGAAAATGACTTTAACAATTAATCAATAAAAAATAAGGATACATCCTGCTGTGGGATAACCTTTTTAAAAACTGCACTTGGTATTCCATTAAATAATGAATCCAGGTAAACTTCCCGCATTTATATAAAATGGGTACATTTTATCACAACCCATATGAATCAGACCTCTGAAAAGTAAAAACTTGACATTTTTGGTTAATAATTATTTCAGCGACATTTCCCAAGCATCTTTTATATCATAAACAACGAGGATCCTGATTCAGCTCTTCTGGATTCCATAATAACAGATGGATTTCGAGACTGTTTACTGCTGCTTCCCACAAACTTCCTCTTTGTAAACTACTATATTATTTATGAATCAGAAAAGTTTCAAAGGAGCCTCCTATCTGATTACTGCTTACTGATGGACTTGCATCAGAGAAACTTTTAGTCCAATTATACCAGTTTGTTATAAAGAACTGTTATTATTCCAAAGTCTGAATTTGTTAACTGGTTACTCTGCCACTTCTCTGGGCCATTTGTTCACAAAGACCTTGTCAGACAGATTGTAGTAACTCTATCCACAGGAAACAAGGGATAGTGAATGTATCGGCACTGAAAAATCGAGGTAGTAGTAGTAAAAAGTGTTTGTAAGCAGCATTTCTACACCAGACACTGAGATATATTTAAAATGTACTTGAGAAAATATTGCAAGTAATTTTAGTTTTGAACTGGTTTATAGTCATCCTTGGGAAGAGCTGTATGTAGCTTTCTGCACTGACCCAGTCACAGACATTTAAATAGTTTACAGACATTTCTGGTCACTGACCCTGACACAGAATTGTTGGTTTGAGTGTCAGGCAGGAGTAAGTGTGGAAAAAGAAGAAACTGGAATGTACCCCTTTAAAGTTTATTTGCTGCATCCTGACTTTACAATTTACTTTAGCAATAGAAGCAATTTCCTTTTCTGTGTGTGCGTGAAGTGGGCATGGAGATATCCACCCTCATAGGATTTTAATTAGACACAAGAGAGGACAAGACAAAACAAAACCAACCAAAGCAAAAATCCCCACTGAAATAATGCCCTGCAAATAACTCTATCCTTGCCTTAAAATTTCCATCCTCTGTGCAACATAACGATAGACTACATGATTATGATTAATTCATTGTGACCTTGATAAGAAACATATTTACGGAGACGTGTTGTCAATTACGCGGTTCTTGGGCTGACCCTGAGCCTGTGTGTGTGTGGTGGGGGGCTAGGGCCGGTTATGCCATCATCCGATCAATTGTCAATATGCTGATTGTGAACGAGGCGAGCTCTCGCCCTGCCCCAGGCTGTGGGACGCCGTGCTCCCTGGGGACTCTGCCTTCCTGGGATCCTAATGCGGAGGCTGTTCCAGCTGCATGATCCCTAGATGCCAGACTCAACCAGAAAGGAGCCTGTGACAGATGCTTCTGCATTTTATGCAAATAGCAACTTCATGGATCAGTTTTCCTTCCCTCTGTGGAATATAAGCATCTGGAAAATAGAATTCCAAGAGCCTTAGCACATTAACAAATGAACAGAAATGACCAAACAAAACAGGTAACAGGACTAACCAGGAATGTCAAAGAGGACTGTGTTTACTGAAGCCCTCGTTTTTATTGTAAATTTTTCCACCTCAAACATGTACTTTTATCACTTCCTAGTACTTTACTTTCCATAAATCTGTAGTAATTGAAAAGTATATACTTTCTGTATACATGTCTCCTCGTCACTGTGCTGTAGTTTTAGAGTAACACAGGTCTGTAGTCATGGTGAAGAAATCCACACGTTGGCTGAAGATGTGTTTAAAACAATTTCAAACAAAAACAAAAACAAAACCAGAACATTCTTTCCCAGAAAAAAGGGTTTTTTTTCAAAGTAGAAATAAGTTTCAAAGCTTAAAGTCTTAGATCTCTTTGCAGTTAAATAATTACTATTTTTTTTTTTTTTGGTGTTACTGTGCCTCAGAATATGCTTATAAAAAAAAGTAAGCTTTATGATTAAGAATGTAGCAAACATTTATGTATATTCTGACATTCAGCTTTTAAATGGAGATTACTACTATTTCAATACATAAATAATTCTATAGTACTCATACATTTGCTTTAATAAGGCTTCTACATTATACCTAATTTTATGTAAATGTTATTCAGATTTCAATCCAAGAGTTTTGTAGGGGAGGTTAAAGGGTGTTTATCTTGATTTGTTAAAATGCACCATTAAAATTAAGCAGTGACAAATATTATGACTTTTTAAATTGTTCTAAATGGTTGTATTTGTTTATTAGGCTTGTGTTTATACAAAATATTTTAACTCTTTAAATATAACCTAATTTGATGAATTGTTCATACAGGAGCTGTGATCAGGAAATAGATCTGGTAATCTCAAATTCAACAATCAGCTTATATTCTCAGTAAACTCCCCTTTATGAGTAGTATTTAATGAAATAAAATGATATATATCACATTTAGAAAAATTAATGAAATTAATGAAAAGAAAGTCTAGATTATTTTATTTTTGAATAAAATAGCCTTTATGTGGAGTTATCATAAAGATTAGTGCTAAAATGTATTTCTTGAGCATACAGTTTTAACATTTGGAAGAACATATAATAAAAATAAATGTAAATTGACAAAAATACTTGTGAAAAAATGAAATTAAGAATATTTCATTTGTTCATTTAAAAAATACTTCTGCAAATAATATTTGAAGGAGGAGAAGAAAGTGATCAGAAATATCCTTCCACAAATATACGACTATTATATTCCTACATGTTACTTGTTAAAAGTAAATCAGTGAAGATGGAACAGAGACAAGACATGGCTCTAAGTGAAACCTTAACCAAAAATTCTAATAGCATTTCAGAATCAAGTATTAATAGAATAAACTTAATTTTAGTTTCTCATAAGTGCAGCTGCATTTTCTATTTAATTATGGGTTTTCAATAGTAGTAATTTTTCCTTGACCTACTCAATCTCAAAAGTCAGAAAATTGCTTCTTTTTAAAAACTGACAATGGCACGGTATGTTTCCAAAGAAAAAAAGACAAATTACAGAGAACCGTTAGGTTAAGCATATTTAAATAGCCGGGAAGAAGTTCTAATAGAAAACTTGGTTAAATATGAGGAAAAGTTATAACTTGCATTTATTGCATGGCATAATGTGAATGTTAAGATACTAGATTATTATTTTCTTCTTCTCTAAAAGCAAAATAAAAACGTGTTGTCTTGTTATAAAAAGCCTAATGCATTAAAGATGACTTGTTTCTTACTCTTTGGTAACTGGAATTCTTTACAATTGTAAATTAATGGAGATTTCGTCTGCAGCCTGGGTAGTAGATGAAGAGAAAAAGGTATTTTAAAAGAGAAAAGTTCAGCTTAGTAAGAGTTGTGAGATAGGATAGCAAGAAAAATAAAGAGCAGAGCTTTGGCCTTTGAAAACACAGTAAGATTGAAGCTGAGAATTTACTGACAAATACAGAAGCAAAACATGTTTTTTGACCTAAATTGTTAAATCATAGTGCAGAATGTAAACACTCAGGGGTTTTTTCCTGAATGAGAACCTAGATAATCTTACTGATTTAATAAAGCAGATTTAACCACAAAGAAGAGGGGATGGTATTTTTTTTGTTCATTTGATACAGAGATTTTATATAGTATGTTTTAATCACACTGTTAAGCCTCCTTTTGTGGCCAGTGAAAAATTCGTGGGCTAAGGCTCCAGGTTATTGACTGCAAACAGAAAAATTTAATAGTCAGTGGATAATTATTCACTGTTCATTTTTCTTACTTTTATCATTCTCATAATATTTTTAAATTATACGTATATGTTGAGATTTCCTCTGACTCTTTAACTGGAATTAAGAGCAAATTGCATACAAATGAGTTAAATCTGATAAAAGAATATTTTTTTCCTAAAGCTTAGTTATTAATACTTTTAATTTGTGGTGCCAACATAAATTAGGTCTGTCTTGAGAGCCAAAACAGGGTTTCAATACTCAGTTAATTAAAAGGGCCATGTTATAGAATCTGAACCACTGGTACCCCCAGGATCTGTTGAGAGCAATACATCCAGCCAGGCAGTTTTCAGTAAAAACCAGGGATGTCCAGGCGTTCAGTGCTTTTATCTCTGCTAATTTGGATAGAATTGATTTCAACAAAATGACCCAAGACCGTCTTCTAAGTGCATATCTTCCGAAACCCCAGTTTGCCCAGGAAGTCAGAGGCTCACGTTACTGTAAACTTTATGTGGTGACACCACTGGTGTTTAGCCTAATTTTTCCCGTTAGCGTTTCAGATGGATGTGCTCTATTTTAAAATGTACTTAGTAAAATACTCCTTTTACAATCTATCGTTGCTTGTGAGCAAGTTCCGAACGAGGGTGGCACTCAAATCTCATCAGCTTCCTCAGAAGCTATAAATTAAAAACAAAACCCGTGTAGCTCAAAAAAGAGGCTGCTTCACAGTGGGGAAGAATTGAGAGGATGTCAGATGGGTCAGTGGAGAGCCTGCCTTTAAAAGGTAATCACATCATTCATTCATGGGATAAAAACTTGTGAAAAAAGATATCTTTGGAGTGGAAGGGACCATGAGAATCTAAATAGAAAAATAAATACACATTTGCACCCAAATTCTTGTAAATCATCAACTCGTAAGAGGCTGATCTATGGGTCATAGGCAATGACCATAAATATTGTTACCAGTGGATGACAATATACTGTATTGTCCTCATGAACAGTTGGGCCATAAAACAAATGCATAATAATTTTAACACTTTTTTTATGGTGTCAGGAATTTCATAAGGAAGTCGTCACAAAGCTAAGTAAGTGCGGATTCAATGCCATAATGTTTACTTCTTCATTTGCTGAGATACTGTAAAACGAAAGTTCCAGGTAAAACTGAGCCAGAGGCCGACTAGACAGAGTACGGTGAGATATTTTAGGGGGTCCCAGGATCTAGTTTTGGTCTGACAGAGCCCTCTGTGTCTTAGCTTCTTCACCTGTAAAATGAGGATTTTTGGTTAGGTGATTTCTTGGGTCCTGACAAGCTCTGTAATTCGATGACTTTTGAAATTAGAAATAAAATACCATTTGATGTTTCTTGTAATCTAAAAAGTGCTGTTCGTATTTTTCAGTTGATTGATGCTCTATTACTTGACGGTGTTACATGCCCAGCTTTGTCAAATGAGTTAAGAAGTGCATTCTGGCATGCACAAAGGAATCAACTGAAGGTCACGTAGAGAATGGAGAGGTAAAGGACTCGAGAACAGTGGCATTGCTGGAATGAAAATTTTAGGTATTACCACAAAAACAGAGATGCTGAGAAGTTAACTCTCACTGAACAATAGACGATTCCAAAGTAAGTAAAATATGTCTCCTCTCTCCACTACCGAAAAAAAAAAAAAAGCAACCTAAAGAGATAAGAAGAGAAAGAAAGGAGAGACTAGACAGAGAAAGTGGGAGATGTGGGCTCTCTGTCTTTGGGTGAGAGTTATCACCGGTGTTCCGTTTATGATTGAAGGGGTTTTCATCTCTTGAGTGCTATATTTTGTATCCACTAAAAATAGTTATGCACATTTTAAAAACAGCAAGGCAATGAGCTTGAATTTTTTTAATTCAAAAAATGAAAATGGATCAAAATGAGTTTGAACAAGTGTGTACACAAGTCATTAGGTCAGGGAAATGTCAGAGAGACTGAGTGGCTGAGAAAGAAGGTGAGGGGAAGGGACGTTGAGTGATGGGGAAGAGAAAAAGGTGGCTGGGGCAATACCTTGATGAATGGAAATTACTTGAAGAATGATTCACCCCCTTCACCCTTCTTAGCAGTACCCTTAACCCTTTTTGCCTTTAGTCCTTTTTAAAATAATAATTTAAAAAATGCCACAGTCACTAAGAAAAAAGAGAAAAACGTTTCAGTCTCATGGTTGTGGTCCTGCTGTGCAGGCACTAATTGCTTAGGAAAATCCCAGCTGACTTCTGGATCTGGTACTTTAACCTCAAGTCCTCTGGCGTTACACCATTGGCTGTAGGTGTCTAGCGGGTGGCTAGTTATCAGTAGATCCACCCCATCAGCTTTCATTATTATCTTCATTTACTAGGAAACTCCTGACTGTCAATTGAGTGCTCTGGCAAATTATTTTAGCTGAAGTCTAGTTGTGATAACATTGGCTTAAGTCTTTTCTACCGGGGAAGATTTCTTACAACAAGCCTGTCAGCTTGGACTAAATTTTTGGTGTCCAGTTTGTATTTTACCGACTCTCCAGTGAAAGACTCAAAAAAAAAGGACTCAGTTCTACTGTCTGATAAAGGTGCCATTCAGGGGTGACATCCAAAAATCTTAACAACCAGGAAGGAAGGGGTTCTGACCATTAAGAAAGATGGCCTTGGACTGGTACTTGAAAGATGGCCCAGGTCTGGTACCCTGGACTGTGTAGTGGCTACCAGCCAGCATCAGAATATATTCCTACAGAATGTTAACTCAAAATTAAAGACAGGATATGGGAAGATTCCTTTAATTTTAGGAACAATTATTACAGTTATTATTTTTACTAGTATTTAAGTTAGTATTTCTCTTGATCTGTAAGACTCAGATAGTTCTTATAAGTGTTAAAAAACAAAATTCAACTGAGTAAACTTTAAGGATCTTAGTGGCTTTACTTAATAGTTTGTGAATAGGGCAGCATTCAGTCTAGTAGAAAGGACCTCTGAAAAGCTATACAAGGCAAGGGATTTTATAGACAGAAGGGAGCAAAAAAAGGTACTAGGCAAAAAAGGTAATTGGTTACTCAAGGTTACTTCTCTTATGGGGGTGGCAGGGGCCTCTCAGGCAGATTACCTCACTGGTGCCGATCAGGTGGTTCCTGACTGACTGGTTTAAGATTCCATTTCTGGGAGAGCTGGCACTGTAATTTAGTTAAATCTTGGTTTGGTGACTTGGGGCTTAGCATGAGTGATTTCATTTTGGGCTTGTTGTCTTTAACCTAAGAAAATATCAGAACTTGGGGTAAATTTCTGAGCCATGTAAGAATATTTCAATTTGTAATTCTTAATTTTTTTTTCTTAAATCTCATCATGCTTAGAAAAAATTAGGAGCAGTGCAACTAACCCTCCTCCACTTCAGCTCAAGTCCTTTTCTCGGTCTCAAAGTCACCTGCTCGTTACTGCCACGTATGATGGGTCTGCCGATTGGCTGAATGCGCCTAGGGCTGCCTGTGTTTAACTTTCCTCATCTTTCCGAGTTATTCTCCTTTGGTGCCTACATTTTCATGAGTTTGAAGTTCAGGATATATTTTATTTGAATGAGTCTTTTAAAAGCAGGCACAGAAGTTTGATTAACTTTATGAAAGGAAAGAAAATATTATTGGGTGGTGGTAAAATTTTTGTAAATTACGTCTCATTTTCCCATTTGTTTGAATTACAATTTCAATAAATCTTTAGATTCATTTCAAATATTTTTTTCAGATTGAAAGATTTTTGAACATGAAGACTTTACATTTTTCTCTCTGGTCTACCATCCCCACTCCCCAGTTATTGACCTATAAATGAAACCAACACTTAAACCCAAAAGCACAGCGTTGCCTTATTCAGTTGTCCCTTGGAACCAGACAATTTAGTTTTTATCATATAAAATTTTATAAAATTTAATACTTTGTTATCATAACATAGTGGCTTTACTCGGATTCTCACTTTTTTTTTTAACTAAATGTTTGTGCATTACTTTTATTGAAGTATAGTCAGTTACAATGTCAATTTCTGGTGTACAGCATAATGTTTCAGTCACACATTTTGTATTAGTTTAATTTTTTATTAAGGAATACTTATGAAAAGAACAATTTTATTCTTTCACATTGTCCAAATACTTGGAGAATTGTAATTAGCGTTTCCCTTTGAAACTTTGTATTAATTCATAGCAAATTAAAAAACTAACCTGTTCCCTTACCAGTGGGGAGAGGGAAGGGGTAAGGAATTAAGAAGTACAAGCTACTGTGTATAAAGTAAATAAACTATGAGGATATACTGTACAGCACAGGAAATACAGCCCATAGTTTATAATAACTATGAATAGAGTATAATCCATAAAAATATTGAATCACTCTGCTGTTCACCTGAAACTAATACAATATTACAGATCAACTATATCTCAAAAAAACAAAACAAAACAAATTAACCATAGAAATGTGGCTTTTGAGACTGAACACAGTGACTCCTTCCCGGATAGTGAAGTCGTCATTTGAAGAACAATGAAATGATTTTAATAGCATGAGCTATTTCTGGTTTTCTCTACTTGGTGAAGGTTCTGCTTTAAATTTAGGTTGCTTTGCTTATTATTGGGATCATCTATAATGTCACTGAGAAGAAATTCAGTAAATCTATAAAAACTTGTTAAAAATAGCAACAAAATTTGTGAAATTTAGTGGGCATCCCATGGTATTCATATACACAATATATACTTTTATAAATATTAAAATGAGACACAATATTTCTGGTTCTATTCATGGTTTACACATATAATTTCCTCCCGTAGACAGAGAAACATGGGGAATATTTTGTACAGGAATTTGGGGAAGTGGCATGGAGTCTATAGAACTGGGATCATGGATACAGGATTATATGAAGATCGTTATTCTCATTTTAGTATTTCCTGATGAGTTTAACTTTTTATTAAATTTAACATACCCCATTATTTTCTGTGGCATTAAACACTGATAGGTAAGGGAAAAAATGATCCTGGAAATAAACTCCTAAGTGCAGTTGCTTTTTACCTAAGTGATAAAGCTAATATAGAAAGCGAAAAGTGGCCCAGAGACCTCTTTGTGTGAAGTATCTCAACATATTGCTGTCTGTTATATTGTACCGAACACATGCACTTCTGTTTAGTAATATTTTGGGGAGCTGAGATTTAGGGCAGAAAAGACTGGAGCATCTTCGCAACTAATTCTAAAATTTTATAGGGTTATTTATTTATTGGTGCTGTGATGAACATGTATTATTTGTAATAACATTTTCATTTTAACATTCCTTTTTTATTTAACTCTGATTTTTAGACCCTCGAGTTTTTCTTTGCTTTAGCTTGGGAAAACCAAATAAGTGCAAGTTTCCTCCAAGACACCTCATGAAAACATTTTTTTTTAATAAAATCAAGAGTGAAACGAGTCTATATTTATTTGGAAGATCATCTGACTACTGCTAAATGGAGTATCTCAATCTGAAAGTGAAATCTGTTTCACTGCTAAAAATTGCCAAGAGTTTTTTGACTGAGATTTGGGAATCTGCAGAAAATGTAAAAGTTTTTTTTTCTACAATAATCTGTTCAGTGAACAAGCTGTGAAAAATAGTTCTGTATTTTGTCCATGTGATGCAGCAGACGGTAAATTTCCATTTTAAAGAACGATGTGAGTAGCTTCTGGCATCCGTCTCTATTGCCTTACTCGAATCTACTTACACTGAGTTACAACAATGCAATTTATTATTTCTTTAAAGCAAAAAATCAGAAGGGATCTTATATTCTTACTTTTCTTCTTTTTTAATCCACAGCTCAGCTCTGTTCCTTTATCTGGGATCAGTAATGTGAGGTCACTTAGAGGCCTTATCAAATGTGCCTTAAAAATACCACAGTAGTACTAAGAAGATATCATTTCCTTGCATTAAAGCTTTGTATTTGAAGAGCTTTAGAAGTAACTTACTATTTCTTTCTAAACATACTCTTCTGAGGTAGGTGGTCCCATAATGGACGTCTATTATAAGCTGTTAAAGAATAGGTTTTTAAAAGAGGTATAATTATGATTCTCATGTAAACACAGAATGAACGTGCTTAAAGATTTTATTTATTCATTAATTAATGAGAGAAGCAGTAAGATGTTATAACCTACTTAAAGGAGAATTCAAATTTGCATTCATGTGCATATAGGTAAATAAATGAATGGAATGAATCGGCAAGCAGATACCAAACTGGCCAGTATTTACAGGGCAATGATCAATTGCATTCTGTAGGTCATAACATTTATATTTCTATGGACCAGAATAATTTGCATTATTGTTAATTTTCTACAACTCACAGATGCAAAATAGCTCAAAGGCAATGAAAGAGAGAACCTGGAAGGATGTGCTAGATAGGACACCAAATGATCTTTTTGATTTATTTCAAAGTCTTTCCCAGATTTTTACTTATAGATCCAATTAAAAAGTACTTTTAACATTTTCCACTCAAATTCATCAATTTTGTTTCCTGGTTTATATTTATCTTTTAAATCAAACACCTCCCTAGAACAGTGTCTGACACAGAGTAGATGGTCCATTCATACTTGTTGAGTGGATAAAAAACTTTCCTGTATTGTCCACTGACTGTTTTACAGATAACTCAGAAGTACAAACTAGTATGTTCTTTTATTCCCAAATCTCAAGCATGTCAGAAGGATTCTGGAAGAAACTGGGGGCAAGCTTGCAAGGCTGTGGTATGTGCCTTTCTTTAGCCTTTCATCTTTTTACAGTTAATGATGCATCTTCTGAGAGAGCATGAGATACATAGAAAGAAACCATGAGTCAGAGTACTTCTGTATTCCCAGTCCCCCATGGCAGGGACATGAGCTCCAGTGGGTGAAATCAACATTAAACTGGCTACAGGATCAGTGGCCTCGGGGGGCAAAGTCTTACCTTTCTGAGGACTCTATGTGCCTGCCTTTCTGAGGACTTTATTGCAAATCAGATGCTTGTCACTACTTGGATTATGACAATATTAGGTTGTCCCTAGAATTTTGTTCAGCTCCCATTTATTTTAACTAGATGATAATCCAAGGAGGCTGTTTCGGGCTTCCGAGGAGGGCTCCAACGCCCATCCTCCTTTGTCTGATGCCTGAAATCCTGCCGTTGTTATTTCACCTCTTGGACTTAGTTGCAGTGGTACCACTGATGCACACCGACATTCCCTTAGGAGAGGTAGAGTTCTTTATGTTTTCCGTGTTGCACACTCCATTGGAAAGAAAATCAGTGACTAGTTTGTGATTTGTTATCCTATTAAGATTTTGAAGGGGGAAATGAGTGTTAGGCAGTAAGCACCAAACTCTGGGGACAGGTCAGAGTGAGGTCAAGTCAGGAATGAGAAAGTGGTACAAGGCAGAGTTCAGTGTCGTCAGGAAGTTTATGCACTAACCCTCTTCTTGCTGATGTATCCAGTGTAATGTTTGCAAAATATTCTGGGGTCAGCAGCAGCATTACAAAATGGAGAGCATTCATTTTACCGTGGAAAAATGTTAGCAAAACTGAGTTTTTCGTAACAGTGGCTATTTTGAATCTTTATTTAACCATTGGATTTCTTTGTTACTTATTAAAATTTTATAAACTTGTCTTTCAGATATTTTATCTTATCACTAGATTACCACACATCTGTATAGTCTCTTATGGTTGACAAAGCATTTTCATATACTTCATCTCATTTAATCTTTACAATAATTGCATAGCCTTCAGTTGTGAAAGATGGTCTTTGACTCAAAAACTATTGTTTTCTCCCACTCAAGGCAAGCTTTTCTGTGTAAAATAAATGACTGTCCTATAGTCAGTTTGTCCTCATCAACTGTGTGAGTGCTGGATGTTGATCACACTAATTATTTTTGTTGTGGTAGTCCATCTCCTGCAGGAAGACAACAAAAGAGAAAAGTCCGGAGCCACAACCTGATTCATCTGCCATTTATAGGTGTGGTTTAGCCTTTCCTTCCTCTCTGGCTTTGCTGTTACCACTGAAAAAAATTAGTTCTATAAACACCTCAAGTCTTGACTCACTGTCACTTTGCACTTTGTCATCCAATATTTTCAGGTCCTATAAAATTTGAATGAGGAAATCCTGGAACCTAGGTTATCCAGTATTCTCATCTATAACTCTTTATTAAAGCAGTAGGCGTGTTGGAATGAAAGTTAACTTTGAAAAATAATGTGACTTTTAAAGATAATAATAAATGATTGGATAATTCCCACTGTAAATAGCTAGTGTGACTTTAGACAAGTGACTTAATTTTCTAAAGTGAAAAGAACAATACTTTCAGTTTAGGGCAGAGAAATATTGTGAGAAGTAGGGACAGTGAAATATTCCTACTTGAAAGATGTTATTTAAATGCCAGGCATTATTACTGTGAAAAGGAATAGAGGACATAAGTTACATTATGATTAAATTTGCTTTTAAACTCTTGAACCTGAAAGGCCAAAGAAGTCTGTTCTCGTATATATCATTTTGTGCATGATAGCTGTCTACCTCAAAAGTGACTTTGGATGAATTTTCATTAAATGAATGAATACACTTCATTCAAGGATTCCTAACTGGCTTTGTTCTTTCTAAGTCAGTAGACAGTTTAAAAGTTTGGGTGGGTCAGGCTGTGGAGAGAAATAATTTAGGTGTATCCTTCAACAGTAGTTAAATTCAAATTCTTATGCACTGAATGAAATTCTAGTTTGAAAAATTCTTAATCTTAATGTACTTCAAAACATTTTTATATTTTCATTATTTCCTTACAGTAAATCTAGACCTTGTCTTATCTACATAGTGTGCCAATTTTTGACTGTCCAGAATCTCCACCATATTTTAAGCACTTTTCTCTCCATTTTTTAGGGAATTGTACCTCCACTGTGATAAGTAGTCCTAGGGTGATACTGAATTTTCATCCAAGGGACTAGGTTGTGTCTTTTCTCCTCCCTAGTTGTGTAGAGAGTGACTGAATATCAATTTTGGCCAATTATATGCTCTCTTTGGGGACATGAAGTCTTGAGATGACAAGATCTGGGGTGTGATTTGAGGCTTTTGTAGCAGCGGCGGAGGCAGACATGGTGGCTGAAATGATGGGGGCATTCTTTCCAAATGTAAGCTGTGTGCTGTGCTTTCTGTGTCCTTTTTCTTGGTCCTTTGGAGCATCCTTGGATTTGGCCCATACCTGTAGCCAATCTTTCAGTTTCCTGTTCATTTTTTGAGCTTCACAAAATTTTCCAATAGATTTTTTTTTTTGCCTAAAGAAGTTAAAGTTGGTTTCTGCTGCTTGCATCCAAGAATTCAGACTGAGACAGTGCACCTGTGCTTCTGAGGAACATCAAGTTAATACAGGAAAAGTACTTGAACATCACTTGGTTTTAAGTAAGCATTGAAATGTCGGCCACTGTGATTAGTATTACTCTTGTTTTAGCACTATCATGTGATACTGTCATTATTCCTTTAGTTTGTCAGTCTCATAGATAAAAACACAAGCACTTTGCAAGAACCTTATCCTAGTTAGTTTTGCATGCAGCTTAGTACTTGGAATATAGTTGATATTCAACAAACACTTATTGGGTGGACGAAAAAATAAGCTGAATTTGGCATTATTAAACATATATTATTAATAGGCAATTAATTATTATGTTTAATTAAGTGCAATTTCACTCATTTCTTTGAGCCCTACTATGTTCAAGCTTCTATGAAGAATATAAAGTCATGCCCTTTGCTCTTTTACCTTTAATAAGTTTGTAATTTGATAATAAAGAAAGGATGAAATAAATTCATATTTAAATTTATTCCTCTACATGCACTTTCTGTTAGGGGAGGGGGTGTGGGGGCGTGGCTTTGATTCTATAGTATTGTACAATAAATTTGAACTCTGTATTTAAAACTAGCTTCTCTTAACCATGAGTGTAATTTAATGCTAAATATATTAAAACTGATTACAAGGTCAAAATGTGCATACTCTATGATGTTGTCTAGTGGTTTGCATTAGAGTTGACCTATTATCTCCATAACCTGGGATAATTGAGATTTTACTATATTTAATCAACATTCTGATTTTAATTGATTCCACTGAAAATAGAAACAGTATTTTGTATTTTACACCAGCAGCTTATTTGAATGACCATGCACAGTGTGGTCATTCATAAAATACTGATAAAATTGAATGAACCTGGAAATTGGACTGAGCACCAGGAAAAAATATTTATGCCTACAGGTACATGGCCCTTATCAGAATACCCAAAAGGAATTATAGCTGTATTTCTACACTGTAATATATTATAGGAAGCAGCAGTTAAGACAAGACTGAACACCATCCTCAGGGTCTCTATTCTCAAGGCTCTGACTTCATAGTGACTTACAGGAGGGAGAGATGACTTTATATTATTGGAACTGATAAGCCCCGATCTGAGTATCTTTGAACTACGTTTTTGCAAGTATGGCTCCTCAGACTGTGAAATGTGCTTGGCTGTTCTGGCCTCTCAACTGTTGGTCTGCTCAAGAGAAGAAGCTTGCTCCAGAATGTAAATCATCTCCATCATCAAACACACTGTTAAGTTCAGCTGACTTTTTTTTTTTTAAACAGCAGGATTGTATTAATGAAGGAAGCTATGCTTTGATTTACAGTCTGACATGAGTTCCTTATTTCACTGTAGACTGAAAACCAGACTTTGTAGCCTCGCCGCCTTGAGCAGTGCTGGTTGAAACAGTGTCGGCCAGGCTGCTTGGTGAACTGTGTTTTTAGGGCCACAGAGAACACCTACTGAAAACAGGCATTGGAGGAGGAGAGTCACTGGGAATCTTCGTCTCTAATAAGCTCTGCAAGTCATCCTTCTGCACAAAGTTCAAGAACCACTGTTCTAATATATAGCAGAGTCTTTCTCAGAGCATTCTTCAAAAGAGGGGGCAAATTTACTTTTTCAATTTTTGAAAAATATGAAGTTATATTATTTTTCCCATTTCCATGAAAATAAGACAAATGGTCAATCTCTCCTGGGTGAGCACTAATATCTCTATGGTTTAAGTTGCATTTTTCAGGTTTGTGATGTTACACATACTGAATGCTGATAGCAAGGTTGTAAGAACACCTGCATTAACTTAGAGAGCTTCCTATATTTTAGGGACATTTTCTTGCTTTCTTTTAGAGCTTCATTAATTCAAACAAGGCACTTATTAATTAACCTAGGAGAAAAAAGTATGAGTCTAAATGAGATTTTTGTAAAATTCTTCTATGAGTAGATGAGGAAATTTCTATAACTTTGAGATAATCAGGGGTAAGTTTTTTTTTTTATTAAAGTGTAGTCAGTTTACAATGTGTCAATTTCTGGTGTACAGCATAATGTTTCAGTTACACATGCACATACATATATTCGTTTTCATATTTTTTCATTATAGGTTATACTACAAGTTATTGAATATAGTTCCCTCTGCTATAGAGTAGAAACTTGTTGTTTATCTATTAGTTTTTAATACAAAATAAAAATAGAACTAAACCTCAGTTTGACCTTTCTGATAGTTGAAATTTCTTGCCTCCTGAGGATGGATAAATATTTGATTACTGTCAATTGACCATGAACTATAAAGGTCCTTCAGTTTGGGGACAGCATAAAGACATCCATGATCTGACAGTTTCAGGTCAAGCTCCTCAGAGCTTCGGAAGGCAGTAGACTATCTAAATTGATATCTCGTTGTTGACCATGGGCAGTTGAGGAAAGCCTTGCAACATTAAAGTGGGTAACTTCGTTTTGTGAAGGATTTGAAGGGCAGGTTGGAAGACAGGATATCAAACAGACTGGGCTGAAACGGGGCTGCTTGAGATACTTGATATAGGAGGTCGAGTATTATTATTTTTTGCTTTTTTATTGAAGTACAGTTGGTTTACAATGTTGTGTTAACTTATGGTATACAGCATAGTGATTCAGATATATATATATATATATATATATTCCTTTTCATATTCTTTTTCATTATAGGCTATTACAAGATACTGAAGATAGTTCCATATGCTATACAGTAGGACCTTCTAGTTTATTTACTTTATATATAATAGTTTGTATCTGCAAATCCTGAACTCCCAATTTATCTGTCTACTCCTCACTTTCTTCCCTGGTAACCATTAGTTTGTTTTCTATGTTTGTGAGTCTGTTTCTGTTTTATAAATAAGTTCATTTGTGTCATTTTTTAGATTCCACATGTAAGTGATATCATATGGTATTTTTCTTTCTCTTTCTGGCTTACTTCACCTAGAATGACTATCTCTAGGTCCATTCATGTTGCTGTAAATGGCATTATTTTATCCTTTTTATGGCTGAGTAGTATTCCACAGTGTATCTATAAATAAATATATATATACACACACACTACATATTTTATATGTATACATATACATACCACAATTTATCCAGTCATTTTTTGATGGACATTTAGGTCACTTCCTTGTCTTGGATATTGTAAACAGTGCTGCTATGAACATTGGAAGAACTAATTTTTTTTAATAACTCAATCTATTTCTTTTATAGAGGATGGGATTTAGTGATTTTGATAGGTATTACTAGTGCTCATCAGTATCTGATTCTTCCCTCCTCTCTGGCACATGGAAGTCTGCAAGTCTAAGTTTTGCAGTTGGGGCTGACACAAGACTAGTTCTGGCCAATGGGCTGTCAGTGTAAGTGATGTCGTCTTCAGACTAAAGCCTGGAAGAGTGGGCATCATGTCTCCAGGTGCTCTTCTGCCTCAGCAACTTATAGGACCTTCTATTGAGAAGATAGAGCCACAAAATCAAAGTACCTTAGATTCTCCAAATTACTGCATAGAAGATAGTTGCCCTAAAATGTTGCCTGAACTTAGAACAGGCTTTGCACAAATGAGAAATAAGCTTGGTAGTGCTGAGCCATTGAGGTTATGGGTTCATCTGTTACAACAGCATAGCCTAGCTTAACTGATTCGTAGAATGATTTAATAATAATACCTTGAACAGCTCAATATTTAGGTTCCATAAGTAATTATGAAAAGTCTGGTTAAATAAGAGCTATAAACTATTTAGAACTATATACTATTTCTTTGTATTCATTTATTAATTTGTTCAACTACTCAGCAAAAGATCTAGTGTAAATTGTGTGCCAACCACTGGGCCGTGCTGAGGGGAGCAGAGTATTACAGTGAAGGGCACGAGCTTTGGAATCACTGCCTGAGTTTGAATTCTGGTTCCACTCTGTGTAAGCTGTGTGATTATTGCCAAGTCTTTTAACCTCGCTGTGCTTTTGTTTCTTTATCTCTTCACTTGTAAAATAGCAATTGTAACAGTACCTACCTAATGAGTTTGTGAAGATAAAAGCAGATGATATAAGTAAAGCACTTGGCATTGTGCCCTACTAAGTAAATGATCAAAAACACCACTATTATTATTTGATAGCATCCCTGTCTTCCAGCAGCTCTTATTTCAACTGAGAATATCACAGCCTAGTAGTGAAACCCATTTATATTAATAATTCCTCTATCATATCTTTTATTACTGCCATAACAAATTACCACAAACTTAGCACTTAAAATGACACACATTTATTATCTCACAGCACTACACGTAGGAAGTCTGGGTTGACTTGGCTGGTTTCTGTGCTCCCAAGTTTCGGAAGATTGAAATCAAGATGTCTACTGGCTGATTCTTACTGGAGGCTCTGGGAAGACTCTGCTTCCACCTCATTCAGGTATTGGCTGAATCCAGTTCCTTGCAGCTTTAAAACTCAAGTTCTCATTCCCTCTGGCTGTCAACTGGGGACTGCCCTTAGCGCCTGGAGGCCTTACTCTCATCCCTGCCTGTGGGGCCCTGTGTCCCAGAGCCAGCAATGGTGAGTCCAGTCTTTGTCACGCTTGGAATCTCTTTGACTTCCCCTTCCGCCTCATCACTCTTCTGCCTCCAGCTGGGGAAAGTTCTCTGCTTTTAAGGGCTCATGTGATTAGATTGGGTTTACCTACATAGTCCAAGATAACTTCCCTTTTTAAAGATTTTTAACCTTAATTACATAGGCAAAGTCTCTTTTGCTGTTCAGTGTAACAGCATCTTCACAGGTTCCAGGGATTAGAGGGACCTGGGCATCTTTGGGGAACCATTATTCAGTGTTGACCACAATTCTCCTGGGTCCACAATTTACCTTTTTCCTGTTCTTAATAATTATACTGCTACGTATTAAGTGCTTGCTGTGTGCTAGGCAGTAAACCACATCTCTCTCTCTCTAAATCTCTGTTGATAACTTTCTAATTTCAGGCAACTCTGCATGCAAGTTATTATTATTCCATTTTAAAGATAAGGTGCTGATGCTTACAAAGATTACTGAACTTGCCCAAGGTAGCTTTACAAGCTGATAAATGGTAAAGAAGGAATCCCAAATCAGGTGTGACTGCCCGCCTTGGGACTTCTACTGCACTACACATCCATGACGCCACTGGGGCTCTTTTCAATAACATGCTTAGTCCATTATGCTAGCCCAGTGGGTTCCCAGACTGGCAGTAGCTCGATAATTAAGGTTCTGCTTAACTCTCTAGAGCCATCTAAATGTTTGCATGAGTCCAGAGTCACAAACTTACTTTGGCGCTCTCTGGTATTTCGCGTCAACACCAGAAAGAGAGGCGGGTGTCAATAGTAGGCATTGCTCACATTACAATAATGATTATAATAGCTGATATTTATAGAGAACCAATTGTGTGCTGGGCATTGTGCCAAGCACTTCACATGGAGTCTCAGCCCTCATTTCATTCTCAAAACAAGTTTACCAGGAAGGTGCTATCACCAGCTGCACTTTACAGGGCTTGAAACTGATGTACAGAAAGCTTGTGTAACTTTCCTAAGGTCACACAGCTAGAAAGTAGCAAAGCCTGGATTTGACCCCAACCCCGAGAGCTCCCCTTTATCCTTCAATATTGCCCCAGAAATAGGAGTCGCCTCTAGATTCTTATGCTTTACTCGAGTTATTTGTTGCACTTGAGTTATTTGTCATTCCTTCTCCTCCTCCCTGGAGGGTCATTAGTCAGGACTGGAGCTGGGGCTGTTGGCTGAGGTCAGAAAAATGGTAACCAGAGCAGATGGGGTTGCCCTACCTCTGGGCGAGGGTTTGGCATCTAGCCTGCCAGCTTTTCTCCCTAGCGTGGCGGTGAGTGAGCCCCTGAGAATGGGCCAGCTTGGGCTGCTGTTAATATATCACAGAATCAAGGAGAGGGGCCCCTGTCTGATACCACCCTGACCCCACAGTCAGCAACCATTTCAGAGAGTTACCCCTTCTCCGACCCCAGAACGCTTCACCTGCATGGATGGTTTTTCTGTCCTTACAAGCAACGCTTTCCGGCCTCTCCCAATTGCTGAGCTGAGCAGCTGCTTTTTCTGACCTTTATTCCTTTCCCTTTCAAAAGTGGTGACATGGGAAAGCGCATTCCTAAGAGTCTGCATGCACTTTTATTTACTTTTTTTTGGTTCTGATTTAGACTCTTTTCACAAATATCTTGAAGACAGAGTCTTACATATGTGACTGTTCTAAATTGCTTTTGAGGAAAGTTGTTAAAAAGTGATAAAGATGGGCGTGTGGTTGCAACATGAAAAGCTCTCAGCCAAAATTTAAGAGAACAAAAAAGGAAATTAAATGCATGTTGTTGAAGTTATTATACCCTAGAGAAAAAGGATGTGTAGATATTTTAGAAAGGTTTTTGTTGTCTTCTATACCTTTTCCAGATTCTATTGAATTTGACATTCCACGACTTAGAAGGATGTAAGTTATGATGACAGTGGCAAGTTTGGTCATAATGACAGAATTTTGTGCCACAGGTGAAATCTGTAATGGTGATATTTAAGCTGAATTGAGAATTTCTTGTGATTTTGTATATTAACATGTGAAGGACTCCGAAGGCTTTACATCCTTATGTGGACTAACATTCCCTTGAAAAGATGTTTTAACTTACCACTGCAAAACAATGACAATTAAAATGTATTCTTAATTACTGGGCTATAGGTATAAATGTGTTATAATCGCCTCTACTTGCTTCTCTGGAAGAGCTGCAGGTATCTTGCCAGATGCCCTTGATAGGGCTGGATTTTATGGCCTTTAATCTGAACTGCAGTACTTTTATCCTGAAAGTTTTCCAGGGCTAGATCTGATATTATTTAATTTAACATCACGCAGAAAAACAGGAATTTCAAATTGACAGAAGACAATCTCTCAATGTTTTGTTCATTTTCATTAATATAAAAGGAAACTGTGATATAAAAATGTTCTTTGAGCTCCTGCCAATTAAAAAACACACTAGAAAAGTCATCTGAAATATAATCGAAACATAACACTCAACAGCTGAAGGCTGCTATTTGGAAAACTTTGATGAGCCTATAGAGAGGTGGAATCAATTTCACCTTTTGACAGCAATGGAAATGTGTCTTAGAGGTTTTCAAGTTGTAAGGTATGTTCTGGTTCCATTCTAAAATTAAAAACTGTCAGCTCATTCTAGAAACTGACTCATATTCAATTTGAAGTTCTCCTTTGTCTAATAATAAATTTAAACGGTGATGCAGATGCTACTTTTTCTTTCCTATTTTTTGTGATAGATTAAATCAACAAGAGCTGGCCGAATAATTGCACAAAACCATAAAGCATTCCTTGAGAGAGGCAAATTTGGAATTTTTAATAGGCTTTTGGGTTTTGATGAGCATTTGTTCAATCTTGCTGCATTCTTCATGAAATGGAAAGTTTCAGTTTTCTGTTTATAAAACAACTGCAGACTGAGAATGCTGTTGCAGTTTTCAGCAAAGTTTGATACTGTTTTTGAACTTAGCAACCCTACCACAAGGACTTTAAAGAGGTCCTAAAACTGTTTGGTAAACTGTTTTGAGACAGAATTCTTCCATCTCAATTTCTTTGTATTTTTAGCTCCATAATTTAATACAGCACTAGATGCTGAACACTTACTGACTTGCTGTTTCATTAAAGACCAGCGGTGGACAGAAATACCATCAACAGAAAACAGTGTCAGTCATTCATCCATCCAATAAATAGTGATTCTGGCTGAGTCCTGTAGGCACAGCAATGAGCAGAACAGGCAGTTTTGCTGTTGTGGGATTTACAAGCAAAGAAGCTAAACCTTTTTTCTTTGTGGGAAACACTTTCCATTAAATCTAATGGTGCTAATTTTGCAGATAAAATCTCTTTATAAAATAAACTCCAGCTGATTTCAGGCTGTGGTGTATTTTTAAAATGCCAAATATTGACAAGTAATAGCCACATACTGCTATTACTTTCATTTGCTTTAGTAGAGTTTTTTGAAAATTAACAGATGATTATAAAATACTATGCATGTGCTTACTAGTATATTATGTCCGAGATTAGCTTTCTCTTGCTGCAGTCTTTTTAGCCTAAGCCTTACCTGTATATTAAACAAAATTAAGTCATAGGTATTACCCTTAGGAGCAAATGGGGAAGTAGTTGTAAATTCTTCCTCTCTGGCTTCTCTCAGTGTCTCTTACTAGGTTCCTGCTCTAATCTTAGTAGCCCCTAGGGATTAGCATAATCACTAATATGCAGATAAAATTATAGAACAATAAATTCCATTGATATTACTGTGTGCTTTGCATTATGCTAAACATTTTACATACCTTATTATATTCAGTCATTACAACAACTCTATGAGGTAGTAATTCTCACATTTTACAGATAAGAAAACTGAGCACAGAGGTAACTTAATCAAGATCTCAAAGCTAGGAAAATGGGACAAAGACTTGCACTCCAGAGATGATGCTCACAGTCACTGAGATTAAATATTTGTTGGGAAACAACCCATTTTTACAGCTCTGGAACTTCTGAGATGCAGGAATACAGATAGAGCACTTAGACACAGAATAAATAAACATCTCTCAGGTGCAAAAATAGTGTAGCCATTGGTGTCCTTCTTCTTGCGGGAGCAAGACTTCAGGGAGACTCCTCTTCCTCACTTGTTGGACCTATTAATTGCAGCATCTCTACAAAGGCAGTTTGGTGTTGTTTTCTTTCTAAAGGTCCAAGAGATCACAAGGTTAAAATTCAACTCACTGAACTTTGAAATCAGTAATTTCTTTATTAGAAAACAAATATGGTTAAAATAGCTAATTTAGTAACTATTAAAATAAGAGTCTATTGAAATAACAATAGGAGTTTTATGATTGGGCTAGGCCAACATAACCACCTTAAATAGTCACAAGATAGAAATAACAAAAGAATATTTTGAAAATAAAATATTTTCATATTTTCTTGACTCTTTGCTCCAAGCTTTTAAGTGATTTTCTTTCTTTCTTTCTTTCTTTCTTTCTTTCTTTCTTTCTTTCTTTCTTTCTTTCTTTCTTTCTTTCTTTCTCTCTTTCTCTCTTTCTCTCTTTCTCTCTTTCTCTCTTTCTTTCTCTCTTTCTTTCTCTCTTTCTTTCTTTCTTTTTCTTTCTTTCTTTCTTGTGAGATGGGTAGTTCTGTGCACAAAGCATGAGCATTTAGGTCCTCATGCTGCAGAAGTGAAAAGATGGCTGATTCTCTTCATGAGGAACTTTGGAATAGTATAAGAGTATAACAAACCTTGAAAAGAATGTCTCCTCCAATTTCAATAAGCCGTATTTGTGAGAAGCATAATAATGTCTTCATTTGCTGGAAAGGTATGTTCAAATATAATGCCATAATGAGTTGTGAATTTGGTTACGAAGATAGAAAAGTCTGTTATGGTGGTGTCATGCCCTGATGATACAACTTTGCCTGAAGACACATCCATTACCTGCATCTGTGACCAAACTATTGGACAGAAGGAAGTTATTAGAAGTTTTAACTTGATGCATGGGATAGTGGGTGTCTCCTCATGAATTTGTGCGTGCGCGCGTGTGCGTGTGTGTGTCTGGCAGTTAATTAATCCAGGGTAAAGCCGGTCCTTAGAGATGGGTAGTTTACAACTTCGCTGTCCTAGACAAATCCCTTGAGATGAGAATGAAAAAAGCAAGAGAGATGCTGATCTGATTGAAAGACCAGTTTGACTGGAAACAGAGAAACCTACTACATCACATTGGAAGTGCCAAACACTGTGGTTTTAAAGTGCAGGTTGGCGTGGGAATTTCAGAAGCTCTGTGGCCAAAGAGCTTTACAAATGCCAAGAGTGGATGCTGGTCAATACTGGTACTTCAAAATGCCAGTCTGTGCTTTCCCTCACAGAGAACAGAGTTACATTTGATTAGGAATCATCCGGGAGTGGGAAAGAGGAGGCAGCTCTTTAGGAGAACTTTTCAGATAGAAGTGGAGAGAATTGGGATGAAGTCATTATTAGTATTGCCCAAGACTCAAAGGGATGGATTCTTTGTGAACACAAGCCCCAGGCGTCTCCTGTGGCCCCACACTGACATTCTCAGGCTGGTGATGACACTTACTCTCTTGGGGTGACTCCTGAGCTTTAAGAGCAAAACAAAACTGCAGCTTCTTGCCTTGTTTTAGACCAAACTTCGGGGCATATTAATATCAGAGACGGTTTAAACAGAGCAATAAGACGACAGCACACTTTAACTAAACCCAGCTTGCAGGCTAATTTTAAGGCAGCCCAGTTGGAGGAAGCCCATGCATTAATTTACTCTAATGGGGGGGGGGTAGTAGGGGGAAGGAGGGGAAAAGAGGTTGAAAGGCATTGTTTAAAAAAAAAAACTCAACTCGTGTTCAATTTCTATCTTTTTTTTAGGTGTTTAACACTTGTACAATTTGGTCAAATTATGGGCAGGACAGCAAGAGAAGCTAGTCAGCTTTAAAAGATGGAGAGCGTGTGAGACAGGACATGATTACTTTGCTGAATCCCCACTTTTTTTTTTCTTCCAAAAGAGACAAAGGGAAATACTTAAGAACCAATGGTGACGGCAACAAAGCAATCATTGAGTTGCAGGACACCTTTGTCTCTAGGGGCACGCGGTGATTTTTACATGTCTACCGCTGAGTGTCAAACCTTTTCTTTTCTTCTTCTTTTCATTCTGGATGGCCAAACTGATTATCTAAAATAGAAAATTAGCACACAATGGGTTTACTCCGGCGATACCCCTTATGCAACTAATGGCAAAGCTTGTTAATTGGTTGTAAATGCCAGCAGGTTGCCAGGATAATACTTCAGAAATAAGCGGGTATTCTGATAATTACAGCAATCTTCATCTATAAAAGCTTAAGTAGATGAAGTAGTGGCTGGCTTAAAACCAAGATTTATCCCGCTGCACTCACATTAAAAGAAAAAATAAGATGAAAACAATAATGTAACAAAACAATTATATAGCAGGAAGCTTTGTAGGTTTTAGAGATTGTGAAAACTCAGAAAGTAAAACAGTGCTGTAATAACCAGTTATGGAAAAATAGGCCATTTACATTTGTGTATAATTAAATAGTAGGCTATGCAATTTCACTTTTTAAAGTAAACTGCCTTTTCCTTTTTTTATAGGGCAACGTAGCCATAATTGCTGCATTAAAGCTTTAATGAAAGAAAAAAGCAGCAGATCAAGATGACATGTAACGTCTACATTTGTACCGTGGCGCTGTGCTTGTTTAGTAATGGGAAGCTACTGAGGAGATTGAAATTGCAGAATTCTTCCTAGTTTGTTCTAAAATTGCTATAGGAAGATCATTCAGGGTCTAAAATACACACAATTTATTTTTCCACTTTCAATCTTCCAGAATTTAATGGCTTTCATAACTAGTAGGTGGTTGGAGATATGTTTTATGTTTGAGCGAGAACTACTTTGGATCGTAAAAATGATCAGAAGTGAACGGATCAGGATTTAAGCCTGAAAGGGCCTTCCTTGGTGCTTTAGAATATGGCCCAAATATTATATTATAGTGTTTAACTTTGTACAGTCTAAGGAGCTCTCTTGTTCAAAATATCAACAGGTTGGCTTGTAATATTGTCCCTTTATATTTTGCAGTTTCTTTATCACCCCGACTAACATCAGGAACTGGTGCAAAAGGCAGCCAGCTCATGTAAGAAGGTAATATTCTGGTAAACCGTTAACTGGCATGTGGGCTGATTTAGTTGAAGGAAAGTCTCTCCTGTGAGCTCCTTTCTCATAAGTTTGAAATATTCTTCAGATGTTACACTCCATGTAGGTTGGCTATGTTTTCTGTAAACCATCCCTGGCAAATAATGTAGGCAGAGATTGGAAGTCCTCATTATGTGTTACAGTACTGAGAAGAGGGTAGGAAAACCTGCTAAAAACACATCAGGCAAGAGAGCTAGGGAAAAAATACCAGAGCCATCAGTGCCAAAGGCTAGAGGGTTAAAAAGTAGCCTCAAGGAAGTAGAAAAAAAAAACTGTATAAAATCTACATGATTTTTATCACTCCTTTTGTAAAAAGAGGAATGCAGAAGCAACTTCTTGTAAAAGAAAACCCAAGGAATGAACCCTATGAAGGCCTTGAATTTTGGCTTTTTGTGTTCTCACTTTAAGAAAGTGATGCAGTTGCTCCAGGGTTTTGTTTTGGTGTTTTGTTTCTTGCAGGGTTGATGAAATGCATCTTCATCTATGTGCAGTTCTTCGGGTATGGAAAACTTTAAATACATAGCCTTCTGGAGTGGCTGGCTTCCGCACAGAAGTCAGAATATGGTATTGGCATGGGGGCCGGAAGCGCGGGGGTGCCCAGGCGGCAGAGTGTAGGGGGGCAGAGCTGCCTGGGGCAGGACAGGCACGCCACCACTTCTCAGGGATGGGGCGTTGGCAGTAACTTTCTTTGTGCAAATGCTCCTTGAAGCCGGAGAGGAAAATAATGGGAAAGGAACAAAAAGGGTTTATGGAACACATGTGAAAGTAAGAAGGCACGCTGGTCTTCCACCAAGACCCGTAGCTAGAAGAAGTTCGTACCCTCGCATGCGCTGCCGCTGCGTTCCTGTTGCTCAGACAAGATGCAGCGGGGATGGCCTCGCACCCTCCCAACAGTATTTCATGTCTCGTGGAGGCTGGCAGTTGTTGTAGCATTACGGATGGGGCCAAGAAGGCACTTGTTTTAGGCAGACTGACTTGAGATGTTCTCTCATCCACCTCTTTGGTGTGATTTGAAGGAGCAGAGAAAATAGCAGAGGGAGTCCTTCTTTCCAAGGAATTTGAAACCAGCAGATTTTTGGGTAGCTGGGTAGGTAGAGGTGAGAGGTAAGCTTTTAGGGGAAGAGAAATGAAACAAAACATACTCTTCAGAATAAGAAATGTGTCTGTGGAGTCATCATCTGAGATTGTCTTTTCTGTGTCTATCAGAAACCTTAGACACGACTTTTTCTTACGGTGCACTGAAATCTAATTGAGAGATATGGGAAGAAAGATATCACAAAATAAAATCGTCTTCATTCGGGGAGAGAACAACTTCTTGAAAAGTAAAAAACATTTTTTAAAAATCAAATTTTACAGCCAAGGGCACATGCAATTTTTGCCAGTGTGAGACTGCGGAAATTACTCATTTAATGTAGTTTTACCTTTCCTGAAAGAAGAAAATAGTCTCTTTTAAGTCTGTCTCATGCTTGACTTAAATAATTTATTATTCTTAATGATATAGCATCATTTTCCATATGGTAGTGAAATACTCGTGGTAACCTTCCTGAGGAAC
Source organism: Camelus bactrianus (assembly GCF_048773025.1). Taxonomy (NCBI): domain Eukaryota; kingdom Metazoa; phylum Chordata; class Mammalia; order Artiodactyla; family Camelidae; genus Camelus; species Camelus bactrianus. Next base: position 80,570,100 of record NC_133543.1, on the reverse strand, counting down.
AAATAAAAATTAAATGGAAGAATTCAGTGCTTTGTAGATTTGTCTGTCACATTTAGGATGAATATTATCTTTTTCTCTGATTCTTGAATTCTGTGTTGGTTTAAGTCACTCATCCTTGTCGAACTTTTCCTGTACTTTGATTATCTTTCTGAATTGCTCAGTATATGAGGAATGTACATAATCTGATCAATTTACTTGTTAGTTTCTTTATGCTACTAGGGTATTTTTCTTCCTTGTCACTTAAATGCTTTAGTGAGGTACACACTCCGCAGAGTAAGCATTTGAGAAATATTTGTGAATGAATTACTTTTAACTAAACAGTGGAACATTTTTGCCCCACTTCAAGGTTTTAATGATGAACGCACTAAATAGCTAAAAATTTTTAAAGAAATATTTCCAAGCCAGTTTGAAGGTTTAGTACTTGAAAGGAAAAGTTCTTTGATTAGAATTTTCTCTAGGAGAACATACTTTCGATACGTACAAAAAGTATAGCATGCCATCCCGATGGCACACTCCTGCGTGAAACGTGTGTTCGTCCTCACAGTGAACATTTTCTCTGTTTCTGTGTCAGTTGTCACTAATCAGTTATGCATCTGATGAGCAGATCCATCAGGGAATAGAATTTAAGTCATTTTGGCTTTAGCACATATGATATGTTGTACAGGAGTTTACCAAAGCCCCTTTGGATACATTTTCAGAAGGGGACGTGCATATGTTATGGTACCTCTACAGCAGCAGTGACTGAACTAGCTGACAAGTGACAGGAGGGTTTTTTTCCCTCTTTGGTATTTCATGGAAGTGTGCACAAATCATAACAAGTTGCCTCACTTTCATAAGACAGGGAACGCTTCCCTTAAAGTGCACATGGCTATATGGTGTGTTTGTGTACATGAAAATTCATGCTTCTATCAAGTTTAATTTTGCCATTTTTGTTGTTTTTAAATTACAGGTTTGGGGTTTTTGAAGAGATGTAAATAATTGCTTTCCATTTCATCTTGACTGATTTTTTAAAAAAAACTCTAAAAAAGTCAGAGTGAAAAAGTCAAGTTCTTTACCATTGAAAGAAACTAGGATGTACAGGTGACCCATTTCCCCTAGGCTGACTGTTGTTTTCTGTGTTTGTCAAGAAGCCTTGATAGATAGTAAATACCTACTGTATGCCAGGAAGTCCTGTGCTAGATGGCACGCAACAGGCCATGGTTCACAATAATCTGTCTGAATTCTGATCCTTGTTTTAAATCAGTATTATACGGCAACAACAGCAGTAGGAGCCCTTACTTGGTTATTTCTTCATTGCATGCAAGTTATTAAGCTCTGTGCTGTAAGAAACCCTGTGATAACCTTTATGCTTATCCCCAACCAAATACTGTCAAGGGGGAAGAGGGAAGCGGAGAGGAAGTCAGCTTCAGTGTCATCAAGAAGTGCATTCAAATCAGCCTTTAGCACTTAATGAGCTCTGGTTTTGTCTGGGCCTCAGAATCCTCATCTCTAAAACAAAAACTGTTGCGAGGGACCAGTGTGCAAATCACTTACCATGTCACTTGATGATGGATGCCTAACGCATTTTGTTCCCTGAGCTCTCTTTTATCTTGTGACCTCTGAATAGCAAGAGATTTCATGCAGTTCTTTCTAGGTGAACTCCGATCTGGCTGCAGTTTTTTTTTAAGGTAAACTAGGATCTCTCGTGGTAGGTTGCTGGACCTACGGAAGCTGACTGCCTGACTGTGACATCTGTGATAAGTGCCAATAAAATGATCTGCCCCAAATAGCTAATCAATATACACATATAAAGGTGGTTTTCCTTTTTCTGGTCCGCAAATGTCTTCTCTGAAAATTATTCAACCTCTCAATAATTATCTGAGACATGAGATGTACCAGAGGCACTGAATGGCAGCTTTCAGCTGGCACAGATCCCCCCTTGAATGGAGGGACATTCATTTAAACCCAGGGAATTCGAGGGACGAGAGAAAGGAAAGCCCAGGAGAAAACTTGTCGTGAGCTCAGTCTGAATCCATTAATAATCTCATGGTCTTGAGGTTAGAAGTTGCACTGTTCTTTCTGAAGAAAAGACTGTTTCTACCTGCATCAGGGCCTGTGGTGTGATTTTCTGGCATGAATAGAACGAGAGCAGTGTTTCCAGGCACGCCAGAAGCGCTTGTTCAGACGTGGGAGTGAGGTCTCTGCTGTGGCGCCGTCTGCGGTGCCTGTCCTTGCTGTTAGTATTTCCTCTCTCTCTTCGTCCCTCCTCTGTTGCTCACCTCACTCTTCCCCCCGACAAGTGTGAATCTGAGCTTTTGGGATCTTAGGGGAGCGTCTTCTTCCTTTTTCTTTACATGTGAAGTGGCTTTTCTTTCTGTTTATATCTTCATGTGAACATTCTGGATGGTAAGAATGACAGATTATTGGCTCAGTCGCAATTTGCCTTACACATAACCTCACTGCCAATTTTATTAAAAAAAAAAGATGTCTTCCTTTATGGAGGAAATAAGCATAGCTTGGTTGTGGTTTAAAAATTACACAAAAAACTATTTCGTGAACCAAAATCTTCCATAAAAGCAAACACACCTGGTATCTATTGTGAGTCCTGGACAATGGAGTCTTATTTAACCTACTTCTTGGCCTGTCTTCTCGTTTTGTAATCATTATTGCAGGATGATCTCTAACCTCATGAGAGAGAGCTCTTTTGTGGCAAAATAATGATGATGATGAGACTAATAATAATATCATCTTACAAGAGTGCTTTCTATTCCATCTTCCAGGCTGAGCAGTGAGCCCATGACACGGTTAGACAAGGAGATAATACTGCACACTTAATGTGTCCGTGTGTTACTTCAGACTTGTCCAACCTCCTTTTTGCAAGGACTCTGAATGAGGACAATGAATATTCTGCTAACACCCTGGAGAAGACACTGGGAAAGTGTAGACTTTTAATTCAGGAGATTTGGTCTCATTCTCATGCTGATTTAAGGAACCTCTATTGGGAAGCTTTTTAAAATCACAATCTACAACTGAAAAAAAAAAAAGAAATGTTAATTAAATTTCTGAATTATCTAAACAGTTTTGTAGAGAACACCAAATAATGAGCTTATCCATGGTTAGGAGTAATGGGAGATGGGTGAATAATAATTAGCTATTTTGTGGTATATCTTTCTTCTTCAGAGGTTAATTTGATTTAGATAGAAAGATGATGTTAACATTCTTTAATAGATTTCAGATTCCCTGGGGTAGCTTTTACTTCATAACCGCACTGTGCACTTAGTATGACTTTTATCACTGTGTCAATGTGTTGTCCCTTAACAGACTGTAGGATTTCAGTAAACTGCAGAGATTCTGTTTCATGGGATGATTTAGGGTCTTACGCTAGCTCTCTTGAATCTATGTAGAGAGTTGAACTAAACATTTTCTTTTCAAAGTTTTTAAAAACACCCTTGCCTCCTAAAGAGACAACCTTCTTATAAATGATAATACAAAGAAAAAAAGATTTAAAAATACTATTTTGGTTTGTATTGCATTAAAGAAAGCACATTTGATCTTGTAAGAAAGCACTGTAGATCTTGTCATGTTTGTGTTTTCGTACGGTTTTAGGTCCCGCTTTGTTAGGCACTTTAGGAATAGAGTAAGAGCGTATTCAGGATGAAAGAGGGGTTTTAGCTTTAGATGGCAGTCATTGTACATACATTGCAAATGTCAGTGCTTTTCATGCATTGAGAAGTAAATATGCTGCTGCCACTCATATAAATGACATTAAAACTATTGTGTCGTTGGAGATTTATGTGGCTTGCTTATAAAATGAGAGAGGATATTTTGGAGGACACACCATACAGTATGGGCTGACTGATGCATCAGAAGGACAGAGGATCTGTGAAAACAGACATTTGTGCTTAAGGCTACAAAGTGTGTCAGGTGTCGAGTATCTGGCTCTTGTGGGTAGTGTTTCTTTAAGGCACTAAACCTTTTAAGAGGTTTCAGAGTGATGATGTCATTAATTAATAACTGACTGCATGCTAATCAATATGATAGGTACACACTGTAATGGCTTATAAGCATGATGGCTTTTTAATGGCTCATGTATAAATGTTAATTGATTTAAAACAAAGGGAAATTTCTGTCTATTGGGTCAATAGTTTATAGATTATGACTACCTTTTAGTTTGAGATTGCTAATGAATGCTCCTTCCTCGCCCACCTCCTCTCTTGTTCTTCTATGTTTTTTAATCAGGAATGCCTGTAAACAAGAGACATTAGACCAGTTATTGAGACTGGAATCCAATAACACTTGTAAAGCCCCAAAGGCTTTTAGAAGAAGCCACACTGGGATTTCACAATATATATCCTATAACGTGGAAAGTTCTGTATTTACTTCTTTTACAAGATATTTTACACAAAAGATATATGTCATGTAAATATGAAACCCTTGATATATTATTAAAGATTTTATGTTTGGTGTTTCTTAATGTGTGTAGAGTTAAGAGATGTACAGTGGATGTGTTATCTGCCGGAATAAGTGGCTGAGGCTATGTTTTTGCTCCAACACCTAAATTAAGAATCTAATAGACTTAGAACAGATTGAATGTCAGAAGCAAGAATTAGCAGATGGAATCTTACCTGGGAGATTCCTATTGGGAAGCAAGTACAGGAGCTGCTTATAATAGGAGGACTGTGAAGACTTAGGAGTTGGTTATTGTAGTACAGTTTTGTGCTTAATAGAAAAGGGGTGTGCGGTTAATTCTTTATTATTCCAGATGGCAGTTATCGCTTTGTCTCCTCTTTCAACTGCCATTCGAGCATTTATTTTTTCTGTTTTATTGCTCCATTCTTGGAGGTCTGCTTTGGAATGGTGCCAGTTATCTTTTTTCATTCAGGCAAGTTTTACAGCAGAATACTGATTTTATATAGAAGGAACGGGTGGTTTGGAATGTTATCCCTGTCACCTTTTATATGAATGTGCATGCAGTTTAAGGAGCCAACTGGTATCATAAGAGGTATTGTGAAAAACAGCAGTCCTGTGCCCAAAACACTTCTGACTTCCTGCAGTTCTCACTTTGCAGAGAAACACTTTCAACTCTTCTAGCTGATTTTACCCCCCTGGTGTTTACTTCCATATTTAAAATAACTTACTTATATTTCAGGCTCCTAATTTTTCAGTTTTTAACATTATCTACTAATTTCTTTGTGTGGAAGATAGGAATTTAGCACCTTTACGTCTTCCCCTCCCCTTCTTAGAAAGATTCAGTGTTTACACTTCTTTCCTTATTACTTTTATTATTAACTCATACACAAATTTTTATAAGTGTAAATATCCTCTTAGTATGTTCAAACACTTTAGATAGTCTGCCCAAGAATAGTAAGAAAAGTGAGACCAGAAGTCTTTTTTCATAGTTGGCTGCGTGTGTGTGTGTGTGTGTATGTGTGTGTGGTCAGAGTAGGGGACTAATCGTGACAAATGGGAGACAAGAGCTTGTGAGGGAGACTGAGAAGGAATGATCAACGATATAGGAGGAAAACCAGGAGGAAATAGAAGTCCAGGCAGAGAGCATCAAGAGGGAGGTGGTAAACAAATGGCAAAAGCCACAGAGGCATAAAGAAGAGGAAGATGAAAAGGCAGCCACTGGTGGCTGCCAGACTATTGGGATCCAAAGCCTCAATGCAGTGGCAAATAGGAGGTAACTTTGTAGCAGTCACTTGAGGAGCTTGGTTCTGAAGGGAGAGAGAAGCTAGTTTAAAAATAATGTGGATGAAAGATTGAGTTAACATTTACTTTTTTCAGCATGGAAAAGCCTTTAGCATGTTTCTAGGTGAAGGTGTAAATTGAAAAATCTATAGGTGACCAGCAGTCTTTTCCAATCATACTTCTTTGACAACTGCATTATAATTTAATGGTTATATTTTCCTATATTTATATTATAGCTTACAGTGTTTAAATAGCTGTTAAAAGAATGATCTTACTTTATCTTCACACACACACACACACACACACACACACGCTGGAAACTGGCAGTTTGAGGAGATGTGCCCACTTTACAGATTGGAGCCAAAACAAAGAAACTGCTAGTCCAGAGCCCTCACTACCGTCCTGCAGCCGCCCTTTAGATCACCTTTTATCTTCCTCTGCCTCTTGGCTGATCTTTGCTGTTAAGAGTTTACTCTTCCTTTTTTTGGCCAGGCTCATCTGTCCATCTGCCTGCTGTTATCATTTCCTTCAAATCCACAGCTATACCGTGTGTTGACTAACTTCATCACACCAGAAAGCCGCTGTTAGTATTCAGATCATACACAGATCCAGACATTTTGCAGGGAAAGTGATTCCTTCCAGTCTAGTAACCTATTTTGAGGACATATTTTTGTATGACTGTCACTAGAAACACCATTATCTCAAACAACGTGTGGACTGAGAGATACACATGAGGATAACAAAACTATTTTATGTAGCTGGAGTTTAACCCGGACATTGATGGTGTTTTGGTGCCAAATTCTACCAGCAACCTCACTAAGAATATATTTGCTTCTCATTTCACTTTTTAAAATGACTTTGGTCAGCCAGAGCCCACTGGAGGCTAGTTTATTTCATGGAGAGTGAAAGTCAGTAATGGTTTTCATTTCTACCTTATCAATGAAAATATTTGATTATGTGTAGGTTTGCTGGATGCTGGATAATACATTCCTCAACCATTCACCCATTCATTCTGTCAGTCTGCAAAATTTCTTGAGGGTTTACTGTGTTCCAAGAACTATGCCAGACATATTCCTGTCTTCAAGGGGGTCTCAGTCTTATAAGAGAACCAGAAGAGTGAACATATTATTGGACTGTCCTATGATTAGGGCAGGATACCTTTTCACAAATAATGGGCTGTAGGATCAGAATCCTGCACTTAGCCTGAATCTTGGTGGAGCAGCGTTTCAAAGAATGCTTTCTGGATAAAGTGGCACCTGAGCATGGAGGATGAGAAAGACAGGTGAGACTGGCAGAGAAGGAAAGGAAGGCTGCCAGGCAGAAGGAAGGATATGGGAAAAGGCATGGAGGCATGAGCAAGTAGGAGAAGCCTAGAACATTCTAGGGAGAACAAACTGTAACATGCTTGGAGTTAAGGGTGCACATGCAGAGGGTGCTAAGTGGTACTGCTGGGGAGGTGAGCAGGGTCCAGATCCTCAGAAGTCTTGCTTTTAAGGATTAGGATTTTAGGAGAGTATTGGGAATTTGTAGGTTTTTGAGCAAGAAAGTCATGTAATTCAATCAGTCATTTAGAAACACCAGTTAGGAGAAGGTATTGATTAGAACAGAAGCCTGGGGTCATGAGACCAGAAAGCTGGGTGAGAAATTCCGGCCTGAGCTAAGATGATGGGTGTGGATGACTATGAGGGGAATGAGAGAGATGTGAAGAAGAGAGAATCACCTGTGCCTGACGCTGTGCTTCAGTTTGGTGTCACGAGGAGCAGAGCAGGGTCTCGTCGGTGGTCACGCTGCCTTCTCGGTAACTTCTGTTGTGCATTTTTGGAACGAATGGTGCTGAGGCGTGCTCTGCGGTAATCTGAACAGCTGGTTTACACACGTGGAAGCATTCAAGAATTTCCGAATGACAGTATCTAGCGAGCCAAAGTTTCTTAAATACAACATATATACAAAATTCCCAAATGACTATAAATGTTATTCAGTGGTATCTTTAGCCCTGCTGGGTACCTAAATTAAAAAATCCCTGGCCTCGATTTATATCCTGTGACTAATGGTTAACCATATGTAAATACTAATACAGTTCTGAAATGAACATTCTTGCTGTTCTGTCTGAAGAAACAATACTTTGAGTTCTCAAGGATACTTGAGAACTGTTACAGAAAAGCTTTGGAGATGTGTTACTGTAAATGTTAGGCATTTACTTTCTTTTTCCAGGTATGCTATTTGATCCTAGAAACACAAAAGTTTTCAGAACTTATGACAATGTAAATACTTCAGACTCACCCAAAAAGTCAAAGAGCCTCACTTTTTTGAGTTTAACCAGTTGTCCTTGGCATCCTGAAAATGGAACCAGACAATTACATTTAGTCTTTGCATCTTTAAGAGTAGGATGACTTTTAAGTTTTTCAAAGGGGAAATAATTGTTTTGTTACTTATAAATTTAATAAATGCTCATTGCAAACAACAGAGAAACAAACAAAAATGTACAAAATGGAAAATCAAAAGTACCTTACAATCTACCATAATTCCATCACAAGAAACTCTATTTAAAATTTAGGGTGTATCTTCTAGGTATTTGTACACATATATTTATTAATGGAATCAAATTACACATAGTTTCCCATGACCTGTCTTTCTCAATTATGATGTTATGGCTATATTTCCATGCAAGGGTATAGACAGCCAGCCTTTAATTGTATTTTTTATATTATATGTGTATAATTTATTCATCCAGTCCCTTATTAATTTTTTCCACTAAATTTTCAGCTAATGATGTTGCTGTGGATGTCCTTGTATATGTTTATTTATTATGTTTTCCATTCTTTCATTTAGATAAATTTCTGAAGTAGAATGGTTGAGCCAAAGGTTACATATGTCTTTAATTTTGATAAGTATTTTCAAATTAATACCTCAAGCTGTACTATCAGCTAAGTAGGAGAGTACTTCTCACCATGTACTATTACCTACTTTGGTATAGTCAGCTTGTGATTTTCTTTCTTTATGAGATGGGGAAAAATACTTAAATACTCTAATTTGGGTATCTTTTATTTTTCATGATGCTGTTTATCTTATGTTTATTGTTCTTTTCCATATTCTCTTTTACAAATTACTTGTTAAAGGTCTTTGCTAATTTTTCTGTTTTGTTATCATTTGTCTGTTGATTCTGAAAAGCTTCTCATATATTCAAGTCAAACTTTTCCTTGCAGTTTATGATTTGGAACTTTGCTAAGAGAGGCCTCCTCTTCCTCAGCATTAAAAGTAGGGTAAGTTTTAATTAAAAAAAAAAGCTAGGGATAAAAGGTCAAATAAAAAATTAAAAATAGAGAGTTCACAAACAAAAAACTTAACATAGGCAGTTGGAAGGATTGTGAAATGGTCTCTGAAAAAGAGAACCTTGTCTAATTTCACAATAAAATGAAAATAAGGACTAGAGTATAGATCACCTGAGGGTCGTGACCTCTGCCTTGTTCACTGCTGTGTTCCCCCAGCTAGCCACAACAGGAACACAGAAATCACTCACTTATGATTTTGGTATTAATGAAGGAATGCATGCATCCAGCTTGCCTGAATGAATACATGAAAACTTAATTTAGGAGAGAACAAAAAATAGGTATTATTTCTATAAGTACTGAGAAGCTAAAGACCATGACCATTAAAATGGCCACTTTCACTATCATCGTGAAACTGGCAATTTGAGCTTTGAAATCCTTTTCTTTATTGAAATTTTTTTCTTGACTGAAGATCTCAAATTTTTCTAGTATGTGTGAGGAAATTAAATATGTGTCCCTTATTAACTAAGTGTTTGTTTTAGTGTAACATAAATCGTAAAGACGATTAGAGAATTTAAAAAGAATTAATGCTACACTACAGAGACAAGAAAGAACTGAGCTGATCATTACAGTATTCATTATTTAGTGATTTACACCTAAATGAATAAAAAAGACACTTTGGAATTTTCCTCATTTGGGATTCTTGAGCAAGTTCCAAGGTCTGACAAAAATGTAAAGTATACTGGGGAAGTGTAGGAGATAATCTAAGAATTAACCTAAATCTAAAGAATTAAAAGGCAGGAGGATGACAGTATTTTCATTTTAACCAATTGTTTGATCATTTTAAGGTTATTAGACATATACTTATGCTTAAATTCTGAGTTCCAACTTATGGGAAAATACAATAACCTTCTCTTTTTTTGTAATTTAGATACTTTCTTTGATGATTAAAAACAGCTCTTTATAAGCTGTATTCTCTAGCATTTTTTTCCCCTGAAAGAATGATCTTTTTTTTATTAGTATAATAGCTAATTTTAATTCTATGTGACACAAACCCCTTTAACTTTATATGGTATTTTATATAGTAATGTTTATTTCCTATACAAACTCTCTAGGATGTTTTATCTGTTTTATATCCCATTGAATTCTCCCTGAAACTGCACTAGTTTACAATAATTTTATTACTTTATTAATTAAACGTTTTCCAACAAGCTAGCTATGGCATTTCTTATCATCAAGGGTTCCATTAGTTTTTAATGGTGTGAGACAAAATTACCATTTACCCACATGCAATTTAAGAAGCATCATTAACACAGGAAAAGCACCAGGTGGGATTTCTAATAGTTACTGTTTCTCATTTTTGTTTTTATTTAAAAGGAATAACTGGTTTTGAGATTTTTTTTTTTTTTTTGCTGCTATATCGCCAAATCTTCACTTGGATTTTATGATCAAGATAATTTAAAATAATGTTCTTCTATTTCCTTAGGCACTGTTCAACAACATTTTACTTATGTGCACACAGCTCCAGTCTAGCACTTTTTCTGCACAGACGGGTGACTGTTGTCTGCACAGAACAGAACAAAGAGAAACCTACATGGACTCAAGCAGGATGTGCGGCCGGGGTGTGGGCAGTGTCAGTGTGGTGGCCACAAAACTGCCTCCGCCATCATAGAAGCAGGAGTATTGAGACTAAAACGATCTAGGGGTCCCAAAACCCAAAGGAAATTCTAGCACTCTTGCAGGGTAGACGTTCTTTCTTTCTTTCTTTATTTTTCCTACAGATCATACGAACCTTTGAGAAAGAGGTCATATGTCATACATTAGATGATGCTTGCCCTCTGGGAGAGTGGAAAGTACCCATTTCTATAAAATGAATGTAAGAGAACCAATCAGGAATACCCAGGCATTGAAGTTTGTAACAGCATAGATACTCTTAGAAGATGGGGGAAAATAGCATCTTGCAATTCAGTGTATTGTAAAACATGTGGAATATAATACAGACTATTGCCTATAAACCCTAACTTGAAATGGCTGTTTATTCATTCAGGTCTTCAGTTAAAAAAAGTTTCTCAGCACTTGTAGAAATAATACTGTTTTTTAGATCTTTTCTAATTCAAATTTTCATGTATTCATTCTTTATCAGCTATTAACAAAAGACCAAACAAAGCAAAACTCAGATAGTCTAAAAAGAGGTGTTACAAAGCCAATTTGGGCAATCATTTCAGATTTTGCTATTATTGGATCATTTCTGCTCTGGGATATAAAAGAAGCGGAATAGTAATGGAAAAATCAGTTTCAAAGGTTAGGGTTTGGGCAAAACCTAAACTCTTTGATGCAAAATAGACAAAATTTATGAAATGATCAGTATTTCAAGATATTTTTTATTAAAGGGTGGGATGTATTCAGGAATAGTCTACTCACTTGACACAGGAAAGGTAGATTAAAGCATCTTTAATCATCTTCTAGAAAATGTTCTATAAATTTTATTACTTACATAATTTATTGAAAACCTAAAGAAAATTGTTGACACACATCTAGTTTGCATGTCCTTTCTTTCTTTTGAGTAATTTGTGAATTAATGGATGGATATTTTGAACTTTAGCACGTTATAGGGGGATGCTGTTTATCCATCTTCGTACAGAGTGGTCTCCTCTGGGGTATTTTAAATAAAAGTATTAAGTGTAACTCAATTCAATAAATATTTATTGATTGGTTACTATAGGTTTATCATATTATAATCATATCTTGGTTAACACAGCACACTACATGACAAATTTTTGCTTCATTTCAAAGAGAACTGCTATAATAAAAAAGCTTAAAACAAAAAGTGGAGAGGAAAAAATATGAATAAAATCTTATGAAGTTTTGACACATTAGAAAAGATAATTCACTTCCTGAGACTAAGATATATTATATTAAGCTAAATCTACACCTCCCTCTTCTACCAATCTACATTTTTAGTTAATTGCTCAATAAGTATGTGTTGGAGTACAGAAAATACGTAAGCTTCTTCACAGCAGTGTGGTATGTGTGGTTATTTCTTGCTTTGTCTGCACAATGATCCTGTGCTAGATCGTTCTCCTGTGAGTACATCAATTCTATTTTTAGGTTGCCGACGAAAGAAAGAAAGTCAGCAAAGTTACTGATGAGCTTCTGTGTTGCACTTGCTCGGTAGTAGTCTTCTATTTTGAATTTGACCTAAATCAGTTATTAAATTTTAAACCGGTCACTCTATCACTTTGAGTGAGAAAATATTTGGATAGATTGCTTTCAGCACTGGTATATAGGAAGACTCACTCTGAAAGTTCTTCTCTGGAACAGTTACATTATAACATAGTTTATTGGGTAAGTTGTATTTTATCTGGGCTGACACTTACTAACACTGGATTTCCAAGGATCCAGTAAAACAGTGTGGGTGCTGCTGGATTCCTAGCATTTGTTCCATTCCCATTCAGTGTGCTTTTATTGTGCTTGAAGCTGACAGAAGATTGCTATAGCCAATCACCAAAAAGTGCTTATTTTTTTATGACGTTTTATTTTCATTGCTCAACATTAACATAATGAAACTTTAGATTTTTCTATTAAAACATTGCAGTACATGTGAAGTGTCATGATGAATGACAATTTCTTGTGATATACATTTTGGAGCTTATAAAATAAAGATTGACATTAGAGCTTCCTGGATTGGATACTCTCCAATTTTATTTAGAGGCTTTTTGAAAAGCAGACACACCACACACGCGCGTGTGCGTGCGCACACACACGTGTGTAATGTTCCTAACCGGGAGAAAGGTAATAAAAATTATTTATCAGAGCATTGTTTTTTCTGTCAATCTTATTATTCGGCATCTACTAAGCTTCTCATGCTTTGAAAGAGTCCAGGCCTTATTCCTTTGAACTGACATATTCTGTAGAATGGGATGCCAGCATATGTGATTGTATGTCATTGTAGATTCTCAAAAGTGGTACATGTGATATGAAAGAGATTTTTTTTTTGGAAGCAGTCAGAAAATGAAATGCCTTCATTTTCTGTTGTGTGGATAGCATAAAGTTGGTGAACTTAAAAAAAATGTTTCTTTACTTTCAATGAGCTTTAACTGCTTTTGTTTTGAATCATTTTAGTAAAATAGTGTAGAAGTTAAGATATAATGGCAAGAAGAGACCTGTAATGAAAGTCTGAAATTAACATCCAAACTTTGTGGAACAGACACGCTACAACAAATCAGTGACATGTGTCAAAGTTCCAATTCTCAGGCAACTAACTGGGTAAGGAGAAGAATCAGAAGGGTCAGAGGGATGAGGTCCTTCAACTTTTGCTGTCATTATCACACTCCTTATTCTCTGTGTGCATGGGCTGGCAACCTGATTCATGCCATCCAGGGCTGCTCACATTCTACCAGAATGAGAAAGGCAAAGTGGTTTAGATCCAAAAGGCTTTGGGGTCAGATGCCGCTCATTTCCTAGCTTGTCTCCAAGTAATCTTGGGCAAGTCACTTCATCTCTCTCAGGCTTGGTTAAGTTTTCTCATCTGAAAACAGGAAAACAGGGTTGGATCGTTTTAAGGTGAAAATGGTACAAAGCAGCAAAATTTCTTAGCACAAGGGTTGGCACCCAGTGCTGATCAGTGCACGGTTTCCATTCTATGCGTCGTTTGTGTTGCTCCTACTCCCAGTAAAGACATAGTGACCCATTTGGCAGCTTAATGTGTGATTTATATTTATTTATTGAATTTAATTAAATACACAGGATTTTGATAATTAAAATATTCTTGAAAATAATATCTAGCATTTACTATGTGCTCAGCATGGTGTTCAGCATGTATGCCTTGATGTGTGTGGTATGCCAGTGCACACACACACACACACACACACATCCCCAATCTCATTTTCTTCTCTCTAAAGTTTGTGAAGTAGGTACAAATGTTATTACCATGTTAAAAAAGAGGCAATGGAGGCTAGGAAGCTTAAATCTCTTGTCCAGCAGCTCTCTCTTACCAGGTGATGGCAATGAGATTCAAATCCAGGCAGTCCCAGAGCCCGCACATTTAACACTAGGAAGAAAGTTGCAGGTGAAGTGTTAAATGAGCACAAACGGTCCATTTCATTGATGAATAACAAGAAGCCTAGAGCACTCAGAAGGAAGAACCAAGAACAGGAAAAAACAGAGAAAATGGTGGTTGGTGCTTTAAAATGAAAGATCATCTGCAGAAGGTGAATGGATGGGAGAGAGTTTCATTATTAGAGGAAAAAAAAACAGATACATATTTGCAATGGCCATGATTTATGTTTGTCAAAGTTTCTTTTCTCTGGAGCTCAGTTTTCTCAATTGAAAAGAAGCTTGTTGGACCAAATGAACTCTGAGTTTCTTTCTCTAGTTTCTTTTTACATTTTCCTCATGGGTTCTAATCAGCTGCAAATACTACCTCCTACTTCTCCATGGATCACTCAGAGGGGACGCCAGCTAACGCCTGGCCACCTCTTGTACTGTCTCAGAGCTGTAGGTTGACAACTGACTCCACTCCTGTCTGTTTGCCAAGATGTCAAGAGTGGGGAAGTGCGGTGACTAAGGGGACCTCTTATTAATAGTGGAAGCAAATATCGACATAATGTTGGCAGAATTCTCTCCCACACACAAATTCTTCTGTGAATATCCAACAAAGAAATCCAGGTGAACAGAATCTGGTTGCATTTAGTATTTTAAGCCATCAACCTCTTTTTCCCTTAAAATCTTGGGTTTTGTGTTACTCAAGGATGGGCTAAAACAGGTCTTTTATTTAGCCCCACATCAATGGTTAGGTTAAGTCTTTGTCTTGAAGAAGTATGGTAATCAAAATCTTGTCCCTTGAAGTGATCTGTTACTTTAGACTTAATAATATTCTCAGAAAAGAGGCATTTTTCTTTTGTCTGCATCAGCGATGCAATATGAGGTGGAGATGTAGCAATGAACTGTGTGAGCCTGAAGGTAGGAGCAGGGGGAACCAACTCTGTCCAGTGAGTCATCCTGACTTACAGGTGATGTGGTTGAGTGGACCAAGAATCAGTCAGTTGGGCTCTAAGTCTGGCCCCAACATTCAATAGCACTGCTAAGCTTTTATTTCCTTCTCCCAACATGGTGATAATTCCTGACACGTGCTATGAGGTACCACGAGGTATCACGGGGCTGTCCTGAAGAGTGAGATGATGTCGTGGAAGTGCTTTGTAAGCTATAAATCACAGATATGAAGTAATTCTGTGACTGGCTTTTCATTGTGAGAGGGCTGAGTTGAAGGCACTTTTACACAATGATGGCAGCATCACCAAAATAAATCTGCATGAAAGCAGGATAAGTGTTCACAGAGACCCAGGGGCATAAATAACAAAATAAGTAGGACGTTCAGGAAGTTAAGTGCCAGAGAGGTTATATGGGATTAAAGAGGGAAGTTAGCAGTTAAGTCAGCTAAGGTAAACTTCTGTATCACTAAGTTAGCTTAACATTTTAATAGCTTGAAACTGTGAAGAATGAACTGGTTAATGGAATTTTGGAAAATAGAAACTTAGAAAACACAATTGCGACAGGAAATGATGGGCATTTTAAGTACCTGAAGTTTTAAATGCATGCTTAAAACTATGTGCTTATCCAAATTGCCACAGATATTATGATAGAAATTACCCTAGAAAATTCTGTAGTGTCCTCTCTTAAACCCTCAAATAAAAGTCAGGTAAAGATACTAGCTTATCTCATTGGTGAACTCTCCTGGTCAAGTACCTTAGATAATATTATGCAGAGTTCTGAAGTAACTTTATAATAGGGTTTCTCAGCCTTGCCAGCATCAACATTTGGGACCACGTAATTCTTTGCTGGGTGGTGGTAGGTTGGAGGGGGCTGTCCTGTGCGTTGTAGGAAGTTTTAAGCATCCCTGACTTCTGTTTATTAGATGCCAGTATTCCTCTCAGTCATGAAAACCAAGAGTGTCCCTAAATATTGCCAAATATTCCCTGGGGAACAAAACTATTGCTTTTTGAGAGTCACTGCCCTTTAGTAGTATCTGAGAGGCTTCAGCTTCCATGACTCAGAATTCTAGAAATTCTGGGATAGTAAAATTAGTTAGATATATTATATTGCAGTCAATAGATGCACATAGATTTAAATGTTGTGTTACTAACATATCCCTCATGTTAACTCTTAACTTTTCCCTCTCTCCGTTTCCCTCTCTCCGTCTTTTTTTTTTTTTTTTTTTGGTTTTGTTATAAAGATGCACAATTCTCTTCATGGTTAGACAGTGTGCTTCTGAGGGCAGGACCTGGGTTGTGTTTCTGAGGATCTCTGAATGTCTTCATCTCGTCTGGTGTGTAGTCACTCACAGTTTTATACACCTCCTGTGTCTCACTATTACAACTTCTCAGATGACGCTCAAAGTAGATAGAAACAGAACCGTGTTTGCCTGTCTCCCCAGCACTTTGAAATGACTGTTATTCCCACTGAGGTCACATTCCCCTTTGGCATTTGCATCTCTTTGGCTTTTTTGGTTAATTTTTCTTTCTTCCTAGCTTCTCATCCTGTAGGCATCCAGGACCATCTTAGGGTCCACTTTATCCTCTTTCCTTCTTCGCCTTCTCTGCCAGTCAGTTAACAAGCCATGTCATTTCTAAATCTGCAGTCTCTCTCCTGATTCTCCTTCTTAACCAACAAGCTCTCCAGGACACCTCCTAGCTTGTACTTGGACAACTGACCTATCTTCTAACTGCTCTTCCAGCCTCCAGTCTTTCTCCATCATGAATCTTTCACACTGTGAGACTGATATTCCTAAAATCCTCTCACCCCAGCAAATCCTTTAGCTCTCTAAGGCTGATCCTACCTTACTTTTTCAGCCCCGTTTCCTATTGCTGAAGCTAAAAATAATTTCTCTTTAACCTGCACTTCTGTAGGACTTTATCTCTTAATTTCTTTGAATCCTCTCATTTGCTCTAAACCACTTTTTCTTTTGTGTTTTTGACAATTTGGATTAACATTTGCAAAAGAAACACAAACCCCCTTTAAAGTCTGAAATATATATGGGAATCAGAGAATCTACTTTGACTTAAGTACTCTAAAGTTACTTTAAAGATTATTTTAGAAAACTACAATATGCAGATGGTTATAAAATACTTTACATGGAATTCATGCATCCCTGATGTTGATACTGTTTATTTTGCCTCTTGGAATTTAACATACAGCAGGCCTTCTTTACCTCCTCATCTTATGGTGGGACATGAATATGTAAATTTAATTTCCATATTTAAAAAACTGTACATGAATCTTAATCTGAATTCCACTTCAATAGGTATTAAAAATACTTGCTTAGGAGAGGCTGACTTTACCAAGTTTAAAAATGGAGGTAACAGAAAATGACAGAAAGCCATGGTGGTTTAGTGGTGCTTAGTGCTACAGACACGGATCCATTTATTGGTGGGGAGTGAACACACATCGAACTTGCTATTTGTCATCAAGAATGCTAAAGCCGCTCCTTGGAGAAGGCCTTGGCTTGAGCCCAGGTTGGTAGTAAATATAAGCCATTAGTAGTCGATGTCTGTTTGATGGCCTGTATGAAATGAGTTGGTGGTCTCAGTACAGTTATTAGAAGACAGGTGTCTACATCTAAAACATCATGACAAGTGGCATTAATTGGCACCCTTGTTGGGCATCTCAGCAGAGAAATGGAAGAATCGGTTGAGGGAGGGGAGAAATGATTGTTGTCCTGCCCTTTAAGAGTTCCCTTTCCAACAGCAGATGATGGAAAATTCCCCTGCCTCAGATAAAGACGTCTTTGGGGGATTTAAGCAGAAAGTAATACGTACTGCTGGAAGATCAAGACATTTCCAGTACCGAAAGGAATTTTAGTTGTGTGTCCTTCATCACTGTCATTTCCCTTCCCGTTCCCACATCCCTTTGTGTTTTAGAACAAGACTGTTGGTCCCACTTTCTCCTTCCAGATCCCAGGGAACATGTTCTGAGTTCAAAGAGCAGCTGCTCGAGTATCCACTATTCTTAAATTAGTTCACCCTCACTCTTCTTCGTGCTCCCGATTTTCTCCCTGGATTTATTATACTGCCATTTCCATGTACGTTAAAGCACTGAGCGCATTGGTTCAATGGCTACCTATTAATGGCTTTTTCTCCCATGACATATTGAACTTGATTGTAATGGGAAACATGTTTCTTACATTCTGCTGCCCATCTTCCCCACTGTTCTGAGCTCCTCCAGAATAGGACCTTTACTTCATTCGTTTTGCCAGTCCCAGCACTCCATACCCCGCAGGGCGCGTATTAGGTACTCAGTAAATACATAAAGGAAAGACACAATGAATGAATGAATGAATGCATTCTCAGCCTGTTGGAGACATATATTGACATTTAGAAGTGAAGTGAGGAGTAAATATGAAAGAGGCAGATTTTTAAGAGGCAAAGTGGCACGAATTTCTAATTCTCTTCTACTTGGTGCCTTTGAAATTCTCCCACTTGCATTTTGAATGGTTACTTAGTGTTCCAATCCGTGCAAACCATTTTAGACAATTGCTTTGTAATCGGCATAATTGAGCTTCCTAACCCAGGAGCCTGCTCCAGTGTGTGTTTATAAGGGGAATTTCTCTGTTCTTCGTTAGAGTTCATAGCCTCACCACCGCTAAATCCAGTGTTCTTTATTTTGTGTGAATTAATAGTTTAATGAATGTGATTTTGATTATCCTAACCAATAAAATTATTTAAGACAAAGGGGAGAATTTCATAATTATGAAAACCTGACTATATTTTGGTGTTGCAAATAAATATAATATTAGAACTGTTTTACTTATATGTACTAGAACTGGATAAATGTTTCCAAGTGTTTTGCTTTTTTTTTCAAAATATAATTTATCATGAAAATTCAAAAAAGTACTATTTTAAAATTATAAACCTAAAAATAACTGTCAAAATATGTCTAAAAGAGAGCTTAATTTGATTCTTGTTTTGATTATTTATTTGAATACATTACTAATGTTTAAAATAGGACTATTGAATGTAGCAAATGGTGACTATAAATTAGTATATGTTGACAAAAATATGTGATAACTAAAGTACATAGACTGAATAAAATGTTAAAGTTCTAAAATTATTTAAGACTTTTGAGTAGTAAAATGCTTTCTCTCTCTCTGCATATCAGTTTTGACTTGACTAGTTGTCTAGAGATTTTTGTCACCTGCATAATGATTAGAAACAACTTCACAAATACGACAAATTTTATGCTGTAATTTTCAGAGATGTGTTTCCTTACTTCAACATTACACGTTTTTTTTTTCTTTTTTTTTGAACATTAGACTATCAAGGAAGTAAATAGCAAATCTTTACAAATCCTTTTAGTATTAGAACCAAATCACTCTTGTTTTAGTTGCAGGAGTGTGCTGTGTCTTATTAGGACTCACCGTTGCAGGGTATTTGCCAAAGGCAAGGGGAAATCCAGATGCTTAGGTCTGTGATACAGGACTGTATGCATTTGAAAGCAAGGGAAATCAGTTCAGATACTGCAATCTTTAATAGCACAACAAGAAACTCAAATGCGCCATTGTTCTTATTCATTCTTTGATTTTATAGGTAATTTGAAATATCTTGAATTATGAGCTAAATGGTACATTAAGGCAAGATTCCTACCAAGATGAGAGCTTAGTGCCGAGTTCACATGCATATTAGTGCTGTGTTGGATAATTCGGATCGGTTTCAAGCAGCAGAAGTTTCTGCTAAGCACTTACCAAAAATTATTTTCAGTAAAGTATATGATATCGCAGACCCAATATAGACTTTCTATTAACAATAATCGATTTGTAAGCTGATCAATGTAGGATTCACTGTCTAAGGCATCTCAGTATGTCATGCTTCCATGCCTCTTGATATCATCACTAAAAAACTCGTTGGATTTATTTCCTTGATGTTTGTTGCAACAGCCTCTAGAAAGCAAAGCTGAGAGAATGCTTTTAAATTTCATCCCTTATCAGTGTATGGGGCCTCACCTTCAAAGTTTTCATGTTCCCTTAAGATATATTTGTGCTCACCTTTCCTTTGGAGTTGTAATTATTCCTGGGGAGCAGTGGTTTCCAATTAACCAGGAGGAGAAAAGTCACAACCGAAGTTTTATAACAAAGCATTAGGCATTCTGATATTAGACCAATTTATTATGAATTTCTGTGATAGAAATCTGTTATGTATTTTAAAAACAAATTCTTATTTTTTTGTGATCATTATATGGTTGTTCTTCTTGGCAATTATTGAGAAGACAGATATCTTGTTTTTTGAGCTGCCCGGGATTGAATTTCTACCACGCACATACACAGCATTTTGTAACTCATTTATTTCACACAAACAATAAAACGCACACTACCCATTCTGACACTGTGGCTTGCATTTAACAGTCACAGCATTACTTTAAGTTAACGTATTTTTAAATGAAGGATATCAAAGTCCTTTTAAGAGACAAAGAAAGTGACTATTTTAATGAGACAGATATCTGATTTCATCTGACAGTTGATTTCCTGCTATACCTTTGAATAGTGATGATCTATGCCCCTGGTACTTAACTTTTTCTTAAATAAATGTATTATAATTACAAAAGTTTTGGATCGCAACATTTAGAATTAAGATATTTAATCTTTTGCATGCAATTCTCTTTCTGTATAACAAATAGTTCATTGTAGATACTATTAAATATACCTAAGTAGGAAAAATGTGCTACAATTTATCTTTAGTAATCATAAACTCTTTAAGGAGAAGAGAAATGAAATTTAGTATGAAATAGCTTTTGATAATATACTGCAGGGTATATAAAGATTGTAGATTGTTGTTCTATTAAAAACATACACCCGGAGTAGTAAACAATGTATTTGTTGTGTAGCTCATTTTGATACCATATGGGACATACACAGACATGTGTAGGGCTAAAAGGTGGCCCTTCACGGGGTGGTTTAACAAGAATCTTTAAAAATTCTGTCAAAGCTGGGGAGGGAAGCTAATATCTCCCTGACCTTGGAAGTCAGTTTTGATTTCGACGTGCAAAAAGCTAGCATTATGTAGTAAAAATTGTATCTGTAAATTTTATCAATAGGCATGTATTTTTCATGTTCGGGCACCAAGTAAAAATTAAACAACCTTTGTTTGAAGAGAGTGGATTAATTCTGTACCACTTACAGAATGCTGTACACTAGGGTAAACATCTCCTTTGCTATTTGGGAATCAGAAAAGTTTTTGTAGGGCCCCTTCTTAACTATGTGTTTGTGTGTCTGGGGTGGGGGATGAATTGGAATAGAGGGAGCTGTCAATCAACTGTTTCTGCAACATGCCAATATGAGTAAAAAATTTATGTAGAATGTTACTCTGTTGTTTGTCAGATGTATTTTCCCTTCAGATGCAGCAAAAAAAGTTTGCTTGGTGTCTATTCAAGCAACGCTGTGTCTTCAGATTTGTAGGAGAACTCAGAAAGTTAGGATTTTTTTTATTCTTCTTCATTTAAGTATTATTTTTTAATTGCAGCATATTAAACATAAAATCTGGTACAATCTTTAAAAATAAATAGGACCTAACTATAAATGGGCCCTGTTGTGTTTTTATCTTTGACAAGCAAGTAATTGCTTCTCAAATTTATCAGTTTGTTTATGCAAAAACCATTTACCAAGCCTAGCTCAAAAGCATCAATTTCATCATTATCATCTTATTAATTTAGCCAAGCTATAACACAGCTGATTATTCCTGAGTAATATCCTCTGCAGCACATCATGTGTGGCAAAACCATCTGTACAGTACCTATTTAATAAATAAACCCTCGGCTAAATGTCTCTGTTTATTGAGAACTAATGTTTATAGAAAATATAATGGAACTCAATAAATAACTCAGCTTCATCAACCTGCATATGAATCAGTGCGAAGAACGCTGACATCATCACCTTTCAAGTACCAGAGAAAGCAAAATTACCCAAAAGAGCTATAGAGTCAATATTAAGGCATTAAAACTGCAATGAAGGCATATTAATGCTTAAAACTTCATTGTTGGCAGTGGAATTGGCACAATGGACATATTTTATAACTCTAGGAATACTTACGCTTTATGGCTGCTTCTTTGTTGACTGCCTTGCACTTAATGTAGTTTTCCACTTTAAATAAAAAAACCCTCAAGATCTTAAAAAAAAAAAAAAAGAACAAAATTGCTGATTCTAAGCATTCATTTTTAAAATAATGCAAACTGCTGATTCCAATTGTTCAGATATAAGAGAAAAAAAAGCCAACTCCTTTAACTCCATGCTTTCTGAATTCCTATCAGTAGCAGCTAGATATTTTGAGGCAAAGCTTTTTTGAAAAGTCATGAATTTTTGAAAAATGAGATTAATGAATGGTATCTTTAGTACTGAGAGAGTGAAAATGATTAAATGATGTGGAATAAAGCCAAGTTAGCATGTTTAGGACAATTATTATTAATAATGCATATTAATAATAATACTATATATGCCCCCAATTTAAATATGCACAATCGTTTAACATATTCATCTTGACACTCATCACTAGGATATTAAAAAATTAGATTAATGACTTGAAATTTTATGCTAGGACAAATCCAGTGAAGCAAAATGAATTGTTTTGAAATAGATCAAGAAAATGGGTTCATTTCTTATAACGTATTTTAAAAGTCTGTCTGTCCACACTTTGCTTTCCAAAAAGAAAGTTTCATTGAAAAGAGAAAAAGCAAAACAAAACAAAATTTTCTTTATTCATATGTGAGGAATGGCCTTCATTGGTCTTTGAATGCAACTGTACTTTTAAGCATCAATATGGTGCACTTCCACCTTGTCATGCAGCTTAAAAATTTCCCTTCTTCTAACTTCAGATTTTTACCAAGGCCCGACCCTGATGTAATTTGAAATAGCAGGTACTGACCTGTTGCTACGGATGTGTTGGCTTATTCTCCAGGCCTTGCTTCTACTACTATTCATGCAGCTTCAAGATCTACCTGGCTTACTCTTTTCCAAGTGAAGACTTGTGCTCACAGTTTGAAGACCTTTTTTTCTCAAGGCCACAAGAGGTTTGCAGTTTGAACAATAAGGGCACAGAGCTGCTGATGCACCTTTCCCATGGGAATCTAAAAGTAGAGTGTTTTTTGTTTTGTTTTTGTTGTTATTCAAAACTTTTATGTGTAAGTCTCACCAGAAAAGGGGACAAAGTGTAATCACTTAAAGAGGGGTAAAATGCTATAATCTGCAGACATCAGCTTTCTTTCCTCGATGCTGGTTCCATTATTCTAGATGTGCAATTTTGTTTCCTAGTGTTTCAATTTATGCAGTGGGCTCTGTGGTTTGCACAGAGACTACCCATTCCCCAAACCTAGGAGGGCTCGGGGGTAATCCTAACAGAATCCCTGTACCTCCTAAATTAGGCAAATGCCTCAGACAAAATGAAGACCACATCAAAAGAGCAGAAAGATAGTGAAATTGTGCCAGTAATTGCCTTGTGGGGCAACTCAGCTTAAACAACTTAAAGCTTGCAAACACTGCACCCACACGACCCAGAAGAATACTTTTGTTCCAGGGCTTAAATTGCAAGCTAGAGAGCCAACAACTCTGAAACCCCTGTGTTTGGAGCCAGAGCACGCAGTGTGCCTCTGACATATGTCTATAAGTAAACCTGCGTCTGCCGCGTCAGCAGTTTTGAATAGCTTGGGTTTGGTGACCAAAGTCAACTTCCCACATATTTTGTCACAGCTGGGCCCAGATCAGCAAAAAGACTGCTGGATTGACCCACTGATTACATTTCCTTTACGATGACCTGTGGCTGAAAATGGCAAAAAAGGAGAAAGGCCAGCAAACAAACGTCAGACCATCAAGTGGCCCAAACCCAGAGAGCTCCTGAGATAAAGCGAAGTAAATTTTTATCTCTTTGTTCGGAGTCTACTTCACTGTCTAGCCTCCCCATTGTGTAATCCATAAAGTCACTTTCATTCCATTTTAAGAAATCAATTTTAGATATTTCTGATGAGAGGTGATGTCAGGCCTTACCGTTTTGAGACAAGAAATCAAAATACCAATTCCAATCATCCATCCTGCACGGGAGCAGTGAGGCTGTGCGTGGGAGAGCGGGAGAGTGGGCCTCCCATAAAGCATGAGTAATTTGGGTATTTTTGAATGCATTGGCCTGACACAGCTCTTAAACAAATCCACCTTGACCTCGTCCTTAGGGCCAGTTTTTAAAGGGGTAGTCATTTAGCTTATATCTGCTAAGAACCAACAGCGAGGACCACTCAGCGTGACAGACCACAATTCAAGGTTATAATGCCAAAGCCACAGAAGCAAGGACAAACTTTCCCCCTAGGCAGGATACACTCTTGGAGAAATCCAGGAGTTGGTAAACCTGATGTATATCTGCGGAAAATTCTGACTTGATAAAGGGGCACAGTTATGAAATAGGTGGCTTGTTGTTGGCTTTCCCTCATCTTTACAAGAAATGGAACAACTTACAATTCTCAGTTCCAAAGGGAATATTGCAATAAATACCAATAAAGAGTTGGTAGTTTCAGTTGGGTGATTTTAGCCACAGGAAAATATATTCATTTGTTCATTCCTTCAGTCAGGCAGCAATATTTACCAGGGGCCTGTGTTATGGTAGGCACTGCGATTCGGCAGTGAGCACAGGACATATTGTTCCGATGTTGCAGCACGCACAGTTGGGTGGAGAATTGAGAGGTTAGAGAGGTAAATGCAAAATTCAATCCAGAGAAAAACTGCAGGACGGACACAAGATGGATGGGGGGAATGTTTCAAACAAAAGAAGCATCCCCTTAAAACACCCACAGTGGTGAAGGAATCCATGATGCAAGCAAAGAACTAAAAGAACAGTGTGGTTAGAGAGCAGATGGCAAGAGACACCTGGTGAGAGGTGAAGGTGGAGAAGTTGGTAGGAAGTGATGTTAAGAATTTTGGTCTTTAGAGTCATGTTGTATAGTTAATCCATGTCATCCGTGGCCCTGTTGTTCATTGTTTGGAGAACTTATTACAAGGTCCTGTGGCAAAAAATATGTGCCATCAGCTGGCACTAAAATCCATTCCTTCAACTTATATTTTTATTAAACACTGAATCCATGCAAGGAATGAGCATTGGAAATACAGTGTTGATCCACGTGGACATGTGCTCACGAACGTGCATATCGGAGAAGATAAACTTTGAATAAGTGCAGGTGGACCAGGTGTTGTAGAAGCAAGCGCAGGGTTTATGAGAGCGGAGCTGCTTCAGTGGGGTGAGCTGGGGATGCTTGCCTGAGGACGCATAAAGAAACTAGGGTCAAGACCCGCGAGACATCCAGTACCGGCAGCGAGGAGGAAAGCGGCCGGAGGTGACCTTAAAGACAGAGCACAGGGCTTGCCACCTCAGCAACTATTTCCGGCTGACAGTGACAACTATGTTTTTGCTCAACCTGGGACAAGGTGGCTGTCCTTTTCCATTCTTCAGAAAGACCTGCGTTTTCAGGAACGAGGGCCCCTTTGTGAAGTAGCTCCCGCTAACACGTGCAGTTCAGCCTGGGCCGGCCCGGGGCACGCTGCGGTGCCGAGGCCCCTCTTGCCTTTCACCCACTCCTTCCTGATGGGGCATCTTTTGTTCTTGGAGGCCAGACGCTCCTGAGTTAGGGCCACCCAAGCTGGGAGTGGAATGGGGCTGGGGATTAAGATGACCTCTCATTTTTTCTTTTGTTCCCCCCCCCCCACCTTTTTGGGAAGCACATGGAAATGAATAAAATCTCTTTCTCCCATTGTCCTCCCAGGGGAAGGAAGGGAAGGGGTTGGAAATCTGAGGCTGAAGCAGACAGAATGGTGGACTGAGCTGAAATGGGACTCGCAGTTTATACACTTCCCACATTTGCCAGTTCTCTGCACCACCCTGACAAGGAGGAGACTGCCTGGAAGTGCTTCACAGCGTCCAGCCCTTTTTGGTTATAGTTTTGTTGTATATAGAGGCTCAGAACAGAAATGACAGCCATAGGTAGGGGTATTAAAATAGTTGAAAGTCAACCCAGTACTGCAGAATCCTGAGCACTGTATGTTGACAGAGGGTGACAGCTTGGACACCACTGTCCACAATATTGGAGGCTGTCTTAGGTTCTACATCACTCTTTTAAAGGGAGTTACCCTGTGTTCACACATGGGCATGTTTATGGCCTAACGTCACACTGTTCTAGGCTTGTGTTTTAATATGTTCTAACCATCATTTCAGATTTTTACTGGTTACACGTAAAGGGATGGTTATATTAAAGCATATAATAAGTCAGTTGTGGCCGAGAAAATAAAAACTCTTGAGACAATCGTTTAAAAAAAAAAAAAACCCTTGTTTTATACAGTGTCTTTTACATTCAAGACCTCTTAGTGTAGTAAAAGATATTTACTATAAAAAAATTTCAGTGTCAAACTGTTCATACTGCTGAGGTAAGCGATATGGATGTCATTTTTCTTGCAGAAAGAAAAAGTAAGATTTACAAATATTTTTTGACATTTTTTGTAAAATTTACAATGTAGTTTGAGTCCAAGGGGGCATTTCCTACTTAATGCATTTTCAATTATTTGTCTTTATTTTAACCTCTTTTGTACAAATCTGTAGTCCTTCTGGCAAGCCAAATTGTAGGCGTTCTGGTGGTTACTGCTCACTGAAAGGGGAGACAGGCTTGACTGGAGGGGGGTGGCTTGGGTGAAAAGGGCCATTCCTTACACAGTGATAGTCTTCAGACAGCATGGTGATAAAAAGCTTGTTGGAACCATACTGGTTCATCATTTCTTTATTATTTGGTGTCATTTTTTGCCTCTTCATTTGCTGCTGGAGTATCTCCTGATGCTAGAGATTGATTTCTCCTGCTGTCCCTGAATATGCAAGCAAAAGAGCTATATTAGACACATTTCATTACCAGTGTAAGTCAGAACAGGACAATTGTGTAAAGATTTTGCACAATCATGTTAATTCTTACAAAGCAGGTAAACTTGGTTAGTGTCTCTATGATTTAGCATTCCAGTGAAGAAAAGAGCTCCTCAAATCTTGAATTGTTATTTCTTTTTAATAGCATCTGAATAATTTTTATTTCTTTACTTTGTCCTTCAAGTGTAAGAAAAGATTGAGACTGTGCCTACTTGTAGGATATATCTCACCTACTTTTTTTTTTTTTTTTAAGATCTTTGCTTGCTTACTTTTGAATGGAGCTGGGTCTAGATAATATGATATATTGATATGGGCAGTTTGATTTTCTTATAAAAAGTCATTTAGAGAATGATTACCACCTAGTTGGTCACAATGTTCTCAGGGTAATAAAGTAGGTGTTAATTATAGCTGTCTTAAGGTAGATGATGTACCTTTAGTTTTTTTGGTCACCTACTATTATGTAGACATAGTATTTAAATACAAATTACTAATGTGTCTAACACCTATGTGAAAACTAAAGGGAAGCTTACAGTAGAATCAGGAAGTTGTTGGTGAAATTGTATTACTTACATTATTGTTATGCTTTTTTATTAATCAAATACCTTGTAAACATCACTTTGCTTGTGCTAAGGGAATCTTCGCATGAATAATATTAAAATCTTCACCAGGTCAGTGATTCTTCAACTATATTAGACTCAGTGCCCCCTTTTGATAATACTTATTGTGTGATGCCTAATTTGGTCATCTTAAATGAAATTCATAAATGATACCTACCTACACACATTATTTTAGAAAATTTGTAATGTCATAATTATAATACATAGGGAATATGAAAGGAAAGTATATAATAAAATAGTATGTGTGTAATCTGTAAGTCCTCTCACACAATGATGCTAGCAGACAAAAACATCCACCAAAATGTCCAAGTTTCCCCCTAGGTAGCGGGGTCGTCCCAACATTCCAGGAGAAAGGCAGTTCCCAAAGGTCTGGGAACACACCGTTGTATTCTTTGCTCTATGTCCAGTTCCAGACATGCTGTTTGGCATCGACTAAGTGCTCAATAAATATTTATACAGTGAATGTTTTATGAGCGAGAACAAAACGAAAAACCAAAACCCTAATTCCAAACCTTTAGGAATTTATCGTCGAGTTGGGATGGCAGTTGAGTTCAGTAACACACAGAGCAAGGCGCTGGCTCCCTGTGGAGTTCCAGGGTCTGGGTGCAGTGGTGCACAGCAGGAATTTAAGGAAGAGGGCGCACCCTCGCCCCCTGTGCCGCCCCAGGGCAGCAGCTCAGTTGTGCACTTCAGCTGCGCTCTGCCTGGTGCCACCCTGTGCCAGCTGCTGGAACAGACAGGTTAACGAGGCCTGGTGCTCCTGGAGTTGCCATTCAAGGGAATTTCCAATTT
The DNA here is from genome assembly GCF_048773025.1 of Camelus bactrianus. NCBI lineage: Eukaryota > Metazoa > Chordata > Mammalia > Artiodactyla > Camelidae > Camelus > Camelus bactrianus. The sequence goes on along the minus strand of NC_133543.1, from coordinate 80,541,843 downwards.
CCACGCGCCCTGAAGGAGGAATTAAATGCATGTTCCCACACCTGCCTTGGGCCTTCTGATCTGCCTTTTCAGCAAGCGTTAGGGATAAATTCTGAGGTAGTTCACGGGTCTCACAACCAGTAGGGATGGACAGCACCCCTAATATGTTCCTCTTGAGAATTTTCAGTATTTGGAAAACCGGTAACCACTCTTGGGTGAATTTTGAGAATCAACTTGACAGGAAATTTGTTGTAGTCACTTCATAAATAGGGTGAAGGCCAAAGATGAGAGTATATTTTTAAGACTTCATTTATAAGACATGCTGTTTGTAAAATACTATTGTTTTAACATTCTTGTGACGGTAAAAATAGTTTTGATTATAGGTGGTGCAATTGTATTTACTTTCTTTCGCTAAAATTGCAAATAGTATCCAGGATGAAAATATATTGAGGAGAAAAAGGTTGTTCTGTTTTGCAAGATGAATTTCTTTTGTGGGTGGAGATCTTTAAATATTTAAAATCAAGTTTTGTTTTGTTTTGTTTTGTTTTTTGTTTCCTACTGCCTGCCATCTTTATAAAAGCTATTTTGACTTAAATGGTAATGTGAGGTGTAATGTAATAGAACAAATTAGTTGTATCTTTCATTAGGAACTTTAAAAGTCATTTAGTTAACATTATCTTATACTAAAATTATTTCTCAGGATTTTTTTTTGTTCTTGTTTTACAATTGCCTTTTAAGAAACACTTTAGGATTAACCAGAAGTGTTTGCAGTTTTTCTCATTAGGTTAATATTTTATTTTCATCTGCCTTGTCTGAAGTTTTTAACTACAATTGAAATCATGATGCCTCTCATGACACATGCCCTTTTAATAGTATACATCTGACAAAATTTTAAATAGAATAGTAGCTGCCCTGGTTACAAACAGAACAGCTTAGTCTCAATATATCAAAGACTAATACAGGCTTTTTTGACTTTATATTTTTGATTCTACTTTTTAAAAAGATAATTGGGTGGAAGCAGAAGAGAAGAATTTCCAAGGTTTATTATAGTATACCATGTAGCTCAAAATAAGGGGGAGGCAGTTATCCCTGTAAATGGAGACCTAGAGTTGTGGGTAATTTCATTACTCCTTCCTTTTGGGGGCAGGGCCCCCACCTGGACAATACCTCACTGCCACACCCTCCCCCAGCCTCATCCTCATGAAAATGAATCAACCAATCAAGGAATTCTAATTTTGAATCACAGATCATCTCCTTTTTTTCTAACCACATTTGAATTAATCACAAATTCACAAATTACAAAAGCAATAAAATGATAGCTCAGTCAATAGCTGTGTCTGCATGATGCTAAGCAATTGGTTTTACTAATTTTCTGAACAGAATTTCTTCTTTTATTAACTGGTTTAATGCTATGGATACCCAGCCTTTTTTAAATAAGAGAATTTATTAGGCCCTGAGAATTATGGTTTTCCTTCTTTTGAAACTAGTAATTCTCTCAACACATTTAAAATAAACAGAATGACTGAAAAAAAAAAACCCCAAATATTCTGTTTATTGTTTAAGCTTGTAAATGATAAGAAGGTTGCCTTTTTATTCTTTGGAATAGTCCTATAATTTATTAAGATAAAATAAAGGAGTAGATTCATCTTTATAGTGGAGCACATTTTTACAAAAAGTTTTCCAAAGATCATTTATATGGGGAGAATCTTTTGCTCAGATGATTATTTTATGTATATAAATATAGTTGGGTAGAGAGTATGCTGAACAATTCCTGATTTTCAGTTAGATTTCTTTATTTTATGTGTGATCAGTGAAAATCTACAAATCAAAATTTGATTTAATTTTCATTTGGACTCTTTCCAAGGAGACCAAGTTATGGAAGTGAGCACAAGGTCACATTTTGAGAGGGTCTTCCTCTTTCCTACGCATTCTCAGAATGTGAACAACATTTTAAAAAATGACCCAGTACTCGTTACATTCAAAAAGAAGAATGTTTTTTAACAGCACTATATGCAGATTTTTAGACTTTGATGCTCATGTGATGAGTAAATACTCAAGGAATTAGGGGCAGCTACACACAGAAGACTGACCCAGAGCAGTCGGCGGTGGTGCATGGGACAAACCAAAACTGCATTGTTGGAGTGGAAATGTGTGAAGTCTCTTGCTCTTGAGTTCAGCTCATAGTTACACAAGATGCAGTAATATGACACGGGCAAAGGTCCCTCCTGACTTGTGTTGCACTGAGAGTCCAAGAAAGTTTGGCAAGTAGACCCTAAAGTCCTGTCCAGAGAATCCAAAATCATCACCCATGGAGCTTAATTCTGAATTTCCGGCCCAGACAAAACTCCGATTAAATTCAATGAGTGTTTCTCATTTTAGAAAGCTGTGCATGTGTGTGCCATGTTCTTTTCTTAGATAAAAACATACCCACAGCTCCTTCCATACAAAATGAAACCAAACACATTTAGAACACATGTAAGCCATTTCTCTATGGGAAAGGCCATTTGTGGTTAACACAGAAAGTATTTATGGTTTCACTGTTAATTGTGGTTTCTTTGTATTAGCCAAAAAAGGTAGCATTTTTCATGGTAGGAATAGTATGAAAGCAATAGCTTTTCTAAAAAATGGTGAATTTTCCGGGGCACGAGGAAGTGACTGAATTTATGATCTCTTCTAGACACCAAAGGAGTATATACAACCTACGACTGTGTTTTCAATTTGAATAAAAGTTTATGTAAAGTTGTCTTAATTGCTCTTTGGTACATTTCCACAAGTCAAATCTATATAATCAACATTACATAATATTTAAGGCTTGGGTGCATTTTAGTTTTTTATTTATAATTGTTACCTAGGGATAATAAAATTTCTTTCTGGATCGATGCTATCTTTGGAAATTTTTAGTTATCGTTTTTTTGAGAACTTATTAATTTCATGAATGTTAATACATTTAATTAAATCAGTGGAGTTTCTTTCCCTTCCTCCCTCCCTTCCTCCCTTCCTTCCCTCTTTCCTTCCATTTTTTTAATTTAAAAATTAAAGAACCATTACTGTGTTGAAATATTTTGATGATTTCATATTACTAAAAGTATAATTTTAAACTGCATTTTGGCAAAGATTCTATAATGTGGGTGAGTGAATTCGAAAGGTTAATTAAATATGAAAACAGCCAGATTAATTAATTTCAATGTAAATTTGTGGGGTCTATACACACATTTTTTTTAGCAGGGCCTTTTACACAAGGGCTGTGTTTTAACATCTGAATGCATCACATAAACATTATTAGAAGGTGGAAAGAGTAGACAATTCTGATTATTAGGTTAATAACCAGAATACTTAGAAAGATTAACATATAAAGCAGTTTTTCTTTAGTATTCTAGCTTTTATTACTTACAGGAAAAAATACATTTTATAATTTCATCATTATACAATTTTATTAATAGTTTTAGAGAAAGCAGTGATATATAAATATCTTATTAAATTCTGCAGGAAAAAACAAGTATGTAAACCATATGACCCTAATTGCCTCTTTCTGAATGTGAAACATTCTTCATAAAAATGCTTAAAGTATAATTTATCAATTTAATCACATATATTTATGTATATCTCATGAATGTATGTGAAAATGAGTCTAAACGAACATTTTATGATGTTAAATGCAGTTTTCCCAAGTTGTGCATTTATTCAAAGATCACGTAAAAAGGCTATTAACTTCGCTAAATATTGCTGTGTCCATTGCTAAGCATTTATATAATTCTGGGTTTAATTTAATAGTTACAAACACCAAGTACACTGGTATATTTAAATTACACAAATATTAGAATTCAAAATTTTTCCAGTAAAAAAGTTCAAAGACTTTTGGTATATATTTTGTTTTTCCTATTCTTACAAATGGAAAGTTAAACTGAATAGATTATTATATATGAAATTTATTAACTTTAGTTTGCTGATAAACCACAAAACTTTGTTTCTCCGCTATTATTGTACTGTATATTATACAGTGTATAATATTGAATATTAACATAACATATTTGACACCATATTTATATATATATTTACATAGTATTTTAAAATACGTTGGTAAGCCTTTCATGTCTTCTTGTGATTTTTTTTTCTTCTTTTTTTTTAATCCCAGTCTATCCCTTCCCACCCTCCACCCCCCTTGTGATTTTTATTTTGAAAATCATTAACATATTAAGGGATAATGTTCATAGAAAGTAAACACTTCTCTGTGAAGTCTTTACAAAAAGGAATAAAACCTCAAACCAGAACTTCATTTTAATAAGTATATTACATCTTCTTTTTATGTTCACTCATATCCCATGCAAATGGTTTCCGATCCCAGATATAGTGTTCTTCTACATAGCAGAATGTAATGTTTTTCTTTTCACTCATTTTCACATATATTCAAATGTCGATGTACAATAACCAAAGAACAAAAACAGACTTTACTAATACAAGTATATTTTCCTCAGTTGCAGGCAATAGATGATGATAGTCAAATGGAGGAAAAATTCAGGCAAAAGTCTTCCGTTCTTGCTGTTCACAAATGTGCAAAAACAGGAATTCATAGTGTCCGCATATTTCTTAGACTTTAAAGTCACCTTTTGTCAGCCGAGGTTCCTTACCTTCCTTTCGCTGACGCCTTACTGAGAATCCTCAGACACAGCAGGTCGACTCTCTCCTGGTCGTCTGCTTGCGTTGCGCACGTCGAGCTGTAGGGGGCACTGCGCAGCTGCCACAGAGAGAATCTTGTGCTAAGTCCTTTTTGTGGCTCTGAAACGTGTTTAATATTCATTATTTTATCAAGGCACTTATTCTAAAAAGCCTTCATAGTTCATCTTTAAAGCATGTATAGCCATAATTGCGTACAAAAAAAAAAACTCACGCAGGTATCAAGGTGTGCATTTGGCTTCCTGAGGATGTTAATGAAATTTATAATCCTGCATAGTGCCTGGGTAAATAAATACTTTTTAGAGCTCTCTTCTTGTTGTTCTTTTCCTCTTGGAGTTCAGGGTGGGTCTTATAACACCCAGATTTTTATTACTGTACCTCATCTTGTCCCTTTGCCTTCAGGACTCCCAGAGCGCAGAGGGTACAATGATCATGATTGATGTTTGGGAAGAGGAACCACAGAGTTTTTACGTAGAATTATGTGCTCTGCACTAAAGCTTATAAACGACTTATCTTTAATGGGAGTGAAATATTGAATTTAAGATTGTGTGTGGCCTTCCCTCCACTCTCGTCCCTCCACTTTGACTTCTCTTCCCTCGCCCCATCCCAAACAGACTCTACTTGTGTGGCAGCTCCCCGGACCCTTCCCACACTTAATGACATTGGTTTCTCACACGTCTACACCTTCTGGGTTCACCTCAGCGGCTGGGGCAGCTGCTTTGGCTTTTTATAACCCTTCCTACTTACCTTTCAGAGAGACTGGTAGCATTAACTAGTCTGACATGTTGGAAACTTACCTTCTTTCCACGCTCAACCTCTTACTTGCCTCTGGGCCCACAGCCCTGTCTTCCTGCTGAGGAATACAGCCGTGACTGCAGGCTCCTCACTTCTGTCTGGGGCCAGCCCCCCACCCCACCCCCAACTTGGGTCGGAGATTCCCTTGCTCCCCTGACGTGGGATGCCACTCTGGCAGTTACTTCCTTTTTCTCCTTCTTAACAAACTCTCCCCTTCTATGTTGTCATTTCTCCTCCTTAAACAAGAATTCCCTTTCTTCCGCAGTCTGCAGTGTCTTCACTTCTCAGTATCCTTTTGGAGTAAAGTCCCCCAGAGAACTGTCTCTATTCCGTATCCTGCCTCTCCTTTCCTCCCCTCCTACTGCACCACGGATGCTCCCTTCTTCTTCTTCTTCTTCTTCTTTTTTAATTGAAGTATAGTCAGTTACAATGTGTCAGTTTCTGGTGTACAGCATAGAGTTTCAGTCATACACATACATACATATATTCCTTTTCATGTTCTTTTGGATGCTCCCTTCTTAAGGTCACCAGGGACCTCCATGTTGTAATACCAAATGGTCAGTCCTCAGCTCTTAAGCTACCTAGAGGCAACAGTCTTCCCCCAGCAGTGGATCACTCCCTTCTCCTTAGACTATTTCATCCACGGAGCTCCTGCAGCCCAGACTCTGCTTGTGCTTCTAACTGCCGGGCAGCTGCTCCTCTGCTCCCCCACTGGCTGCATCTCATCTTCTTGAGGGGCTCGGCCCTCAGGCCTCTCTTATCTGTCTGCACTCTCTCTCTCTAGGTTTATCTCATATTCTCTCAGCCTTTACATGCCCTCTCCACCCTGAAAAATCCGAAATTTATGTTTCCAGCCGGGACTACCCCTCTGAACTCTGACTCATGTATTCACCTGCTCTCTTTGCTGGATGTTGCTGCTTGGATTTGTGACTGGCTTCTCAAGCTGATCTCCATTCCACACCTCCGAAAAGCAAACAAACAGAAAAGTGAACAAACACATAACACTTCTTCACGATTTTTCCATCTTAGAAAATGGAATTTTCTCAGAATGAAAGCTTGGTTTATGTGATAGTAGTTCAAGCCACTCTGACCATCCATCTTGATAACTGTCTCCCTGCTCCTGTGCATTTCCATACACCCAATGTCAGTACATAGCAGTTCAGTGTCAGCTCATTTCAGTCCTTTTCTCAACATCCTTCAGTGGTCCGCATTTCACATTAAAAGGCACAGTCCTGGTAATGATGCACTAGCTGTGTTGATCTGGTCCCTGACATAAACTCTCAGTCTCATCCCTTACTCTTCTCCCTGGTTCACGTCTCACCAGCCACATACCTCTCCTTGCACTTACTTAGTAATCCACATAAGTCCCTGCCTCAGAAGCTCGTCACTTGTAATGTTCTTTGTCTGGAGTGCTCCTCCCCCAGGTGTCTTCATGACTCACCCCCTCACATCCATAAGCTCTTTCCCCAAAGTCATCCTCACAGTGAGAAGAACTCCCCTGACCACACTACTTAAAGTAGCAACCCTCCCCTACTGGTCCCTGCATTTCATATTCCTACTTTCTGTCTTTATTATCCTTTTCAATAGCACTTAATACCATCTGCCTAGCAGATATTGCACTTGCTTATCAGCTATTATCCTCCCATTAGTATCTGCATTCCAGGGGCAGAGGTTTTCAAAGTGTCGTGTCCACGTGGCGTCCCCACTGCCTAGAAAGCTATCTGCTGTGTGGTCAGCTCTCAGTCGTATTTGCTGAATGAATGAACATGTCTTCATACATCATCTGTGAAAGAACCTCTGTCCAAATTTGGAACTCAGCCAGGATTTGAATTGTGTTCTCTCTTTTCTGTTTTAAAGCTTGCTATCTGGTTTTAATAAGTTCCTCAAAGCGATGCTATTTTTTCTTGTGTTGGTATCTTTGGTTCTTCCGTTTAATCAGGTTTGAACATCTTGGTCTTTTTACCTTTAATAAATATCTGATGTAATAATCTGTTAGTGACTTCAAGGTATTTTATTTTATTTTATTTTTTTTTTGGCAGGGGCACTTTTTTTTTTTGTAGGGCTTGGAATTACTGAGGCTTAGGAAAGGCAAGTCCCATGAGGATGAAATTCCCCGCTTTTGGGAAAATGATAAAGCACTCCTGACTTTCTTGCACTCAAGCTTTGTTGAGCAGACAAATTCTTTAACACATCTCATTCTACAAAATTTGGGGGAATTTGATAGAAGTAGTTGGTTACCAACCCTTATCTTTCTTGCTCTTCCTTGCCTTCCCCTCATACCTCAGTGATCACAAGGCTATTGTGGCCACACAGGATCACATTTTAAATATTTCACTGACAAAAGATGGCATGTTGAATTCTGTGCATCAAATTATATGACCAAATAGCGCTGCTTTACCTAAGTAAATGTGGAAGAAGCTATGGAGAGAGAAACCAGCATTTGTATAGGTCAAGGATTGTACTAGGTCTTTTTCATATGTCGACTTGTTTAGTTCTTAACACAACCCATTATACAGACTAAGAAACTCAGATTTGGAGAGATTGTGTAACTTTCCTAAGGTCTTATATCCAGTAAATTAGGGTCCTTGGGTTCAGAGATCTGTCTGTTTCCCAAACTCATTCATTCCCTTCAATGTATTATGCTGCCTTCTATATTATCAGCTTAATGTATTTTGCTGCAAACTCTGAAATTCTTTTCAGGCAGTTTTCAGAAAGTAATATGTGTATATACTCAATTTTACAGTCACGAAGCTACATAGCTATGTGAGATAATAATAACTATCGTTTATCGCACCAAGTCCTTTTCTAATCTTTTGTAGACAGTATCTCTAATCTTGACAAGAATCCTAAATGATGGTGCTGTCAGCATCACCATTTTACATACAGAAAAGGAAATTGAAGCTCATAGAAGCAGGTTTCTTTGTTTTAAAGATGCTGATTCCTGGGCTGCTGCCTAGAGCAATAAATCATATTTTCACATCTTTTGCTCCTTCACTTCATTCAGGTGTCTGCTCCAATGTCAGCTCATCAGAAAGGCCCTCTTTAAGCAAGTCATCTAGATAGTTCTACCTAGTGTTGGTGTCTTCTTAGTCTGCTTAATTGTCTTTTAAAACTTACTACCACCTGTACATTACGTATTTTCTTATGTGTCGCCTGCTTTCTTCCAGCTAAAATACAAGCTGTGTGAGTTTAGGGAAGTTGTTTGTTCTCTGCTATATCTGCTGAGCTTAAAACTGCCAAATAGTCAATACATAATAAATGTTAGTCACATTAAGGAGAAGAAGTGTGGAGCTGAGTGTGTATGTGAAATTGGATTAATCTGGGCGAATTGAATAAAGAGGATAAAGGAATCTTTGAATAAAGGATAGTAGAAGAGAGAGGACCAGAATGGACCAGAACTGTCTGATAAGAAGCATCCAAGAAGTGTGAAGGTTTAGATTCTCCCAAAAACAGTCCTTGTGAACACAGGAAGATTTTCTTCTTACACAAGATGATGGGACTTCTGGAAGAAGGTCACATATATTTTGTGTCGAAGAAGACTAATAAAATTCTGAGCATCTGTTGTTTAAGAAGAGTGAAGTTTCGAAGTCAAGAGGTACTCAGAACCTAAGGTAGGACTGACTCTGGAATAAAGAGAAAAAGACTGTGTAAGGGCTACTAATAGAAGGAGATTTTGGTTGTCAAGTTAATCTGAAGATATGTAAACAAAGAGTTGAGGATATCTATAATACTTCATATTCAAAATAAACATTAAAAGAAAAGATGCAGTGGCCGTTAGGTGCAGAGACTTGTTTGAGGTCACATGGTCAGTGAGTGGTAGGGCAGGATGAGAAGCCCTGGCAGGTGGCTGCCAGAGTCCACACTCTGAGCCACTAGGCAACCTGGTCTTTTCTGACAACATTCTATTGACACTGAGCTTTTTAACTTTTTTTTGAAATCCTGTTACATGCACAACTTCTCTGTTTTCTTACCCTGCTGTGGCTTGCCACTGACATCGCTCAGTTCCAGTTAAGCAGCTGGGTGCCATGCAGCACAGAGGAGCTTCCCTGCCTTGGCTGTCTAAGAATGAGAGTCATCAAGAATTCTTTGAGTGATTGAGTGGTTATTATTGCTTGATCATTCAGCTGTGGAAAAATCAATCAGAGACCTTGGCAGGAGTGGCTTCAGGGAGAAGAGGTGTTTTAATTCTTATTAATAAGATTAAAAAGGTCTGATGGAAAGGAGGTGCATGTAGCATGGGAAGTATCAAGATCTAGGTGCTTTTTGGTCGAGGGAGGGGCAACAGAGGCTCCATGTGCTCTTCTTTAGGAGCTGAAGAATCCTGAATGTACCAGAAACATTGGGGAGGAGTGGAAGAAATGTAGCATTTGAATATAAATGGAAGAGAAGAAAATAACTAAGTCACAGTTCTTAAAAGGTGGCAGAGACCGTTTCTGAAAACAGTGGACAGTTTGGTATTTTAGAGGAACAAAATTTAAGGGGAAAATATATAATTAATTACAGCTAATCATCAATCCATTCATCATCCATCCATTCATTCCTCTAATCCCATTCTTCACATTTGGGAAGTAGACAGTGATGGAAATGGAAAGAATAAGTTAATCAGGAATGCCATTGCAGGCATCATGTGAATCATTTACTTTAATAAATCAAAGAGATACTTTATTGGAAATAAAATTTTCAATATTATTATAATTAAATATAAATGGATGCCATCCCGCACACATATTCTTTGTCTTATCTTATCTAATGAACACGTGGCCCTCTCTGTTTCTCACATTCAGTACTAAGAGCATGCACTGACTCTGAGAACTGATGCACAGATATGTGTCCTTTTTAGGGGGAGATAATGACCCAACCACTATAGATACATATTTGTGGCTAATGATAACACACACTCTGCTCCCTGCATTTGTAAGCTGTACATATGGTACGGACTATGTTGGAAACTTGTCCATTAACAGGTAGATTTCTTTTCTCATGAGCTCTTTCTAGTTGTAAAGAGTCATTTAGGAACATGTAAAGAAAACTGTGAAATTAACACTGTGAAAGGCATGTAATAGTGGTGCTAAAATCAAAGTTACCTCTGCCTGGTGCTAAGAGCTTTGTCTGTCTTGTAGACCCAACATGTGGTATTGGGTGAGTGAGTGTTGAACGTTTGATTTAGAAAATGAAGAGCTCTTTTCCCATGTAAGAACAAGCATTCACGCATTCTGTGCCTTTCAGAGGCATTTATATCCGGAAGCCTTTATGTTGCTATTCTCAGCGCTGCTGCTCTGCCTTATTATACCATTTCCTTTTGCTCATATATACCATTCTTTGCCTGCTATGTGGGGATGTGTTTCTTGGCTCCTCCTTCTTCATGACACTGTAGAATTGTGCCACATTTCTCAAGTTGAGCTTGACTTTATCCTTAAAGGATTATTTCTTCTTGTCCTGCCTGCAGTTTTCCCAGTAGAGCTTATGACTTGGCAGGTATCTGGGAGTGTCCGAGAAGTCTGTGGCTTCCTGTACTGTAGCAAGCATCCACTGTGTTTGAAGGGGCACAGCTAGAGCACAGGGCTTCTGTGTTGTTGATCTTCATTTTATTTCCATTAATTTTTTTTTACCCTGTAGATTGCTTTTGGTTTTCTAGGTATTACAGAACTAATTAAGAGGCATGCTATCTATGACTCATGGTATATATTCTGATTCCAACATGATTTTTTTTTTTTTTTGCCATTTAGGAAAAGTTCTGCTCTTCCGCTGAAGCTCGTTGCATGAAAGAACAGTAACTCTAACATATAGCTAACTTGCTAAACTATGCTAAAAGAAAATCTCATGAAGTAGATAGCCTTTTCTAATATGATCAAACATTGGGATTTACAGGGGAGAAGAAGGCAGATGAACAACAGTACCTAGAGTGACATGGGTCAGGAAAGAGAGAGCAGAAAATTGCTCTCATTAGGTGACAATTAAGTGTTTTCTATATACCATGGGTCCAACCTGGACTTTTGGCACTTTTCTAAAGGGCAAGGCAGAAGGCAGAATAGCGATGGTTATCAAAGCTGGTGGCTGGCATTAGAAAGGGCATCTGATCTGGTCTGTTTAGGAACACTGCAATGAATGAGATGCAAAGACTCATAGCTTGAACATTTGGCTGGGGGTAGGGGGGCGGGTTGGAGAAGTGTAACATAGAAATGCAGAACACTCTGGAAATAAAACCACCATTCATCCCAGGCATGGAAAGGTACTAGTCTGACAGAGCCTGCATCTTCCAGTGCTATCCAGACTGTGGGCTGAGGATGGGTTTGCCATGGTTAAAATCAGTATTCTAAGACTTGTGTGTTTAAAATGGAAAAAAGACTGGTGGTTGGAAACCTCATTTTTCTTTGTTACTGTTTTTGAAACATCAGGACATCAGCTTGTCTCTTGGGACCGTGCCCAGGAGGTCTAATTTTGCTGAAGGATCCAGTCAAGGCTTTGGAGTTAGTTTAGTATTCTAAATTAGTTATATTTTGATTTTACTTGGATTTGTGGAAAAACTAAAAAAGTCAACATCTAAGAGAGGCAATTCCAGGTTCTTTCTACCTCCCATGAAATTGTATTTTGGTTGTTATGTTGAACACACAAAAGTAAAAAATATCCCTCTGAAAATGTTCATGCAGCAGTTCCTCTTTGAGAACTCATATTCCCTTGGATGAATGGCATAATTTCATTCCTAGAAGCATAATAGGGATTCCCTTCTCCTGTTCAGTGATTATAATGTTGAATAAATTCTTGCCTCCATTGTCTCCCTAAAGCACATATACCTGGAATAAATACACTGCAGATGACTTTACATCACCTGAGGAATAAAAGGAAGTAGGGGTGAGAGAGGGCAAAATGGAATTAGAGATTCAAGCTAAAACCCAAATCGATGAAGGCAAAAATAGTGAAGCAGAAAGTCAAGAGATTGGATCCAGGAAAGAGTCGGAAGCTGGAGGTCAAAGTAGGGAAGTGAGTCAGAGCCAAAATGGCTTGTACATTGACTTGAACTAGACGTGCAGAGAATGTTTATCAAAGCAAGTGGATAAATATGTTTATGTCTACATACATAAAAATGTATGTGTGTGTGTGTGTGTGTGTGTGTGTGTGTGTATGTGTGTATAGTTTCCCAGTAAGATGACCATGGAACTTTGCCTTACCTGTCATCTTTTGACAGAGGAAGGACCAATGACTTTGGTCGTGGTGTGAGGAGACTGAGGGCTCAAGACCATGCACCTGATAGCTATGCACTCTGTTCTCCAAGGGGTGGGAGTAGGGGGTTCTGGAATGCCCTAAAGGTTTGATTTTGGAAAGGATGCCTGTGCTGTGAATCCTTGCACTTTCTGTAAATTACATCAGCATTCCTTGGTCTATGCCATTCGGAAACATGTATTGCAAATTTAATTTGGTTAATTCACAAGTCTATTTTTTACCTGTTCAATTTAATACCGTTCAAATCTGCCAACAAGTGATATGCCAGTTTCCTGCCAGACTACTCAAGGCAAAATGTGAATCATCAGTGCCTAAATGGCTTTTCTTGACATTGAATAAATTTCCAACTTCCTATTTAGCAATGATGCATGTATATAACTGACCTTAATAGGAAAATAAGGTCTTTCTACAGTTTATCTAACTCAAGTCTTCACGTAATTCTCCTTCATTGTGGACTTTTGTGTACAATAGTATAGCAGGCTTTATCCGATATGCGTATATATAACATGATACGAACACATGTAGATTTACTCATAAAATACCCATGGCTATGTAGAAGAAAATGACATAAAATTATTAACTTGCTGTTTTATTTAATATTACTTGATTCTACATATGTGAGATATAAGAATTTTCAAGCATGTTTTATTGGAGCCTTTTAACAGTTCTTTGAGGTAAGTAATATTATTCCTGTATTCCAGTAGAAGAAACAGATTCTGAGAGGTTAAAACATTTTCTGTAAAACTCCAAAGCCCATGTTTATTTCCATTGTCTCGTGTGGTTGATTTCCTTCCTGTGTTCGTATTTTCACTGACAACATGGATCACTTTATTTTGCTATTGTAGTCCACAGAGCTTGAATGTAAGTGTGAAATTTGTTGCCATAGTACATTCATTATAATTGCCACCTTCCATTTCTGATACCTGAGACTGAATCCAGTGAGGGAAACTAAGGTAAAATGTGCATGCCATATTTATCCTACAAAGAAATGTCAGTGTGTATGAGTAAAACTTATTAGGAATATATGCCTAAGCATATGAAAACTTTCTTGAATTCTTTTTTGATGACCACATGAAAGGTAATTCTTGAGGTTTAGAAAGACAAAAATATTCCTTGGAAAAACAAAAGAAAATTAGCAAAAATTAGTCCAAACACAAACACCACAAGAAAAACTGTATAACTATATTCCCATAAGTATATGTTAATAAATTTAGCAACAAAAATATACAGTGCTTCATGATGTGACTCATTAAAAGTGAATTTAACTAGATGGTGGCAGAATATGAGTGCACGCACAATGGTTACAGTAAATGTGCAAGTGTAGCCTTTCTTTTAGACCAAGTATTAGGGAAGAAAATTGCATACTTGATGTCTGGTGGTTTCTAGAATGCTGTTTTTGTTTACGGGTTGGGCAAATGCCAGTGGTTTCAACAAAATAAGAATAGAAATCATACATTATTGTGAAGTTATTTTAGAACAACAGATGCGAGGCAGGTCATGGAATGTTTTTGTGGCTATTTAGGCAAAGAAAGAGAAGCAGATCCTATGAAATTCTTGAAGGACCAAGGGTATAATTTTTATTGGGATATCACCAGAATTAATATTGTGAATGCCTCCCCTGATGCGCATACTATGCAGAAATATCAGGTTATTGGAATATTTGATCTGAATGGGTAATTGAAAACTGAATACATTTTTTTTTCAGAAGGAAATGGAAGTTGTTTGTTTCGATGAAGTTGGAACGATGCTAAAATCTATAATTTTTTTTAACATTTTTTATTGATTTATAATCATTTTACAATGTTGTGTCAAATTCCAGTGTAGAGCACAATTTTTCAGTTATACATGAACATATATATATTAATTGTCACATTTTTTTCTCTGTGAGCTACCATAAGATCTTGTGTGTATTTCCCTGTGCTATACAGTATAATCTTGTTTATCTATTCTACAATTTTGAAATCTCGTCTATCCCTTCCCACCCTCTGCCCTCCTTGGCAACCACAAGTTTGTAGTCTATGTCTAGGAGTCTGTTTCTGTTTTGTATTTATGCTTTGTTTGGTTTTTTGTTTGTTTGTTTTTAGATTCCACATATGAGCGATCTCATATGGTATTTTTCTTTCTCTTTCTGTCTTACTTCACTTAGAATGACATTCTCCAGGAACGGCCATGTTGCTGCAAATGGCGTTATGTTGTCAGTTTTTATGGCTGAGTAATACTCCATTGTACAAATATACCATATCTTCTTTATCCAGTCATCTGTTGATGGACATTTAGGCTGTCTCCATGTCTTGGCTATTGTAAATAGTGCTGCTATGAACATTGGGGTGCAGGTGTCATCCTGAAGTAGGGTTCCTTCTGGATATATGCCCAGGAGCGGGATTCCTGGGTCATATGGTAAGTCTATTCCTAATCTTTTGAGGAATCTCCATACTGTTGTCCACAGTGGCTGCACCAAACTGTATTCCCACCAGCAGTGTAGGAGGGTTCCCCTTTCTCCACAGCCTCTCCAGCGTTTGTCATTTGTGGATTTTTGAATGACGGCCATTCTGACTGGTGTGAGGTGATATCTCATTGTAGTTTTGATTAGCATTTCTCTGATAATTAGTGATATTGAGCATTTTTTCATGTGCTTTTTGATCATTTGTATGTCTTCCTTGGAGAATTGCTTGTTTAGGTCTTCTGCCCATTTTTGGATTGGGTTGTTTACTTTTTTCTTATTGAGTCGTATGAGCTGCTTATATATTCTGGAGATCAAGCCTTTGTTGGTTTCATTTGCAAAAATTTTCTCCCATTCTGTAGGTTGTCTTTTTGTTTTACTTATGGTTTCCTTTGCTGTGCAGAAGCTTGTAAGTTTCATTAGGTCCCATTTGTTTATTCTTGCTTTTATTTCTATTGCTTGAGTAGACTGTTCTAGGAGAAAATTTTTGAGATGTATGTCAGATAACGTTTTGCCTATATTTTCTTCTAGGAGGTTTATTGTATCTTGTCTTATGTTTAAGTCTTTGATCCATTTTGAGTTTATTTTTGTGTATGTGTAAGGGAGTGTTCTAGCTTCATTGTTTTACATGCTGCTGTCCAGTTTTCCCAACACCATTTGCTACAAATCTTCTTTTTCCTTTTTGACCTTTCTTTCTCTCTCAATGCTATTCTCACAGACTTCGTGGGTGGCATTTAAACTTCCTGAGAGTAGCTCTTTAACTCATTTTAACTATGCCTTGGTAAGACCTCCTGAGTATTTAGTAATATGTGCGTATTTCATCATCATAAACACCAAGGTAAAGTAGTGTAGTCTGTGGAAAGGGATGAGTCACAACACATATTTCCAAAATCGTGTTCCTTTGATTTTCCACCCATGAATATATTTGAAAGGACTAGTTTACAGGAAAACTTACAGAACTGAAATGGATAAGAGGTGTTTACACGGTGAAGGCCTTGGGTCACCAGAAGGTCTCTTATGGAGTGTTGGGGTACCTCATGTATATCTTGTGGTCCAAACAGTGGTTACTGACCTGGCTGTTTTTTCAGAAACTATTGCCTAATTGTCTAATTCATTTCTTGAATAATACATTTACTGTAATAGTTGCCTTCCAGTGGAGAGACCTGAATTTTAAAGTGTAACATAAAATTTTTATCTTTCAAAAGAATTTACAAAGATATGTGGTTATTACAATCTCTTTCTCATTTATAGCACAGTTTCTGAACCATCATGTTGTCTTTCTCAACCCCACCCCAGAATACAACATTAAAATTTTATCTGTGGTGGTTTGATTCCTCGTCGTGGCCCCCGACTGTTCCATGTTTTTCCTGGGTGGGTCACCCCTGGTGAATGGAGTTTTTTTCCCCTCTGGTATCTGCTTGTATCTTTTTGGCTTAACTGTGGCCAAGACATCAAAGGCAGTGTTGTGATACCCAGCTGGTTTAGGTCAGACCAGAGTATTCATGCCTTCATTCATTTCAGCCTATTTTTCCAAAAGCACTAGAGTGATTATCTGAAAACGTAAGTGTGATTAAACCATTGCCCTTATTATAATTTTTTCTAGAAACTTTATAATAGCCTTCCCACAGGGTATAAAACTTCAGGATCTTGTTATTGATCTGGGCTTAACTCTGATGGTCTGACCATGTCCTTGACCATGCTCAGATGCCACTGCCATTAAAGGTAAATCCCTATGCCACAGGGAACTTGGTTGGCTTAGCAGTCTCCATCAAGGTCAGTAGCGAATTCTTCTCCTTCTAAGGTTATACTCAGTGAAAGGTACCCACAAGAGATTTAAATGGGTCCCGACATGCTACTGAATTTATGTTCTTTCATTTGATGATAGGATTCTCCCCTTCCCACAGTCACATATGCCATCAAATTTGCTGACCCCGGATGGGTTCTAGTACTAGCCACAGTGGACCTGCAGCCATTCCTCCCTTCTGACATTCACACTCGCTGGTGGGATCTGCTTACCATTCCAGGCACTTGTTCATATGATACATTCTCTCTCAAGGATGCTATTATCCCTGTTTAGGATTTTGGTTTCCCATTAGGAAGTCAGATAAATAGAAACCCCCAACTGCAAATATTGCTCAGATTGCTTTATATATTCAGAAGCTCATCAGCCACCATGTAAATTAGTGGATGCAGAACAGTGTAGTTGGAGAAAGGGGTGCACCTAGCTCCACATGACTCTGCATGACTTCCTTATATCACACAACACATTACATTAAATGTCACCTATAGTTCACGAAATCATTGCCAAGACAAATATGATGAAGCTTTCCCTTGTTTTCCTCCAGGAATTTTCCAGTTTCAAGTCTTAGGTTTAAGTGTAATCCAAGTTGAGCTGATTTTCTTGTCTGAGAATGGTATGAGACAGTGGCACAATTTCATTCTTTTGCATGTGGATATCCAGTTTCCCCAGTTCTTGACAAGACTGCCATTTCCACCTTGTATATTCTTGGCACCCTTGTCAAAGATAAGTTGACTGGATATGAGTAGATTTATTTCTGGGCTCTTTATGTTGTTCCATTGTTGTATAGTATGTTTGTCTTTATGGAAGTACCAAACTGTTTTAATTACTATAACTTGTAATATATTTTGACCTCAGGAAGTGTTTCCACTATACCAAAAGCACAGGCATCAGAAGCAAAAATAGACAAATGGAACTATATCAAGCTAAAAATCTGCACAGCAAAGGAAACAATCAACTGAGCAAAAAGGCAAACTACAGAATGGGAGAAAATATTTGCAAACCGTATGTCTGATAAGGGATATATTTCCAAAATATACAAGGAACTCCTACAATCAGTAGCAAAAAATCAAATAACTTGGTGAAAAAAATGGGCGAAGGACTTGAATAGACATTTCTCCAAAGAAGACATACAAGTGGCCAACAGGTATATGAAAAGATGCTCAAAATCACTAATCATCAGAGAAATGCAAATAAAAACTACAATATCACTTGATGCCTTTTAGGACAGTTATTGTATATAGTTATATATATATTACATATATAGACAGAAAGTGTTGGTGAGGATATGGAGAAATTAGAATCTTTATACATTATTTGAAATGCAATGATGTAGCTCCTAAGGGAAATAGTATGGAGGTTCCTCAAAAAAATTAAAAATAGAACTACCATGTTATTCATCAGTCCAACTTTTGGGTATTTATCCAAAAGAATTGGAATTAGTATGTTAAAGATATTTTAGCCCTTGCATGCTCATTACAGCACTGTTGATGATAGCCAAATGTGGACACAACCTAAATGTCCATCAACGGATGGATAAAGAAAATGTGTTATATACACATAATAGAATATGGAATATTATTAAAGAAGGAAAACTGCAATATGGATGAACCTTGAAGAAATTATAAGTTGAATAGCCAATCACAGAAAGACAAATACTGCATGATTCCGTATACATGAAGTATCTAAAATAATCGAACTTATAGAAACAGAGAGTAGAATGGTGGGTGTCAGGGGCTGGTGGATTGGGAAATGAAGAGATATGAATCAAAGTTTACAAGGTTTCTGTTATGCGAGATGAATGAATTCTAGAGATCTGCTGTTCAACATAGTACCTGTGGTTAACAATACTGTATTATACACTTAAAAATTTGTGAAGAGGGTAGATCTCATGTTAAATGTTCTTACCACAATAAAACAAAATAAAACAAGCAAAAAAAAAAAAGTCTATTGTCTTCCTCCTCAAAGCTGTAAATCCTTTGAGAGCAGGAGTTACATGAGATTTATTTTTGTCTTCCGGGGCTTTGGCACAGTCCATGCATAATTGTCCGTAGAGGGTAACAGTAGTTGAGCTGCATCAACAGATAAAGATCAAAGCTCTTAAAGGGGAGAATTCAAGGTGGAGGGAGAATTTTTTGTGTCTCTGAGAATGATGCTTCA
This sequence comes from Camelus bactrianus, assembly GCF_048773025.1. Classification (NCBI taxonomy): domain Eukaryota; kingdom Metazoa; phylum Chordata; class Mammalia; order Artiodactyla; family Camelidae; genus Camelus; species Camelus bactrianus. The sequence goes on along the minus strand of NC_133543.1, from coordinate 80,522,782 downwards.
AGGCCTTTGCTTGCTGGTTTATTTTTCAAAACAAAGTGAAGAAATAATTTCTGTTATATAGACCCATTCTTAGTGGTGTGCATAAAAGTTTAGTATTTCTATTCCCACTCTTTGTACTGGACCTGTTCAGTGGCAATAAATGCGGACATTCCTAGAAATGCTGCTTGGCTATGAATCTTCTATTAGTTTGCATTGCTTTGGCCGTATTATAAGAAAATGGTCATAACTGAATTTATCAAATTTCCATGAGCTGACAGATCTATGTTTGATGTATATTTGATCATGAAAGGTTCATGTGTTATGGCAGTGAATGCAGAGTAAAGATACTTCAAAAAATACTAGTTATGTGAATGCCAGAGATGAGCAAACTGGAAACAATAAATATATATGCACTTTGTGCCTTTGTCTTCATGTAAGAATTGGTTTGTCAATAATCTTAATGAAAATAAAAGTACAGAACGCTAAAAATCAGTTGACAGAAACATAAATAATGTCATAATTACAAATAAATGCTAAAATAAGTTTACATTTTTAAGCATGTAGGTCAGGTTACATATGGAAATGAATAAACAAATAGACTTCATTGCTTCATTGGCAATAATTATTTCCAGTCAATTAGCTTATAAATTCCAGATTCTTTCTTATTTCACAGCATTATATGATGTGAATAAATACCTGTTTTTTTTTTTTTTTTTTTTTTTTTAAGCAGGAAAAGAGTACACTGTGTGTATTGGCCTAAAGATATAAGCATCTCTCTGTAATTTGTCTGTGTGCTGTTTTTCGCTAGCCGTATAATTTAGCCTTGATAAATAACACATGATAGAGTTGGCCCTGCTGGCTGACCACCTCCAAAGAAGATGCCTACAACACTGTCTATAATATTTGCATAGGAGTTGGGTTAGTGACCACAAGACAATGGCCACTCCAAAGTAAATAAGCAGAAGGCCAGTGGTGGTCACAGTCAGTACAGAAAAGGCAAGTCAATCTACAGATGAGAAAAAGTAGAGAGCCCAGTGAGCTGGGAGGCCCAGTCAGCTCTTGCATAAGCACTGCAGAAGGGAGAGAGGGCTCCACCTACCGAGCTTGCCTTCTTTACCACCAGAAACCACTGTCTTTATTTCAGATTTTTAAATATGTTAAAGTTACAATATAAAAAAGAGCAAGGAATTAGATAGCCCTGAACTCAAATCTTCATTTCCCCTATTTTCCACATTTTCTTTGGCTTTGGGACTATTCTTTCTATGCCTTAACTTCCTCATCAGCAAAAATGGGATAATAGCTCTAATTTAGATAATAACTCTAAATCTTAGAGTTGAAAGGTAAAATCGGGTCATGCAGGTGAAAGTACCCAGCACAGTAGCTGGAGCGCCCACCAATGTTTTCTTGCCTCCATCCATTCATGTGTGTGTCTCTCTATCCAACATATTTTTATTGCATGACAGTTGGTGCCAGGTCTTGCTCTTGACTCTGAGGTTTCCAACTGTACAGCTCTATGGGGATCTCATTTCCACTCTGATCCCCTCATTCTCATTTTTGTGAATACAAAGCTTCTAAGAGACAATTTATATTTTTCAGCCAAACAGATGTGTGCAGCATCCCAAACATGATCCTAAACTCCTGCCTCCTAAATCTTTGCAGATGACAGCTGATCCATTTCCATAGTCCTCCTCACTCTTTTCTTCGACTTCTCCTAACTTCTCATTGAAAGCTTGTTCCTAATCTCCCCTCATCTTTGGGGTCTTTTCAGACTAATTCTACCTAATTCAGTTATTGTTGTCATTTTGACCAACTACCTAGAAGTCTGTGTGTAGTTGGATGCAACTCTAATTAGCAGAGCATGTTGAACATGTTTTTTGGCCATTTGAAATATTTACCGTACTACACTTTATGCAGTGAAGTATAGTATTTTTCCTTTGGACTCCCAAATCCTAGTAGCTGCTCTCAAAGCAATGGGTTTTCGAAAACGATGACTGGCCATCCATTGATCTTCCTCCACCCCTGGACTTTGTTTTCATCATGATGGAGAATGGAACACTCTTCTTCAAACTTTTCTTCATGCTTTTCATACTCCTAATTTGGAGTAGTTTCTGTGCTTTCACCTTACTGTCAGAACATCCGTCTCTATTTATCAACACACTTTGCCTCAGTCCTCTCTGCAGTCTTTACTTGAAGCTCATGGCTTGAATTTAGATTCCAAAACAGAGTTGTCAGCAGCTCTTGGTCATGTTGATGGTTGTGATACAATAAATGATCTACCAGCAGTTAATTTTTTTCCATCTGAAATATTTAATGATCAATTTTAATTCAAAATGATGGCATAGAATGACCTACTTATTTAAAAAAGTCAGTTTTTAAGCTTCTAGCTTCACATGCCACGTGTATATATCATGAGATATAACTTGTAGCCAACTAAAAGGTTCAGAAGAAAAGTCGTAATTTAAGAAAATTAGAACTATGAAGCTATGCATTGTGATGCATTAGGATTTATTGCTTATAAGTAATAAACATGCCTTTCCATTATGTATGTTGAAATACATAGACAGAATAGTTTGTGAAATAAGAGAAAAAAGTCCTCATATAAATCCTATCATTGTATTCATTAACCTTCTAGAGAATCTACAGATAAGCCATCATTGTGGATATGATCTCCAAAAGAATTCAAGGAGGAGCCAACAATCAACCATGGGCACTGAAGTTTTGTTGTGTTTGAAACATGTGATATGAAGGAAAGTACTGAAAATCTGATGGGCTTCAACGGAAGAAATGAGGGTTTTCTAGTACTTAAAATCTCACAAAAGAAAGATGAGGGAGGAAGAATAAGAGTTTATGTAAATCCATGGAGTTAGTCAACAGAAGTACAGTCACGGTGGCTGTGAATATGGTGATGCAACAAACACAAGGCCAGTCTGTCCCTGGAAACACATGCACAGCCATCAGAAGGCAGAATTTGCCTTTTAAGCAAATGTGGCAACAGGCAAAACAAACAAGGAACTGACAGCTGATTAAGAAACCTATTGGGTAAAGCTCTTGGAATGTTCTCTAAGCAAACCCATGAGAAGTTTGGAGGCAAAAAAATTACGAAGGAAAAGGAAAGTCAACTTATTTTTAGCAATGAAAGTGTAGTTTAAATGTTTCCTAAATTTCCACCTTTCATATTTATTCTGTACGTATCTAGGTGATTCAGCTAAGGAAAACAGATTTCATCTAACATTATTACAATGGAACATTATATTATCTGGCAGTGTCATTTAAAAAACATACATAGTGAATTCCATTAGGCTACCTTCAATATCATCTAAAACTCAGTTCCATGAAATTAATTTGACTTTTGTTTTAACTAGTCAGAATACACAACAACAGCAATACCTGCTTCCTTTTATTATCACAAACTTTTTACATAGCAGGCCTCCCGTTTGCCTGGCTTTGAAAGAAAGTGTAAGCAAGACACAAAGCAGCCAGGGCCTCATTTTATTCCCTTAAGTTTCCTTATGCCTTGTAAGTTGCTGGTTGATTTAAGACCTGAAGTTGGTCCATGAGAGCCAATTCTGGCTCATTAATAGTCTGGGATGTGATTTACCTTCTTGACCCTTTGTCTCCCCTGGAGCTCAACCTGCCTTGGCTTCTTAGGCTTTTGTGATTCAAACCAGACAACCTGGGTTTGAACATTTGACTAAGAAAATTGCTTAATTAACACTAAAGTGCTGGTCAAATTGACCAATGCTGCTTTTCCAAGCAATTTCAACATATTGAATTCATCTTATACGTGTTTTCAGCAACTTGAGCTTGGGGCAAATACAGTTCTCCATTCTTCACTTCCATACTGTTGCTCAGGCAAAGCCCCTTTGGCACCATCTTTCATTCTTCCAAAGGAAGGTTGAGGTCAAATGTAAGGTCTCTTTGGTTAGGACCACTTACAGGATCTTAACATTTATTCTTTCCTCCCGATACTTTCTTTTTCTAAGGGCTGAACATTAGCTAAATAGCTCCTCTATTACTCCTTCTCTCTTTCTGATTTCATGCTCAGTGACTTCATTCCTTCTTGTTCTCCTATTGCTATTTGATTGGCAAGTTCACTCCTTTTGATTTATTCATATTGTATGTCTTCCTGTACCATAATATTAGGTGGTACAATGATGAACAAGACATATACCTGTTACTCTCTAAGAGTAGCCAGTCTTATAAGGGAGAGATGAAAGGTAGATAGAAAATTACGTATGTGGTAAATGGCACAGTTGTAAATACAGGATAGGACCACACATGCATAGCCGCAAGAATTAACACGAACCAGAGCCATTAATGGGTGTGAGAAAACCAACTGAGTCCATCAGATTCCTTCCCTCAATAATTAGAATCAAGGATGCTGAATTAGCCAGTTAGCAATAGGAATTTAATCAGAAAGGTCACGAAGAAAGAAGAATTCAGGATTATCATGAGGTGGTGGAGAATACAAGAAACAAAAGGACACCAGCAATTGGGGAAAATTAGAACAGGCAGAAAGAGAATGCGCAACACAAGAGTCCAAGCAGCTCTTCCTAAGAGGCATGATTGTTGGAAGGACTGTGGGGATGCTGGGTGCCTGGGAAGGGAAGGGCCTTAGTAGTAGTGCATCTTGGAATTGTAATTTTTGAGGGTATATTGATTTCAGAGGATGAAGTAGGAGGCACCATAGTGTAGCAGTTATCAGCATTGCATCTAGAATGAATGATACGGCCATGTCATGTAACACTTGGCAAACCAGCTGACTGCTCTAATACTTACACTCTCCTCTATAACCTGGAGGAAATAATAGTGCTGAACTCTTAGGGTTATTGTAAGGATTAAATGAGATACTCCATGTAAAGTGCTTATCATAGTTCCTTGTGCATCATACATTCTAAAAAAAATAACTTGTTATTATTTTACAATGCCTCAGTATATTAAAAAGGTATCTAAATTGTTGTTTTTTAAATTGTGGGTTGCAATCATGAGAGCATAAAATAATTAATTTAGCAATTTAAAGAAAGAAATAAAATAGAGTATCTGAGAAGCATTTTCTATAGTAAACATATCATTTGCAAAAAATTTTTTCAGCTACACACATGATTGTGCATGTGTGTTGGTATGTGTGTGTTTTTCCAGGATCATGCTTATAAAAACTTGGAGACCACTGCACTATATGAATGCCAGATAGATAATAGATTGGATCACGATTTATACAATTAATTGGTTTGCCAACTCTCGCTCTGAGAAGGGGGTACCAGTCTATCCATTAATGAAATCAAAGCCCCATGCAGAGTTGTTCCAGATTTAGGTGTTTGCATGCATATGCCTGAATGCACATCACAGTTGTCAGTAACTTTGCACCTCCTGGTGTAAGGGTTTTGGGATCTCAAAGCTTATACTTCCTTCAATCTTAGAGAATTTTAGTGTATCTGCTGGGATCTCTATTGTGGGTTCTCTCTTCCATATTTTTTAGATAAAGAATGATAGGTTTATTGAAAAATGTCTATTCCTGTTCTTTCTATAATTAGCATCTAACAATACAGAGGACATCAGGAGTAGAACCCTAAAATTCTAAATCAGGCACATCATTGATTTATCAGAGTGAAATACAGACATATGCAGTTATGCATTACTCAGATAAGAGATTATCCAACTACTCATCTCAGAAAGGTCGTTGAGAAAGCACCCTTATCAGAAAGCCTGTAAGTAAAAACAGATATCTTGAGATGAGGGAAGATGAAGAAACAAGGAAATGTGTGAATTGTGCAGAACATGTACTTTAATCTAAAGGGTTCCTAAGAATGTATGTATACCATGAAGGATAGATAAAGTATCACGGAGTAGAGGTGACAGTACTGCAAGAAGAAGCTTAATTATAGTCCAGAATCATCAGCACTAAACAGCAGTAGAAAACCTAGGCATGCAGGGGCTCAGAAAGGGGGGTAAATAAAAGTATGATAAAGGTCTCATCATGTTAGGTTGAAGAGGAGGGAAAGCATCTTGACTGTTGGAAGAAAGACACCTTTGCTGGAGATACAAGGCTGGCTGTCGTTAGCATATGGATGGTAATGAGCCAATATATGTAGCTTTCCTCTCCCAGGTGGGATAGCCCTACTCTTCTGTTTTTCCTCTAACTTACCAGCAGTGCTTTGGATCTCTTTTGTTCTCTAACTACATTTATAGTCTTCTTGATTGCATCTAATCTCATCACATTGAAAAATCTAAAGTTGATGTACCCTACTCTGCCCACTGCTCTGAACTCCAGATTCTTGGCACCACCCCCACCTGTCATCTGCTCCACCCACAGACTTCCCTCATGCAGTTTCTGGTAACGCCATCATTCTGGTTGCCCAGACCAAAAATCTTAAGAGTCATCCTGGATGGTCTTCTATCCCAACCCACCTTCACTCTTAACAGTAAACCTGGATGGTCCATCTTCAGAATGTATACAAAAGCCAACCACTTGTCATGCATTCATTCACCCTCATCTGGGTTATGTTAGTAGCCTCCTAACTGGTCTCCCATTTTGTTCCCTTTTCTGTTATTCTCAACATGGCAGTCAGATTAACCCTTTTAAAACTTAGTCAGATCATGTAACTTCATATAAAACCTTTCAGTGCTTATCCACATCAACAAGAGTGAAAGACAGATTTTTTAGTGGCTATCCCACCCTGTGCACTGTGCTGTTTTTAACCTACTATAATACATTGTCTACAACTCTGCGCTTTGCTCTCCAACACCCACTATAGGAAATCTCTTCCTATAGGTGCTTTGATCGCTTAAATATTCCCTCATCTCCTTCAGATCTTTTCACAGATGTCACCCTCCCAGAGGCTGACTTTGACCATACTCCTTAAAATTTCATGTCTGTGATCCCAATCCTCCTTTCTTGCTTTATTTTTCTTCATCAGAGTAATTACCACTTACTCTACCATACATTTTATCTTTTGCAGGGGATAGAGAGTCCTGTATCTTCCACCAGAATGTAAGCACCAGGGATTTTTTGTTGGTTTTGTTCCTGACTGTATCATTAGTTCTTAGGCTAGAGCAGTGCCTGGCACATAGAAGGGACTCACTAAATAATTCTTGAATAAGTGATATCAAATTAAAGATTAATATCTATATAGAGAAAGAGCTCATACAAATTATAAGAAGAAGACAACTCAATAGAAAAAGGAACAAAGAATATTATTCTAATGGTCAGTTAGTCCATCCAATGTCCATTCTCTCCCTCTTCTTTACCACTAAAGCTCTAATCTCATCCAGAGTGTCCTGCATCCAGCTGAAGAGCTGCCCTGTCCCTCCCTTCAAGCTGGGGTGCCCTTGTGACTGGTCTTGGCCAAGAAGGCATAAGCAGAGGCTGCTGTGTAGACTTCTGCAAAAGTGCTTTTGTCTCTTGCACTTCACTTTCTTCTCTAGTTAGCTGGAGCTGTACAGCCACCTGTGAGCCTGGGGATGCCTTCATTTCCCAAGGAGGGGTGAGGGGAGAGCTCAAAGCAGCTCAGGTCCCCAGTGACCTTGGAAATCCAGTGCACCAGGGCTGGACTGCTCACCTCAGTCCTTATTTTTATATGGAAAAAACATCTTTATAAGGAAAAAAGTCCTTATTTTTATATGAAGGAAAAATAAATCCTTGTTACATTACGTTAATTTGGGCTTTCTGTTAAAGGCAACCCAGTTTAATCCCAAACTGATACAAACATGAATAAATAATTCATTAAAGACCATATACCTTAATGAGAAATAACTTCTAACAAGAAGTTCTACCACTTTAGTATTCATTTAAAAATGAAATGAAAGGAACAGAACGTATCACTTTATACCCATCACACTGGCAAAAAATTAAAGCAAAAAGTAGTGTAAGATTAAGGGCTATAAAACCAGAAACCCTGGGTTTAAATCCCTGTTTTTTCACTGACAAACTGTGTATCCTTGGGGAAATTCTTTTTTTTTTTTTTTTTTTAACATTTTTTATTGATTTATAATCATTTTACAATGTTGTGTCAAATTCCAATATTCAGCACAATTTTTCAGTTATTCATGGACATATACACATTCATTGTCACATTTTTTTCTCTGTGAGTTATCATAACATTTTGTGTATATTTCCCTGTGCTATACAGTGTAGTCTATTCTACAATTTTGAAATCCCAGTCTGTCCCTTCCCACCCTCCACCCCCCTGGTAACCACAAGTCTGTATTCTCTGTCTGTGAGTCTATTTCTGTCCTGTATTTATGCTTTGTTTTTGTTTGTTTGTTTGTTTTTGTTTTTGTTTTTTAGATTCCACATATGAGCGATCTCATATGGTATTTTTCTTTCTCTTTCTGGCTTACTTCACTTAGAATGACATTCTCCAGGAGCATCCATGTTGCTGCAAATGGCATTATGTTGTCGGTTTTTATGGCTGAGTAGTATTCCATTGTATAAATATACCACCTCTTCTTTATCCAGTCACCTGTTGATGGACATTTAGGCTGTCTCCATGTCTTGGCTATTGTAAATAGTGCTGCTATGAACATTGGGGTGCAGGTGTCATCCTGAAGTAGATTTCCTTCTGGATACAAGCCCAGGAGTGGGATTCCTGGGTCATATGGTAAGTCTATTCCTGGTCTTTTGAGGAATCTCCACACTGTTTTCCATAGTGGCTGCACCAAACTGCATTCCCACCAGCAGTGTAGGAGGGTTCCCCTTTCTCCACAGCCTCTCTAGCATTTGTTATTTGTGGATTTTTGAATGACGGCCATTCTGACCGGTGTGAGGTGATACCTCATTGTAGTTTTGATTAGCATTTCTCTGATAATAAGTGATATTGAGCATTTTTTCTTGTGCTTTTTGATCATTTGTATGTCTTCCTTGGAGAATTGCTTGTTTAGGTCTTCTGCCCATTTTTGGATTGGGTTGTTTATTTTTTTCTTATTGAGTCGTATGAGCTGCTTATATATTCTGGAGATCAAGCCTTTGTCGGTTTCACTTGCAAAAATTTTCTCCCATTCTGTAGGTTTTCTTCTTGTTTTACTTATGGTTTCCTTTGCTGTGCAGAAGCTTGTAAGTTTCATTAGGTCCCATTTGTTTATTCTTGCTTTTATTTCTTCTAGGAGAAAATTTTTGAGATGTATGTCAGATAACGTTTTGCCTATGTTTTCCTCTAGGAGGTTTATTGTATCCCCTTGTCTTATGTTTAAGTCTTTAATCCATTTTGAGTTGATTTTTGTATATGGTGTAAGGGAGTGTTCTAGCTTCATTGTTTTACATGCTGCTGTCCAGTTTTCCCAACACCATTTGCTGAAGAGACTGTCTTTATTCCAATGTATATTCTTGCCTCCTTTGTCAGAGATGAGTTGAGCAAAAGTTTGTGGGTTCATTTCTGGGCTCTCTATTCTGTTCCATTGGTCTATATGTCTGTTTTGGTACCAATACCATGCTGTCTTGATGACTGTAGCTCTATAGTATTGTCTGAAGTCTGGAAGAGTTATTCCTCCAGCCTCTTTCTTTCTCTTCAGTAATGCTTTGGCAATTCTAGGTCTTTGATGGTTCCATATGAATTTTATTATGATTTTTTCTAGTTCTGTGAAATATGTCCTGGGTAATTGGATAGGGATTGCATTAAATCTGTAGATTGCCTTGGGCAGTGTGACCATTTTAACAATATTGATTCTTCCAATCCAAGAGCATGGAATATCTTTCCATTTTTAAAGTCTTCTTTAATTTCCTTCATCAATGGTTTATAGTTTTCTGTGTATAATTCTTTCACCTCCTTGGTTAGATTTATTCCCAGATATTTTATTACTTTGGGGGCTATTTTAAAGGGGATTGTTTCTTTACTTTCTTCTTCTGTTGATTTATCATTAGTGTAAAGAAATGCAACTGATTTTTGAACGTTAATTTTGTTACCTGCTACCTTGCTGAATTCTTCAATCAGCTCTAGTAGCTTTTGTGTGGACCTCTTAGGGTTTTCTATATATAGTAACATGTCATCAGCATATAATGACACTTTTACCTCTTCTTTTCTAATTTGGATCCCTTTTATTTCTTTCTCTTGCCTGACTGCTGTGGCTAGGACTTCCAGGACTATGTTGAATAGGAGTGGTGATAGTGGGCATCCTTGTCTTGTCCCAGATTTTAGTGGAAGCTTTTGAGTTTTTCACCGTTGAGTACTATGCTGGCTGTAGGTTTGTCATATATAGCTTTTATTATGTTGAGATATGTTCCCTCTATACCCACTTTGTCGAGAGTTTTTATCATAAATGGGTGTTGAATTTTATCAAATGCTTTTTCTGCATCGATTGAGATGATCATGTGGTTTTTGTCCTTTCTCTTGTTGATGTGATGTATTACACTGATTGATTTGCGTATGTTGAACCAGCCTTGTGTCCCTGGGATGAACCCCACTTGGTCATGATGTATAATCTTTTTTATGTGTTGTTGGATTCTATTTGCTAAAATTTTGGTGAGGATTTTGGCGTCTATGTTCATCAGTGATATTGGCCTATAATTCTCTTTTTTTGTAGTGTCTTTGCCTGGTTTTGGTATCAGGGTGATGGTGGCTGCATAGAATGAGTTTGGGAGTATTCCCTCCTTTTCAATCATCTGGAAGAATTTGAGAAGGACAGGTATGAGTTCTTCTTTGTATGTTTGGTAGAATTCCCCAGTGAAGCTGTCCGGTCCTGGACTTTTATTTGTAGGGAGGTTTTTAATTGCTATTTCTATTTCCTTTCTAGTGATCGGGTTGTTCAAGTGTTCAGATTCTTCTTGATTCAGTTTTGGTGGACAGTATGTTTCCAGAAACTTGTCCATCTCCTCTAGGTTATCCAGTTTGGTTCCATATAGTTTTTCATAATATTCTCGTATGATATTCTGTATTTCTATTTTGTTTGTTGTAATTTCTCCATTTTCCTTTCTTATTTTGCTAATTTGTGATCTCTCTTTTTTCTTCTTTGTGAGTTTGGCCAGAGGTTTGTCGATTTTATTTACTTTTTCAAAAAACCAGCTTTTGGTTTGGTTGATTTTTTCTATGGTCTTGTTAATCTCTATTGTATTTAATTCCTCTCTGGTCTTTATTATTTCCTTCCTTCTGCTGCTTTTTGGGGCTTTTTGTTCTTCTTTTTCTAATTCATTCAGGTGGTGGGTTAAATTGTTTATTTGAGATTGTTCTTCTTTTTTGAGGAAGGCCTGTATTGCTATAAACTTCCCTCTTAGCACTGCCTTTGCTGTGTCATATAGGTTTTGAGTGGTTGTGCTTTCATTATCATTTGTCTCAAGGTATTTTTTAATTTCAGCTTTGATTTCCTCATTGATCCATTGTTTTTTCAATAACATATTGTTTAATCTCCATGCTTTCCTTTTTTTCTCATTTGTTTCTCTGTTGTTGATTTCCAGTTTCATGGCATTGTGGTCAGTAAAGATGCTTGAGATAATTTCTATCTTCTTAAAATTGTTGAGGTTTCTTTTGTGCCCAAGTACATGATCGATCCTGGAAAATGTTCCATGTGCACTTGAAAAGAATGTATATCCTATTTTTTGGGGGTGTAATGCTCTGAAAATATCCACCAAATCTAGTTTTTCTATTGTAGTATTTAATTTCTCTGTTGCCTTGTTTATTTTCTGTCTGGAAGATCTGCCTAGTGATGTTAATGCAGTGTTAAAATCTCCAACTATGATTGTATTCCCATCAATATCCCCCTTTATCTCTGTTAGTAATTCTTGTATGTACTTAGGTGCTCCTATATTGGGTGCGTATGTATTAACGAGTGTAATATCCTCATCTTGTATCACTCCTTTAATCATTATAAAATGTCCTTCTTTATCTTTCTTTATGGCCTTTGTTTTAAAGTCTATTTTGTCTGAAATCAGTACTGCAACACCTGCTTTTTTGGCTTTTCCATTTGCATGGAATATCCTTTTCCATCCTTTCACTCTCAATCTATATGTGTCCTTCTCCCTAAAGTGGGTCTCTTGTATGCAGCATATTGAAGGTTCTTGCTTTATTATCCAGTCTGCCACTCTGTGTCTTTTGACTGGAGCATTTAGTCCATTAACATTTACAGTAATTAATGATAGATGTGTGTTTATTGCCATTTTGAACTTATCTTTGCAGTTGACTTGGTATATCCTCTATGTTCCTTTCTTCTTCCTTTTGTGGTTTGGTAATTTTCCTTTGTATTATCATGGATTTTATTTAATTTTTGTGACTCCTTTGTAAATTTTTGGCTTGTGGTTACCCTTTTTTGTAAATCTATCAACCCATTACTGTAACTGTTTTTATTAAACTGATAGTAACATGATCTCAAACCCATCCTACTGTTAAAAAAAATTAAAAAAGAAAGAAAAAAATATTCTATATTTCCCTGCCTCCCTCTCCCACTCTCAGTGATTTGTATGTCTTCTTTTATAATTTCATGTTTACTTTATTTGTAATTCATGAGTTATCACCTTTCCAGTTGTGTGTTTCTCATTTCTGTAGCATCCTGCTGCTTTTCTATGTAGAATAGCCCTTTCAATATTTCTTTTAGCATGGGTTTAGTGTTGCTAAACTCCTGCAGCTTTTTTTTGTCTGTGAAACTCTTTATTTCTCCTTCTATCCTCAAGGATAGCCTTGCTGGATAAAGGATCCTAGGCTGCATCTTTTTTTCATTCAGGGCTTTGAATATATCTTGCCACTCCCTTCTGGCCTTTAGTGTTTGTGTAGAGAAATCAGCTGAGAGCCTTATGGGCGTTCCCTTGTAACTTACTCTTTGCTTTTCTCTTGCTGCCTTTAGAATAATTTCTTTATCCTTGACTCTGGCCATCTTGATTATGATATGTCTTGGTGTGAGTCTATTTGGGTTCTTCCTGTTTGGGACCCTCTGAGCTTCCTGTACTTGGATATCTGATTCCTTCTTTAAGTTTGGGAAGTTTTCAGTTATGATTTCTTCAAAAACCTTTTCAATCCCCTTTGATCTTTCTTCTCCTTCTGGGACCCCTATTATGCGAAGATTGGGACGCTTTATATTATCCCATAGGTCCCTTATGCTATTTTCATTATTTTTTATTTGCTTCTCTTGTAGTTCTTCTGAATGGGTGCTTTCTATTGCCCTGTCTTCTAGATCACTAATTCGTTCCTCTGCATTATCTAGTCGGCTTTGCACAGCTATTAGATCATTCCTCATGTCTGTCAATGAGTTTACCCATTCTACTTGGCTCTTCTTTATAGCTTCAATTTCATTTCTGACATATTTTATATCTCTAAACACTATCTCTTTTAATTCCTTCAGCAATTCGATCACTCCTTTTTTGAAATCTTGATCTAGTAGGCTATCGATGTCTATTTCGTTGATCTTTCTTTCAGGGGATTTCTCTTGTTCTTTTAATTGGGAAAGGTTTTTCTGCTTCTTCATCTTGCTCATACCTCTTTGGCACTGTGGTTTATGGAGTATCAGTTGTTTATTTTGGTCCTTAAGGATTTTATCTATCTGATGCCTATTTAGGAATAGAACTTAGGAAAAAAAGAAAAAAAAAAATAAGAGAGAGAGAGAAAGAATTTTAAAAGAAGGGAGAAAGAGGGTTTGAAAACAGTGTATAATGAATAATAGAAGGGTGAGTTGAAGCAGAGTATTAATCGGGTTGAGACGTCCTTTTGAAACCTTTACAAAAAAAGGGGGGGGAGATGAATAGATGTATTTGAAACCTGTGTCTAATCAATAGCAGGACATCAAAACCCAAGAGAAATAGAAATGAATTAAGAAGTAAAGATTAAGAGAGTAATAGAAAATAGAACAGGTAAAAACAGATTTAAAAAAAAGGGGGGGGGGTTGTCGGTGTTCTCCTGGAGTCTGTGTGCTTTTAATGTGAAGTCTTTCTGTCTTTGTCCTGTTTAGGAAGCTCAGCTTGCTGTTTTCAGAGGCCCTCCGTTGGCGCCCTCTTTTGTGCTGCTCCCAGCACCTGTCGGCAAGCCGATCGCGCCTCCTCCTAACTCTGGGTCAGGTGTAGCTCTCCTCGGCTGTGGGCGGGCGGGTCGCTGCCCCTCCGGATGCCGCAGTCAGATGTTGCAGACTGGCCGGGTAGGAGGGCGGGTCGTGACCCCTCCCAGCACCTGGGTCAGGGGCTGTGTTCTTGCCCGAAAGGCGGGGGGCCGCTCTCGCTCTACCTGCGCCGCCGGTAGTTCCGTTCTCTGTGCGGCTGCGCGCTCCGCCCTGGTCGGCGCTCCGCGGGTGGGCTCGGGGAAGACCGAGGGACAGCCCTGTCCCTGCTCCGAGCCAAAACCCAGCTCCTTGTTTGTCTTTGTGGAGCAAGTTCTCTGAGGGACCAGGATGGAAGGATCCTATCTGCCCCGGGCTGCAGGCCAGTCTCAGTCTGGCCTTTGAGGCTGCTAAGCCCTTCGGTGCGGATGCAGGTTTCGCCTCCACCCCCGCCTGAGTGCTAAGCGCGGAGGAAATGGCGGCTGTGCCTGAGCCCTGCCTCTCTTCCCCCGAAAACTTTCCGCGGGTTTTCAGAGATGGGGGTGTGCACCCTTCCCCCGAGAGCACATCAACCTTGCTGTTTTATGGAGGGCCCAGGTTGTTCTGCCCTGTGCACCCACAACCACGGCGCGCAGCCCCTTGCGTTCCCCCGGGACTGCCTCCGTGCAGCCACTTCCGTCCTCCGCCTGGCTTGTGCAGCCTGGCCCTGCCCGCGGCTGCCGGCCCACGTCTCAGGCTGGGTGTCGGGGGGACGCTCTGTGCCCGTTTAACTTAGTTCTGTTAGTCAAGGGCTGCTCTGTACAGATCTGAGCCTCGGAGGCTCCCCCTCCATCCCGCTGGCCTCTCAGTTGGAGAGGGGAGACCCAGCGAGCGAGCGCCAGTCCTCCTTTGCCGCTCCCTCCCCGCGGGACCCGTCCCGCGCTGCTTTGCCTTTTGTTCTTTCTTTTTTCCTTTTCTCCTACCAGATTTTTGGCGTCTTTATCTTTTGAAGAGGGCGATGTTCTGTCGGAGTTCCACAGGTGCTCTGGTTGGCTGAGTGGGTCTGTAGATGTGGGTCTTGGTGTATTTGTGGGAGAGGGTGACCTGCGAGCGTCCTTCTACTCCGCCATCTTCTCCCAGGGGAATCCTTGGGGAAATTCTTTAACCTCACTGAGTCTCTATTTAAGGAACCTAAAGTTTATTTAATGAATATAAAGTTTAGAATCATGCCTGGAATATAGTATTTTAAGCATTGCTGTTTCGATCCTTATTCAGGAGGGGTTTCAGAATAAAGAGTATTATCACATATTTGTGATGAGTTGGAGCCATTTGAGAAGTCAACCTGGCGATATCTTTTAAAAATAAAAATACATACGTATAACCTCCGAATCAGTGTTACCGCTTCTGAAAGTCTATCCCACAGGAATAAAAGTCTCAATATGTAAGGATATATGTACAAGAATAATCAGTCTGAGGCATCAAGAAACAAAGAGACTCTACTTCCACCAATGCCCAAAATGGAAATAAAGTGAATGCTTGTGACTAGAGAGGTTTTTAACAATTTGTGTTACATTTTTCTGATGAGATATCATTCAGCCATTAAAAATAATCAGTTATATCAGTTAACTTGGAGAAATCTCCGCTGGTTACTGTTATTTGGGAGTAAGAAAGTTTCAAACACCTGTGTAATATGCACATGCGTCTTTGTAAGCAATTATATAAACAGGGAGACTTGGAAGAAGGGTTCACACCAGGTAACGTCAGCTACCACAGTAAGGTGTGTTGTCATATTGGAGGGATGAGAGAGGAAAGAAGAAAAATAAACGGCATTTAAACGAGATGGTCATAATGGAATATGAAGCCACGTATGTAAAGTGGTAGATCTGAGCAGGCTCAGACATACGAACTGAAGCACCAAAAGGTGTTTCCAAAATGTTAATGGTGGCAGGATGGGGTTATTTTTACCTGCTTCTTTATTCTTTTATTTGTTGCCTGCTTTAAAAAATTACTGTATACTTTACATAATCAAAAATAGTTTTATCAATGAAAAATTTAAAAATAGAATGGGAAGGAAGGTAGTCAGGAGACAGCTTCTGTAGACTTTTTTGAAGTTCTTGGCTATGGAAGAAACAGAAGTGACATGGAATCTAGAGCTGAATACAGGTGTCAAAGGAAGTTTGGTTAAAATGGAGTCACTGGCATGAATTTGATGCTCAGGGTAATGACTTTGCACAGAGGGAGAATTTGAAAGTTCAGGTAATAGGGGAAATAACTGAAAGAGGAAAGTTCTGGAAGAGGTAAGAAGGTATGAGAGGATGGGATCCAGAACAAATGTGGAGGCCCTGGGCCTTGGCAAGAGGAAGGACACATCCTCAACACATGGGTCTGCAAGCAGCGGAGAAAGGGGAAGAGGAGTGAAGGGGCAGCCAGAGAGAAGAGATGGGAAGACCTGGAGCTGGAAAGATGAGGAGGTTCTCAGCTGATGGCTTTGACTTTCTCATGAAGTCTGAGGAGTCAGGCACTCACTGGGAGTGGCCCAGAAGGAAATGTGATGAGAACATCAGCAGTCAGAGGGGAGAGAGTGAGCTCACTAGAAAAATGTAGAATTGCTTGGCAGAGAGTAACCCCTGTGTAGTGCATGTCCTCTGTTTCCTGGCCTTCTGCCTTTATGTTCTGGCTGTGCTGGACCAACAAAAGGCGTCAGGATCTTCCAACTCATGGAAAAAGTGATTCCATATTGGATATGAGCTGAAACAAGAATTCCTCCATTGTGTGGCAATGTGGATCTCATCCCACCTCCTTCCTGTGTAATACTGTTTAGCACCAACATACTATTGTACGTGCTACAGCACAAATGCTCAGGAGATAGAAGCAAACATGGATGCTGTTATGGGGAAAAGAACAGCCCATAATTGGGAAATATTTATTGAAGATCTTTTTATATGTAGAATTGTGGGAAATAAACATTTAATATACAGAACTCTGCTCATCAAAAATCACATGAGAACACAGCACTATGTATAAAACAGATAAACAACAAGGACCTACTGTATTAGCACAGGGAACCATATTCAATATATTGTAATAACCTATAATGGAAAAGAATCTGAAAAAAAAAATGTATAACTGAATCACTTTGCTGTGCACCTGAATCATTGTAAATCAACTATACTTCAATACAAATAATAGATAACATTTTTTTAAAAAAAATCACATGAGATAAATAGGGAATAATGGATGGAGAAGAAACCTGACTCATCTGAGATTACTTTTTTCATCATACCTCTGATTCCAAGGGGGTAAGCAGTAATGGTACAAGTCTAGGGTAGGAGTAGTTTAAAGAAACCATGGTCCAGCCTTATCCTAGAATATAAGATAATTGTAGAGTCTGCATCTTTGTGTTTTGATGATTCTCATCCACATAAAGCTATAAAGACTTACGACGGGATCTAACCTACTTTGAACGTACTGGGAAGGGCTGTTCACCCTGCCTCATCCTCTAACATGCTATGTCTCCAAGGGAGGCCAGGTATCTTTCTTCCCAGTAATTGTCTACATTGTTCTGCTAATACCAGTTTTTCTTTTGTCACTCCACGCTATACTTACTCGAGTGTTTCCTATTTTATTACACAAATTTTATTCTCTCTCGGTGTTAAATATGTGCACTTTTGCTACAGTTGCCCAAACCAGGAGTGCACTAGTATCATGTCTCTCTCTCTCTCATCGATAGTTCTTTAAATGTAGAAAACTCTTCATTTTCAGCTTCCCAGAGATTCTGACAAGGTCTCTTCTGCTTTCTGAACCTTTCTGGTTTGTAACAATGTACACCATATGGCCTCAACAAACACTTCTTTGCAATGCCTAATTTTTTTGCAGCCAGCTTTCCCTCTTGAATGTATGTACTCGATGTGATTTTGCATACGCTTCTTTTATATAATGATCCAGATTCTTTGCTCTTCTGTTATGTTCTTTCACCGTTGCTTCAAGGTCTTTAGCTTAAGCAAAATATGACAGTGTATCTACATATTTGAGGTGTCTCTGGTCCTTGAGTCCTTTTTCTTTATTTGTAGAAACCTTGAAAGTTTGCTCAAGGCAGGAGGTGAAGAGTCTTAGTGAGACACCACCTATTAATTCTACACTACAAGCTGACCTTTACCACCCAATTTTCGAGTTAAATGTGACTGTATCATTTGTGAAAATATGTTTGGTGCACTTATCATGTGGGTCTTCTATTGCTTCTCTTACAGGGCTTCCAACAAAGCATCAGTTTCCATTAAGTCAAAATTTTTTTCAAGTCCTACAAAAGCCATACAAAGCGACTTGTTTACTGTCTGTTGTTCAGCCTGCTCTGCAGTTTGAAAGGAAATAAAAAATAATGCCTATTTTAACTACTCATACATGCTGGGTTACATCAGTTGTTACATGTTGTTTATTGTCTATAAAAGAAGTGTATCTCTAATTGAACTTCTGGGCCACAGATAATATTAATCAAATGATTAACTAAGAAGCAACACTCTTAAATGAATAAATGTCAACTAAGGGGGATGGTCATGCTTTCAAATTGATTCAGCTAACACTGTCACCCAATTCAAAATGCAAGCATGAGAAAACAGAAAGCAATAAATAGAAGCTATGTAAACATCAGGAACACTATATACAGACCCACAAAATGCAGATACAACTCATACCCAGGCAGGTTCTGCATACACAGACTCATACATTTAAGCTCAGTTTCCCTTTGGGTCAGAGGATATGTTCAGAGCTGCCTTTACCATATCTTTTGTTCCCTCCCTCCCTCTATCTCTCCTTTCTTTTTTCCTTCCTTCCTTGATTCCTCCCTCCCCCCTCCCTCCTGCTTACCCATCTCCCACTTTTCCTTCTTTTCTTTCTTCATGCCTTCCTTTCATCTTGGTAAGAATTATTTATGAAATAGGATTCTGTAACAGAAATCTGTGTCTGGATGGTTCCTAATGGAATATTATAGGCAGCAGGTATAGAAAGATGCTTTGTCATCTGAGTAACAAATTACTCCAAACCAGCAGGTTAAAACAGCAAATATCTATCACCTTACAGTTTCTGTGGATTACTAATCTCAGTGCAGTTTAGCTGGGAGCTTTTGACTCAGTCTCTCAGGAGGTTGTGGTCAAATTGTCAGCTGGGGTTCCAGTCTCATCTGAGGCTTGGCCAGCCAGGGACAAGGGGTCAGAATCCACTCACAGGTTCTCTTACTTGGTCGTTGGCAGATTTTAATCCTTCACTACATGAAACACGCCACGAGGCTGTCTCGTGAGATAGCAGCTGATTTCCCCACTGTGAGTACTCAGGAGCGAGTGAGAGGAAGAACCCGAAATGGAAGTCGTAGTCTTTTTATAACCTAATATCAGAAGCGACAGGCTTTCATTTCCACCATATTCTGTTTGTTACAAGTGAGTCAAACAGTCCTGACCACACTCAGGGACAGGGTTGCATAATACCAGGAGGTGGGGGTTATTAGGGCCGTTTTAGAGGCTGCCGACTGCAGGGTCCAAAGATT
The DNA here is from genome assembly GCF_048773025.1 of Camelus bactrianus. NCBI lineage: Eukaryota > Metazoa > Chordata > Mammalia > Artiodactyla > Camelidae > Camelus > Camelus bactrianus. The sequence goes on along the minus strand of NC_133543.1, from coordinate 80,503,353 downwards.
TCTTTTGCTTCCCTGCTCCTCCTTTCCCTTAAAATGGAACTTGAACTTAATTCATATAGTTCCTGCAGTTAAATGCAGAAGTAATCACTTGTTTCCATTTTGGTGCATTGCATTAGTGCTTTTCACAGGGCAGTGACTTTTTCATCCTAATCTCAACCCTGCTTCATCTCTTTGTATTAAAATACTACCTATCCATCAGGTTGGTCCATCTAACATATTTCTGTTATTTATTTGCCAGTGTATCCCTGGTGTCTAGCATACTGTCTTGTGCTCAACTGATACTCAAGATACCTGCTAAATGAATGAGCTATGTCAACTTCTTCAAGAGCCATTAGCAATGATCTCCTTCAGTCCTGATTTCTCCTTCCCATCAATCTTGTGTTTTGAGAGGGAGTGTGGTTAAATACACCGTCTCTGGAGACAGAATTCCTACATTCATATCTTAATTCCGCCACTTACTAAGCTACTGAACTTCTCTTTGCCTCAGTTTCTTTACCTGTAAATTGTGCTTACTCTGAGAGTTAAATTGAGATGGCACAAGGAAAACTTGAGTATTTTCACATAGCTATTTATTATTTCCTCAGTTATTTCTCATTACTCAAATGTATTTTATTACTTGATTATTCTCATTATATTTCTCCTATCAAGCCTCGCAGTGTTGTTGTTTATCAATGGATGAATGATCCCACTGTGGTTGTTCTGACTTATTTTTATCCCAGCAAGTAGAATATGCCAGAACAACTGCAATGGGGTCACTCATCCATCTCCTCCCTCTGTGACTTCCTTACAACTGAGATCTTGTCTGATTTGTCTGAGTGTCTCAGGGTAGGACTACCATACAATGACTTTTTAACATGCATTTGCTGGACTTCAGGCTAAGTAAATATGGGCAGGAATGGTCACTTATCTTTTTTTCTTTTGTGAAACCTTTAAGACTCTAGAGGTACAATGCCTTTTACAAAGATGCTCAGATTTTTTTTGAATTGACTTGAATTAATTGGGTGCCTTGTCCCTCTACTTCCACCAACACTGACTTTTTCCCCTGCAGTCATAGCAGTTTGGCACAGTGACTCCAGACCTTCTGCCATGAGCTATTGTTATTTTTAATATTTCTACCATGAAATATTAAAAATAATATTTTAAGCTGCCATGAACAATTTTTAGACCAAGGTAGAACATGCCTTGAAGTAAATAAATGAAACAGATTCATCATGTATGTCTTTGCTTTTGATTCCCTGTTTACCTTGGAGCATTTCCTGTTTCCCTGTAGTCTCAGGGACACCTCACAATGATTCTTTTTAAAACTTTTTTTATTAACCAAAAATACAAAATTATCCTCTTGTTTAGGATAGATGATAGTGGTTGACTATTAGTGAGCACTAATTAGTGATAAATTCTGAAAATGCTACTTCAAAGAGAGAGAAGCAAGAGCGAGAATTAATGGTATATTAATATTTTTCACAACCGGTTTTTCTGCATCCATTTTTTTCATGCAAGAATTATGCCAAACCTACACTTTGGAGAATGAGAGTCTCAAGGGGCTGATACATAACTTTGAACTTGATTATGCATATAATAAGATAAAAATTTAGGGAATTCAAAGATATAACTAGGAGAAAAGCAGCCTCCAATTATTTATTTTTGATGTTTTAAAATAAAAAGAGAAAATGGCAGCTATTCATTTTTTTATAAGTAAGTACACAAGCTAAAAACCTGGTTAGACACTGCATGTAGAAACTGCTTAGAGGTTGAATTCATTAAAGTATTTCATAGTTCAGTTAGTGTTGTTTCAGGAGGGAGTTCCAATGAAAATTCAAACAAGAGATGTGCCTAGGTGTTCAAGAAAACATGGGATCAAATTTTAAAATAACTCATTTTACTAAAATGTGAAGTATAAATTTCCCATTTGGAGTCAGTTTCTACCAGCTGTCTTTTACGTATTTACGATTATAGCATCAAGAGAGCTAAAAATGAGTAAAGTAGCATGATTCACTTTCTCTAAGTTATTGCAAAGATTATAGACTTTCATTTGAGGTTTGTGTTAGGGACACGTTTTACTTTTTTATCATTGTGAACATGTTCAGACTTACAATTAAAATTTTGAAAACTGCTGGTTTTATGTGAAGGTAGAAAATAACGGTACAGTGATGCCTCCTTTTTAGTGATAGGAAAATCACACCCTTAAATGTTCTAATTTATACAGAAAGCACTCTAAAGTTCTACCATCAGAGTCATTCCAAGACTATTTCAGGTCAGCACACTCAGTATCATTTGAGACTGTTCAGACATCCTTGAGTCCGCTGACGACTTTGAAATATAAAGAAGCTGAAGAAAGAAGGATGTTTAAAGCATTACAAAGAAACATGGGTGTAGGAGATTAATGACAAATAAAATTTACAGCAAAGTAATAACCAATATAGAAAGTTAAGAGAAAGAAAAAAAAGAGAAAATATTTAAATGAAACACCTGCAGTCTGGTCCTAAGCTATAATATCAAATGAGGAAAGCATATTTACAATATTTTACTCATCAGTTGAAAAAAAGGCTACTCATTCGTTCTGTCTCTCCGAAGTTTCATTGGTGGTGGTACCACAGTGGGCTTCTCCTATTACAATGTACCCGCCTCACGTTCTAGTCCCTCAAGGACAGTTGCAGTGTCAGGTGGGGAATTATGGACATGGACATGGACATGTTTTTCCACAATATTAGCACTTGAGAGAAATTAAAATATTTGTCCTTTAAAGAGATGTTTTAGAAGGGATGCTTATACTGGAAGTTTCTAACCTCGTGCCAGCGTTAAGGAAGCGTTTCTTCACCTTTCTGGCAGTTGAGTCAGGCTGCTGAAGACCTCCCTGTCCTGTGGCATTAGGAGAGACAGTAGAGTATTGGGCTTTAGAAGAATGAAATATTTTGCATTCTTAAAAGAGAATTCTAAGGAGATTTCTATTGTTTTAGAAAAGTAAGATGTTACACATGAATAAAATACTGTTCCTTTTTATCAGTAGTCATTGACTTTATATAATTTAGAAGAATCACTATTAGATACCCTAATGTTTCTTGTTTGACTAAGCGGAATAATACATTAATACGATCAACATTGTGTTAAAAATATAATATGGACTCTTAGCTTGCTGCATTTTGTACTGTTCTTAGCTCTCATTTAAGTTTTTTTTTTTGAAGTGTGGTTACAATGTATCAATTTCTGGTATACAGCACAATGTCCCAGTCATGGCATTTAAGTTTTGAATACAGCAAACATTTGGAGTGTACTGAGTATGCACAATCAGAAATAATCATATTTTTGAGAAGAAATTGTTTTCATCTAAATTTTCAGGCCTATCCCAGAAATGCTGAGAAACATAAAAGATGTCATGAGCTGCAAATTGACAGTCTGATTAATAGGGTCCTTCCTGCCAGCTGATGTTAAATTCTAAGCACTGTTTTTTGTTTCTGTTTTGGGGGGTTTTTTTTGGCTTATATTTGGCTTTTGGTTAAAATCTGGAACCAAGATGGTATAGAAACATCAGTTTTGGTTTTTTTTTTGAGCCCTTGTTTCAGTTAACACTGTAGAAAAGGCAGGTTTTCCTTTAATGTCCTTTGGGTTTGTGGGTTTTCATGTACTAGACATTTTAAGTATCAGATATAGATCAAATGATTTGAGAAGGAATGATTTACACTCATCTGAGACTGCCCCAGTGAGCCCAGAGGGGTTGATAGCGTGCTCCTTTCCCTACACTTGGAGGCTGGTGAGGTGAGCACTTGCAGCCACTCCATTGGGAGTCCGTGGCTGCATCCAGCTGTTCCTTTTAATCTTTACTGGCTGCTTGTCACAACTGCAAAAAGGGAGACATTACCTCTGATGATGTTTTGATCTGAATCTCGATTTGGCCTCCAAAATGCGAAAAATTTCAAGTTATTGGTTGAAGCTGGGCATCAAAGGGTCTTCTACCGCTGTAGGGAGGGTAGTGAGATACTGTGAATGAGCACGGGATTTGGAGTCATAGGTTTGAATTACAAGCTGTAAATTGGTTAATTGCTCTGAGTCTCAGTGTTTTTACCTGGGAAGTAGAAATCTGGGATAATAATATATACCTCCTAGGGCTGCAGAGGGGAGTAAATTAGGTGATGGATGAAAAATGTGGAGTCCACAGCTTAGTTTACTGTAGGCACTCAATACTCCTTTCCTCTACTGGGATCTGAAAGCTAGTTTAACTCACTGTGAGTCCTTAGTTGGATATCCTGTTCTCATCAGTCTTTAGGCCTTTCTCTCCAGGGAGCAATATAGATGGTGTTCTAAATGCTTCATAGATTGGGATAAACTAACACTAATCCCAAGACAAAATCTGGGATATATATAGTATACACATATCTGAGGAGATTTATTATAAGGTATTGGCTCATGCAACTAGGGAGGCTGGGAAGTCTCATGATCTGCCATCTGTGAGCTGGAGCCCCAGGAGAGATGGTGATTGTAGTTCCCAGGTTGGGAAGTCAGAGAACTCATGGTATAGATGCCAGTGGTCTGAAGGCCTGTAAACCAAGAACTCTGAGGGCAGGAAAAGGTCGATGTTCCAGCTCAGTCAGGAGGAGAGAGAAGGAAAAGACAAAGAAAGAGAGAGAGAGAACTCAACCTTCCTCTGCCCTCTTGTTCTATTCAGACCCTCAACGGGTTGGACGAGGCCCACCCACACTGGGGAGGGCCAAGTGCTTTACTCAGTTCACCAATTCAAATACTATTCCTTTTTGGAAGCACCCTCCCAGACACACCCAGAATTAATGTTTCACCAGCTATCTGGGCATCTCACGGCCCAGTCAAATTGACACATGAAATTAACCATCACAGCCTCCAAGGGGCAAAGATTGTATCAGCTTACATTGTCATCAGCATTTTAATTAATTTTTAAAAATATATGGTTGTGACAGTGGAGGGAGCTGCAACTTTTTTAGGCAAAAAAGAAGGCATGTTGTTATTATGGCTAATATATGTGAAATACTCTGGTTTCTACCTATTTTGTGAATTCACTATTAGTTTGGAAAAGATGTTTATTCTTGCTATTATATTTAGAGATTTTAAATTATATTATATCCCTAGATTTCTAGGGGAAAATAGATACTGAGTTTTACTAAATATTTGTTTATCCTCTATTTAGATGTTTTTCTCTCCCTTGTCTTTATTTTTTAAAAAACACATATTAATACTTTCTTTGATTAGTTTATGTCTATTCAAACTGGAGCACAATAGCCATAATCTAGTTCCTGTAGGGTCGTATGCAGTTGGGTTTTTATGAAATGAAGTTTTTACTTATCAAATTTCAGTTTCATTCTCTGAATATTCAAATACATTTGTCAACTGCTTTGAGAGAAGAGGCTGTGAAAGGATGATGATAAATCTGGAAATATAATTCTGATCATTTGAAAGATGAAATTGTGATACAAAGAGCAGGGGCCCCATGGTTCTAAATCTAGACCACATCAGAATCACAAAGGGGATGTGACTAAATTCCCAGAGTACCCAAGCCTTGGTCCCTAAGGTCAACTAAGCCTGCAGAGAAGGGCTGAGATGTTAGTTTCTCAAAGCTTCCCGGGTGATCTAATGGGCAACCAGGATGGAAAAACAGCGAGGTTAAATGGATGCAGGTTCAAATCCACACTCTGCTCCTACCCAGTTGTAGCATCTTAGTCAAATGACCTAAAATGCTTGGGCCTTCAGAAAGGGAAGGCGAAGGTAAAGAGCTACTGAAATCTAAACCCTCTACCTGTTCTACAGTAAGCCTGTGCTTCCGTGATGCATGACTGTCCACGGTCTGGTGGTATCAGGAAGAAATGTTAACATCGCAGGTACACGTCTGTGTATTTGATGGAGCATATTTGTGTGGTTTATATACAGAGCATATCATTTGAAATTAAAATAGAGGAAGTTTTAAGTGATTTCACTCCAGGGTCCTTGCTAAAGGCCGGGTAACGCTGCCAGTTCTTCTGTGAGAATTACAGATTAGCAAAGTGAGAATTGTAGCAGTTTGGCTGTAAAGATATTAAAAAGTCTAGTAAGTTTAAGTTATTTTCACTCCAGGAAAACTATAATCATTTGAAAGATCGAAGAACAAGAGTGAAATTTAAAATAGGATTACATATTCACAAATCACTGTGTTCCTGGTAAAGAAGGCATTGATGATTATTTACCTGCTTTTCCCTGTACTAACAGGCCAATATCTTTATATTAAAAACAGTTTGCAATAGCTACTATCAATGCTTTAAACCTGTAAGATCTTAAACTTTGCTTGACAGACATTTTTGGTGGTGGTGGTGGTGGTGTTGTGAGGAAATCATCTCATTTCAAGCCAAGAATAACTTTTCTTTTACTGAGACATCAATGTATTACTGGACATAAATGTTAATGTCACTGAGTACCTTCTTTGTCTAGTTCTCAAGATCTGAGCAAATACAATATTCTTGAGTAATCCTTCACGTAGATATTCCAGCATCGAGAGTTTACTGACCAAACAACTTGAAAGGAAACACATTATAACATAACATTTCAAAATGGAGCTCAAAAAAGAATTCTAGCTGTTAAAAAGTGTCCATATGTCTGAATGTCTGTGTTGATGTGAGTTGATGTACATTTCCATGGCCTTATTATTTAATCTTTGTCGATGTGCATCATTATTAACTTTTTATGCAACAACTGTTCCTGTTTTGAGTCAACCAGTACAAGAGGCGGAGATACCGTAAGTGGCAGGCACAGATTTCTTGATCCAACTCTTAAAGGGATGCTTGCGAGGGAAGTAGCATAAAAGATGGAAGAACCCAGGTTTCTCATGAAATTTAAATTGTATAAATTCATAAACTAAAATGACTGCTTTTAGCTCCCCTGTTTTACCGGTATATTTTCTAAACTAGGGCAAGTAAGCTAAAATTCATAATTTATAAACAATCTGTGGGAAAATTAGTGAATTATTTACAACACTTTTGAAAAATGTGTTTGTATCTTATACAAAAATTAGCTAGTCTGTTAATCACAGTGGTGCCACAAATATGCTGGAAATTAGGACTTGCAAAAATAAGTTTGGAAAAAAAAAAAAGAGTCCTGTAACTCAATCTGAGATTGGAAAACCAAACTGATCCTGAATGGTCTATTTAAACAAGTGCCAATTATTGAATAATTCTCTGACCTAAACAGAAAGTTATTGTATATGGAAAGATTTTTTTTCTCTTGGAGTGCTTTATTCCAGATGCCCTCTTAAATTGTTTTTAATTCTCTATGGGCAGTAGATAACTAAACCTACAGAATGTAGTAATGGCAAGGAGGAAGCAATCACGTTGGCCACTTCGAGTTAAGAGTCATTGGAAAAGGCATCTGTTATATATGAATTGCAGACTATAAGGACTTTGACAGTTCATAGACCAGACCTAATTTATTAAACTAAGTTTCTAATATAAACAGTAATTTGTTTCAGGCACTGACACTGCGGGTCTGGATTATGTGAACCAAATATAAAGAACTGTATTTCCCTTTAGGAAAGCGTGTGCCTTTCGAGCACTGAAAGAAAATAATCTAATATGTCATAATAGTAAATATGATGAACATGGCCCGCCTTCCTGAGCATGGGCTGATTCACACTCTCTCCTTTTAAAATTTTCCAGAAGTTATGTTAAAAGTACAGAGGCATGGTTTATAAACTTCAGAGCACACCTGTGTGTTATATTCCAAAGGGATAAGAAAATGGTGAGCCTACTTAGAGAGGTTCAGTCTTTCCTGCATTTTAAATCTGAGATATAGTTCAGTTTAAATTGGCGAAAACATTTTCACTACAAAATCAACTGTTTGATCAGAAAAATATGAAGATTCCTGTTAACTCTGTTGTGTCATTTTGCAGACAATGTCTGATGGAACAGGGATCCTGAAATTTATATATTAAAATAGCCTGGTCATTTAAAAAAGACTATGGACTAAATATAGCTTTATTTCAAGACCTTTGAAGGTTTGTTCCAAATCAGTCAAATAACATGTGGCTAGATTTTTTAAGTGGCTGTATTCTTTGTTTGTGAAAGCATTGACACATATTCTCACATTCACCCAATACCCTTTGTTAAATTATTTATATGCGGCCAATTCCTACGTAAGGCAAGAAAAGATCTACAAATGCTTATTTTTTTCTTGTTCTAAAGGGCAGCGTATTAGCTAGGATGATTCTGGCTGCAAGTAACAAACTCGTCTTAAAATATGGCTAAAATATAAAGGGCATTTTATTATCTTATAAGAAGTAAGCCAAACAGCACTTCTGTGAGTGGTCGATTCAGTGATGTTCTTCTTGCGTCTCACTCAGCATTATGCAAACACATGACAGGGTGAGTTTCTGTTACATATCCCTTTGTAAGGAAGAAGAAAACTTTCCCTGGGATCTTAAATCAGACTCATTGGTCAGTGGTTGGGTCTGCAGCCATGTCTGTGTTGACCATAGCCAGGAGAATGGAATTACCCTGGTGGGCGTACACTGATAACAATTCCACTCCTCACTGTGAAGGATTAGGCTATATGACATCTAAACAGAATCGAGGTACATTTTAGGTAGCCGAGGAGCAGTGTCTGCCAAAGGTAAGAATAAGAAATGGAGTTAATTTACTTGTAACCTCTGAACAATAGATTGTACTCATAAAAAGAAACTCATACAGTATTAGTTTATTACTTACATGCATCTGGGAAGAACTGTTTTTGTATTTTTCCATGACACATTCTATATAATCAAAGTAAAAATCTTTGTAGCATAATACATTTACAACAAAGTAAAATTCCAGGAGGGGTTGTGTGCTGTAACTGAAATATTTAGAGCATTTTGGTTGAACTGACTATGCAGTTAATCCCAAAAAGATTAGTTTCCTCAAGCCATTTTGGTTTATGCAGCCCTGAATTGACAAATTATTGAATACAGGAATACAGGCAGCCAATAGGTTGTTTTCGTGTTTCAAAGAAGCCACTTGAATTTTTCCCCTACCTAATCACTGACTTGTCAGGGGTAACAGCTTCGCGTGGGGAAAATGAGGGAGGGATGAGGGATGGAGAGAAAGAGAGAGGTGGGGGAGAGAAGAGATTGCACAGACAGCACAGGGGGAGCCAGTTGTTGGGCAGAGTGAGTCATTCAGGCTTCCTTTATTTTACTGTATTGGGTGGCAGATATTTTTGTTCTTGCTTGTAACAAATCCATTTAAATAATTTTCCTTTTTTAAAGTTAGGCTCTTTAAGATACAACTTCAACTCAATATATCTGATGGCCTTTAGAAATGTATTTTCTTCTTAGTAAATGGCTCTCTTTATAGATAATGGCAGTAATCTCTTGGAAGGCGTTATTTGCTGCCACACCTTAGGATCTTGAAATAATAGCTTAACAAAATTATCACCCTCAGTCAGTAAATGTGGAAGACCTACTAGAACTACAAGGAGCTGCCCTAATACTAGATATTTCTGTCTATTGCACAGAAATTGTTGTGCCCCTAATTTCTGAAAATATTTTCAAGGGGTAAGAGAGATAGAAATAGAAAAAAGAAAAAATAGCTCTAATCAGAAACACACTAATTTGGGGAATAACTTTAAACAGAGAGATGATATCTGGCGAATAGCTTCAACTGCTTTCCCCGACTCTACTCAAAATAGCTCCTGGTCCCTCTGTTAGCTGTAGGGCTGTGACTCACCTGGCCATTGATCTGATGCTGACAGCAAATATGCTGTGTCCAGGAGGTAACTGAAACAAGGAAACTGCAAACAAACAACAAAAGCAAACCCAGTCTTATTTACAGCCACACAGGCTCTTGGATTTAGATGTGCGTGTTTACATATGCGGACAATTACCTGGGGAAGGCATATTAGTTACACATAGGTTTGTAGTTCTTAAGACTAACATTTGCTTTGATTGAGATTACTACTGTATTTGTTGTTGTTGTTATTGTTGTTTATAAGAACTTGTTTATTTCTTTAAAGTTTAACTTTTTAATATTGTCTTTGGATTGAAAAGCTTTGGCATAATATCATCAGTATAGAGAGAAGTTAATCTTGGATTTAAATCAGTCAGGAGCTCACATTAAAATAAGCTCATTTAAAATGCTAGTTGATTCAGATGCCTCTCTCCGTGTCTCCTACTCCACCCCAATATTCTTCTTCCTTGAAATAGCATTATAAGAGAAAGTTCTTTACAAAAAGCATTTTACTTAGATTCAGGACACTTGAATCCTTGTTCTGCCATCTCCCTGATTTTTATTTCCATTCATGCTTTAGTTGGGATAATATAATTCGTGTTTTTCTGACTGATTCACATTGATTGACATTTTGGAGAAGACATTGTGCTTCAGTTTCCTCATCTGTAGCAATAAAACTCTGTGATTCTTCAAAGTTTAGATTCCTGTTTATGAACTAATGATCTTTATGTGCACACTATGCCTAGAATCACTTGAGAATTTTTCACATTTCAATGAAAGGATTTCAATTATAGATTCTTTCTTACTGCTAAGTAGCTACATGGCTGTTCAATCCATGAAATGAGGTGCATCTGTCCTGAGTGTAATTTGCCAATTAGAAGAATAGCTTATTTCAAATACAAATTTTCTAAAACCAAGAAACTGCAGATGCAGAACCACACCTGCAAAAAATCTCTAAATTTGAAATTTTTTTGTGCATATGTTTAGCAGTGAATTTGGTTGAAAAAGAAAGCAAATTCTATAAATTCACTATGGTTTTCTTATTAGATTGCTTTTATTTGAGTTTCTCTTTGCTTCTGTGTTATTTCTGGCTTCAGTGTAAACTTTCAAAGGAACCGAAAAAGTTTGGTGTTTGTAATGCTTGTTTCCTTTGAGGAAACAAAAGCAAAATGAACAAAATTTTTTAGGATTATAAAAATTTGTATATTTTTTAAGTTAAATAAACCTTTAACATCTACAAACTTTTGAAAGTATCCATTTAAGTTCAGTATTTTAAAATTTCCGTTTCCTAATTTTAAGACTATGATTTTAAAATAGGGGGATAAAAATACTATTGATATATCTTAAAGCATATATGATTCCTTAATTTTTTTTCACTAAATCTCATATAAAATGAGTAATTATTATTGCCCATTAGTTGCTGCTTGGAACATGGAATCCGGTCAAATGCAATGTGACTTTTTATTTGTGATTCTGTTTTAATTGTAATTGATATCAACTTTTTGATAGTGCATAGGAAACAGGTATAAATGAAAAAGTAGATTATCAGTCAATTATATTTAAAAGCTTTGGGGCTAATCACATCAAAAAGAAAACTTAACTTACAAATTCTAAACAAGGATATAGTATTATCCCAAATGATTTCTTCATCCAGTATTGAGGAAATTAAACCTGATATATCAAGTTTCTAAAATTTCTAATATTTGTCTTCAATAAAATTTGCCCTGATTTTTACTTTTGTTCATGCTTTAGTTGGCGAATATAGTTGGTCTGTTTCTGATTTATTCTCACAATAAGCTGTATTTTTCCTTAAATCTATTGTCCATCTTTAAAAAGTTACCTTAATAGCTCTGTTTTCTCTTACCAATGACTATATTTTATCAATTAGAAAAGTAGCTGAACATCAAAATGTGGAACTTGATTTACAGCCCTAAGTGTGGCAGAGTTGCTGTTAGACTGACAGTCACCCCGCAGTCTAAGGAAGCAGAAGATGCTATCGTTAGCTCACCACCAATGGTTCTGCCTTTTAACCTTGGAATACCAGGTTCAAGTGTGGACTTCAGTACCTCAGTCTGTCTCTAGTTCACATGATCTTTAGGGCCAATAGGCAGAGTCGCTCAGTAGTTGCTTTGGGTCCCAGGGAGGGGACCTGGCAAAAGCAGGCCTTGTTTCTTAATGCATTCCCCAACAAACTCCTGCACTACCTGTGCTTGCCCATCCTGTGCTCTTTCTGGGACTCTGAGAGATTATTTCTGACTCCTTCTTACTGTGAAGCTCTCCCTTACACCATAGATTACGCTTCCTGAACTCTGGGGATGCTACACTGGGAAATGCACGAGGTACATTGGAGCTGTGGGTGTGACAGTTGGGTAGGGAACTGGTGAGACTTGCTTCTTTGCCTAAGATAAGATTAGGAAGCTGATTATCTTTCTAATTTTAAATATGATTTCCAAGAGAGATAGCTTATAAAATGACATTAGGTTTATGTACGTTATAGAGACCATGAGAGTAAGAATAAAGAAGTATTTCTATGCCCTCAAGATCCATATGTTGAAGTCCTAACCCCAAAATGATATTAGGAGGGAGGGCCTTTGAGAAGTGTTTAGGTCTTGGGGCCCTTATAATTGGGATTAGTGCCCTTATCAAAGAAACCCCAAAGAACTAGCTTGTACCTTCTGTTATGTGAGGACACAGGGAAGAGGTGAGGTACCGGAACCAGGAAGTAGTCCCTCACCAGATACCTGCCTGCACTGTATCTTGAACTTTCCAGCCTCCAGAATTGTGAGAAATAAGTGTTTGTTGTTCATACATCACCTAGTTTATAGTATTTTTGTTATAGCAGCCCAAATGAACTCAGACAAATAGAAAACTATTTGGGCTCTAATTCTTTTTTTACACATTTTTATTTTGCATACGGTGCTGCTTTGAAACCTTTGAGAACAACCTGTGTTGTTCTGGAATTTATCTCCTGGAAAGAAAAGTAGAATTGGAATATGACTCTACAAAAGTAATGACAATAGCAAAATTATTTCCTGCTTGGAATGAGAGGTGGGCTGCTAGATGCCTGTTTTGATTATTCCAAAGCAGGGAAAAGAGGCTGCATTATTTTCCTCTGCATTAAATATAAAGAAAAAGAGAGGGCTAGAAAAGAGTTATAATATAATATGATATAGACTAGTACCTACTCTTCAACAATGGATTTTCCCAGACCTCTGCCCAGAACACTGCAAATAGGGCCACTTATGTAGTAGCCTCCACACGCTTAGACCCCAGCATCCCTCATATGCTGTGCATCCTATACACCTGTAGTTTGAGGTTAACCAGTCTAAACACACCTACCCAGTAATCAATCTAAATGTGTCAAGTGCATTGAGTGCAAGCTGTAGCCACGTGGGGAACACAAGCCCTTTCTCAACTGGGACCCAGTGACAGCTTTTTGTTGCCAAGTGGAAATGCAGTTTTGGAGAGAAACCACAAGTTTGGATTGTGTGGAGAATACAGACTTTTCGATGTGAAATCTAACAATTTTTAAGTGTTGGCAACTGAGTACAATTTAGAAAAAAAGAAAAAAAAAAAAAGAACCCACCTACCAATCAGACTGGAGCAATGAGTTTGATAGCTCAGATGTAGTCTGTTTGCTGGTAATGCTGACAATGATAGTTACCAATACTATCTTCCTGACCTGTCCTGGCATTTGTGCCCTGCCTTTAAGTGTAATCACAGATGTATTCAAGACGGTGGAAACATGTGTGGACAGTTTTTGTTAATGTCCATAAAAGGGGAGATGTTGACCTAATCTTTTTTAGATTTTTAATACCCAAAGTTAGTGATACTAGTTTTTGGTATTCTAGTACATATTTTTTAATGCATTGAAATACCAGTGTTTTGCTAGAATAATATCAATATTTTGGCATTTAAAATCCGAAACTTGAATCATTAACATTTTAAGGCATACTCAAGATGAAGTTTTTTAAATCAAATAAAGTTTAGAAAGTGTTTTTCTGTACTTGCATAACCTTTATAAGGAGGAAGAAATATAATTACCAAAACAAGAATTTCTTTTGTAACAGAAATGTATACCATCATTCTCCAAAGACTTATAAGCTAGTGGAATCTATTACCACATTAAAATTATACAAATAACTCTGCATCAGAATCACTATCTAATATGACACTAACCAATGACTACAAAGTTAAACTGGAAATATTTTTAATTGAAATTAACTTATCTTGCTGTTAATAAAATGTCTACACTAGTGGTATAGGTATTTTGATAGTAAATAAAAGTGATTTATGGTACTACTATTTGCTCTGTATTACAACCAACATATGTACTGACCAATGGTGGCTAATTTGAATGAATATGGATACATCGTGTACAAGTGGGGTTTAATAGGATAATATTAATAGTATGATTCTTTTTCCTTGTCTTTTCCTTCTAATGATTTTATATATATATTTTATATGTATATATATAAATATATAAAATATTATTCACTTCTTAAATGAGCTCACATACTTTCCCCTAAATGGTCTATTCTAGATAAATATTCTAGTTAGCTTTCCTAAACCTTGCATGAAATTTTTGCAATTTCTATTTCCCTAGACACATTTTCCCCATAATCTACTATCTAAACAATTGAAATACATCTAAAGTGTGATTTTGTATGAATGTGCCTTCACTATCCAGCATCCCATTTTATTTTTGTAATTCACACAAAATGAATTGTCTTTTTTTTCAAAGCTTTTCCTCGCTATTTCAGGTAATGGGGGACAGTACATGATACCAAATAGTACTAATCTGCTTGGTGAAAATCAAATGTATATGATAAAGTGTACTACTAAAATGATAGTAATTATTAGGGAGAAAGTGCAGTTTCATTTGTGGAAAAAAAGGGGCTAAATCTCGGAGCAGACAGAGTCCATATTTTCTGACTGCCGCTCAGGTGCTCAGCTGAGCTGCTCTGCGCTACTAGAGGGGTTGCTAAATTGCATAATTTACTTTACACATCTGCAATATATTAGTTATTTTGCTTAAAAACATTATTGTTTTCAGCTCATAGAAAAACTAAGGTCCAATAAACAGCTCTTGTTAAATAGAATATATAAAGCAACTACCACTGTGATTTTTTTCCAAACATGAAAACTCAAAGGGTTGCCTTCAGATTTTCAGAACAAAAAGTGATACTGACCAAAAACTAGCAAACTGCAAAAAATGTAATCTAACAGCATATGAAAATTGCATTAAATCTAATAGAAATGTTTCAATAGAGGCTAATAAATCAGGCTAAACTCTCAATTAGCATTAAATATTTTATATACACAAATGAAACACACCTGAGGCTAATTTGACATCAGCATCACCAATAAGGAAACAGTCAACAGATGTAATTACTTAACATTTGCAGTGCTATTGTAGGAGTAAACTGTTCCATAATAGTTTTTGTTAATTGCCTCCTTTGATCCAATTCTCAATGACATTAATCATTTCTCATTATTGGACAGTAAAAAAGTACTAGACCATCTATATCTCATAGAAAGGTTGTGCCTACTGGGTGTAAGTCCATTTTAGTTTTGATGTATGTGAGCACTGGGTCTACATAAGAGACACTTAAACTACTACAAATTAATGGTAGTCTTCTCAGGGGAAAAGTGGGCAGCTGTCACGAAAGGCAGAGGTCAAGGGTGGCTATTTTTATAAATAAATAACAAAGATATTTCCATTTCCTCAAATGATCATAAAATGTTCTACCTGAAAAGAGCCACCTTATGAATATAAAATTTCCTGGATGTGTGTGTGTAAATTATTGCTGAGCTGCTATGAGGGGAAAAAATGTTCTGAGGTTTAGAATTTTAAAAAGCCTTCCTGGTTCTGTTAGTACTTGGTATGAGACCTTGAAAATGAAGAAAGGTTGTGAGGATCAGAAGAGAAGTACCCAGAACACTGCTGGTGATGCTGATGCTCTCAAAGGTCACAGGCGGCATCTTCAGACAAGTCAGGACAGGAGGCAGCCACGCATTGCACTTGTAGATGAGCATGGATTGGAGGGAAGACAAAACTCCTTCTCCTCTCTAGTTGGCGTGGAGGCCTCTGCTTGGGGAGCACTGACCTGACATACAAAGTTTGGGCATTTGCTTTGTCATAGTGAAAATAAGGGCTTGAACTTGTTATTTGAGTTCTCTTTCAGTTCTACAACTTGATAACCACTTTTTCCATTAAATCAGACTTCAGTCGTTTCCTGGCATTGGGTCTTTCTACTGACTCCTGGAGCAAACACCCAACACTGTTAGGAAACCCTTTTTCCTTGGTCAGTCGTGGGGAGGCACTGATTTCTCTTGAGTGTTCCTGGGGGTGGTTGGTGTAGCTCTCTCCATTTTTTTTTTCTGGGGAACGCTCTCATCTCGTGTACTTGGTTATGTTGTAAGTACCTGATCCTTTGCACCTTTCTTCAAGGTTTTTCTGCTTGTATTCCTGGGAGTAAGTATTTTATTTGTAATATAACTACTTTAAATTATATTTGTAACAAAGTTAGAGTATATACATTTAAAAAGTCCAAATATAAAATGAATTTTTTTCCCTTTGAGTACAGTCACTGAACTTTATTTTTTATATGTTTTTTAATTTTTTTTTTTTTACTCATTTTAGTTGAAGTATAGTCAGTTACAATGTGTCAATTTCTGGTGTGCAGCATAATGTTTCAGACATACATATACATACATATATTTGTTTTCATTTTCTTTTTCATGATAGGTTATTACAAGATACTATAGTTCCCTGTACTATGCAGAAGAAATTTGTTAAAATGAGTATTTTGATTGTAAAGAAAGATGAAGGGCTGCATGAAAATTTGTTAAGTGAATTAGAGTATTTTAATAATTATATATATTGTGGATGAGTTGGGATTTTATGAGACTCTGCGGAAGTGAAAAAGGTTATAGGTTCCTTTTCATTGAAAGAATACAACCTTTTAAAAATAATTCTTTTAATGGAGAATAGAAGGTTCAGATTTTAAGAAGATATATGTAACTAGAATTAAGAACAATGCTAACAAACTTCCAGGTATTCCAAGAATAGAGTCTTCTGAAAGCATACATTCATTGAACTCTATTCTATGGGAAATAATATGCAGGGAACTAGTGTGGGAGCCCATGATTGGGTTAACAAATTGTAACAGATCCCAGCCGCTTATCTTCTTAAAGAAGATGTGCTTAGTAACTGCCTTGAGGTTTTAGCAATGACCCAGGCCCCTGGCTATAAATGCTGGGCATGCCTATTGTTAGTCTTCTATCCCCAAAACAGCCTTGGGCTGGAATGGTGAAAAGCTGCAGACTCAGAGGTGAGAAGGCTGGTAAGATCCCCTGAGGGGGGCAACCTAAGACAGGCACAGCCGCCTGAGTCCAAGAAGAATATTGTTAAGAAGCTGTTTCTCATACGTTCCGCCCTGATAAGCTGAAAGGCTCAACACGAATATGACTTACCAAAAAGGGTCTTATGACCTTGAGCCAAACACCAACAATAAACTAAGCCTTTGTACTCATTGTGATCCCACCCTATCCTTCCCTAAATTCCTGCATTCCTCCTTTGCCTGTACTCAATAAATACGGGAGTATTTGAGAGGCTCATGGAGTTGGCTCCCGACTCCCTCTTGCTCTCTTGACTTTTCCATAGTCTTGAGTAATTCATTCCGTCTCGGTGGGACTTCTGCTGGCCAGAACCCACAACTGATGACGAACCCACAAACTAGTGTAAAGATGGTAGGGGAGCGAGGGTTAGAAGTTGGGAAAGATGAATAAGACACTGGCCTTGGCCCCAAGGACCTTACGATCTAGCTGGATGTATGCAGAATGAGAAAAGGCACAAATAAGAGGCTGAGAGGAGGAAGGCTGAGGAAGGGGGTTTGATCATTAGAAGAGCCAATTTTTTATCTCTATTGGAACATGGATTTGACAATAGTTTGGGGTTACTTCTCTTTTGCTTCATAACCATTTTATCTAGCAAATAGGATGTTAATGGCCTGTTTTCAGATATAAGTTATAAGACATAACACCAGATGACTTTAAAAATAAATGGACTTTTGAGTAAGTAGAAATTATTAATTGTATACATCTAAAGGATATACAAGTAGACATTTAGGAAATCAGCTGCTTGTTGTGAATTGTTGCTTTAATTTTCTTTTAGAAACCTTACCAATGGGAAGTAGACTATTCCTAGATTGTTGATGACAAAGTATCAAAGAGATCATTTAAGAGTTTCCTCTGGTCCACTTGGTATTTGTTGTCCCACAGGGTAGGGAGAAGCAGGGAAAACTTTTGGATGTAATGTTATGAAGCATGGAATACTGAAGGGAACTAAGCTATGATTCAGAAGGCTTGGGTTTTAGACCTACCCCTCCAATTTATTTGCCATTGATTCTTAACTTCTCTGAGACTTGGTTTCTTCTTTGATAAAAGTGGGATTATTGGGGGAGGGTATAGCTCAGTGGTAGAGTGCTCACTCAGCATGCATGAGGTCCTGGGTTCAGTCCCCAGTATCTCCATCTAAATGAATAAGTAAATAAATAACCTAATCACCTTCCCTCCCAAAATAAATATAAAAAAATGGGATTATTAATCCACACTTTACCTATGTCATCACATTGCTATCAGGTTAAGATGAGATATAGTATGTGGAAGTTCTTTGAAAACTTGTGAAATACTAAGTAGATGCAAAGAATTATGATGAAGAAATAATAAATTTGTGCCAATTTTCTCAGGCATTTTGCCTCTTCTTTTAGAAAAGTAATATCCCTTTAATCCGTGAATTTATCTTTTAGACTAGTAAACCAATACCTTCCTGCACCTGATAATTTCTAGTTTCTAGTTGTATTCTACTGCTTGGATACCAAGAGCCGGCTGGGCCAACCTGAGTATCAAGGTTATCATAAACCAGGTGGAGCTAGACCTAAAGATATGGGAGGAGAGAGTCCCTACCATGTGGAAAGGGGGAAAATTCCATTCTTAACATCCTTAGAAGAATGTAGAAAGGAAAAATGAAGGTCGAGTAGGATTAAAAAATTACAAGATAAAGTCCTCACTGTCCCTAAACTTGAGCAAGGGCAGGGAGCTGAAGGAGTCCTTAGAAAGACATGAGAAGACCGGAGAACACCAGAGCTGTGGTTCGTGCTCCCAGGCATCCGTCCCGGCGCCTTGTGAGGCTTTGACAACAGAGTAGCTCTGGCAGAGGGAGAAGCAGGGATGACGGTGTTGAAGCTTCTCAACCTGCGGGTGGTCTTTAGGGGATTGAAATGTAATTGCGTAGTACCCTAGTGAGGGTCGGGCAGGAGCAGTAGTGAGGGGTCAGGAAGAGGCAATGGCATGGGCAGCAGTTAGCAGCAATGGATGCCATCTATGCTGGAAGGCCAAAGGGAACTGGTCCATCACCAGGATTCAGGGATAACAGGCTCCTGCATAGACCCAAGGCAGGAAGAAACACTCCAGCCTGAGAACACTGGGCAGCATCCTTGGCCTCCCTTTGACCACTGTCATGAGAGTACATGACATTCTTGCTTTTGATATGGGAGCAACAGGAGGTGGGAGAGAAAACATAACTGTTTAACTATTCATCTAAAAAATACCTTCTGAAGAAGGTAATTTAAATTAGAAGGAATGGAGATAAAATTAATGGGCGCATTTTGTATTGTCTCCATCACCTCCTCATCTTCACATCCATCTCACAGGCTAAAGACTTATGAGGAAGAAAGATCTGTAACAGAAAAAAGAAGTCAGCATAGTTTGAGAAAATGTGTTTTTCTTCCACACGTCTGTTTGTTTCACTCACATGCCATTTCCTGAGGTTTTATCTTGTCAGTTGTTCCTTTTTGTTTTTCTCACAGGTGTTCAGACTATTTTGTCATTTATGGTTACTTAGCTTTTTAATAAAGTCATTTTATTTTCAGAGCAGTTTTAGGTTTACAATAAAAGTGAGAAGAAAGTGCAGAGGTTTCCCGTACACCCCCTGCTTCCACACATGCATAGCTTCTCCCATTATTAACATCATTTACCAAAATGGTACATTTTTTTTTACCATGGATGATCCTGTACTGATACATCATAATCACCCATAGTTTATATTAGGGCTCACTCGTGGTGTTTTACATTCTGTAGATTCGGACAAATGTGTAATGACATTATCTCCATCCTTCTAATATCATACAGAGTATTTTCACTGCCTTGAAACTCGTCTGTGCTCTGCCTGTTCACCCTTCCTCCCCAACTATGGCAACCACTGATCTTTTGTCTTCCTAGTCTTGCTTTATCCAGAGGGTCACGTAGTTGAAATCATATGGTACAGATGGTACCTTTTAATATATGCTTATCTAGTCTTTATTATGTGCTAGGTACTCTTGCGGTTATTAATTTAATCAAGCCTCATAATAGCCCATTGAGTATTACAATTGTACCCATTTTCCAGGTGAAAAGACTGAGGCACAGAGAAATCAGTGTGGTAAAAACAGTCGTAGTGCCAGCATCCTGACTCAGAAAATCTAGCCTCAGAATGCATGTTTTCTATCATGACACCATGTGGCCTTTCATTCTTCATGCCTACTCAATCTCTAAATTTCTTAATCCCTTTACATTTAAAGCTCAAAAAGAGATTAATATTAGTATTGGACGGTGTGGTTTGTACATACTCAGGAAATACTGAATTCCTATGTGGTCTCAAACACACAATCCTGTGTTTGGGGAGCTTAGGTAATATATAATATTTGCCCCAAAAGGCCAGATGTTAGTTAGTAGTTGGCTGTCATAAAATTCGTCTATTAAAAGCTATTTATTACAGTCTAATAAAAATGCGCATAGGCTAACTGTGTGACTTTTAAGCAGCTCTAAGTTTTTATTTGGTGATTTTACCAAGGTTTTGTTTTGATTTTCATTATTTACTTGGAAGCTCTCGTGAGACACATGAAGTACATTTTTTTATGTTCCATAAAATTAACAGGGAATAGCAACAGAAGGCTATTTCTTAGGGGGAGAAAACTTACTTGTGAAGAAATATATATGCTGAAAACACAAATCTTGAAGAAAATTTACCTATTACCTTAACTTTGTGACCATATACACATAAGAATCTAAAAGAATTTGTGAACATAATTATTTTTATCATGGTGTATACATAGTAATATCAAATTACAAAAGAGCTGGAAATGTTTTTAGAGATTAAACTTGCAAACTTGGTGCCTGTCTGTTCAGCCAGAGAAAAGCAATATTTTGCTCACAGGTGTGAAAAGTGGAGGGCTGAATTTGCTGTTGCCAGAATTATCTGAATAGCCTGTTTAGGGAGAAGGCTCCCTCTGTGAGCCCAGCCTCTTTCTGCTGAAGACCTGTGGGTCATGGATTCCTCGTCAGGCTCTGAGGATGAACCAAGAGCCCACCTCACACACCAGCAAGGTGGTCAGATCTTAAAGAAACAGTTCGTTCTCTTCAAAGGTGATACCTTGCGCACAGCCCCCGTTGTAACCATGCAGCTGTAAACAAGTGGTACAGTATTTGAAATTGCTTGTGGTCAAATTACATTTGGGTTTGTACTTTATTTTAAAGTATGATAGAGAATAATACAATTCACCGATGATATATAATATTAAATTTAAAGAAGCAAAAGTAAATTGATATGAAACTTGGCATTTATATTATTGTTAAAAAGTAATTTCTTCTTTTTCACTTTTTTTAAGCTTCTGTTAATTAAAAGGCATGACTTGGTTGCTAATCCCTAATAACAATAATTATCCTTTAGACTAACAGTAGTTGGATAAGCTTGAGGATTTTTTTTCCTTTTAACTAGTCTTCCTGAGTATTAAAATAAAGATTAACTAGTCACTTAATGAAGATTAAATAATCCACGTTAAATGGATTTAAAGTGACAAAATGTGGTATGATTTTTAGTCTTTTCAGTATGATTATAATAGAAAGACCCAGTGGTTCTAATAAGATCAGGACCATTGGTGATTAAACACCTCATTTTTGCAGAAAGGAGAAGTTTCCTTACAAAGAAATGGTAGGCAGATTGTCTTGGGTTTAAGCAAGTCTAAGACAGCTGACAGAGTGGACAGAGATGCAGTTCACTGAGACCAGGCACTATAGGATAAGATAATTGCTGGACCACACGTCCCTTCGGACTGAGGACGGAACAGAGGCTCTTAAACTCATTAATGGAATCATTGTGTCAGAATAGCTGTGCCGCCCACCTCCCAGCAGAGCCACTGCTTGTGTGCACATCGTTTGGAAGGATAAGCTGTTAAATGGAATCTGCTCTTTGAAGCAAATTCCTTTTTTCTCTTGTCTTCCAAAGCACTAAAATGCTATAATACTTGACTCAAATGAGAATTTAGAGTTTCCTTTTCATACATGTGGTGCTGGGTAGGATCTACAGGGACTCTGATGAGGACAGGACAGTGGCCTTTCCTTCAATATGCTTATGTCAGGAGGGAAAATAAGGTAACTCTTAACAGTTGGCACATCATTCATTCATTTAACAGCTATTTCCTGAGCCCTGTGATATGCCCGGTAGCATTCCCGTGGCTGGGAATTCAGCAGTTTAACAAGACTGAGTCCTTGTTTGGAGGTTTGCTTTATGGAGGCCGTGAGCATGGACCTTAATATAGACAAAGGGCTGGGATGAGTCAAGTGGAAGGGAACATGGCACTTGGCTGGGAGGAGCAGGACTGTTTGGTGGAGGATCATTAAAAGGAAACCAAGGGAATGAGAGACCACAAAGGTCGAATGATGGGGGAATAACATGCAACAGCCCTAGAAAGGGAGGTGAGAACCATGTTGCTGAATTCCAGAATTTAGTAGGCAATGAGCAGCCATTGAAGAATTTTGAACAGAATCACAAAATAAAAATACTTTAGGAAGGTTATTTTGGCAAGGGTTATTAACATAGACTGAAGTGAGGCAGTTGAGGGAGGGGCAGCCACATAAAAGGATTACTGCAGTGTTGGAGATGAGCAGTCCTCAGGCCTGGCCTTGTGGAAGCCAAGTGACCAGAAATAAAGATGAAAAGCGAGAGTCTATGGGATGTTTTAGATGATGTGAGGCCTTGGAAATTCTTTGAATTACTGCTCAATGCCCTTATTATGGGTAGTATTACTGCCCACTGTATATTAAGTCAATATTCTTAATGCCTTTAAAACCCATTTGGACTCTGTTTGCAGATCAGCATCGCACTGACTCCTGCCCTGCACCATGGCTGTAATCCACAGGGTTTTCCTTGTGAATCGATCAGTCATTCTTCTTTGCGGAGTTTGTGCTGCAGGTTTGCTGTTTTGGAAAAAGATTATACACTAAAGTTTCTACCATTTAAAGACATAGATAAAATATATTAATTACTTTTAATACTTATTAATATATTATTAATATACATCTTAATTAAAGTAATTAATATATTTTATCTATGTAATACACATGATAAATATAATAACACAACAAAATAATATTTAAATTTAAGATAAAATTAATAATTTAGAATAACTATATTAGTGTATCATAAGATAAGTGCACTACTTACCTTAGGTAACATCTCAAAGCAAACTACACCTTTATAGGGAGGTTTATCATCAGCAATAGTGGATATGAATCCATATTTCAAGTAGTCTTTTTGAAGGGTGTGAAAAATGGACCCTGCCTCATCTCAGATGCTATTCAACCTCGCTTTACCCAACACTGTGGCTGCGAGCTCAGTAGCGGGGGGAGACACGTGGCACCTCTTTCTCCTGTGGTTTGCCTCTACTTACTTTGTAGGTATCTCCTTTGGTCCACAGGTATTTTGCAATAATTTTTTAAGCTATTGTTCTTTTTGTCAAGGTTAGTTTAGTTAAAATTTGATAAAAAAAATCTGTATATCCATTTTTTTGAGTACACATACACTGCTGTCCACTGGAGTAGGGTGATGGCTAATAAAATGGTTGTGGGTTTGTTTCTCTGTCATCCAGTCTGGTTTTTCTTTCTGAATACAGTGACTACTGTGGGGCACACACCACCCACAGAGAGAGACCAAACAAGGGCACTGGTGTCAACCCAAATTTAAGTATTAATTAAGCTTTACTTCTCTCTCACTTTTACATGAATAGTAAACATAAGTAAAATTCCCAGTAAGAATTATCTTGTGGCAGGTGGTTTGTGTTGTTCATCTCCTGAGGTTTAGGCATCTTTTGCTTTGGAGGCTTCTGCTTGGAAAACCAGCAAAACCCTTCCTCAACCCATCTTTCTTACTTGCACCCACTTCTGCTATTTGCACGTACTAATTAATTGATACTCAATGTATTTTATACACTGGTAGACATTCCCGAGATGATTTAGTCTTCCTGGGATTCTATTCCATTTTATAATATAATCAGATTAGTTTTTGAAACTTAATTTAAAACATATATGCACGTGCACGCATGCACGCACGCGCGCACACACACACCCACCCCTCTTTTCTATGCTGGTGTTCCAATCAGTGGTCTGCAATAGATAACATGCAACTTCTACTTCCCTGAAGCTGCCTTTTTGATGTTGATTGGTTTCCTGAATACTTCTTTTTAGTATAAAGACCACCAATATGTATTTTTAATATATTTTAAAATGTAGGTTAATGCTATATATATGTTATGAGTTAGCATATTTTCATTTCTTTCCAAATGAAAGAATTTTGGTTTGTATCTATGAAAATAAACTCAATTTGGTAAAATATAGGGACTCTAGTAGCAAAGGCTCATAAAAACAAACAAATTAACTAGACAAATATGTACAATTATCTTTGATTCATCAATGTTTATGTAACGTAAGTGGGTATAATGGAAACATTTATAGATTCAGATTTCACATGTTGTTCAACTTTGTAGTCAGAGGAGAGAAAAAAACTTGCAATGGAAATACCACATTGACCTAGGTTTTCATAAGAACATGAACCTGGTCTCTAAATAAGGGTTCAGAAATTTAATTTCTGAGATAGATAAACTTTTATATTAATTCACATCCAGAATGAAGAAGTTTATTTGCTTGCACATATTATTAAGGGTTTTTTTTTTTTTTAAGTCTTGAAATCTAAGTGGGTAGATGGATTGAACATTTTCTCCCTGGAAGAGTCATTGTGACTTTTGGTGAAAGCAATAACTTAAGTTTTAGACTTCTCTTCTTAACTCTCAATTGTTTCCTGTGTAACTGAAAAAAATGATTTTAGTCATCAGTGATTTATTGCCCCAGTTTCAAGATAGTAATGATAATTATTCTCACAGTTACAAGAGAAAAAAATTCCATGTTCTCACATTTGACTGTTGTTTTGGTACTTAGGGGGAACATCTGTTTACAAAGAGGCAGCTGTCTTCAGACAAAAATAAGTTGTGAAATGAGGTAACCCTTACTTTTATCAAATAAATTCAGTTTCATACACAATATAGACTTAAGATTTCTGAACAAAGAAAAATTTTGTGTGAAATTAAATAAACACAAATAAATATCCTACATTCAGTATTTAACCAGTTTTAAAATAAGCTAGTTTTTAGACTGAAGCATCGCTACATCTGGATTATGCTGCCCTAGTTTTGAACGTTTTTCACATTTCTCCATCCATTAGGCAAAGACTATTGAATGCTCCATTACAAAGAATGAACATTTTTAACAGCTTTTCCTTAAATTAACATGACAGGTACTACAGTGCAATGTTGTTAATCTTTTCCTAAAAGCTTAATGTTGCTATTTAGTTGTTTACTAATAAATCAAAGAAAACATTCCTTGTCATTTTAACTTAGACATAGATGGATGAATCTTCAGTGTCTTTGGAGATGGAGAGAAGGTCTTACAGGAAAGGTAATGATCATTTCCTTAAAAAGAAAAAGCGTGCACACACCAACTTGCATACCCACACATTGCCGTGAGTACTATGTCTGAAGAAGGTGAACGTAGGAGAGACCATGTATAGGAAAACACTTTGTAAACTACAAAGTAGCAGTATAAATATCATTTTATTTACCCATCTGCCTATCTATCTTTGCATTTATGTATTATTTAATCTTCTTGCTTCTTTGTTGCTTTCTGAAAGGTCTACCAGAACAAAGTACTTGGTAGTTTTGCAAGTTTTTGTTTAGTGTCTTTCTAATCACATTTCAGGCTCTTGTGTCCATTCCTTCTGGAGCTTTGTTTGTTTATTTAAAATTCTCATACAGGCCTATCTTCAGTTTCCTGAACTTTTCTTTGATCTTAGTTTAAAAAATTATTCTGGTTGGGGCTGATAATTTGGTACTGCAGACTAGTAGGAAATAAGATAATATGTACCCTGAGGCTAACAATTTAATTTTGTTTATTTCTTATTCCCTCTCAGTGCTCTGTGGCAATAGACACTGAACAAATATTAATGAGTGAGGGAGGAAGTGAAGGAAGGAAAGGAAGAATAGGCAATTTTGAAGGGTTGAGTTATCCAAATGTAGATTTTGCTTTTATAGTAGCACGTGAGTTCTTAATAAAAATTCTTCTTTTTATTGTGGGTAATGGTAGACTGAAAATATAATATCTTTTTTATATTAGCCTAATTTTTTGCTAAATTTGCTTTAGTTTTTGTACTTCAGTTGATTTTTACTCCACAAAAAAACATAAAAATTTGAAAGGCTGTTTGTAACCAGAAAAATTGCCCTGAAGGATGTCTATAGTTCAGTTTCTCCTCAAGAAGGAGTTAATCTTTGAAACAGTCTTGTAGAGTTAGTTTGGCTGACAAAGTTTTGGCCTGATAATTACATAATAAGCTGGTGCCTTCCCAAGTTATTAAGTTTTTAGAATCATTTTCAAAATTGTGTTTATTGGGTTTCATAAAATGTTAATGTTAGTTATGAACTATTCAAAACCTCCAGGAATTTCAGTATTTCTCTGGTGTTCAAGAATAAAGAAGATTTAAAAGTAAATATATTGAGCAGAATAAATAATACCCAAAATAAAATATTTCCATCACTTTGAGCTATGTTATCATCACTGTTAATGATAATTGATTGACAGACTTTGACAGGATTAGGTGCTTGAGAAAATTTGATTATAAGAGCAATATTTTTTTTTTTGCAAAACTGTGTAAACTAGTTTAAGAAATAAAACTGTATTGATAATGCAAAATAGTTGATCCAAATTTATTGGTAAGAAAGTCACAATAATTAGAAACATTTAAGAGGTTATGATATATGTTTAAAAATATTTTGCTTTCAGTTACAAGCCTTCGGTGATCCAGGTGAGATCCAGGTATTAAATCCTGTCCCTCCCATCTCCTGATTCAGGAACTCTGGGGGTGATGTGGCGTTGGGTCAAATGGTAAATCTTCTTTTTATGACTCCGAAGAATTCATGCCCTATGTCAATGAAGTGGTTTTACTCTCTACTTTGGAAACATCTAGTTTGATTTAAGTTTTTGAGAGCCAGAGAGGACAGCTCAAAAATAGGAGGGATGGGATGTCATGCTGCAAAAATGCTGCAGTGGGCAAGAGGGAGGGCCAGCGGGAACACCAGAGCTGTCTGGAGTGAGTGGCAGGGAGAAACCAGGTTCAACAAGATCTCTGGGGCCATGAGGAGTACCATTTAAGCCAAGTAACTCATTGTGTACCACGATAGGAAAGCATTTCAAGGAAATGTTCTTCTTGTAAACTTAACCCTCTTTCTCCTTTTCTGACTTCTGCTGATGGTACTCCCAACCTCCTTTTTTAAGAATAGAAACTTCACAGTTTTTCTGGTCTCTCACTTTCTACCTTAACAACAAGGCCAAAGATTTGCCAGATCTGAAGATCTAGTAGGATGCATCCAGCATTTCCTTTATTTGGCCGTCTCTCATCTAGTCTTTCCTTCTAGTGCTTCCAGTGCTTCCTATGTTCCAAAAATTAGCCTCTAAAATGCTTCCAGTCTCATCTCCTAAAGCACAGATCCTGTTGATGGCTCCTTGATGACGGAATAAAGTGATCCAAGCTCTGCTTAACCTGACATTCAAGGCCCTCCACGATCATGGAAGCGAGACTCCCATCCCAGTTATTTCCCTTACTCCTTCCTGCCACTGTCAGCAAGTACGTTGGAATGTTAATCATCATCCAAATGACCCCCATACTCTCTGCTTTATTTGGGGAATTTTTTCAGCCTTGTTATTTTTTTGGTCATCTTGCTGTTTGTTTGAAATACTATGCATTCTTCAGGATCCATTTCAAATGTCTTCTCTTCCCTGGAACTTACTTGACTCCTTCAGTTTAAATAACTGATCTCCTTCTCTATTAAATGTCCATGACACAGTTTTTATGGCATTAATCAGACTCTAGTTTTTACTATCCTGTCATTTTTATCCACAGTTTTGTCTCAAATGGTAATGCTATTTGATACATGTCAAATAAACAAATGAATGGTGTATCCATGAATGTATTTCCTTATGAGCTCAGTTTAGAGTATTAGACTAAAAGGGGATTGGTTTTTTTACATTTTTTTTTTTGTGATTTTCCAAGGCCATAGTAACTTAATCAATAGAAAGGGACTTTAATGAATATCATATCGTGTCAGAAAGATCACCCGGGACAATTTAACGTCTTGCCTTTCTTATCTCATGATTCCAAAGACCCTTCTAAGATTGATGTGCTAAAAACTATTTGTGATGATTTTCACCTTTATTTTATTGCCACTGACTTAGTATGTTTAAAGCATTGATCCTTTGTTAGATTGGTCTTAATTGGGATTTTTTATTTGGAATATTTTATTGTGAATTTTGTCCAAATGTTGTCTTTTCTTGCCAGAATGGGCCACCAAGCATTTGAAGCTTTAGTTCTTTATGAAAAAATTTATTCTAAATATGATTTCAAGAGGTAAAGAAGAGGAAATGGCATGTTTGGCTGACAGTAGAGTTTGAGCAAAGATTAGACAAGGTAAAAATATTAGAGTCCTGTGGAAGTTCTGTTTACTTGCCATAAATAAGATGTCAAAAATATAGGAATTTAAGACCAGGAAGTTGAGAATCTCACATTTAAAATCTTAGACTTACAGATGCTTGAGACCCTTGGAAGGTTTACCACCTAGAAAACGAATGAACAAAACCTCTACTTTCAGGTATATGCATGCTTGGGGTGTGAAGGATAGACTGGACTATGAAAAACTAGAGATGAGAAAACAAAATTCTTTTATGATGGGCTAGGTAAGAGGCCCTAAATTGGATGATTAGGAGGGGTGTTTGGGGACTTGTAGCAGAGGAAGACTGATAGGGTGTTTGATCTGCAAAGTGGTGGCATATTTTTCCTGATGTTTCTAGCATGGGTGATAGGAAAGCCGGCTGACATCGGAAACACAGGAGGGTGGGAGAGCGGGAAACTAGGAAAATGAGTTCAGTTTCTTGCCCATTGAATCTGAATTAATTCAGATTATGGACATTGTTATGTAGAGAATCAAAAATGCATATAGGGAATTTAAGAGATAAGGTGCTATAGATTCAGATCTGAAGGTCATAGCATAGATCTGATTGTTGAGATGCAGGGAAAAGAGAAAAGCAGCCAGACAAAGGATGTACAGCAACAGGAAAGGCTGGAACAAAGAGCCTCTGCAAACAGGTGAAGGGAGAAGGATAGAAGGAATGATGGAGACTGAGTAGAAACACACAGGGTTCATGGAAAGGGTGGGCTACCCATGCCTTTGCTGGCTGGGGCTAGGAGCCAGGTGGCAGAGTGAGCGCAGCGGGTCAGGAGGAATGTATGCCCTGCTCTTGCCTATGAGTGACTCATGGTTAAGCTTTCAACTTGTCTTCACATATTTGAAAATTGTTGTTAAGTGTTCTCCTGCAGCTGTTTTATTTTTTTTTTAGGCACAAATGAGTCACTTTCCTTTGATTCAACCTTTCAAAATATAGTCTTCAAAATTTTTAACAGTTTTCTTGAGGCTCTTTAACATTTTGCCTCAAACTTTTCACATCTCATTTCACATGTAATCCTGTTACACATTGAAGAGGACCTGCTTAGCTAAAGAAGAGCAAGAAGCCCTTTTCCCTTGACCTGCCACTAGTTATAAAATTCCAGTGTGGCGTTCACTTTACAACCTGCAGCATCGCTGTACAGGTTCACATTTGGTGTTCAACCAACTTTTTTAAAAAGTTGAAGTGTAATTGATTTACAATGTGTTAATTTCTGGTGCACAGCATAGTGATTCAGTTGTGTATATATATATATATGTATATGTATATGTATATATGTCCTTTTCATATTATTTTTCATTATAGGCTATTACGAGATATTGAGTATAGCTCCCTGTGCTATAGAGTAGGACCTTGTTGTTTATCTATTTTATATATATTAGTTTGTATCTGCAAATCCCAAACTCCCAATTTATCCCTCCCAACCCCATTTCCCTCCTGGTATCCATAAGTTTGTTTTCAATGTCAGTGAATCTTGTTTCTGTTCTGTAAATACGTTCATTTGTGTCATTGTTTAGATTCCACATATAGGTGATATATGGATATGACATTTTTCTTTCTCTTTCTGGCTTACTTCACTTAGTATGACCATCTCCAGGTCCATTCACATTACTGCAAATGGCATTATTTTATTCTTTTTTATGGCTGAGTAGTATTCCATTGTGTATATATACCACAACTTCTTAATTCAATTATCTGTCAATGGACATTTAGGTTCCTTCCACATCTTGGCTCTTGTAAATAGTGCTGCTATGAACAGTAGGGACCATGTCTTTTTTAATTAGTTTTTGTTGGACAATGCCCAAAAAAATCCAGTGGGATTGCTGGATCGTATGGTAAGTCTATTTTTAATTTTTAAAGGATTCTCTATACTGTTTTTCTTAGTGGCTGCATCAAACCACATTACCACCAGCAGTGTAGGAAGGTTCACTTTTCTCCACACCCTCACCAGCATTTACTGTTTGTGGAACCAGCTTTCTTTTGACCTTTGCTCACAATATAATACCCACCTCAGGTTCACTTTGCAAGTGCACATCAAGCATGTAAAATTGTTTGCAATGGATGCTGAAAATGGGTTTAGTCTTAATCAACTTAATAGCTGTTTTTAATGAAGCATGGCAAGACCTAAATGTGTACCTAAAAACCATCGAGTTTAGAGATGGATTAGTCAATGAACTGGTCAAGTTAATCAAAATACAATTAAGGCTAACTTAGTTGCTTCTTCTCTTCAAACCTTCCATATGTAGGTCTATGAAGTATTAGAGAAAAGACCAAAATAGCATGACTTCCAAATTTTTACTCAACCATTTAAAATAGCTCGTTCTTCCCTGATGCTTGAGTGCATTTGTGCCTTTGTGTGTTTTGTTATCTATGCTCTTGGGTTCTAGAGCACTTTTTGTACATTTGCTCTTGTTATTTTCATTCTATATTCAAAATTATATTTACTTCTTTTTTAAAATTTTATTTTATTTTATTGGGGGGAGTAATTCTGTTTATTTATTTATTTATTTTAATGGAGGTACTGGGGATTGAACCCAGGACCCTGTGCATGCTAAGCACACACTCTACCCCTGAGCTATACCCTCCCCTACCAGAATTACACTTACTTCTGTGAATGTTTTCTTGGCTTCCTGATCGTAAACTCCCCTAGAGGCTAGGTCAGTGTCTTGCTTCCTCTGTGGTCTCTACAGCAGTCAGCCTTGTGCTCTGTTTCAAGGACATACTTAATAAAGAGTTGTTCAAAGAATTAATCCAAATAACATCCTAATAGTGTAGAGTTACTCTCTCCATTCTGTATGTCTGATTGAGATTTATTAGATCCTTGAGGTAAAGGCTGTTTCTAAGTTGTCTTTGTGATCTTTTCTTCTACATCTAATGTATTACCTCGCCCATGGTAGATGCAATTATTCATAAAACTGTGTGTATCTGCTACACATCAGGCACTGGGCTAGGCATTGGGATGTATAAAATGAAAAGATGGGATCATTCCTGGATTGGTGTAGGGAGCAGGGCCCACATACTTTTCTGAGTAGATGTTTGGATGTGAAGAAAGCTGAAGGTTTGTGGGCCATATAGTGTAGGCATAGTTATAAAATACCAAGATGTGAAGGATCTTGAAACCCAGCCTAAGGATAGAACTAACCCTATAAACAAAAATACTTAATTTTTTCACTAATTTTTCTAACATTACATGTATGTTAATTTCCATTATAATGTCTTTGCACATAAAGACTAGTAGAGACTGGGATATGTGCCTACCCTAATTCTCATTCTTTTGTTGCTTCTTAGCAACAGACCCTGACTTTTAGTTGGATAGTTGACCATCTGAAATAAAAGCCTCTGTTTCCCATCTAACTGCATTTAGGTGTGTCCATGTGACAAGGCTCTGACTAATAAGATATAAGTGAAGGCAGTTTATAAGTTTTCTGGGAAGGCTGACTAAAAAGAGCTGTTTCAGCAGAGAAGAACCAGTCTTTGGTCCTTTGTCTTTCTTTTTTATTTTGGCTTGTAACAGTAATGCAATGGCTGGAGCTTCAGCCTCCATCTTGGACCATGAGGTGATAGACTATAATCCACATACTAGAATAATGGAGCAGAAAGATAGGAAACTGGGTCCCTTTTGGAGCTGCCTTACCAGTATTAGACTGCTAATCTCCAGACTTCCTTACAGAAGAGAGAAAGTATCTTCTATTTGTGTAAGCTTCACTTATTTTAGAATTTTCTAACCCTCACTAGAAAAGGGCCATTTAAAACATTTTGTATTAGTCCTCTTTTGAATTTAGAAAAATATTATAGTCATAGTAGACCCACTTAAAGCATGCTTTGATTTCCTGGCAGATAAAACTACCTGAGTGAGGCTGTTATCACCCTAAGATTATTCACTCTGGCTACAGAAAAAGGACTCAAAATGTAATTTCTTAATTATTGATCTTAAGCAAGATCTTGTGAAGGAGGGCTATATATTCAGTGAAGAATGGACTTTAGTTTGAATTCTTTTCTGGTGGTGTGACCACGGACAAAGTCATATTCTCATCTGTGGAAAGGAGGTTGCATCTACTGCCTGGCTGGTTGTGAATATTAAATGATTAAACGAGGTAACAGAAGAAGTGACATATGTTAGTTCTTATTTTCTCCTTTCCTTCTCTAAGAAAAAGAAATTTGAAAATTAGGAAATAAGCCAGGCTGATTCAGATAATTAAATGGGGCACTTTACTTAAAAATTGATATCTTTTTGGTACTAGTGTTATACTTTTGGTCAAAAATCAGATGTTTGAATCCTCAAATTTTCTTACTTGCCTTTGCCAATATATGAACTTGCCTACTATTCTTCCACCAAAAAAGGTTTTTTTTTTAGAAAAACTTAGTTTTAAAAATTATTATTAAATAAATAGATATGCTTTAGTTATGATGGTATATAGAAACTGGTAATTTTTCTTTTTTGTGTGTGTAAAATTCAGAATGATTATATGTCAGCACTATAAGGGTCTTCCTAAGGTACTGCCATTAATACTGACGACTAAGCCATTTTCTTAACTAGCTTCTTCATCTGATTCCATATGGAATTGTAAACAGTATAGCTATTTTAATGGCATTAGCTTTTAAGCAGTATAGATCATGTTCTTGTAAAATTTTAATTTTCATCTTATAACAGTCCCAATTTTATAGTTGTGACTTAAACATAAACAATGTTTTATCAGATTTATTTCTAGAAGTGTTCAGAAGTACACATTTTTTTCTTTCGATTTTAAATTTATGTGGCTGTCAATATATAACAGGTGGCAGCGAAGAAAACAGCTATCCTAAATTTATTATTTTCATCATATATTTAATATTTGGAAATTAATTGATTTTTATATAAATGGAAAATAGAACAGAGTCTGATACAGATTAGAAAAATAGATGATGATATGAATAATTAACATATGGGTTTCAGAAGAGATCTTCATTAATCATTAGCAACTTTTATAAATATTTTAGATTTTTATTAAAAATCTAATGCCAAACATTTTATAATTTGCATGTTGAGGAGTGGGTGAGTGGTGCTTGGGAAATGTTTCATAAAATAAACTCTGAGTCAGCTGGAATTCCAGAACTGAACTTATAAACTCAAGTTTTGTTCACTTGATCAATAATTGAACGTATCCTATAGATGCCACAAATAAGCATCAATTTCATTTCTGAAACCTGGTTTAATTTTTGTTCCAAATATGCTGTAAGCTTTATGCAAAACATAGAATAATAGAGTATATGTGATTTTCTCCTTCAAAAGTTATAAAAAAATCTTTTAAATTTTATCTTTGGTTTATTTAAAGATTTTCATATGAAACATTTTTGTTATAGAGTGATTATAAAGAAAGCCTTTGGAAGATCTCTGTTAGAATAAAGTGAAATCTCAGTGTGGCTCACCCACCTCTTCATGAATGCTGGCTTCTGCTGACTTTCTCTGAGTTCCCTTCACCCTGTACCCCACCATTGTGGGCTCCTGTGCTTGCCCTAAGTAATTGTGCTTTCTGTTCCCTCTGCTTGGCAGATGTGGTCCCTGTGGCGAGATCTGTCCCTCCCCCACCTCCCACTCTGCCTGCCTTTGCCTGGTTTAAATCCTGTTCTCCTTCAGTGGCAGCAGAGAGGTGATTTCCTCCATGAGGCTCCCCAGGCCCCAGCCCAGGTGAGGAGCCCTGCCTGTGTGTCCTCAGAGCACCCTGTGCTTCGGTACTGTCGCAGCTCCCACTCTGCCACTCTCTCTAAATTCCACTTCTGGACTGTAAGCCCCTGAGCGAGGACCCAGTACTACGTGGTCTTTGCTACCACGGTAAACCTGCGTCTACCAGAATGCTGGCACATTGTAGACAGTCAGTAAATATAATAAATGCATGAATGAAAATGAAGAAAATGAGACATCCTCAGCTTGAATGTATACGCATGTAAAATGCTAGCTCTGCCCACATTTGTTCCCTGTTACTGACCTGGAGTTCAGCATGGCCAATTTGATTATAACCACCTTTAGGACTATTGCTTGATTCGTTTAGTCACAGCTTTGGTGCCAATTGTGAGGATGACTGTGATTGTCAGAATGATTGTCCACATATGTGATTGTCCACATAACATTATGTTTTGGCTATTCCATTTAGATAGATCAAAATCAAGAGGTATTAATAAAATATGTAGTTTGTCAAGGTTGAGGGAAACACTAATCTTTAAAATATAAATATGAATTCAAATGGTTTTTAATGAACAGCTGGTCATTTTAAAGGAAGGATTTAAATAGAAGAAATTAGCAGCAGAAAAAGTTAAATAGCTTGGGTAAGAATTTAATGAAAAAACCCTATCTCAGCATTATCTCCATTTTTAAAATATCAGATTTATGGATATTTAATTGCACTTAAACTTAAGATAAAGTTGGAGTAAAGGCAGGAGACTAAACACACCACAAAAAATTGCTAGACTTTCTTTTCAGAGTCTACAGTGGCTTTTCTTTCCTTTGTATATTTATCCTTCAGCAGTAATAATAAAATAAGTTGAAGAGTTGAACCATATAATCACTCCTCCATGGCCCCATTTAAAGAACCCTGTCATCTAGGCTTGTCTCTGGCCCAGAAGCAGACTGGGCACATCTTCAGGCTGCCAGGCCACCAGGTTGGACACTGAGGTGACAAGTCCACCAGAGATGACAATCAAATCTAATGTAGAAAATCTGTCACTGGGAACCTACACACCTCCTCAGAAACTTCTGTGTTAGTTGAACATTTGGAGACAAGTCTTCATCTTATTTTTTTGAATTTTATTTCCCTCTCTCTTTGTACTCCCTTCACCCAACTCTGCCCTTGTTTATTTTCTTTGCATTTTCTGTCTCTCTCTTTGTTTCTATCCGCCTCCCGTCGTCTGCCTGCTCCACACTGCGCTGCTGCTGCACAGTGAATGACAGGTCACTAATGCCTTAAAGAAAGGAGGAACCACCTGCTGTCCATGGGCTGCAGACTTGATGAAGCCCCCAGCCACAGAATTTCAGTAGGATGTCAGAAAAAAAAAAAAAAAGAACCTATTCAAATGGATAAATAATTACATTGATTATTTCTTCACACTAGCTGACACTTGTGGGCTTTGTTCTGTGAAAATGCCCAGTGAGTCAAGACAGCCTGAGGCCAGACCAGTTGCGGCAGGTGATGGATGGCGGCACCACTTGTAGTGGCCGCTACCTGGCCCGTGGCTTTGGGACCTGCATACCAGGCTTGTGAGGCAGTGAGGAATCAGAGACCACAGAGAGGAGAGGTATTGTGACGTCACTTACATGTCCTCGCTTGGGGAAGTGCTGTACTGAGAATGATTCCCTGCAGCTCTGTCCTAGATCAGGGGTTGGGAGGGGAGGTCACAGGGTGTGCTCAGTCATCCCTCTCCCTCACTCAGATTTACCACTGCTTCTGCTGCGGTGTGCCAGGACATCCCCAAGGAATCTCTTAATAGGGCTGGATATTTTGTCCCTG
The DNA here is from genome assembly GCF_048773025.1 of Camelus bactrianus. NCBI lineage: Eukaryota > Metazoa > Chordata > Mammalia > Artiodactyla > Camelidae > Camelus > Camelus bactrianus. The sequence continues at coordinate 80,467,277 of NC_133543.1, read as the reverse complement.
TCCGTGATATAACAAACGTGTCAACAAATTGCCCTGTCCTGAATTTCTCACACCTGTGCGATTGGGCCTTATTTATCATCGCATGCTATGGTTTGTTTCAGCCGCTTGGCTTCTGACATCTTAGCTGAAAGCAGAGGGTGGTGGTGGAGGGAGAGACAAAAGAGGAGAGGGGGAGGGAGGAGGGAAGTGGGAAGGTTGAAGAGAAGAGGAAAGGGAAGGGGAGAGAGAAAGAGAGAGGGGAGAGAGGGAGAGATCTTAATGTCAGAAAAGTAACAAAGGAAGCACTTTCTATTTCCTCATTAAAAAAACTAAGTATGTATAAGCATATATATAAACCTCTTAAAAGCAGTTCTTAATCATTTTACTTCTTCATTTATCCCTTTGATGAAAAGACGACAGATAATTAGAGCAGATAGCCATTGAAAAAAATGACTTTGTATTCCTCAAAGAGGGCAGATACAAGTCAGGAGAACTGAAGTGGCACAATTCTTGCTCAGAAGCATTACATTCTCTATTTTGTCATTGAGTCTAACTCTAAGCCTGATTCTAGTATTCTTTGTCAGGGAGAAACTACTTGTTACTTTTGTTCAACAGAAAAACTATTAGTTTGTTACTTAAAAAAAATGGCATGGTGGCTCTAACATATTTGTCATCCTGTGTAATGCTTTTCCCCTTCCATCCTTGAAGCCTCATCAAAGACAGCTTCTCCGGGCTGCTGTGTTGGGTCTTCTTCCGTCTTCTTCCTTGGGGATTGGAGAGAGAGGTGACACAGAAGGGCTGTTCTGGCTGGGCTTGCACGAGTGCTATAATTTGGTTTTAATTCTTCCGGTTGGGGTCTGAACATGGTTGGGAAATAAGCTTGTGTGTGATCAATGAGATAGATACGTGTGTTCTCACTGAAAACCTTACCAGGTGAGATGAGCTCGAAAAATTCTGAGATCCTTTTCCTACTTTTCCATCATGAGCCCCTGGAAATGGAGCTATTCTGGAGGCACAAGCCATCCACTAGGGCTTCTGCTGAGCGGCTGGTCACTAGGGCACATTGAGTAGGAAAGCATCTGTGACTTCTACCATGAGTTTACAAGAAGTGTGGCCACAAGCAGGAAATTAGATAGGATTCTATTTTATAAAAACTCTCTCAGAATGAACTAAATAAATTAAGATGGAAAAGACAATCTAAGTGTAATGAAGTCTAGGGTGATATGCTGTTACACAGTGGTATTTGGGGATGTCACTCATCACTGCCATTATTCTGCCAGTGGCCCAAAGAGGCATCTGCTCCAGCAACTGAAATATGACAAATGTCTCTCTCCCACATCAACCACTTTCCCCTCTATAGTGAATCATTCCTACTAGTATTCAAACATGTTCTAGAATATTCTGCCTAAAAACCCCTCTCCAATCCCACTGAAATAAACCAGCGAAGATTTTCTTCAGTACTCACACTCCGTGTAGTTACTACCTCATTTCTTTTTTTTAAACATTCTTTATTGAGTTATAGTCATTTTATAATGTTGTGTCAATTTCCAGTGTAGAGCACAATTTTTCAGTTATGCATGAACATACATATATTCATTGTCACATTTTTTTTCCACTGTGAGCTACCACAAGATCTTGTATATATTTCCCTGTGTTATACAGTATAATCTTGTTTATCTATTCTGCATATTCCTGTCAGTATCTACAAATTTTGAAATCCCAGTCTATCCCTTCCCACCCCCCACCCCCTTGGCAACCACAAATTTGTATTTTATGTCTTTGAGTCTGTTTCTGTTTTCTATTTATGTTCTTTTTTTTAGATTCCACATATGAACGATCTCATATGGTATTTTTCTTTCTCTTTCTGGCGTACTTCACTTAGAATGACATTCTCAAGGGGCATCCATGTTGCTGCAAATGGCGTAATGTTGTCATTTTTATGGCTGAATAGTATTCCATCGTGTAAATATACCACATCTTCTTTATCCAGTCATCTGTTGATGGACATTTAGGCTGTTTTCATGTCTCGGCTATTGTAAATAGTGCTGCTATGAACATTGGGGTGCAGGAAAGAGGCTGGAGGAATAACTCTCTCAGACTTCAGACAAACTACAGAGCTACAGTAATCAAAACAGCATGGTATTGGTACAAAAACAGACATATAGACCAATGGAACAGAATAGAGAGCCAAGAAATGAACCCACAAACTTTTGGTCAACTAATCTTTGATGAAGGAGGCAAAAATATACAATGGAATAAAGACAGTCTCTTCAGCAAATGGTGTTGGGAAAACGGGATAGCAGCATGTAAATCAGTGAAGCTAGAACACTCCCTTATACCATATACAAAAATAAACTCAAAATGGATCAAAGACTTAAACATAAGGCAATATACAATAAACCTCCTAGAATAAAATATAGGCAAAACATTATCTGACATACATCTCAAAAACGTTCTCCTAGGGCAGTCTACCCAAGCAATAGAAATAAAAGCAAGAATAAACAAATGGGACCTAATTAAACTTACAAGCTTCTGCACAGCAAAGGAAACCATAAGTAAAACAAAATGACAACCTACGAAATGGGAGAAAATTTTTGCAAATGATGAAACTGACAAAGGCTTGATCTCCAGAATATTTAAGCAGCTTATATGACATAATAAGAAAAAAATAAACAACCCAATCCAAAAATGGGCAGAAGACCTAAACAAGCAATTCTCCAAGGAAAGAATACAAGTGATCAATAGGCACATGAAAAAATGCTCAATATCACTAATTATCAGAGAGAAATGCAAATCAAAACTACAATGAGGTATCACCTCACACCAGTTAGAATGGCCATCATTCAAAAGTCCACAAATGACAAATGCTAGAGAGGCTGTGGAGAAAAGGGAACCCTCCTAGGGTGGGAATGCAGTTTGGTGCAGCCACTGTGGACAACAGTATGGAGATTCCTCAAAAGACTAGGAATAGACTTACCATATGACCCAGGAATCCCGCTCCTGGGCATATATCCAGAAGGGACCCTACTTCAAAAAGACTACCTCATTTCTTGAACGTAAACTTCTCAGCTATCTCCTCTCCCTTCCCCATTACTGTTTCAGTTGATTCAAGATCTGCAGTCAACTGCTTTGACATAGAGATCATCATTTAGTAAGTGATGAGCGAAAAAGCTGAAAATCATCAAAGTCCCATAACTACAGATTCATGAGGTACTTTTACTGATAGCATAGAATGAAAAAAAAATCTAGTTATGGGGGGAAAAAAGCTTAGAAAGAATGACAAGAATCGTAAATAATTATACTCCTCTTTCCTAACTCTTACCTAGTACCCACTGAGTCCAGAAAGCTTTCTGGACTCTGGGTCCGTAATGCTGAAGGTGACAGGTTCCTTGATTTCATTGTAGTGAGGAGACCTGTATAGCAACAGGTATTACAGGACAGCGTGGTAAATACCACAGAAGAATGCTGTATAAAGTGCTTTGCTACATAAAGAAGCCAGGAAAGGCTCCACAGATGAGATTTTCAAACTTCTATTTAAGAATCAGTAGGTGTTGGCCAGGGAGAGAAGGTGAAAAAGAAAGAGGAGGGCATTCTCAGAAAAAAAGAGAGGCATGAAGATGGGAGAGTGTGTTACATGTTACGAGAATGATCATTGGGTTGGAACAGAGGGTGCAGGGAGGACAGTATCAAGGGTGGTATCCATATCCTAGCTGTACTGATGTTTCTGTGAAAAAAATGATGAGGGCTTAGCATGCTCCATCAGTAACTGAGTAGGCTGTATAACATGAAAATGTCATTCTCTGAAGGTTATCTCCATTACATTTTAGGTTAATGTCATGATTTAAGAGTTCATAGTCTTGATAATGTTATTATGCAACTGTTTAAATAACCAGCCTGAGCATTTCCTGCCATTTTTCTTTAAGAACAGAGGCTATTAAGGCTATTCAAATATGGTGGTCTTTTATCTATGTATTTCTGCATCTTTAGATGATTTAGGGCCGAAATTTTAGCCTATCAATTTCAGGATCATTTAAAGATTAAACTGAAAATGTTTGGCTTATTAGAGTTCCTGCCCATGATTTGTTTTTTACATATGTCGAGTGGGTGGTCATCTGTGTTACATGATGGGGAGATTCCAGGAATGCCTTCTCGCTCATTTTATTTTATTTTTTTTTACAACTCATGAGTCACAGTGATAGACCTCCCATATTAGAAATTCCATAGGGTAAAAATATTGTCCCTTAAACCCAGTTCCTTTAATTTTCTTTTCTTTATCTTTTTAAGGTACAAATGTCTTTCCAACTGTCACATTCCAAGGACATTCTTAAATTGTCATCTTACTTGACTTCTTCTGCCAAGTATGAAACTCTGAGTACGTCATTTTTCTTGAGGTTTTTTTTTTCTTTCAGTTTTTATGTTCTCTAAATAGTCTTGAATTCCTACAAACTTATGCTTAAAAGATACAAGCCAGGGTTTAGAAAATAGATTTTTATTTAATCCCATTCATTTTAATATGTTGCCTCTCTGCAACCTTCTGTTTGTTTCGTGTCCCCAAGGCGGAAGTTCTATTTAACTTCTCCAGGGAGTCAAACTCCTCTCTTCTGTCTAGGTGCCCAAGGGCTTTTGTCCTGTCTGAATGGGAAGGCAGACAGGAATCTGAGGTTTAAGTTGCCTTTCTTCCCAATTTCAACCAATCCTCCTGTTTTTGCCGCCTTCTTTCTTGTTTCCAGAGGTGCTCGGTTGCTCTTCTTTGTGGCGCTTCCAGATTTTAATGGTGCAGGTCCATTGTCTCCTCATTGATTTCCTCTCCTTTGACACTTAAATCCCTTTTAGCTTTAAGTCAACAACCATTTGTTGAACTTCTTTTTGGTTTTGATAATATAGTTGATAACATCTACTGTCGTGGCCTCTCTCATTCTTTGATCCTCTGAGATTTTAGTGGTTTTATTCCTTTTAGAAGGGTTTTGGGAAGGAACTAAGATACATGCCTGGCTTTAGGCTGCCATGTTTAAATGGAGATCTTCAGGACTGTTTTTCTAAAATACAAAGGTGATCCTATTAATCCCCCGTTTGAATGGTCTTACCTACCATTCCTATTGATCTGAATTCCTATTGTTTAATTTCCAAACTGCTTTAGGCTCTTGGACATTATTTACCTACAGTCCAGTAATGTCCTTTGCTTCTTTCAATTCTGGTCCTCTTAGAAGAGTCAGTTCAGGTATAACTGTCTTTTAATGTTTCCTGGTTGAAAGTTACAGAGAAGTAGGAGACCCACAGTGAATAAATTTCAACACACACTGTGGAGTAAAGACAGACTTTGGAAACCTCTTAATATATCAAGTAGTGAAAGCAAGAAGCAATGCAGAACATGTAGAATAGGATTTTCATCAAGGAAAAGAGGCCAATAAACTCACCAGAACCCTAAAGAGGCTCCAGGATCAGGTACAACAGATGTAATGGGGGATAAGAGAAGAAGCTGATATAAAAGTGACCTTAATTGTGGCATTGTCTGTTTATGCTGTTTTGAGTTCTATCAGTTTTTGCTTCAGGATTTCTGAAGCTCTGACATTAGGTGCATAAATGCGTAGGATTGTTATGTTATTTGATTAAATGAATTCTTTATCTTTATGAAATGACCTTCTTTATCCCTGGTGCTATCTCTGAATAGAAATAGATTCATCTGATTAAATTAGGGGATTTTCATTACATTTAAAGTAATTATTGATAGGCATGTACTTGTTTTGTTAATTGCTCTCCTACTATTTTTGTAATTTTTTTTGTTCTTTTTTTCTTCTTCACTCTCTTCCCTTAGGACTTGTTGACTATCTGTACTGCTCTGTTTGGGTTCCCTTCTCTGTTTTTGTGTATGTATCTATTATAGGTAGATATATGTGTACACACGTATTTTCTTTTTCCATTTATCTGTCAATAGACACTTAGGTTGTTTGCATGTCTTGGCTACTGTAAATAATGCTGCAATAAATATGGCTGTGCAGATTCCTCACTGAGATAGCAATTTTGTTTCCATTGGATATATACCCAGACATGACATTTGCTGGCTTATATGGTAATTCTATAATTGGATTTTTAACCAGTCAGAGAATCTGTGATTTTTAATGGACTGTTTTGACCATTTACCCTTAAGGTGATTATTAGGTTTGAGTCTATGCTCTTGTGATTTTTTTCTATTTGTCTACTCTGTTGTCTTTTCCTTTTTTGTTGTTGTTGAACTATTTGAACATCTAGTATGATTTCATTTTATCTCATTAGCTTGTTAGCTAAAACTTTCTTTTGTTATTTTGGTGATTGTTTTAGGTTTTACAGTATATATTTTAAATGCATGGTCTACCTTTAAGTAATGTTATCCAACTTGATGTATAGTTCACAAACCTTACAGTAATATATTTTCATGTCTTCCTTCCTAATTTTTTATTGCCACACAAATATGTTACATATGTTATAAACCTTACATTGTATTGTTGTTGCTTTCATTTAAAGAATTGGTTATCTTTTAAAGACATTTATATATTTATTCCTGTAGGCCCATTTCTAAATGCTTTTCATGTCTTTGTCTATATTTATATTATATGTGTTACCATTTTCTTTCTACTTGACAGACTTCCTTTTAAAGTTTCTTGTTGGGTGGATTTACTGATGATGAATTATTTTAGCTTTTGCATATCTGAAAAAGTCTTTATGTCACCTTTATTTTTGAGAAATATTTTTGCTATGTATAGAAGTCTAAGTTGCTTTGTTTTTTTTTAATAATTTAAAGAAGTTTTTCCACTGTCTTTACTTTTGCATTGTTTAAGACATGATATCTGATGTATTTCTTGTTTAATTTTTCAGTACATAAAAATTCTTTTTTTTTTTTCTGGCTGCATTTAAGATTTTCTCTTTATCACAGGCTGTGAACAACTTAGTTATGCTGTGCCTCAGTGTAGTTTTCTGTATGTTTCTTGTGCTTGGGTTTTCTTGAACTTGGATTTTTGGATTTATTATTTTCATCAATTCTGCAAAAGTTCCTATCATTATTTCTTCATGTATTTTTCCTGTCCCCACCTCTTCCTGCTATCAAAGACTCTAATTACATGTGTTTTCCTCCAGTTCACTGATACTCTTTTAAAAATTATTTTGATTCAGTTTTCATTTTGTATAGCTCCTAATGTATTATTTTCAAATTCACTAGCCTCTTCTACAATATCTAGCTTGCTGTTTTTTCTGTTCAGTGTATTTTTTTTATTTCAGATATTTTAGGTTTTATATCTAGAAGTTTGGTTTGGGTTATCTTTATGTCTTCTGTATCTCTACATAACTTTTTAAACCTGTGGTACATAGTTATAATAACTGATTGATGGTTCTTGTCTTCTGATTCTAACGTCTATGTCACTTCTTGGGTAGTTTTGATTAATAGATTATTCTTTTTCTTATGGCTTGTGTTTTCCAATGCTTCTTTACTAGACTGCTAATTTCTGATTGGCTATTAGACATTGTGGATTTTAACTTGGTGCTAGATATTTTTGTATTTCTTTAAATATTCTTAAGTTTTGTTTTGGGATGCATTTATATTACTTGGAAATAGCTTGATTCTTTTGGGTCTAGGTCTTGCTTTTAAAATATATTAGGCAGGACCTGATCAGTGTTCATTCTATTATTAATTATTCTCCACCACTGAGGTAGAATCCTTTTGTTTTCTCTATGAAGAGCCCATGAACTACGAGATTTTCAGATCAGCAGTTAGAAGCAGGTACTTTTCCTGGCCTTGTAGGTGTCTGGGCACTGTTTCTCTAATTCTTTTTTGTTAGTACTTTCCTCTGGGTTGGATAGTTTCCTCACTCATGTGTTCTGACTGATACTGAGCTGAATACTCAAAGGATACCCTTTTCAGATCAAGAGTTTATTTTATTTACACACTTTTATTTATATTTTATAGTTATCTGTATTTTACCTTTTGGTGTGGATATTATTTTATTATCAGAGAATAAGCCATTTACATTTTGAAAAAGTAAAAATTGAATGCCTAGAAATTATTAGAAAAATAAATGTGAGCTATCTGTTTTTAGAGTGGCACAGTGCTTTCATTGTATAACAGTAAGGATAGAAACCATAATTAAAATGACTGATATGTTTCAGATAAATCTGAAACTCATGTACTTCATAAAATACCATAAGTATCTTCAAAGGCAAATGACGTTATAATATATTTACAAAAAATTAATATCTTTATGTATAAGAAATATTTACTTTAAAAAGTCAAACAACCTAATAAAATAATGGGCAAAAATATTGACTAGAAAATGTACAAGGATACAAATGCCCAACAAATGTGAAAAAATGGGCATCACTATTAGTAATCAAAAAATGGAAATAAAATACTGCAACAATGAACACGCTTGTTAAAAAAATAATAGTACATCTGTAAGAGTCTCTTTTGGATAAATTCCATGATGTAGAACTGCTGGGCCACATCAATGTAAACTTTTGGACTTCTAATACGTTTTATGCTACTTTCATTGTAGGAAAGAATTCCAGACACAACAACACATCAGTACTCGTGTGTGTGTGTGTGTGTGTGTGTTTTTAAAGTAGGCTAGGGGATCGATGCAATATAATAGTAAAAACAATAGGCTTTGGAAACAAACTCCTGTGTTGAGTCCTGCCTTTACTACTTGCTAGGCATTTCTGACTGCTATTCTAGCCTTTTGGGCAAGTTACATTATTGCTCTGTGCCTTGTTCTATTCATCTGTAAAACAGGGGTATTAAAATAAGGATTTATTAATAATCCCCTTCACAGGGTTCTGTTTTTATTTTGTTAGTTTTGTTTGTTTATTTTAAAAATAAATAATTTAGTACACTTGAAGCACTTAGAAAATTGTTGGGCACAGTAAGTACTCCATATATTGACTTCTTATTATTACAGAAAGCTATTTACATTGTCAATCATCCTGTTTAAAAATGTTTAATAACATAAAACTTTTGAAAGACATAGTCTCAAGAGAGAGAAATAATTTTAAAAAATATATATTCATTTTATTTTTTTAAAAAGTAGATTATGTGCTAAAATACAACAAAAGATTTCAATGAATATTTCTGGGTTGCATTTTTTCCTTTTTTGTATTTTTTTTCAAAAGCTTTTATAATTCAGAAAATCATTTTAATTAAATTAAACATACGCACACAACTTAAATGTCCTCTCTTAGGGCCTTCCCTAGCTTTTTGATCAGAGTTAGTTGCCTCCCTCCTTAGTTCTCAAAGAGCTTCTATTAGGGAATTGTGTTCTAAGGACTGGTTTACAGTTCTGTCTCCACCACTAGACTCTGAGCTCCTTGAAGGTAGGAACCAAATTTGGTTAAATTTATGTCCCCAGTCTGACACTCAACAGACCTGTTAGGTACTAAAATCACCCTTAATAAGGTAAAATCCCAAACCCGTAAGGCAGCAACTTTCAGTCCGTGGCAGAGGGAATAGTGCTTGTAGTATTTGAAAGACATATGCTAGGTTAAAATGTCATTTTATATGTGGAAGATAAAAAAGATGCCAATTACAGAAGGTGAAGTTTAACAAGTCATCTTGGGTGGTAGTGATAGACTGGTATGTCTTCAGTATGGTATGGGACAGGCCACCCTGGAAAGGTTACAGAATTTGAGGCTGGTGATATGCAAGATATGTGTGTGTGTGTGTGTGTGTGTGTGTGTGTGTGTGTGTGTTTGTGTGTGTTTGTGTGTGTGTGAAGTGTTTACATTTAGGAAAAGGAATCCTGGCTTTGTAAAATACTGTTCTTAGATATGCCTTTAGAGGGAGAATCTCTAATTGAGGAAAGAGCACATGAGAGCCTCCTGAGTTCTTTGGATTTCTTGCCCAGAGTCATCTCCATACTGATCTCAAGGGATAATCTGCTCTTTCTAAGTAGATTATAGCTCACACAGAGTCCAAAATCCTTTCCCCTGGAGCTGAGGCTCTCCAGATAGTTTTACTAAATACTTAGTGGTTCATAAAGTACATATGAGTAGTCTATAGGGAGTATAAATTGTCTTGCTTACAAAATGTGGATTTCTTATCCTTTCATAGCTGACTCCCATTCAATTTCACATGAGAGTTATGAGTGGAATAAAGCCCCACACACGGGAGCCCCATTCACTCCATCCCTGCCCTATTCTGCCCTTAGGGCTCAAACTCTTTCTTCCAGGCTTGTTCTCTGGCCTAAAAGACAGTGTCTTTCCCACTAGTTCGTGCCAGAAGGCCCTTATTTTTAGATGAGTCCCTGTTTCTTAGCAGTAGGGATGTGGACATATTTTGGCACAAGTCCAATAATAGAATCAAGAGTGTTGAACATGGAGTTCTGAAGCAAGAATTGAGCAAATATTAACTGAGCCAGAATGAAGATGGAAGATGACATCATGTGGTAGGGCCTCAGGGAAGCAACAGTACACAGGGTTCTCTGCACCCAGGATGACACCAGAGTCGGAGTGGCATATGTCACACAGGTTATCACAAGGAGCTATGACACCTCTCGGTTTTCCCTGCAAAGTAGGCTGGTGCAGAAAGTACAGAAAATGTCAAGGCTCTAGAGAGGTGAAGGTACCTATTCCTGAAGACCAGAGCTGTGCCAGGATGGGAGAAACATTTCCCAGGGCCTGAGGGGTGCATGTTTATGGGACAGGGAGCACAGGGAGGGAGCGGGCCTTACAGTGGAGAATAAAAAGGTCCCAATATATCTGAGCTCTCTGCCTTTGAATTGTTTAAATCCCAAGCTCGTTCTTTGTGATCATATCTGATTATGGGTATAGAAAAAAGCTATACCTCAATGTGGAACAAAATTTCTTTTCTGATTTGAAAAGTGCATTTGCTACAAAGGGCAACATGCAAAACAAAGAAAATTAAAGGGGAAGTGGAAATTTATTGAAAAGAGTTTTGTTTATAAATGGGAGTCATATAATTAGCCTAACACACAAATGCAGCATAATTAATGCTATTAACCAAAATGTATGTTTTAAAATATCTAGGAAAATTATATAATTATAATGTAATTGAAGCCATTTAAAGGGAAGCTCTGCCCTCTTCTTTGGGCTTGGATATTTTTTCCGTTGTCACACCCATGTTTTCTGATTCAAAAAAGTAAAATACGTTAAGGCATATCAAATCTCTAGACTTCTTTTCCTCTGGCAAACAGGCATATTTAGCTTGTTCATAAATATTCTTTGTTACCGAGATCCAGTGTCACATAAAATTCACACTAACAAAATACATATGTGTCACTTTGATGAAATGTATAACTAATCTCAACATTACATGAAAATCCCAAATATAGTTACAAAAATAGATAATAGTATGAGTATATGAATAATCCGTGTTTCTATGGTTGTAATAATGCCAGTCTTTTCATAATAGTCCCTATTTCAAAAATTATAACTTGACCAAAGGATTTTATATTAAGATTTAATGTGGTTTTTGAGCTCTCAACCAGACCAATTTTTTTTCAAAGTGATTTTTCCCAGAAAGATTTGACATTTCTTAGTATTAGACAAGTACAGAAGGAGAACTGACTTGTTCACTGCAGCATCACTTCAATATCCTCTTGTTACTGAAACACCCTTGTATGCAAGAGAGGACCATCTGCATCCTTGGGTCTATGTCATGGGCTGTCTTACAGGGGAAACGACTTCTACAGTTATGAGACTCTTGACTGGGCTCCAAAGCAGCACCTTTCCTTTGTTGCTGAATTCCTCTTTTTATCTGGAGTTTCTGGGCTATTTTTCTAGTTCTCTATTTCAAAAGCCATCAATTCTAAGAATATTTTTCCCCCTTAAATCCTCTCAAGTGAGTAGGTCATCTCCCAAAACCATAAGACGTTTTCTATTATTGACATTCTTTTTTTTTTTTTTTTAACGTATTTTCTGATTTTTTCTTGCTTTTGACGACAGGGGCTAAGTGAGTTTCTCCAAATTAAAATTCCTAGTGACATAATTCAGTGCCTTATATCTTCATACACAATAGATTTAATACCTCCTGGGCCTCTAGGCCCCATCAGTTGGTATGGAACTTTTAATAATAACTTATTATTAATTAATTAATTAATTGCGTTCAGATTATTGCTATAGCAACTTGGTTGTTTACAGGGCTCTCTGCCCTGAGAACTTCTTAAAGGGAGAGTCTCTCTGACCTAATTTTGTGCCTTTTCGTGGGCCCACTTCACCTATGTATGAGAGGCTAAATGTAAAATAAGGCCCTTTGACTCTGGCCTACTCCTGGCAACTGCTTGGACTCTCTAAATTGACTCTGCTCGAATTGTTGCTATATGAGATCCAATTTGAGCTCAATGATCTAACATATCTGACCACAGAAGATCGCTGTAGTACCTACCGTGCACTTTCTTCTTTCTCTCATGGTGGGAATTGGACAGGGACCAAGACTGTTTCCTTTTTGTATGTCCAGAGCTAAGGGCGTAGGAACTGTACACTATATATTTTCTGCATAAGTGAGATGATCTATTAATCAACAAGTTGAGACTTTTTTGTCCACTCTTCCTAGTAATTAATATAATGAGTAGTTAGAATGAGGAACCATCTCTCTGGCCATGAGGCAGAATAAATGGGGATTAAATACATGATTCTATCTGTATTAGCTCCATTCACCAACCAAATGAACTCACCATTGCAGACTGTTCTGCAGAAGGTGTTAATTCACAATGATTCAAATTAACATTAATATTTGCAGACATTGCCTTTCATTTATCTTAGCTCATTTACTTTATCATAAAATAAAGCTGAGTTAAATATTACTATATGCAGAAGAAATTTAAAATGGTTATGTAGTACAGCAAGCCTTGTAAGGCATTAATCTTCATTACTGAGATGACGTTTGACAATTCCCTTAAGGATACACCACTTGAGTTACAAGATTCCTCAAGGGAAAATATGAACGCTTTGAAATATAAGCATCTTGCATGTTACCCAAATAAAGTATTTTTTTTATTATAGATTTGAGAACAGAGCCCAAGAAAAAGTGGAAATGTATATGTGGTAGATTGATTGAATTGATGGCCCAACTTTTTATTTCTCCCTTTAGCCAATCCCTTTGGTATAACTCTCTGACACTAATCTTCGACTTGGCCACATAACTTTTTTTGGCCAATGAGGCAGTATAAATCTGACATAAGAAGAAGCTTAAAAAATGCTTGTTCACTTCCACTTCACTTGGACTTTTGCCACTATCAGGAGAACACACCCAGGCTGGCTGGCTGAAAGGAAGGGAGAGGGTAGAAAAGGTCAGAGTTGATCCTAGCTGAGGCCATCCCAGGCCAGCCAATTATATAGTCCATCCACCAACTGTCTGGACAGATGAGTGAGCCCAGCCTAGATCACGTGAACGCAGCCCTGATCAGCAGAACTGCTCAGTAGAGCCATAGTTTTGTGAGAAATAATTAATAATTGTTGTTTTAAGCCATTAATTTTTAGGGTGATTTATTCAATAGTATTACTGTGGCAATAGACAATTGATACTGTGGCTGATTTTCCTACAAGAGTATGTGAGAGCTACAATTCATTTAAGAATACATAAACTTGTTGATAATTTTGAGTAGAGAGTGACATACAGCAGCGGATAAAAACTGAACTGGAAATTAAAAGTAATTTTGTTTTCAGAAGGAATAAAAAAGTTTGGAGAAAATGAGATAATTTTCAGAGTCAGTTTGTTGTTTCAGTAAAACCTGGGCTCTGGAGGCAAATTGTGTGGGCTAGAATTCTGGCTCCAACTCTTTCATAGTTGTGTGCCTTTGATCAAATTACTTAATCTCTCTATGCTTCCTTTTCCTCATCTTTAAAGTTGGAATACCTACTGATGGTTGAAGATTATGAAAATTTTAAGAGGAGCTGCATGTAGGGTACTTTGAACAGTTTTGACATGTCATAAGCAGTTGATACTGTTAGACAGTATTATAGAATAGGTAAGGCTAAAATAGAGCGACACCAGATCATTACAATGTGGCAAGTGTCAGGATGCAAAGTAGCATTTCAAATAGGAGAGTTGTGTAGCCATTGTCAATCGCTTGTCTCTTCCCTGGATATTTTTAAAGGCTAGCATCAGTTGCAAAATCATTAAACAATAGAGCAATAGTGGGTTATAGGGAATGACAAACATGAATTCAAATTATTTAATGATAGACAAGTCATGAAGCCTTCTTGGAATTCAGCTTATTTATCATTATATGAGGGCTTGGTTGAACAAGATGATCTCCAAGGAAGTGTACATGTTGATGATTTATTACTCCTAAGCTTTTAATAGCAGAGTACTAAAAATAAACAACTGATGTCATGTTATAACTGTGAGTTGGTGATTTTCTTAATGCGTTAATAGCTTTAAATAATAAGAAAGAATAGTGATAATATTTTAAGTAAGACTCCGTTGTTTTATACAAAGACAAAAAATACAGTATGTATTGGTAATATTTCTTGGGGACCTACATTGTGCCAGATACTATGGTGGCTGCTGAGGACTAACAGATAACACATATTTCCATTGAGCATCAGTGCATGCCTTTGGATACTGCAGTGGGAAGAGCTGGGAGAGAAAAAAAATCCTACTTAAAAAGAAGATTATACTGTACAGAAATTATACCATAATAGTTGTTTAAAGATGATTATATCTTGTTCTTCATTAAAAGTTGGCCTTACTGGTTGATAACAGATAAAGTCCATATTTCTTGTGTTTATGTTTACAAGAACATAGACCCTCCTACATGGGTCTTTTATATTTTTATTATTATTCTGTATGAGTATAAAAATAAAAAAAAATTTTATTTTCTATACAAAGCAAAAAATATTGTTTGTCTCTTAAAAAAAATAAAAAATAAGATGGTGCTTGTCATGAAGTTGTTGTCTCCCAGCCCTACACCCGGCACTCTGCACTCCCCTTTGTGATACTGGCGCCAGGACTCCGTAAACCACATTTTAGCTTTGCCGCAGGCTCCCTGTAACACTCTGCCAATAGAGGGCACTAGAGGAAGACGGGGGAGAAATAGGAGACGGACGAGGCTTTTCCTTCTGCTTTGTTCCTCGTGAGCCTCCTGTGGGCTTCCTGTGAGTTTGTGGTTGCCGTGACAGTCACCCTAGTAACATCTAAATCCAGTTTGCAGCTTTTTTCCAGCACATAAGAACCAGTTTTGTGATGTATCAAGGCAGATACACCAGCCCCAGCGGATCAGCACCCCTTACGGAAGTCTGAGTTTCAGCCCCACTGGGCCCGTCCCTTAGGACTCTGTTTCACAGTTGTCTCAGTCTTTTGTTGCTTTGCCCCTAGTCCCTAGGCTGGGAGCTACTTCTTGGAGTTGCAGTTTCTGAGGTACCTTAGGGTCCTCTTCCTACTCTTTGAATTACCTAGTTAAAAACGTCATAGTTATTAATTCTTTATATTAAATTTTCTCCATACAAAAACTGGTATAGTTTCTGTCTGGAGACAGAGTAAAGATCTTAACAATACACTTAAAAGTTTTAAACTGAAATACAATTACACACAGTAAGTGTGTGTCGTAGTCTGTTTGGGCTGCTGTGACAGAGTCCAGTTGACCCTTGAACAAGGTGGGGATCAGGGGCGCTGACCTGTGCGCAGTTGGAAATCTGAGTATAACTTTACAGTCAGCCCTCTGCGTCGGAGATTCTGCATCTGTGGACTCGGCCAGTTGTGGACTGTGTAGTACTGTGGTACGTGTTTAGTGAAAGAAATCCATGTGTAAGTGAATCCACCCAGTGCAAACTATGTTGTTCAAGAGTCACCTGTGCTATGAACTGGGTAGTGTATAAAAACCAAAAATTCAGTTCTCACAGTTTTGGAGTCTTGAGAAGTCCAAGGCCAAAGGCGTTGGCAGATGTAGTGTCTGATGAGAGCTCACTTCCTGGTTCATAGACAGCCATCTTGCTGTGTCCTCACAGGGTGGAAAGGGTACAGAGCTCTCTTTTTATAAGGGCACTTACATGAGTGGGGTCTCTTTTGTAAGGGCATTAATTCCATTCAAGAGGGCTGGACCCTCATGAGCTAATCACCTTCCAAAGGCCCCATCTCTAAATGCCACCATATTGGGGATTAAGTTTCAACATATGAATTTAGGGGAAGGGGAAGCAAATATTCAGGCAATAGCAGTATGTAAATCTTAAATGTAAAGATTGATGTTTTGTGTATGTATAGCCATCATCTGGATCAAAACATAGAACAGTTCTAGCACTCAGATGCTTCTTTGTGTCCTCTCCTAGTTAATACTCCCTGCAAAGGTAACTCCTATTTAACTTTTTATTAATATAACTATACAGTATCTAATTGTGTGTGTGTCTGGTTTCTTTTGCTGAACATAATATTTTTGAGATTTATGGACATTTTGTGTGTAGCTGTTCTCTTTTATTAGTGTGCTGTATTTCCCTTATGCATATCATATTTTGTTTATTTTCTTTTTGATGGACATTTGACTTGTTTCTAGTTTTTGACTATTTTGAATAAAGCTGTTATGAGAAATCTTGCACAAGTGTTTTGGTGAGCATAAGCCCTCATTTTGGGGTATATGCCTAGAAATGGAATGTTGGGTCATAGAATATGTATTTGTTCCATTTTAGGAACTACTGCCAAATTGTTTTCCAAGGCAGTTTTACCAATGTAGACTCCCGCCTGCAGTGTGTAAGAGCTCCAGTTGATCTACATCTTTGCCATAATTTCTTTAAATGTTACTTCTTTCCCGATTTCTCCCTCTTCTCTTTTGGGATGGGATAAATAGAGATTGGCATTTGTGTCCCACATGCGATACTATGTTCTTTTTTTTTCTTCATCTTTGTACTTCACTTGTATATTTTCTATTCATGTCTTTGTGCTAATTTACCCAGTCTTTTCTTGTGTCCAATCTGATGTTAAACTTATGAGTTCTGAATCTCAGATACTGAATTATTCAGTTCTAGAATTCCCATTTCATTTTTTTGAAATTCACTGTTAAAAATTTTCCCTGTTTTCATCTTTTTTGTGCATATGATTTTTATTTTTTATAAATGTTAATCATAGTTATTTTAAAGTCCCTCCCTATCCGACATCTCTTTTTTCTGTATTATCTGTAGATCTCTTTCGATTTTCTGTTTCAGTTGAGATATGTACATTGTTGAAACTATGTATATTGATTATAATAACCATTTAAAATATCTTCCAAAAGATTAGCTCTGATTTAGTGTTGAAATGCAAAGTTATTATGTATTTAGCAAGGCACAGAAGCTGAGGTAAAATGATGTTTATTTTTTTCAAAGAACCAGCTTTTGGTTTCATTGATTTTTCTCTGTTGATTTTCTGCTACTCACTTTTATTGATTTAGGCTTTTATCTTTATTATTTCCTTTCTTATGCTTGATTTGAGTTTAATTTGTTATTCTTTTTCTAGTTTCTTAAAATAGGTGCTAATTTGAAACTTTTCTTCTTTTCTAATGTAAGCATTTTATACTATAATTTTCCCTCAAACAATGCTTTAGCTGCATCCCACAAATTTTTGATATGTTGTATTTTCCTTTTAATTCAGTTCAAAATATTTTAAAATCACCTTTGAAAATTTAAATTTGTTAAAATTTGTCTTATGATCCAGAAAATGGTTTATTTTAGTAACTGTTTTATGTTCACTTTAAGAGAATGTGTATTTTGATGTTGTTGAGTGGAGTGTTCTATAATTGTCAATCAGATCAAACCATCTATATATTTACTCATTCTACCCATTTTACTGATTTTTTTCTACCAATTATTGAGAGAGGATTGTTTCCAACTAATTGTGGGTCTGTCTATTTCTCCTTTGAATTCAATCAATTTTTGCTTCATATATTTTAAAGCTCTATTACTAGGTGCGTTCCCATTTAGAATTCTGTGTCTTCTTAGACTTCTTAGAGAATTGACCACTTTATCATTATGTAATGTCCCTCTTTATAGCTAATAAATATTACTCGTTTTCTGTTTTCCGGCCTTTTCTGGTTTAACTGAGCATGTTTATAATTTAAATTTATTTCTTCTAATGACTTATTAATTACATCTTTTAAAAAACGTGGTGGTTGCCCTGGAGTCTAGAATATGCACATTTAATCTATCATAGTCTACCGTCAAGTAACATTATACTGCTTCATATATAGTATAAGAACTTTATAACAGTATACTCTCAATTTCTTCCTCCCATTCTTTGTGCTACTGTCATACATTTTAGTTGTAAATTTGCTACAAATATATAATCAATTACAATGGTATCATATTCTTCCCTGGGAGGAAAAATTCCTTCTATATTTCTTACAGAGTAGGATGTTTGATGTTGAATTTCTTCAGTAATTATTTACCTGAGATAATCTTCATTTCTGTTTGGAAATATGTTTTTCTTCAGTGTAGAAATCTGGGTTGAGGGCGCCCCCCACCCCACAACATAAAAAATGTCACTTATTGGCTTCAAGATTGCATGGTTTCTAATGAGAAATCTGCTATAATTCTTATTTGTGCTTCCATAGGTAATATATCTTTTTTCTTCTGACTGCCGTCAATATTTTTCTCTTGGTCTTTTCAGCATTTTGAATATAATACGTAGTTTGTTCGTATTTAACTGTTAAGTGTTTTCTGAGCTTCTTCAGTCTGTGGCTGGTATCCGTAATTAACACTGAAAAATTCTTGGTCATTAGTTCCTCAGGTATTTCCTTTGCCTCTTCTCTTTTCTTTCCAGGGTTTGAATTATGTATATGTTAGATCCATTGATATGTTGACGTTGTTTCATAGTTTTGGATGCTCTTTTTTTTTGCTTGTTTACATTTCTGTTCTTTTTCTTTTTTGTTTCAGTTTGGGTAATTTCTGCTGATTTATCTTCCAATTATCCTCAAGTTCACCGATTCTTTCCTTGTCTGTGTCAAGCCTAATGATGAACTTGTCAAAGGCATTCTTCATTTCCATCATTGTTTTTTTAATTTCTAGCATTTGCAGCTGACTCTTTCTTATAGTTTCCATCTCTTTCCTGAAATTACCTAACTAATCTTGCATGCTGTCTGCCTCTTCCATTAGAGACTTTAATATATTAATCACAATTACCTTAAGTTCCCTCCCTGGAAATTTCACTACTTGTGTTATAGTTGAGTCAGGTTCTGATAATTATTTTTTCTTTTAGGTGTATGATGTTTCTATTTGCATTTTTGCTTGCCTTGTAAATTTTGTTGTTGAAAGTCAGCCATCTTGTGTACATTTCTGTCTGGAAATCAGCATGTTTTTCCTTCTGCTAGACCTATAATGTGGGGATTCGAATTAAGGTAGTTAGGAGGTGGGTCTGGTTTTAGATTTGTTGTTATGGTTACTCTCAGCAGATTGCAGCCTTCAGATTCCTCCAGCTGATTCCTTGTGTTAGGTTGGTTTGCCAGAGGGTTATCTATTTTTTTTCCTCAATGAATGCTCCTGTATTAATTTTAGACCTTCCATTGTACTATGTGAGTATTTCTTTATCTGCTCTCGTTCCTCCCTGCCTCTCTCCCAGCCATATTCCTGTGCTGTTACTTAGTGCTTGTTAGCTTGCCTGTAGGGGGTGGTAGTGGGCATTTTCTCTTGTTCACATGAAGTCTGAGTTTTATACTGGGTTGGTATCATGTTCCTGGGTCCTGGAGTATGCCTCAGTGATGCCTCTCCCCAGGCTCTAGCCCTGGGCCCTGCATGCAAGCCTGCCCTCTCTCAGGGGCAGGATTGTTTTGTTGTCATTCCCTCTCCCTCAGCTGCATTGGTTTCCACCAGTGTCCCACCAGTGACAGTTCGTTTGTTTGTTTCCCGTTGCTCCCATAGTTGAAGGCCTTGCTCCGTAGTGGAATGGTACAGACAGAGACCTGTGCCTCCCTTGCAGTGGCTTATCTGCATCATAAAGAACACTTTCTTAAAATTTTCTTCAGTTTTTTTCTGTGATTGTCCCTGGATCATGGAAGTTGATGTGGAATCCTTCAGTTGTCTCATCTCCAAGGGACTTCACAGTCTCTCTAGAGTAAATTTGGCCTCTACCAGTTTTCCAGACAACCTAACTGAACTCTTTATGGGTGTTCTGTTGCACCTGCCACTGCAGATGTCATCACTTCTTGCAGACACCTGTCTTTGCTTAGATTCTGGGCTAGTTGGTTGTCCTGAAATCTCAGCCAACAATAGTTTCAAGAAAACTCATGAATTTTTTTGCTTTCTTTCATTATATGAGTGTAAATGACATTCCTTCCAGCTCTCCACATTGCTGGGTAGAAAATAAGTTTGATATTAATAAAGTATCATTGTAGAAATGATCAGAATTTCATATTTTCTTGCAGATTAACAACCAAGGGTTTTATAAACCTAAAAAAGGAAGATATCCACAAGTAGATGGAGATATGTTATGTTTTGTTCCTGAAATACTTGCAAAAAGATTATTCTCACACTCTAGGCACTGCAACTGAAGGTAGGGTAGATTGCCAAATTCTTTGGAATAGATGAAATCATTTCAAAGCAATGAGGGACTGATGTTATGAATTCATGTGTTGCACAGGATTATCATGAAGGCATCATGTCATGGTTTAAATAGCAGCATTTTTTCTTCCCTGTGGTTTATAAATAAAGGTGTACCTTATAATTGATGGCATTCTCTGTACTGTTAACAAGAGGGTGGCGCTTCACATTAAGTAGGTTGACAGGTGACTTTCAGATTAGGCATTGAGACTTAAATGCCTACGGAATAAAAATATCTGTGCAGAGCTGCCACATTAAATCTTTCTCATTTCTGATTGCCTGAAAAGAAACTTATTCATGAGGTTACAGCTGACACATTGGAAAATGGGCAAAAGCTTTTAATGACTTAGAATGTAGAATAGGTATATTTGCAATGAGGGAAAGTAGGTTAAAAGTCAATACAAAAGCAAATATTATTGGTATCTAAGAAGTCAGCATTGGACATGGATGGCTTGGAGTAGACAGGAAGGAAAAGGGCTGAAAGAGTAACAAAAGGGCCAGTGACTGGAGACAGGAGAACATCAACAATTGTGTTGCACCAGCTTCTCGATATCACTCAGGTCAATCTCTTCACATATTATTCTGATAATAATAAAGTGAGTGTAAACCTATGAGACTGGTCTCTACTACATATGCAAAGGAAATCTAACTCCTCCTTTTGACGACCATATGACACAGACCCTGGGGAGGGGGATGCAGGTTCTTAATCAGTAAATTGACTTGTTCACTCTGCTTTGCCAAGAAGACTTCGGTGTATTATGGAATTCTGTATGCTGGTGCTCTTAAGGTTCATGGTTAGGGAAAGTATGTACCTACAAAAAGAGTCCTCCAGCATTTTACCAAATCTTTGTAGTTCATTTTTTTTTTTTTACATTTTTTATTGATTTATAATCATTTTACAATGTTGTGTCAAATTCCAGTGTTCAGCACAATTTTTCAGTTATTCATGGACATATACACACTCATTGTCACATTTTTTTCTCTGTGAGTTATCATAACATCTTGTGTATATTTCCCTGTGCTATACAGTGTAGTCTATTCTACAATTTTGAAATCCCAGTCTATCCCTTCCCACGCTCTGCCCCCCTGGTAACCACAAGTCTGTATTCTCTGTCTGTGAGTCTATTTCTGTCCTGTATTTATGCTTTGTTTTTGTTTGTTTGTTTGTTTTTGTTTTTGTTTTTTAGATTCCACATATGAGTGATCTCATATGGTATTTTTCTTTCTCTTTCTGGCTTACTTCACTTAGAATGACATTCTCCAGGAGCATCCATGTTGCTGCAAATGGCATTATGTTGTCGGTTTTTATGGCTGAGTAGTATTCCATTGTATAAATATACCACAGCTTCTTTATCCAGTCACCTGTTGATGGACATTTAGGCTGTTTCCATGGTGTAGTTCTTGACATTTAAAAAAAAATTTGTACATCTCTATCCCAAAACCCCATTATAATTTTCAAGGCAAAAAATAAAAATTAAGAGTTGGGTAAAGCCGAGGCTCTATCCTTCAAGAAATGCTTGATATCTTTGTTTTACATTAGGGTGTTTTCTTTAACCTTTGATTCTAAGTTGAATGTAAGATTTGTACATGTCCTGTGTTAGGGAATAAGGTGAAGTTGGGACCAGAAAATATTTGGTTTTCTTGTGTCTAGTTAGTTTTATCATTCATAAAAATTCCAAGTAAAGAGCTATGCCACATGCTAGTGTATTTTTTGTAATCTATTTCTTTGGTAGTATTTTAAATAACAGAGAGTACCAAAAAACTGATCATTATGGAGGGATTTAACCTCAGCTAGCTATTTTATAACCAATGCTTTATTCCAGCTCTATAATTAACATCTAAAATTAACATTTTTCAACATGACTTTAAACATTAAGGAATCTAAGTAGATATAAATACTTAAAGTACTATTGCTTTGCACTTTTTAGGCCTTTCAAAACGGAACTAAAGGCAGTCTCTCTCCACATGAATTATGGCACGGTACATGCTTTGGAACTGTTTTATAGTTTAAAATATTTTTTATGCAATTGGGTATAACTATTTCCATATGTTTATAAAGAGTAAAAGGAGGTAGCAGCAGAGATGCTGAAATGGTCTAGGTTCCTTTGCATTACTAGCCACATAAGAGATCTGGTTCCCTTCTTATCTCTAGTCTATTGGTAAATAGAATTTATTCACTTTCCTTAATGCTAACCTGAAGATGCTGTTTAATCCACCATAAACAAATCTTATGAATTTTTTACGTGATTAAAATGGTCATAACTATCCAATGTTTCTTGCTGATTGAATCTGCCACTTCTGTTTACTAGGAAAATAAATAACACATGTTTGCTCTCTTTCTAAAAGGTTCCTATTTATTCTGTGGTCATTCCCCACTTATAATATTTCCAGCTTAATTTCATAAAACAGGTTTTATATGACTTGAAAAAAAGCCCTATTGTACATTGTCTTCAAGTATTTTGCCTTTGAGCTCTGGACTTTTATTTGAAGAAACATCCCATCATTCAGTTTTTCTTTTCTTCTTTCCTTTTTTTTTTTTTTTTTGTCTGTATTAGAGTTGGAATTTAAAAAGTGAAACAGCTGCATGCCTTGCATATGCATGCTAAGCAGGCAGAACTCAGCTGTTTCAAAACTTTCTCTGCCACCGTATCAGCAATGCTCGTGCCTAATTTATAGTTGTCAAACAAATAAAAACAAGGTTTACATGGCATTTGTCTGTCAGAGGGCTCATTAAGATGAACGAGCATGCAGAGAAGACTGTCTGGCAAGAAAACTCCCAGCGCTATCATCTCTTAAGGCATGAATGCCATAAGAAATGCTGTTTATACTTCCCTTCTGATGGTTTAAGGCCTGGATAAAGTTCAGTGAACGTGGCTAAATCATATTTTCACTAGATAAACTGTCCTATGCTTGATATACATTCAAATTGAGAGCCAAGGTCTGTTTCTGTACCGTCACATTTATATTACAATATGAAACATTTTGGGTACATTTTTCAAAATGTATCTCAGATTGCATCTCCTCAGAGATACTTTCCTATTAGCTGTGCTGCATATGACCCGAGACTTTCACACGACGTGATATGTTCTGCATTGTATTGTAATTATTTGTGGATTTGTCTTGTTTCCTTCCATTTCCACCATGTGAACTTCTACTCTTCTTCTTTCCATCCCTGCTACCCTTATACGAAGACATCTCTCTTGGTAATATTCCTCCAATCTAGAGCAAGGGTTAAGGGTAGGTGTTCTTCATCCACGGAGTTGAAATAATATTTAATGTAAATAAAGAATACATATAATTATACACAATGTATAGTATAACCAGTTAAAAGTTAAATACATAATAAACTTAATTTGACATATTTCTAAGTAATTGTCTGATTTTCATAAGTCATTGAACTCTAGAAATGGAAAATACTTTTTTTTAACTTTTTTTAGTTGAGTTATAGTCATTTACAATGTTGCGTCAAATTCCAGTGTAGAGCACAATTTTTCAGTTATACACGAACATACATATATTCATTGTCACATTTTTATTTTGGCTGTGAGCTACCACAAGATCTTGTATATATTTCCCTGTGCTATACAGTATAATCTTGTTTATCTATTTTGCATTTTGAAATCCCAGTCTGTCCCTTCCCACCCTCCCCCCACTTGGCAACCACAAATTTGTATTCTATGTCTGTGAGTCTGTTTCTGTTTTGTATTTATCTTCTTTTTTTTTAGATTCCACATATGAGTGATTGCATATGGTATTTTTCTTTCTCTTTCTGGCGTACTTCACTTAGGATGACATTCTCCAGGAGCATCCATGTTGCTGCAAATGGCGTTATGTTGTCGGTTTTTATGGCTGAATAGTATTCCATTGTATAAATATACCACATCTTCTTTATCCAGTCATCTGTTGATGGACATTTAGGCTGTTTTCATGTCTTGGCTATTGTAAATAGTGCTGCTATGAACATTGGGGTGCAGATGTCATTTTGAAGTAGCGTTCCTTCTGGATACAAGCCCAGGAGCGGGATTCCTGGGTCATATGGTAAGTCTATAGAAATGGAAAATACTTTAAATTCAAACAATTCACGTTACAGAAAGAGGAAACTGACCTTCAGACTTTAGAGACACATAAGAACTTTTTTACTTTCAGTTAGGAATATTGTAAGACAACACAGTGGACTTCTGATTCAATAAATAACGGCTCTTCTTTCACTTGGACATTTTCTCTGTTAACCTTGTTGAAATTGAAATTGTGTCATTAGCATTATATTACATTTGGCGCTGAGCTGTATGCTAATGATTTAGTCACATTTCTATGACTATGAATTTTAGGAAGCAATCTATTACTATTATTTTTATTCCTGCCATATTTGGTTATAGGTGATTTCCAAGTGATTTACATTGCATTTTAGCCAGTTGTCTTCTCCTCAAAAGTCTGAGGCATCTTCATGGTGCTGACTGGCTGGGACAACCACCTTTGAGAGACTCTTATCATAAGAAGCAGAGTCCAGAGTAACTCAGGGCTTAGTAGCATGGGAGCCAAACTCACCTTGGAGAAAATGTCGTAGTTACTCCAAAGCCTCTGCGCATGTAAGGAGCACGCCCAGTTACTAGCCAAATGGATCTGGAACATTTTGCCTAAACCACAGGGCCCTAAACCACGGGGCCCTAAACCATGGTGTCCACAGTCTAAAGTTAGGCTTGCTATAAGTGATATTCCCCAGTGCCAAATGTGAGAATATTTTTATATAATAATTTTCCACACTTTCTCTTAGAAATTAAATTTTCAACAGGTTATATAGATTTTTTGCTAACAAAGTAAACTCAACTGTATGAGATTCCAACAGAGAAGTATATTATAGTAGCCGGTGAGTGGTACTAGACTGATAATTTCAAGTGTCCTCATCCATTCTTTATCTGTGTTATCTCGTTTGACTTTTGTAGTAACCCTTTGATGCTGGCATCTTTCCCGTTTTACACATGAGGTGCCTGAGGCTCAGTTATAGGGATTAATGAATGATGATGTTGGACTTCAAATCCAGGTTTGTTTTATTGAGACTACATACTCTTCATTACATCAAGCTGAATTCATCCTAAATTTACTTGTAGATCTCTCATTATTTGGAAATCTAAAATTGATTCAAATTCATTTGTGTGATGGAAGAGGCAGAGTTAGTCTTATTTGTAAGTGTAGTTGGCATATTTTATTCCATAATCAACACAGTCTGCACCAACTGCCTTTTACATTTCTGGATGTGGCAGGAGAGGGTTATGTGAGTTATGTGAGACTGAGTTATTTAACCATTAGCAAGTTGCATACTATGGATATTCTGTGTCTACACCAAAAAATGGGAATATAAGGTGTTTTTATCTTTCAGAAACTTAGATCAGAAAGTTTGTGGGAGGAACTAAGACAGCTACATAAGCAGGGCTTAAGGTGGGCTGAAGGGAGATGAGTCCTTCCTGGAAGATTGAAAAAAAATTTTCAGGGCAAAGTCAAGAGGATAAGATTGCTAGAAGTTCCCTGGAGAAGTATCATGATATTGCCCTTGATTGCAGGGTGGTATGACTTTGACCATAACAACTGAATAGATAAGTCAGATAGTGTTACCAGTGAATGTAAGGAAATCCGGTCATGCACAGCCATTTTGTTGTCTTTGTTGTTAATATGTGCCACCAGCCATTAGTGCAAGGGTTAGATAGTTCTCCATAAGCTCCAACAACTTAACCTCATCTTTCCCCTGTGCTCCACCTTTCTGCCTCCTTCCATGTATTAACTGTCCCTGTTCCTTTCCAAAGCCAGTCCTCTACTAGTGCAGTAGATTCTACCATATCTCCATTACTCAAAGACATTGCTCCAGAATCACTCCACCTTCTTCTGCTCATCAGTTTGAACTTTCTTCACGTGAATCTACTCTTATTTCTCCCTGTCCACACTTTCCCTGCCAACTATTGATCCAATTATTAGATAGATTAGAGAGTCAGTCATTGAAGAAGATGATGTATCAAAAAGGAGAAGTAAATATTTTGACATTTGGGACTGATTACAGTCATAAGTTCCTTCTAATGATTTAGGGATAAAAAGAGATTTGAAGCTTCAGTGATTGATTCCTGTAAGTTTTATATATATATATGAAAATTTCCATTGAGAGGTAAAAAATCACTGGGTCTTATGTTGGTTCATAGCTCTGCTCATCATGATGAAAAAGTACTCCTAGAAATCTACTATTGCTTTTATAAAGGTGAGACCACTCTACAGATAAGAAGTCTTCAAGTGGATGACATGGAATAATGGGCTAGTTCTTTCATAAATATACTAGAAGGGAATGGAAAATCTTTTTAAGCTGGAGATTGTCTTAGAATTAAGGAGTTTAGGACTTCCAGCCGCTAACGATGTCAAGAGTAACAAGGATATGTGACCGGTGAAGGAAAACTGTCGTAATAAACACAGTAGCTTCCAAGATGTGCTGGTGGTATATTTGGAATATGTAAAATTGGATCTGCCTAAGTGTGCAGCTAAGCTATAGGCCTGGGGCAATTATGCCTGTTGCACTTGGCAATGACAGTGGACAGTTGAATCTTCAGTGTTTTGAAGGGCAGGTGAAACCCAGAAAAGTGATACCATGAGAAACTCAAGGTCTGAAATTTAGCAGTGGAAATGAAGATAAAAGAATAGATCCTGCCTACATATGAAAAAGATAACATTATTCCATTTCTCAATTTGTAGATATTTCCTGGGCATCTATGTATGGAAGAAAAAAGCTAAGAGAGATTAAAAAATATAAAAGAAATGTCTCCTGTTTTTATTATATATGTAGGTGCATAAGTATATTCACTGAGCTAATCGCAGAGTGATTACCAAAATAAAAACTAAGCTCTCTAGAATTTTTTGAGCAGCTGCTATATGCCTGTTCATACACCAGGCACCCTTTCCAAATCTCATTTAATTCTTATAGCAATCCTAAAATGCTGGTATTGGTAACTCCATTTCTATAGAAGACGTCAAGTAATGTATCCAGAGTATGGCAAGATTGTCTGTTTCTCAAGTTTCAAAGGAAATAATATTCACTCCAGACTGGGATTGTCAAAGATTTAAGTCTTATATTGGACAATGAAGAACGAAATAAATAAGTAAGAGAAGTGGAAAAATGTTAGAGGAAGGAATATTGAAGGCCACGATTATCAAGCTGGCTGGAAGAAAGCATATGTTTAAAAGCAGATGGAAAATATTTTGGAAAGGGGAGTTGGGCCTGAATTACAATGAGTCTGTAAACTTTTAATTGAAGTATAGTCAGTTAAAATGTGCCAGTTTCTGGTGTGCAGCACAATGTCTCAGTCATGCATATACATACATGTATTTGTTTTCATATTCTTTTTCATTAAAGATTGTTGCAAGATACTGAATATAGTTCTCCGTGCTATATAGAAGAAATTTGTGTGCGTATGTATATGTATGTATACGCATATACATATATATATATAGTGGCTAACATTTGCTGATCTCTTTTAAATACCTCCCTCCTATCTCTCATCGTTCTGGTTTCTCAATTCCATTGAGAGGAAGGTCGTTTTGGTTTCGTATTCTCTATTTTACAGTTTTTTTGGGTGATGAAAGATCAAAGATAAAAAAAGAGGATTTGAGTTTCAGATCCTCTTACCTTGTAGTGATTCGGTTTTATAAAAAGATGCCCAAGCTACACTATTTGGACCTAGTTCGTAATTTGTGCCTAATATAGTCTACACTTCAGATATGTATGTATATAAAGCCAATTTCAAGCAACTTGAAAGTAACACAGGAAATTCAGGTTAACATTTGTCACAGTTTCCAGTGGAAACAGCCTCTTCTATTTAACTTGCGATGAAATGAAAATGCTACACCTTATTTTCTCTCTCGGTGCCTTCCTCTGTCCTAGCCAAAATCTCACAAACTTGGACATTGCAAAGAATACTCTCTTCCTGGCCTTTATTGTGAGAGGCTGAGGACTGTTTTCTGTAAGGGACTAAAAAATATGCATTTAAGGAATGGTGAATGTTGCTCAGTGGTAAATCTTTGTGTAAAAATGTGTTAAATTTTAGTCATTTTCTGTGGGATTGTAGCATCAGCAACTGGCATGAGATGAATCAGACTGATGGTTCCAGTTCTTTGCAAAGCAGACAGCATGATATAATGGCACTGAAAAAATCTCCCTTGGCAACTTTTGTAGCCACGAAGTGCAAAAGAGGTGTTAGATATTACTATACTTGGAAAGAGCAGGAGTCCTCATTTCAACTATTGAAATTATTTGAAGCCATCTTTTACCATTTCCTTTAATGCGCATAATGTGGATATTGTCAGGATTTGATCTCTTAAGCAAAACAGTCTTACCTTAGTTTCCTGTGGGGTCCTGGAGCCCTTCAGAAGTCTAAGAACCTTTTCTTTTACGGGGCTGTTTGAACAATATATATCCAGATACATTTTTTTTTTCTTTGCATGCAACCTTGCCAAGTATCATTTCAAGAACTGGATGTCTAGTTTTTTGAAACTGCCATAATCTTGCTTGGAAGGTCACCTTCTGTGAGAACGGAATAGATGTAATTCTTTTAGGAAAAAAGATTAAGATGGATTGTATGATCCATAGTTTAGAAAGAAACACGTGTGTTGCAGAAATCACATAAAGAAATTTTCCTTAAGCAAGTAGTTGTCAGTGCTGTCAGGATATGTTAATTTAGGAGTGGCAGGGATTAACTGACCATCGGGAACTTTCAGTCTATTCATGGAGCCTACCACGGATGCTCAAAGCGATGAATGCTAGCATAGAAGTGTTATCCAAGTTCTGTTGGAGCTTAGAGCAGAAAGAGACTAATTCCAACCAACTTGGCGTCATTGTCTCTTGCCTGATTATATGAAGCTATTGACTATTATAGAAGTGGGAAATCTGTTTTTAGCCACAGTTTGCCTACAGCAGCCAAGTATACTTTCCCCAGCTCTAAGCAGGCTAAATCCTGGGAAACAAGTTATAGAAACCATGTGGCTTAGATTCCTGGAAAATAGCACCAATATCAGGTCACTCCAACAGCATCTACCTGATGCTGCTGGCCTGTTTCGAGGTGACAGAAGCACCTGTGTGCCAGTTAAGATGTGTTTAGAGTGCTCTCCAGCTGCTGTTCCTTTTTGCCCATTACTGTTGCCATTCTGTCTTCCATCAAGCCTCCTCTCTCTATTGTTCATATTTTTATATCTGTGGAATATATAACTTCAAAAGATTTCTCCTTGTGTTCCTCATTCATACCCTATTATACAGGAAGCCGCATACTGTGGCCCTTTAACGTTATTCAACAACTGTAAGCTTATTGCTGACAGGTGCTTGTGTAAGCAGTTTTTTCAGTATTGGTATTTTAGATTTGGAGAGATATTTCATTTTAATTATTGATAAGTATTCTTTCATATTTGAAAGGTGCTTTTCAAAGTAAAGTGTGTTGTGTGTTGATTATAATAAATATCTCAAAGGCCCAGTTCTTGCAAAAGACCTAAATATACTATATGCAATTTGTTAATCTCTTCTTTGGACTTTCTATGAATTGGGGCCATCTAACTGCTACAACAAATGCCAAGTATCAATCAAAATCACGCAAGTTTATTTCTTACTCCTGTAGCAGTTCAACACAAGTGTTTTAGGATTGGCTTTTCACAGGTAGACTTAGGAACTCAATTCCCTTGCATTTCTTGTGTGTCCTTTAGAGTCTCATAGGCTTCTGCTGAATCCTTTGCCTCCAGCCATCAAGAGGATGAAGAGAGAGTCCCATGGGATGATATTTGCAAACAAAACCTGGCAGTGGTGCCTGTCACTTCCATCCACATTCAACTGGTTAGAACTCAGGCTCACATCCTCACTACTTACAAGGGAGGCTGGGAGACGTCATCTAATTGTATTCCTAGTGGGAAAGCAGAACAGAAAAACAAAGTCGTCTCTGCTACAGTCGTTCTGCCTGAATTTGTAAGCTGCTTGTATTCCTGATATTGAATAATTTTTCATAAAATTTTGCTTTCATGTAATAATATCTTTTATTGTACCATAACCTTCAAAGAAAATAACTTCACAGTCCCATCTCCAAAAATATTTTAATGAGAGCTTTCTTATCTAAAATGTACATCCTCCGCTTTTTGTGAGAGCTTTTCTTTCAAAGGATGATGACTGTTCCTTGTGGGCAAGTAATTGGGTTATTTCTGGGTAAGAAATGAACTTCTTGACCATGTTTTTGGGCAATCCCCTCTTTGGCTCCTTACTAAGGGGTTCACAGTTTTCTGGACCTCCTGCCCAAACCAGATACCCATTGTCTTAGTGCTTCCTCTTGGCTCCCTAAAGATCTTCATCCAGGCTTCCATGTTAACCCCCCGCCCTCCGTTAAGGATTTTGACATTAATGGATGTTTACTGCTTGTGTTTTGAAGTTGGCTTTCTGGAGTTTAATGCCTTAAGCTGTTTCCCCTAGTGCCTCCCAGAAGCGCTGATTTCCATGGAATGTTAATAGGTGTTTCACACAGATGCACAAAAATACCGATACACAGACACACACACACACGTCCTCACATGGATTCCATGGCCCTCTATGTTTGGGGAATATTGATTTAAGAAAAATGAAACATTTTTCTCTCAAAATATTTCTTAAAGCCTGTTATGTTAATGTGCATTTTGACATCCCAGTAACTAAAAATAATATGTATATTCCCCAAATTTATTTGACCCTGGAAACTTTTTTTTTCAATAAGGGATTAGTCTGCAGCAAAACCCTACTTGGAAAACACTGCTTTAATCCATAGGCGTGGTCTTTCTATCAAACATGAACATGCTGTGGCAGGCCTGTGTCGGTGAGAACTGGAGACACAAAGATTTTTGTAAAAGGGAAACCATCCATATAGGATATCAGTTCTTTTCCTTCTGCTCGGAAGAAATTATTTCATTGAAGTATGCTTTGTTCCCAGTGGATGCTATAGTTGAGAAGCATATTATCATGATCTGCTAATTCAACTTCTATTAAAAAAAAAAAACACTGAAGTATTCTTTGTGTGAATTCCGTAAGCAACAGTTACTTAATACTTCAAAGGAGAACCAGGAAACTCTGACCCTTCTTATTTTTGATAACTTTATATTGTTCACCACTCCTCAGGAGATAAAATGATGAGCAATTTATTTTTATAGGGCAAGGAAATTCTAGTGGACTTGAAGGACATTTTTGGTCTAAAGAAGGAACTCTAATGACTGGTTGGTAAGGGAGCAAAATGTTGGTATTCTTTTGAATCTAAGCAGCGAGGTTTTGGTGAAGGATTTCAAACCGTAAGCTATTTGTAACCAAAACTATGGGAAATGACATTAAAATATTTTCTGACCTACAGTGTAATTTCAAGTCCCAATCCTGTTGGCTGCATATCTGCAGTTGACATAGAATTATTTAAATTATTAATTTGTTATCCATTTTCCTTTTTTATGAAATTACTATAAATCAGTTTATATCAGAGAAAACTTGCCCTGGGGCTTTAGAATCTTGCATCCCGTCTCAACAAGAGACTAAACAGTGCAAACCACTCCTTTGTTAATGGTTGGACAGAAAAGAGGATAAATGATAAATAGTGGAAAAGTGTAATTGGATCAATTTTTTGGGCATCAATTGATGACATGCCAGGAAAACAGAGGCATTTTCAAATGACATGTTTGTTGACATCAAATGGTCTAAGCAAAGGTTAAATATCTGTGTGACAGGAGCATTTTAAACTCTGTATGGGCCACTGAAACTTCCCTTTCTTCACTGCAACCGGAAGAGGAAACTGCTGACTGATTCACCTAGTTAACATGGCAAATATGTACATACAAGTAGCATGTAGGGTTTTTCTGCCAATAATCCACACTGTTTTCCATTAGTGGTTTTACTTATATATTTCTCACAAGTGTTGATAAAGAATTTATATTAAATATATTTCTTTTTATTTATAGAAAACCTTCTTGACTGGATATCAAACCTGTCAGCCACTCTGTGACTATACTAGAGCAAAGGATGGCTAATGGTTTAAATTTTAGGAAATCATTGGAAATATACAAGAAACCATTGTATTCTCATAGCTCTTCATTAGCTAAATATTATTGACATTCCTAGCTGGTCATTGAAAATCAGATTTGCGTCTTACCTAGTAGTTTGGTTGTATTCGGTAGACTTTTTCAGAAATGTTGTTAAGTTGAAGATTTAGAATTTCACATCCTCAGAAGAAAGTAAGGAACCTTGTACTAGTCTATTCTGACCTACAAGTTGAGGCTACTTCTTGTAAAAATGAGACCATCCATATTTTCTAGTCTAAAGGCAACTTTCATCTTTTTGGAGTGGAATGTTATGGAAATAGCTAAGGAGACATTAATAGGCATGAAGAACATTTTTCCTCAAAGTCACTCATCACACTTTAAAAAAAAAGTTACAATATAATTCTATGTGGAAATCCTGACGATACAGAACATGCACAAAGTTTAACTTTAAAAAATATTTCATTGATGTATTAAATATATTCATACACACAAGTGAACAATGTATGAGTATACTGCTCAACAATTAACACAAAGTGAACACAGCAGAGCAACCAACACCCAGATAGAGGTACAGAGTATCACCAGTACTTTAAAATAAGCAATCATGCCCTCTAAGACTATTTATCTGTCTTCCTTAAGGTAACTAATTTCCTAGTTTCTAATACCATGTGTAAATCCCTTTTAATAATTTAGATAAATAGTATCATACATTATCTATCTTTTTCTCTTTGATTTCTTTCATTCAATATTGTGTTCATGGGATTTATCCATGTTGGTGCATGTAGCTTTGATCAATCCATTTGTAAAACATTCTTTTAATCTAGAGTAGTTTTAAATTTACAAAAAGGTGCAAAGATAGTATGAAGTTTCCATGTATGCCACATCCAGTTTCTTTTATTATTAACACCTCATGTTAGTGTGGTATATTTGTCACATGAGCCAATAGTGATGTATTATTATTATTATTAATAATAATAATAATAATAATAATAATAATAATAATTATTATTATTATTATTATTATTATTATTATTATTATTATTATTTAAAGCCTTGCTTTATTCCGGTTTCCTTACTTTTATCTAATATCACTTTTCTGTTCCAGGATCCCATCCAGGACACCATACTACATTTGGTCAACATGTCTCCTTAGGCTTCTCTTGTCTGTGATCATTTCTCGGATTTTTCTTGCATGTGTTAATCATTTTTGAAGAATAACTGTCAGTATTTTGTGGAGTGTCCCTCTTTGGAAACTTGGCTGATGTTCCCTCATGGTTAGACTCGGGTTTTGTGTTTTCTTTGGCAGGAGTGGGGAAGACCACAGAAACACAGCGCCCTTCTCCTCACATCCTACAAAGGAGCACGTACTATCAGTATGACTTAACGTCTGTTGATGTTCATCTTGATCAGCTGGCTGAGGCAGTGTTTTGTCAGGTTTCTCTACTGTAACTTTATTCTTTGCGCCTTCACTCCTGTCAACCCTGTGCTGTACTTAGAGGGAGGTCACTGTGCGTGGTCAGTACTTAAGGAGTGGAGTTATGGCTCTTTGAAGGCAGAATATCTTCATAAATCTTTTGGAATTCTTCTGCATGGGAAATTTGTCTCTTCTCCCCCATTCATTGATTTATTCAATTATTTATTTATGTCAGTATGGATTCAAGGATATTTATTTTATACTTTGGAAATGCCATTTTGTTTCCAGTGCTATTTTGTTTTTGTTGCTGAAATTGTTCTAGCTTTGACCTACTGGGAGCTTTTTCACTTGGCTTCTATATTCTCATCAATATTGTATGTGTGTTTGTGCGTGTGTTTGAACACTTCTTTTGGCACTACAAGATGCTTCAGGCTCATAATATGTATTTCCTGCCTGAATCCTAGAATCAGCTATTTCTCCAGGATCCCCACTCAGTTCATTTTATTGAAGGATAGTGTTAGAAACCAAGATCTGGGTGCTTGTTGTGCTCATTGCTATTAGGGTGTATATGCTTCTAGGCCCTTTTAGCTGACAGAAAAAAAATGTGTGTATATGAATCATATATATATATATATACACTATCTATAAATATTTCTATATATAACTATCTGTAGCAGTATTAAGCTAAACGGAGTTCATACTAATGTCTCCAACTCTAAGCCATTACAACACGCATCATTCTGGCCTCCTGTCCCTTGCTTCTCTATACACTCCTACTCCAACAACGAGAAACCTGCCTTCCACCATTCTTTATCCAAGTCCTTACTTGTTCAGTTCCACTATTCCTATATAATAGTGTCAGAATTATTAGCCTGTATCCCCAGTGGGAAACAATTTTATCAAGCAAGAGTTTATGTGTACTCCCTTTTGCCTAAATCTAGAAGACTCTATCCATTTCCAAAGTTACTTTTTCCCCTACCCACTTCAGTGAGTGTTTTATACATTTCTAATGAAGTTAGATTCTTTTATGATAGTCTAAATTCTACTTTGGGTTACCCTGACCTCCTAAATGTTTTTTTTTAAAGATTTACATTCATTAAAGTTCAACATTTCTGTTCTAAAATTTTATGAATTTTGACAAATGCATAGTATCCTATGTCCTATTTTAGTGTCATTCATAACATTTCCACCACCCAGAAAAAATCCCCCATGCTTCACCAATTTTCACCACCTCCCCTCCTCACTGAACCATTGGAAACTAATAATTTGTTCATCATCTCTATAGTTTTGCTTTTCCCACAATGTCATATGAATGGAGCAGTAAGAGTATGTGGCTTCTTTGACTTAGCATTATACATGGAAGATTCATCCATGTCTTTGCATGGCTTGCTAGCTCGTTTCTTTCTACTGCCAAGTAGTAGTCCACTGCATGAATGTACACAGTTTATTTATCCACAGGCTTGACTTTTAATTTTGTCCCACCTACCAGTATTTATGGACTGGCTGCTCTGAGCCCATTATTGTCTTAGGTATTGCAGAGTACCCAGAGGACGAATGAAGACACCACTCTCCATGTGGTTATAATCTTGTTGCAGAAACAAGGATTGTTATAAAGTAAGAATTAAATAACAATATGAGATAGTGTGACCAGATGAGGTACATTCCTTAAGTGCTAACAAATGGGAGTAGAAAGAAAGTAACAAATATAAGGAATGAGAGAGAGGGAAAAAGAGAGAGGGCTATGATCCGCAGTGCTCTAGAAGGATTAATAAGACCTTGAAAACGGATGGAGGGAAATGCACCTTGAAACAACTTGAGATACTGCTATGGACACGTTAGAATGTCTAAAACTGAAAAAGACTGATAACATCAAATATTGGCAAGGGTTTAGAGTGACTGGATTTCTTATATGCTGTTAGTGGGAATGTAAAATGGTACAAACTCTTTGGAAAATATATCTGGCAGTTTCTTATAAAACCAAACATATACTTATCATTTCAGCTAGTAGTTCCACTCTTACGTATTTGCCAAAGAGAAATGAAAAAGAATATGTCTACAAAAACACCTGTATAAAATATTCATACTACTTTATTTACAATAGCACCAAAGTATCAGCTTTCCAGTGTCCATCAATAAAAGAGTACACTAACAACTACTTAGCACAAAAAAGGAAGAACTACTGATACATGCAACCATATAGATGAATCTCAAAAAATCTGAGCATCTACAAAAAAGAATACATACTATAGTATTTCATTTATATAAAGTTCTAAAATAGGCAAAACTAATCTTAAGGGCAAAAATTAGAATGATGATGATTTTGGGCATGAGGGTGAGGAATGACCCAGAAGGGACATGAGGGGACTTCCTAAGGATATATTAATGTCCTGTATCTTCATGAAGGTTTGGTTGCACAGATATATGCTTTTGTCAGAATTTTTCAGATGATACATTTAAGATCTGTGTATTTTATTTTATATAACTTGTACCTCAAAATACTGTAAAAAATACTAAATTATGTGATATGCATGCAGAAGTATTTGAGGGGAAGTGTATTGACATTTGCAACTTTGAAAAGCATGAAAAAGAATATGGATTGATGCATAGAAGCATAGGTGTATGCTCCAGTCCATATAACAGTGGAACTCATGACATCTGTTGGATGTTCTCAGATCCAACTTCAATTCTCCCTCATGTCCTGCCTTAAGCCAGGTATGTAGACACTGCAACAACCCATAGTTCAACTGATTAAATATTAGCTTGAAGCCTTATTCAGTGCATCTCAAAATCAGCCATGCTCAGAGAAAAGAAGCATTTGTCCATTGGTTCTCCTCTTTTATTGGTCAGTGGTTGTTCCATTGACTTCCCAGTTGCAAGTGGGTAAGTGTCAGAAGGATGCCCCCCACCAGGTCTCAGTGAAACCCAGGGGAAAGAAGCAAGAGGAAGCTGCTCAGGTGCTGTTAGGTTAAGTCTATGTAAAAGGAGTCAAAACAGATACAGAGCGGTCATCACAGGAATGGCTGGGAAGAAAATGTGCTCCAGAGGATATGAAGTGATGCACAGGTGTCCCATACATTAGGTAAATTAAAAAAAAAAAAAGAAAGGTGGAATTTTATTCAATCCTACAATAATTATTAGAGAGTGAATTATATAAGAAAAATGCAAAACATTGTGGTAAAAGTTCCTCTTGACTACTCCGTTACTGTCAATAATATTTAATGTTACTTTTGCTTACAATCAAGCATATTCAGGCCCCAGGGTGCCTGCTGTGAATGGGGTGCTTGAGCATATGTTTCCCTAGAAAATTCAGCTTGTTTCCCATTGAAACAATGGACTCAAGTGTGAGTCAGAGTGCTTTTATCAACCTCCCCCCACCCCCCAACACACACACAAAATCTGATCACCGTTTCCAAATGGAACGTGTGCATGGAGTTACAGATTAAAAAATGAGTTTTATATTAAATTAGCTGTATGTTATTGGGGACACTTTTAAACTCAGCAAATGACAAAGAATTAGCCAAGGGATAGTACTCTTACAGCCTAATTATAATAAAAGATGTAAAGGACTTTTTTAGAGGCTAAAATCTTGTGT
Source organism: Camelus bactrianus (assembly GCF_048773025.1). Classification (NCBI taxonomy): domain Eukaryota; kingdom Metazoa; phylum Chordata; class Mammalia; order Artiodactyla; family Camelidae; genus Camelus; species Camelus bactrianus. The sequence continues at coordinate 80,429,778 of NC_133543.1, read as the reverse complement.
AACTTTTTTCTTCCTAAAAGGCAGATATCATAACACATTTGATTGAACCTAAAAATGTTCAGTTATTGTCATGTCAAAGTATTTAATGCTTAACTATTATGAAATTGTGGCAATTTAGAATAAAACTAAATATTTCCTTATGTCACAAATACCATCTCTTCCATACTGCAAACTTCATAAACCATTTTCATACAGACTTTTCTCCCAGTACCGGGAAGGGCTGGACTTCTTTCCTAAGCTGGCTGAGGTATAAGAGCAAGTGAATACCAGTTTTCAGTGTTATAACTTCCCTCTCTTCTGCTACTACACCCTGCAGCATTAATCAGAACTCTTGAAATATGTTCATCTTGATTCACACAGCAGTGTAGGTTTTAGAGTCATGGGAGAATCTCTGTAATTTTTTAGTGCTTTTGGAAATACTATTCTGAATGTCTGTTCCATTGAAGGTGGGTTGCAGATTAATGTCTATTTGTCTGTCTATCAGTCATATAAAAAGATAGTGCATTTTAAATCAAGATCATCTGTAGCTTAGCAAAGTAAAGATTTGTACTTGGAAAAGCACAGAATTAAAAGCAGAATAATTAACTACTTAATTTATTGTCTAAAATAATGTAAATAATTTTTAATTGATAACTAAAAGATTCTTGTATCTTATTATTTATAAAACTTGTTCAACATTAACAACTGGACATTTAAGCTTCTTGTAAATGTTAATATACTCAAAGACCTTTTGTTATGTCCACTTCTCATTTAAATTTATGGGAAAGATGATTATTAAAACTAATATTTTTCTTAGGAAAATGAGTGTAGTTATTGCTATTTGATAATTGGCTTCCACACGCTCACAGTTATGTGCAATTTCTCATAACACTATTTTGTAGACACCACAGTTAGTTTAAATCAAGCTTGGAGTAGTATGGTATAATATGAATGTCATATCAACAAATTACATGATTAAGTAAAGTTTCAAAAATCTATTAGACATTTTAAGGATAATTTATTTTTTAAAAATCCTACACTTCTGGACCACTGGATTTTCAATATTTTTTTGTTTGTTATCATTTAAAGGGCAAATATATTTAGAAGTGCTCTTGAGGCATAAGAATATGTAAAGAGAAACTAGATGCATTTTATTTTGCACACTTACGGTCTAAAGAATCATTTTTAAGACTGTTTTTCTAGACTAAAATTTTACATTAAAAGAGCTACCAGGAAAGGTTTTCGATTTCTTTTTGACCCTATATAATTTGACTTGCTTATCAAGGATCTCTGCTAAAGATTTTAAAGCCTGTTAAGAATCTTTGAGCCAGGGAATGGAGGAACAAGATTTATCTTCCTGCTTTAAACAACTAAAAATCCCCCCCCCCACCAAGTATATTTTTTTTTAAAAAAGGATTTAGGTGTTGGAAGGCAGGTAACTCAGGAGAGTGATTCCTGAGAGAAACTGTCCTAGCTGCAGCCCTCTTAGCTCACTGCATGAACAGTGCTGCAGTGATGGGAGGGAGAACCTCCAAATGTCCTAGTGATCTCTACAAGGTGAGGAGACAGAGTGTGGAGTAGCCAAAGGGGCTAGACTTTGGGCAAAGCACTGGTGAGAAGAGAGCAGCATAGTGGGAGAGAGAGATCTGGAGTGCAGTCTCCAGCTGAGTGCCCATCACCAAATGAGTGTGAGGAAACTGTATGAGGCCAGGAAGAGGCCCAGAAAGCATGGATCAGACCATCGCTGGAGCTCATACCTGGCTGGGAAAAGTTTGTGTTGCCACTACCAAAATGGAAAGAACTTCTAACACATAGGATATTGAGCTGAGTCCTGAGCACAGTATTGCCTTACCTGTGCAGAAAAACTAGCCCTACTCAGGGACTGGTAAACCGTAGCCCACAGGTCAAATCCAGCCTGTGGTCTGTTTTTGTATAGCACTCTTAACTATAAAAAGTTTGTCAGTTACTATACAATTATAAAAGAAGGAGTAGGAAAAGGAAAAGAACAGAAGAAGGCTGGCTGACACTTTGATTGTAGCCTTGTGAGACCCTAAACAGGAGGCCTAGCTAAGCCATGTTTGCTTTAGCTGCTCAATTTATATAATCTGTTATGCAGCAATAGGTAACTAACACAAAGAGGAAACACCTCCCAATGTATTCTATGAGGCCAGCATTATCCTCATACAAAAACCAGAGAAAGATATTACAAGAAAAATAAAAATACCTGGATAAGCTTGTATTTATTAAAGAAACTGAATCAGTAATTAATACCTTTCGAAATGGAAAGCACCAGGCCCAGATGGGTTCACTGGTGAATTCTACCTAACTTTTAAGGAAGAAACCATATCAATTTTTTACAATCCCTTTAAGAGTTTAGAAGCACAGGTATTACTTTCTTACTCATTCTGTGAGGCCAACATTACCCTAATACCAAAACCCCCAAAATGAAATGCTTAGGTATAATTCTAACAAAGTATTTACAGGATCTATATGAGAAAAACTGTAAAATTCTCATGAATGAAATCAAAGAATAAGGAAATGGAGAGATATTCCTTGTTCATGGATAGGAAGACTCACTGTTGTCAGTGTTATTCCCAACCTGATCTATAGAGTCAATGCAATCACAATCAAAATCCCAGCAAGTTATTTTGTGGATAGTGACACAATCATTCTAAAGTTTATATGGAGAGGCAAAAGACTCAGAATAGCCAACCCAGCACTGAAAGAGAACAAAGTTGGAGGACTGACTTCAAGACTTACTGCAAAGCCATAGTAATCAAGACAGTGTGGTATTAGCAAAAACAAAAACAAAAACACAGAACCAGACAGACCGACCAGTGGAACAGAGTAGAGAATCATAAAATAGGCCCATGTAAATATAATCAACCAATCTTTGACAGAATAGAAAAGCAATAGTGAGCCTTGCAACAGTGAGTCTTCTATCCATGAACAAGGAATATCTCTCCACTTCCTTACAAAGATAGTCTTTTCAATAAATGATGCTGAAACAACTGGATATCCACATGCAGGAAAGAGAAAGAAAGAAAGAAAGAAAGAAAGAAAGAAAGAAAGAAAGAAAGAAAGAAAGAAAGAAAGAAAGAAAGAAAGAAAGAAAGAAAGAAAGAAAGAAAGAAAGGAAGGAAGGAAGGAAGGAAGGAAGGAAGGAAGGAAGGAAGGAAGAAAGAAAGGAAAAGAAAAGAAAAGAAAAGAAAAGAAAAGAAAAGAAAAGAAAAAAGAGAGAGAGAGAGAGAAAGAGAGGGAGGGAGGGAGGGAGGAAGGGAGAGAGGAAGGAAGGAAGGAAGGAAGGAAGGAAGGAAGGAAGGAAGGAAGGAATAAATAAGAAATCTAGATGCAGACTTACAACCGTAACAAAATTTAACTCAAGTGGGTCATAGACCTAAATGTAAAACTCAAAATTATTATACTAGAAGACACCATAAGACATGTTATGATTTGGGGTATAGTGATGCTCTTTTGATATAACACCAAAGATTTGATTCATGAAGGAAATAATTGATAAACTGGACTTGATTTTTGTCAAAAATCTGCTCTATAGAATTAGAAAGCAAGGACAAACTGGGAGAAAATATTTGCAGAAGACATCTGATAAAGGGCTGTTATCCAGTATATACAAAGAACTGTTAAAGATCAACAATAAGAAAACAACCCAATTTAAAAATGGGCCAAAGACCTTAACAGATACCTTACCAAAGAAGATATACAAATGGCAAAGAAGCATATGAAAAGATGTCCCACATCAAATATCATCAGGGAAATGCAAATTAAAATGAGATAATCACTAGATGTCTATTAGAGTGGCCAAAATCCAGAACACTAGCAACGCCAAAAGCTGGTGAGGATATGGAGCAACAGATACATCATACATTGCTGATGGGAGTGCAAAATGGGAACAACTACTTTGGAAGACAGTTTTTGGTTTCTTACAAAACTAAACATACTCTTACCATATGATCCAACAATCGTGCTTCTTGATATTTACTCAAAGGAGTTGAAAGTATGTCCACACAAAAACTTGCACACAAATGTTTATAGCAGCTTTATTCATAATTGCCCAAACTTGGAAGCAACCAAAATGTCCTTTGCTAGGAGAATGGTTAAATAGACTGTGACATTCAGACAATAGAATACTATTCAGAACTAAGAAGAAATGAGCTCTCAAGCCATGAAAAGACATGGAGGAAACTTAAATGTATATTACCAAGGGAAAGAAGCCAATCTGAGAAGGTTGTGTACCATATAATTTCAACTATATAACATTATGGAAAGGGCAGAACTATGGAGACAACAAAGAGATCAGAGGTTACCAGGGGTGTGAGACGGATGGATATACGTTATTATATATTTGTCCCAATCCACTGAATACACAGCACCAAGACTGAACCCTTAGACACACTATGGATTTGAGGTAATTAAGATATGTCAAGGGAGGTTCAGACTTGGTTAAAAAAAAAAAAAATACCATTTTGGTGAGTGATGTTGGTAATGAAAAGGCTATGCATGTGGGAGAAGGGGTCATATGGGAAATCTTTATATTTTCCTCTCCATTTTATTATAAACCTAAAACTACCCCAAAAATAGTCTTTTAAACCAGCCAGTCAACCAACCAACCAAACAAACAAAATCTCTAGGGCAATATCACTCATGAACATAAGTGCAAAATATTAACACATCAAATCCAACAATAAATGAAAAGAATAGTACATCCTGATCAAGTAGAGTTTATCCGAGAAAAATAAGACTGGATTAACATTGGAAAATCAATAAATAAAAACCACTATTTTAGTAGACTAAAAGAGAAAAAACATATGATCATTTCAATTGATTGATGCAAAAAAACTGATGCAAAATTTCATGCAAAAAAAAAACACTTGAAAAAATTCAGTATCTGTTCATGGTTTAAAAAAATAACTTTCAGTAAACTATAAATAGGAGGGAATTTCCTCAGCCTGATAAATGGTATCTGCAAAAAACCTAAAACAAACTTCATACATAAATCAGATTAAATGCTTCCCCCTACTATTTGGAACAAGGTAAGGATTGCTCATACCAGTTCTTTTCAGCATTATGCTAAGGGTTCTAGCCAGTTCTATAAGACAACTAAAAGAATTAAAAAGCACACAGATGCAGAATACCAGCTTTCTTAAATAAACGAGCATAGGAGGAGCAAGTATTCTTGTTTAATGAAACCCTGGTTTAAGTCTCATGCAGATGAATGTAGTTTTCCTCTTTATTTTTTGCATGTTTAAATTCCCATTCATCATTAGATTAAAAAAAAAAAAAGAGGTAAATAAACTTCACAGTGGTACTTTTCCAAATGAAACCTTATTTTTTTTCTTCTACCAGTGAGTGAGTTTGAAAGGCTGATGTCAAATAATGTCTATGTTATAAGCCTGTTTTGTAAGGCCTGTTAATATTGACCAAGTGAGTATTTTCATATTCTTATATGGCAGTCAGCCTACTAATTTTCTGGCTAGCTCTGTAATATCCTTGTATATTCTTATAGACATAATAGCTGCCAGGAACATGTTTGGCCAGGCCTCATTCAAATAAGGGAAAGGATATTCATGATGATGTGACATGTATATTTAGAATATAATATTTCAAGTTAGATTTGGCAAGAAAACAGTCATGCACTAAAACATGTGAGATATCTTGAATCCTTTTGGAAAAACCCTTAAAGGAAAATAATTTAGGAGTTACTAACATTTCTCTTAACTCTGACTTCTCAATAAACTTTAGATTCACTTGCATTTTTCTTGACTGGTTTCCTTTCTATACAAAAACTATGCCTTTCTTTCCAAGTGTCCTTTGTTATAAAAGACCGTGTGACTTATGTTTTCGTATGAATTTGTATACACTAAACAATGATCACTTGTGTATTTCTCTAGGAGATTACCATGGTGTTGGGGAACTTTTCTCCAAATTATGTAAAAATAGTCCGAGGACTAGGAATGTAGGTGCATGTATACTTAGAACATCATAATACATTTCTTGTGTTGCTTGACTACTGTTAGAAACCTAGGACATCAACCGTTCTGCAGTTCTGGCCTCCAGTAGTCTTCAAGCTGTACACACAGAGCCAGACTTTGGGATCTGACTTGCCACTTACGTTTGAGATAATTTCTCTCTAGTCAAAGCCATTTTTTGTGCAGTATACTGGAGTTACAAAGGGAAAAAAAATCCAGCTGGTTTGATTTCAGTTGTTTTGAATCCTTCTCTTTCTCGTAGTATCTCATGTCAAAACCAATTCCACTTGGTTTTATTTAATTTTAAAAGGGCCAAAATTCATGGAGACATCGATAATGGGGTCATTGAAGTGTTGGTGAGAGTTGCAAATATTAGAAACTGTAAACTTGGTAAGCATGGCTTGAAAAGGCTTATTGGCATGGAGATTGGAAGATAAAGACATCAAGTCCACTTATCTCTTCTCTGTACTGTCTGTTTGTGGAGACAGATCTTCAGTTCCACTAACATCATTCAAGAATATGCCTGGGGAGTCTATTCTTCTATGACTCTCTGCCAAAACAGCTTGGGAAACAGCTGGTGATAATTCTGGCTTCCTTCCCCCGCTCCACAGCTGATGTTCAGAAACAGGAGGCAATTGAGTGGGTGTGTTCTGAGCCATGGTATCACTGCTTCCCCTTCAGCTGCTCCTGCTCCCACGCTGTGGAGCAGATAGGAAAGCTGACTTCCTAGAAGTGGCTTCAAAGGAAGGACAGTCCTACAGCTTTAGGTACTGGGGGAAAGAACGATTTTGACAAGCAGAGATCCAGGGGCGGGTGTAGAAATTATCAAGTGCTTCTATCATCCACAGAGGAGCTCTTATTTCATGTACATATTTCTATTCTTTTAAATGGAACAATAAAATAAGTGTGGAATTCCATGATTTATCATCTACGGGTAAAATCTCTCAATTCACATACTTTTCGTTAATTATTTTATTTTTTAATGTTTAAAACTTTTTTTTCTTGTGGGGGAGTGTGTGAATTAGGTTTATTTATTTATTTTTAGAGGAAGTACTGGGGATTGAAGCCAGGACCTTGTGCATGCTAAGCATGCAGTCTGTCACTTGAGCTATACCCACCCCCTCCTTTCATTAATTATTTTAAGTGTTACCTTTTCTTAACCCTGGGCCCTATTGGCTAGAAATTTCAAAAATAGTAGCTAAGGATACTCTTGTCAACTATCTATTTTACCTTTCAGTAGTCTCATGTAGTGGCAAAAGCACCTCCACACCTAGATGTTTCGAGACATGTGTTCTAGTCTCAGCTTTACCAACACCTTATATCACTGTGAATAAATCACTATTTCCTGCAGCTGGATTTTCTCCCTATAAAATGAGAGAATTAGGTTAAAATGAATTCTAACTGCAGTCTGTTGAGCTGAAATAAGGACATTGTAATGATAACTTTGGATCAAGGTAGAATGACTTTAATCACTCTTGTGCTTTCCCATATTTGAAGAATGCACCTGTGTCTATTCTATCTTTTCTCCTTAATGCTCATATTTATTCTTCTTTCATCTCTTTTTCTCACATATCAGTTTCTACTTAAATGAGTTTGAGCATGCTTAAGAATATCACACCGGTTCTTAAACCATAGCTTCAAAACATCACACATGATGCTGAAGATGTGGTCCAGTCAACTCAGAGTAGTGTTAATTTGGGGGCAGTTACATCATCCTCTTGATTTTTATTGAGCTTGAAATCAAGCAACATCACCGAATCATTTAAATGTGCTTAACACATACCTTTCATAGCTGTTACCTTTCAAGCCCCCTTTTTATGTTTTTTTTTACTCATCTTTTTAGTTTTAAGTGCAAATATCTTGTCTATTTTTAAAACGGAGCCTTCATTTCCATTTTATTTTATTTATTTATTTTTTAGTATTTTTATTGAAGTATAGTCAGTTTACAATGCTGAATCAATTTCTGGTGTGCAGCACAATATTTCAGTCATATAGGAACATACATATATTCATTTTCATATTCTTTTTAAACATAAATTACTACAAGATATTGAATATAGTTCCCTGTGCTATCCAGTATAAACTTGTTGTTTATTGATTTTATAAAGAGTAGTTTGTATCTGCAAATCTTGAACTCCCGATTTATCCCTTCCCACTCCCTTACCCCCCGGTAACCATAAGTTTGTTTTCTATGTCCATGAGTCTGTTTCTGTTTTGTAGATAAGTTTGTCTTTTTTAAGATTCCACATATAAGTGATATCATATGGTATTTTTCTTTTTCTTTCTGGCTTACTTCACTTAGAGTGACATTCACCACTTCCATCCATGTTGCTGCAAATGGCATTATTTTATTATTTTTTATGGCTGAGTAGTATTCCATTGTGTAAATACACCACAACTTCTTTATCCAGTCATCCGTCAATGGACATTTAGGTTGTTTCCATGTCTTGGCTATTGTAAATAGTGCTGCTATGAACATTGGGGTGCATGTATCTTTCTGAATTAAAGTTCCCTCTGGATACATGCCCAGGAGTGGGATTGCTGGATCATATGGTAAGTCTGTTTTTAGTTTTTTGAGGAATCTCCTTACTGTTTTCCATAGTGGCTGCACCAAACTACATTCCCACTAGCAGTGTAGGAAGGTTCCCTTTTCTCCACACCCTCTCTAGCATTTATTGTTTGTGGACTTTTGAATTATGGCCATTCTGACTGGTATAAGGTGATACCTCATTGTAGTTTTGATTGCAGTTCTCTTATAATTAGCGATATTGAACATTTTGTATTCATTTCCATTTTAAGAGGAACATAAACTTTTGTTTAAGAGCAAACTCTTTTTTTCTTGTCAGACTTCTGTTTAAATCCTAATTCTGACACTTCATAGCTTTGGGATGGTCTTAAGTCTAGTTAAAATCTTAATTCTCTTATCTGTAAAGTGGGAATATCCACCTAATATTTTTGTGTAAGCATTTACTGAGTTGTTGTATGTGGAGCACTTGGTACAGCATCTAGAACTTAGAGAGTGCTCAGTGAGGAGTAATCATTACCATAGAGAGTGCTCAGTGAGGAGTAATCATTACCATTGCCCCAGATCCATTTTCCATAGTATTTTTTTTAATCTCATTGAAGAGTTTCCTAAATAAACTATCTATATTTTCATCTAGGGCTGTGATAAAATTCTTTAGTGGAAAAACATTGCGGTGTGAATCCTGAAGGATGCTACTAGTGATCTCTAGTCAAGAGGTGAGGTTTTTTATTTGTTTATGGTATTTTTATTAAGCACTCCTTGGACCACATTATTCAATCATTAATCACCTAATATTATTTTCCAAATCTCCTAGCTCTATCTTGTCCATGAGAAAAATTTAAAAGAATTAAGACTCATTCTCACCTAATATATTCCTCGTGATGTTATTCTGGCTTCAAGTGATCATCAATTTCCATTCTAGGTTCTTCCAAACAATCTTTTAATAATTCGTTCTAGATTCTTGTCCAAATCTATGCCAAGTTTATTGACATTGTACACTGGAGCATTATCTTTATTTCCCTTCTGCTCTTTGGCACCTCACACCATCATTCCTGGAAAACTATTGCTGGTGATGAAGTGGTTTCTTCCTGCAGTATTTCTGTCCTCTTGGGACAGATCAGAAGACTTGCCTTTGAGAACATTTAGATGGCTCTTCCCATAAGCTCACTGATTTAGTTTTCAAATTTCTCCTACCTGTGTTTTTTAATACCATGCAGTCTTATGGTACTTCTCTTAATATTTACTTCCTTTCCTTTCCATTCAGAATCATTTTGTTTTGCGAAGATTGGAAGCTTCTCCAGTTAAGTATTATGAATTAGTCAGAGTTCTTTTGGATGCCAGTAACAGAAAATCCAATCCAAGGGAGTTTATTGGGAAACAACTGAACAGTCTAGGAACAATATGGCTAAAACATTATTGGCAAGAGGAATTCAAACACTGCCTTCAGGACCTGTTTATCTTTCCCTGTATGTATGCTTGTTACCTTTTGCAGATATTGGCCCTCCTGTGTATTAAAAGTCTGTGGCAGCTCCTATATGTAGGTCCTCTTGAGTCTAGTGAGAAGGGACACCTGGCTTTCTGGCAAAATCAGCAAAAATTTCCTGGTATCTCTTTGGCTCTATTGAGATTACATGTACATCCCTGAACTAATCCCTGTGACCAGGGAAATTGGAGGTTCTGTTCACTACGCTTGATTGTCTGCTACTCCCTGAGATAAGAAGGATCCAACTTCAGTAGAATCATGTGGAATGTGAACGAGGACCAAGCCTCATTGCAATACTGTCTCTCTAAATTGATACACTAAACCTGAAAACCAGTGTAGAATTGTAATCAAACAAAACCCTTATTTTTCCTGATTATAATCTCTCTCAAAGATGTGTGTGCACATATCCTTATATACATGTGAGTTTGCCAGATACCCATTACCTTCTTTTGCTCTTCTGAATTTCTCATGTATCTGTTTACCTCTTTTGCTATTAATTGGACCTTTGCAAACAAATATCCTTGTTCTAAACTTTAAAGTGATAATTAGCAGTTAAATGTAAAAGCTTGAACATATTTTCTTCTGCTCTTTCCCCAAACTGAACTAAAATTACAGTGATGTAGTAAATACACAAATACAAAAAGAGCAGGAGTAAAGACAATTGAAGACTAGAGATGTAAACAAAATTTGGAAGACAGAAATTTTATAGACAAGCAAAATGGAGAAAGCCAGTATCTCTATGCCATGGTGAGAGAAGCCAATAGGAAACAAGATAATTTGCATTGGAGAACTCCAGAAAGAGTCAGGGAATGAGATATCACACATATCTGAAGGCTTCAGTGTGAAGTGGGACTGAAAACAAGATAATTGTTTGACAGTCTGTGTTAGGAGTTCTTAGACCATGCTTAGTTTCTTGTCCCTGCAGAAGACAGACAGGAGTTGTTTTCTCTGTAGAGATAAACTCTGACCTTAGGAGTCTCAAGCACAGTAGATGGTAAGATGAGGTGCTGGGTTGAAAATATGAAGATTAATCCTTTCCAATGAATCTTGAGATTTGGCCTTTTTCCACCTTGGCCCTAGGATGCTGGTAGCTAAGCTTGAACACTAGACCAGGGGACTGATGTGTTCTCTGGGGATGCTTACCAGTGCAAGAGAAAAGGTTTACATATATCGACATTTAAGAATCCTTTAATAAAGCTTGAAAATCTTGCCCATGCATTTAGAATTTACAATCAGCATTTTAGAATCTTCCTCTTAAAATATGAATAATGAGTTAAGAAGCACAGATATATAAGGAAAGCTCATAACATAAATGGCAAAGATCAAAATATGTAAATAGAAAATAGTAACACAAAGAAAACAGACAAGAGTAGAGAAGACTAAGAGTAAAATCTCTCAGAACTGTAGGACATGGGATCTAGATGAAGAGCTCGCTGAATGTCCAGTATAATGAATAGTAAAATAAAAGACACACTACCCCATTGGTACTCACACAGGTAGTGAATAGTGCCTGTTCCCATCAGCCAGAGTGGACAATTGTGTGATTTATAGGGCATTTGGTATAGTAGAGAAGATCTTGCCTCGGTAGCAGGACCTTGCCTGAGAAGCACTGAGATCCTGCATAATAAATCTTAAAATCCAGAAAGGATCAAACTAGTTCCAAATAACTAAACTACATCTAAGAACAAAGTTCAAAAATATTTATAAAAATATAAAAATATGCAGTACCCAATAAGGTACAATTCATGTTTAGCATCCAATCAAAAATTAAAAGTCAAGCAGAGGAATAGGAAAACATGTCCCACAATGACTCTCAATGGGGAGAAAAATCAGTCAATTGAAACTGACTCAGAATTGATACAGATGTTAACATTGGCAGAGAAGAACATTAAAAATAATTGTAACTATATTCCACATGTTCAAAAAGTTAAGTGGAGCCATGGAAAATTTAAAGTTCTGAATCAGACTTTTAGGGATAAAAGTATAAAGTCTGAAATGAAAATTATACTTGATGGGATACACAGTAGAAGAAAAAATTAGCCAAGTTGAATAAGTAATATTAGAAACTATACAAAGTGGAAAATATAATTTAAAATGAACAAAGCATTAGTGAGCAATAGTACAACTCCAGACAGTCAGGTGGAGTTCCTAAAGCTCTGGAGGGAAGGGGACAGAGACAGTATTTGAAAAATAATGCCTAGAAGACTTCTAAATTTCGTAAAAACTATAATCTTTGATATCTAAGAATCTCAATGAATTCTAAGCATAGAAAACTACATACAGCAGGGTAAATTTTAACCAAGTTTTTTGAAACCAGTGAGAAATAAAAATTAAAAGAAGCCAGAGGGGGGTAGAAAAAAAGCCCACATGCTACATGTGGGAGAAATAAAGATAAGAATGAGAACAGATTTCTTGTCAAAAACACTGCAGTGATAAGGCAGTAGAGCAACATCTTTACTGAAAATAAGAAAACAAAACAACAAAAATCTATTAATGTAGAATTTTATACCCAGCAAAAATATCTTTCACTAACAAATATGAAAAGTTTAGCAAAAATACCATCACAAGTAGAAAGTCCATCAGAGACAAGGAAAATGATTCCAGATGGAAATATGGATCTACAAAAGGGCATACAGAGCACTGGAAATAGTAACTAAATAGAACACATAATATGTTTTCTTATTTGAGTATCCTTAAAACCTAATCAACTATTTAAAAAGTAATAACAATGCAGCGTGGATTTTATAAAATATGTAAAAGTAAATGTGTGACAAACATAGTACAAAGATCAGGAGGAAAATAAAGGAAATATACTTACGTAAAGTTATCATACTATATACAGAGCAGTGTAATACCAGCTGAAGATGGACTGTGATAAGTTAAAGATAAATTCAACCAAGCATCCATTCAAATAATTAAATGAGAAATTATAGCTAATAAGTCAACAATCGAGATAAAATAGAATAATAAATACTCAATTAACCCCCCAAAAAGCCAACAAAAAGAAAGAAAAAAGAAACAAGGTACAAAATAGTAGATGGAATAAACAGAGAATAAATAGAAAAATGATAGTTTTAAACCTAACTGTAGCAGTAATCATACTAAATATTACAGTTTAAACATCTCATTTAAAAGGGAATTATTTTAAAATTGGATAAAAAAACAAGATCCAACTGTGTATTGTCCATAAGAAATGTACTTTAAATATAAGATACAAGTAGACTACAAGTAAAAGAATGGAAAAGATACGTCATACTAATCCTAATTTAAATAAAACTGAAGGCTATGTTAATATCAGAAAAATTATATTTCAGAGAAAATGATGTTACTAAAGATAAAGAAGATCGTTTCATAATGATTTAATGATTCATCATGTGGACATAATATTGAATTTTTATGCACCTCGTAAGAGAGCTTCAAAGTATCTGAAATAAAGTAAGTAGAACTTCAAGTAGAAATAGTCAAATCCACAAATATATTTGAACATTTCTACAACCCTTTCTCAACTATCGATAAAATGAGTAGACAAAGTCCATGAAGAAGTAGCCGATTTGACTGTACTATTAATTAACCTTTACCTATTTGACACATTAACACTCCACTAAACAACAGAATTCATGTTCTTTTGAAGTGCACACAGAATATTTATCAACATTGATCATGTTTTGGGTCATAAAGCAAATCTCTTTAAATTTAAAATGACTCAAGTCACATAATGCCTGTTTTCTGAGAACAACGTAATTAAAAATCCTGGAAATTTTCCAAATATTTGTAAACTAAATAACATAATTCTATTTAATCAATTGATAAAAGAAAAAAATTTACAAGGGAAATTAGAACCTTTTTTTTTTTGCACTGAATGGAAAAACATGTCAAAATTTATGAGGTGCACTAAAGCGGTACTAAGAAAAAATTATAGCACTCAACGCATATATTAGAAAACAAGAAATGTCTCCAATCAGTGACACTAACTTCCATCTTAAGAAATTTAAAACGTAGAGCAAATTAAACCCCATGTAAGTAGAAAACAAGAAATAACAAAAACATGAGCAGCAGAAAAAGAAACAGAAAACAGAAAAGCAATAAAGAAAATCAATAAATCTAAAAGCTGTTTTTTAAGATGATCAATAAAAATGATAAACCTCTAGCTTGACTGACCAAGAACAAAGGCAAGAAGACAAATTACCAATACCCACAATGGGAGGAGTGACATTAGTACAGGGTCTACAGATATTAAAAATATAATAAGAATATTTTGAACATTGTGCTAATAATTTGAAAACTTGGTTGAAATGAGCAAATTCCATGAAAGCCACAAACTACCAAAACTCACTCAAGAGGAAATAATGTGAATAGCTTGTTCTCTTGCCCCACTTAATTTATCACAATTCTAACTCTAACTTATTGATTATAGAAGTTCTTTTTATATTTTAAATAGTTAGTCCTTTTAGTCACATGTATTGAAAATAACTTCCCCATGTCGTTTCTTACTCTTTTCACACTCTTAATAGTGTTATGATGAAAAAATATTAACTTTAGTGAAGTCAAATTTGTCAACCTTATGCTTTATGATTTGTAGTTATTTGTGTATCATTTTGGAAGTCTTCCACAACAAGGTAACGAAGGTATTTTCCAAAGTTATTTCAAGACCCCTTATTATTTTACATCTCACTTCTAGATCTACAACAACGGCAAATTGATTTGGGGTATAGTAAAGGATAGAAGTTTACCTGCCCCTTCCCCCAGTACACAGTTGTCTCTATCAACACCATTTATTTAAAAGATTTTCCTTTTTCTCTGTACTTAAGTGACAATAAAGAAAAGATGAAATAGAAAGAAATTAAGAGAAAGAAAAACAGAAGAGATAAAGAAAAGAAAAATAGAAAAAAGATTAAGAAATAGCATAATTTGGAATATTAATTGGAGTTATGCAGTTAACCTATAGACCATTTTTCTAGAATTGACATTTTTATAATGCTTATTTTTCTAATCAACAAATGTGTATTTTCTCCATTTATTTCAACCTTATTTATATTTTCTTGCAATGAATATTGGTCCGAATTCTCCAGAGAAACAACAGGGGATACAGACACACACACACACACACACACACACACACACGTACATGCAGATATGTGGAAGGACATTTATTGTGAGGGATTGGTTCATGGGAATATGAAGGCTAAGATGTCCCATGGTCTACCACCTACAAGCTGGAGACCCAGGGAAGCTAGTGATATAATTAATTCCTGCCCAGACCACAGTGATTGAGAACCAGGTGTCTGTAGAAGTAAGTCCAGTCTGAGTGTGAAGGCCCCCAAACCAGAGACTTTCTCCCTTGCGTTTAGGTTGGGATTATGTAGAAAATCTTGGCTAACGGGCTGTGAATAGAAGTGAACTCCTCACTTTAACCTGAGGCAGTTAAGTAAGAGTGGGTGTATGTTCCCCATGTACTTTCTCTTTCAGTGATGCCGCAAATTCTGGTGTTGCTTCTTGATATAACAGCATCACAGGATGACGATTTTGTTAGCCTGCGATTCTTAGGTACTATGTGAAGCAGTGTTGCCTGCCAACCTTCGCTGAACATACAACATGAGCAAGAAAAACAACTTTGTTTTATTAAGCCACCAAGAATTCTGGACACTTTGTTTCTACATCATATTCCAGCCTCTCATAAGTAATTTTATGAGTAATCATGGCCACATAGTAAGTACTCTTTATGAGAGAGTTGCCATTTGAGTGTTATGATTTGAAACATATCTTTTTAGTTTTAGCTTTGAAGTTTTAAAGTACTTTAACATATATTATCATTTGGTTTCACAATATATATGAGGTAGGTAGAGAGGCTTATGTCACTGTTTTACAAATTAAGAAAATGTGGCACAGATCTGTTACGTGACATACTCAAGAGCCCACTCATGGGAGACAGAGCTGGGGCTAGACATTTGAAGTTCAAGCCTAGAGTTCACATATTCTAAATTTATAGCAAGTCTCGTATTCTAAATTATTTTTTTCTTCAATGAACATTCATATTTCTCACCATCAAAAGTCAGTTTTGTAATAAGAGATCATATTATCTAAAGAAAGTTGGTTTTCTGTTATGTCTGGGATTTGATATCCTTATTCGGGAACTGCATGTTTCCTAAGGAGCATACAATTAATAAAATGGCTCACTCACTATGTATATATGAGTATATTATCCCTCTTCAGATTTTTTACATCACTATATATTTTAACAACTTTAAAATATTTTTATATATTTCTATTGAACTCAACTAGCACGAGTACCTGTATTTGCTCCTGCGATAAAAACCTTAAACTTACCCACCCAAAATACCTCCATTACAACCTGTTTTAAAGGTAATCAATCTGATTTATCTGATTTAAACTCAGTCTAGTGGACAGTCTTCTGTGGCTTCTTTTCTCCTCCTCCCCGGGGCAGTCTGCGTTGGTGGGGTGGAGACTGAGTTTGCATATCATCCTTCATCAGGAGCCTGGAGGGGAACAGCAGAGCTCGTGGTCCAAGTCGGGGCCTTGGGACCATGCTGACTTCTGCTTCTCCTCTGGTCTGTGGGTATACCATGCTGCCATCTGCTTCCAGTGGCTGTAGTCCTAGCCATGATCCTGGTCACAAGGTCAACCACTCTTGTCCACCTTGTTCCCACCTCAGCTGCCTTCTGGTCTCCCCAGCCTTCCTAAAACTTCCCTGCCTGAATGTGGGGAGGATTGTAGTAGGGAGGGTGTGGGGCAGTTCAGGAACTCTTCCCTGCATGTCCAGCCCTGACAGGGCTTCTGTGAGGCTGCCGTCTGGTCCCTGTTTACAGGTACTTCTGTCCAACATTATCTTGGACATTCACCTTCTCCAAGCCACTTGGACTTTTCAGGGCTATGCCCTGACTTTCATTTTTATTAAATGCCTGCTTCCTAGATCCTAAAGATCAAAATCTTAAAAGAATTGTGCTTTTAGACTACAGTGCTGTGGTGTAAGGGGAAAAAAAAGAAAAACTAAAATTTCCTTCATCTCAACTGACTCCTTTGTCACCAGCTGTTAACTGCTTTCCCCCTGAGGACAGTTTACAGGAAGCTAATTTAGTGTTAAGAGTAGGTTAAAGCTAAAAAGAGTAGGAACAATTTATGATCAGTGTATTATTCTCTAGTACACCTAGGTTTTTCTGGTCATTGGTGTTTTTATTTTCCTCATGTTAAAAATTCTAATCTTTAGCCTTTATCCAAAGAATCTGTCTTTGGCACCTCTTGTCCCAAGTGCCTACTAGGATATAGTAGCTACTTAGTTAATGTGTGCTGATTGCAGTTAAGAGAACCAGCAACTTTTTTGGCTTGGATTTGCTTCACGTTGTACCTCTGTGTACTGTATCTAAACCTAACTGATTCTTCCCAATGCCCTCAGAAGTGCTGAACGTTTAAGTAAGCATACATGTTTACTGATTCATTGGTATATGAATCATAACTCTTGAATACAAGGAATAGAAGGATGACTTGAGCTATAAGACAGAAGTAAGTATTTGAAGGACACTGGAGTATTTAATGCAACTAAGAAGAACAAGGATCCAGTTAGTCGTTCGGGTTAAAGATACCACAGCACTGAATCCTCCAGGTGACTCTCTGCTCTCACTTCCACTCTAAATACTGGCTTCAATCTCTCAGTCCGTTTGGTAGGAAATAATGATCACTGAATTCCCAAGCCTCACGTATCACACCTTGACCACCAAAGAGGAACTACTCCTCATCTCATAGCTCATTTTTAGAGCCTTAGGATAAAACTGTAGTTGATCTATCTTGAGTCAGGTGTTTGCCTTGGGACCAATCCAAACTGACAGTAGGTTGTTGTTACCGACCCCACTAAAGCCAAAAAGTTGCCAGTTCTCTTAAGGGATGTGACCTGGAATGAACAAATAATAACTGCATTGTACCCCTATGTGTTTAGCAGAGTGATGGACACATAGTAGGCATTCATAATTATTTGCTGGTTAGTTGAGCAATTTGTTGATTGATTATAGAAACGAGAGACTTGTCCAAGTCCATATGGCAGTATCACTTAAAGTAGTATTTTTTTGAAGCATTGTGTTTCCTTACATGAGTCCAGCTTTGTTGTGCACTTTATGAAGAAACATTCTCCATATAACTTATGAAAACAATCACTAAAATGATAAATATCCATTAATATGGATATCCATTAATAAGGAAGATCTAAACTAAACCGTGACAGTTTAATTTGAAATGCATTCAGAGTGATTTTTCCTGATTTTGAAGATTTTACAATTCCCTACCAGACCCTCCTTTTTGGATGAAAGCCCAAAGTACTGTTTTTGGGTTTATTTAAGTTCCTGATGGTAAATGACTATTCTCATTGACGCACGTTGTGAAAACATCTTTCCTACTGTTCGTGGGCTTAATTGTCCCAGTATACACGTCAGCTCTGTGCGTGCATGTTTCACAAGACTCAGAGTTCAGTAGCCGGTTCTCTTTTAATACTATAACACATAGTCTCTGTTGACCTAAAGCATCATGATGTGTCAGTCTACTTCTTACAAGATTTGTGCATTTAAAGTATTTTAAATAAGACTTTTGGTTAATTAATTAGGTTGCCATTACTCTAGAAGGCTAGAGAAGAGAGTTTCTATGTGTTCAGGGAAAGGGATACATGGAAATCAAGGATCTCACTCCCATGCTCAGATACCACAAATGAGCCTAAATTGTTTATGGATTCTGGATGAAGGTATTTCGAATCAGACTTCTCATCCAGGGATAGAGTTGTGCACACTAATCTGAAAACAAGGTAGTTATGATTGTGTTATGATTGTGTAAGATGCTGAATGAAGTAGGATATATGTATGTATACATACATATGCATATGTATACATACAACATATATATTTCATATATATACACATATGACTACCTGTATCTGTATTCAGTGTAAACTAGGTCTCAGTGCTATTTAGTAGTCTGCCAAAGATATCAAAGAATTTTCTGCTTCTCCTAAAATTGTGAAGAATTAAGCGGGCCTGTTGAAATAGAGACTGAAATAAAAACTTAAGGATTCCCTGAAATGAAGGCTAATAAAGTGAGCATCACTAGTCAAAGGCTCTGTTTCTTAAAATGAGGATGTTGGAATTTTATCAAATCCAGCATGCTGTTTTATTTGATCAAAATTAAGAACATACCTAAAAAACATTTTAAATTATATTTTTACTACCCTGATGATAATGACTAGTGTTATAATATAATCATATGTAATTGACATTGTCACAATATTTCAATGATCCATGGGATAATAATTACTTTATTCCAAACTATTATCTGTAAGTTCTAAGGACTTAACCAGGTATTTCTATATTTCCCAATTACCATTGATCTCTAGAATATGTAAACCTAAAAATTATAGATACTTATACTTCCTTAGAATTAAGGAAGTATTACATAACGGAAATGGAAAACCTGCCTTTTTGCTGGAAATTAGACCATAATTCATTTTCTGATTCAGTGTTTTTTCATCATATTCCTTTCCCAAAATCAAATGTGATTGTTTCTCTTACTTTATTTTAGTGAAATGCAAATTAGAAGTGTTATAGCTAATTGATGTCACCAAAATAGTTCTTTTAAATAACCAGGACATGAACCCTTTAACAAGATTCAGTCAGTTCTATTTATAGTTCCCCTAAGCTATGAACTATTTGTACACCCATGTTTCTGCATAATGACTTTTCAATGTGGTTTCAGTAATCATTCCAGAAGGCACAATCTCAAAATATCTATATGCATAGAGAATATATTTAAAATAAAGGCTAAATTGGCTGGCCATGCATTAAGCCATTTGCCTGTGAAATCACTTTGTGAAATATCTCCATACAGGAGATATTCCAGTCAATGGTAGGACATAGCAAACTTTTTTTTTTTCCTGCTTACCATATTGTATCACTGTAACTTCTTTTGGAAACACTTCTTCCTATAAGTGTCCTCTTAAAACACTTCTTCCTCTTTTCTCTAGGATGACAAGCCATTTTGAGAATTTGGACTTAGTTGAGCCCATAAAGGATTAGCAGAAGAGACTTTCAAACAACTTGCCCTTAAATACTTAATAGCTGAAATGAGAGGTGCCGATGATTTTGCAAAGAAACAAACAAAAAAGTATGTTAGCACCAGACTCCCTCCCTCAGTTTCAGATATGAGCAGTGCAAAGAGTGAACACTGTAGGTTTCCTTGGAAGAACACTTGTCTTCTATGTTTCTGAATGGAAACTTCTTATTTTTTTTTTAAGACTTTGGAAGGAAAGTATTTAAAAGAGCCATTTTTTGAATCTCAAAACAAAAATAATTCATTTCTTTTAAGCTTTTCTTTCATTAAGCCCATGAGTAAAATCTTTCTGCAGAAATGAATAAAGCTTTTATAATTAAATCTAGTCTTCACAAGACAATAATCAAGTACAGTGTTCCTTACTGCCATCTTCCTGCCTTTGTGTGAAGAGAGATGTTTGATCCAGACTTGCTTGTGGTTTCAGAACTCTAGTAATAGAGAAAAATCTTTCTGTATTATATCCTTCATTTTCAAATTAGTAAACTAATTATAATCTCTTCTCAGAGGAATTTTTATTTACTACCCTCTGCCATTCATGTGCCTTTAGAAAATAAAAATGTAGTTCTACAAACTTGACTGCTTTCTGAGATCTTTTTTTTCTTACCATGGGCAAAGGATCCCAGTCATCGACATGCTAGGGATCTTAATCAAGATACAGGAATACAAGTGAATAAAGGCTCCCAATTTTGTGTTTGGTAATTTTTTCTTGCTGCCACAAAATAATTTTTATATGTCTAGTCTTATCTCTGCTATCTATATGTATGGACATACATATTTTTAAGTGGTACGTGATGATAAAAAATGTCAAGGGTGTTGAAAAATATGATTTAGCTTTAGGTATGCATATTTATAGCCTCTAAATGAAGATACCTGCTCACTCTCTGTTTTAGGTAAAAAAGCAAGTTATATATTCTCCCATCCAACGACTACACCTATTTTCCTTGTATAAGCACATGACATCATCATTTAAATCAAACCGATTTCTAAGCACCACAGCTGTTACTAGTTATTTAGAAGTCTAATTTGAGCAGAATGTGTCACGCCAACTTTGCACACACACGCTCACACAGGCAGTATTCACATTAAAACTTTCACCTCTATTAAATAGCAACAGTTCTTCAAAAATTCCAACACTCTACTCTTAACGACCAAATAAAATATGTGTCTTTGAGGAGTAATGTGCCTATTTTATTTTTATTCCTAGAGGCAAATCATGTACTGAGGGTGCAGTTTTGTTAGCCTGCTGTCGCCTTCATCCGCTGCATTCAAAGATGCAAGCGACACTGGGTGAGTTTAGCCTTCCAACGCCGTTGTTTCACTCTTTCTGAATTGAAGGTACGTCTCTGTGACTTTGTTTTCAATGGAGGTCACATAGATATAGCCATCAATATTGAGATAGCATTTGCTCATGCAAACAGAAGCTTTAATAGCCTCTACAAAGGTTTGCTCCTTGGGGAGACTAAATTCAAAATGGCACAAGCCATCTGTCGTGGTGGGATTTTTCAGTTTGCTTCTGCTGCACCTCTCTCTCTCTCTCTCTTTCTCTCTCCCCCCCCCCCTTTATTTCTTTTGGTTATATAAAGTGGAAGCTTTACAATCCATTCTTTCACGTTGACTGACTCATAAAATATAACATGTCCACAAACCTTTGTAGAGAGGCACTGTACACCCAGGTCAACTGAAAAATCAAATTTGCAGTATTGAGCCCAACAGTGAATTCTGTATCTACTGAGGAGACTCCCTCTTGCTCGGGCCATGGAGCATTTGGGGAGATGGGGAAAGAGCTGTAGGTAGGTCCAGATGGATGACTGTTGCAAGGTTCTCTTTATTGTGTACACCTCTACATCCTGATCTCAGAGGACTTTTGGCTGAGCTGGAATCGATATGAAAAGCATTTTTTAGAAAGAGGAAGGTTTCTTTGGGTGGAACTTCAATATTTCCCCCAAATTCAGAGATGAAAGAACTGATGAAGATTTTTAAGTCCTCGTATTCTGAGATTGCTCTACTACTCTATGCACAAAGTAGAAGTAATTCTAGGGTAGTATCAGCCTTCACCAGTAGATTGTAAGCTTACTGCAAGCTGAAAGTCTCATACATACACAGCTCTAGCAGGGTACCTGGCATATATTAAGTACCTAGTTAGGGATTATTTGTGGAGGGAGGTGAGAAAGGGATACAGGGAAAGGAAGAAGAAGGGGAAGGATGGGAGGACAGGAGAAAGGGGAAAAAAAATCTTCAACAGAAAATGAAAAGTTCTCAACTCTTTAGAAAGCATTGAACCTATGGAATCCACATCAAACACTGAAAGGATGGTGTAAAAAGTGAAATCTATAAGTTATGGAAAATATTCTTAAAACTAAATATCAACACTATGATCAGTTACACTAGGTACAATACAGAACTGGCCTCCAGATTTGACATTTTCTCTTTGAATCAAGAATTGAAATAGTTTTTGAATAACTTAACAACTTCAATTGGTCAAAAATCATGTCTGCAATAAGACTGGGGATGAACAATGCTTTGGGCAAAAGTATGATCTCCCTCTTTTCGAAGACTTTCCATGCTGTAATGAGGGATCAACCAGTCACCAGGGACTCTCAAACTTCATTTAAAAAAAGAGCTCTGGACTATGTCTAATTCAGTTTTCTAGACCGTGTTCACTATATTCTAATTAGTTTTTAGTGATAAGGTTTGCAGGATGTGACAAAGTATATTAAATTAGACTGCTTGAAAAATGTTATGCATTTCTATACAAGTGCAATATTTTCCCTGGGACATGTGCCTTAATTTCCATTTTGTCATTGGAAGGGCATGAGAACTAGAAATCACGGGCTGTACAAGGAATATGGAATATATGAGGGAAGAGTGTTAACCATAGACAGACAGACTGAGGCCAACACAGTAGTGTTTCACTGGGTGGTGCCTTGGCCCATCATCTACATTTGATCTGGTCTTCATCTGGCATACACTTAGGTTGGAATTCAAGCCCCTCACCCCACCCCTAGCGTGGTGTTGCTACTACATTTCACTTGACTAAAATAATACAACATTGATCTTGAAAGAATAAGAGAAGAAGACTTCTGAGATCATCCAGTAAATGGTAGAATGTCTTTTGGCAGCCAAATTATTACTTCAAATGAAGGTTTTCTCAGAAACCTCAAATTAAAAAAAAAAAAAAAACTGATAAATTCTACATTGCTCTGGTTGAAGCTGAGGTGGGCTGTGTCTCTGTCGTCCCCTCTGCACTTCCCCTCAGTCCTGAACATGGATTTGCAAGTTCCCTCATCTGGACGGAACTTCAGTCACACTGTTCCCACCCTACTCAGTATCCTCCCCACGGGCCCCGTTACATGCCTGCTCTTTCGTTCAGAGCCCATTCAAAGCCATTCTTCTAGGTAGGCTTCTGTGGCAGAGTTATTTGACTTTTCAATTCTTCTCCACGAAACTCTACAATATTCTCAATTCAATTTATACAGATGTTATTTTGCTGATTCTTTGAGTAGAAGTTGGGTGTTTTATGACCAGATAGATTTGCCACATTGTTCACTAAGCTGTAAACCCTTTTATGACAGGGATGGGCTCTGGTGACTCATACTTTTGTGATGTGCACCTTTGCCTCCCCCATGAGCAACTCAGTATGATGACTGCCATTTTTGTTTTAAAAAAATGACAGCTGTTTAGAGATTTGTAGTAATTAGTGATGTCCTGACTTACCTTCAACACTTATCCGTGTTCACAGTAGCTTTAAAATTGAATTGTTTGGTCCTGGAGATCTTTATGTAGACCTCCACTGGCTTGAACTCCAAGTAACTGTTATTGTTTAGTAGCAGTTTAATTAGTCGTTCTTCAAATCGTGAGGAGAAAACCCTTATCATTATGTTTAACATATAATTTTTGTTGTCCAAACTGGGACAGTTTTGAGAGTCCAAGGGGGTACTATGAGTGATTTCCAGACACACAGGATTACACCAGGCATGTACCAGAGATGTCCTAGAATACTTGGTCACTCTAAGTATTATTCACCTATTTATTCAAGAAATATTTTTTGAGAGACTGTTGTTACCATGACCCCAGGGTGTTGTAGGAGAAAGCAAAAGCCCTGGGGTGGGAATCTGAAGACTCTGCTGGTGTTAGCTTCAGTGAGTCATTGAATTCACAGGGCTTGATTTTCCAAAAGGAGTCTTTCAATTTATGTACAAGGACTTAGTAACTCCCTCAGGGGTAGAGAAGGTAGCAGCAAAGCCTGGAACTCGGACCTGCAGGCCCTCAAGTGAGTCATCGTGGACACAAGGACCACAGGACACCATTTCTTGTCACTGCATCATCTTTCACCTAGTTTTCTCATCTGTGAAATGGAAGTGCATCACCAGATTGCACCTGGGGTTACTTTATGCTTCCAAGAACTAGGATAAAAGATCAAATTGATTGTTGAGTTCTACAGAAACAGAAGCTTTTCCACTTGATATTGATTGGAAAGTGATTAAATACTATGACATACTAAGAGCTTGGAGATGCTTGTACGTGGGAGCTACTTAATGGCAATATACAGGCATTGCTTAAATGGAAGACTCCCATTCATTATTTGAGTTCTGTTGACAGAGACTGTTCTGACTAAAGGCAGGTGAACCTGACCTGATTTTTTGTTTCAGATTCTTTTCCTCTAGATGTGCTAGTTGCCCACCCAAATCCTTTACCTATCTTTTTAAACATAACATCTGGCTGGGCATATGCCTTCCCTGCTCTAGGCTCTATTTCCTGGCCTCTGTTTCAGGTAGGTGGGTCAGTGAGCCTTGTCAATGGAACGGACACGCAGGGATGTGTTCTATATTCTAATGATGCGTTCACCTATATCACTTACTTAAAAGGAAATTGCTTGTGTCCCATTTGCTTTTTGACTTCCATCCCATGGGCTAGAACAGGGATGTGACCATGACCCAGCTTGATCAAGCAGATGACACCCAGTGTCTTAGGAGAGAGACTGCGAGTAACCAGATGAAGGTAAACTGAGATCCGAATGACTTCCTGGAGCAGAGCTGTGCTGCTAATCAGAACTTCCCATCCACTTCTAGGCTGATACTTAAAAAATAAATAGAATTCTCATCTTTCTCAATACAGTTTTTGACGTCCATTTATTACAGAGGCTTAGCCTGTAACCTGACTAATGGCGTAAGTTTGCCAGCCAGAGGGAGTGCCGTCACCACAGCTATAGACAAAAAAACTAACATTTGAGAGCAGTGACCCAACTGCCCTTCCATGCTTAGTGTGCACAGAGCAACAGTTCCTTATGGAAAACTTAGTTTTTGGCATTTTGAGCAAGTGCCAAACCAAAGTGTAAGATAGACCCTGAATTAAAAAACAGACATCATAGGGCAGTCAGGCTGTATCAGATTAAAGCAATAAGAATGCATAAAGATATAAATGGAGCATAAAATGTCCCTTAGTCATATTGGTTGAAGGTCATCATCTGTTCCTTGGTAAGGAGGAACTAGAGAAGCCAAAACCTCTGTACATCCTTTATAGTTCATTGGATATATGAACTATACATACTTTCATTACTCATGGAATTTACTCATTCTTAATAACTTCATTGCTATCTTCAGGGCACCATGACTTCATTCATTAAAGAACTCATATGGGAATTGCAATAAGACCTGTTCAAGCAGACGCTATCTGGCATCCAGAGTGGATGAAACTAAGCAGTCAGCATTTGGTTTATTTTTTTTCTAGGAATTCTAGATTCAAATTTTATGGGATATGGTACCCTCATCCTCACTTTGATGGCATAATGCAAGCAATATTCATTAACTTTTCTCATACAAAGTATCTTTTTTGTTGAATGATTAGTATTTAGCTCCAGGCAGTGTTAGGCATACTGGGGGTTCAGAGTAAAATCATAGTCCTCCCAATTTAGGGAAGGAGCTGAGAGCACTCTAATTACTGCCATAATATTTCCGGACTTCATTCTCCTGGTTATTTTTGTTTTCTTTGCCTTTTACTCCATTCACTTCAGCAGTGCACTTTAGTACTTTAGTAGTAGGTCAAAGGTGACGGTCATTCTTGATTCATTTATCAAATTTTCATATTCTTTTGTGTTTACATTGATATTGATAGCAGTTTTCATTGGGATCTTTATTGGTGTCCTCATATAAGTCGCTGATTATAAGCAGTGGTCATTTGGGGAAGTATTTCCATTAAAAAATTATTCCAAATATTGAAATTGATATGTATATTCACATGTGTCGTATTTCAATGCTTAATGAAGAATTCAAGGATAAATAAAGGAACTGACATTGTCTTTGGGATGTCCTAAGCTCATATATTCATTTCAGCTTCTGTACTGCATAGTAGAAGTAAATCAGGTGTCTTAGATATTCCTGTTATTTGACTAATGTGCTGTGACTAGTTGGTGGTCGGGGGAAAGCAGGTTGTTTCTCAAGGTGGGTTTTCATCAGCTGCGTGCTCCGGGCATCTCAACAGTTAACACCGAACAACTTACATTGGCTGAGTTCCTTCTTCCATTTGATAGCTCAACTGAAGCTTGATGTTTATGGTGGAAATTGTCTTGATTTCTTTAGATGAGATGAGCATCCAAGGAGTTTGAAAATGTGTTTTAATTAAGATTCTGCTAAATTTTACCAGACACCTACTTGGAAAACAAAGCAACTGAATAATTAACTCTGATGAGAGCAGATGCTGGTCTAATGACAACCTGTTACCGCTCAAGTGCGTCATTAGTTGCTTTACTGCGCTCCTTTAATACGGCCAGAGCTCTCCTCTGTTAATGAATACACTGGTAGCTGTGTGCTTAAAACAGTTCCTCATTCTGGACTGTTGTAAAAGATATTTCTAGCATCTGCAAAATTCTTCATTTAAATAATGTGGTCCCCACCCACCCACCCCCCTTCCTTCATCTCTTTGGCATGTGCTTGGAACCAAACACTTCTTTAGTTCTCCTTGTGGGATTATTTTAGCCATACATCAAGTGAAGCTTACAAATTGATGAGAATCTAATGATGCATTTATTAACAGATGTGCATTTCAGTTCCCTGTAATGTTGTTGAGGGGTAGGAAGAGTTTAAAGACTCTCTCTCCCCACCCCACCCCCACCAATGGTATGGGAATAGCCATGCATTTGACAAAATAAGAACTAGAAATAGCTTCATGTTAGATTTTTGCATACACTTATCAAATGTGAATTGGTAACAAATTCTTTTTAAGTGCATGGTTCATCTTTCAAAATAGCGAAAGACTGTTTTTGTTCGATTTTTAAATTTTTAATGCTGCAGTGACACTGTGCCATGGGTCCCTACTATAGCATGTATTATTTTTACATTAAAAGTCACAGGCATACCATTTAAACCTTAGGCACAGCACAAAACAACATCAATTGTCAAACTGATGCAAAGCAAGAAAATGTAGAAACCAATTTAGGTTCCATGTTCAGAGCCACAACATACATATCCTCATCTTGAGAAGTTTAAATGGTTTTAGGGCAATTCGTGAATGAAAAATGAATATGAGAAGGAGATCTTTTAGATCATCTTATGTAATGCGCTAATCAAACCAAAGCCAGGAGCACAGAAATATGTGTGAAGGGGCGAGACAATGATTCACACCCACGGTGCTTCAGGGCATTCTGTGCTGTCTTCCTTTTAAGTCTGTGAGGCAATTCCTCGGGAGCTGGTCAGACTGTTCAGGTCCTGGGTGAGTGCAGAACAGGGTGTTCTCCTCGCCCCCTGTACTTACTTCCAAAACCCAACTGCCTTCATCCAATAGAAGTTCGTTTTAGTATTCTTTCAAGATCTTCTGACAGAAAAAAAACACAGTGCATAAAAATGGCTGAAGCATTGTACTTCATCAAGTCATATTTCAAAATGGTCATCTCACTGTGGTAAGCAAGGTTTCAAAATACTTCCAACTCTTTCCATTGTGGAGGGCAAAAGGAAACAAAGCCTGCCAGTCGTTTGTTTTAAGAAATGTGCTTCGGAATGGTTTTATGCATTCACAATGATATACAGCTCCGTTTTACTCATTAACAATTCTGGTTGATAGCCAGAAACATTTTAATATAGATGGTGTAGAGAAAGCTGCATTTCTGTTTCTGCCTTCCATCCATCTATGCCAAAGCTGTGTTCAGAATCTGGCTTTAATGTGCCTGCCAGAGCTGGACTCCCTCCTGGCAAACAATAGTCATTTCACTGCTAGAGCTGGGCGCCGCATGGACAGAGGCCTGCTATTCGCTTATAATGGAGAGGGGAGACAGAGGAGATGCCATCGCCTGCTCCAATTCCATCCTTCCCTACCGAGGGTTCCCTGCAATGGCACTCTGGGGTTATTTTCACTTTCTAACTTTTCAAACAATGGGTGATGTGTTCGCGGTCACAAATACATGATTTACGCTCTATTTTATGTGGCTTAGTTTGTGTTCCATCCTGTTTCAGAGAGTTTTCATTCTTCCCCATCTCGGGACATGGAGCGATTATACAAAGAATGGAAGTTAAAGTGGTGAGGGTTGTGAGGAGTCACTGTGATCCTATGAAAAGTGCCAAGCTCATGGCAGGTGCCTACGAATGCACGGCACTCCACTCTCACCCCCACCCCTTGGTGCAGGGAATACTCCGATCCCAGTAGAGGCAGATGGTAAAGGGGGCCCATCAGTATCTTGACTTTCCAGCTTCAAGCTGGCAGTATCACGGCCTGTTTGGCAGGAGATCCAGTGGAAACCACCCCGAATCTAGGCACCCAACACCTTCCAGCATAGAGACTGCAATTCCTTGACGCTCTCCTTTCTGCTGTGGGTTGGGGCAGTGGCAGGTGGGAAGGGGAGGTCAGCTTCCCAGGTGTCTGGGCTGCCTTTTCCTCTTGCCCAGGGTCCTGGCAAGTTAGGTAGCTTGGCCGATATTTAGCAGTTTCTGAAACGAGACCTAAACTCCTCAGAAACAGTTATAATGACACAGTCATTTTGTAAATGAGTTGCCAACTAAGTGTGTAATAACCCCAAGTGTGTAAGGGCACTTGCACATTTAAGAGACCCTCTGATCAGAAAGGTCACACAGGAATTGCTTGTTTACCCTTCTTGTTTTCTGGGAAATACTGCTTGATCTGACTTGCACAGTTGTTCGTCCAGCTTTGGATATACCAAGGAGAGTTGAGAATGAGAAAGGTAGAAATTTTGTTTGTTTGTTTTTTGTTGTTGTTTTATTTTTGTAGCAGAATCAGCAATAATAGCAATAAAAATAAGAAAAAAAAGTTAAATACCTAAAACTCCCTCTTTTGCCCAGCAGTGTCTGCTCTACCCTAAAGTGTGTAGAGTGTAGAGGTTAAAAGTAAGTAAGCACTTTCTTATCTAACACTAGAGAGGGTGAGATGCTAGCTGAGGGAGACTTTTAACTTTTCAAGCCTCAATTTCCTCATCTGAAATTGGGGGTGATAATGAAAGCTTTATGGAGTTGTGAGGGTTCAGTAAAAATATATGGAAGGCACTTAACACAGTGCTCAGCATATGGCAAATCTTTAATATGTACAAAAGGAATTACTGTTGAAATACCACCACCATCCGCATCACCCACATTGATTTACTCAGAGAA
Organism: Camelus bactrianus; assembly: GCF_048773025.1. Classification (NCBI taxonomy): domain Eukaryota; kingdom Metazoa; phylum Chordata; class Mammalia; order Artiodactyla; family Camelidae; genus Camelus; species Camelus bactrianus. Next base: position 80,400,123 of record NC_133543.1, on the reverse strand, counting down.
AAATCTGCAAGAGAAAAAACAAAGCATCGACTCAGTCTTCTCTGGCTACTTTGTAAGTGATCTGGATTATGCATATCTCCTCTATGTGCTAAGAAAGTAAACACAATTACTAGGTATTAGATAGTAAATTGATACATACTGTAGATGGCAGTTTATATATATCTCCGTGTGGATGTGAAATGTATCAGAACCGTCAAGAACCTCAGTGATCAGGTATTTCAGTATGTTTAATTTATAGAGGAGGAAAGGGGGCTTCCATCAGATCACACAGCCTCTTAATGGCAGAGGAGGACTGAAAACGTTGCAATCCCTCATCTGTCTAATTGGTGTGCAATGAGCATTTAGGTCCTGAAGATTAAACTGTTTTAAATTCTTATAGTTACTTATGGCTGTTACATTTTCCCTTGCTAGCCTATTTTTGTCACATCTATGATTTATGTGATGTGTGTGACCCTTGGTTAAGAATGTAGAACTCCAGTCATCACACCTTTCTCTGCAAAGCATGGTCTACTTTATGCCACCCTGTTTCACAGTACTTTCCAGAAATCCCATACAAGCAAAAGGGACAGCCTGCGTAATCAACATCTCCAATGAAATAGTTTCCATTTCTGCAGTTGATAGTTTTTCTTGCACATATATGAGGCCACTAATATGCCTTCCTTTCGGTCTGGTGCTGTGTGTTAGGGTGGCCCCACAGAACCATGTGTGGTAACACAACACGACGTGAATCGTCTTAGCTCTCGTTTGGCCAGGCTGTACATCAAAAATCTGAAATCAGGAGGCTGATTTTCATTTTGCTTCTTCCCCCAGCATATCTCCTTTAGGTCCAGGGTTGCCATTTACTTCAAAGGGAATGGCCTTCGTAGAGGAGGTATCCAGGAAGGGAAGAAAAATGAGAATCCAACTCATTATTTTCAAGATGGTTAAGATAAACAAGTCAGCTATGTATGTTTTCTTTTAGACGACTCACTTGGGACCTTTTTGTCAAAGCAGGGTAGTTTGGGAGGCTTCCATTATCTGATCCCCACGTGAAGGGGATCAAATGCATTTTTCATTTGATGAAGTTGGGTGGAAGTTGCACTGAACTGAATTATACTGATTGCTATACTCCATAATTCCCAACAAACTTGTAAAGTACACTTACCTGTTGTACCCCTTCATTTTCTGCAGACACTAGCTGCAAAAGTTAAAAAAAAAAAAAAAGACTAGTACAGATACAGACACTCAAAAAAGAAAGCCAGCCACTTGTTTTTATACAGAAACCAACACACTGACATTTTAATGATGCTGGGATACTGCCATAGTGTGAAATTTCATATTCAGAGCACTTAAAAAGGGACTGGTGCAAAAACAAGTAACCCCCAAAGGAATGGATTCAATGAACTCAGTACAAGACAGGTACCATATAACAATCCGCCTCCTTGGGTCACCTTTCCTCCTTAAAAAAGAGAGGAGCCCTTTAAATTTATGGGATGCACAGCTGAGTGTGGTGCCTTTTATGGAGACCTCTTTGGGTCTGATTAATTAGTAATTGGGGCAAGAGCTATGCACTTCAGTGACTCTTGCTGCCTTGATTGTAAATCGCAATCTGGTGCTAAGTCTCAGCAGGTCACATTGCTGTTTTTGCTGTACCCCAGTGACACGACTGATTAAATCTGTGTAAACAGTATCATTATGAAAATATTTTTGTTATAGGCATGAGGAGTTAACACATTTTAATTTTGGATGGAAATTAAAATTATTTGTGGGAGCTTTGTATGTTTTCATCAATTGTCAGTCATCCCAATAGAGCATGTAGCGAAGTAACTGTTTTAATTTTCACAAAGGAAAAAAAAAAGTCTCTCAGACAGAGGGCTTTTAAAACTGAGAATTATGATAATTATGTCATTCATAATACACACAGCTACATTACAGGCAAGTATTATGTCACTTAATAGTTAAACAAGTAAACAGAAATATGGGAATTCGCCTGCGTACTCCCCTTACAACGAGGGCACTTTTGAATGAGTAGGTAATGTTTTAATGGATGCCAGTACACACACACACACCCAGATGCTTCCTTTCTAGTCTACATGCTTCCTGAGTTAGCTTCAACAGAACTTTAATTGAGTTGCCTCTGGACAGGAGCACAGGGGACACAGAACGCACACTCCCAAGGTGATGACACAGGACCCCAGGGACCAGGAGGGGTTTCAGTGGAGAGATAGCGGTGGGCCATGAGATCACCTTGAGCAGTTTGTGTAACATTGTTCACACTTGATTCTGAAGCAAAGATGTTGGATTTTTACACTATCCCCACTTTGCAGTCCGTCCACTGGCACCTTTGGGGGGAAAAGAATGTCTTTTGTGATGTAGTAAGTTTGCGCAAATGTGCAATTTGTCAGGATTGTAAACTATGTCTTTGGTTCTGAATGGCTACCTAATTCTAAGTGAGCGTTAAAACTGTATTTGATAATCCTGATGAGGCCTGATTTCACCTTCGTTTGCTGAGGCTGGTGGTAGGTCCACCCCAGCAAGTGGGTGCTCTCCTGCTTGCTTCATTTCACAGAACACTTACTGGGAAAGGCTTAAATGAACTTTAATCAAATGTGCCTATTAAGTTACTGAGACTTGAGTTGCTCATTGTCTACTTGGTGGCAACTGAAGCTTAGATAAAAGAAAAATAACATTTATTTCTTTCTGTAAGGGCACAAACATCATTATCAAAATATCAAGGCAAAAAAGGGGCTAACAAATCAGTAAATTTGCCCTGCGCCAACCTCCAGATTTAAACAAAGAGTCGGCTGTCTATGTTTCAAATGACTGCCTTCATATTATCTAGGCCTAAGAAACAAAAAAATAAAACTGCCTTTGAAGAGAAGAGGAAGTGTTTACCATACCCTTTAATGCTACACAGATGTTGCAAATGCTTTTGCCAAAGGTGGGAGGGACTGCGTCAGAAAGGACTGGATGGAGGATATTGGTTGTCAGTGGACTAGTCAGAATAACGGGATTGTGTGTTATTACTTGGGGCACACGTGCTTTCCTGGTAAGTTGTTTGGGGTTTCCAAAGAACTTTGGGAATAGGTCAGTCAAGAGAAATCTAGTATTTGTTCATGACTCTCAATTGTTCATTATACATAATTATATTATATATTATATAAATATATTATTATATTTTTATTGCAATGGCTACAGATTATATATCTATGTAGTCATTGCAATATTTGCCTCTAACTGGGAACTCTGAGGATCAGCTGATTAAATCATTTTAGGAATGCTTTTTGTCCATTAGCTATTACAGCTATCTTTCCAAACACCAAAGGGCAAAGATGTTTCAAAGAATTAAAATAGAGGAGAGGAGAGGGAGGGTAAAAAAGAAAAAATGCTGTTATTTACTTTTGAAACTACTCACCAATGTAGTTCAAAGAACAAGGCTAAATCTAGAAAAAAGAGATGAAGGAAAAACAAAGTGCAAGCTTGAGTTGTTCAAACAAATGACAACTAGGAAAATGTGAGGAGAGTTTATTATTAAATATAAACAAATTCTGAGTGGTTACATTTTTCTTGTGGAGTATTTTTTTTTTACTAATTCTAACATTTTACCTTGTATGTAATATAACATATGCAATGTCAATAAAACTTTAACGCACTCAAGTCATTGAGAAGTAACATTTTACAAAGTGTAAAAGGCAACTTTCAATCAGCATTAAATGCCAGATAATTTTTACTGACCTATTCATGAAATCAGGAGTAATTCTGATTTAGGTAAAAATAAATGAAATACTCACTCTTTCCTAGTAAATATTTGCAGAGTAGTTTTTCAGAATATAATATACAGAGAGGTCAGGATACACACATACGCACACCCTGTGTAAGACACTGTGAACTTGCATGTTTTCTTCTCCTGAAGAACAGCCTCAGCGGCACAGAATAAGGAAAAGAAGTTCATTATAGTTCTGTTTAAAAGTATTTTCCATTGTAAGGGTAATGCAAGCTTACTACACAAGTATCAGAGGTGACAGTAAATAAAATAGTGGCAAAATCAATTAACTGCTTTGTATTTGTGGAAACTTTGAGAAATATGGATATTTGCATGTGACAAATCGAGAAGAACAGATTAGTGATTTGAAGTTAAGAAGGGGCGGGAGATGAGAGGGGAGTGAATATGGCTGTAAAAGGGCCACATGAAGGATCTTTGTGGTGATGGAAATGTTCTTTACCTTAAGTATATTATATACTATATATTATATACTATATATTTCTCAGTATTCTGGTTGTGAACTGCACTGTAGTTTTGCAAAGTGTTACCTTTGGGTGAGACTGAGTAAAGGATACCTGGGATCTCTCTGTCATTTCTTACAACTGTAGGTGAATCTACAATTATCTCAAAAAGTTTAATAAATAATGTAAAATCGATTAGTTATTTTGTTTTGGCAGAAACCTCTGGAAATACAGACATATGCATGTCTACATGCATTTGTATAGATTGTATAGATGACTTGCCTAAATTCTTTCAGGACTATACCTTTTTATTTCAGCTAAATAAAATATGCAAACACGTGTCCATGTATTGTTTATGTTTAATATATTTAACCTAATTTGATATTTTATTTAATTTGAAGAGTGTTTTATGTATTATCTTCAAAAACTTAAGAATGGTTGTTACTGAAATGTTGTCATGGTAAAATGGTTAAAATCATGTGCATGGAGGTCATACTGCCTGGTTTGAATCCCCTCTATCACTTGTAGACTTGGGCAGGTCATTTAATCACTCTTCCTCAATTTGCTCCTCCTAAAATAATGACAACAGTAGCTACCTCGTAACATTGTTATAAGGATTAGATAAATTAATAACACAAAACACACAGAATACAGCCCAACCCATGGTAAGAACTGTGTAAGTATTAGCTGTTGCTGTGATGGTAGTGATGATGGTGCTTTACAAGCATCAGCTTATGGAAGCTCACGTCCATCCTTGTTGTAGGTACCACTATGGATTTCATTATAGATGGCTAGAAGGGGTATGTGCCTTGCCCAGGTCACAAAGCTTGTAATGTTTGGAGGGACTCTGCTTTATAGTCTCTTGACTATAAGTTTGTTAGTGAGATAGTCCATAATTTTATCTTGTTGTAATAAAATAGCAATGTATATTATTAGGCAAATAAAGATCTGATTTTCTATTTAAAAATAATGATTTAGAAATAACACTAGAAAACTTTAAAAAAAGAAAATAAAAACAGGTTTTCTTCCTAGATTTCCATCATTCTTGGTTCTCCTGGGTCTGGAAGGCATCTTCTCTCTGGTATTTTGGTCTTTCAGTTTTTCAGCCTGGACAAACCCAGAGTGAAGAGGTGTATAAAAACAAAGGAGAGGAAGCCAAGCTAAAGTTCATTCTCAAAGTTTTGGAAAAGCTGAGGTTTTGGTTTCAGTCCAATAAAGGGTCAAGATTCAGGTCAAGTCTTATTTTATATAAAATGACTGCCTTCATTTTGAAACAATCTAGTAGTTAGAATTGTGTTAGTTTCTGGTTTTAGCTAGCCTTTGAGGGGAAATGCTGAAATTAATCTTTTCAGTGGAAAGGGGACTCGACGACTTACCACAGCTACCAAAACAGGGACTTCCTGGGAAAAGAACTACCTTTTGTTAAACTGGTTGTCATGTGTAGCTAAGAGATTTTTATTTGGTTGTATTGAATATGTGAAAGTGGACACGTATGTGTGTTTGCCAAGTATATGCATGTGTAAAAAAATCATTGCCAGATTGGAAAATTGAAATCATTTGCAAATGAGAGATAGTGTAGCATGATAATTTAGGGTGCAGGCTTTGGGGCCAGACTTCTTTAGTTCAGATCTTGGCATTGCCATTTAAACATGTGTGACCTTATGAGAATAGGAACATAATAATTGTAGCTGCCTTATCAAGTGGTTTGGGAGTGTAAATAGTTAATATATGTAAAACAACTAGAAGATTGTATGGTACATAGAAAGCGCTTAGTAAAATTTAACTGTGCTATAAATTGCATAGTTAAATGCCGACCATGTGCTGAGTTCTGACTTTACCTTATTTATGTAAAAATGTCCTTAATATTAGTAATTTCAAGCTAGTTAAGGCAATTAAATATATGCAAGGCAATATATTAGTGAATTAGTTACAAATGCATTTGGCTGCAAATAACAAAACACCCCACCTAGAGTTATTTTTTTCAAAATAGGGATTGAAATTCTCAGATAGAGAGTCTGGGGCTAGGCTATTCCTGGTGTTAGACTGTTGACTCATATCAATGTTTCTGCAGCTTTCTCAGTATCTTCCTAATAGTTGCAGACTATCACATCTTCCTTCACTCAGGGAAGACATTAAGAAAGGCAGTGCATCTCCTTAGGCAAGCTGAAGCTTTTCCAGAAGCCACACTCTCTGGCAGACTGTTTTCCAGCATCCCATTAAAATCCATACAGTATTTTTTTCTGAGTCACATGGCACCCTTAGCTACAAGGTAATCTAGAACAAGAGGTCCTAGGTTAGCTATGATTGGCCTACCCAATTTATGATCCATTGCTTTTCATCATAAAGGAAGGCAGAGCTCTGTTAGTCGTTAACAGGGAAATTGCTGTTGAGTAGGCAGCCGGGGTGTTTGCTGGCCACAGCCTCAGGGAGCACAGCAAGAGGGAGAGCACGGGTTAGTCAGGATAAGGCCTCCAGGAGGCAAGAGGTCGAAGGGAGAATTTTTAAATGAAATGTTGACTGTGAATCAGCAGCAATACTTTCAGGACGAAACAGAGATGAGAAATAACATAAACAAAACCAGGTGGGAAAAGGTAAGATGTATAAAGGAAGCCAGACTAGAATAGATCTGTCTAGAAAGACGAGGCCTTAAGGAGAATTGAAATGAAAAAATTTGGAGCCATATGTAGGTCTTAGTTTTGGAGGAAACAAATTATTCATTTCTTTGTTTCACTCCACCAAACTGACCAGCCAGTAAATGGTCAAAAATTTGAGATTTCCAGCAAACTGGGAATATGCTTTGTTTTCAAGCATCCATAGACCATTTGCAAATATGGAAAACCTCAATAAATTTCAACATTGAACCACATTGTCTAATAACAATAAAATAAAATTAGTAACAGATGTATAAAAACACTTCAACTTGGAATATTAAATATCTGTATACATATATGTATACATATATAATACATATAAATGCATATACGTATATAGTATTGATTCAAAAATAAATCAGAACTGCAATTATAGATTATTTAGAAAATAAAAAATAATTTAAAACTCTATGTGTCAAAGTGCATGAGATGTAACCAAAAACTATTCTTAGAAGATTCTGTACCTGAAGGGTTTTCATTGTTCAGTAGAAACAAAAGGAAACATCATTAAACAAGAAACCAAAGAGGAAGAAAAACAAGTTACCTGAGACTACCAAAGAAATGAATTTAAAAAGCAGGAAGCAAAAGAAACCTGGAAAAGGAATTACTGAAAAATAAAAACATATAACAGAGTAACTAGCAAACAGTAAATTGATAATACTCATGAATTTAACTTATAAATATTATTAAAAATTATAATAAAACCTGAATATGTCAGTAACCATAGCAGATGCTATGAAAATTATCAAAGAAGTTTCCCTTTGTAAAAGTTGCTGGGCTCACAGTTTCATGGAGAACTTCTTTCAAAAAAACTTGACAGAAAAATTTTATACCATTTAACATCTTTTATAGAATAAGAGAAAATAAAAAGTTTCCCAATTATAAGAAACTAGAAATTCTGATACCAGAAATCCCATCATCAGAAAAAAATCAATGAAAAGCATAAGAAAAAAATTGAAAGTAGGGATTAAACTCACTTAAATTGAGTACAGAAATCTTTAGTAAATTATCAAGGATAGAATTTAGCTATTCATTTAGGGAAAGCTCAATATTAGGAAATTTATTAGCATAAATTACCATACCTCTGGGACAACAAGACAAAAAGGAGCATGATCATTTTCTTAGTTGCTTTCAATATGTTTGACAATATTGGAGAACATCTGTATTTTAGTTAGTAAAACCCATATACTATGTTTACTACATTTACTATACTAAAAATAGGAGGATTTTTTTAACAAGATAAATAAATAAACTTTATAGCAAGCCAAAAATCAGCATCATGTATGCTGGTGTAACACTAGAAGGACTGTATTTAAAGTCAGGAAAAACTTGAAGCTAGCACAGTATTGTAAATCAACTATGCTTCAATTAAAAAAATTAAAAATAAGATCAAGAAAAAGACAAACATACTTGCTATTATTCTTTTTATATAACAATGCTAAGAAAGAGCTAGCGAGTAAAGTTAATTAAAATTTTAACAATTGATACAAATACTGGAATGAAAAATTTGATCATTTAATTATCCACATGAAATACCAAAAAAATAGTTATTAATACATGACTTAGGAAAAATATTATAGGAATGCAGTAGATGATCTAATAAACCCACAAAACTCAATAGCTATCTTGTATGCCAATCATTACCTCTAGAAAATGATGTAGAAAAAAACCCATTAATCATTATAGCAATAAGAAATAAATGTCAGGTAACAAATTTGCTAAGAAATGTCCAAGTTTTATCCATAACTTGTAATTTGCTAAAGGGCTTTTCAAAAAAGACATAGTTAAATCAAAACATACTTTGTTCTTAGCTGTAAAAATTTAATAGTATATATATATATATATATAAAATCTTCTGAAAGTCAACTGTAAATTCAATTCAACCCTGATCAAAACCCAGACAATTTACTTTTAAAAAACTGAAAATCTATCTGACATTTGTGGAATATATCAGATAGTTAAGAAAGTTCTGGAAGAAAATATTAATTGGAAGGAATGAAGCCTCCTTTATACCACAGAGTTAATATATACTTTCATGGTACCCTGTGTCTTCCCTTCTCAGCCCCTGTTATATATTTTAAGTATAAATTTACTTGTGAAATTATTACTCTTCACATTTCCCATTAAACTATAAACCTCATAATGGCAATAGTCATGTCTCTTTTGCTCACTGTGCCCACTATAATACCTTAATGGATAATAAATCTGCAATAAATATTTGTTGAATAGGTAAATAAATATTTTCAAAATGATTGAATTATAATAATAAAATCTGTTTGATGTTGTCATCAGGATAGAAGGCAAACCTACGGACCAGAAGGAAAAATACTGAAATTCAGCTATCCATTGACTCTGTTATCTACCAATTTCTTACCAGGTCCTTTACCTACATCCTTCTATAATGATGGGCAAATAAGACGGGGAGGTGGAGGGAGGGAGTGAATGGGATATAATTCCACCAATTTTATTAACTTTAATTACAAACTGTATTATACTGAAGACAAAACTTAATCGTGAGATCCTTGGACACCACAACAAAACAATGTGGTACTGAATAAAAACTAAAAATAAATCCATAAATGTTTTATTTCTTTAGGCATGACTTTTCATAACATGAATATCTAAGAGAAAATTTTATATGGAGTCTTATATAGAGAAAATGAAATAGCTTAATGGGTAATGTCTGTAGTTTTCCTATTAATACAAAATGTTCATGTAGACATGTCATTTATGGACTCTGAATTAAAAGATAAATATAATCAAATATTTCAATAGAAAGATAACTAACCTGAGTTTGGACCACTGCTTTTATAGTGACAAATATTTAAGGCACTTTGGGGAATGGGTGGGTACAGTCTATTTTAGACTCTGTTTCTCAAATGTATTTTTCCTTCTGAACGTCAGCAGGAATTGAATAGCACTCAGTTCAAGTCTGAGCTTTCTGGCCAATACCTGGGACATCAGAATTCTATATTGTTGGTTGAGACAGGATTCAAAACCAAATGCCAGATTTTCATGTCCCAGGTTGACCTTCTGTTATGACTACTGTATTAAATATTTTGAGTTGTATTCTTTTTCCACAGAATGAACAGTCCCATTTCCACATGAAGGGATTTTTTAAATTGAAGTATAATTGGCATACAACATCATACTAGTTTCAGGCATACAAAATAGTGATTCAATATTTATATATGTTTTGGACTGATCACCATGATGAGTCTAGTTACCACTTGTCACCATACAAAGTTATTACAATCTTATGAATATATTCCCTATACTGTACATTACACTCCGTGTTTATCTATTATATAGTTGGAAATTTGCACCTCTTAATCCTCTTCATCTATTTAGCTCCCCTACCCAAACCCCATCCCCTCTGGAAACCACCAGTTTGTTTTCTGTATCTTTGAGTCTGTTTCTCTTTTGTTTGTTTGTTTTGTTTTTCAGAGTCCACATGTAAGTGAAATCCTGTGGTGTCTCTCTTTGACTTATTTCACTTAGCATAATACCCTCTAGGTCTGTCCATGTTGCTGCAAATGTCAAGATTTCATTTTTTATGGCTGAGTAGTATTCCATTTTACACACACACACCCCGCATCTTCTTTAGCTATTCATCTGTTGAAAGACATTTAGGTTGCTTCCATATCTTGGCTATTGTAAGTAACATTGCAGTGAACATGGGCATGCAGATATCTCTTCAATATCCTGTTTTCATTTCCTTTGGACATATACCTAGAATTAGGATTGCTGGATCATATAGTAGTTTTATTTTTAATTTTGGAGGGATTCTCCATACTTTTTCCCATGTGGCTGCACCAATTTACATTTCCACCGACCGCACACAAGGGTTCTTTTCTCTACATCCTCACTAACACTTTTTATTTGTTGTCTTTTGATTTGTTGCCATTCTGACAGGGATGAGGTAATATCTCATTGTGGTTTTGATTTGCATTTTTCTGACTACATGAAAAGGTACTCAACATCAGTGAAGCTTTTTAATGTGATCAGGGACCAAATGAAGACAAATGGTAGAACATATACTTTTTATTGTGAATATGCACACAACAGTAAATGACATCTATTAATAATGGCCAACATTTATTGCATAAATGTGTCAGGAACCGTGCTTTACATGTATTGTCTCACTTAATCCTCACATCCATCAGTGAAATCAGGATTATTTTCCTCCTTATTTCATAGATTGGAAAGTTAGACAAATCCCTGAATTGCACAGTTAGTAAGGGTTGGTGCCGAGATGGAACCAGGTTGTCTGTTGACAGCACTCAAGTCCTGACAATTCTGCGATCCGCCTGCCTCTTATAACCATTTGTCTCCAATCTCCTGCCACCACCTTAGTTCAAGTCCTCATCACCTCTTGCCAGAATTCTGAGCCAGAGACACCCTTCATAGGTGTACTGCCAAAATTTGAAATGCAAATCAGTTTCTCAAACATTATTTTTAGTTAGAAGACATCTTTTTTTTTTTTATTCTTGGGTCCACAGAATGTTCTTTCAAATTTATCAAGGGTTTCACATTTTTAAAATGTCATGATTTTTGTTGTTGTTTACTTCCAAGGGAAAAGGCAGAAAGAAGGAAATTAACATTTATTAAGCCCCTAATATGTGCCAGGCAGTATTCACTTATGATTTCTCAGAATAACTCTGTAAGGGGGATTGAGGCTGACACCAACTGACTGCCTCTTCTGGGACTCATGCTGAGCTCAGTACTTTGCACATGTTAATTAGTTCAGGGAGTTTTAGAGTTTGGGCTCTGAGGCAGATGGTCAGTGTTCCCAGCCCTGTGAGACAGAGCAAGTAAAACATGGGAGATCCTTGGATTTCAAACAATTGATTTTTTAAATTTATTGATTGTTTCTTTCTGAATATTAATTACGGTGACCCCAACCAACAACTAAAGTAGTGAGAAAATACACTCTGCTTTGAAGGTCAAAAACTGACATTTTTTTCCCTGTAAAAAAATTGTGGTTTGATTTGTCAACATTTCATTGAATTTGGGTTTGCATGTTCTATGAGTTCTGCCAACCTTCTTTTCTTTCACAGCCCCTTTCGCACTTAAACAGTGGTGAATACAGTGTGTTGTCTGATGAAGAGCTGAAGCTAGCTTTGGGAAGTTCCTAAACAATCTTGGGCCTTAAGAGTTCACAGAACAATCTAAGTCAATAATTCTGTCTTCCTACCAGATATCATATTTCAACAGTGCTTTTGTTGGCGGTAAATAGCTGCTTACCCATTCTTGCCGTAACTTCTTCCTCTGAAATTGCCAGGTTGGGCACCCAAGGTTAAGAATGCGTGGGAGGGTATATAATAAACACAGATGGCTGATTCCTAGAACACTAGTCATTTAATTTAAATAATATGGATTTAGGGTCCATTTGGGTGCTAGTTATACAAAGTGACTACCAGTTTTTCCCAGGGGTCTTAGCTCAGGCTGCTGTAACACATACCATAGACTGAGAGACTTAAACAACAGACATTTATTCCTCACAGTACTGGAGGCTGAGAAGTCCAAGATCAAGGCGCCAGCAGATTTGTCGTCTGATCTGCAGACAGCCTTCTTGTTGTATCCCCACGTGGAGAGGGGAGGGGAAGCTGACTCTCTGGTCTCCTCTTAAAAGGGCACTAATCATGAGACCCACCCTCATGAGTTCATCTAACCCTGTTTACCTTTCAACACCTTACCTCCAAATATCATCACTTTAGGGATTAGGATTTCAATATATGAATTTTGGAGCGATGACAAACGTTCAGTCCATAGCACCAGGGTTAAATTTCAAAGATCTGGCTTTATTCTCATTGGTCGCCTTTGGGTAGGGCATGTGTAATTGGGGGAAAAGGTCATTCAAGCATATATTGTTTTGGTGGCACTTGTCTTTACTATCATGTTTAGAAACAGTAGGAGAAAGTTCTAAGCATAAAGTCTCTGACTGTGGGAACTCCTGCCTCTTGCTGAATTAGAGGACAACATTAAATAGCGTCCCATTGCCCCACATTTTCAATAGGTCTTCTTAAGGAGCACCCCTGCCCCCTGATCTCCACACACACACACAGACAACACACACGCATACACACAGGGACAGACACACACACACATACACACAGGGACAGACACACACACACACACACACACACACACACACACAGGGAAGGTATTTTCTTCTGATGCTGTGACATTTTTCTACTACGTAGGGTGCTTGCAGCCCCATGTAAGGCTGCCGCCAGGCAACACAGAAGGAGGGGCCAGGAGCTGGATGGGAGTGAGGGGCAGGGGGACAAGGGATGTCAAACTAATTATTGATCCATTTACTACGTCTATTTAGGAAGTCAGTCAGTCTCCAGATACTTCTGTAGTCTTTAAGGAAGACAAATGTTCACAGTTTAAATATCCCTAAATATATAACAGATGAACAAGCATGCTTTGGTGTGTAAATGCTGCAGGGATTCAGAACCATCAAAAAGCCCCTCAAAAAATGCTTTTCCATCTGCTGCTTCTAACTGCATATCGCACATCCTGGCAGCGCACTTCACAGTGGTGTGAAAGATAGGTTCAGAGCCAACCTGGCAAAATCTATTTATCTTTTTTTTTTTTTCTTCTCCAAAATGTGTTTCTTTGTGCAGCTAAACTAGCAAACATATATAGGAACAAGGTGCCAGGGCTAAGAGGAGGCACTTGTCAGGCCTTAATCGTTCAAGAGAAAACCTGCTTCCTATTGTGCCGTGAAACACTGACACCAAATTACACCTTCTTAGAAAGCCGTGGATTTTGTGTTCTCAGTAAAACTCATTTCTGAGGGTTACCTCCGTATCCAGGGGAACTTGAGGGCTCCCTGAACAAGCCCATAGATACAGTAGCCAGAAGGGGGCCTGTGGGAAGTGTGTTCTCCTTGGAAGAGCAGTCTTTGGTTTTCTCTGAAGTCATTACATGCAACTCAGAAAGTAGGTTCATGAGAAGCATGCTCTGTTTTTGATTCAAAGTGGTTCTAAAGTAGAGTCCTTCTCATGCCCTGCTTAGCAGCGTGGCCCTGATAACCATTGTGACAATCCACGTGAACACGCTGGTTAATGATTTGCACGTAAAGCCTTCTTATTTGAAATGGTACAACAGTTAGTTTCTCTACATAGTGAATAGTCTTATTTCCCAAGGTAAAAGTCTCCAGAAAGATAATATTTACAGCTACCTCTCAGATTATGAGATATTGTCACATTGTGTCAACATTATATAGCTGACCCAGTTCTCTTTGTTTATATGGTTTGCTGATGCTCCACTCCAGTGGAGGGTAGAAGATTAGTATTATACTTTTTAGAAGTCAATAAAAATAAAAACAAAGTAATAAAATCTTTACCTTAAAGTGCAAGTTATATTTCCCCTCAAATTAACTAGTTATTTGGATAAACAAAAATAATCCTTTGTGATTTATCTTGATACTTGTCAAGAGATGAGATTTTGGTCAATTTAATTGCTTTTCTTGTGATATTTTAGTAATTGTTCCTACCCTGATCTGACCAACGTGACATTCAGGACAATGATTCTCTCATGGTGACATCATGAGAACAGAGGTTCCCTTCATGTCATCAACACCAAATAGTGATGCAGCTTTCTTGGTAACACATTTCATCTCTGTACCTCACAGCTAGACCTATTCGTGGTCACAGTGTTGTTTTGGAATAACTTCTGATCATCCACAGTTTTTTAACTCTTGAACATTTTGTCCTTTATGAACATTTTCATAGTTTCAGTCTGGGGGACTTTTTATTCATGCATTTATTCTACAAATATTCACTGAATTCTTCTACTGTCACTAGGGATATTTTGGTGGAAATAAAACAAATGTGGTCCCTTTAGTTGTGGAGCGTATAATCTAGTGAAAAGCAAATGATAACTAAGGAAACAAGCACACTGTGTGTGTGTGCGCACACATACATATGCATATCTTTATTTATTCATTCTCATTCATTCATCCATTCCTGCAATTGCTGGGTATAAGTACAAAGGACAAATCATGAAGGAACCAATGGGGATCAGTAACAAGGAATTATGGGCAGGAAATCTCATCAGGTAATTATAAAATCAAGTCTTTGAAGACTTGATGTTATGCCAATACCTAGAACATGAGAAGGAACTAGCCATGTCAGGGAGAATGGGCAGCCTAACCAGAGGAAACTATATATGTGAAAGTCACAGGCAGGAAAGTCTTTCTCGTGTTCATGGAACCAAAGAGAGGCCAAGTTGTCTGGAGCCAAGTGTGAGAGTGGGAGAGTGAGAGGAAATGAAGCTAGATTTGGGAACCAGCTCAATTTGTTAAGAAATTTAGACTTTATTCCAAGTGCAATGAGGTGCCATTGAAGGGGTTAAGCAGGATGTGACAGGATCCAAATATTTGTTTTTGTTTTACCATGCTCACTCTGGTGTTGCCTGGAAAACAGATTGGAAAGAGACAAGAGTAAAATCTGGGAGACCATTAAGGCAGGAGATCAAGTGAGCTATAGCAGTGTCTTAGGCTAGGAGAGATGAGAGTGCGAAAGGAGAGAGAACATTGTATTCAAGAAAGATTTGGGAATTGATGAAAATACTAATACTATTTGCTTACAGAGGATCAGAGGCAGTGGTGTGGCAGCACTCAAATTTCTGGCCAACATAACTCTAGACTACAATTTACTGAGATGAGAGAGGACAAGCAGGATCAAGTCTGCAGCAAAACCAAGGGATCAGTTTTGAACAGGTTAGGTTTATGATCTTTGGGAGAATCCCCTGGCCTCTATTTCATCCAGAGGAAATAAAAATAATAATAACTAATGTTCATTGAGAAGTTACTGTGCCATCAAGTAGTCTATGTATCTTGTACGTGTAAGTCATTAGTCCTCAAACATCCCTATGAGGTAGGAGCTACTGCTATTTTCCTTGTCCTGAGTGGATATTGAGGCACAGAAGGGTTAAAAAAAAAAAAAAAAACTTGTACAAGGTCATGTGGCTAGAGAATGGAGGAGCTGGGAGTCAAACCTGTGTAGTCTGTCTCAAGAACTCATCATCCCATCCAACCTGCTACCACTTCTAATGACAAGCAAGCCATGATCCAAATTTGAGAAGCAGCAGCAAATAAACATTATGTGAAGTGTAAAAGATGTGATCCCATATAGAGAAGATGAAAGAAGAGTTCCCTAGGTGTCACTCCCTGCTCTATTACAAATTATATTTGTATTATTAGCTTTAACTCTTCCTCAGTGGAGCTACAGGGCTTTAAGTACTCTGGAATTTGGGGTGCTGATATGGCTCACCTAGTCATATTTCTCATAACAGTGTGAAAGTACATACAGATATTCTAATATTTGTTATTGTAAGTAAGGGCAATTTTCAAACTTAATTTTAACAGTAGCACCGTAAATTTTAAGAAAAGCTGTTTGCAAATATATAAACAAAACAGATTAGGAGACAAAAAAAAAAAAAAAGAAAAGAAATTCCTCTAGAAACATGCAAAATAACAAGAATGGAGGGCTGGCAGAGTCCTTACTCCTGTTGTCTCCCAGTCGACCACACTCCTAGCTGCAGGAACCCTTCTCAGGATTTCAGAAAGTATACTTGGAAGAGTATAGGTTTTCAACAAAGGTTGAAAGCTGAGACACATATAGGAAACAGCCTAGTAAGTAAGTTAGGGAAGGGAAAAACAGAATGTTGTTTTACTATAATGGTGGTGGATAAATTGCTTTTAATTCTATTATATAAAGTAAAACACAAAAGTATTAAATATAACTATAAATTATGTTAATAGACACATAGTGTAAATAGATGTAAATTGTGTCATCAATAGCCTACAGTGTAGGGGGAGGTGAGGTAAAAGCAAGGAGTTCTTGTACATAAATGAAGTTTGTTATCAGTTTAAAATAGACTCTTAGAACTTTATGATATTTTATACAAGCCCCTTAGTAACTACAAAGAAAATACCTATAGAATTTACACACGTAAAAAAAACAAAAGAATCAAAATCTATCAAAAGCTATCAATACAAAAAAAAAAAAAGAAACATAAAGGAAGAGGGCAAAAGAGAAACAGAGACAAAGTAACTACAAGAGAAACAGAAAACAGATAACAAAATGGCAATAGTAAATCCTTCTTTGTCAATAATCACGTTAAATGTAAATAGACTAAACTCAATGAAAAGGCACAGAGTAACTGGTTGATCTAACTGTATACGGTATACTAGAGCTCAGTTTAGATTCAAGGGCACACATAAACTGAAAGTGAAAGGATGAAAAAGATATTACATCCAAATAGTAACCTATATGTATACTAGTATCAGATAAAGCAGATTTTAAGTCAAAAACTCTCTAGAGACAAGGTCATTACATAATGATACAAGTTCCACTCAGCAGGAAGATGAACAGTTGTAAATATATGTGCACCTAATACCAGAATACCTAAGTACGGTAGTCTTGCCTCATCCTTGGTTTTGCTTTTTGTGATTTCAATTACCTGAAATTAATCAGTCTGAAAATATTAAATGGAAAATTCTAGAAATAAATAATTCATAAATTTTAAATTGCACCCTAATCTGAGTAGCAGTGAAATCTTGTGCTGTCCCTCTCTGGGCCACCTGGGATGTGGCTTCCTTTGTTCAGCATATCCACACTATATACACTACTTGCCCATTAGTACAGAAAAAAAATATATACTGAGTATATATAGGATTTGGTACTTTCTGTGGTTTCAGACATTCTTTGGGATTTTGGGTACATAGCTCCCGTGAACAAGGGGTGACTATTGTATATAACCAAATATTGACAGATCTGAAAGGAGAAATTGACAGAAGTACAGAAATAGTAGGAGACTTTTATATCTCACTTTCAATAGTGGGTAAAACATCTAGTCTGAAAAATCAATAAGGAAACAGGGGACTTGAACACTCTATAGACCAATGGACCTAGCAAACATGCAGAATTGCTCACTTGATGGCAGAAGAATATGCTTTCTTCTCAAGTGTACAAGGAAACACTGTCCAGGATTGATCATATATTATCTCACAAAACAAGACTTAACAAATTTAAGAAGATTGAAATCATACCAAGTATCTTTCCCAACCACAATGGAATGAAACTAGAAATCAGTAACATCAAGAAAGTGGGGAAATTTCCACAAATAGCTGGAAATTAAATAACACACTCTTGAACAACCATTGGGTCAAAGAGAAAATCAAAGGAAATTTTAAAAAATCTCAAAGACAAGTGAAAATAAAAACACAATTTACCAAAACCTACAGATGCAACAAAAGTAGTACGAAGAGGAGTTTATAGCAATAAACACCTACAGTAAAAAAGAAAAAGTTCTCAAACAACCTAACTTTACACCTCAAGGAACTACGAAAGTAAACCCAAAGTTAACAGAATGAAGGAAATAATAAGGATCAGAAAAGAAGTAGACAATAGAAAAATAATAGGAAAAAGTTTAAAACTGAGAGTTGAGTTTTTGAAAAAATAAACAAAATTGGCAAACCTTTAGCTAGATTAATTTTTTGAAGAGAGAAGAATCAACTAAATAAGTTACAAAAGGGAACTAGGTATTTTATATTAAATGTGTGGGCATGTTTTTCCTTTTCACAAAGAAATGTGCTCTCCTCCAGGCTCCCAGAAAACAGCCTTCCGATGCCATTCCTCATTACATGACTTAACTTTTGGTGGTGACATGGTAGCAGAGACAACAGTATCAATGCGATTCTCAAAGGCAACCTGCTGTCTTAGGATGGCAGAGGCATCAGGAAATGTTGTAAACTGTGGCGAATAGACAGGCATCTAATGGAGGCGCACTGGTACTTTTCCTCCTCTGAGTGCTGATCTGTGAGAGCATGTGCAGTGTCGCTCGAGTCTTCCGAGTGTTTCAAGGAAGTTTCAAATCCAGACTTTTATATGAAATCCCCTGATGTTCTACTAGCTGAGTGGACAAAACTGTAGGTCAAATCTGACCTAGTCTGTGGGCTACTGATGTCCACCTGCTTTAAAAGAATCCACATTTGTCAGTGGGACATGTAAAAGCCATCTAGAACACCCAGTATTTAGTTTATTTGAGCTGAGTTCTTATTATAATCTGTAGACAATTTTGAGTAATGTTTAAAGCTTGGAATTACAGACTGTGTAACGCAAGCCATATACTAAACATAGGTTCCCAAACTCAAGAAGATGACCTTAATGTCTGGGCCTGTCACCTGTGCCTCAGCCACTTGAGACCCCTCCAGCCCCTAACCAGGATTCCTTGTGAAAACAGGAACCTTAATTTCTTTTGTATTTTGGAAAGAACACTGATTTTGGTAGTGGAATATGATTTGAATCCTAGATTTTCTGTGTGGGCAAATTAATGAAGATCTCAGCCTTTTCTCTGAACTGTAACCATGGTGAAAAAGATACCTCTCTAATGTGTATATTAAGATTAGACTAGGTAATAAATGTTAATGCGCAACATTTAGTAGATGCTCCATAAGTGGTAGAGATGTAATTATCATAGATTATATCTGTATCTGCATTGCTTTCTCACGACCTAACATGTTCACAAAGTTTGTGAGGATGAATAAATCACACGATCCGTCTGACATGGTGAATACAATGCCTGCTAAACCTTTAGTCAGTGTTGATTATTATTAGTAGTAGTAATGAGAGCCCCATGTTACCCAGAGGTGTCCAGTGAGTAACAACACACAAAGCTCAGTGTTGTAGCTCTGGTCAGTTAGTTCTGAATAATCCTAACAGTGCTCAGTGGTCATATTTTTAAGTTTTGGAGAGCTAGTAATCATGCAATTTCTCTAAAATCAGGGTTGATTTTTTTGGTTGTTTTTTTGTTTTTGTTTTTTTGTCCAGTATAGTTCTCAGAGTATCCTGCACAGCAAGGATGAATTTGCTGAAAGATTTTGGGAGACTCAGATTTCATGGGAATGTTCCCTGTATCAAGAACTATTTTAGAAAACTTCAAAATACTCTCCTACAGAAAACAATCCTTCTAGAAGTTTCCACCATAGAATGACCAGATCTGTTATTTTGTCACTCACTTTACAACCATTACAAGACATACTGAAAAGGCTCTTTTCCACTCTGTCTAGACACCTTTTCCTAGACAACATCCTGAAACATAAGAATAAGCACAAAAATGAACATATTACAGCAAACGTACCACTGAGAGGAATGGTAAGTTTAACAGTTTCCCATGTGGGAGGCATTTTGATGGTAATTATCTTTCCTCCTACTTCACTCAGTTTTACAGGTCCCTTTGTCATGGTTGGGAGGGTCTGGTCATCCTTCACCACATACTTGAAGCATGTTTTAATTGGCTGGAAGCCTGCTGTGGCTTGAGTACGGGGGAGGATGCTGGGAGTTGAAAGGGAATTGGGTTTTCCGTGGTGGGCAGGCTGTGTACTGCTCATTGCTAGTGCTCATGGGAAATTTATTCTAACAGGGACCTGGTGAGGGAATCAGTGTGTTTAAAATAATGTTATCAATTAGCAAGATTTTTTTCAACTATATGAAGTTTTTTCCAAGGACATTTAACTACCTATAGGAAGCAATTTATTCTTCACGACAGGTACTTTTATTCAGGGTACGAATTACAATTTTAAGCTAGCCAAACATCAGCTGACATGGAAACCTTCTCTTCTGTCAATTCTTTCTTTGTCTGATAGATGTGAAATGTTAGTTGCCTAGGAAGACTTTCACGCCAGCATCTTACCAGATATTCTAAGAGAACAGTCTCTGAAACCTGAAATCTTTCTGAACACAGTGTTGAGGAAAACAACAGGTAGTTCATAAGACCACTTAATGCCTCTTCTTGAAAGTAAATGCCTGCAAGATTCGGGTTCAAGTCTTTAAGAAGATTGGAGACTTTATGCACTCCATATCCAGTGCACTAAATAGCCCTAATACATTCTATTTTTTTTTTAATATTTATTTCTTTTAGAAAGTTGTTTTTGTTTTGTTTTGATTTTGCTGCTGTTGTTTTAATGGCAGTACTGGGGAACTGAACCCAGGGCTTCATGCATGCTAAGCATGTGCCCTACCACTGAGCTATACCCTCCCCCATAATTGACTCATAATCACAGTTTCCCATTAATTTATAAGGATATGTACACACTAGCATCAGAAAAAAGAACAGTACCCTTACTTCAAATTTTTAAATATATTTTGAAGTTTGCACATCCCTGAGAGAAAACTAACATAACTTGACTCTGATATTCCACTTATTTTTAGGAAAAGATACATTCATCCTCATGTAGAGACTTTTTTATATGTTGTAATATTATTCAGTATTTCCTATTTGAAATTTAAAACTATCCTAAATGCTTTTTTCCATATTTTTGCATATTTGTATGTGCACACATATTTATGTTTATATTTAGCAGGTATAATCTATTAAATGTAAATATACATTTATATCATATATAGTAAATTAGACCCTAGAATGATACCTTCCATATGACATTCAGTAACATTGTGGCTATTCATATGTAGTGCATTAGTAAAAAAAAAAAAATCTATATGTACTTTTCTTACATTAACAAAATGATTAAGAAATTTAGCCAGCCTAGGAGGCAGGGGTGTAATTTATGACATTCACTGACATTATGTGGTAAAGTTTTCCATTCACACAATTTTCTGCCTCCTCCTCACTGCCTTTAGGAGTTGAAGTACAATATTAAATTGCTTGCTTGTAGATACCACAACACCTCATGATTATGGCTCTATGGAAATAATTCTCTCTAAATAAACCTGGAAACATATTTTTAGAGTTGTATTTTGTAATTGAATTATAGTTGATTTACAATGTTGTGTTAGTTTCTGGTGTACAACAAAGTGATTCAGTTTTATATATATATATACACACACATTATATGGATTCTTTTCCAGATTCTTTTCCCTTATAGTTTATTACAAGATATTGAGTATAGTTCCCTGTGCTATACAGTAGGACCTTGTTTATTTTATATGTAGTGGTTTGTATCTGCTAATCCCAAACTCCTAATTTGTTCCTCCCCATCTTCTTTCACCTTTGATAGCTGTAAATTTGTTTTCTATGTCTGTGAGTCTGTTTCTGTTTAGTAAATAAGTTCATTTGTATCATTTTTTTTAATTTCACAAATGTAATATTATATGATACTTGACTTTCTCTGTCTGACTGACTTCACTTGGTATGATAAACTCTAGGTCCATCCATGTTGCTGCAAATGGCATTGTTTCATTCTTTTTTACCATGTGATCCAGCAATCCCACTCCTGGGCATATATCTGGAGAAAACTCTAATTTGAAGAGATACATGCTCTCAGTGTTCACAGCAGCACTATTTACAATAACCAACACATGGAAGCAACCAAAATGTCCATCAACAGATGACTGGGTAAGGATGCGGTGTATGTATAATATATACACAATGGGTTGTATTTTTTTTAGACTGGTAAATATGCTTCAGCTTATCTCATTTCTCTATTTCACCCAATAAATTTCTGCCAGCAGTTGTTCTGATTGCACTCACTGCCTGAATTGGGTTCTTATGAAACATTTAGTTTTTTCTGAAAATGTAGAATCCATAAGCTAAATTGGAAGTTAGTAATGGAGAGCCTCATTAATCTCTTGAATCAGATTCCAAAACAGAGAGAAAATTGCATCTGGTTATTCCACGCCTGGAATCAAACTCTAGGGGAGATTCCCCAGCTTTTCCCAAAGAAATACATCATAACATTTCAAAAGATTGTATTTTTTGGAAAGTATATTTTTATTATCCTATATTTGGTCCTCTTAAAATCAAATGAAAAACATTTTATTTTCCTCCTATTTTCTTTTTTTTTTTTCCTAAGAAAGTAAAATCTCTAGGTCATTTTTTTTTTTTAGCCATCAATACCTCTCATATACAAAAAGCAGTCATAGTTTGCTTGCCAAACAAAGTATGAGAGAATTAACAGAGGCTGTATCATTCAATAGTAATTTAGACTCTTTTTTTAACATTTCAATTAAAACTTAATAAGCATGCAAGAGATGTATTTACAGTGTATGTTGAGTAGTGGTAAAAAAAACTTGTTTTGCCCACTTTTGCAAACTGGTAGATAGAACATATTTGTTTACTTGTAACATGATAATTCCTCGAGGTGTGAACACTAGGGTATGGAAGAGGTGAAGAGACAAACATTATAACAGGTATTCTGCAGAAGTGTCAAGAGATGCAGAATGTTGCAACACAAACAAAAGATGGTGAATTGAAAATGATCTGTCCAGGGGTTGAACTAAAATTCAAAAAATGGCAAATAATCACATTATGTTGCTTGACTTACGAATCTTTAGAAGCATTCAAGATGGATTCAAGAAAGAATGTTGAATTGTAATTTTTGAATAGTTATTATTTCATTATTAATCATTAGTGTATATTAAGGGAAAAAACAAATAATGTATTTGTTCTATCACATAGAGAAAAACTAATAGCCATATCTCACTGCCTTAATTTAAAACATTTTTTTACACAGTAGGTAAAATTATCAACTACTCAACTGAAGCCACCCATACAGACTTCTATGCTGTACCTCAATAACAAGTAAAATGGTAATAATTGAGTATTAACATGCATCTGTACCGTAACAAACCTAATACCAAAGATTTCAATTTCTAATTTCCAACACTTTAAGCGGACCGTTTTCTTAATTTGCAATGAGTTATCATAAACTGTATTTTTTTCAATTTTGAAATTTTATTATCAATATCAGGTACATTTTACATATTTAATAAAATGGTAGAATCATGACAAAATGCCTAATCTAACTCAAAACTTCCTGTCCTTTGGTCTTTTCAGAATCTAAAGTCAGTTTTCAAAAAGCCTACTAGTTTTTGGAAAGTTACTATTTTTCTCAATAATTGATGAATTTTGTTTTATTTTCCTCTTTTCTTTTGATGAACACAGACATTTCATTTTGAAAAGAGAACATATGCTTAAGAAAAAGGACAAAATCTTACTATTAAATAAGCGTGTTTCAAAGAGAAAAGTGATGCCTCAATATGTCAAGGAAGTATCTGATTTAAAAGGAAAATGCCATCATTTGTTCTACTAGTTCAGTTTTTAACTACAATTTGTGAAAAGTCTAACTCTTCAAAGTCTGTATTTTTAAAAACATCTACCTAATTGAAGAAAACCAGCTCTTCAGCTCTTCAATCTACACTATATATTTTCCCCCTAATGCTGAAGCACTTCATTGAAAAAGCGAAACTAGCAACGCGTAGCCAAAGAAATGAGGCAAGAGAATGACTTTTTCTCCCTCGCTACCAGGTTGGTTTGGCACTTTGCAGACTCTGCTAAGCCAGCTCATGTTAGTGCTTGAAATAAACTGTTTTGGAGTTTCGCTTAGTTGTTTTTTCTCATTTTGATAGAACTTTTGTCTCCTGGACATCTTCAAGAAATTTGTTATCCAACACTACTAAAACAACCTGTTGCATTTTTAAAATTTAAATTTCATAACAAAAAAGAATAAATCGAATGTGAGAACAGCTAAATTTTTTTTAGAACTTTTCAGTCTTTTGTTCCAACATAATACTCATTGCAAAGATAATGGCCACAAAAACAGAAAAAGATTTGTAAATGCTGACAAAAGAAAAAAAAATGTATTCTCTGGCTCTGCAGATCAACTTTAAGACATAACTTTTCACATAAAAACTTTTCAATCACAAAGGTAAAAAATAATACTAATATAAAAATAATACTGAGTAATTAGTAACATGTTACCTTGTTAGTTTATAATTAATTTCAAACCAAAAATTACTTTACTTTTCAAGAGATAATTTTTACTCATAAAAGGAATAGGCCCTTTTTTCTTTTTATATAAATTTAGCATCTTATATTAAAATATTTGTCATATGGTTATTTGGTTTTACACAATTATTTTATGTGATTTTCTTTAATTTCTTAAGAGCACACAAACACACACAGTCACACATACAACCTTACACACATTCTCAAACAGCACACACACATATGCATGTGTTTGTGCACACACTCATAAACACACACAGTGCTTATGGACAAACCAAAATGAAATCAAAGGAAATACTGACAAAAACAGGTAGAAGCTTGGTAATGGTGAGGATATGTTACTTAATCTTATGTCTAAAATAGAGTGAACATGTTTGGGAAAAAAAGAACAACAGCTCATTTGTATGTACTTAGATTCAGAGTTTCAGAACTGAAAATAATATATTTAGTCATGCAGAAATTAGGAACATAATATTGTCAATAAAGTTTCACCAATGTTAAAATTCAGTCTAGAAGAAACTAAGGGATGCATCCACTGTGCTGAAATGGTGAAAAACATTCCAAGGACACCTTGTGTATTCCATTTGTTTTAACAGTTGTTAGGTAGGGGCATCTTGACAACAACTTGCAACTGAACTTCTTTTCCAATCAGTGCCACAGACAAATTGATCTGGCTTTTCTAATCATTACCAATATTTTCAACATATTCTTCCAGATTTCCTTGTGTTCTTTGGCAGGGAAATAAGCAGTCTGAAGATTTTCCCTTTAAGCCTTTGAAATTTTGGAATCCCTACACGACATTTGTCAATGCACTCTCATCTCTGACATCTCCAATGAGTTCTCAGTTCTGGACTGTTCTCTGAAGTCCTAATCAGAATTATGTCAGTATTCTTGGTATTTCCTTGAGCCAGAAAGAATGAATATGGATTATTAAGTATGAATTAATTCCATAATAATGTTAAGTGTGTTTCAACTTTGGACTAATATTTTAAGAATAATGTGAGCTTCTTTAAGCCCTAAAAATGAATCTTGCTTTATATGATCTCAGAATTAATTGAGAGCCAAAGTGGACTTTTGATATGTTTTGGTTTCCTTGCCTCCATATCCCTTTTTAAACCGTCTTCAGGCTTCCACTTTGATTACCTCTCCTCCTCATGGTGTAGCCCATGGTAACCTAGGCATATAACCCAAGTCATAGCTATCAGATGCACCATCCTTGGTGTTTGAGTCTTTGGGAACCTGAAACATGAATGTGGAATTTTTTTTCTCCTAGTTTCCATTTCCCACATAATAAATAATGAATAATATATTCGTAAATGAAAGAAAACTTCTAAAATATTGAAAACTTACTCTGCACAAGGAATTGATCTAGAAGAGAGGCATTTCTCCAGTCTAATGGGGGTGGGGCCGGGAGGATGATGGGAGGAGGTGTGTCCACTTGGGCTGGATGCCCCGACATGGCAGTGTTATAGAAGTACCCACAGCACAGTTTCACACTGACTTATGGAAATGTGCTGTCTGAGTTAGAGTCAGAATCTGCATTTGTAAAATGCTCCCCTGGGGCGTAATATACACAGTGATGTTTGAAAACCACTGCAGATTTACCCAATGGTTAAAAGCATGAATTTTGAAGTCAGTTCAGTGTGGAAAGTCCTACTTGGTGTGTGGTTTTCCTTTCTGTAGGGATACAAGTATCTGGGTTTCTCCTATCCTGTAATCCCTGCATCCATGAGTGTCTCCGAATATTCCGATGCTAGATAGGGGGAGCGATAATAGAGAATGCAGACTTGCTTCTTAAAAACCCTGCCTGGAAGTGACACGCGTTATGTTTACTGACAGTTTATTGGCAGGATCTAGTCTCTTGGCCATACCTGGAGGCACAGGAGCCTAGGAAATGTAGCCATTGGCTGGGAAGCCGTTTGTTTTTGGTTTTTGTTTTTTTTTCTTTTTTTTTTTTTTAGCAACAGCTACTCCCTATGGAAGTCTGAGCCCAACTATTTGGTGGATTGTTCATCTCTAACACAGCAGTCACTTAACTATCTGAACCTTAACATTTTAGCTGTAACCCATGAAAATAGCCTGAATGTCTACTGTGATGATCAAATGATACGATGCTTGAAACTCTTTGTTACTCATGTCACTAGACCATTGCTCATTACTATTTCTATGTGAAAATAAATCCTATGCATATCTTTATTAAATAATCATTTATGTATACATTACAACTAGCTAGCTATTAGTGATACATTTTCAAGGTAATCCAAGTACATTTTCTATAAATATTTTGCCATAGCACAGTACGGAAGTACATTGAGTCCTTTGCAATAGCACTGTTCTTAAAAAGATGAACAGAAGTTTTAAAGTGTCTAATCTCATCACAGTGAATGCAAAACAAGCAAGCAAGCAAACAAAAAAATCCTACCATATACAATTTATGAAAGGGAATTTGAACAAGGAGACAGATTTATTTTTGACCTTGAGAAACCCATACGCTGTGCATGACACACAAGTAATTGTTGTGCTTTCCTACAGATAATTAATAGAATTAAATCTTCTCTTTCATTACCTTGTTGAAAATAAAACGACAACAAATAAAAGCCAAATCTATTCCATTCAATGAAAATGTTCCTTTCAGGGCATGAGACATCTGGACTGAACTAAGGGTAGATACAGTTATGCAGAGATGTTGTATATGATTCTCCTCTGAAATACATTTTCATGATATCAGACCATAACAAGACACATACATTAATTAAAACCAGTTCAGATTTGTTTGTTTAGTAGAAGGTCAGAATCGTGGACTCAGACTGGGTCACTTTAGAATGTTGCACTGCACAGAGGCAGGATGAGCCCTCAACCTCAAAGTCTCCTTACAAGGCCTCTTAAGACAAGGAAACATGCATTGAAGCAAAAATGAAATAACTTAAAATTCAATACAAAACACTCATGGATTGGCCGTTGTGTGCCTGGTAGTCAACCTTAGAAATCTGAGGTGTTAAGTAGCCATTTACACAACAATGGCCACTGCACATTTATCCAGTGCTTCCTATTTTCTAAACATTGTCTACATGATACTCTCATGTTTCCTTTTAAGAGTTTTACAGTTTTAGCTCTACGCTTAGGTCTTTAATCCATTTTGAGTTAATGTTTGTATATGGAATAAAGTGAGGGGCTGACTTCATTATTTTGCATGTGGAATATAAAATCTCATTTATTCCAACAGTATTTGTAAGAGGTAAATATTTGTCTTGTGCCAGGTTTCCCCAGTGGCCCCTGAGGTAATGATTTGTGTTCAAGAATTTTATTAAGGG
This sequence comes from Camelus bactrianus, assembly GCF_048773025.1. Taxonomy (NCBI): domain Eukaryota; kingdom Metazoa; phylum Chordata; class Mammalia; order Artiodactyla; family Camelidae; genus Camelus; species Camelus bactrianus. The sequence goes on along the minus strand of NC_133543.1, from coordinate 80,372,192 downwards.
ACTGCTCACTTTATGAGAAGCCAGTAAGGGAGTGGTGGAAGCAGGACAAGAGAAGAAGCCAAGCAGGTGCAACCTCAGGCCAAGTTCCAGCCTGAGCCTGATCCTTCAGAAGAACCCAGGAGGGCAAATGACAGCTTGGGTGTTGTCGCCATTAAGGCAAAGGCTTTCATACTCCTAGGGTAAGGATTACCCTAAGGCTTATTAGACTCTTAGGCACTTCCAGCTCTGCTCAGGCAGGCAGAATGGTTCCAGTGGCTCCAGGGCTGCCTTCCCAAGATTTTCTGATGTAGGCCATTTCAAGCAAAAGACACAGGAGCTGGGGGATGGCTACCCATGAAAAAAAATCTGAGGGAATCAGGAATCTGGGCAGAGCATCAATGGTTTTCATTTCAACATCACTGCTTTCATTTAACAGATAAGGAAATAACAGATAAGCTAGAGAAGTGGACTAACTTTCTCTAATTGACATAATTAGTAAATGCTACAGCTCAAAATAAGCCCAAGTCTATGACTCTGAAGCTTGCACTTTGGAGAGTTATGGGACATTTGGGAAGAATGTGGTAGGTGGAATGTGACACTTTAGCAGAGTAAAATGGGATGGGCACATAATGATGACTACAGTACCATTGAGAGTCCTTCGGTGCCCCACCCCCAGAGCAAAAAGAAAAAGACCAGTAAAAGGTGATGAAGACTTGAATTAGAGGAGGCATTAGAGGTAATTTTTTAATTGTTCATGATCTTTCAACAAATGTTGCTGGGGCAACTGGATGTCCACATGCAAAAGAATGAAGTTAATCCCCTACTTTATACCATATTTAAAAACTGACTCAAAATGGTTAAAGAACTACATGTAAGCACTAAAACTGTAAAACTCTTGGAAGAAAATATAGGAATAAATGGTTTTTACTTTGAGTTTGACAATAGTTTCTTGGATATGACATCAAAAACAAGCACCAAAATAAAAATAGATAAATTGGAATTCATCTAAATTAAAAGCTTGCATGCTTCAAAGGACACTCTTAAGAAAGTAGAAATACAACTCAAAGAATGAGAGAAAATATTTACAAGTTATATATCTGGTAAGAGACTTGTATCTGGAATATATAACGAATACTTGCAAGTCAATAATGAAAAGACATATAACAAATTACAAATAACAATTACAAAATGGGGAAAGGATCTGAACGGGCGTTTTTCTAAGATACAAAAATGCTGACTAAGCACATGAAAGATACATAACATTATTAGTCATCAGGGAAATGCAAATCCAAACCACAGTGAGACAGCACGTCACATCTTCTAGGATGGCTTTAATAAAAAAGACACAGTAAGTGTCCATGAGGATGTGGAAATCAGAATGTCATACTCTGCTGGTAGGAATGTAAAATGGTACAACTGCTGTGGCAAGTTGTCTGGCAGATCCTCAAAAGCTAAACATAGAGTTACTGTTTGACCAGCAATTCTACTTCTAGGTATATACCCAAGAGGAATGAAAACATATGTCCACATGAAAACTTGTACATGAATATTCACAGCAGCATTATTCATAATGACTGAAAAGTAGAAACATCCATCATGGATGAAAGGATAAACAAAATGTGGCATACCCATATAATGGAATATTTTTCAGCCATAAAAAGAAATCAAATACTGATACATACTACAACATGGTTACTACGGTCTGAGAGAATATTTGTGTCCTGTCAAAATTCGTAAGTTGAAATTCTAAACAACAAAGGTAATAGCATTAGTAGGTGGTGATTAGGTCATGAGGGTGAACCCCTCTTGAATGGGATTAGTGCCCTTAAGTAAATGAAGTCCCTCGGAGCTCCCTAGCCCCTTCCACTAGGTAAGGATACAAGGAGAAGTCTACGACCCAAAAGAGGGCCCTCATCCAACCTTGCTGGTACCCTGATCTCAGATTCCAGCCTCCAGAACTGTGAGAAATAAATTTCTGTTGTTTATAAGCCACCCAATGTGTGGTGTTTTGTTATAGCAGTCCAGGGAATCTAAGACAATAATCTTGAAAATATGCAAAGTGAAAGCAGCCAGACACACAAGACCACACAGTATATGATTCCATTTATGAAATATTCAAAATAGGTGAATCTATACAAACAGAAAGATTAGTGGCTGCCTCAGGCTGGCAGGAAAGGGAAAATTGAATGATGATAGCTACAAGGTATTGGATTTCTAAAATTTATCATGGTGACGGTTGCACAGCGCTTTGAAAATCCTAAACGCTCTTGAATTATACACTTTAAATGAGTGCATTGTTTGGTATGTGAATTATATCTCAATAAAATTGCAAAAAGAAAAAAATGCCATAGCAATAATAAACCTGCCAGTAATAATAATAGTACTGGTAATTGTAAGACTTCTCAATCGTAAATATCCCAGTCTAACAACCTGGAATTCAAGAAGCAAAGCATTCATGGAGGGCCTTGCTGGCAGGTGTTTTGTGGTCCTTCAAGGCTACCTCACAGCTATAGGTGAAGCTCCTAAAACAGAGCTGGGCTAGGTTTGGGAAATGCTCATTGAGAACAGTTATGAAACAGAGGGGCAGTTGGGGCAATTTCAGCGCAGCCCCTGCTTTAACCATGATGGTTGCATGCACCATCGGCTTTACGGGGCAAAATGAATCCTGAAAGGTGAGGGTTTGAAAGAACTCTGTCCTTTTGTCACCTGCTGGCCTGCTTTGCTCTTTGGATGAGTGCAGGGATTGGAGGCAGGGGGATGTTGGCTGAGCCACTCCTAGAGTTGGGAGAAACAGCACGTGTGGCTCCCGCTGCGACCTCCAGATTGAAGGCGACTTCTTACAAAATCAGCAGGGTGGGCAGCTGAAGAGCATGAGAATATTGTGCATTTGTAAATATTTGAGCACATCTGCTTAGCTCCCTCCCAAAAAACCACTGGGAAAACCCGCCTCGCATTGTGCCATGCAAGGCGGTTGCCCTGCTCTAATTGTCAAATCTGTCGAGTGTTTTTCTCATGCACACAAAAATTAAACATGGCTCTCCTCACTCATGATTAATTCAGCTGCAGCGCTGCACGGTGTCACACTGCATTTTTTAAAGTAATTGTTAAATTCTACCTCATAATCAGAGCAGTTTTAATTAACTTTTTGTCAGTTAATCTGTTTTTACTCATACATTTTCCATGTCTGGTGTGTATACTGCCTGTCTCTGCCCAGGGGTTTGCAGCCCCTCGGTATGAATGCTCAAGCCCTGTTAGTGCCGATGGGTGTGCCACGTGCGGGTGGAGAGAGGCGGCCTCCCAGGCTCCATTCTGCTCAGCTTTCCTGGGCCTTGCTGGTTATGTCATTTGCATTAAATAGCTCCTCCACAGTGTTCTCATTTACAGGCTGCAAAGTTCAGGCTTTCTTGTCTCTTTCCCCTAGACTGTGTTCTCTGTGTCTAGAAGAGAGATGGCACTTAGAAGTGGAAAAGGCAGCTGTGTAGAGTGGGAGGGAAGAGACCCAAACTGGAATGTGGAGAAAACCCATGGCAAAGACTGGGTCGTGTTCAAAGTGTCCCTGAGTGACTCTCGCCTGCCTTCCATCCTTCAGAGCTGAAGAACACTGCCTTTAGTGTCCCTGACCTTGTCCTTCTTACAAAAGTCACATTTCACATATATGAACTTTTTTTTGCAAAGTTCATGCATCAGTTATATGTACCCCTCAATTACAGCTCTGCTTGCCCATGTCTTTCCTCCCTCAAATGATATTTCCCATGTGTACATAACAGAGAAAATCCAATTCCACATTCAACTGTACATACACATCCAGGCAATTTTCTTTCTCACAAGGGGCCTGTGTTTAAAAGCAATTGTGCGTTAGCTTTTCTACAAGTTTAAAAAATGTGCACATCTGTGTAATAGTGCCACTACTCCTGCTACTTCTAGCAAAACAACTGCTTTTGGGTATTTACAGGATCTATTTTTCAGGATATCGCCTCAGTTTCTCAGTGTTAAAAAGCATAAGATTGAGGAAGTAGGAACTGATAATTCCCTATTTTAGGATCTGTTGCTAAAATGCTGAGAGAGTCAATAAACGCACCAGATGTTCAAGTTGCTAGTTAAGTTATTTAAACAGAGTGTGGTCAAACCCTAGAAGAGGGAATACACTCACTCTGTGAACGTTTGTGCTGAGGTGTCACCATGTTGAATTTGTTAATTAACCTGTTCGGCCCAGAGTCGACCTGAAGGATTGAGTGTTAGTCAGATAAAAATTGTGCCAAAGAGTTTCCTATGAAGAAGTATATTAGAAAGGATGTTTAAGGCAAAGTGAATTTTGGATGAAGTGCTTTGACCTCAGAAAGATTAAGAGTATGTGGGATTCAGAGTCTGTATTCAAATCCTAAGTACGTAATTTGCAAGGTGTGCGGACAGGCAAGTACCTTAGCCCCTCTGAGTCATATGCAAAATGGGGATAATGATATTTTTTACATCATACTGTTTTCTGATGATTAAAAGGAATGTTTTTTAACATTCTTAGCACTGTGTAAGTTCTCAATAAAACAGCAGTGGTGATGATGATGATGATGGTGGCTTGTACTTTTCTCTGGACCCGATATAAAATCATTTACATCACTCTGCACACAAATCTGTGACAGGTACTTGGTGGGTCTGAGTACCTGTTATAGCATTTATCATGATTTGTCCTGCCTCTGTCTTATAGAGGGTGAGTTTTTGGAGAACTAGTTCCATGTCTTGTTTAACTAGTGTCTCCTATAGCCCTAACACAATGTCTTTCTTGTATTATGTGTATGTTTAATAGACAGTTGCTGAGTTGTAATTGAATCGTCTTTTTTATTCTTTTACTTATTCAACAATATCCAGTAAACCGTACTGCTGAAAGCTGAAATAAAGCATGATTCCTGTCATCAAAACATTCAAAAATAAGTGAGGTATTATCTGCATAGATGGATAATTACAGAACTGTGTGGTCATTCTGCCTCCCAGAGCTGGGAAAGGCTTTGTTGAGAAGGCAGACGACACTTGGGCTTTGAGTAAGTGGGAGTTTTGCAAAACTTAAGTCTAAGGGAAGGTCACTCAAGATAACCAGCGTAGAGTATGTACGCAAAGGATAGAGTCATGAAACAGTCAAAGGATATTCAGGAAAAGGTGAAAGGTGCCATGTGGTAGGATTTTAATACACAGAGGTTTGTGGCGAATGTCACACTTTTGTCCTATCAGCCCATTCGTATAATTTACCTGCTAAATATATACAGAATTCTTTCACTGGCTGGTGTTTGTTGCGTTGTCAACTGTGGTGGTTGCAGAAGGCAGGAAGGAGGGGAAAAGCACAAACCAAGCGCCCAAGTTCTTGGTGAATGACTCAGAGGCCAGTGCCAGGTTGAGGATGGGTGACTTTAAAGAGTGGGGGCTCGTGTGGACTGAGATAACCTTGCCATTTGTTATCCATTAAAGACGAATTTATACTTCCTTTAATTACTCCTTTTGTTGTGTATGTATGTGGGTGGAAATGAACCTTAATTCTACTCCTCATGTGGTTGAGAAATTCAGCTCCCTGTTTGTGCTTTCCCAGAATTCTCTTATTTGCTCTTTGTATTCAAGTACAAAGTAGAATGGCTCTAATCCAATTTTGATTTGGAAGCCGAGTGTGATGGGAGTGTAGATGTCACAGCAACGTGTCCAAAGTTACTTTATTTTCGAAATGTCGTGAATATGCTGCTTAGAATTATTCATCACTGGTATTCACTTTCTTACGCAGGAGTCTTTTATGGTTCCATTTCTTAATTTGTGAGTTCTAATGTAAAAATGTGCTGATATATCAACTTTATTAATATATATTCCCTGGAGCTATATACTTTAAAGTATAATAATTTCCAAACTTATAATTGAAAGTATATATTGAAAGAGACTACACAGAACTATTAGTCATTAACTCAAAACTCAAGAATACTTTAATTTCTAGAAATTCCCCATGGTGAGGGGAGCATGTACTTCTTGTTGACAGGGACAGGGAAAATATGTTAAGGCTTATTTTTCACAACACTTAATTGCAAATAAATTTATGTATGTCATAAACTATCAAATAATTTTGGAGTTGGATTTGTAACTAAAAATATATGAACAGTCAATTTTTAACTGCTAAATTTATAAAGTTTTTTGGAATGAACATCTTTCATATTTCATGTAATATAAACTAAAGACAAACAGATAAAACAGAATTTACTATTTTTTTATTATGTGCAAGTATTGCATCCATTTAAAATTTATTTTTTTAATGTTAAACCTTCATGATCTGCCTCTTCAACTTTTCAATTTTTCTTCTTAGCTTATTAAACAAGTCACTTTAATTATAATCAAAAAGAATAAATAAAATTTTGCTAAGTTTGTGGAGGACTCTGGATTGTGGACATATTTAATTTGACCCCAAACTCAATAAAATTATTAATTACTAAGAAGGGATCCCCAAGGACTTCCTTTTAGAATTGAAAGCCCATGAAGTTCAAATGTACTTTGTAATTGGGTATTTCCAAACTAATATCAAATAGTAAATCTTTCATTAGTGTGCATAAAATTAAAATTTACTTACAGAGAATTAAAATGAAATTTGAAGATCTCATAATCCAAACCAATATAAAGCTGAGAAATTCAATTTCACAGTCTCTTTTCTTTCACAACATATAATGCTTTTATTTTTCAATGTTATTCCAATTAGCAGATATTTTTGAAGCAGTTTGTGAAGAATCCCAGAAACACGAGGAAAGGTGCTTATGCAAACTACTGGAAGAACTATTGAGTTAAAAATAGGCAACAAATGGAGTAGATGCATAATTTATTATATATTAAATATGTATTATGTATGACTACCTTTATATTAAGATGTTTTAGAGCTGACAGACTTCAGTTTAGAATCTGAGGCCCTATCCATTCAAATGGTTGAGTTTGGGGCAATAAGTAGCACTTTTGCTATGTCCTAAAGTTTAGAATTCAACTTCTACTTACCCTATAGACACATAAGGCAATTGAAAAGATACCAGGTTTCAAAAAAAAAAAAAAACAAAAAAAAAACACCCAACAAAACTCTTTTGGTATTGATTAAAAGTGTGTGAGCCACTGCTATCTAAAAGTGCCAGCCAAGATCAGAACAAACAGCCAACAAAATAAAGCAGCTATTGTAAGGATAGAAGTGGATTTCAGAAGCAGCAGTAAATAAATAAATAAATAAATAAATAAATAAATACAGGGTGTTGCCTTGGTCTGCACTCCACTGAAGGTATAGTTTGCAGAATTTTTATTGGCTCAATGCCATACTTATTTTCATTTATCTGCCTCAAAGCACCATTTCAAAAAGTGCAAAAGCATGTTGTTGATAAAGTAGATTGTTTATAGCTGAACTGAAATTTTCAGAACAACACGTATTGTAATAAAGTGGGGGAGGGAGGTCCAGGAAGACTGCAGCTGCAGCTTTTTGAAAACTATGTCAACATCACTGCGAGAAACGGGAAGATGTGTTATTTTGCCCTACAAAATTTAATAAGCAAATCTTTATAAACTGTATTAAGTGACAAGTATTACCAAAAGCCATAAAGTCTTCTGAGTCTTTATTTACTGAAACGCTTTCCCAGCACATTGTTCCCATATTGCAGTCCCCTTTATAGTGTTGTGTTTGTAATGTACTCAGCTACTCAGGGGTGATTTCAATGATAGTAAATCCTGGCCCGATGAGTCCCCATGTGTACCATAGTAATTTTAATACTTCTGCAGTTAAGAACTGTTGGGTATAAATTTCAGCACCAACTTTAGTTGCTTCACTGTGTTTTTTTCTTGTGGCTGTTCTTGCAAAAACACAGCCAGCAGCTATGGAAATAAGAGAAGTGCTTAAATAAATGACAATGAGAAGGGACATGGTACCTCTCCTTTAGATGGTTATCATAGCTGAGGTAATTTCCATATTCCATCCAATAAGTGACTGTTATGAAACATTTCAGGGAAAAAAATGTTTTATGAAAACAGCAGCTTTCCTAGACCGACTTCCCCAGATCACTAGGCTCCCTAAAGACGTTACTTGGTATTCTTGGGGGAAAAAATGTATTCTGTGGTCAAATGTATTCAGTAAGAAATGCTGACTTAAACAAAGTTAGATTTCTTAGATTTTCTACTCTTCTGTATACAACATGCAGTGTTAGTCTCCAAGATGTTTCATTTCCCAACATATTTGGCCATTAAAAAAAAAATAGGTGTTGAGCACCTATAGAACACCACAGATTCTGTTACAATGAACAGGAAATGCTGGTTTAGAAGGATGTAACACTTTTCACATTCTAAACACTGAGCATTTAGGAAGATCAATGCATAACAAGATATTTTGTAAAACTTTACTAAACATTTGTTGACTAAATTAATGAATTCTTGAATGAAGGCTGACTTGCTAATAAATGCATGCCTGACAAGCTAATTAGTGGTGTCGTTCTGCTGATGAACTCAGTGGCTTTGTATTGGTCTTAAGGATTATGTTGTATTATCTAGCCTGAATTGTCTTTTAGAAATCTGATTCTTTCACATTTGTGTATGATCTGCCTTTTTTCCTCCCCCTGTAGGATCTTTTAGAATTTCAAATTTTTTAAGATATTCTTTTGAGTTTTTTTTTTTTTTTTTTTAGAAATTACTCTTAGAATTAGGTCTTAGCTCTTAGAATCTCTCTCTCTTTGATGTTCTTCAATTTTACTGCACTCTTTCTTTACTAATGTATGGTCCCTTGTCTTATGAAATTTTTCTTTTATATGATGTTTCTGTTATCATTTATTCCAATATTTTTATCCCTTTTAATTATTATTTTCTTCTCAGTGTTCTATTATCTATTTGTTGACAATTTTACATCTCTCCTCCCTATCATTTAAGTTTATTTAAAAATTTTTATTCTCTTTATTTCTATCTAGTGCCTTCAATTTCAACCTGATTTTTCAGGACAATAATTTATACTTAGACTATATTTATTCTGATTAGACTTGCCAGATAAAATATAGAACACCCAGTTAAATTTGAATTTCAGATAAATTTTGGCTCTTTTTTTTTTAGTATAAATTGTCCAAAATGGCATAAGTGGTAAAGTGGGACATACTTAATTAAAATTTTTTCTTCATTTATCTGAAATTCAAATTTGACTGGGAATCCTCTATTTTTATTTGCTAAATCTGTTTCCTCTGTTTCCACCACCTAAGTGACCCGTTTCTTCTTTTTTGCTTCTATGATAAGTAAACCTATCTCTAGAAATCCCATTTCTTAGTGTCAACTAATATTCTCTTGCCAATGAAAGAATAGATAGAAATCACTGATATGAACTTTTCAGGAAAACTTTACAGAGATTTCTGATATGTTCAGAATAAAATAGACAGTATGTTGGGTCAATTAAGCATTACGTTTATGATGGACGGATTTTCAGGCTTTTCAGGAATGCTGTCTGAATTATATAGAAAAATGCCAACTGCTATGACAAATGGATCTCCAAATGTATAATATCTCAAAAACAATAAATTTTTTTCCTGATAAGATGACAATCGGAGCAGGTAAAAATCCTGGTATTTTAAGCAGCCAAATAAATGGGGTTCCCCCCCCCAATACCTATATTTCTCAGCTCCCATGATTACCTTTATTTTGGTCAGCCAGAAAGGGAACAAAGCTTGGAAGAGCATACATGGAAGCTTCTGGTGGACGAAGCCTGAAAGTGATAATATATCATGTTTGCTCATGCCCCATTCGTTGGAATTCAGTCACACAGCCACATCTAACTGCAAAGGGAGTCTGTAAAATGTAATCTAGCTCTTCCTAGGAAGAAGGCAAGTAGCTAGACTTTAGTGAGTAGCTAATGTTTGCGATCACACCCGCTTTACTTGAAGTGTGGCATGGTTATGCGAAGAAGTATGGAAGCAACTGCATGAATAATGTTGGAGAATATTTTATTTTCCTGGAATTCACAGCAATTGGATTTTTTGCTTCATTTATAGTTATTTGTGGATATGATTAAATAGCACAGGTGCCTCCAGAAGGAAAATAAAATAAAATAAAACTTTTGACGTTACATTGACATTTCCCAAGATTCAAGGAATGAACAGATTACATTCTCTACTCTGATACTTACCGGATTAATTATTGAGATGGCTCTCCAAGGTGGTCTGGGAAAAACAAGGTGGTTTTATGTGGAATATGGGTAAACCATTAAACAAAGCAGAGCGAGGAATCCTGCCAAGGTATGTGGGTACCTCTTTAGCAGATGAATCAGAAACTTCTGTTTGCAGAGCTGTCAACATACCCCCTCTCCTAAATACTAATTGCTCAACAAACAAGATATTAAGATCTTTAAAATAAGTGTTTCTTTGTCATGTATGTGTATTTATAAACATAGAACGGAAATCTCTACATGCAAAATATTTAGAGTTAGATGCTGTTGTAGGTAATTAGTGAAAAAGACTGCATGTTTTCTCATCCACCTGCTGGCAGAAGCAGATGGTAGCTTATTTCTGCCCATGTGACCTACAAATTCTTCAGGTTTACCAAAATACTATGACTGTGGTAATAGCATTGTTCCCTTCCCAGGTATGGGTAAGATTCTGGTGTATACAGTTTAATTTCCTCCCTTGCTTCACCAACTTTTGGAGAGGAAATACAAATACACAGGGTATGGGTCTTGCCACTTGAAAAATAAATTTTAAATGATACTTTCAAAGGCATAACTTCCCCCATAATAACAGTTATAATATTTGATGGAAAGGATGATATTGTTTTCAATCTTAAAATGAGAGAGAATCTTTTGGAGTTTATATCTTGTTGGATTTTAGCAACAACAACAACAACAACAACAACAACAACAACAAAAAAGCAGTACCCCAGGTATGAGGGGACTGTCAGCCCCCAGACATTATGACCCATCTCCAAGCTCTGTCACATAACTGAATATTTAGCTCTTCGTTGTTTTACAACAAACCATGTGTACTTTATAATTTATCAGCATCTTAGAGAAAACAAGATGTATTTACTTAGCATATTTGACTTGAATAACTATACGAATTAAAATAGAATTTTTAATTCTTTTTATTATCCCTACCTAGTTCTAAAAATGTGCACTAAAAAAGATGAAGTGAAATTACAAAGGACATCTGTTTAATCTTAGAACTAAAATGTATTAATAAAACTAATAGGATAAAAAGAATTCACGAAAAGATGCTAGACTGTGGTTATAAAATCAATACCTGATAGTCCCTTCTCTTTGGCCAAACAGTTACAGTAGGAGATACAATTATTTGAAGCCTGCCACAGCTCAAATAATTTCCAAGTCATTATTGGGACAGTGTATCTTTTCTTAGAAAACTGTTCCAGAAGATTTTTCTTAACTTCAGCATCACTTAACGTTAACTTGTTTTAAGCTTTGCACGACTCTTGAGTGAGGTCCTCTAAAGAGTTCATGTATATGTGGCAGGCAGGACTTGCAGTGTTTCCCCCTGAGTTCTTCCTGATGCCTACAATTGTGGTTATTCTAAAATTAGACTTTGTATGCATTTTAATAAGTAGGCTTCGGTTTTTGTTTTTGGGTTTTTGGTTTTTTTTTTTTAGTGCATTGACGATCAAGGATTTTGGTTCCCTTTCTTTCATCAAAAGAAGGGCTGCATAATCAGCTGAAAAGTTGAATAAACCCAGAAATTCTGCTCAGGTGTCTTGAAAACTCATGACTGGCTCTTACAGGGCCAATGCTCTCCTCTGCTTATGACCTTGGGCATATCTGTTCATCATAGTGTATCTGGGCTTCCTCTTGAAATGGAAATACTTAATCTCTTTTTTCCCAAAAGCTATTTTCCAAAAGCTCAAATAGAGTAATGTAAAATTTTCTGGGGGGTGAAAAAAATGATGTGAAAAAAAAAAAGAAAAGTATTGTTATTCTAATTAAGTGGCAGTTTAGTTAAGTGTATCCTTTGAGATGCTTTGAGATTTTGAAAGCCTCACACTCAGAGGGGGCTACTGGGACCAGCCGCAGGGGCATCACCTGGGAGCTTGCTAGAAACTCAGAATTGACGCTCCACACGAGACTTACTGAGTTGGGTTTGCATCTTAGTAAGGTTACCAAGGCAATTAATAGCTCATTAAACTTTAAGAAGCCCTAAAAAGCAACCCTGAAAAGTCTACATGATGATCTCAGTTCTGCAGATAAGGAATCTAGGCTCAGACAGGCGAAACTGCACAACTTGAGAACTTAAGCTCAGGTCTGTTTGAAGCTCACTTTCACACATTTCTACCACACTTCCTTGCTTTCAGTGCACTGTAGCCAGTTTTTAAAGACAAGTGCAAAATCGTTGTCTATTTTTTTTTGTTTTTTACTATTTTTACGAGCTTTTGACTTACTCTGGCAATATTCTCCAAAAGGACATGCACTTACATAAATTCCGATGACAGTGAAGCCATGCGTTGCTGAAGGAGACTGAGTTTGTTGGGAAGATCAATAGCATGAATTTTTGTGGCTTTGCACAGTTCTATTTTTGAGTGCTCGGAGGGTCTTATTTATTAGAGTGTGTTTGCAGAAACTCAGTAAACATCTTTTCTTTGTTAATATTTAACCCACCAAGTCTTTCAAGCTTCCATCTTTTCCAGTCTCACAGTCCCACATGCTTTTTAATCCACTAATAGCACCAAACTGTCTCCATGGTGCAATAAAAGTCTTCTATTTTATGACTTCCTTGAATTACTACCCTAACTTATAATTCGCCAGATTTGTTTTTGCCTTCAATTCCCTTACTTCATTGTACCCATATGAAAAATGTTACACTCTATACATTTTTCTCCCCAAACTCTAATGCTTATTTTTAATATACTAATAGTTCTTGCCAAGAATAATTTAGTCTTGCTGATGTACAGAATGTTTTATTCACCATTCGAAAGAACTTTTAGAAAGTTTTTCTATAAAATATTAGAAAATATTTGAAGTAGTTCTATTGATTGTTGAAATCTAGTAAACTGTAATTAAATCACATAAATGACAAAAATCCCCCAAAGAATTTAGGGAAACTACCAAAAAAAAAAAATAGACTGGCTATTTAGATGCTTTCTAAACTTGCTTTTTCATGTCAAAATATTTTCAGAGGAAACATGGGCTGAGTTTCCAGAAGTCAAAAAAGACTCTTTTTGAGTGGCAGTCATAAATACCTTGAGCTTATCTGAAACAAGTGAAAGAGTGTGATTTGAGTTGCAGATAATTTTATTTTCTTTGTATTTACTTAAGAGTCAGAAGGTGGAGAAGGGTTTGATTATAACTTTCTGTCCTAAGGAAAAGGAGATAAAGTAGTGAATATGAAAAGTATCTTAAGCATCAGTCCTCTTTCTTTTATCATTACTTCAAGGATTGACACTAGTTGTGTGTGCATGTGTGTGTTTAGAAAAGAAAACTAACCAGAAGGAAAGGACAGTACAGAAGTGACAGCGATGGGTATCCCCTCAACCCCCACATTCACTCTCGGGACTGTCGTTTACATGATAATTGATGCACTTCTCAGTGGGTCAGTGTCTAGGAGGCCTTGGTCTCTAAGTGGGAATCTGCCTAATACTTGTACAACTCCCTTGTCTTGCACTGTCAATAATGCAGACTCTCCCAGACAAATAGAATAGCCGGTCACATTCTGAGCAGGTAGTGAATTAGATTCAAGCTGTGTATCCCTTAGCCTGGAACTTTTGCCCAGGATGCCAGGGACAGCGGAACCAAACACAAATGCCCTCTGGAGTTCTAACTCAGACGTTTCAGAACATGTAAGGCAGTGAATAGATAGGGCAGGGTCAATTACTCTTCACCACATGCAAAGCAGCTGAGTTAGGCTATTGAACATAACAATGTGCAGATTGAATTACTGGGGAAAATGTGTTCGCGGCCTCATAGCTGGATATAATAACTAGGAAATACAGAGGAAAATTGTATCTTTCCTAATCCATTTTACTTCTGAAATAGTCAAGAAGAACATGAAAAATTCATTTGGGAAATTCATTCTGGTTAACTAGCCACTGACATAATTTCAAGAGAAACTTCTTTAATTTTATAGTTGATTTTACTAAGTTAAGTACTAATCAAACAGTTTATATAGTTCTTTGTATGTAGTAAGCCCTCAGGAAATATTAACTATTTTACTGTAAATAATAGTAATAGTCATGTTAGTACCGTTGTAGGATTTGTCAACATAAAATTAATCCTAATTATTAAGGAAAATGTTGCCATAGACTTTTAACTAATTTCCTGTTTTTTATGCCTAATAAAACAAAATTCTTGGTTGGAAAATACAGTGTGTCTGTCATGGAAAAGGTTGTAAAGGTATTATTCTTGAATTGTGACATTTAAGATTTCTCTAATTTACTTATTTGAATTTAGCATTATAATATTTATTCTTTACAGAAAAAATACAAGTGTAAAATGAAACCTAGACCCTTGTTTCCAGATGTGTTACTAGATGTTTCAGAACAACCCTTCCACTGAAAACTAGGGGAAATCTCTTTGAAGGACAAGCTATGAGGCATCAAGACTTAAGAGCATGAGATGATAGCGAGAAGAAAAAGACAGAGAAGTCATCTTTACATTCAGCTCAGCTTTTACCTTTCAGGTATTAGCTGATTAGCAAGTAATAGCAAACAGGCTAAAAAGCTGAAATGAACTTCAAGCATTTTCAGTGCACTGGGGGGGAAAAATCACTGGAGTTGAAGTCCCACTGAGGCTTTTAGTGGAGACCTCTGAAGGGTGATACCTTCGGGGTGAGAGAAAAACTGCAATAGGCAAGTCCTCACTTTGAAATGGGTTCAAAGCCGAGCTTAACCAAGATTGAATTAAAGTGATCTGTCTGCCAAAAGCAAAAGTCAATCCCCTTGGAGATAAATCACATCACCCAGACTCTTAAATCATCTCTATGATATTTGATACAAAATATCCTGTAGTGAAAAAAAAAAGGCACATCAAGAGACAAGATTAAATGACCAGAAACTAGAAGAAAATACGAATAATAAAAACAATGTAGTAGAAATCCACATAGTGGAGTGTGTAGTTACTAAACACATATGTTAAAATGACTATAATTAAAATATTAGGAACAACTAGCATAATACCAAACTTTTCCCCAATAGTTTGATTATAAAAAGGAAAAAATGGATATTCCAGGCCCAAACCATAAAATAACTAAAACTAGGAACCCTGTAGATGCTTTTTTACTAGTGGATCAGATAAGCTGAAGGAAAGATTAGTGCACTAGAAGATAGGTTAGTAAGAAATATTCAGACTAAAGCATGGGAGAAAAATATGCTCATTTCAGGAAGAACATAAAGGACATATATGACATCATATAAAAGGCATAACATTTGTGTAACTGGAGTCACAGAAGTAGAACAGGAAACAAAGGAGGAAGAAACACTATTTGAAGAGATAATAACTGAGATAACAGATATAAAGCAACAAACTTAACAAGTCCTTTGAATCCAAGCAGTATTAATACAATAAAATCTACATCTAAACATTATAATAAAATTGTTGAAGGCCAAAAGCAAAGAGAAAAATCTTAAAAGTAGCCAGGTAAAAAGGCAAAATGGGGAAGAGCAGAATTTTATGTACCAAAACCCTGGCAGTAAGTTTCCTTTTTTTTCTTTCTCATTTTTTCCCCCTGATATCCCTGGGTCTAGACTTGAGGCAGCTCAAAACTCAGAACCAGGCACCAGACGGAGCACCAGGAAATGTGCTCTAGTTCTGGCTCAAGACACAGAAAATAATTCTAAAACTTAGGGTAGAAAAAAATTCCTTGTTTTATTTTTGTTTTCCTTATTCTACTCTCTTATGTCCCAAACTCTAGGAAATCATGCAGCTGTGATGGTGGCAGGAGTGACAGTGGCAGCAGAGGGGGCTCACAGGCACCTAAAACTCTCTGCTCAGAAGAAGTGTGGTCCCAGGAGGGTGGGAAGAATGTGAACCCAATATGGACAATTTGAATTCAGTTTCTAGTTGCTTGGAGACTGCCCCAAACTGGTGCCTGAAAAGAGATAATGTCTCCAAAACCTCAATTAGCTTGTCCTGGAGATACAGACGGCCTCTGTGGGAGGAAAAATGAGTTCATCAAATATTTCTTGAGTCCTGACTGTGTGTGCGATGTTTTATTAGATTTGTGGAATCAAAGATTTAAAAACCATGGTCTCGACCCTGAAGAGTTTCCAGTAACAATGAACATGTAAAAGTAACTTTAACATAGCAAGATTAATACAATAGTAGAGGTATGAATATTTTGCTTTGGGCACACCCCGGGCACATTGGAAGTACCCCCAAGGTAACTCTTAGAGACCTCTGTATTGAGATGTCTTGCCCGCTCTTATCCACGCCTCATGATAGTATTTTTTAAACTTGATCATACTCTTCAGTCCTCTTATACTATGTCTGCCCCCCTCCTTGAGACTATCCTGCCTCAGTAGCAATAAAAAACTGAAAAAAAAAACTTAAATAATCTGCAAAGTAAAGAGCAATATAAAGTTCTACAGAGACAATTGTGTCACTCAAGTCTCAGAATGGCATGATTCTTGATATGATGAAGACAAAAGAGGAAGAGAGACGTGACACATATTACAATTCCTGAAAAGCATGTGACACAACATTTTTCAAATCCAGAATGAATTAAGAGGAATTTTTGGTTCATCAGTCAGCTTTAGAAATTTTAAACCTCATCTCCCCCCACCCCAAAAAATAAATGATGAAAACATGACAGTGGCAGATGGATGAAGAAGGAATTTCAAAATTCCATCTGACTGGTCATTAAGTTCTATTTTATTTTTTATTAATTTTGGAAATTAAAGTTTCTAGGTAAAATCCAGTAGACTCTATCCACAACTGTTAGAATTGACAAGAGAGTTCAGCAAGACTATTGTAAATGCTGTTAATTTACAAAATTGAATACATTCTTCTAGACCAGAAGCCAAAGATACTCAATGCAATTTAAATACATACACAGTGTTATAATATAATTTTTAAAACCTTAAGATCCTAGAAATAAATCCACCACCTTTAGGAAATTACCTTTGGGAAAAATAATATAAATTTTTATTAAAAGACTTTAATAAGCAAAAAAATTGAGAGCTCTACCATAATCAAAGGTATTAATTCTCTCAAGTTAATCTGTAAATGCAATGTAATTTTTAAGTTCTAATTCTAATTCTAAACTATATGGAAGAGCAAGCAAGAAATGTAAAAATATTACTAGGAAGAAGACCAAGGTTATAACTTAGCAGCTATCAAGATTTATTATAAAGCTGTAGTAATGCAGACAATAAGGTGTTTGCATGAGGACAGACAAGTAGAACAGAGAACTCAGAAACACACACACACGGAAACTTGATACAAGGCAAAGATGGCACTGCAGATCAGTGGGAAACTATGAACTATATTCGTTAAATGATTCTGGAACAATTAGTTATCCACGTGGGAAAAAATATAATTGAATCCCTGTGACACATCATACACAAAAATAAATTTCAGCTGGATTCAAGACCTAAATGTGAAAAGCAAACTCTAAATTATAAGAAGAATATATTTGTATCCATAAGGTACTATTTCTTAACCATACAAAAAACTCAAACCCTAAATTAGCAGACTGATAAATTTGACTACATTGAGTTAAACATTTTTGTACACTTAAAGATAATGTTAATAACATTAAAAATAAAGGGGGAGGGTATAGCTCAAGTGGTAGAGCACATTCTTAGCATGCATGAGGTCCTGGGTTCAATCCCCAGTACTTCCATTTAAGAAAAAGCTAATAATAAATTAATAAATAGACCTAATGACCTCCCCACAAAAATTAAAAATAAATAAATAAATAATTTTAAAAATATTAAAAATGAATCACAAACTGAGAACCATTGTTCTAGATATTCTAGTACTACATACACTTTTCATAATCGTGTAAAAGGTTAAAAACAAAACAAAAACCTACACCTTTTTGTAATCCTGTAACTAATTCTAATGATCTCTCATACCAAAATGGGTTACTTTCATGAGTCTTTCTCCTTAGATCAGGAAATAAGAATGTCAGGGTCTTAACAATGATCAGTCCAGAGAATAAAAAGGAAAGAAACTCTAACCCACTCAGATATGGCTGCAGACCTTGCCCCTGGAGGAGGGAGGAGTGGGGTCAACTTGGTCTACATAAATCCTTCGTGCAGTGCCCAACACTGTCGACTGACTGCATTTTCCAAACTCTCTCACACTTTAGACCCCAGATTTCTGAACATCATACTTCCCAGTTTTCACTTCTGTTTCTTTCCTGAGTTTCTCTGTCTGTCTGACTCTGAAAAGGAGATCCTCCATGTTTTGTCATCAGCTGCTTTCTCATAATGTCATTGCAAGTGATCTTCTCTACTGTCAGGTCCTCATTTTCCATTTATGTGGAATTACTTCTATGCCGAAATGTACTCTGTGGAAGTAACTCTTAAATCTGTTTCTCTGACCTGGCCCTTTCTGTACACCTGTATTTCCAAGCACCTACAGATGTCAACAGCATCTCAGATTGAACATCATTGAAGTTAAACTCATATTTCTCCAGTCTTCCTACCGTGTTGATCTACTCCCCTTTCCTCTCACCCAAAATTGGATGTATTTTTCTTGCATCTTTTAAATTCTGTATATTGGGAGACAGTGTATGTGGTGTTTAGTGCATAGACATTGGATTGAAACTGTTGCTAGATATTAGGCAAATTACTTAATATCTCTTAGATGCTGATTTTCTCTTCCATAACATGGAGTTAAAAATAGACACTGCTTCTTAGGTTTTTTCCATGATATATCAGCAGCATCTGGACATAAATCCAAACTCTAGGGCCATAGTCTAAACCTACATATATCATCAGTTCTAGAATAGGGCCAGCAGTCTGTTTTGACAATCACCTAGGTGATCCTGGTGCACGCTAGAGTATGTGAAATCTGGAAAATCTTCCTATTTCTTTTGCACAGATAGCCAAATTCTATTGGTCATCAAGTGTCCCCGAACTAATTTAAATTTCTCATTTTATCTACTTTCAATTTCCGTGTTCACTGTTGCCATAAATGCTGACACAGATGGTTGCAGCAGCTTCCTGATATCACTGACACCAGCTTTGCCATCATCTGATTCCTTCTTTGCAAGGCCATGAGAGTAGGGATTTAAAAAAATTTAAAAATCTAATTATTATTTCCTTCAAAAAAAAAATCTTCCCTGCTCTCTTATCCATTACTGGACGAAGCCCAGACACCTTAGCACAAAGTCGGCAGTTTTTCAGGACTGATTGGAGGATAAAATTAGACCTTGCCCCACTGCTGCCAAGTTCCCTCTCAGCTGTTCTCTCTCTTCCCCAGACTTCACTCCTTCCAGAGCTGGTGGGTCCCAGGCTTTGTATAAAGTGACAACGCCCGCAGGGCTGAGCCATGAGTCTGTAATACAGGTTTGGTGTATTAGTGTGGAAAGAGTGCGGCTTTAGAATCGGGCACACCCAAATTCACCCTGTTTTCCCTTTTAATATCCCTGTGACCCTTGGGGGAATTATTTAATCTTCCTCTGCTTCTGTTTCCTTATGTCTAAAATGAGCAGATTAATAGAACCAATTTAACTGTATAATCACGAATATCAAATGGGTGAATGCATGTTCTCTATCTGTCACAATGTCTTCTCTAGAGTAAACGATAAATACGTGACATTTCTCTCCCATCTTTGCCTTTCTAGGCTCTCGTGGTCTGTACAGGTGTATCAGGGATGCCGTTGATATCGGTTTCTTTACCTAATACTTGAGGTACGCCATGTTGGATTGTAAATACTTTTTTTGGTATTAGACACTATTTGGTATTTGGTTACCAGCATTCATTCCCCTAACTTATACTACTATAGCTGTTCAGAAAATTATAGGTCACCCTTATGTGTAATTTTGGTGAGAAGGTAATTCCAGATTCTGGCAGCCAAGGAAGCCAGATTTTTTTTCTTCCCACCCTCTGATAATATCGGAGCAGGCAGTTAACCTAAACTCAGTCACTCCAAGTTCTCTGCAAGGATTTTACTCTTATTGATTGGAGAGGGGCAAGAACTGGGAATCTTCAGTCCTTTATCCCAGCACATGTGTCCTGACTTGGAAGTTTTCAACTCCTGACTGGTTCTTGTGTTTCCCTTTTTGGACCTGCAGAATTCCCTTGCTTATTGCCTTTTCCAAGAAAGGCCCTCCAGGTTTCTATCAATGCTATGACTCCCCAGAGAGTCTTCCAATAAAACCACAGTCAGTTTCTGCTGATTACACCCAGGAGGACTGGGATGTTATACTTTTCTTTGATTTATTCTTTTTTCTCATTGGCATTGAACACGAAGTCCCAAAACCCTTTTGTGATTAGAGGAAAGGTCATCCTTTAAGAAGAGCTCACCTGAGCCCTCGTGAAAATGCCAGTGTTCTCAATTTTAGGATTGTGTACACAACTTGTAGGCAGTACATGACCTTGATTCTCTCTTTCCAGCTCATGTTGATTAAAAATTGTTTTTCTTAAAGCAGATTTTCATTGCAAATGAAGACGGAAGCATCGTTAACTATATTTATCACTAACAGCCCTGACTTGCCAACGATTATCAATTAGTGAAAACAGATTTTAAGGATTAAAACAATAACATACAGTATTTATCCTCCAAAGCATACTTCTCATTAAAAAGTCTTTCCAATTGGCCTATAAAGGGCAATGTTGTCTTTTTCTCTACGTGGAAAGAGAAGGCTTTCAATTTTGCACCATATTTGTGTCTCTCTTCATAATTACCCATGTGTAAAATGCTTCATTTCATGCTCATGGTTTTTTTTTTTTTTCAGTAGTACTCAATAACTGAAAAGATCATTTACATTCTAATCTACAGATCTAATAGTTGGTTATCAAATCCTGCTATTCCACTGCTATGATGCCTCACGGTACAGACATATTCCTGTGACTTGTTTTTCAAAAGACACTGTAAGTATGGGCATTGCAAGCAGTATTTCTCTTGTAATGCCATCTTATCTGTTACACTATAGTCTCTGCTGTAAGAGCGTTCATTATCACTTGAAGAAACAAAGAAGTTATAATCACTTTAATAAAGAATCTATAAATGATGTTTAGTTATTCAAAGGAGTACGCATACTAAGACATTTTAATTACACTTACTTTGCTCAAACTCAAGCTGTTCAACTTCATTCAGAGCACTAGTCTCCAAAAATGCCAGCATGAATTCACTTCTATTCATTTATTCGGTTAATACATGTTGAACTCCTAATGTGTACCAAGCTCTGTGTACCAGGAATTGAGACAATGATGAAGATCAGTATTCCCTGGGATATACTTTAATTTAAGATGTGGATGGGAGGAAGACTCAACTCCTCCAGGAGCTGTTATGCGTTCCTTGCTGCAGACAGCAGAGGTGTAGATAAACAGGAAACCCAGTCCTCAGCCCTTCTGTTTTTCATGTGTGCTTGGGAGCTGATCTCAGGTGTGTCTTTCCCCTCCCGCTTCATGTATGTATGCAACACATTTAATGCTGTTAACACTGACCAGAAATTCAAAGTGACAGATCCGGAGGTACTGCAATCTGGAGCTCTTAACTTTTGTAAACTGGTGAGAATAGTGGAATGCGCAAGGTCTCTTCTTAACGACTTCTCCATCTTCTCTTATAGACTGGTCTGCTCAGCCATTCAGGAATAGGATACGTATTAGATGACTAACATCTGGTCTAAATATCTATTAGAACCATATGCTTTCCTCTGCTATATTATCATCCTAGAATAGATTAAGGGAAATCCAAACCAAATGGGGATTTGAGGAAATTTTTAAGGGTCACTTAATAAAGTAATTTTGGTTTTCCCATTGCAAAGAACACAGCATACTGTAGAGACAATGGAGAGACCTAAGAACAGTCTCATGGCAGAAATAACCGGAATAAATAATCATCATAATCATAACCATCTTCCTCACAATTTTCAAATAGGAAATAGAAACTGTTAATTGTCACAGTTACAAATGGATGTATCCTGCTGGGATTTTACTTGAAAGATGATGTTCTATGGAATAGCCTTGTCTTCTAAATGAAAATCAGTAGCTCTGGATCTGGCTTTGTTTTCCCCCAAACTCCTTGCAGTTAATATTCATAGTGGTTTGGGGACTGGCTCTGTTCCTCTCTCATAAAAATTTCTTGATTTATAATTGTGAGATCTTCATGGCTAAATGACAAAGGGCTAAGTTTGATGGCATAAAAGCAAGAACTGACTGATGTTCTTCAAGAATGTGTTCTGGGAGTAAAGTTGAGTTCATTTGGTTTTGATTTTACAATTAGAATAGAAGGTATTTGTCTTTAAGAATGTGTTTCACGTCAAAATTCTATTAATGAGATAGACTTTATCTCTGATTTTAAGACTTGTTATCTCTACCCTTTTATGAAATTAGATCCACGCAGAGTTAATAGTTAAAACAGTGAACATGAATTTTGGTGGTAACTAGAAGCATAAAATTAAATTGATACTTTCTTCTCAACATCCTTACCTAATCAGGAATAATTTGAAATTTTATCACTGAGAGGATTTAAAGTGGATTAGGAATATGTTTTATTAAAACATTATAGAGTCTAAATAGACTATAGGTGTTAGGCAGGGATGATAGTAAGGACATGATTTATATTTTAGCATTTTCTAAGTTCACACATATATATTGCAACTTGTGACAGAGTTCAAACAGCAGCACAGAGGCGAGTAAAAGACTATTTGATTCCATCTCTCGCTTAAGTTTACTGGTTCAGATGAAGTTGTCTGTAGCAACCAAGACGCTGCTTCTCAGCTATTCCATCTGATTTTGCATCATGAGTATGGAGCTAGCTTTGAACTCATTTCATTTTGAGAGGCTTACATTTATTTAATAAAAGATTTTCTGTTTTCCTTGGTAGAAGCCAGGACCCACTGATCAACAACCAGTAATGAATTCCTTTAATCAGCTCTCCAACCATCTTGTATAATGTTAAATTAAGTCCTAGCTGCTGACAACATCCTGCCATTCTCTCAGTCACTCTTCCTTCTCGTGCCTCCTCCTTCTCCTACCTTCCCCTTTCCATTAAGTAATAAGTCTCCCATGTATGCTTTTTTTTTTAAAAATTTGGGTTTAGCAATTACTAGGGGACAATTTATTTAGAGACTTGTTGTTAATGTCTATTATGTCATTACAATTGATAGTAGCCTTACTTTTATAAGAAAGGAATGAATAGATTCCAACTGAGAAAATTAAATATATTTCACCAATAGAGAAAAATCTCCAATGAAAGCATCCTGATAGATTTCTTAAAATCAGATTAAGTCTCGACATAAGGTATAGGGACAAGAGAATAGAAAGACTGTCATCTGGATCCACTGATAGAGTTGGGAGTCATAAACTTCAAGTCAGGATCTGATTTCTAGAATAACTTTTCCGTGCATGTAAAAGATCCAGAGATGGATATTGGTTTGATTTGGATAAATATCGGTCAGTATATTGTCATGAACAATGAAGACAAGGAAGCTAAATTTCCAAAGTCCATTTTTTTCCTACTTCGCTGAAATATGTAAATAAGTATATGTAAGTATGTAAAATCATCTATTACCTAAATAATTATATCTATAAACTTTTATTTATAAGATTATGTTTTTCTTATCAGGTAGCCAAAAAAATATGCAGTGGCTATCTCAGTCAGTGGTACGAGGACAAAGATGAAAAGTGGAGCTTGAGTCAGTCATGAAGGTATGTTTGATTAACATGGGTTCAAATCTTCCAAGAAGTTTTACAATAGAAATCATCTCTTATGATTGGTAAAACTTGTTCTTTTAAACAAAGAAGTTTGGTATTTTAAAATTATGGTGGCAACCCATTATGTGTCTTAAAATCAATTAAGTTGGTCATAACCAACTTTTAAAAAAAATTGAAACACAGCCCAATAATACAGAACAGTGTAAAATTGAAATCATTCGATTGAATTGCAGTGAGTAAGGGTAATTGGTATTTTCCAAAACTTGAGTTTCAGGATATATGTTACCCTCACATACACACAAACATCTGTTTGTATTGAATCACAGAATGAAATATAAATCTTACTGTGAGTGAAAATGTTTAAACATCACCGCCTTAAGCTGTTGATGAGTCTTGCCTTTGTCCCTCAAAGTTAAAAGTTTTAAAAGTGTTGGAAGGGCCTTCAGTCAGTGATTGCGGGTTAAAAACTTTCACTGAGTGACAGAACTGTTCCAAGTACTTTTATGAGAAACTAAACAGCAATCAAGAAGAATATGCTGCAGTCATAATGGTACAATGAATGCCATTTACCTAACTATGGAAAATGACAACAGACGTTCTTGCCCATTAATATAATCTACTCTAAGCCAAAAGTTGAATCTGTTTTCTATTTGTCAGCTAAAATCAAACAAGCCATAGTAGATAATATATTCTACATTTGAAAATTAACAGAGCTAACCTTTTTATCATACTGAGAATATTAAAACCCTACAGAACCTTTCACTTACAGCTTGGTCTGAATTCTAGTTGTTTTTGTGTACTGTACCAATGGGAGGCGTATCATTTCAGAAAAAGCAGTAAGAAAAACATCTGTGGAAAGTTTTGTTCCAAGTTGATAAAAATGGTAAACAATTTTCAGTTTTCTTCCTATCCTTTCTGAAAATGTACTTTACGTAAAGATGTATATGGGCACATATATACTGGTTTTAGATCTGTTTGATGTCAAGCTAACAATACCTTTAAGTCAGTATCAGGTGCACAAAAAAAAAATCAAAAGATTTTCTTTACTCTGTGGTTAAAGATTATAGATTTGAAGGGCTGAGCTATAATCTTAAATTGCATTGAATTTTCGCCTTAGTTAGGTTGGTTAAATGGTCCAGTGGCTCGCACGTGGTCCTCAAAATTTCTGTTATACCCCTGTGATATGTAATAGATAACTCAAATAGAAATTATAGCACATGTTGTATCTACTACATTGAACACAATCTGTCTTGTGCCACAGTGGGTTTTTTTTTTAATCATTTAAATTGGTTATCGCTCTATTTTGCAAGGGGCCTGAGAGAAGGTGGGGAGAGGAAGGGAAATTCTCTTTTCTCTGTGATGTGGGACATAAAGTGTTTGGCTGATAGAAACAGGTGGGGTAGGACTTTCAGAAGAGTAATCAATCATTCTAGATTCTTCTCTTCCTGTTCAAATGGTGTGCTTTCTTCCTTAAAAAATCAATAGTTGGAAGTTTTGTTGTTGTTGTTCTGAATAATGTTTCTTAAATAGTAATTTTACAGGAGAAGGAGTTTGATTTTTTTACCCTTTTAGACAGCATTGGATTTCAAAAACACCAATCTTGCATTTTTTACAATTCTTACACCATAGTGTTTTAATTGTTTAAATAAAGACTGTCCCAGAAATCTTACTATATGTAAAATATGAGTCAGATTTCACTTTGGGAAAACACTGGAAGTGAAATGGAAAACACTCAGGTTATTTTTATAAAATAAAAAATAGTGTACTTTTGCTTAAGATATGATGTCTTAAAGGAAATATATAGCTTTAGCTTTATTATTAGTTTTGACTTAGTTACATGCTAAATTCTGTTCCTGAAGTTCATAAAAAGTGAGACTTAGACTAATATATAACTAGTCTCTTCAAGAGCATGTAGTCACTACATATGAGACCTCTTTGCAACCTGTGAGTAAAATAAACTACTTAAAAATAGAAATGGCCAATAGGCACAGGAAAAAGTGCTCAATATCTCTAATTATCAGAGAAATACAATTCAAAAGTACAATGAGGTATCACTTCACACCAGTCAGAAGTGTCCATCATTCAAAAGTCCACAAATGATAAATGCTGGAGAGGGTGTGGAGGACAGGGAACCCTCTTATACTGTTGGTGGGAATGTAGTTTGGTGCAGCCACTATGGGAAACAGTTTGGAGATTCCTTAAAAAAGTAAAAATAGCCTTACCATATGATACAGCAATCCCACTCCTGCGCATAAATCTGGAGGAAACTTTAATTTGAAAAGATACATGCACCCCAACGTTCACAGCAGCACTATTTACAATAACCAAGACATGGAAGCAACCTAAATGTCCATCAACAGGTGACTGGATAAAGAAGTTGTGGTATATTTATACAATGGAATACTACTGAGCAATAAAAAAGAATAAAATAATGCCATTTGCAGCAACATGGATGGACCTGGAGATTGTCATTCTAAGTGAAGTAAGCCAGAAAGAGAAAGAAAAAATCATATGATATCACTCATAAGTGGAATCTAAAAAAAAGAAAGAAAGAAAAAAGAGGACACTAGTGAACTCATCTGCAAAACAGAAACAGACTTGCAAACATAGTAAACAATTTTATGGTTACCAGGGGAAGGGGGTGGGAAAGGATAAATTTGGGAGTTTGAGATTTGCAAAGGTTAACCACTATATATAAAAATAGATTTAAAAAAATAGATTTCTTCTGTATAGCACAGAGAACTATATTCAATATCTTGTAATAACCTTTAATGAAAAAGAATGTGGAAACAGATATATGTATATATATGCATGACTGGGACATTATGCTGTACACCAGAAATTGACACATTGTAACCGACTATACTTTAATAAAAAAATAAAAATAAAAAAATACACATCAATTTGACTTTTAGAAAGGGACAGCATCTTATCAACTCTGCCTAGGGTGTTGCTGCCTCTAGAATGGTGGGGGAGAGCCACTTAGAAAAAAGACGAAACCATATAGCCATAGATAAAATTGCCATAAGATTTAATAAAAATAAAATTTGGCATAAATATAGAAAAATGGAGAGAACATGAGAATTTTTAGAGGAATTTATATTCTCCTGTGAGGTTTAACCATATAGTTTCAAATTTCGATCCTTTTATTTTTTTTAAGGGAATCACTGCACTCTGTGGTTAGAAGTGGAGGCTCTTGAGTTACAATAACTGAGGTTCAGTCTTAGCTTTTCCACTTATAAACTGTAGGGCCTGGATATCTTTAACCTTTCTTATTCCCTTTTTCTCATCTGCACTGTGAGGATAATGTAAGATCTACCACAAGGGCTGTTTTAGGAATTTAACGAGATAAGCTGTGTCAGGGATTTAGCATGGTGCATGGCTCAGATGAAGTGTTTATAAATGTTCATTAATATTAATATGTGTTTTCTGATTAAATAATGATAAATGTTGATGAGAAATTCATATTTATATATAAATGAAAATTAAAAGATGCCCGTCACTCATAATTCAAACATTCTGATATAAGAGTGCTGCATTTCCTTCTAGTATATGGAATTAGAATGTGTGTGTATATAAGTGTATTTCCATAATTTATTTCTATATATATTTGGAAACGAATAGTATATGTAATTTGTATGTGTAATTTTTTTGTTTATTGTCTTGAATTCTCCACGCACCCAGGCAATCATAGCTGCTAATAGTTTAAGACTCAAAAAGTAAGCCAGTTCTGTTGTGCATGTGTGTGTCAGAGGGTCTTTATTGTTGCATTGTTGGATGGGATCCCGAAGCCCAGCAATGTTCTTGCTAACTACACAAAAGAAAGTAACATCACACATACTGAAATTATCTCATTCAGATAAAAACAATAGTCTTCTGTGGTCACATACACGCACAAATACACACACATGCACAGAATCCCACGCCTTATCCCATGATGCATGAACACTTGGTGCTGTTTTTGACCCAGGTACCTACAAAGCTTCCAACGCTGCTCGTCTGCCGTTATTTTGCACTTGGCTCCATTCTGTAGTTTTAACTTGGTTTAACCAATCAGTTCTCTTCCTACTTTAATACAATCTGTACATATTTAACCTTTTCAAAGATTACTCTAACACTGATTTACCTAAGTTCTCTGTCTCTCTGTCCCATCTCTCCCTTCCTCCTTCACCTGTGATGTTATCCACTCTGCTGTCACCATTTGAGCATCTTCCTCATCTCTCAATACTTGTATAAAATTTGATTTTCTTACAAAACCCAGAATAACCCCCAGGTCTTCTGTGAAGTCTCCCTCACCCTTGATGATAGTCTCCATTGAACTCCCGTATAAACTACAGGATACACCATTAACTTAACATTTAGACGAAGTTACTTGTTAGTGGGATCCTCACTTAGAAAGCGTTTGGGACTCTTCACTTAACTTCTAGGAGTCCACCTGGAAAGTGCTCTCATTCATATATCTTTCCCATTGTTCTCAAATTTTTTTCAATAGTTCTTTCTTTATGGAATCCATTTGTTTTGGAGTAGATTATTTTGCCTTACCATTCTCCTAGATGATATAAGATAAATGTAATTTCAACAATTGTCATATTGATTGAATGGTGCTAGTAGAAAATGTAAGGGTCTAAGTAATGCCTCTGGGGCCCAAATTTCCAGCCAAGCCATTATTCATAACTACTTTTTGGTAGAAAAATACAAAATGTCAGGAGTTCACCAGATAGTTGATCTCCAAGTTAAAGATAAAATTATAGCAACAAGCTAATTTTTATACCTTTCTTATAATGTTATCCACACTCTTATGACAGGACAAGGGTTGTAAAAGTCTGCAGTGACATGAAAGAGAAGAAAAAGAATAGAATCGACTGAATCTATAAATCTGTCAAGTTTAGTCTTAGTCTGCTTACGAATAATTCCAAATGTCAAATGGCCAGAACACTTGGGAAGGGGATCCTTACATCAGCAATATCACTTAATGTTGCTATCATTTTTCTTACATTTCCTGCCTTCCATACTATCTGATACATTACAATGCTAAGGGCAGTGATTCCTTCACGATAGACGTTTAAAAAATCAATGGTAATAGAGATGTAGCAGTGTATGTCCCAATTTGACAAGAACATTTGGCAACAGTTTTGAGAACTTACATCTCATGGAAAGACAAATATCACAACAGTGTGGGCACACCACAATGCTCCAATGATAATGATCTTGATAAAATATTTGCATCTAGAAATAAAATTGTGTTTATATGCATAGAGCAATGTCTCTTATCTTCGGGCAATTTTGACTCTACAGTAGGCATTTAGCAATGTCTGGAGACATTTTTTTTTTCACAACTGGAGGGTGCTGCTGGCATCTAGTGAGACGGGGCCAGGGATACTGTTAAAGATCCTATATGCACAGGACACCCCCCACATCAAAGAATCATCTGGCCCAGATGTAAACAGTGCTGAGGCTGAGACACTCTGGCTCAGAATTTCTAATGGGAGTGTAATGTTCTTGCTGGGTTCTTCAGCCACCGAGAATGAATCTCTCACTAATTTGGGGAACAGAGCTTACCAAATGCCCTCCAGGATAAGACACTAGAATAAAAATTGCTCCAGGAATTCGATACAGATCGTATTCCCACAGGAGGTTATGAAACACCCTCATCAGCCTGTTGGATGTGCGATAGGAGAGCTGCCATTTCTCCATAAATATTCATCACTATGGAAACCTTCCCACATCCATGCACTCTTATAACCTTAAATGGCAAGCATATATTTTATAAGGATGGTGAGAAAAAAGCAAATAAAATTCTATATTGGCATCTTACTGAATGTTTGATTAGAGATTCTAGAACAGTGTTTTTTGACCCAAGCTATTCGTTAAAATCTCCTGAGGAAACTATAAATTGGGATGCTCAGGTCTTCCTACCCCCAAGCAATTACATGGGAAATTGTGGTGCTGGGGTCCAGGCATCACTATTTTTTAAACGCTCCCCAGCTAATTAGAAGTTACAATAAAGACTAAGAACCATTGTTCTGGCCTTTGCCAATAATCTTCTGCCTAAAAAATGACTGACCTGAATACTTCCTGTATTAATGGGTAAAATGCTCCAAATTCAACAGAGAGGTTCTAGATGTCACTTTGTGTGCATTAAGGTGAGTGCTAAGTTTTAGGATTATTATTCAAAGAATGTTTAAAAGTCCACAAGCAGCTGGGGGTGGGCAATTGTTTGTTCCAATTCCTGTGTGTCTTTATATGTTAGAAGGAACAAAAGCAGAATAGTTTCCTACTGTACTTCAAGGGCAAAACCAGGTTTTTACTAAAATGGAATAACAAGACACATCATGCAATGAAAAGTAAAATTTGATTTCATCCCTAAAAATTTCCCTGAGAAGGGGAAATGGTGTAAACAAGCCATCTGTGTTGTGATGTGAAACACATTCCCTGGTGGTGGCCCTTGCAGGGTGCCTGTATTATCTTAAAAAAAAAAAAAAAAAAAAGGAGGGGAACTTGCTGTGGGACCAAAGGCAGCGGGAATTCTGATTAACTTGTTTTCTAAATATACACAAAATCATTCCTGCAAGGAGATGAGATTTTCAAAAGTCAGGCAATGGATGAATTAGTGTAAATCTAAGAATTAAAGAAAATGCAGTATTGGCAAAGCAGAGCTTTGGTGCTGCTCTACATAAACACAAAAATGAACTGTTAAATTTAGAAATGAACAGATTCAAATGCAGTTTGTCCTTTTTCTATCTATAGTATGAATCCTTCTGATCATGTACTGTACATTTGATGGAAGCATGTGGCTGTGGCAAATGTCCCCCAGGAACAGATCCAAATCAGAAGTTCAATTTGCTTTAAGCTCTTTAAAATATTCCAGGGGTGCAAAGTGGACTGAGTTCCCCCAGATTCTTAGATTATCTTTGAAAATATTGAAATATACAAAAGGGGGCAAAGGAGGCGTAAAACTTGAAACCTCCCTTTTGTTTTATCAAAAACATTTTATTTTGTTTTCAATGAATGACAAATCGTTAATACAATTTTAGAAAATCATCATTTGCTCTATCTAGACCTGCAATCATTCCTTCCTTTTTTTTTTTTTTTTTTCTTTTTTTTAAGTCTCTTAAGGTGTGGGATGTCCCTGTATTTTGGAGGAGACAGGTCTCAGTATGAATCCCAGATACAGCACCTGTTAGCCCTGGATTTCAGGAAACTCATTGACCTCATAGATCTCAGCTTTCTCTTCAGTGAAATGGAAATAATGGCATTTCCCTCAACAGTTATTTGTAAGGATTATTTTGATGACGATGGAATTGTGTCATGCTCATAAAATAGAGTATTTCTCAGCAATAAAAAATAGACCCGCAAAGCATGGATGAATTTCAGAAGTATTATGGTAAGTGAAAGAAGTCAGACTCTAGAGGTTACATGCTGTATGATTTTATTGATACTACACTCTGGAAAAGGCAAAGGTGTAGGGATAGAAAACAGATCAGTGGGTGCCAGGGGTTCAGGGTGGGGAGGAGAGAGCTTTCAGGGATGATGAAAATATCCTATAATCTTGATGGTGGTGGTGGTTACAGGACTGTGTACACTTCCCAATTCATAGAACAGTATCACCAAAATGGGTGAATTGTACCATGTAAATCACGTCAGTAAACTTAACCATCGTCCCCTGCCAAAGGTAATGCGTAAAAAGGTTAAAAGCAAAAATAAAGATTAAAAAAGTTGGAAGTGCCTAGCATGATGGCCTAGAAACATAATTTTGTCACCTCTTCTTTATTTCACAGCCAAATAATTTAAATAGAATCTAGCTTTAACTTTTTATCATCTGTTTTATCCTTTACCTGTAAGCTGATTTTTGCTCTTTCGCAAAATACCAGTGGCTGATATATTGTCAACTCCAGTGTTTTCTTTAGTCAACCTAACGATTTTAAAATTTCTTACAGTATCTCTTTTCTTGCTCCCGTTTGCTTTCTAGACTTTGAGAACCCAGGGTCTCTTCATGGCTCTTTCCTCTTCTGCCCATAAATATATTAATTCCTCAAAGTTTGTATCCAGTCCATTTCTGTATCTTTTTTTGCATTCATATCTTCTTTTGTAAAATTTCAACTAAAAATGACTTCCTAAAATTGTCCTTCTAGGTACCTATCTCCCCAGAGTCCAAAATCAAATCCAGGTTTTATTTACCTGTTGAGTAGCTCTAATTCTAAAAATAGTAAATTGTTTTCCAACTGAAAATGTCCCAGAGTTATTTATTGTTAATTCAGTACTTCCTTAATGATTTTATGTCACCATTATAATTTACATGGTCTCTCATTATACTGTGAATGTGTATAAACATCTTGTTTTTAGAGTTTCCATTCTGTTTCAATGATTTGTCATTTCTTGAGCAAATACTTCTATGTTTCTCACTATGCTAATGTTATGTTTTTGTTTCTGATAATGCAAGTTTCCTTCATTACTTATCATTTTCACTTCTTTTTCTTGGCTAATTTTGTCAGTGTTTTCTTCCAGATGAAAATTAGAGTTATTGTGTGAGGTTTCCCATAAAGGGATTATGATTGCCTTACTTATATAAATTATATGAGGGCAAATAACATCTTGACAATATCAAGTCTTTCCTTCCAGTAAGATTTTTATTTCTACATTTATTTGTCTTCTTTATGTCCTTTAGTAAAATTGTATACTTTTCTTCAAGTAAGTTCATTCATTATTTGGCTAAATATTCTAACATTTTATGTGTTTTTTTGCTGGGGACTAGAGTAACTCCTCAAGATTTTTTGACCTGCTTTTTGCAGCCATGTAAAATAAGAATTTCCCTTATTATTTTAATATTTTACTTTATTCTGTTATTTTTTCTAATTATATAGTCCTATTTTAAATATCAATAATTTTATCTATTTCTAAGAAATTTGCCTCATTCCTTTTTCTATTCTTACTAATTTTATAGAACTTCCAAAACTACGTTAAATAATAGTGGCACTAGTAATCAACTTTGTCTTAGACTAATTTTTTTAATGATAATGCTTCTAGTATTTCCCCATTAACCAGACAAGTGTTAGTTTGAGATTTTAAAAAGTCTTGTTAAAGAATTATTTATTTATCTAGTGTAAGTGAATTTTTTTTCTGAATGAGGTGTGATTTTTTTTTCCTCAATACTTGTTTTTGAAACTTTGGAAATACACATCCCCATTTCCCCCCCTTTCACATAGTGAAATAAAGATTTATGGTGAGTATGAGGTAGGAGGGAGGAGGAAATATGTGGTCTCACAGATACATTTTTTATTATTCAAGGCTCCAGAGCTCATAAGATTACATAAGGGTTACATATCAGAATCCAAAAATATTCACTAAAAAAATTGAATACTTTTAAATTTAGTCCTGTTCTCATGTGTATCTCACTATATTAATTTTATATATTATATTGATTTTTGAAAGTAAGTATTAGATAATGCAGGTCAATTGCTAGGCAAAATAGCAAATGTTGTAAAATAACACGATTTCATGAAATTAAGAAAAAATAATGTCAAACAATTGCTAGGATCATGCTCAAATCCATGATACAAGAGGTTCTGAGAGATTAAACCAGTATAGTATATAAAGAAGAAAACATCAAAAAGGCAACATTAAATGCATTTAAGAGGGAATGCTTTGACACTCAGTGGATCAAATGGCCCTTGGAAAGTGAATGGAGCCATCCAGAAATTTTGCCAGAAGGACCTTTTTATGATAATCATGAAAATGTGATATATAACTTTACTGGAGAAATACTTTTTAAAAGTTCTTAGCATTTGATTCACTTTTATTTTAGTCTAGAAGGTAGCTCATAGTTTCAATTCCCAGCTATATTTTGTTAGCTGTAAACCAATACATTATTTTATAAATGTACTTGTTTTCAGATAAAATCCCAATAAAAGTTTTTATTTTTAAAAACTACTTACTATGACAATATGGTCCCTGTTTTCACTCAGTTTAACTTCTAAAGATCAGCTCCTATTACCTTGAGATAAAGAAGGCTCCCTGGACACTAATTAATTTTCTAATATTGAAGCATTTGTATGTTCCTGGAAAGAACCTTACTTGTTCTTGGAAGATTACTGTCGTAATAGCCCTTAGGCTTCTGCTTGCTAGAGTTTTATTTTTAAATAATTTTAGTTGTTATGACATGTATTACTTCTGGAATTGGAGAAAATAAGAAAAAAATGTAAAAGATTTGCTAGTATAGAATATATTAGAACAGTATTACATGTTTTAGTATATAATATACTCCAGTATAGAATATGTAGAATAATTTGGTTTTTTACTTACAAATGAAATTAGTCTCTAGTTTTTGTTTGTGTGGTGTCCTTGACAGGTTTTGGTACATAATTACACTGGCTTTGTCAATTAAGATGCTTGCAACCTTTTGCAATATTTAAACAGTAGAGAAATTTTTGTATAAAAATTGCTAGAATTGTTCCATTGTATTTAATAGTAAATTTTTTGATAACTGTACATTTTTCTATAATTATTAGATTATTTAAAATCTACTTTCTAAAATTAGTTTTGGAAGTGTCTATTAAAATTTTAAACTTTATGGAAATACACCCATATTAAATTTCCAAAAATATATGTCAATAGTAAGGTCTCTTGTAGCAAATTTTGTGTAATTGTTCTTTTTCTAATTTTTTATGTATAGACATAAAATCATTTGGTTTCTTTGTGCTCATGTAAATAACTGAGTGTATTATGTGTACAATTTATGTATTTTTTATTTTATTCAAAAACATTACAAAAATTTAAATTTTTGTTAGATTTATAATCATTTTGATTTATTTCTCTGTTTAATTGGCTTCAGTGTTCATGAAATCTTTTAAGAATACTATATTCTCAAACTTTTAATTATCCTTTACTTCTCAGTGTATTGAATAGATCTTAATTGTTTTTTCAACAAAAGAACATGAGTATTAAATTCCTTAAACCTTTATATTATCTTGAATTACCTGTTTTTTTGCCTTTACAGATTAAATACAGATTTTCAATACAGATTAAATACAAATGCAAAGACAGTTGACAGTATTGGAAAGGATTTTTTAAGTAAATATTTCAGAAATAACTATCAAGAACAAACAGACAACATAGAAAGGAAACAAGGAAAAATGGAGATTGGAAAGGAGAAAACCAGAAAACCATCAAACAAAAATGGAGAAAAGTCTTCAAGAGGGAAAATAAGAGAGAAGGAAGGCAAAGATAATCCAACACATCTATGAAAATAGTCCACAAAGAAGAAAAGTCATAGGCTAGAACAAATACTAAAAACTATCATTCAAGAAAATTTCCTGAGATAAGACAAACCTGCTTATTGAAAGGACAACCTGAAAAATTGACTCAATATTGTCAACACCAAGGAATACTCCAATATAACTATTGTATTTTAATAATAATGGGTGGGGGAATCTCTGGATATCCAGATAAAAAAGGCAAGAGAAAGAAAGTTAGATTGAGCTCTGACTTTGTGATAAAACATTTTATGCTAAGAAAAATGCAAGCCAAACTTTTTACACACAACAGAAATTTACACAAAATGGCCTTCAAGAATAAAATTTGCAAACAAAGAGTTGTGAACACATAGGAATTCAGAGGCTATTGTTCCCAATGGCTCTCCCTGAAGACTGCAAACAAAAATTTTCCGTATAGTAAGAAACAATTGGAGAAGCTTCTGCATAAGAATTACTGACAGTGTATTAAAGCAGCGAATCAGGGAATCCTTAACGACAACATTCCCAGCTCGAACAATGGCTGGAGAAAGGTGTTTGGTATTTTGGAGGATGCTAAAAAGCAATTCAATTCAGAAGACTGTTTCTGCAGTCAGATAACGTTGGAACAGTTCTTCCCGACATTGGCTAAACTACGGAACCCAGAAGATGATTATTAAGAAAAGATGGTGCCCTCCACCAGCAACACAGGAAATCTAATCACCTCTCCAGATCCACGGGCAGATGAGCAGACAAGTAGGGTGATCCTTGTTGAGTTGCTAGATGGAGAGAGTCCCTAAAGTTGCTCTATTTGGGGATGGTTTGTTCAAGGCTTTTATATCCTCAGTGGGATATTGTAGTAAAGTGTTTTTAAAAAATCATAAATAAATACAAATGTATAACACAATTCCCTTTGGTCCCTTTTTTCCCCCCTCAAAACTCCATTTTCTTCCATTCAGTGTTACAGAGGAGTCTGGAAATAACCTGATTTTATTTATGCTGTAGAAACACTTTTTGTTTTGTTTTGCTTTGCTTTGCTTTGAGCCTCTTCCTGGATGTTTGCATCTTTTTAAAGTCAGTTTTTTAAAAACAACAATAGTAGCAACAACGAATACTGTCTTGATCTGTCTCAGTGCAGGTCATCTGTCTTTGAGGAAGTCTTTCAAAAAGAATGGAGAGGGCAGAACACTTTTTGTCTATTAAAACACATATCCGTGTTTCCATTTGTTCTTTACTCTGTCAATTGGCTTGTGTGGGTCATCATTTTATCACCTCTTTTCATTGCTCAGACCTTTCCTTTGTGTCCTCTCTGAATCTACATCAGGGCTGCTGAGAGTTCTGACTCAGAGGGAGTGGGAAAGCATCCTCTGCCCTGTAATCTGGAATGGCTGTAAGTTCCTGAGCTCCAGACACAATTCTCTCTGCTTATTCCTCTCATGTTTCCCTTGGTGTACATTCCCAGTGATGACCCAGCTTCCCAGTTCCCTCAGACAATACAAACCACCTAATCAGATTTCCAACTTACAGCAACCTGACTTACATCCGCCCTCACGTCTGCTTCTTCCCATCCTTCCAACTGAGGAGGCTCTTCATCCTCCCAGATGAAGATGCTCCTTTCATCCCTTCTCACCCTGCACTCTCTTCCTACCTGCTCTCAGACAGCACAGTACCCTGCCTTACAATCCGTGTATTGGCGATTATGGAATTTAGAGCTCCGGCCCGGCCATCTCTCCAGACCTCAGCTTCCTATCTCCAGCTGCCTATTAGACATTTCCCTTCAAATATTTCACAGAAAATTCCAATTCAGCACAACAGGAATTTAACTCAGCATCTCCTCATCACTCCTCTGATCTGTATTTGTTCCCTCATCAGAGTAGATGACATCTTCAGCACTAAGTTACTCAAGCCTGGCAAACCTAGGTTGTCCTTGACTTGTTTGTCTTCCTCATCATGCATATTAGGTAATTACCAAATAATCATCAATAAATTCTATCCACTTCTTGCCATGTTGGTATTTTCCTTAGACATCATTTCAGGCCATTACCATTCCTGATTATGACAATTTCCTCTTACTCAGTCCTTTGTGTCCATCTTACCCGCCTCTAAATAATTCCCCACACTGCAGCAGAATGATGGTTTCAAGCCCCCGAATGATCATGTTACTCTCCTAAACAAGTATTTATGGCTTTATATTGAGCTCAAGATAAAGTTTTTGCTCCTCAGTGTGTCTCATGAGACTTCTCGTGTTCTGTCCCATTTACCTTGACTGCTCCACCCCTGACATGCCCAGTCCCCTCACCAGCCCCGTCCCTATCTACTCACACTCCACTCTGCATAGCCTATGCTCCAGCCAGACTGAACCACAGGAGTCCCTTCCTTTCCTACACACAATTGTTATCGTTCTATGCATCTATCCTCTTTTGCCATTTACCAAATTAATCCCTACTCATTCATTAGGTTTCAGTTTAGATGCTACTTTGTCTAAGACTTCATCTCTGATCAAGTCTTCAAACCTCCCCAATTTGGATGAAGTGTTCCTTCTGTATGCTTCTGTAGTGGTCTATAATTCCACTTTTATAAAACTTGCTATATAATATTACACATGTTTGTCTATTTGGCCATATCTCCACCTAGACTGAACCTATATAGGAGCAGGGATTATGTATGCATATTTTTTAATTGCATCTTCCAGAGACCAACAGTGCCTGGATAAACTAAGCACATAATAAACAGTTGTCAAATGAATTAACATGACTATAAGCTCATTTCCTATTTTCCAAACATCTGCTTACCCTCCAAATTTTCAGAATGTTATTTTCTTTATCCTGTTTTTAGCACTTTTCCATACAACACATTCTTTCTTCTTTGAGAATCTACAAATGAGATGTGTCGTAGCCAGATGCATCTTAATATAGAGCATAGCTGTATCTTGCCCAAATCACCCTCCACCTGGATGACCAGCTCAATATCTGAAAAGAAGGCTGTGGTACACTGATCCTAGTTCAGATTTATGTTTCTATTGGGAATTCTTCCATGATTCTGATAAGTAAGGTGAGATCCTCTCCTACTCTCCTGATCTGGTTCTCTGAGACCTTGAATCACTACAGTACATCAGAAGTCACCATTCCAAAAATGTGTGACAGCTGAGACTCCTCCCCCTGATTATAGG
This sequence comes from Camelus bactrianus, assembly GCF_048773025.1. Classification (NCBI taxonomy): domain Eukaryota; kingdom Metazoa; phylum Chordata; class Mammalia; order Artiodactyla; family Camelidae; genus Camelus; species Camelus bactrianus. The sequence continues at coordinate 80,334,052 of NC_133543.1, read as the reverse complement.
ACCTTGCTTGTGACTGCAGCTCTCTCCAGACTGCCTGCCACTATTTTGTCCCCACTCTTAACTTTCCATCACAGAGTTTCCTAGAAGTTCTTGTCTCTGGAAGGAAGTAGAGAAAACAGGACAGGGTTGTAAGGAGGATACATTAGACTGAAAGCCTCATTTTTCATATTTGATGGGAAAACAGCAACAGAATTTTAAAGAATTTTAATAAGAGCATAATTCTCTGAATCGAGCCAGACTAAACTGTTGATGAAGCTTTGCTTCATTAACAGTCCGCCTGGAAAAATGGCAGAGAACCTCTCACCCCCAACAAACACGATCACCAAAATTTCATCAGACAATACTTTTAGCTCAAGCACAGGACTTTTGGTAGCTGGTCATGACACTATCTACAGTATTTATGATGTTCCTCCTTTCCTTTTTACCTTCAGCCTTTATGCCTCAGCCAGTTGGGGTTCTTCATTCTATTCAATGACATGACCTAAACCCTTGTTTCTGAGGAATCTGTATCTTGATGTTCCTATTCACATGGTGTTCCATTGAATGTAACCACTGGATCTAGTTGTGCAAAGAAGTATCATATGAGAATACTGTTTTGTTATTGTTGGTATTGTTTGTTTGTTTTTAGTATCTTTTCCCTTCCTATTTTTCCTGACATGATGATTCCAAAAAGGTTAACCAGAAGTATCCACTTCTAATACAATAAAACTGTTTTTATAGCTCTTGATGGAAGTATTGCTTCTTCAGATGATAAAAACCTCTAAAAAGCAGAGGGCAGAATTATAAAGCAGAGACACAAACATTCTGCCAGTGGTAATTAGTTTTAATAACGAAAGGTGCCACCTCATGGCTGTTCCTTTGGAGTTTGGGAAGAAACAGCAACATAAATTGCTGTTACCTGCTTTACTCTACTTGCTGTGTCGAGTATATATCTGAACTATTTTTTCTTTTCATTTCTCTCCTTACCTCCCTCTATTGAAGGTCAAAGGTGTGGTAATAGATAACTATAAAATTAAATGCATACATACTAGAACATTTGTTCTGGATTGTGACAAAACTAGAGGAAGAATGGACATCTTTCCGAAGTCCTGTGCTTGAGCTAAAAGTACTGTCTGACGAAGTTTTGGTTTTAATTCCCCTGAAGCGGAGGTATGTGTGTGTGTTTTTGTGTGTGTGTGTGTGTGTGTGTGTGTGTGTGTGTGTGTGTGTGTGTATTATATTAACGAGTAGTTGTATTCTATTTTTGGAGCTGTAAGTTTAAGAAAGGTTAATACAATTAGAAAAGAGACATACACAGCTGTGTTCACAGCAGCACTATTTACAATAGGATACAATAGGAAGCAGCCTAAATGTTCAATGACAGATGACTGGATAAAGAAGTCGTAGTACATATATACAATGGACTACTACTCAGCCACAAAAAAGAATAAAATAATGCCATTTGCAGCAACATTGATAGACCTGGAGATTGTCATTCTAAGTGAAGTAAGCCAGAAAGAGAAAGAAAAATACCATATGATATCATTTATATGTGGAATCTAAAAAAAAAAAAGGCAAAAATGAACTTATTTGCAAAACAGAAACAGACTCACATACATAGAAAACAAACTTATGGTTACCAGGGAGGAAAGGGGATGGGAAGGGATAAATTAGGAGTTCTAAATGTGTAGATACTAATTTCTATATATAAAATAGATAAACAACAACTTTCTGTATATCACAGGAAACTATATTCAATATCTTACAGTAAACTATAATAAAAATATGAAAATGAATATATGTATGTGTATGTATGACTGAAACATGCTGTGCACCAGAAACTAACACAACATTGTAAACTGACTACACTTCAATAAGAAAAAAATGCAAAAAAAAAGGTATACATAAATATTGGAGAACTAAAGAGGTGGAGCTTAGTGGAATATGTACAACCTTGGCAACCAAGAAACTACACTTCCTTTTTGAGGAAATTCCAGAATCAGTGGGAGGAAAAGTTTCATATTCCTTTTTGGAAACTGAAGTAAAGCAGTTGCTCTTCTTGCTTTTTTCGAGCAAGGGCATGGATTTGACCTAGACTTGTCCAATCCAGTGGCTATGGTGTCAGAGAAATTAAGGGGCTGATAGCCTGACCAAGAGGGCTAATTGTAGTGCCAGTGATGCCACTAGCGAGTGGTTCAGCACAATTCCTGGGGCTTCATCCTAACTAGATAGTGTCCATGGTGAGGACGGACTACATTCTTGCTGCCTGGTCTCCTTGGTTCTGAATTTTCTTAGCCTGGTTCCCCAAACTTCTTATTGATTCAGAAAGCTCCCTGACATCCTTCCAATGAATTATTTTTTTTCTGCAAAAGTAAGTCAGAGTTGATGTCTACTTGCCGGCAGCTGAAAATCCAGATTGGTACTAGTAGTACTCCCAGGGCTTAAAGAGCAGTAGGAAAAGGCTTGAGTTCAAGCACTTTAGCCATGGGAGCAAACCACTACAAACTTAGGTTCTGTGTTTGCAGCCAGAATGCCCGATAGGAAAACGCCTGTTACCTGGGGGCTTCCCCATTTGGGTTAAATTATTGAAAAAGGAGTGTGTTGGTCCTCTCCTCATGAGCTCTTTCCAAAGCCTTCCTTTCCATAACTCTTCTTCATAAAAATTAACATGAGTTTTAACTCTGTGAAGAAGTTGTGCATATAAATCTCAAAAGCATAAGAAGACCCACTTTAATAAAAGAGCTCATGAGATGGTTATAACCATGACTTTCCAAGAGCGCAGCCTTGACTTACTGATCCTGTAAAACCAAAAACTGGTAATAACTACACAACTAAGCGATCTGTCTCCCATCGATGCAAGGCCCTCAACAAAGCAGGGGACAGTGTTTTGTAGATGGTTTGGATTTTCATCTAGAGCAAAGCATTAGCCTGTCTGTTGTGAGGATGCAACAAACTTCCAAAAGAAAGGAAGTGAGGGGATTTCCTATTCATGGTTTTATTCACTCTAGAGACAGACATTTGTGAAAATCTGCAAGCTGAATTTTTATAGATAATACAAAAACTCCTCATGCAATTTTAATAGTTATAATTAGCCACGTTGAAAACTTTCTTTGCTCTCTCAATTCATTAAAGAGACAGATTTTCAAAATAGCAACTCAGTTTTTTTAATCTCTTACCCTAAAGTGTTCAGTTCAACATTTCTCCTAATTTCTAGTGATATTTCATTTTGTTCCTTTTTTTTTTTTTTTTTACAAATAAACCCTGTATCATTGTATTTTTATATTCAGTGGAAGGTTAAAAAAATTGATATTTTGTAAACAAAAATCATCCTGAATATTTTACCATTTTATCTCCATCTTAATTATTTAAAATGCAATATGCAGAATAAGATGTGTATGAATGAAGTTTGACTAAATATTCACAGTTTGGGAATATCTGGGTTCATTTGCTAACGCTTTTCAAAAAAAAAATTTGAGGACAAAAAAGCTGTTCATTACAATTAAATGACTTCAGTACTCAGAAGCCCCCACAGAAGCCTTCCCTGTGGCGACTAACCTTGAGTGCTTCTCTGTACATAATATTAACACATATTAAGTGTCAGGGCAGACCAGGTTAGGAAACAGATGCAATAGGAGCTTGGTGGCGTATTATTTATGTCTACAAACGATGTTTTCTATCATTTAAAAAAGTGAATCATCCTGAACTTTGTCAGGTAGGTGGCTTCCCTTCAGGAATGCACTGCACACCACCCAAGAGCAGAAGCAGTTGAGAGCCCAGAGCTAAAGACTGAAGCAGGGTTACACACGTGGGACCCACAGGCTGGGTTTGGCTTGTTAGTATGTTTTGCATGGAGTGCTGATGGATTAAAAGTAAGTTAGACGCTGAAAATACTCTGTGTGATACCATAGTGATGGATGCACTTCATCACACGCTTGTCCAGACGCATAGAATGTACAACACCAAGAGTGAACCCTAACGTAAGCCGTAGACCGTGGACTTCAGGTATTTATAATGTGTCAGTATGGGTTCATCAGTTGTAACAAAGGTACTAGTTTGATGGGGGATGTTGGTAATGGAGGGAGGCTATGTATATGCAGGGGAAGAGAGTTCATGGAAAATCTCTGTTCCTTCCACTTAATTGTGTAATGAACCTAAAACTGCTCCTGAAAAGAGTCCTTAAAAATTTTTTTTAAAAAAACTGGGAAGAATTGCTAACACCAAAATCAGTAACTTGTGTTAGGAGTTGAATAGTGTCTCCCAAAATGCTTATGTTGAAGTTCTAATCTCTATTTCCTTAGAATATGATCTTATTCTGAAGTAGATGCAGATGTCGCTGCAAATGTAAATAGTTAAGATGACGTAGTACTGGAGTAGAGTGGGCCCCCAATCCAACGTGACTGGTGCCCTTTTTTTATAAAAATGCGAGATTGAGACACAGATGTGCACACAGGGGGATCACCATGTGAAGATATAGGCAGAAACTGGGGCGATGTTTTCAACAAGACAAAGAATGCCTACCATTTGCCAGGAAACTGCTAGAAGCTAGGGAAGAGACATGGAACAGATTATCTCTCCGGGTCCTCAGAAGAAACCACCCCTGCTGACACCTTGATCTCACACTTGCAGCCTCTAGAACTGGGAGACAGTAAATATCTATTGTTTATGCTACTCAGTTAAGTCACTCAGCCATGCAGCCCTAGGAAACTAATGCAACTTGCAAATAGAATTTCTGGTTTTTAGCTTCTCTGAAAATTAACCAGCTTTGGCAACAATCAGTTGATCAGCTGGAACAGAGTAGTAGCTGCCCCGTTTCCATGGAAAGTTCTGCGGTTCACCAAAGGCCCAGCCTGTCCATTTTAATAATTTAAGTTTCCTGCTTGGTGCCTGATACCATCTCAAAGGAAAATGGGTCAGTAAGGTTTGGAAGAACCTAAATAAACATAATGTGACAATACAATCTCTTGTGATATTTGAAAGCAAACAAAGTTGAAGGTATCTGAGCATAAAGTAAAGAAAAAAAAAAAAAACCAAGAAAATAAAATGGCTACCCAGAGAGACTGTGATGACCTATGTCAAATTTTAAAGAATTCTTACAAAGATGGAAGAAAAAACACATGGAAAAGTTAAATGTAACTGTGATAATGATGCCAGGAAGACCCTCAGGTCCCCCAAACTGAGATTTTTCTGAACAAGGGGAAGACAGAAAGGGGAACTTAATTTATTGAGGAGCTGTTAATGCTGAGAGAAAGTTCTGGAAAAGGCACTGCAGGCACAGTCGGAAGAGAGGACCCAAGAGAGACATCTGGCTAGAGGGGCGGCTTCTCCGCTTAAACTCCACTTTGAACACGTTCAAGCCATGAAATCGAGACGAATTTCATCCCCAGATTCTCAGAAATGTTGATCGCAGACCCACTGCTGATAACCCTTGAGGAACTGCAGGGCGTGAGAGACCATCTGAAGACTGGAAATGGACAGTAATACTACACTTTTCCAAGAAAGAACCGTGGAAAATCTTTAGAACATGCAGCCCATATGCCTGAAAACAATCCCTGGGAGATAAAATGGAAATCACCATGACCCAAATGTGTTTTGAAAATTAAGAGAAAAAAGTGATTAGGATTTGGAATTGGTTTAGAAATTAGAAGTCAGGTAGTAACAGAGGCATCGGGGTGGTGACCCACCTCTTCCTGCTCTGTGCTTCTCTCACTTTCCCAAGTCATACCGGGATCCTGGCTGTAGCTGAGCAGAGCTACGTGCTCCTGATTATCAGCCTTTGCAGCACCTGCCCCTTCATTCTGGGACACTCCTCCCAAAGGGATCTGCAAGCCTCATGCCCTGATTCTTTTAAGGTTCTATTTCAGGGAGACCATTTTTTCGAGAGCTTCCCTGGCGACCCCATGTAATGTTCCAGCGCCACCCACCCCGAAACTCCCATGCCCTACCTTGGCTTTGTTTTTCTTCTTAGCACTTACCTTTTTCCTTTATTTAATTATCTCTTTATCTTTTAATTTTTTTCTTTATTCTTTCTTTAATAGACATCACATGTACTTCACTGTACAGTCATTGTTCTAGAGGCTTTTGAAATACTGATTTGTTTAATCCTCTGATAAGAAGGAAATACTAGCCTTCTCCCCATTTTGCAGCTGGGGAACAGGGACATAGAGAAGCTGTAACAGTGGTAGGCAGCAGAGTTGTGTCTGAACACAGGAAGTCTGGCTTCCGAGTCTGTTCTTGCCCTGCTGTTCGGCCACTGTCTGACAGACCTTGTATTTAACTTACATTTAACTCACCTGTTTGGTATATAGTCTTTCTCCATGCCCTTCCCCACAAAAATGTCAGCTCCACAAGCGCAGGATTTTGCTCTTTTTCTTTCACTTTTGCTCTCAGAATAAAGTGTGGCACATCGTAGATGCTCAATAAATGTCTTATTAGATGAGCACAGTGCAAATATAAGAGGCTGGAAATGTAAGCGTCGCCCTTTGTAGAGGAAGACTCTTCTCTTGTTGAGAACAGACATTAAGGGCTATTCCTCTTTGAATCCCAGGCTCCTGGCAGAGTGCCTGGCCTGTGTAGTGAGACAACAGAGGAAGAGAAGAGCTGGAAAGGAAGCTGGAAATATGAGGTACTTGGCAGAACGTGAGCCAGGAGAGCGCAACATCCCAGAAGCCCAGAGAAAAGAGGTTTGTGAGGAATGAGAGAGTGGTTTTTTATTAAAAGAAGACAGGGACAATGTCTTTGAACTCTGCAGTCAGCTGCTCTGCCTCTGAGCCACAAATAAAATAGGCTGTCATCAAAACAGGAAAACATTTTAATTGCAAAATGTCTATCAAGCATTGCCCGCCCATACTTGAGCCACTTTGGTAAGTGCTATGGGGTCTCTCGGCTCTGACAGTCAAAGGGTATCAGGTAGAAAACACTGATATCCACAATCGAGTTCGGTAGAAACAGTGAATGGCATCAGGGTCCCTGTGATCGGTGCCAAAAGGTAAATGCTTTCCGAAGAGGGTGGGGCCACAGGAGGCTCAAAATACGTTTCTGGGGATCTCTGTCTCTCATTAGCATAAATGTGCATCTTCACGAGCACCATCAACTTCAGTCAATCAACAAAAGACACGATGACTAAAATAAATGAGTGTAAGAAAAGTATTAATAACCAAATAGCACTAGACGCCAGCCTAATCCTACCGAATGCTGTTAGCGTTTGAAGGGAAAACATTCAGATTCCTAATCTACTGGGGAATATTAACATAATGTGGCTCTGAAAATTTTAAAAAGACCTCATAATTAATTTAATCACCATTTTGCCTAGCATTCCCACTTGTAATCTGCATTTTTGCTTTAAAACTCTTACTATATAGCTGTCATTCTGATCTAATGAAATGCCTCTTACTAAGGAAGAGAAGAAATTTTCCAGGGTTGGGGCTACACAGACATGAAGACTGAAACATGTGTCTGTTGCCGCAGTTTCACCATGGTAGACTAATTGCAGAGGCCTGTGGGTATGGATTGATGTTGCTGCCATCGCTTTCAGGGCAATTTGCATAGCATGGCTCATAGTGTTTTATGATTTTTCTCTTTAAAATAATCCTACTTGTTAGTCACTAAATCTATTTAACTCTTCCAGTGCTGACTAGCGTCTGGGGCGCATCTGCAGAGAGAGTGCACGTATCGCTCCCTTGGCGAGTGCCAAGGGGGTGTGGAAAGGGTATCCCAGGGGGTGCAGTTCTGTCTTTTCATCCCCTACATATGTTCTTATTGTAAACTGGTTTCTCTAGATCCTGAGGCAGAGTGTTAGGGAGGTTTATTGGGGGAGTGCTCATGGGATCAACACCTGTGGAAGAGAAGGAAGCAGGGTTAGACAGAGGGAGAAGTTGGACTATGATCCAGTCTCCATGGAAACCTAGACCAACTCTCAGGGCGATTCTGAAGAGAGATGGTGCCAGACAGTTGACCCAGCTCACAGCAAGAGAGCTTCTGGGCTTTTATCTGCCTCTCTTACCCCTCGCCCCACCCCATCAATCACGGGTGTGGGGTGCCCCAGGAAGGGGCACTGCCTCAGGGACGCCATCAGCTGAGGCAATCTCTGAAGATGGCTGATGACTGAGGTTTGTCCACCAAGGACACTCTCAGCAACTGGGAAAATAAGTCCTTTATTCCTAGAAGGGGACAAATCTGGGTGGCACGTCACAGTGTCTGCCGTAATCATCATACATCTATAACAGAGACTCACTCAGATAGCACCTAAGCAAGAGTACAAACCGATGACTTCTGTGAGGGGGTCTTTCTGTGGAATATTCAGAAATCTGTTCCCCATGGCCGAATAATTTAATATAACCTTAATCATCAAAATTCATCCCATAACTATAAGCAATTTAAAGGGGTCTTTGGAAATCTGTCATTTGTCTCACACCTGAGAGAAATTAGATGATTATATTACTGCAAGTTTATATAGAAATATATTGATTTTTCCATTTCAACCAACTTAGGCACTGAAGTTTAGTATTTGCATGTTCTTTTTGGATTGAAGATGATGGTTTTCAAGGGACTTACTAATGGTCAGGTTTTCCTGGTTGTAATACTTTTGCAGGGGCTTCACTAAAAGAGGTTTGTATAGATGTGTTTCCCTCTGTAAGTTCAAAGGTTTTACTTGGTAAGTCAACGCAATTACTCTTTTAGGAAATTTCTAAAGAAAACCATGAAAGAACAGTTTTGAAATGACACATCAATCAAAGAGGCATTGGATCTACACTTGCCGTGATGCACAAAGGAAATCTGTTCACGTAACGGAATCTTTGCATTTGAGTCAAGGGGACACAGCCAAAGCTAGCACCAGCGAAGGCTCAGAACATGGCTCAGATTTAAACACAAACAAAGGGTAATCTGGCCTGGCACAGTCTGGCCACTGCAGCAGTGTATCTGAAGGTTATGTTTTATGTTTATTAGCTCTATCCAGATGGCGTTTTATGTCCTTAATAACTTTGTCCCTGACTAAGCCATGAACCTACCATTTGACAAACACAGTAGGAAATGTCTATCAGCAGAAAAGTCGTTTTATAATCAGAAGCATCACTTGAACCAGTTGGAATACATTGGAGTTTCATCTCTTTTATAGGTCAGTGCTTACAGTTGTTTGTTGATAAACATAGCTTTTCCACAGTTAACCTACGTCTGCTGGGCACCTGGAATAATGCTGGAATTCCTTTAAAAGGGCTACATATTTATGCTAATATTGTATACGAGAAATAACTTTCATGGTAAGAGACCATGTTGCTTTGATGCACATTTATCCATCTTTATATGTCCATAAACATTAGTGTAGAGTGTGTATTCATATTCCAGTGTTACACAGAGACTGAAAAGCAGCAGATCTGAGGTCATCCTGTGAATTTCCTATAATCCTGGTTTCTCGTGACTCTGTGCTCAGAGCTCTGTCCAGATCAGTCTACACACTGTGTTTAAGTTGCTCTTTGGGAAGGCGTAAGTGGGTTTTTTGTGATGATCATTTATGTCACTGACTAAATTCTGCTTCCAGATTTCAACCTCCTTGAAGGTAGCTATTAACACTTTCTTCTTCTGTGTCTCAGCGCACTGATTTTAGATATTCAGTATATGTGTGCAGATTTTATTGATACAGTTCACGACTTGTCTCCTTAAACTCTGGTCTTTTAACTCTCTTGTGAAAAGTGAAGGGATTATTTTTAATATTAAAAAATTTCTTCTGCATTATCATTTTGTGGCTTTCTCAGTGGGAACAAAAACTCTTATCTGGAAATAAATTTAGATAGAAAAAATAGTGTTTTTTAATGTCTATTTAGCTCTTAACTTAAAAACATTTCGTGTTATTAATGTCATTTAGTTTTTAATTTCAAATCCCATCCCTTTTTTCCCTTCTTTCTTTCTTTCTTCCTTCATTTTTTTGATTCAATAAACATTTTCTGAAGTGTAAACCATGTACCAAGAACCAGGCTAGGCACATAATCATTTAAGAAAATCGTCAATGTTCAAATTTTTCTTAAAGCATTTATTTTTTCAAAAATATTTATTACAAATTATAAACCTCTTTAATGTTTAATGCCAGGCACTGTGACACTCATTTCCTACACTGAGCCTCGCCCCTTTTTCTTAGCTTTGGCAAGCTTTCCCTCTGTATTCTCATATTTTTTCAAAAAGAATCTAAAACCTAATTAAATACTATGGTCACAATTCATGGGCGCCAAAGTTTAAATCATATTAACACATTTTAAAATTGTATTAAAATAATAAAACACTTAACGATTACTCCATAGTTGTCCTTATTTTAGAAAACTTTGCCTAGATCCTAAGGCACAGGGTCTGAAATCATCTTAAGGGGCAACGCATCCTCCTTAGAACAGAGTAGAGAACTGTTTACACATTAAATTAGTCAACGTGGACCGTGATGTATTTTTAAAGGGTTGAGGTTCAACTCTAGGGAATTTAACTTGATTATAAGAGAGGTTAAAAACATGGCAATATAGTGGGAAGTAAGTGTAAAATCTCCCTCATTAGAGATTGTCAGGGGAGGAATAGGAATACATTTTCCTTGCAGTGTTTATGTCATCTTGACTGCAAAAGATTACTTCCTCTCCCTCATGCTTCTCTGTAGCCTCACCTATGACTTATAGTTCCATGATGTTTAAGAACGTGTGGATAGCTGCTGTTTAACAGAATTTGGAAAACTAAGCAACTTGAAAATCTTTGGTGGAGAGTGATTAAGCCTCTGCACCAATTCCTATGTGTGGGTTTTTCCCCCCACACCCAGCAAGTGTCCTCTGACACCTACAATTCTACCTAATTCTGACACTGGAGACAGCGGCAGACCCCACAGGTTAACAGCTCAGTCCCACAGGACTGCCTCCCTGCCGCCCCACTTCAGATGCCAATCCAAGTCTAGGTGTTGCCTGTCCTTCTGACCAACCTGCTAGATTGGAAGTTCGAGTGACCCATCCTTGGGTTAGATTAATCTACGAGAGTGGCTCACAGAATTCAGAGAAACATTTCACTTACTAGATCACCAGTTTATTATAAAAGGATAAAACTCAGGAGCAGCCAGATGGAAGAGATGCATAGGTCAGGGCATGGGGAGAGGGCAAGGAGTGTCCATGACCTCCCGAAGTGCCATTCTCCCTGAATCTCCACATGTTCACCAACCCGGAAACTCTCTGAACCCCGACCTCTTGAGTTTTTGTGAGGCTGCATTACATAGGCACGATTGATTAAATCATTGGCCACTGGCAACTGATTCAACCTCCAGTCCCTCACCCTTCCCGGGAGGTCAGGAGGGTGGGACTGAAAGTTCCAACCCTCTAATCACAGGTTGGTTCTCCTGACAACCAACCTCATCCTTAGATTCAGTCCAAAAGTCACCTCATTAATCTAAAAAAAGACACCTGTTTTTGCTCCCTTAGGAAATTCCAAAGGTTTTAGGAGCTCTGTACCAGAAATGGGGATGAAGACCAAATATATATTTCTTATTATAAATCACCATATCACAGTGATATAAACATCAACTGTTTTTCTTTCTTTCAGTTAACAACATCGTTTTTGCACCACGATGGTAGACTTGAAAGAACAGCTTGATCTGTTTATGGAAAACCAGGAATTGAGGATGGTAGAAGGGAAATTTGATTCATATATAGCTCTGGCGTTAGGCAAATTACTTCACCTCTCTGCACCTCCATCTCCACATTTACATCATGAAGATAATAATATCTATATGCCATAAAATGTGCAGAATATGAAAGGAGACCAACCATTAGTCACCTGCTCAATGTAGAGCATCATGTTAGCAGCCTTTCTTCACATGGTCAAACCTCTATTCAGGCTGTGGCAATGGCAAAGTTTGGATTTATTAGGGCAGACCAACTTAAAAAATTACATTTAGGCAGTAATGCATAAGAAATATACCAGGACTAGGAGAAGGGACCAACAAGTGAATTGCTGAAGAAAAACACGTATTGACAATCAGAAACATCAAGAAAGCTGTAATAGTCCCAAGCTTACCACAGAGGGCACTTGGACCTATTGCAAATAGTGCCTTTGTATCAGGTGCCAATTATCAAGCAAACAATTTGGCAATTTTGTTTGTGTTTAGGTGCAGCATTGAAAACAAACAAACAAACAAATGCTGTTGGAACATGAGCTGAGCTGCAGAAAATGTTTGGAGGCTTGGGTGCTAGAAATCCCAAAGGGAAGAAAGAAATCAAGAACAGAAAAGGGGGATGGGTTGAGCCAAGATGGCCAAGTAGAGAGACTCACAGCTCGCCATGTCCCACAAATACACCAAGAACTGCATCTACAAACCCACAGAATCGTACCTACTGAACTCCAGTAGAGTGTCTCTCATTTCAGAATACAGGAGGATTCTCACAAAATCCAAGAAACAACAAGTTTATACTGTGTAAACAACTAGGGAACTATATTCAATATCTTATAGCAATTTATGGTTTAAAAAGAATATGAAAACAAATATATGTATGTTCCTATATAACTGAAGAATTGTGCTGCACACTAGAAATTGACACAACATTGTAACCTGACTATACTTCAATAAAAATACATATATATAAAAAAAAAAAGAAAACAGAAAAGATCCTCTGCCAGCTCTGCCTTTTGCCTGAGGAAACTGGAAATACTTGGCATCTCAAAGCCACTCATTCACCTCTGCCTCTAGTCCACATTGTGAAGGATCATGAAATAGTGGCTTATTTACTATTCAACTTCTTACACGGTAGGTGCTGAAACCATGAGCTGCGTTGCACACAGTTTAGACTTTTGCTTCTTTGTTTTCTGAGTGACAGTTTGGGAGACAGATGCAGTTCTTACAAAGAGGGCTGTCTTTATAAACAAAAATAAAAATAGAAGGATGCATTTGCCTGCCCTAGAGAAACTGCTCTGAGTCCTAACTTTAGAGAGAAGTAAATGGATGAAAGAATGTGTTAGCACAATAGCAGATTTGAACTCCAGATATCTAATTTGGGCCAATACACAGTACCTAGAATAATTATAAAGAAAGTGGTAGCAGAACAACGAAATTATTTCAAAGGCATTTGAGGCTGTGGGACAGAAAGATTTCTTATTCCCATCCAAATGGATTACCGTAAGAAAGAGATGGTGATAACTTGTCTGTGTTCTGGAATGCACACGCCATACCTGTGGTCCTTCAAGATACAGCTTTGGTGAACCTTGAAAGTGCCCTTGTTCAATGGGAGATGGAGAAGGAGCCATTGGCTTCTTACCTCTGAGTACCTTTGGGTGCAGGGGCCAGGAATAGGACAGCTTGAAGTTTAATCTCTGGATGAAATGAAGTCCATCCATTTTACATTTGTGGTTTTAAATATGGAATGATCTGAAGTGGCATTGCCTTGTTATTAAGAAATGTTACGTTAGACACTGACTCTGATTTCATTATAATACAGCTACCAGGAAATCCGTTTCTCCCCGGGAACCAATTCTAGTTGGGTTTTCCTCCCTCCAATTCCCCCTGGCTCCCAGCAAGTCTTGTTTTCAGATAAAATGAAGACTAATGTGTTTTTTTTTTTCCTACATCATTTCAGTTACATCACATTTTAAAAAATAATTAATCATATCTTTGTAATTGTACACTTTTCTGTTGAAACAGGGTATGTATAGTCATTGCTTGGCATGCTCAGTGAACTATAGCTTATTTGGGATCTATTTTAAATAGAAAGATCAGGAATAAAAGGCTAGTTAAAGCATTTCCAAGTGAACTAAAGGTAGTGTGTATAGTATCTAGCAAAATATACATTTTTTTAAGTAATAAGAGGGAACAACTATTGAAACTACAATCATCTTTTATAATAACTATTGTTTTTCTTGAAGGCTGTCACACAATAAAGTTAAATATTTAAATTGAAACGTCACTGTTAATTGATGGAGTCCTCTGGCACCACTTTGATTTTAAGGAAGAATCTGTGAACATGAAATTGATAAGTGTAGAAGGTAGATACACTTCTGTTATTTCAGGATTAGAAAGATATAAAAATACATGCATATATGGCATCATATAAAATATATTATCTATAATGCATATAGTATAACATGTAATATATAATGTATAATAAAATATATAACAATATAATGTGAAATATTTGGTGGTTCATATAATTAATTATAAATCACCATCTGATTAATATTATATAATAATATTCTTGAGATATTTAGGAAGTGTGTTAATAACACTAAGCCATGACAATAGCCCACTGCAGTAGTAATTCGATGTTAAGTCATCCTGTGTTGCCTAATTCTCAAGTGGAAAATACTATTTTTAAATGGTATCTTTCATTAAGGGAGAAAGAGATGTACACCGACTGATTTGGGGAGCCTTTAACACTTCAGAGTGCCAGGAGCACTTGGTTTCCCACTAAACGTTAGTGATGGCTGAAAGGCAAAGATATTTGGACAACACGTACACTTCAGCGCTGTGTACAAAGACTAAGTGGCCTAAAAGTATTGAACTTCGCAAGACCATTTCCTTACCAACTTTTTCTATGGGCTAGAAATATATGAGATCCAAAGCCAGGTTCTCTCCCTATGAATAATTCTCTTCCCTTTTAGAAATAATAGGGAATAAAAGTACTGGTATTCAGAGTATCTACCCTCTTCTCAAGCATTTGTAACAGTAAAGCAACATTTCACTCCATTTTGATGTTGCTGTTCCCGGCATGTAAAGGGCTTTTGTGAGCGACCCCTGCCAGGACGCACCACGCCATGTGCTCCAAGAGAGCCCGTGGTGAATGAGCTAAACCATTTCTCTTCACCCAAACCTGTTTGCTCTGAGTCTTAGAGCAGCTGACATAAAAATGATCACTTTAATGAGTTGATTCAGTTCAGTGTACTCAAAAGACTGCTCATGAGCTATAGTACCAGAAAGTTCGTCTGCATCTCAGCCCCACAGAGCTGGCGATGTGACTTGTCACAGAGTCTCTTTTAGCTTATGTGACTGCTCGCTCGACATGCTGCCATTTACAGTACACGGTATACAGTACAGCTATTTTTTGTCAAGATGGGCTGGGTTTTCACAGCTCTGCACATGACATCCAGTCACTCTTCTTGGCTCTTAATGCTTAACATGGTGTAGTCTTGATTTTTGGCTGATTGCCTCCAATATGTTCAATTTTGGATGATTTTTTTAGTGTAGGTTTGTGAAATGATGCCCTAGAAATGTGAAAAATGTATAGGTTTCCTTAAAGGGCTTGCAGGAATCAGTCTGCTTCCCTGGGCGTCATTTTGAATCTGTAACATTTTCTCAAGCATTTGCCCTCGGTGGGCACTGGAGAACCTTCAGGAGGCAGATAAAAGGAGACAGGAAACACGATCGACTGTCTCTGGGGAGTGGAATTAGGAGCTGAGGTGGAGAGATGCTTACTTTTTATTATGCAGTTTATCTGTTTGCCCTGTTTTCCTTTTAACCTACTATGTGTCTCATTTTGACAATTAGAAAGTTTAATTAAGACAAATATTTCCAATGCAATTGTCATTGTTAAAATTACCTTCTGTCTGTCACTTGTGTGGTTACAGCACTAAGTTCCATAAACACATATTCCAGTGAATTACACTGTGTCTCTTCCTGTGCTTAATTCGCCAATCTTGCTTCTAAAGTTTTACTATTTCCACATGGACGTTGTGTTTTCAGTTCCCATCTTCCATCCCCACGGTTTCCTTCACTTGCAGGGCTACCTCTTTTGATAGGTAAAATGCGTTAGGTGTGTGTGTATTATGATGCAGTTTGGGGGATTTGAATTGCCCAGGACAATGTTCCAGGAGGCCCTCCAAACCAATGCCTTACAGAACTTACAGGACAGAAGCTTTGGCCAGTTAATTATGAATCTGCATTATCCAGGCTACTGTGTCATTAAAATAAAATAACCAATAGCTTAGTCAAAGATGAAATATGAGCGGGAATCCCAACTGATGTATAGCAAAGTTGATGTTTTAATTTTTTTAATATATAAAGCTACCACATGTAAAAGTTGTCTGAAAGAAACCAGAGATTAATCATGGGGTAAAGTGTGAATTTAATACTGGATCTCTTGTCTCCTTCGTGTTTCCATTTTTGTTTGATATGTGTTTGAATATTTGTGAGGAAATTGTGCATATAAATTCAGTTTCTCTTTTCTTTTTCCTGAATCAGATGAAGTTAACAGATACAAAGATAGAGGTCCAAGTAATAAGAAGAGGATGCTGATCTGTGTGGCAGAAGTCCTGTAAGTTATGTATTCCAAGTTGACTATTTTTCATGGGTTTAAATAAAATAAATCCTCTAATTAAAAGAAATGGACGGCAAGTCTTATTTCAATTTGGAGGGATAGTTATATGCCTAACCGGTTGACCAATGAAAATAAAATGGAGTCAGAGTGGGAAGAGAAATGGAAGGAACTCTGGGTTCCAGCCTTAACTTTCTTGGGGCAATCTGCTAACCTCTTCAGCTGAATGATTAAGGGGTTGGACTGGGTGATAGTTAATGTTCTTTCTAATTCTAAATTCTACAAGAAAATCCAAGTTCCACACCTGGGGACTGTCTGGCTCTCACGACACAGCACCTGCCACCTGGCCCCTAGTAAGTGTGCATGAGAGGAGCACACGAGGGACGAGGTGACAAGTCAGAGGGAATGAGCCTCAACTAAACTGTAAATAATAGAGCCGCAAGGTTACGAAAACACCCCAGTAAGGAGATTAGACAAAAATCCCACCATGCCAGACTTTCGGGCACAACTGCAGTGGCAACGCATACACACACATGCACAAACACGCACACACACGCACACACACACGTGTGGTGATTCATCAAGGCCCCTACCCTCAGTGAAAATCTACAGAATGTATCTGTACTACAAGCAGAAGTAAAAACTGACTTGGAGATTTCATTAAAACCGGTTAAACTCACAGAACTCTTTAGACCAATATATTTGTCAGTCGCTCAGCAACTGAGAAGCCGAGTGGTGGTGGAGTGCTAATAAAGGCAGCCATTCAGTTAGCTGTGTTCCCTGAGTCTGAGAAAAACTAAGAATGAGACAAGTTTCAAAGATCCTTCTCAGATCATCTGAATGGTTCATCCAGACTTTCAGTGTGCAGAACTCTGCTAGGAATCACAGCAGTAAACATTATATTTGTATTTACCAAATACGTGCCAGGCATCATAATAAGTATTCTACATACATTTTCACCTAAGAGGTAGAGGCTGTGACTTCGGTCCATTTTACTGATGAGTGAACAGAGGCTTCACCCTTACTCATTCAACAGATTTTCCTTGCATAGGTGCTATGTTAGAGGACCTGTGCTGGGCACTGAATTCACATGATGAATCAAACAGGCTGAGAGAGATCTTGGTCAGGCCTGCCTGCTCAGTCCTTCCTGGGCCAAGTCATGAAGCAGATAAATCAGTGCATAGGCACTATGCCTACTAATGTACATGTATGTAGTTTTAAACAAATATATATGACAGATAAAAATATGGCTATGTACATATACATGCATGTACATATTTTAAGGCATTTCTAATTTGTTAAAATTATATATAATTGTATATACATATGTACATACATATGTATGTATATGTACATATGTATATCACATTTTGAAAAAGTGAAATGGAAAACTAGAATTTAGAAGGTCTTGAAAAAGTCCTCCCTCATATTTAATTGAGCGATAAATCCAAAATGTATCATTCTTGAGAATAATCAAATGTTCCTTATACTTTTCTTCACTGAGTACTAAAATCGTTTAGGACAGTTTTATTAGGTTGACTTCTAAAACTGAATAGGGCCGAGCTGTCATAGCAGATTACTTATAAATACGTACACATAATTAAGGAAAAAGCAAACAAGCAAATGAGAACATGATTGTCAATTTTGATAAATGGTTTGAAAGAGAAATATCAGAGTGCCATGAAAAGTCAGGCAAAAGGAATTGATGATTTATTTTTTAAAAATGGCAAAGTATTTTCAGTATTAATGTCTATTGATTTAGTAAAAATAAGTTCTGAAAAGGAAAAAAAAACCGAAGTTATAAAGCAAGGATTTAGAAATAATCAAATTCATTTTCCTATGGAAACTTCAGAAGGCTTCAGAAGGTTCTAAACTTGCTTACAGTTGATTTCCCATAAAGACACTGCTCAGATTTTTTTTTTCTTAATAAGCTTTTTTACTACATTTTTTTAACGGGTTGTCCCCAAACCAACCACAAATGGATCAGTAAGGCTAATACTGATAATCATGCATATTTTTCACTAGTATCTTTGTTTCTTTTATAAAAGCAGTCACATAAGGTATTAAATTATTTTTAAAACAGTTTCCATATTTAACACAATGTGCTAATAACTATCACACACTTGCCTGAAAAGACGGCAAGGCTGTGAAGACTCTGGCTTTATTAGACAGTGACTATTACTGATGAAGAGACAAGCACCGATGCCTCATCAAAGGGTTACATACTGTGAAACAGAACAAGGTAATACTGTGTGATTTTATACAGGAAAACATTATAGGGTAAAAACATTGACATGTTCAGTTAAAAATAATCCTTCAAAAGGCCAAAGTTAACAGTTAAAACCATTTTTTTATCTAGAAATTGGCAAAAGATTTATCTAAAATGTTTATATTTTTGCCACTCCATAAATCAAAATTAGTCTTCCATTAAAAAAATTGGATCAGAGATGATGATCTTCTTGCCAATTTTTAGCTAAATGCAAATGGAAACATCTGAGATTTTAAACTGAAAACTGAAGTTTATAGATATATAGTAAAACTACTGCCTGTGAGCGTGACATTGTGAGACCTGAGTAGCATATGAGGTTATGAATTAACAATAATTTCAGATACATAAAGCCATTAATTTCTTTCGACTAAACTTATAAACATAGAACTAAAGACTAACTTTGTTATTAATGTGTCTATTTTATTGTATTATTTCTACTCTTTAATATTGATGGAATGATCATGTAATTTCTACTTATCCTTCAAGTCTCAACTCAAAACTTTTGTTTGGATTCCCAAAACAAACCTGGCCTTCATAGCACCATGTGTCTTCCCGTTGTAGTACTTGAATTTTCGCCTGCTGTTGATGTTTGATGAACAAGTCTGTAAGCTACACAAGAGATCACGTGTGGTGTTTACTCATTACTTCAACCCTATGAACTATGTAACACGCAGTGCCTAGTCAACACTTAACAAACATTTATTAAATGAATGAAATCTGTTTGCCACAGAGTCATTTCTATGATTTTTTTCAAAATATGACCATTGATTTATTAATGACTCTATCAACATTAGGTTTTCTTTTCTGTATTTCCCAAGTGTTATCCACCTTAAATGTCCCAAACCAGCAATTTGCACCTTGTGCCTCAGACTAGCGGTTCTGTTCCTCCCTCTTCTGCTTTCCACACTCTTTCCCAGCCTGTAAATGTGACCGTGGATGAGGAAGTGCTGAGGAATTAACCCTCCTGCCCCTTTTACAGCAGCTCTTGGTGTTGTTTCCACCTGCATCCCACCAGCAGAACCCTCTCTCCTACCTCGAGTGAAGGTGTCAACATTTTTAGAAGAGAAAAAACAGTTCTTCCTTGCCCAAACAATTTTGAGATTTTGGAATCCTAATGAAATAGCAGGAAAACATTATATAAAAATTTTTTTTGTTTCTTGAGAAACTCAGCACTTTGAAAATGCTATAGCTTCAGTTCACCCTGATTTATCAAGATTTACTAAGGTCTATGCAAGCTACACATGACTTTTAGAATCTAAGTGGTCTTTTGGCTTTAATGAATAATTCTCAGAATTCTACTGACATGATCGTTTTAGTTAAAACCATTAAGTCAGTAGATGTAGGGTGCATTTACATGACCGGGCGTAACCAGACTGAGGATGTATAAAATAGATTACCAGGTACTAGTATTTTGATGGTCAAAGCACATTTGGTGAGGTGGAAAGTCAATGAAGGTAGAAGAGATTATTGGCAACAATGTAACAACAATGAGATTCCCCCTTTTACCCTGGGACAGAAACAGAGCTCTAACGTGGAAACCAAAATAAATAGCTTTACTTTGGGCCACAAAGACAAAGCCAGCAACAGAAAAGATTCATTCTTGACGATCGATTTCATTTATCCAATGTACATCCATTGTAGTAAAAGGGATGATTTTTACCAAAAGACAAACTTTGAACAAATGAGCTTATTTCCATCATGTTGACAAGTCTTAAGTCATGAGATATGCTGAAATACGCTTCCCAAAGCTCCATTACAGAATCATTAAGCTGATTTCTTCATCAAAATATATATTTTTTTCTTTTTAAATTTTCAAGGAGAAGACAGGTGGTTAAAGACTAATACATTTTAAAAGAACTGATGGTATCTAGCCAGCTCCCCCCTTGTCACACAACTCTTTGAATGATTAGGGGTACTGACTGCCAAATGTGTTTAAAAACTCATTTGAAATGAAGAAAAGACTCAGAAATAAACAAAAAGGGGAGGGAGGAAGGGGACATTTCAATTTTATATTTTTTCTTGCTTTATTTTTGAGATGAAAAGTAAAACTATTCCTTTATTTAAAAATGGCAGAAGTTGTATTGAGGTGAGCTAAACACTCACATTTTAATTCTAAAATCTGAGGAATTTTTAATGGCCCCCAAATTTGAAGTCAGCAGGAGAATCAGTGATGTGATTTCAACATTTATAATATTATAAAACTGCTTTCTTACAGGTTAAGATTTCTACCTGGATGGCTGCAAAAGCAATAGCTCTGTAATTGAAGTATGTAAATAAAGGATGCTAGCACTGAAGTACCAAGGGAGCAGCGTTTTTTGTATGTTTAAATGTATAAATTGCATGCATCAAGTATGTGTCTGTACTGAAATGCAGAATATAAACATGCCAGTGTAAAGATGCATTCTCACAAATATGAATATTATATGTATACAATAGATGCGTATTAAAATACATACTTTAAAAGTCATGTCTGTCTTTTCCAGTATTTTCAATGCCTACTCAATAGCTGTCCCTCCGGTCCAGAAGAAAAGGAAATATTTTTCAAGATAAGTTATGAAATATTTGAAAATGGATGAAATCCTGAGTTTTCCAACATAGAAGAAATGTTGACACCATGTAAAGGGTATTTTTGAATGTACTTGAATACTTACTATTGCTGTAAGTGTAGGGAGACACGTGTCCACGGGTTGGGGTCAAGAATGTTATTAGAGCCCCAGGGCATAGGACCAAAATCTGCTATGGTTCATTTGAACTGTGACACTCCTTAAAAAATAAAGGATGTACTCTGCAATTCCCAAGCTGCCTGGGCATGTACATAAAGAGAGCTGACAAATGATAAAGGAAATTGGAAAGGTTGAGAGGATGAAGTCAATAATAGATGTATCTCCAGACATTTAGCACTTGAAGTGCATCTGTTGTACAATATGTAGACATATTTTACAGCGAATTTGGAGATACTGTGAGCCCACTGGGAAGGGACAATATCTAATTTTATATTCTATATCACTCTGAGCATAACTTGGGTGCTTAATCAGTAAGAGGTGGAGGTACCCACTGTGCTTACAAGAGGAGAAATGCATGAAAAGGACACGGGAACATCACCTGGGCGTTGTATGCAGCAGCAGTGTGGAAGAACGGTGCAACACTGAGCAAAGCCAAATGCAAAATGAGGGAACTATATTTTATCTGCAACATGAGAAGATTGTCTTCTGAAAGTTCTTTCGATCATTAAAAGTCAACGTTTCTATTTTATCCCAAACTTAAAAAAAGTTATTGCAAGTTTTCATTCTAAAAAGAGTACAGAAGTTAGGTAATAAATTGAAAACAATTTTTTTAGCTGGCTTTCATTCGAATGCATTTAGGAAACAATTTCATGCCGGCTTGAACATTATTTCCCCCCAAAGAATTCATCGTGTTCTTTCGAAAAATTTATTTTACTTCACGAATTCTGTAAATATTATTAACCACAGATATTGTAAAGTATTGGCTTTTATATTTTGAGTATTTAAAAGAATATGGCCTCATTTATAACATGAATGGAAAAGAAACAAATTATGCTTATTTGTTTATGTATATGTGATATGTATATATAATTGAGAAATTTCTATTTTCCTATCCACATTTTTCTCGTCACCTGTTTTCTTTCCTCTACCACACATGTATGGAAAAACACACGTCTTAAGGCTTTAATTTTGCTTAATTTTGTGTAAAATTGTGTAAATTTTGTGGTATAAAAATCAGGTGAAAGGTTAAAAGGGAAACGATATTATAAACTATTGTTACCTCATAGCTTATTGCCCTAGGAAAGGAAGAAATACACTTCAGCCCTATTGTTGCTTCTAGTGTACATGGTGCTAAATTAATCAGTCGATTCAGCTGAAAATTTTTTACTCAAAGGAGTTATTTATGGCTTTTTAACTGAAACAGGCAGTTAGCTGACTTTTGCCCTGCCATCTCCACACACGCTTAATTTTGTCTGAATTTCTAACATCTCTGTTTTAGTTGTCAATTAAAGTGAATTATTTCCCTTAGTTGTTGGCGGAGGTTATGGACCAGTATGAGGAGGACTTGGGACACAGACCCTTGTTGTAGGAGGCTTTTCTGCTGTTACTGAGAAGCCAATTTCTTAGTGTTAAGCAGTGTGATATCGTTCTTTCCCCGAAACCACAGGACTCTGTTCTGTCTTGAGAGTTCATGGGCATGTATGTTTTAAGGCATTTCACATCAGAACGATCTTTCTTGGATGGTGAGTAACTCCAAGATGAAATGTGGATAGACATAGTCTTTCTACTTACCTTACTGCCTGTGGCTCACACATATTAAAAGTTTCTGGTAAGAAAAGCGACAAACTCCTCAAAATCTGATGCATATATTTAAAAAAGATTTACCAAGCATGTTATTACTTATTTTTGCTGCTTTTTCAAAGTTATATCAATTCACTTGCTTCCCTGCACTTCCTCCTGAAAAATCAGATATATAGACACTGTCCATTGCATAAGTAACAAAGAAAAAGCTTAGGAATAATTTTAAACACCTAAGATTTACACTCTTTAAAAAAGTACATTTTTTCTGATTTTAACATTTGAAGTAGGTATCATGATCTATATCTTGGTTAGAATAAATAGTTTCTCTTAAGAGATTTTTTTTTTTTAAAAGGAAAACTAGATCCTGACTTGATTTCAGCAAAGCTTAAGCTAACATCCAGGAAAGAATACAGAAAACCATAAGAGTTGTTGATTCTTTATTCTGAAGACACACTACAGCATCCCCTTTAGAACGTCTATGCTGATAAAATCCAGCCACATTACTGACGGTTGTCTGAAGGAAGAGATGTACAACATTGTCTTAAAGGAAGAGTTTTCCAATTGACTCAAGGCCATTATCTATTACATTAAGAAGGGATTCAAGACAACAGCTCTACCGTCGTGTAACTGTATTTCATTTCAGGTTTCAATAGTTATGCAGATCAAAGCAACCTTAGAACTCACAGAGCAAACTGTGACTACATTCTTGATGAGTTCTTTCTAATAAAAAATAAATAGTTCCTAAAGATCCTCCATAAACCAATCTTTGAAAATAGTGTGGAAAATGTAATATACAGTCAGATGTACTATTAAGAAAATATAATAACCAATGGAACATTCTTCTATGTCTTTTAAAGCAGAGAGATCCCTGGACCTGCTTTTTAAGAAATGTACATGATTTGAGAGACTAAGCACCGAGAACAGAGCAGTGAACAAAGGAAGACTTAGCATCCGATTGTGTACTGGATTCCAGTGCTGTTTTGCAGCTGTATGCTATTATTTTTAAGTAAAATATGAGGGAAAAGAGCCAAATACTACTTTCTGAAAGAAAGAAAGAGAGAACAGAATGCAAGTTCAATAAGCTGAGATTTTAGTGTGTTTGACGTAAAATTACAACGTACAACTGCGATTTGGAGAACGGTTAGGCCAGGAGTATTATGTGCTCCTGTATACTCAGAAAACTGTGTCCACCTCCATTTGATGTTATAGGTCCCTGAAGTCCTGTGTGTGCCTTCTTACGTGGACATGAAGGATTCTGAACTAGACACTGTGGATGCACCAAGAGAGAATGCATTTGGAATTATTTTATAAACAAAATTTCAGTAAGAAAAAAGAAGCAATGTGAATATTTGTTTTGAAATTTTGCAAGTAGATATGGAAGAATGAGCCAAAATAGTCACTTCCAGCGTTTTTCATTGATCAGTTTATGGTTTCAAATGAAAATATTCCTTTAGATTTTCAAAATGAGAAAAATATGTACATGAGTATATGTATTTTTTCCTGCATGTTTCCAATATTAGCAATTACAAAATTGTTTTAAACATTGCTTCTTCTAAGAATGGATTCTGCTCCTTTCATGAGTAAATATGGATTTATAGGAATTTTCTCCGACCTTTATAAAATGCTGCGGCAGATTATATTACAGCATTTTATTCCTCTATATACAATGTGAAGGTCACTTATGTTCTGTAATGAGTGAAGGCTCTATTTTACTAATGTTTTCCATATCGCATTTCCAACCCGATCTCCAGCTTTATCCTTGCAGTCTGGAAGTCATTGGGTGGACCAATTTATTGTCTAGGGTTAAATGAAAACAATTCTAAGAAAAAGCTGCAGTTGAGGAAAATGAGGATTAAAAGTATGATTTAATTTTAACATGAAAAAATCAAGTGTCTGGTTTCCTTTCTCTTTCTTTAATGCATATTTGACTATGTGAACTTTTCATAATTGTTTTCCAATTTGATTATCAAGAAAGCTTATGCCTTTGCTGTTTTAGGTACCCTAAAATATTCTCTAGGGCCCTTTTCTATGTTCACACTGTTTTCCTTTCTTCCAATAAGTCCCTACCATCACTTCTTTTTCCACTCAATCTATTTTCTTTGTTCTTTTTAGTTGTTGGTTTTGATCCCTCTTCCCTCATTGCAAAACTTTCTTTGATTCTTCAGGCTCTAGATGAATCACAGAGGACCTCCAAGGACACGTGGTCCACCCAAGCCCAGACATGCAAAGAGATATGGCTGAGTTTCTCAGCAGACAATATTCTGTTCTTTCACATGCTTCATTGTATGGTTGAAAAAAATAAAAATAAAAATAGAGATTTTTTTTTTTTGGAAAAGGCTAATAAAATTACACATGCTAAAAATTAAATTTTTCCTAAGAGAAGTTTATTATTGATGGTCTGGTAAGTCATTACAATGTGGATACTTCACAGGTTCAGTGAGAAAAGAATGAAATAGAAATCTGTATTATTGCTACTATCATATCTCTTTTCCAAATATAGCAACCTCCTTGTGGGTGCGATGTAGGAAATCAGGTATCCCCTTTGGAACACATGGAGAAAGTAAAATGTTGCAAAGTGCTTTGAGGTTTTTGATTTTAGTGCCCCAAATGTTTCAAAATTGGTCAGAAATCGGAAAAAAAAATCCTTCTATTTTTTATTTTGGTCATTCTTTTTCTAATCAGGAACCACAGATGACAAAAGCATGAAGTCAGATTCTGAGGGGGCATCAACCTTAGTCAATCATTCACATGTGTAAATATGATGTTTGTGCATAAAGGGTATTTAACTATATACATCACACAATGTAGAATTTTTACAGCAAAAAGAGGAGGCTTGAGCAATTTGAAAACCTACCGTAGAAAAAACCTGGCCTTGGGTGTCTAAGGCGGTTGCCACCAGAGGGCGATTATCGTAGCAAAGCTTCATTCTAAGCAATTGCTTTTTGGGGGGAGTGGGGGGGGGTGGTGGTTCCTAATTGTCCAGTTAACAAAAAATGTAACAGTAACATACTTACAACGGAACCTTAAACTTTATGCAGGATAACTCTGATTGCGAGTTCATTTCAATTTCAAAAAGGAAGTAAACGTTGTTGGTAGTGAATAAAGAAAGGCAGAAAGTAAATGGAATTTCTCGTTAGTAGATTTGCTCGTAGATTTTTATATGACAAATTGCAAGAAGAAAGTAGTGTCTCAGTAGATGATTGAAACTCCAATGTACTTCCCCGTAAAGAGATAATTTATTTACTCTGTTTTGCTCCTTTGTTTTCCTAAGGAGTGACAGAGCAAGTGGATGCCTGTTGCCAGGGGCGGGGGTTGAAGCCATTAATTTTTAAAGGACTTGTTTCTTCTCCTTGCCAAGAGGCATCTTAGTGAGATAGTTTGGATTTGATCCTAAATATCCTTTATAGTTTTGTATACATTTTATCTTGGTCTGAACATTAGACTATGCAAGCATAGAGTGATGCATTTAATAGCATGAAATGTAACATAATGCAAGCTTTAATACCTGGAATACAGCAAACCAGTAGCTCTGAGTTATATTACCCGTCGTAAACTTCTTTAACCTGTGGCTCATTTTCAAAATAATAAACGTAACTATTCCATAAAAATATCTCAACACAGAAGAGCCAGAAAAGTGAAGGACATGAACAGATGGTACATCAATCTTCTGCATTTATACAATTTGTTTTTTAATGCAAATAGTGTGGGTTGCCTGCTCATGCCTTGGATATTTGTTCCAAAGATGAGCACATTTTCTTATCTTTCTGGATCAATGTGACATTTGCAGTTATCATAAAGTGGGAACCCATTTAATGATGTTAATGCTTCCTTAATGTAAAAATAAAATCACCTTCTTTATAAAAGCAAACAGATTAAAAGTCCCAAAGAGACCATTGAAATCTGTGACATTTGCAGTTACTGGTAACTAGATGGCTTGATTATACACAGGTAAAAAAAAAAAATCTTAAAAGCATTGTTTATAATCATTAATCAGAACGTTAAATGTGAATTCTAGATTCCCTTATGAGCAAGAGAGTAAATAAGGATCTCTTTGGATAAAGAAACCAGCAAGTTAAAGGCTTTTTCAAAAGAGTTCCTGAGTTAAATGTTAAATAAGCATCGCTAAATTTTAAGAGAGCTTGCAGGTTTTTACTCTTTTTGGATCCTTAGAAATAAATGATAGTATTTCTGAGATGCAATGCTTTTCTAAAACAGAAAACACTTAAAATAGTGAATCAGTTCAGGTAGTAATAGTAAAGTAGGGTAGGTGTAGCATTCATTTTTTAAAATCTTCATTCACCGAATGATTCCAGTGTGTACCGCCCCACCCCCTCTCCCCCATAAATTTCAACTTCCATAGAGAAAAGCCATTTAGAGAAGAGAAGAGTGATGTTTCTAAGTCTCATTCAGTTCCATCAGTAGAGCCCACTTGGCTACTTCATGGGGAGCCTGCTTTGGGAATTCATTTCTTTTTTGTGTGTATTGTTGTGTCTGTTTTCGATGTTTCATACACATGCCCAGAGGCCGTCTGGCAGCATATACACGTTTTAAAGCCAATTTGAAAAAGCAAATCATTTTCCTTCCTGCTAAGACAGCTGGCTGTTGCATACAGCGTTTTCCACTAGAAATGAGTTATGGTCACTAACTAATTCCAGAAGGTCCAAAGAGTTGGCATTTGATGAGAGCAAATTTTGATCACTATCAAATTGGCATCAATTCCAATAATGGGCTGGTGTGGGAAATGCAGAGCACGGGAAAGTCCTATAAGAAATCTAAGCCACTCTGTGTAGCTCCCCACAAAGCTCTTGGAGATAAAACAACAATGACAATTCCTCAGGGCTGATCTCTAAAACAGGTGGAGCTGGGTCTTGGGTGTTTGGAACTTTTCTAGATCTCATTCCATGTGGAATCATAATCAGCTCCTTCACTGGTGGGTGGGGTCACGTTGACAGAGACTATCTATATATTTGCCCCAGATCAGACACCCAGTTTAATAAATAGAGCTGATGGAGTGAGACAAATTTAAATCTGGGAAACAGAACCTTTATTGCAGCAATGAAATATTCTTTAGACTCAGGTCTATGTGTCCAGGGTTAAAATAAAATCATGATGACTTGAAATAATTGAATCATATTCTGAAAAGAAACTAAATATGCCAGCTGGGACTTTGGTCTTGAAGAAGTCTGTCCATCCATTTACTATTTCAGTCACCTATTTACGAACAAATACTTACTTAATACCAGTTTTGCGAGCCAGTTACACATAAATGCAGGAGTTAAGGATGCAGTAATAAATAGATGGACACACATTTTTTATTTTCACAAGAGCTTGTAGTCCATTGGGGAAAAAGTATTAGGCAAGTAATCATAACAAATTAAAATAAAGATAGCGATATTGAAGGGGGAGGATATAGCTAAAGTGGTAGAGCGCATGCTTAACATGCACGAGGTCCTGGATTCAATCCCCAGTGCCTCCTCTAAAAATAAATAAATAAATAAACCGAATTACCTACCCCCTCAAAGAAAAACCAAGATAGTGATAGAGGATCTACAGGACAGTTATGGAGGCTAGAGTATGGGGATGTAGTCCAACCTAGAAGTCAAGGACTAGAGGAAAGAAAAGAGTGTTCCAGAAGAGGGAATGGTAAGTGAAAAGGCTGGCGATGAGACAGTGGGTGGTATGTTGGAGGAACTGAAGATAGTTCAGGAAGCCTCAAGTAGGAAGGCTCAGTGGGAAAGAGAGAGTGACAAGCAATGAAGATGGAGAGACAAGTAGGGTCCATATGCTACAGGGTCTTGAGACGAAAGGCCACTGAACCGTTTTACCACATGACAATCAGAACAGAAGGGATGGAAAACTAGATGGGCTGAAAGGATCTGGGAAAGACCACATAATGCTTGGCATGTCTACAGCAGAAAGTTTAGTTGGTACATCTTTACTTTCTGTAGCTTAAGAGTGTTTCAGAGCTTCATATGTTCCTCCAGAACCGGTTAAAGTCGTATTCGCCTTTATATACTCATAAACCCTTTCACAGCCCCAACCTAGTGACTGGCAAATAGTAGCTGCTTAATAAAATGCTGTGAAATAGAATCCAGAGAGAGTATTTTTATTTCTGACTGATGTACAAAATTACCACAAACTTAGTGGCTCAAAACAGGAGAAATTTATTCTCCCCTAGTTCTGGAGGTTGTAAGCCTGGTATCAGTCCAAAATCTAGGTGTTGGAAGGGCTGGACTCCCTCCAGAGACACTACAGGAGATTCGTGCCTTGTGCTTTGTTTCTTTCATCTTCTGGTGCCTGCAGGCATTCCTTGGGTTGTGGTTGTCTCATTCTGTTCTCTGTCTCTGTCTTCACGTTGCCATCTCCTGAGTGTGTCTGTCTAATCTCTCCCTGCTCTCTCTTATGAGGACACTTGTGATAGCATTTAGGATCCACCCTGATTATCCAGGATAACCTTCCCATCTCAAGATTCTTAATCACATCTGCAAAGATTTTGCCATATATATAGTAACATTTGAAAGCTCCAGGGATTAAGATCTGAAATCTTTGGGGGTGGGGTATTTTTCAGCCTACCCTAGTACTTATCCACAGTTCTTATATTTAGGACTTCATTGTTGAGGAAAAGGGTGGGTAGTCTTACATGCAACTATTTTAGGATTTAAGTCTTTAATGTCAGCATGGAAAGAACCATTCACCCTTGGTCTGGATATGACTCTTGAGCTCTGGCAGTTCTATGCTCTAGGGGCCATGTAAGCATCAGAAGGATCTCTAGGAACCAGTTATCACAAAGATGGTTGGAGTAATTTAGGGCTTACTTGTAGTGGTTAAGTGGATTATAAGAAATATGAGGGCAAAGCCAATGCCATTTTGTGGTTTCCACGAGGATTAAATCCAAAGTCATCTTCTCTGAGATCTCTGGCAGGTCATTTCACAGCTCCACTGAGATGGGTTAAAACTTCCATCCTAAAAGTAAGGTCTTCAATTTTATTTAAACCAAACACCCAGTGCTGGGAATTTTTTAAATTAAAAACAAACAGACAAAAAACCTATACAAGATAGATACCATCTGTATGCCAAATGATGTCCTAGTTTCCAGTTCACAGTTACTAGATTTCTTAGAAGTTCCACGCTACAGATAAATAAAATAAAGTAAGTTATAGGTATTCATCTGATAGAGCATTATAGCATCCAAATTACATCAGTAACCTTGGGGTCAGTCCTAGCTCAGAACATGGTAGAAGGGAAATTCAGAAGTATGTTGGGCACTTTACATGTGCTATAATACTCAATTCTCAGGATAACTGTCTAAGATAATATTATTATCTCCATTTAACAAATAATAAATCATGGCTCAAAAATTGCAATATATTTATGAAGTCACACAGCTAATTTGGAGTGGATCTGTGATTAGAATTCAAACCAGCCTGACCCCAGTGCTTATGATTATTCATCAGACCAATCTGATTGCTCAGAAGCAAGACTGCAGGTTAGATGTCCTTGGATCCAGTTTTGGGTTTTGCCGTTATGCTGCACACCACAAGATCAGTCCTCGAAAGAGGCCATTTCAGGATAAATAGGAAAACGTCATTTTACCACTATATTTAATGAGTTCATTGCCTTAAGATGGCGTATAGTTAAAAATAAAAATCAGTTCAAGTAAAGTTTAGCTAAACTAGTGGATCGCAGAGTCACAAACATAAAGAAAAGATCTTCATGGAGTGTCGTTCACATTTTAATGGCTGTGACCTTACCCAGAATATCCTTGGGGACAATGATGAAGACAACTATTGTTCTGCTTTCTCTCATTTCAGATGAGAGAGGAGAAATTTCTACTGTTTTTATTTCTTCTAAGTTTAATGATATGACTTGCTATATTAGCAGAGCTCTGAGAACATATATATATATATAATGTTTTTTATTTGTATGGCTTTTACATGAGTCAGAAGCACAACTACAAATAGTAAAATTTTCTTATTAAGTCATGGTAGAATAAGCGTTCTGGGTATGCCAAGGACATGGCTACTGACTTCTCTTCAATAATCTTTGGCATCCTGAGGATGTCACACAGTTTCTTCCTACAGCGAAGGACAGATTCATGCTGTTACTTTTTTTTTTTTTTTTGAGAAATCTTGGTTGAAAGCACCAACAGTGATACAACTTGGTTCATTTTGTCATTTTTTTACTCCCTTGAATTACTACATAAATATTAATAGCTAAACACATTGCAAACAGGTGGAGCTCATTCTGTCTCTGGAGCGCTGCCACCGTTATGTGATATCTCAGATGGGTGACGAGATTTTCCATGTGGGGAGGGCGGTCTGTCATTCCATGCCAACCCCATTGGACACACCCTTGGCTTGGAGTTCTTTATTTCCTGTGATATCTCTATGACAGCCTTCTTGGTCTTTTAACAGTTCATTCAGTAGAGTGGGAAGGAGTAACACACTCCATTTAAAATCCACATTCACTCCACTGTATATCTGGTTACTTTTTTTCAGAGAGTGGCTGTTACTGATAAGAACATGGAAGAGAGCCCCCAATATTTAAAGGTACGCATCAGCTATGCATGAAATATTTTTGCCACACATCCAAATTTGTTTATGCTTGATGAACTTTTCAAACTAAGGGAGCCACAGATTTATTATGATAGATAATATTGTGAAAAGTACCCCTTTTATCCCCTGAGTTGCAAATACAAAGCTTAAACTACATACCCATGCAAAGTAAAAATGTATTATCTTACACTCATCAATTCATTAACTGGCCTGATTGCTTTCAAAGGCCTTAGGTATGTAGGCATATGTGTCTACCTTTTTCTGCTGAATTGTTTTCTTTATGTATATTTACCTTCAATGTACAGACATATTTCAAAATAAAATTCAGAACTCCGGCTGGACATAATGCTAGACATAATGACTAGAATATTCTTCTGATGTCAGTAAAATAATCCACCTAAATAGACCTGTTTTCATGGGAAGCAAGCACATTTAGAATTGTCCTGGAATATGTTGAATATATGTAATTGTGTGTGATTCATTAGACTAGAAAATGTATGGGCTCAGTGTACTTAAATTCCTCAACTGGTTTACAATAGACCCTATAATACATTCTGTTTTAAACAATTTTTTTTAAACTGATGTATAAGCTTAAATAGCCCATCTTCAGAACCTTATGCATTAGAGAAGTTTCTAATTTACCCCTGCAGTTAGACAAAATTTAAATTTTGTAATATGAAAGAGGTTTGATTTGGTCCAAATCATGAAGCAAAACTGTATTTCTATTGTTCTGTCATTGGTTTTTTATCATATGCTAATTTAAAGCAAAATATTGAGATAAAATCACATCTTTCATTGTTTCAATGAGGTAGCAGCAGTAAACATCTTTGGCATGAATACTTTGAATACCCTTTAAAAATCTACTGTAAAGAAGATGAATCTTCTGTTAGAATTGAAACAGTTTAGTCAATCTTGATGATCTTTTTCCTTCTCTACTTTTTTCTTAGTATCAGCACCTTCCCCCATTATTCCCCGTGTAACGTGCATTGTCTTGGGCACAGGCACCCTCTTGAAGATGGTTTACATATATAATTTACTTTCCTGGGGGTCAGAACCCATAACTTCCATCAGTTTGTACAGGAACCTGTGGCAAACTACTATAGGAACCCACATACCTAAATAACTCAAGCCATGGTAGGAAGTGTACAGAGAGATGAAAAATAAGGAATGGGAGGAGGAGGAAATAACTTCCATTTTCATCAGCCTTCATGCATGCAAACGATTTTGATACAGGAAAGATGAGAAGCCCCAAGGAATCTTAGCACTCACAACCTGAACCACAGCATTTTGCTCACACTACTAGCCAGATGAGGACTGTGTCAGGCACCCTCAACCCCCCTCCATTTACTGATATCTTTTAAAAATTCAGTTCTATATTTAAATTCAAGGACTTGGATTGCAGTGATTATAGATGAACTTAACATCTGAGGGATAGCCGAGTTCAGAGAGGTACCATTTTATGAAATGTTTTTCCTGATTGAAAAAATAAATAAATAAAGACCAGTGGAGAAGAATAAAGAAGCTTCTTACTATAATGATTTGAAGTTCCACTGCAAGTCTTTCCTCCTCATCACTTTTCTATTCAAATACGACATACATTATAGCTAACTAATAAGAATAAGCAATTTAGCCCACTTGAAGCAACAATTACTCGTTTTTTGAAGCCAAGCTTTTAGTTTAGTTTTTCAGTTGACACTTACTTGTTTTCCCCTATTTGCCTATGAGTTTGTAAGACATTGGAAGGGTGTCCTAAAGCCTAGCCTTGTCTTTGATTCTTCAGTTTAGTATAAATCATAAAAAAGAGATGGCAATTGGAAAATATTTGCTGGATGTAGAATCAATAAATGTGTGCCCTTTATCATAGTATGATGCATATGTGTGTGTGTATAAGTGTAGAATGTGATATTTTAGACACATAAAATATTCTTTTGAGAGTTTTCAAATTTCATTTTTCAAGTACTCTATTTGTAATTAATAGCACTGATAAAATGTTGAGGGCTATTTCCACCATTAAACGTTAAGAGGCCATGAATCAAGTGTAGTTGTTGACAGCCTGTTAGGTACTGACAATAAATACATGGTTCTCGTAATGATTTATATATTTAACAATAGAGATTAAAGGGGAGGGAGGACATAAAGAGGAAAAGTTTAGAAAAGCACATTATAATTGTCCAAGATATGATTATTGGCAGCTCTTGTTTTTCTCCCTGCCTTTTACCACCACCAAAAAAAAAAAAAAAAAAAAAAAAAAAAAAGTATTTAAACATCTAGGAAATGTCCTCATTGCTGCAACAAATATTTGTAATTTTTTTATGCCATTGAAAGACCCATTTGAGGATAATCAATTTCAACACAAAACGGATGCTAAGTCTTCTGTGAGAAGAGTTTCATAAAGAGATTTCATTTGTGGAATTTATACAACACTGGCCCAATCCACTTCACTGGATTATAGCAGCATTGATAAGCACCAGAGATCTGCAAATACTCTTTAAGATATTCAGGTGTATTTTAATTTTCCTTATTCTCGTGAATACTGTTAAACCTGCCTGCTCCTAAGGACAAGTTGAACAAACTTACAGAGCCGAAATATAGTATTTAATACATGCCTTGTGACCTCATGGGAACCCCTCTTACAAGCAGTAGGCTTAACGTAGTGCCAGGGCCACCAATCAGAGAGCCTGGATTCCAGCCTTAACTCTACTGCTGGCAGCTGGTGACTCTCAATAAGTCATTTCCAGGGCCTCAGTTTCCTCATACATATCATGAAGAAGATATCAGATGGAGTCAGATGAACTTGGATTCAAATTCCAGGCCTGTCACTTACCACTGTGTAGCTCTGGGCAAGCTATGTATCTTCTGATTGCTTCAGTCTCCCCATTTGTTGGAAAGCATGTACATAATTTCAAAAATTGAATGAGGTAACATGGGTGAAGAATTAGCATAGGACTTGACACATGGTAAGCACTGCAATTATTACCCATAAAGGATTATTTAATGACGGCTCTTAAGAATTAAGTTTTCATTTTCTTGAGTTGTAGTTATCTTATCATTTTATTTTCCTCATAAGCTCAAAAAAGTTAAAGAAGAAAATATTACTCCTCACTTGTAGTAAGTGATATTATGTCCTTTTCTTCTACACATTGATTTTGCTTCTACTGAGTGCAAACCCCAAAAGGACTTTCTAAATGAAATGGAGCATGGTCAGGGAACTGCAAAGAGGTCACTGAGTGAAGGGAGGCCACGTTCTAGAACAAATGTCGTCTGGTGCAGCCATTATGGAAATGAGTTTAGAGATTCCTCAAAAAACTAAAAATAGACTGGTTGTGGAATCTGGAGATACTCAGCTTGAAGAGACAGTGGCTCAGAGTTAACATAAAATTATCCTCTAGGATTTACTACAGGATGGTTCATAGACATCTTAGGACATATACCCATGATGCTCAGGGGCAGGTTGTGACAAAGTGAGTGGAAGCTAAAAGATAACATAGTTTGGCTCTCCAGAAACAAGATCACCTTTAATGTCAGAGCTCACCCCAAAATGGAATGGACTATCTCAGAAGCATCAAATGACTCAGAGGCACACTGTTGTTCAGTGCTGAGAAATTTCCCACCTGACTTAAGCCTCACCAAAATTTTTACTGTTGAAGAAATTTTCCCTATATTTAAACCAAAATTTGTCTTTCTATATTTTTTTTAACTTCTTCACTTCAAATTGTTCACATTCACTTTCTGATTTAACCATTTGATTGTTCTTTGTGCTGTCCTCAATGACTTTCTAATTCCTGAATCCAACAAGCAAACTTTGAGTCCTTATATATGTTACACCTGGTTTTCAGTGAGTACTCAATAAATGTTATAATCATGACCTTATTTTGGTCTTTAAGCCTCAGACTTTGATAGAATTGATTTTTTTCTTGAAACTTTCTCTTTCTTTGGTTTCCACAAATCCATCTGTGAAGTCCAGATTTCAAGCATCTCAACCAATCATGTTTTGGGCTGTTTTTAGGATCTTTTGTGGGATTTTATCCCCCCAACCCTGAAATATGAGAGGGCATAGCTCTTAACTCTCCCAATCAAACTACAGTACATAGAGAGAATGAAACCCTAATGATCTAATTCTCCGTTCTATGCAATGTCTTACTTCTGTCCCGTGCATTTGGAGTGGTACCAGTATTGTGCCATCCCTGGGAGAACTGAGAAGGTAGTTACTCCAATTCTCTTCTGTAAGACTTAATTGCCTCTTGAAACTCAGGGTGAGAAAGACAACTCTCTAAAATCTCTCTGGTCCAGACTCCCCAAGATCCATGTTTCCAACACCTTACCAGCCATCAGAGGGACAGAGAAGGGACCCTTAAATCTGTCATTTTCCCTTCAAAACTTCCTCCTCATCCTCATATGTAATGATACACAACTGTCCAGTCCCTTGCTCCAGAAGCTTAGGAGGAACCCTGAGATTTTTCCTCTCTGAAGTTTGGAGAAATTGTCTACTAAATATACCTCAAATCAGTTGCCTAGTTTTCTGTCCCGCTGGCTAAGTTTAGCCCTTTATTATATTTTATTTGGACTATTATCAGAGGACAGTCACCTTACGCTTGCATTTCTTCCTAAAATTTCTCCCTAACTACCATCACCATCTTCAATCTACCCTTCAAAACTGTCAGAATGATCTCTTCTGGACATAAATAAAATCTTTTTATTTATTAGGCTCAGTCTTGGCTCATCAATTGGCATGACACAGGTTAACTTTTCCAAACCCCCATACAATGTCTTTTCCTCCTGTTGTATTACTTGAAGTTCTTTGAATGCAAAACACTTTTTAAAAAAATTCTTAGTTTTTTATCTTTGCTGGTACCCTTTTCCAATTATGATTCACCTCTTTATCTACCTGTGCACTTTACCTTTCCTTCATTGCTCAAGAAAAAGTCATCATACTCATTAGAACCATTTAATCCTCAAGTCGATCAGTAGCTAGTAGAGTGTCTGGAGGATAGCAAATACTAAGTGTTAAAGTTTAAATTTATCATTACTAATACATATTATTTTATTATTATGCTATTGAAGATGGGATGCAGCCTCTGGATAACAGGTCATATTATAACTCTGAGTTTCTTCCAATCTAAGATCCCATGTGTCTATGATTTGTTTTAAACTAGGTGTTTAGAAAAATCTAAGATTAATCTCATTTCTATTTTTCTTCAGTTTATATAACATCGACATACTAAGACATCAAGGATATTTCTCAATTGGCTAGGCTTGAATTCCTGGAATTAATATTGCAATCTTAACTCCAAGACTACAATGTCACATTGACATTTAAAAAAAAATACATCTTTTAGCTCACTGACACTTTAACAGAATTCTTTATTCATGAAGTTTCCTCATTTATTTTGTGCTCAGTATAAGGAATATTTTATAGCCTTTAACATTAAATCATATTTTATTACTTCCCCAATCTAGCCCTAAGATCTATTTTAAGTTTGAACAATTTTAAACCTAAAATTTCTAAATTTCAAACCTATTTTTTTTTAATCGAAATGAGTCCTTAAATCTCTATCCCACCATGGTGCTCTGTGTTTTTGCTTTCTTCCTTCCCTCTCCCTCTCTGCTGACATTAGCATAAAAATGTGCTACCCTAACTAAGCAGTCTGTTAACTGATAAGCTATCAAAAAATCATCTGTTATTTTTACAGCTTAAAGGCATATGCCATTTCAAGAAATCGAGTTGAATGAGTAAGATTCGTTAGTGCTTTTTAGATTCATCGTTGTAAACTTGAGGTATTTTACAATGGAATGATTGGAAGCTTGAAATATTATCTCATGAGCAATCAAGCTTTAGAATTTTGCTAGCCTTAAATTTTTGTCTGCATAAAATAATTTCATATCACATTGTATCATAAAGAATCTTGGTTGTTGTCTAATGTTTGTATCGACAATCTTTCTTGCATTAAATTCAGACCAATGTAATTATCCAAGAAATCTCAGATCGGAACATCCCCTTCTATTCCAGCAGGGGCCCTCTTTGCCATAAGATGTTTCTCAAAGGGTCTCCGAAGCAGCAACGATGTGCCTGGTAAACAATTATTTTCTCAGGTTGCATTTATGAATTGCTTTGGGCACTATAAGATGGCACTCAGGTTAAAAGTGGGTCCGCTCCAGGTCCCAGGCCTTGAGACACCTGAGATTGCTCTTAGAAGTTTGGATTAGAAATCAATTTGAAGAAAAGGATTATTTTAAACCCAAGGGAACTTGGCTTGCTAAGATTTTTCACTGTTATGAACTGCTATCTTATTGCAGGAGTTTTAGTCATATGTTTAAAGATCACCCAGTCACAGAAAAAAAAAATCACCATTTACAGAAAAGAAAAAGGAAACTATAAATGGTGGAAAGGAAGATAAACTAGGTAATAACATAGATATCAAAGCAGTGACCATGACATTGGAACTAAGATGTATATATTATTATGTGCCAATAAACTTTATATTGTGTAATTGTCCAATAGAGGCTTGATAGACTAAAATTTTAATACAGTTTAATTCATTGGTAAACTATTTGAAGTCTATGATCTCATCAGTTCTTAAATTCTAGTCATTGTTGTCATAATCAATATGTAATTTTTCACAAATAACCACCAACATCTTACATAATAAGCTGAACAAATGTATGTAGATATGTATGTGTGTGTGTAATGATTAGATGATTATTTTTAAATTAAATAATTTAATAATTGGGTATCTTTTAATGGATTATCTGTATTTCTTTATGTATTGGCTATTTCTTTAAATTGATGATTTTTATGATCTAACATATTAAAGATATTAATCATTTGACTAATATATACCAAATATTTATCCTACTTTTTTACCTGCTTTTCAAAATTTTCTGAATGTTTGTTTTATTATTATAAAAGCTTTATCTTTTAATGTAGTAAAAAATATAATATTATTCTTAATGGCTTCTGCATTTCATGTTCTGTATAATATATATGAATACTGTTCTAATTTTGGTAATTTTTAAATGTATGGCCCTTGAATTCATCTGAAATGTATGCTTCTGTAAGAGAAAGTTTGAGGTTTATTTGTATGAGAGAGGTTACCTGTCTCATTTTCACCATATAAAAGGCCATGTTCAATATCAGTTTTTAAATAGTGTATCTTTTTTCTAATTATTTAAAATATCATCATATTACATACTAAATTCCCATCAACAGTGGATGTAATTCTTTGTTCTCTGGTCTGTTCCATTAATATTTGTCTATTTTCATACCAAACAGAATATTTCTAATTCAAATAGCTTTACAGTATGTTTTTATATCTGTTAGGGCATTATCATTGTTACTGCTTTTTTTTTCCCCAAAATATGTTCAGCTAAGTCCATGCAGATTTTCTTCCAACTTAATTTAATGATCAACTTGTCAAGTTCTGTAAAATTAAGTTGGAATTTTAATTGGAGTTGCATTAAATTTATAAACTAATTAAGTTTAACTTTGTAAATCTTAGATTTGTTTGCATTTTTCCATTCAGGAGCATGTTATTTATTTTCACTTCCTTCTATCACATGAAACTTTATATTTCCATTGATTACATAGTATGTCCTTTATTATCATTTTTGTGATTTCTTCCTGTGATAACAATAATAATGATCAACTAACCCAACAACAGCACTGACTCTTTGCCAGTCACTTTTCCAATTGCTTTACATGTATTCACTCTTTTAATCCATTCAACAACTCTATGAAATAGTTATTATTATCAGCTACATTTTTAGCACATGAGGCATTTGAGGTGCTTTTAAAAAGTTGCCTGGGGTCACATAGCTAGGAAGCCAGGGAACCAGAATTCACACACAGGCAGTCTGATCCAGTGTCTTTGTCCCTAAGGGCTTTTAAGATTTTTTATGATTATATCTGTTACCTCATGATTCTTTGTAGTTTTTATTGCTACTGTGATCTTTTTTCCTATTAAATTTTCTAGCTGCTTACTTATATATAGAAAAGTTATGTTTTTGCTAAGGTTTGGTATTACAGACATAACTGTTATAGACATTTTAAAATATCAAATACAGTGCTGTTTCATGTCCAAAATCAGACAGTTTCAGTCAGTGGATATTTAGTTTTAATTCCAACTTGCTAATGAAGTGACCATGCTACACCTAGTGGCTGGCATTTTTTGGAGTTCACCCATAAAATGAGAACAAAAAAAGCCCATTTCTTACTGTGTCTTTTAAAGGATGATAGAATCCTTCATTCATGTATCAAACATTTACTGAACACAAATGGAAGCGATGCTCATTATAGCATTTGGACAATATAAATTTGAAATATGATTGCAAATGGTAGTTTGTGACTAATGAGGTTTTTTCTAAAAAAAATCAGTATCAAAAATCATTATGGTATTTACATGGATATTTGTTGATCCTGTATATAAAAAGCAACACTTTGTTTTTAACATTGTCATAGTAAAATTAGGTGGTTTGTGACTTTATGACAATGTTGGGAAAGACACATCCATGATTTTTAATGTTCTACCTGTACCTACTACTCTCTTCCTCTTATCCGTATTTCTCTTCCTGTTCCTAAGTTTTCATTTCATTTACAACACTTTTCTAACCAGTGGAAACCTCAAGCAAGCAATGTGACTTCCATTAATGAAAAAAAAAAAGAAAAAGTCAAGAGAGAGAGGGGTGATGTCAGCAAGATAGCAGAATAGGAAGCCTCAAACATTTCATTCCCTGACAGAGACACCAATCTAGTAATACATGGACCAATTATCTTTATGAGAAATCCAAGGAACAGTTTTATACTAGATGCATCCTAGGTGAGTGTTTAACCAAGTGTATTGAAGCTAGCAGGAAAATGTGTGACACTCACTAACTGAAAGTCCATTGCCCCAGATCAAGGTGGCACAATTGTGGAAAAAACACCCAGCTCCTGGTTTCTCCTTAGGGAAGGAAAGAGAAGTCTGTTATCTAAGTCCAATGCACAGATTTTTCTGAGGGCTGCCCCCAAACTGATTTCTGCTTTTCCTGAATTAAGCACTGACAGAAAACGGCACCAGGTTGCAGGTTGCCCAGGAAATAAAGGCAAAGGTTTGGACTAGCATGGAACCAATGGGAGAAAACCCCCAACTCCCAGCTTCTCCTCAAGGAGGAAAAGAGTTGAAGCATGTATCCAACATTCCAGACTTTTGAGGGGCTGCCTGAGGGACTTATTTCTGTTTCATCGGCATTAGAACGCTGATGGGACCA
The DNA here is from genome assembly GCF_048773025.1 of Camelus bactrianus. NCBI lineage: Eukaryota > Metazoa > Chordata > Mammalia > Artiodactyla > Camelidae > Camelus > Camelus bactrianus. Next base: position 80,293,458 of record NC_133543.1, on the reverse strand, counting down.
CTAGATGCTTGGGAACAAAAAAGAGCTGGGTAGCTTGTGGCAGCTCCAGAGAACTTGCAGTAATGCAGAGACACAGAGAGAGAGCAAGAGGTCACAAGGTCTTGAAAAGAAAAACTAAAAAAACCTTCTAATTTGGAATTTAAATGCACTTTAGGTGCATCCACAGAAAAGGTTTGAGAGGCCCCAAGAATCTCTAGGTGGACTGATTGGTGAAGGTCTTTTCTTGTACAAAACCAGTCAGGAAAGACTTTGAAAGATGACTGTTTTTTCAAAAAATTACAAGGCAAACAAACAAACAAACAAACAAACAAAAAATAGGGAAATATGGCCCAATAAATAGAACAAACTAAATAACTAGAACTAGACTTCAAAAAAATAGAGATATTTTAAATACTTGATAAAACTCAAAATAACCATTAAAAAGATGCTCAACAAGCTCAGCAAAATGGTGAAAAAATGAGACAATTGACAAATAGGTACAAAATATTAAATAAAAGAACCAAATGGAAATTTTGGATCAGAAGAATAGAATAACTGAATTGAAAATTTTACTAGAGGGGTTCAACAGCAGGCTTGATCAGCTGAAGAAAGAATTAATGAACTTGAGAACAGGTCATCTGAAATGATCTAGGCAGAAGAATAAAAAGTAAAAAAAGAAAAGAAAATGAAAAAGAGTAAAAAATAAAAAGGCTAAAAGACTCATGGAACACTAACTTCCAAACAAAACAATGTATGCATTATGGAAAACCCAGAAGGAAGAAAGGAAGAGAGAAAGAGAGAGAGGGAGAGAGAGATGTGCTTAGAATTTATTTGAAGAAATTATGACCAAAAACTTGCCAAATCTAAGAAAGGAAATAGATATCCAGATTCAAGAAGCCCAAAGGATTAAAGCTAGAATGAATAAAGAAGTCCACACAGAGATACACTGTAATAAAATTGTCAAAAGTTAAAGGCAAAAAGAGAATTTTGAAAGAAGCAAGAGAAAAGGGGCATAGAAGGGAGACTTGATTAGACTTTCAGCAGATTTTTCAGCAGAAATCTTACAGTCCATAAAGGAACAGCCTTCTGAAACATCCAAGAAACCATATCTGGCAAAACAGTTTTTCAAAAATGAAGGCAAAATAAAGATTTTCCCAGATAAACAAAAGCTGATGGAGTTCGTCATCACTAGACTTACCTTATTAGAAATGCAAAAGGGAGTCCTTCAAGTTGAAATGAAAAGACACTAGGCAGCAACAGAAAGCACATGAGAGTATAAATCTTGCTGGTAAAGGTAAATATATAGATAAACACAGAGTACTGGAATGGTGGTGTGTAAACTACTTTAGTTTGAGTATAGAAAGTTAAAAGGCAAAAGCATAAAAAACAACTATAAATATAAAAATATGTTAATGGATATGCAATATAAAAATGTATTTTGTGACATCAATAACAAAATGTGAAGGGGAAAAAGTAAAAGAGTAGAATTTTTGTATGAGATTGAAGCTAAGTTTTTATGAACTTAGATTAGCAAAGCTAAAAGCTGTTTTATGTAAGTCCCAAGGTAACAGCAAAGAAAATATCTATAAAAGAAAATAAGAAAGGAGTCAAATTACACTACAAAAAAATGAACAAAATACAAAGAAAAACAGCAAGAGAGGAAAGGAAGGACAAAAAAACTACAAAACAATTTTAAAATGGTAACAGTAAGTCCTTCTCTATCAGTAATTACTTTAAATGTATATGGATTAAACTCACCAGTCAAAAGATATAGATTGACCAATGGAGAAAAAAAATGAAAAACAACCAGCTTCCACTAGATACTGTCTATAAGAGACTCACTTTAGATTTAAGAACACATAGGGGCTCAAAGTAAAAGAATGGAAAAAGATATTTCATATAAATAGGAACTACAAGAGAGCAGGAGTGGCTTAGTTACTCAGACAAAATAGATTTTAAATTAAAAGCTATCATGAGAGATAAAGAAAGACATTATATGATGATAAAGGAATCAATTCACCAGGAACATATAGCAATTATAAATATACATTCACCAAACATCAGAGTGCCCAAACAGATGGAGCAGACACTGATGGAACTGAAAGAAGAAATAGCAACACAATAATAGTAGGAAATTTCAATTTCTCACTTTCAGTAATGGAGAGCACATCCAGACAAAAGATCAATAAGGAAACAGAGGACTTGAACAATATTATGGACCGAATGGATCTAAAAGACATAGATATACAGAGCACTACATCCAACAGCAGCAGAATACTCAATTTTCTCAGGTGCACATGAAATATCCTCCAGTATAGATCAAATATTAAGTTACAAAACAAGTCTTAACAATTTTAAAAAGATTAAAATCATATTAACTACCTTTCCGACAATGAAATGAGACCGGAAATAAATAACAAAGGAAAATTGGAAATTTCACAAATAAGTGGAAATCAAACAACACACTCTTGAAAGACCAATGGACCAAAGAAGAAATTAAAAGGAAAATTAGAAGATATTTGAGACACACAAAAACAAAAACCACAACATGCCAAAATGTATGGGATGCAGTAAAAGCAATACTAAATGAAAGTTCATAGCTGTAAATGTCTCCATTAAAAAAATAAGAACTATCTGAAATAAACAAACTGACTTTACACCACAAGGAACTAGAGGAAGAACAAACTTATCCCAAAATTAGCAGAAAGAAGGAAATGATAAAAATTAGAGAAGAAATAAAACAGAGAATAGAAAAACATTTTAAAAAATCAACAAAACTAAAAGCTTTTAAAAAACTATCAATAAAAGTTACAAGTCTTTAGCTAGACTAAGAAAAAAGAGAAAAGCCTCAAGTAATTAAAATTCAAAAAGGAAGAGAAGACATTACAACAAATGTTGCAGAAATAAGAATTATAAGACTTCACTAGTAACAGTTACTTACCTACAAATTGGATAACCTAGAAGATATGGATAAATTCCTAGAAATGTACAACCTACCAAGAATGAGTTGTGAATAAATCAAAAATCTGAACAGACCTATAACTAGTGAGATTTATTTGACAATCAAAAACCTCCCAACAACAACAACAACAACAACAATATCCTAGGCTTTACTGGAGAATCCTACCAAACATTTAGAGAAGAATAAACATCAAAACTCTTCCAAAAGATTGAAGAAGAGGAAACATTTGCAAACACATTTTATGAGGCCATTAAAAACCCTTACCAAAGCCAAACAAAGACACCACAAAAGAAAACTATAGGCCAATATCCCCAATAAACATGGGTGCAAAGGTCCTTAACAAAATACTAACGAAATTCAGCACCGCATTGAAAGGATCATATCCCATCACCAAAGGGACTTATCACTGAGAAGCAAGTATGGTTCACCATATGAAAATCAAGCAACGTGATACACCACAGTCACAGATCTATACACTGAAAACTATAAAGTGCTGATGAAAGAAATTGAAGAAGACACAAATAAATGGAAAGATATTCTGTGTTCATGGGTTGGAAGAATTAATATTGATGAAATGTCCACATTTTCCAAAGGGATAGACACATTAAATGCAATCTGTATCAGAATTCCAATGACATTTTTCTCAGAAATAGAAAAAAAAATTCTAAGATTCATATGGAACCCACCTCCCCTACATACACAAAACTTGAAGCTAAAGGAATTTTGAGAAAGATTAGTTGACATAATCAACTGATTTCAAATTATGTAACAAAGCCATAGTAAACATAACAGTATGGTGGCAGCATAAAAACACACATAGACCAATGGGACCAAATAGAGAGCCCAGAATTAAACCAGTGCATATATGGTAAATTAATTTATGATAAAGGAGCCGGGAATATACAATGAGGAAAGACTAGTTTCTTCAATAAATGCTATTGGGAACACTGGACATCCTCATGCAAAAGAATGAAGCTGGACATTTATACCATACACAAAAATCAATTCAAAACGATTTAAAGATTTAAATGTAAGACCTGAAAATATAAAACTCTAGAAGAAAACAGGGAAAAAGCTGCTTGATATTGGCCTTGGCAATGTATTTTTTGGCTATGATACCAAAAGCTCAGGCAACAAAAACAAACATAAACAAGTAGGATTACATCAAACTAGAAATCATTTACTCAGTAAAGGAAACAACAAAATGAAAAGGCCACCTATGGATTAGGAGAAATATTTGCCAACCATATAACTGTTAAGGAGTTAATATCTAAAATATAAAAGAAACTCTTTTGATTAAATACCAAAAATACAACTAATTTACAAAATGGGCAAGAGACTTGCCTAAACATTTCTCCAAAGAAGACATACAAATGGCTTACACACATGTGAAAATATGGTCAACGTCCCTCATCATCAGGGAAATGCAAATCAAGACCACAATGAGACGTCAGTTACATCTATTAGGATGACCATTATGAAAACACAAAAAAACAGAAAAGCAAAACAGAAAACAGCAATTGTTGGTGATGATGTGGAGAAATGGGAACACTTGTACACTATTGGTGGGAATATACTATGGTGCAGCCACTATAGAAAACAGTATGGAATTGCTTCAAAAAAGTAAAAATAGAAATACTATATGATCCAGCAATCCCACTTCTGGGTATTTATCCAAAAGAATTGAAAACAGGTTCTTCAAGTGATATTTGCACTCCCATGTTCATTACAGTCTTATTTACAATATCTAAGAAGTAGAAGCAACGTAAATGTCCATCAATGGATGAACAAGAAAAGAAAATGTAGAATACAAGGAAGGCAATGTAATAAAATTCAGCCTTAAAAAAGAAGAAAATCCTGTCACTTGCTCATAACGGACAAAACTTGAGGACATTATGCTAAGTGAAACAAGCTAGCCACAGGACAAATACTGCATGATTCCACATATAGGAGGCTTCTAAAACATTCAAATTCATTGAAGCAGAGAGAAGCATGGATGTTACCAGGGGCTGAGGGATGCAGGAAATGAGGAGTTATTGTTCAACGGATACAGAGTTTCACTCTCGCAAGATTAGAAAGTTTTAGAGATCTGCAATAGAATAATGTGCATATAGTTAATATTCTACTCTATACTTAAAAGTTTATTAAGAGGGTAGATCTCATGTCACTTGTGTGGTATTTTTTTTTGCTTTTGCTTTTATTTGGGGGGAGGGTAATTAGATTTATTTATTTTTAGAAGTGAACTGGGGATTGAACCCAGGACCTCCTGCATGCTAAGCATGCACTCTACCACTTGAGCTATACCCTCCCCCTTATGTGTTTTTTTTTTTAACCACAATAAAAAAAGAAAAATAATCAAATTCTTATGCTGATTTGCTGGTATGTATTCTTTCCTGTATAACGATAGCAGAGTTGTCAATGGTTTCTTGATAAATGATTGGCAAACTACTGCCCATGGGCCAAATTCAGCCTTGCCATCTATTTCTGGAATGTATTCATGCCTGATTGTGTATGTATTCTCTGTGGTCAATTTTGTGCTACAAGAACAGGGTAGTATAGGTGTGACAGAGACCACATGGGCCACAAAACCTAAATTATTTACTATCTGACCTCTTACGGAAAAAGTTTGCCAAATTCGGCTCTAGGTGGTAGGGAATGTCTTTACTTTAATGAATCTTGCTTAGACCCATTTAAAGCCGAGCATGTGTGTGTTCTATAAATGTTTGTGGGTCACGATAATACTACTGCTGCTGCTGCTAATACTGAAACGTAAACTCCATAATACTTTGAACACATAAAATTAATACAAAGAATTAGCACAGAGTTTCAAAACTGGACTGAAATTCAATCTCATTTATTCCAATGGACAGGGGAAATGAGACACAGCAGGGCAAATCCTGATAGTTATTGCTATAATACAAACCACTCCAAAACATAGTGGCTTAAAACAGCAACTGCTTATTATTTCTTATGAGTCTCTGGGTTGACTTAGCAGATCTGCTCTCTGACTGGGCTTGTTCAAGCATTTGCAATGAGCTGATGACTTGGCTAGAAGCTGGCTGGTCAGGGATGGCCTCAGCTTAATGAGCTAGCTCCCTTCCAAATGCCTCCCCTATCCTTTCAGCAGAGTGTCCTGGACATATTCCCATGGGTTCATGAGACACAACGGAGATGTACTTTTGTAGGCCTTTTTTCCATCAACTTTGCTAATGTTCACTGACCAAATTAAGTTGGAAAATCAAGCCCAGAGTCTGTGTGGGTGAGCACAAGGAGTGTGGATACTGGGAGTTATGAAAAAGTGGGACCATTAGTACAATCAATTGCACTGAATTTATGCAAAGCCACAGAGTATTTAGCAGCTGGCATCCCTCTCCTAAATGCTTACTATCATACCAGATAGTTATTACTAATGTTCTTTATTACATACGTTAAGTAAGAGTAATTGGTTTTAGATAAAAAAATAGTAAACAGGGTTTAAATTGATGGATCATAATCACATACATTATGCTTCCAATAGATATATAAGCTAATATATTTAAAAAGGGAATTCCTAAGCCTCGGAGAAGTTATTTAAATTGGAACTAGAAAGGAGAAAAAAATTTTATTTATGTATACACTGTTTTTTCCTGTAAAGAATTTGTGTGGTGCTTATACAATAAAAGACACCATTAATCAATAAATGATCCTGCCCTTTCTAGGAAGGCTTCAATCCAACGTAAAAGAAAAGGAGGATGCTGAGGCTATTTTTTGTGTGTGTGTTACAGATATTTAAGGCTATGAAATAAAAGGATAAAGGCTAAATAACTTCAAATACTTGCTGATCTAGATTATAGAAGTGACTTACAGAAGGCAAAAACAGCAGAGGAACAGTACAGCACAGACTGTCATTAGTTCACTTCAATACCTATTAACTGAGTAGTTGCTTAGTGTCTAGCCCCAACGGGTGCTAGAGCAGACTGAAAGGCACACAGACGCACACACAGTCTTTCTTTTGGGTGCTCACCGTTTATGTGTTCTGTTCCTGATTGCACTAGTGTAAGCATAAAATGCAACAGAAAGCACAGAACTTAAAAATGCCATTGGTCATGCCTCATGCAGCTCCCACTCACAGCAGCAGCACAACCTTGTTGTAAGAGATGTGGATGGTCCGTGCTTTAGCTCCAGCGGAATGTGAACTGCTTCAGTGTGTACACTTTGGAGTTGACCTGCCCGTTTTGGATTTCTTACTCTGCCACCTCCTAAAGGTGTGACCTTGGAGAACTTTGGCCTCACCAAGCCCTGGGCAAAGGACTGAGCCATACTCTACGAGTGACCATTATTTCTAAAATGAACAGGACTAGGATCACTAGGATTTATTGAACCTCTTCATTGTGCCAATATTTTTCCAGGTGTTAGGATCCAAATAATAATGATTATTGCTAACAGATTTTGATTGACTTCTATATGTCAGTAAGCAAAATTTCTTATCTAAAACTTTTGGAGTCAGATGTGATTCAGAGTGAAACATTTTTTAAGGTGCTAAGACAGCAATACAGCACTTAGAGAGTACATAACGTAATATCCCCAAGGGGCCTAGAATGTCTCATAATCAAACACATGAATTTTTCTGCGCTAAATATGTGAATAGTTGTAGTAAAAGGAATGAAGTCCTTATTTTTTTTATTTAAAATTTTTTATTGGATTATAGTTGATTTACGATGTGTTAATTTCTAGTATACAGCACTGTGATTCATTTACACACACACACACATATATATTCCTTTTTCTATTCTTTTTTATTATAGGCCATTACAAGGCATGACATATAGTTCCCTGTGCTCTACAGTAGGCCCTTGTTGTTTCTCTGTTTTATATATAGCAGTATCACTAATCCTGAACCCCTAATTAAGTCTTTAAATAATTTCACATTAGTTGAGGCCATCAAATGAGTTTACTACAAATTTAAGAATGATCAGTTTTCCGAACATGTTGGATTTTCGCAGTTGTGAATAAGAGCTCATGTCTCGGTTTAACCTCTGAGATTGGTATTATTATCATCACTTCCGGTTCGAGGAAACTGAGGCCCACTGAGGTTAAATAACTTGTCTCATTTTACGCAGGTAGGAAGAGCAAATGAAGGCAACTGACCTCAGAATGACTTTCTGAACTCAACCATGTCAACGGCAAATAGGACAAAGGGGAGCTCAGGACACGCGGAGTCCAGACGCGGAGTCCAGTTGGAAGAGACAGATGAGCAGCTGACAGGTAGAGAGCCCATGGGGAAGAGCAGGTGCCGGGGTGCCCGGGTGCTGTGGGGACCAACCGGAGGTGCATAAGGCCTGCAGGGGCAGTGGGGCGGCGGCCCACACCCTAGGACAAATAGGACTGCCATGCCTCTTAAATGACGAGCCTAAAATTTAACTTACGATCTACGGTTTCTTGTGGTACTAGGTCTGCAGTGTTAGAATCTTGACTTCTGAAAGACACTCTATTTGCTTTAAACAAAACCTGGAATTCCATTGCTGAGGAAAGCAGGCCAGAAAACCCGAGCATCTGAGGGCAGCCAAGTTAAATATTGTATCTCTTTTTAAGAAGTTAATCCCCTGGGTGTTCGACCTTTGTTCTTTGCTCCCAAAGGCAATGACATATGATGTTTATCTTGCCAGAAATAGTTAAAAGTCATCTAGGAGCTCTCTGCTGAGTGAGCCAACCCGCTCTGACCTTTCTGACTAGACCAACTCCTGTTACGTTAACCTCTGACTTCAGTGTTCTTAATGGCAATATTCCCCAGCACTGTAATTTCCCTCCCACTGTGTTCTCTCAGGCAAATATTTACTACTGAGGTTTCACAATTTATTTTTCAAACAAAGTGGCAGGGACCACCCCATGCCACCACATCCTCATTTCATATTAGAACCCATCATTGCCGAGATATAATTTTACCAGAACAAATGTGCTCTAGGGACTTTTGACATGAGATGAAGGCTTGACTTCCTATCAAAACCAAACCAGGTCCTTGTCAGCTTTGCGATGGATATAAACAAGAAATGCAAGCCTGTAATTGGTGATGGAAATCAGATAAGACCTCTTTAAATACAACCATTGATACAAAAATGTGAACTCGAATTACCTTTGATTAAGTCACTTAAGAAAATAAAGCTGGGGCGGGTTTAAAGGAAGGATTCTGAACACGCTTGTGAACAAGATCTTGTAGTTTCCAGTCTCTCAAAGGCAAGTGGAAGAAAATTAAAGTCAGAACCAAAGGCTTATGAAATGAAACAGAACTCAGAACAGAGCTCCCCCAGCCTTGAACAATTCTGAGGTCTCTCTCGACAATGACAGCAGGCCAAGAGTGATTCCTTGGGAAGCAGCATGTATTTTCTATGCAGAGAAATCCAAATATCTACGTAGTCAGTGTTCATTACTCAACTTCTTCATGAGCTGTGAGAAATTCAGCTCAGCTGGTGGTGAACGAATTAACAAACAAACCATCCTCTACTTAACTGCTTGACATTAATTATTCAATAATAATCTTTATCCCCAATGAGTTACAGCCTTTTCTAACCCTAGATATTTTATTCTCCCCTCTTTAGAAGAAATAAAATGCAAAAGAATGAAGCTACTGCCTGCCCCGAATTTTATTCTTTGCTTTAAATTACACAACTTAATTCACTCTGCAGAATTCCTTCAAAATAATTTTACCCTTTATTGATATGGAAGAAATAATAATTAAACATTATACATTTTCTTCAGTTAAAAATATTCCAAGTTATTTTCTGATGCCAAGGAGAACTTTGTAGCATTCTTTTAATAAATGTCTAAAATGTTTTTGAAAGGAGTCTATAGATGTAAATTTAATATTATTTCAAATTATTAGAGTTTATCAGTTAACAGACATGTAGACAAATGCAAGAAAACAAACATACCATATGAAAACATGTTTTAAGTTCTTTGGATGTTTTAGCATTTGAATATTGCTTTCCTATCGTTATGTTATAAAAGCCAAATCCTATGATCTCATTGGCTAGCTATCTTAGAAAGAATTGGGAACATTCTACCATGCATATGTAGCCTTTCAAAGTTTGCTTCAGGCTTCAGAGACAATACTAAATAGAAACCTTACATACAAGAAAGAAAAAAAGAAGAAAGAAAGAAGGCAAGAAAGAAAGAAGGAAAGCAAGCAAGCTTTTAACAGATGGCAATCTAACTATTAAACTGAAATTCTGAAACTCCATATTATACTTGCGTGTTACTTTAAAAACAGTAAACGTTCCATTACCTACCCTCCTTATTTTTAATCTCTACTTGTAGCTTAAATTATTGTATATTTATACCTATTATTAGAAAATAATTACATGGCATGCCTTAATCCACACATGTGTCATATTTATGGAGCAATTTTCTATCAGGATAAAATTACATTTCCACAAAGTAGTGATGTGAGGCGAATTTTTGTGGGGGAGAAGACAACATACCACATTAGAATCTTCTCTGAATTACACAGAAAAGCATTACATGGGCTCATTTTTTACACATAACTGTGAGCATTGGGATAAAGGAAACACACGTTATACAAGTGAAATTAGATTCTCTAATTAAATAATAAAGTACACTTATTTAGATATGTCTTAATATTTACCAAGAGGCAAATATTACATTTTTCTTTTTTTCCTTCCTTCCTTCCTCCCTACTTCCTTCCTTCCCCCATACTCACTCTCTCCCTTCCTTTTTTTCTTTTTCTTTCTTCTTTCTTTCTTGCCTTTTCCTGCCTTTCTTCACTCTTTCCTTCCTTCTTTCTTTCCTTCTTTCATCAGAGACATTATTAAGGTATTGTATCACCACCTTCCATTTTCTCAGGGCTGCCTTGACACCCCTGAAGACATACCAGGAGAAAGGATGGGAAGGAGAAGGAACCTAATTTGATGTTTATTTCTCTATTTAGCTTCTTAGCGCAGCTAAAGAGTAACTCCACTGGACCGTTAGCCACATCCCCACTGCATCATACCTCTGTTGCTGAGGGGACGGGCAAAGGAAATGGGAATCAGTATTGGGCTACTTCTATTTCCACTTTTCCCTATAAGTTAGGTTGAGTCATGAAGATGGAACAGGGATTCCTCCCCTAGGAGAGTGTTAAAGTAAGGCATGGAGGGGGTGGGGGAAATACAATTGTTAGGTTAAAAAAATCAAGGAACTTGTGTATATCTCATTAAAACATACGTATTTATTTGTTCAAATGGTGAATAAGCCTTTCGATATAAAAAAATAAACCTCTGACTGTTTTTTTGAGGAAAGTTTTTTTCATGAAAATGTTTGTTTTTTTTTTCTTTTCTTTAAATGACAGCCATGGCTGTTCTCCTAATGGCCATGATTAATAACTCTTATCTGGAATACAATGTATTGTATCACACTTAAATCTCTGCAAATGTATTCTGCATAAGCAAATATAAAATCTCTAGGAATTATAGTATTTCCAAACATGCAGTCAAGGAAAACAAGTTTCCTCTTAATGATTTTTTAAAACAACTATTTACAGTAGGAAGATATTTTTAGAATACTCTATTGAGTACAGCTAAATGCACAACTGAACTCCAATTGGTCCCTTTGTGCAGATTAAACTCAGATTCCTTTTTTTCCCTCCCTCCCCAAATTGTTATTGTATTTCTGTTCAAGGACTGATTGTGGGAAAAGCTGCATTCTCTACCATAAAAATAAAAAGAAAATACAATAAAACAGTAATTGGTCAGTGACGATTGAAGCAACAACTTTACGGTGCGAGTGAGACACGCATCAGGGCTGATCTTTGTACTCTGCTCAAGGTAGAGCACTTTCCATAAAACAAATCCTACTTGATAAAGTTCTTATGTTACACCAGGTCCCTTTATCCTCAGGTATGCAGCACTGTAAGTTATGCAAGCTATTAACTTTTGGTTCTATAATACTGCCATCAATAAAAGGCCACTGATAATATAGATGAAAGTAGATTATCTTAGAAATAGAAGAAGATGTTCATTCCAAAGTTTTCAATTTTGAGAATATCAAGACATGGATATGATTAATAAGAACTGGGTCACAACTGAGGGGAAGGCAGGGAGGACTTGCTGGTAAATGCATGTTTAAATTTAGCCAACTCAGATGAAGCTAGTTAATGTCAGCCAGCATCCAGGGATTTTGCCATTGAGTTTATCTCACCAATGACTCTTTTTACGAGTCTTTTAGAGATTATTTAACAATGGATTCGATCTCTCATAACACCCTACTCAGTTGGAAAGAGAGATGAAATCACCACTACAGTCACTGCTTTCTTATTTTATCAAAAGACATCTCTATGAATTTATAAATTTTATTTGGTAACTTTGTTACTGACTCTTTTGCTTGAGAAGTAAAAGACCACACGTATGTTAAAAGATGGGGTAAAAGGTACATGAACATTTTAAAACAGGGTTTGGGAAATGCTGCTTTCCAAAACTTCTCCTATGGGGCTGCCAACATTAAAATAGACACCGTAAGATTCAGAAAATATGTAACTAGTTGACTGATTTACCTTGGAGAAATTACCATGGAAGAAATGTGTCTTATGGGTCAAACTTTCCGTCTTTTTTAGAAATGACAAAAGTTGAAAATCATTTGATCTCAGGACAAAGACTACCAGGAATTCATTGCTGTGTCCTCTTGTAGAATTGTTTTGCACATGATAACTATGTAATAGATTCTTATTTAATAAATGCTGCTAAATAATGCTATTCTGATTTTCTTTTTTTTTTAACTTCTTTTATTGAGTTATAGTCATTCTACAATGTTGTGTCAAATTCCAGTGTAGAGCACAATTTTTCAGTTATACATGAACATACATACATTCATTGTCACATTCTCTTTTGCTGTGAGCCACCACAAGATCCTGTATATATTCCCCTGTGCTACACAGTACAATCTTGTTTATCGATTCTACATTTTGAAATCCCAGTCTGCATCTATTTGCTTTATGCACTTAAAAATACAATTGGTTTTCATTTTAGTCCTTTGTGCACTTACTCAACAAACATGTGCAATATGTGAATAATGTAATATTTAAAAAGGCAACTTCTGTAGATGTCTGAATTCTAATCCTAGCTCCTCTGCTTACTAGATGTGGGTCCTTGCTTCATTTTGACAGTATTAATACTTACTCCATAGGAATTAAGTGAGATAACATATGCAAAGCACGTAACGTGGTAGAAGGCACACAGTAAGCATTCAGTAATAATAGCATTTTTCATCAGGATTCAGGTTGGCAACAATGTTGATAAGTCATTACCTGTCAGGTATTATAACAGGTTCATTGGAAGGTATAAAGGAGAAATTACAGCCTTTAATTTCAAACAACTCAAAGACATGAAAGTTCTGTTGCAATCGTGGGCCACCTGATAAAACAGTTGCTAAAGAATGAATAACTGTGGAGTGCTTAAAGAAGGTGTGTTTTGAGGGCTTGATAAACTCTAAGCAAAGGTGACCTGTAAAGGACTTTAAAGCACACTTCATTTATGTTCTAGAATTATAATTCAGTCATTAGTGTAGGCAATGTACTGAGTAGGAAACAAAGTGGAGGTTAGCAGGGTGTTAGAAACCGATTAGCGCCATCTAAAGGAGAGAGAGTACACGTGAGTATCTGGTACCCATGGAAGACATGGAGGAATAGGACAGACAGGAAGTGGACCAGCTGGGTCTGAAGAACAAGTTAAAGATGCTTCTTAGATTTCTGATTATATGATACTGTTCTTCACTGAAACAGAAGAGGCACAGGAACAAGGGCAAAATATAAATTTCAGTTTGCACTTAGGAGTAGGTGGGTAAAACAATAGTTGCCAATAGAACAAGAGAAGGAGTGGACAGAGAGGTAACAGAAGAGGCAGGGACTAGGGACTGGTGATGGAGAAGTCCAAGGCAAGGAGGCAAAGAAGATGTGAACCATGGAAACAAATGAGCAAATGCAATTATAAGTAATGCTGCAACGAACATTGGGGTGCATGTATCTTTTTGAATTAGTGTTTTCGTTGTCTTTGGCTATAAGCCCAGGAGTGGAATTGCTGGATCATATGGTAGTTCTATTTTTAGTTTTTTTGAGGGACCTTGATACTTTTTTCCATACACACAAGTTTAGAAAGTAGTTCATCCATTGAGGAAGAAAGGGACGTGAAGCCAAATTACAGTAGAGGATGAGGAGAGGTTGAAAAAATGAGGTCTCTGAGTGTAGAGCTCTCTGAAGTGAGGTTTGGTAGGAGGAGAAGGAGGACAGTGGTTGGGGAGGTCAACTGGGAACATCACAGAAAAAAAATTAATTGACCTACATGCTAGGAACTCTCCTACTGATGTAGACATTCCATATAACTTAATCCCCACAGCAATCTATAAAGTGAGTATTATTGTCCCCATTTTACAAATGAGTAAACTTGAATTCAGCCATTAAATTCAACAATTTAATCAAGATCAAAGAGGTGATAAAAATTAGAACTGAGGGAATAAAGGAAATCTTCTTTGAAAATGTACCTTTTCTCTGTTTCTTAAAGATTAGAAAGGATTTTCAGCAAGTGGAGCTGAGCAGAGAGGGTACTTAGTAGAAGAGCATGAGCAAAGGCAGAGGTGGGCAGGGGAACTATGAGAAAATAAATTTCTGTTATTGTTTTAAGTCACCTGGTTTGTGGTACTTTGCTATGACTGCTCTAGCAAACTAATACAAATACCAACAAAAGAATAGAAGATGAACAGAACCTGTCCAACATGGCAGAGGAGTGGTGACAATAAGAAACACACAACATTGAACTAGAGTCTTCTGCAGGGTTCTCTGAGCCATCAGTCTGTCTTCCATTCACTGCCTCTTCGAGTTGTTGACCATTCAACTCAGGACCTCCAGAGTCCTGCAATATTGCCGATCAATCACTAGGCTCTGCTGGGTCAAGGGGACAGTAAATCAGTCTGAAAGGTGTTCATACTTCTTTAAGGAAAGGCAAGAGGTGCCCCAAAATGCAGATGGTATGCCAGAGCTGGTAAAAAACCAACCAACCAAACAAACAAAAAAACAAGCAAACAAAATAAACAGAACAGCTGTTCCATAAATGAAGGGAGAACAAAATGGGACTGTCCAATGGTCAGCATTGTATCTGAAATACTATGAGAATAGGAAACAAAGCATGGGCTACAGAGAGATGCTGCTGAACTCATCTGTGTTCAGTGCATTCTTGGGTGGCTCTCTGGTTGGATGAATGAGTGAAGGGCTGACATCAACTCAAGAACTAGTCTACTCTTCCTCGATCTTGAGTACCAATTCTGTTAACAAAGCTCTGAGTAGAAAATTCACATATTTTTTTTTTCCCTAATGAAAGAGAGACTTTTGATCATGCTTGGTTAGGAATTTTATTCTAGTCTTGAGCTAAAATGAACCAGAAATTTTACTCTAGTCCAGAGCCTAAATGTCACAGAATAAATCCTTTTATTCAGTCAGATTATTTAACCTTTAAACTGTTTTGATTGTTTTAAATTATTTAAATTATTTTATGGTACAACTTTTAAATAATTTTACTTTTTAAAAGCACCGTAAGTTCTTAGGGGAAATGAATCTTTACTTTTCAGAAATGAATTGTAATGAATAGCTCTGTTTCGCTTCCACTTAACGGCTTGATTTATCAAGTCCAACAAAATGCTTAGGACCCCAGAATTGATGCATTACTCTTGGCCTCATCTGTCTTTTAAGACTACTCAGAGGGATAGAAAAGGTTTCCCTTGGGAAATACATTATTTTGAGGAGCAACTTGGCAGTAGGTCCTTTACTTACCTGTCTCTGAATTCCCACCATGTCCTGCACACCCCTTGGCACCAAGTAGGTCCTTGGTAAATGTGTGTTGAGTTGAATCAGACTACTTTAATGCATGAATCTTTAGAAGAAGCTGCCTTCCTTTTACCACTGCCTCTGCTTTCAGCCTTTAAACTTAGAACTTAAAGGGCAAAACATATAAATATATGCAAAGCTACTTATGTTTTCATTTTACTAAAGGTATTTATATCATAAGGCATTTAGAGTCATCTGCAATGCTTTGTGAGACATTTAACTAGGACTGCCTTGGTTTCTCACTAATTAAAAATCAAGTTATTAGAGTATAAATCTACTGGCAGTATATTTAGGCAAGCACAACAAGTATAAAATATAGGGAGGGGTCAGTGTTAAGTTTTATGACTTTGATACACTGAAAATAACATCCTCATTAAGAAAACGTCTTGTCTCAAAGTGCAGGGGCTAGTCTCAGGGTCTCAGAACCCAGAAACGAATTACCCTGATGGCATTCTTTCTTCTGTGCAAAAATATCTTTTACATTTCTGAACATCCATGAAGCTAAGTTAGAGGCAAAAAACAAAACAAAACAAAACATTAGCAACACAACTGTGTATGAATGGCATGTGGTGAGCTGTATGTAATGTATGTAAAAAAAAATAGATGAACAATTAACAAACACTCCCATCCTGTTAACCAGAGGAGGAAAATTACTGTGATCACTGGGGTGAGGTACAATCTATCTTGGCCCATTCAGCAAGCTACGATGTGACTTACCAAGCAGTGTGATTTCACTGGCAACTCCTAAAGACCATTCTGCTGTGTCATGGTGTTACTCTAGACACCAGTATGGATTCTGCTAAAATCCAGATATATATGCTAGTTGGGGAGTTTCCTTTCTAGTTCTGGGTCCATGCCTCTAAGGAACCAAAATAAGTTGTAAATAAATCAGACCAAGAAAAGCCACAGAGCAGTTACCAAAGGGTTTATTACCCTCCAAAGATGACTTAGAGTTGAGGTTCATCTAACCCTAGGTGATGGGGGTATTGGGGTAGATGACAGAATGCAGACTGTGGGCTTCTAAATGCCCTCTGTTCAGCTCTTAACCTATCTGTGTAGGTGGAAGAATCACATAGGTAAACTGATTGTTTTGGAAAATAGTTAATCATAACACCTATAAATAGACAGCATAATGGAAGAAAAAATATTTGACAATGGGATCTGAAAAAAAATAAGACAGTGGGTTAAATGTGTCACAAGCTTTCATTTTCTTAAAAACAGTTATTCAGCAATGACCATGTGTTTTCCTGGATTCTGGGGGTACAGAGTTGAATGAGACTCCCTACTGATGACAAAGCTCACAGCCAAGACATATCCAATCAATACAATGTGACTGGCCCATTATCTGAGGCAGGCTCCAGAGAGCATGCCTACCCAAGGAAGCAGCCATCTTACCTTAGTGAGGACAGAACACTTAGGCTGCATTTGAAAGGTAGGTTAGACATTACAGCATAGAGGATAAACGTCAAAAAAATTTTAGGCAGGGGAAACACTGAGTCTGAGGCATGGTGAAGGGAGAAAGTACAGCCTGTACAGAAAAGACGTGGGTAGCTCGTTATGGCTGCAGCTGCAGGTGCCTTGTTGGAGAGGGATGGGAAAGGAGGCTGGATTGGAAGGGCGAGCACAGGTGATGTCATATGTATAAGGTAAAGCTTGGATTTTATACTGGAAAGGACAGAAAGTGAGTGAACTATATTAACTAAGCAAAAAATATAACCAGACTCAGATTTTAGAAAAATTGTTCTGTTTGTGACATGCATTCCTTCTCTATCCTTGCCCATCTCAGTAAATGGTAAAAGCCATCTAGATGTTCAAGCCCCGAATCTAGGTGTCATTCTTTATTTTTCATTTTGTCTGACTCCCAATATCCAAAATACATCCTAAGTCTGTTTTCTTCATTTCATTTTCCATCACCATAGTGTAAGCCACCATCTTCTCTTACCTGGATTATTTTAATAGTCTCCTAACTACCTTTTTGATTTAGGCTTTGCTTGTTGTGAATCCAATCTCCTCAGGATAGCAAGAATGAGCATACTAAAATTAAATCACATGATACCACTTCTCTGCTTAAAACTCTCCCATACCTTCCTATTGCTCCTAGAATAAAATCCAGACTCCTTTCAATTGTCAAGAAAGCCACATGCTGTCGGCCCATCTCTCCATCTCAGCTCACGTAACCCTTTCACCTTTCTATTCTCTGTCCATGCTGGCTTGCTCTCCGTGCCAGTTCCATGCCCCTACTTATGTTTAGAAGACTCTCCACTCAGTTCCTCAGCTGGCTGAGTGCTTCTCCTCCTTCCGAACTCAACTAAATGTTACAAACTCAAAATGCATTTCTTAAAAAACATTATTGTCCCTTTGTATGCACCAGTCAGTATCGCATCACTATTTTATTTCCTTTGTAGTACTTAAGTCACCTGAATTATTCAGTGGGTTTTCTTGGTTATTGTCTGTCTCTGAACATCCAAATGAAAGCCTCACGACAGCAGAGATCTGGTCTGTATTCTCAGTACCTAGAAAGCACCAGGTACATAGTTGTTACTCAATAAATATTGTATTAATTGAATTTAAAAAGTAGATGAAACAAAAGTCAATTTGAAGGCTCTTGAAACTATCCAGGTGAGATATGAGGGTCTGAACTTGGACAGTAGAGCTAAAGGTAGAGAAGAACAAGTAGATTAGAAAGGTACCTTTTGGGTGGAATTGATAAAACTGGATAACCAGCTGGACATGGTGAGAGATGAAAAGGAGGACAGTGAGAAGTTCCTGTTCAGCACAGAATCAACCACACAGAAAACGTCCTTTGGGCTCTACCAGTTTAAAGATTTGGAGCATTTTTTTTCCTAAATAAAAGGATAAACAGCATGTGCTGTTGAATGAATGAAAGGATCATTTTAACAAAAGCATTATTGAATTATTCATGTTACCTAGGAGAACTTACAAAATATGTATTAAAATTGCACTGAATGCCAGCTCTGTGTTGGGTATTACAGGGGGTATCGCAGAAGTAAAAGATGCTGTCTCTGTACTTTTATAGCTGAAGATATAAAGTGAAGGGTCATAAAACAATTAGAAAGCAATCCAGCATATAATAGATCATCAAATTTGAAGATGTGTGATTCACCAGGGCTTCAGGAATTACAGATCAGGCATGATGTCTTAATTCAATGGTCTTCTAGGGCAGAAGAGATTCTGATTTCACTCAAGTCCTCTCTTCTGGTCGTGAATGTTTCTAGCTTAAGTGAGCTATCTTTCTGAGCCCCAAAAAATATTGGCACTTGAGAATGAAATTAATAACATTCAATGAAGGAGGAGTATGATCCATTCTTTCAAATAGTTAGTGGATTTAATATTTATAGAAAATGTGTTAACGTGGCCCAGATCAAGAAGAGAAGAACAGATCGAAATTGCTTCAGAAGGCATTGCTTTATAGAGAGTGCTTCTTCTTGTCTGTGATCTCATTTGGCTTCTTCTTACTACACTAGACTTTCTCCTTGGATACAGGCTGTGACTTCATTTCTTAATAGATGTTTCATAGCTCAGCTTAACTAGGATTTGCTAGTTGATAGATGAGAGAAAAAATGTAGATCATCACTCTAAGGACAGTGTATAAAGGATTTTATTTGTTATCTCAATTTGTTTGTTATCTTCACTGAAATTCTTAGAAATAGGATGCCAGGAGGCAACGTAACTTCTGAAGATCCCTCTGAAGCTGATGGATCTGAATGTAAAACGGGAGACGCTGCTTTATTTCACAGCCTGGGTTAATGCACCCAGCTTATTCAGAAGACCTCTGGATTCTTCATCAGTAATGCGGTGGACTTGGATGAAGGCCATCACGACTGGCAGAGTCATGTAGTATAACTTTGATGTCATTTTCACATGTGCTACCTCATATTTTTTCTCCTAGCAACCCTGGAAGGTATATCTCTACCAGTAATAGACTCATTTTATAGATAAGACTGTTGGGGACCTTATCTGACTCAGAAAGAGTCATTGTGAAGCTTGGGTGAGGTCCTGGCCTCTGGCCTCTTGCTCCCTCTCTTGTTCTTGTTCCATGCTAAATATTATGGGCATTATTACATGTACATAGTGATTTGTGGGCATCGGCCGCTTAGATTTGAAGGATCCACAGCCCCACCCAAGCCTTGCTGCTTTTCTAATACTTGGAATCATAAAAGCACTGCATAGCCTTTCACTGACAGTCAGTATTATGAATGCTTACTGTACTGATAAAAATTTATATTTATTCTGTGCACTTGGCAGTCTCTGCCATGAACACTTCTGTTACAGAGCAGTGCCAAAACACATAAAGTTTAAGGCTTGACCAAGCACTGAAGCAGAAGCTTTCACCCTTGAGAGTACTGAATAGGAGAATTAAGTAAACACTTTCATGCTGTATCAAAAGCATCTCTCACCCCGCTAATTAAGATCAAATTGAAATAATAAACAATTGCTCTAGTGTATCTCCAATAACTGGTAGGTACATTTTAGATTCAATTTTGGGTCAACTTCGCAGGTCTTAATGACAAAATTCTTCAAGGAGTGGATGTCATTAAAAACCTAATATATAATTGATGCTCAAAAGAATCATGTGAGTAATTTAAAAGCAGGGAATAGAGTTCCCTTTATGTCTACAAAATGTCTACAATTTATACCATGCTAAATCCTTCACACGCAGTATCTCTTTTAATCCTTAAAACATCCCAGTGAAGTCGACATTATCTACATTTTTAGATGAGAAAACTAAGTTATAGGGATGTGAGGTAACTTCTTGAGAGTTGAACAAATATTTTTCTAACTTTGATTTCTTAAACCATACTTTAATGATTCCTACTGCTGCCTGAGAAAACCTGTACAGCCGGTTTGCTGTATCAAAAGACCTACTAGCAGTCACACAGAAGGGTTTTGACCTCACAGACCAGGACAAGGGAACAGGGCCTTCAAACTAATGAGAAATCCAGAACTTGGAAGAATAAAGGTAGTAATAGCAAGGAACCAAAGGCAATGAAGTCACTATTTAACAGCTGTAGAAGCCTCAGTGAGCAACCAATGAGGTTGAAGAACTCAACGCTGAGATTCAGAGCAGGAAACTGAATTGGAAAATTTCACTCAAGTGTATATGAATGTTGCTACTCATGCACTGTGTCTGTGGTTCTCAAACCCTCTGATCTCATGCTCCTCTTTTACAGCAGATATTTTGTAAAATCCTCATTACCATTGTAAGATGGAATTGAGACAATGTGAAAACTTTAAAAAATAGTACAACACCCTGTTATAATAAAAGGAAGAACTAAAGTAGATAACTAAACCATCTGTTTCAAGATGTAAATATCGGGGATGCCGACTCTAGAAGACAAATGGACTCTCCTACATTTCCAAACGGCCCCTGGGGGCAAGGCCTCTTTAATCCATGGGTTCCACAGATCCAGGCAGATTGGTGAAGACTTTCTCATTAGACCCTGCCTGAGCTAAAATGCGAAGGGGCAGTAGCTAGGGCTTTCTGCCCTGTCTCTTTACTTCCGAAGAAGTTATTGCTACAAAGATAGATTTGAGGTGGAAACTGGTGGGAATTATTTCCAAGCCGGGTTTCTTCGAGGGGAAAAGACACATTAGAGATTAGAGGAATTAGAGGGAAAGAGGTCATTGGACTCAAAGATGCACCAAACCTAGTCTTCAGAAAAACTTGGACACTTTCCTCGTAAGACTGGAGAAAGTGATTTCCACGGGGTCCCTTGGCCCTTTTCCAGGTTCCTTCCTGGCTGGAAGCAGAGTATCTGGATTCAGAAGGAAATTCGGCGCCCACATGGTACAAAGGGGCGCCTCTCCCTCGGATTCCCTCTCCAAGCCGTTGTGTCCCATGTTTTCCTCCACCATTAAAAGCAGTGGTGTTCCACATTTTCCTCCACTTCAGCTAAACAGAGTAAAGAGAGTGGAGCACCTCCCCGACCCTGGCACCGGCTTTCGATAATACACTAAGGCATAGGATTTTGTAACTCTTAAATCACCTTCCCTTTGCCTGCCCAGATGTATATCTAATTGAAGCCTGTCAAATTCTTTCTCAAAGCTGGCACCGTGTCAATGACCTCCTGGCAATGGTCTCAGAGGGGTGAAGTGTACAATAGGAGGAAGTATTGCCTTTTATTGGTTCTAAATTTACTAGCCTTTAGCGTCACTGAATTAAATTATGGCACAGGGTGAACATTATAGTTATAACTGACATTTATAAATGACACTCCTTCCATTAATCCTGAAATGCTATGCAAACTGATTAACAGAATTAAATATACTGCTGTGTGCTCCCTTAGGCTCCCCGATGACCCTCTGGACACTAGTAGGTCTTCTACAGTTTGAGTGATGCATAAGTTGCCTCTAGTACCTCCATTTCTAATCCTCACATCTCTAATCCTATTCCGTTCCCACCATAACAGGTCTTGTCTAGGGTAGCACAGTTTTCTACAAGCTTCTTATTCTTTCACTGACTTGGGCAGAGGGAAGCATTTGCCACTGAGTGGTGTGGTGGCCAGATATCCTGTGGGTTTCAGCAATATTCTACCTCACATGCACATACTCTATTTTTCCCTTCCTCCTCCCTCCTTTCCTTCCTTCCTTCCTTCCTTCTTCCTGCCCTCCCTTAAATCCTTCATTTTTTGCTCTTCTCTGTCTTTTTATTTCTTTTTTTTCACTCATCTCTTGATTCACTAGGAGTTGATCCTTAGTGTTAAGTTTCCCATTTCTCTTTTCCTTACTTCTGGAAGATAAGTGAAGGAAGTCAGGTGTGGGTATGTATGTCTGTTCCTTGACTCTAGCTTTTCTAACCTTTCCTGGCAAGAATAACAAGTCTCTGACATGAAGGCAGAAGCCTGAGCCCCACGTGACTTTCCCAATTCTTCCCACCTGATGATGAGTCCAAAAGGCAGTGTGGTATAGAGGAGAGTCCCAAGGAATGGGTAATGGAAAGACCATGATGTGTGTCTTGGCTCTGACATCCCCTCCCCGTGTGGTCCTGGGTGGATTGCTTAACCATTCTGAGATTTAGTTCTATCAGTTCTAAAATGAAAGATTTGGGTAACATGCTTCTAAAGTTCTTTAGAGAATTTTCAAAGTTCTGTGCTACCTCACCTTTTCTCATATTGGGTGGCTTTTATGAAGTACGCCTCTCCCAAATCAACCTGGGTTGGCTCCACTCTGAATAAAACCCAAAACTGAACAATACGCATGTCCCAGAAGCAGGGAGGAGCTGAAAGCCGTTCCCCACTTATGTACCTATATGCGCACGAGTAGGCAAGGTATGAAGTTTACTCGGCTGTTCAAAATACGGACCAGGTCAGAGGAGCCAACCTCCACATAATATTAAGTTTAAACCTTCTAATACTCTTTGGCTTATTTTCCAGCTTCACTGAGATATAATTGACATGTAACATTGTGTGAGTTTAGGAAATATGACGTGTTGATTTGATACACACACATACTGCAAAATGATTACCACCATAGCATTAGCTAATATTTACATCATGTCATATAGCTATCATTTCTTTTTTGTGGTGAGGATATTTAAGATCCACTGTCGTAGCAACTTTCAAAAATGTAATACAGTATTATTCATTTTAATTACTATGCTGTACATTAGATCCCCAAAACTTATTCAGCTTATAACTGGAAGTTTGTAGTCTGACCAACAATTACCCTTTTTCCCTCCTGCCCCCATCCCCTGGTAACCACCATTCCAGTCTCTTGTTTTCATTAGTTCAGCTTTCATAGATTCTACATAGAAGTGATATCATGCAGTATTTGTCTTTGTCTGGCTTATCTCACCTAGTAAAATACCCTCAAGGTCCATTCACGTTGTCACAAGTGGCAGGATGACCTTCTTTCTTATGGCTGAGTAATATTCATATATATCACATCTTCTTTATCTATTCATCTGTTGAAGGCATTTAGGTTATTTCTGTATCTTGGCTATTGTGAATACTACTTCAATGAACATGGAAATACAGATATCTCTACAACATCTTGTTTTCATTTCTTTTGGACATATGCACAGAAGTAAGATTGCTGGATGATATGGTAGCTCTATTTTGGTTTCTGGGAAACTCCATACTATTTTTCATACTGCACCAAATAAATTCCCACCAACACTGCAAAAGTGTTCCCTTTTTCCCACATCCTTTCCAGCACTTGTTATTACTTGTCTTTTTGATGATGGACATCCTAACAGGTGTGAGGTAGTATTTTGTTGGATTTGGTTGGCATTTCCCTGACGATTAGTGACATTGAGTAACTTTTAATGTACCCGTTGGCCATTTCTATGTCTTCTTTGGAAAAAAAATGTCTATTCAGTTTCTCTGCCTGTTTTTTAAATTGGATTGGTTTTTAGTTTTGTTTATTTAGGTTTTTCTGTTTTGCTATTGAGTTTTGAATTCTTTGTATATTTTGGATGTTAACCCATTATCAGAGAATGTTTATTTTAGAGCTAATACAAGACAATCAATAAGGTATCAAGTTATTTGATGGCTACCTTGGCAGTAAGTCAATAAACAGTAGCTGTTAGATACTTTGGATACTTTTAGATACACATAGGGGCAAAGTGCTTTGTTTACCAGTCAAAGAGCACCACTGGTCCCTGACACAGTCAGATGGACTGAGCGATGAGTTATACCATGTATCACACTCCAGGCACAAATGCCAGCAAGGCAAACACTAATGGACAAATGGCACTGCCCTGCTGACCAGTAAAGGCACAGGACATCATGACTAGAGTCCTCATTCTCATCTCTGTTGTCATGAAGTCATAGACACTCAAACATAGAGCCAGACTTTAGGAGGGAGACAGGAGAGGAGCCATCTGAGAGATTACACATTATAAATGACTGATCTCTAAAGGGACTATTGAAATCACTGGATTTGACTAGACTTTAAGCCATATTTGACTTTTTATTCCTGCTAACCAATGTGTGGGAGTTGGAGATGGGGGTGGTGGTAATTGGCTGAAGACAACTATATTAAATTTAAACAAAATTAAAAGTACTTTCCTTTTTCTAAATCTCCAAGTTGTAGAGTGAGTTAAATTTTGTGACTCCATTAAAAAACAAATGGGGAAAGGAAAAATAATCCTAGTATACTGATTTCATGAAACATTCTCGGATGTCAGAAAAAAAAAAAGAAAAAAAGAGAAAGAAGACAGAACTTTGGTGGGTGGAAATGCGCAAATACACCATTAATTTTAGTGTAGGCTGAGTCCTAAAATCTAGAATAACAGTAATTATTATTTAAATTGATTCATTCATTTAGTTAATGTAGTTTTTAATGGCTACCATGTGCCAGGCTCTACGTTAGGCCCTCGGGATGCAATAATGAGCAAAAAGGCATGGTCCCTGCCTTCTTGGAAATTAGAGTTTTGTGGGAGAGGAAGATATTAGCCAATGGTCACACAGATGAATGTAAAATTACAACAGTGATAAAGTGCTTTGAAGGACAGCAACAGTGAGCTATGAAAATGCATAGAGGAGAAACTGCTAATGGAGGGGAAGAAAAGAAGGGCTAAAACCTGAAGGACAGCCTTTAAGGCAAGGGCAGGGAGGATGGGTCCAAAGGCATGGCGGGGACAGAAGTGGCATTTTGTGTAAGGGACATGGCCAGGCAGAAGAGGCAATGTACCAAAAAGGGTCTGCTCGGGAGAGCAGCCCCAGAGGAGAGGTGAGAGGGAGGCAGGCCAGGGCCGACCAAGCCAGGTGGGTCCTTTGGAGGAAACTGGTTTTATCTTAAGAGGGATGCAAAGCACCGAGAAGTTTTAAAGGCGTGTGTATGCGTATCTCA
Organism: Camelus bactrianus; assembly: GCF_048773025.1. NCBI lineage: Eukaryota > Metazoa > Chordata > Mammalia > Artiodactyla > Camelidae > Camelus > Camelus bactrianus. The sequence continues at coordinate 80,267,866 of NC_133543.1, read as the reverse complement.
AAAAGGTAAATATATCCTTCCTACTCTTAAAACTAACTCCATCCACACATTTTACTTTATGGTGGGAGTTAGGCAACATCTTGCAGATAAATCATGTCTAACTAAGAGGTTTATGCTTATTATTATCAATTACTCAAAAAATGTCATCCAGCAATCCAAAGAAAGGAAAGACTGCAGATTCTCTGAGAGTGGACTCGTATATTAAATGGTCCGTATCTCGTATCATGTGATTATTCTCTAAAAGTTACAATAGTCATACTCTCTTTCAACTGACAGATTTGTCTGTCTAGTAAAGAGCTTGAATAAGAGATTGGATTCCCAGTCTAGAGGATTTTGTAGGTTTCCTGGATATGTTATCCTCATTTAATTGGCCATATATTAGGTAATGTTCTGCGTGTGTGTGAATATCTATGTGTCTTGGGGGTGTTAGACTGAGAAGGAGGCACAGCTCCTTAATAATATCTCTTTTCCATCAATCTGAACTGCACAGAAGAGCTTCAATTGCATTTCAAAGAGTTCTATTGGCAAAGCAATATACATACATTATATTAATAATATAATATTACTAAGCCTCTTTTAATTATGATGATTTGGGGAACAAGTAACTAACCCTTAAAGGCAACTTCAGCTGTATCATTCTGTGTGTTGTGACTGTAATGTCTTTATTGCTTTATCCGATTATACTGGAAATGCATAATTATAAATATGCACACATCACAGTAAATAAAACAAACAAAAAAACAAACAAACAAAACCCAAAACAGTATCTCTTCTAAAGGTAGGGCCAAGGTGGGGGCAGAAATGGAGCACAGGACAGAGATCCTTGCTGTTCATAGGAGCTGATCATCAACAAATGGTGTCTTTACATTTTAAGGCACCTTTTGGACATAGGTTTGTTAAAATAATGACATCAGAACAGCCAAATCAAAGTTGCTTTGTCAGATGGTCTTCCTTGGAGATAATGTGACAAATATATCCATTGATAAATTCTATTCCTACTTTTTTTAAAAAAAGGTTTTTTTCCCTTCTGTTATGTTTTCTTATTGTTATTTTGATTTATTTTATTTTATACTGTCTTGTCTTGTCTTTCACAAAATAGGAGACCTTTAAGTCTAAAGCAGTTCTGTTCCTGGCCCAATAAGTTGAATGCTGGTTAGTGTATCACAGGGGATGAAGTTTTCTGACTCCTCCACTGTCTGACTCAGGCAGTTCAGAGGGTTTGCTCTCTCAAAGTTGGTTTCTAGAGCTTAAGCTCTCCTTGTGGCAGCAGAGTAGACTTTATTCTCTGTGATGCACACAGACCACCTCTCAACCACCTGTTTATGTGGGTGCCATAACCATCACACACACACTGCTAATGGTCTCCAATCATGGAAAAAAAATCATGAACCATTTTATATGGTTAATCAACATGACCTGCTTTTGTGGTGCCTGGTGCCTGTGTCCATATCAATTATGCGTACCTCCTGGATAATTCATGAGCCTTGCTTTGAAAAGGAAAAAAAAAAAATATATATATATATATATATACACACATATATATATATAATTTCAACAAAAAACAAAAAGAAAGCATTGTTTACTTTGGTTTTGATTTTAAGTCTAGTAGTCTTCATATGTGACTTTAGTATAAGATTAATTCTATTTCCTTTAAAGATATTTATTTGCAAATACCAGCAGAAGTATGGAGTCCTCTAATATATTTGATAGTAAATATAGAACAAAAGAAACTATTGTGATATAGAGTACTATTAAGTTTTTTTACTGTCAAAGTTAGGTAGGTACTCATTCATGGAAGGCAGTAATCTTAAACTCTTTTAAATACATAAATGTCATTCTCTAATAATTATTGGAAAGACTTGTGAAAGAAAAAGAAGAGGCTTTAAGATAAAAAAATTTTAAATCCTCATTTGTGTCATAAAGGACTTTTTTGAAGATCACATACTCTTCCCCCCAGTCCATGCCTTCCAGGTAACAGTCTCACGACACGTAATGGTGCCTACAGCAACATGACGATCAAGGCTGACCCTAACCTGAATAAGTGCATCACTTCATCGCCCTTGTAGGCAGTTTTAATACTATGGACATACTCCAGTGACAGTCCCTAGAATAGACTTTACTCTCTGCTCAGGTCATAACTTTCTCTTGCCTTTCTTCAGGTCATAGAAGAGAAAAGTTGACCTGGCCATGTCTTTGAGTTCCTGTATCTTTTCTAACACTCACCTTTCTGCCGGTAACAGACACTACTCCTTGGTCCCCAAGACAATGGAGCACATGACGCAGACTGGACCACACTGTATCTGCGCCAGTATCTATTCCTGTGTAATGAACTACTCCATAACTCAGTGACTTAAAACAGCAGCTGCAATTTCTGCGATTTAGTCCTAGGACAGCGTGTCTCTGCCCCAGTGGTGGAGGTGGAGTTGACTGAGTCACTCACGCAGCAGCACTCAGCTGGGAGCTTAATAGGGATGGAACGTCCAAAGTGGCTTCAATCACTTGCCTGGTGCCTCAGCTGAGGTGATTAGAAAGGTCAGTGTGCCACGGTTTTGCCCTAATACCAAATTGCTCATCATTTGCTACTTACCCAAGCTCCTTTACATGGTAGCTGGTCACTGATTTCCAAGAAGGCAGAATCAGAAACTGCCAAGCTTATCTTAAGGCCTACACACACAGCTGGCACAGTAACGTTTCTGCTACATTTTTTTTTCAGTCATAGCAAGACATAACATCAGTGTAGATTCAAGGGTGGAATAAAGAGACCCCTCTCCTGGTGAAGGGAGTGTCATGCAGGCAAAGAGATGGAAGGAACAGTTGGCAGCCGTGTTTGTAGACAGTCTATCCCAGTATCTCATCTTAGTTAATTGCTCACCCTGGTCCTCCCACCCAGGGGAGTAGACCTGACATGAACTAGGCCAGAACAGCTCCCTGGATTTCCAAATTGAACCTGAGATAGAGAAAAAAAAGAGCAAAAAGCAAAACACAAGAACAAAACATGTTCTTCTTAGGTTGTTGACCTGGAAGGATATAAGCCTAGGGCCATCAGTGGCCACTTTCTCTGGTGCTCAGGAGAGACCCTCTGCAACAGGGAAGGATGTAGCCAACGCCAGAGACAGGTGTGCAGAGAGAGAGACAGAGACAAAGCAGGAAGGGGGGAGGGAGAGAGAGAGAGAGAGAGATTAATAATGAGAATTGAATTCCTGGATCCAGTTCTCAAAAAAAGCTTAATTTGCTTAAACTAAATTGAAATAGGTTTATGTTATTTTCAAACCAGGGATTTGAAAAGCTTAGAAAATCTTCAAGACCTAAAGTTATCATCTGAAAAATTTAGGCATAAGGAAAATTATGTGTTTTTGGAGAGATGGGGCAAGGTATATAGGAATTAGGGAAAGTTTGAAGAGAAAAATACCAGTTTAAATCAAGCCCTACAGGAAACTTACTCTGTGGCTTTTTCACCCTGGTGTTGACTTTGGTAAAATAAAATCCACTGCTTTGAATAATAGGTGATTCTTTTCTCTCTAAAAATAGTGTGAAAAGACAGAAAATTTTTAATGGTGCTCTTACAGACTAGCTTAGTGTTAGAACTTTAATGGCATACACTTTGATTTCAGATAAAGTTACATGAATAAAGTATGCTCTCAAAAGAGGTAATAAATAAATATACAGAATAATGGAAATCACCTAATCAGAGAAGAAAAAAAAAAAAGAAAAATTTTAAAAAATTGAGAACAGTTTAAGAGATCTCTAGAACAGCATGAGGCATAACATGACATTGCATTATAGGGGTCCCAGAATGAGAGAGAGTAAAGGGTAGACAATGCATGTGAAGAAATTATGGCTAAAAACTTTGCAAACTTAAAGAAGGAAACAGATATCCAGGTACATGAAGTACAGAGTCCCAAACAAGATGAACAGAAAACACGAAGACATATCATAATTAAAATGGCAGAAGTCAAAGGGGGAATTCTAAAGGCAGCAAGGAAATTAACCCTTCTGAGGATCCAGAGGATAAGCCTTTAATTTTTCATATTCCCTAGGCTAAAGCTGAACTGCAAGCCACAGGCAAAGATTTTTCCCAAAGTAACCAAAGATCCTCATAGATTTGCTGAGGCATTTAATATACTTATTCAAGCTTATCAACTTGGGTTCTCCAGCCAATATCAGCTAGTTCACATGCTTGTCAGTAAAGGCCAGGCCCAGTATTGGATGAAAACTGCTCATGGGGAAAGGTCTGCTCATACTAAAAGGTCTCTTGCATTATAACCAGGACAGCAGCCTGGTCTTTATATTATCAGGCTTGGGCAATTGCTAGACAGCTTTATCAGGCAACTGTTAGGGCTTTTCCAAAACCTATTAATTGGAACAAAATTCAGGCTTCTGCACAAAAATCTGATGAACCTGTTCATAACTATTACAGTTGACTTCAAACTGCTTCAGAGGTTCAAAGAGTGGAGATCTCTAATGAACCTCAAGAGCGTTCTGTCTCTGAATCTATTCCCTTTTGTTTAGGGCCCTGAGAGGTACACAGCCTTTTCTCCTTAGTTCCTCCACGCCACCCATTTATTAGACTGAGATTTCCTAGACGAGTATCATGCCAGAATTTCCTTCTCCCAAAAGGGGGAAGTAATTCTAGAACTTGATCGTAGTCATCAAAGCAGCCAACCATGTGAATTAAATGACGCTTTCACATCTTTTGTTTGTCCCACCTCCATCTCTGACAGTTCTAGAGCTGATTCTGGAAACACTGATCCCTATTGAATCAGCTATGATTGTCCTTATGGGCACAATCTCCCACTTAAATTGGCAAAATTCATAGCACACCTCCTATCAAGATTCAGGTCAATCCTTCAAAACCTCTTTCAAGAATTAATTAATACTCTTTAAGTAAAGAAGACCTTCAATGCATAGAACCCATAATAGAAGATTACAAGGCGCAAGGCCTCCTTATCCCTTGTACAAATCCCCGTAATACTCCCATTTTATGGATGAGAAAACCTAAGGGTGGAGGGTAAAGGTTTGCTCAGGACCTACAAGCAATAAACAACATTGTTATTCCTTGACGCCCTGCTGTTCCTAACCCTCACACATTACTAGCATCCATTCCCATTGGAGCAAATTCTTTACTGTAATTGACATTTGCACTACATTCTTAGAGGATTCTAGTTGATGAAGTTAGCCAATACCTTTTTTTTTTTGTTTTCACTTGGGAACAAAAACAGTTCACCTGGACAGAAATGTGTCAGGGTTTTACTGAGAATCCTTCTTAACTTCTTACAAATCCTGAAGGCTGATCTGGATGATACAAAGTTCCCTAGAGGTTCTACTTTGTTGCAATGTGTGGATGATTTGCTTTTTTGCTCTCTGTCTCAAGCATCCTCACAGGAAGACAGCACTGACTTGCTAAAGCTTTTAGCCTTAAAGGGACAGAAAGTCACCAAAGAAAAACTGCAGTTTGTTCAATCCAGGTTTGATGCTTAAAGCAACTGATATCAGAGCAAGGATCTACATAGACTTCCTGGTGTCCCAAGTTTCCCAAAACCTAAAACTAAGCGCCAAATACAAGGTTTTCTCAGGTTAGTTGGTTATTTGCCAAAACTGGGATCCTAAGTTTTCTCTATGGCCACACCTCTGTGTGCTTTTCTAAAGAGCAACAACCCCATCCCAATTTTATGGGAAGAACAGGACAACGCAGCTTTTGAGGCTTTAAAGGAGAGTTTGATGAGACCACCTGCCCTTGGGCAGCCCAGTGACCAGATTCCCTTTTCCCTTTTCCTGTATGAAAAAGAAGGGAATGCCTTGGGGTACTCACTTCAAAACATGGAACCGCCATTGATCTGTAGGCTATTATAGCCAGAAACTAGACGCTGTGACACGGGGAGACCTTCCTGCCTTAGAGCCATTAGCCACTGCTATTTTGGTTAAAACCAATGAGAAAATGACTCTGGGGTCCGCTTTAGCCATTTTGTATGAATTCTCCTGAATTCTCATCACACTCAACATTTCTCAGTCAGCTGCCTCACCTCCTTTGAAGTCCTTTTGTTAACTGATCCTTATGTAACTCCTACATTGTAATAACCTTAACCCTGCTAGTGTTCTCTGCTCCGTCACTGACAAAGTCCCTCACAACTACTTACCACTGCTGGGTCACCTCTCGATTCCTAGAGATGATCTGTGGGAAATTGCACTGGGTAGCACAGACCCCTCATGGTTCACTGATGATTCTCATTTAGAAGGGGGTGATGGCAAGTACTGTGCTGGGTGTGCTACCGTAGCGCCTTTGATGTTATCAGGGCAACACTTTACCTGTAGCTACCTTGGCCCAACAGGCTGAACGATGTGCTCTTACACAGGCTTGTACCTCAGCCGAGGACAAAACTGCCAATATTTATACTGACAGCAGACATGCTTTTGGAGTAGCTCATAATTTTGGAATGCTGTGGAAGCAAAATGGCTTCCTTATTTCCAGTGGAAATAAAATGTAAAATAACTCATGTTCAGGAACGATTGGATGCAATACTTCTTCCCTACTGCCTTAGCTATTATTACTACTCCTGGGCATCCTAAACTTGACACTTTCAGAAAGAAAAATCACCTTGCTGACGTTCCCACAAGGAATGCTGCTCTTAAAGCTACCAGCATCAGTCAAGCCTCCGTCACGATACAAAGGGATATTTCCTCAAATAATAACTGAGAAAAACTGGCTAGAAAATCCCAACAATTGGCCTCAGAAAAGAAAAGAAAAGAAAAGAAAAGAAAAGAAAAGAAAAAAAAAGGTTGTAAACTCAACTTTTGTTGGTTTGATAAAAAGAGAAAGCTCTGGTTCAGACCAAATAAGAATCCAGCCCTACTGGAGAACATATAGGTCCCACTCCTCACCATTGTATATACATTATAGCGTCAGTCTACTGGCCAAATGATAGCATTTCTGAATCAATGTTGGTGAAGGAAGTACCAACAAGGCTGCAAAAGATGCATACCTCATCTGTCCCACTTGTCCAAATATCACCTAGAGTTTCCTGCTCGTGTTACTCTGGGGCGTTTTACACTAATGGGCCCTTTGAGATCTGGCAAATGGTGTTCATTTAATAGATACATGTTTTTGTCATGGTCCATATGTTTTCATACTGGACTGAAGCCTCTTGAAGACAGGCTACTGCCTTGTCTGTAGCTAAAGTCCCTTTGAAAAGATTATCCCCATCTTAGCAACTCCTCTTAAACTTCATAGCGATCGAGGAACCCATTTTACTTGTCAGGTACTTTGACAAGCCTGGGCTGTTTCGCTGGTTTTACAACACTTTCATTGTGCTTACCACCCTCTGTCCTCTGGTTTAGTCCAACATGATAACAGCATTATTAAAATTCAATCGGCAGAATTTGTAGTGGCCCTCCAAATACCATGGCCAAAAACATTTCAACTAGTCCTTCTAAAGCTCAGATGTATCCCTTCTGGAACTCATGAACTCTTACCCTTTAAGATAGTCATGGGACACCCAATGCACTTGGCTTCTGCCATTTTTGAACCACAGCTTATAAAAGGAGACACTCCAATATTGCAAAGACCTAATTGCTTCTATTAAAATTAACAATGTTTTGGTAGAGCAATCTTTTCATACTGCTCTCTTGGAAGATGAAGGCCTTAAGCATCATACGTTGCAAACTGGAGACTCGTCTATTAGAAAAGACACCTACAGAGAGACTATTCAACCTCGCTGGGAAGTCCCCTATCAGGTACTGCTAACTGAACCTTGTGCCTCCCAACTCCAGGGAATAGACTCTTAGATTCACATGACACATCTAAAAACAGTGCTGAGCCCTCACTGGACCTGCACATCATCTGGTGACTGGAAAGTAAAGATTTTCTGGACTTGAAGCAGATGGCATTTGATGAGACATTTTCCCCAAGATAACCAAACCAGGCCTGATGGAATTTATCACCAAACTTTTGATGATGAAATAACACTTCAGACGATCTCCAATGTCTACGATCTTGATAACATATGGCTTTAAATAAAAAGTATCTGAAAGTTCTCCCTCTTCCCCCTCCTTGTTACTCACACATGACTTCAATAGTTTTCCAGTCTGTGCACTTTCCCTCTGATCTGAGACACTACACCCAGGAAAGGTCTTTCCCGGCACTGAGCGACAAAAAGCCACTAAGCCCAAGATATCTGACTCTTGCTTGGTGATGCCTTCAGAGAAAAATCTTGATCAAAAGGGGAAAATGCAAAAAAAAAAAAAAAAAAATTATTCTTGCCAGGTGTGTGAGTGAGGCCAGCTTGGACACTTCAGCCTGGTCTCACTCTCAGATGACTTCACCGCATGAGTGACCATAGGCAAGACCAGTGGAAGAACTGCCCAGATTGTCAAAGGACAAAACTGCAGAAAATAATAAATTATTGTTGGCTTAGATCAACAAATTTTGGGGTGGTTTGTTATAAAGCACTAAATAAATGACATACTGGATTATGGAACGTTCCTAGGTCAAAACAACCTTATTAAGATACGTTCCCTGCTCTTGGAGTAGGGATAACTGGCAACATGTGCTTGACTGGATTTTATTGCTGCTGGCCAGAATGCCTGGTTAGAAAACTATCAATACCACCACCCACTTCTATTCCGGTGGAGACTGAAAGCCTTCTGGTCTTGTGGAGGGCATATTTACTGTTTACATTAAGGTCATTATATTGCCTTTCTATGGGAAGGAGCAGGGCATGTTTCTCCCACCCAAAGCTAAATGAAGTGGGTCACTATTAAAGACTAGAGGTGCCTTCAGGATGGAAGGCCTGGCAACTCATTTCCTGGTTGAATGCTTTCTGAGTTTCAGACTCACTCCAGAGGTGGATGTGGTAGGGAGAGGAGAGACTCATAGACCCAGCTCCTTCAACACGGGGAAAATGAGAGAGATATTTGGTAGACATCCCTGTGTTTTAAAATACAGTGTACTGATAGAAAATCTGAGGTAAAATGAGGCCACCAGCTCAGGAGATGATTGCTATTGAAAAGACAGTTTGTTATTCACAGTTCCCAAAAGGAGGGGGCATGCTATGCCAGGAGGGACACATGGGGGAGCACTGGGGTTGGCCACGGTGCAGAGGAAACTGGCTTTATTGTGGTGTATGCAGGAAGGAACAGGTGAGGCAGGCAGTCAGGCTTAGATGGGCCAGTTTGCATAATTTCACAGACTCTGGTGCATAGGGACTGTCCCTACTTGTCTGGTACCCAGCACTGGGTGGTAAGGGAAGGTGTATAGTTGCCTAAAGTTTGATAAAAGAGCCTGATAAAAGAGGGGATTGAGGGGTATGGAATCTGGTCAATTGGTTTATATTCCAACATCTAGTTTCTGGGAGCAGGAGAGGTGATGGTGAGGGTGGGGGGTGGCAAGAGGCCAAGGAGGGGACAGGAATGAAGGAAGCAGGAGGCCAAGGCAAGGTGACTCAAACATATTATGGGATTGTCCAGAATAAGACATGTCTGGCGTGTGAATGTGGGGCAGATGTTAAAGCATCAACTTTACAGAAACTGGAAACGTGGTTAACACACCCAGAGGACTGGTGGTGTCTACTCCCAGTTTAGAGATTTCAGAAGGCAAGACACCCACAGGAGTCACCAAAGACAAAGGTGCTTGGCGAGACCAGGATGTGGAGGGTCTCTGTCTCATTTCTGTGCAGGTCTCAGGGAGTCCCAGAGCTCCAGGGTCCCGGGCTCCCCATGCAGCAGCACAGGTGACAGAGGACCGGGTCCTGGGTCCCTGCACCAGGCAGAGAAGCCCTGAGATTCCAGAGCCAGAGCTGCTTCCACCTCCACATGGCATCACACCTACAGATGGCAAATCACCCAACAGAATCAGCACTCTGTCCCCACGGGCACAGGAAGAGACACTCCGGCAGGGACTCTGTTCTAGAGGCTGAGCGGCTTTGGGAATGGAAAGTAGGAGAAAGGAAGAAACACAATGTGTCAAGGCACATCTCCGCTCCTGCTTTCACACCATCCACTCCAGGCCCAGCTTTGCATCGAACGTGAGATGACGAGATTGAAGTTTTAAAGTCACCAGGAACGAGTTTTATATGCGGCTATCCATACTATTCTGCTATACTAAAATATGTTATTCTATAACCAGAAGTGACTTTAAAGTTAAGGAATGTGACTATGATGTCATCAAAAGAACTGCCCCAGTTTAGAGTGAGATAATTATGGAAAAGAGTCAAACTCATTCATGTTTATACTCTAAGTGTTATAAATCGGTTCTATACACACAATCTCAGTTAGTCCTAACAGCAACCTTATGAGGTAAACATTATTAAATCTATTTGACAGATGAGGAGAGTACGGGACAGAGAGATGAACTAAATTAACAGTTTGAAGGGGCAAAGCTGAATTGTGAACTCAGATGTGTGATGCCAATGCTTGAATTCTGGAGTCTTAAACTACACCAGCAAGTTTCGAGTCTGGCTCTTTGGTTTTAGTACTTACTTTGAATTTGAATTTACTTGTTCTTTTTTTTCCCCCTAAAGATTTCATTTCCTTTTCTGTATAATTCGATAAAGACTGGAGAGATGGTCTCATTTGTCCAACCTGGCAGTTGAAGGGGCAGGGGTGATCTTAGGCCAGAGGAGGCTGTGAAGCCCCGATACGAGCCCTGGGTTTCAGACTCCTTCCAGTGGTCCCCGTTCTGGTTTGTCACCTTGCCTCTTTAGGTCTGGTCATCATGATCACCTGTTCATTTCAACCAATCTTTCTTAAAATTAGGAAACAGGTTTGTAAGTACCAACTTTTTTGATAAATTTTAAGCCAGGAGCCAAGAAGACAGGAACCCACTCTCAGCTCTGCCCCCAACGAGCTGGGTAGCTTGGGGCAATTCCCGCAACAGCTTTTAGTTCCAGTTTGTCATGTATCAGTCAAAAGGATTTGACTAAATGAGTCCTATATTTCCCTTCCATTTTAACTTTTCAAACCAGTATGACAAAGTCCAATCTTCCTTCTGCCATGTACTAGTTAAGTACACTTTTCTAAAAATTATTTACTTTATTCCACATAAAAATAGTCCTGAAGGAACCTGGGAGATCAAAACTCCAAACTTTTGACTCCTTCCTGAGCTGTAGGGGACATGAAAAAGCTGAACCCCACAGAGGACGTGTGCCTTTATATTTACCTTTGGATATATATTTTAAAACACCTCTCTTATAAAGCTAGAGCCTGCTTTTTGTATAGTGTCCCTTGTATCCTTGTCATCAACAAGGCAAGTCAATGAAAGAAGCACTGGCTCAGGTGTGAAGTATGTAAACGGCTAGAATTCAAATTTGTTTAAAAAAAAAACCACATTTCATTGAAATGATTAAATCACTTTCCTAAAAAAAAAAAAAAAAAATGACAGGATGCATCATCTGTCGGGAAGGAAGTATGTTTTGGTTGCCACTTCGGAACTTCTGTTAAGATTGTCCAAGGCATGTGTTAGCAGAGGAAGGCACACTTCCTAGGTCACCGAGCATTTGCCGTTGAACATATGCTACCTCCCAGTGGCACACGTCCACGGCGTCTTATTACATGGTGATCTGAATATTTTATGGATATTCTGAATGGTAAGATAATTGATGATAGAGCACTGGAGGAAAAAGCCGATAGCTTTTTTGTTGGTAGCATTTATCAGATTGTCAATTAAACGCTTGTCATGGAGTAAAGGAAGAATATTCATTGCTGCAGCAGACACCAAGACAGACCTTCAGCCAAAAGGGCGGCACACACGTGAGACGGGACAGAGATCCGTGCTTTCTACAACGACTCCTTGCTCTTTTGTGTTAGCTGAAAGTCCTACAACGTTTACATTTAGCAACAAAGATTGGGGTTGCTTATCTTGTTTAAAGTTTATTGGTAAGGGAAAGGAAATTATTGGTGTTTGTTTTACAGATATAGAGGGTGAATTTGCTAACTGAAATATTAGCTGCCTCAAATCATTTTGGGGAGGTGGCACAGAATAAAAATTTTACAGCCTTGAAGTATTTATGTGCAATGAACTGAAGAGAACTATTCCTTATCCCAGTAAAAGGGTTTTCAAGGTGCTTCTCATCTACAGCGTCTACAGGCATTGTCTGTTTTTATTTGCTGGGAATCAGTTAATTCACTTGCTAAATGCTCCCATGGCACTTTGTCCTCAGTCTCGGGGGGTCTCAGTTCTCTTGTAATGAAGTACATTTTGCACATCCTCCATCAAAGAGTACAAACTCCAGGAAGCCGACCCATGCCTGTCTTGCTCACATCTGTAACTGTCAGTGCCAAGCTCTGGGCTTGCCATGGAGTAGGGGTCCTTCAATATTTGGTGATTAATCAAGAATTGCCTAAAAGGGAGTTTCCCAAGATATACAGGCTCGAATGATAAGGTAGTTAGTTGATACCACTTAAAATTCTTCCCCGGAGTTTTCTAACAGTAGAAAACAGCTACATTTTTTTTTTTTTAACAACAACAGTAATACTAAATCAAAGGCCTGTTCAGTGTATTTAAAAAAAATTGTTTCAATCTCTTCAGAGCATAGAGGAGAATGCTCTGAGATCTCTCAATTATTTTGTGATGATGAGCTTAGCTAATTTAAAAATAACAAGTAGGTAAGTAAAATTTCAGTCAGAAAACTTTTCCGTGACACTGGACAATAGATGTTTTCTTATTTTTTAAAATCATCTGGCCAGTTGTTTTGCTAATATTCACATATCATCAGGTGGTCAGGTTTTTGTACTATAACTAACTTTATTATAAGAGGAACAAACACGCAGTTCTCTGAAGTTCAGGAGCTATAGCTCTGATCTCTGTATGTACTTGAATTTTAACGGTGACTTTCCGTTGATACTTTTGTAAGTGTTGTGCTTTCTCTAGAAAGTTTGACGGCAACTCAAATTTTTATTGCTTTCTCAATGCCAGGCACATGAAATAGGCTTAAAATTACAGTTTACTGAATAACCTTTTAAAATAATCTATAGATAGAAGTAATCCACTAATGATATCCTGAGACGCAGCCTCTTTGCCATTCACTTTGGCAGCTTTCAGATCACGTTCTGTGGGGCAGAGCTCTGGCAAATGCCTAATATGGTCCTGAAAGCTGAGGCTGTGGTGGGGTTAATAAGTCCCAGTCTTTTTACAGAAACCAAATTCAAAGACATTGTCATGATTTCTGGAACAGCAACTGAGAGTCACTTAATATTAAGGAGAATTGGTTCCAAGGGACCAACTTCATTTCCCTGAAATCAACTAACAATTTTTAGTTTGCTTGTTCTTTCCCAGCTTGCTCACCCTAAATTACAGAGCTTTCATTTCTTTGGCAACCGCTAAAGAAAATGACATCAAACCAGGCGGCGGCCCTTCGGCTCCTACCTTAAGTGTGCTCTTACTAACTGTATTTGAAAAGAAAGCTCCGCATGCTTGGTTCTCTAATGCTAACTCCTGAATTCCTTGGATGTGATGGTTCATGGGACTTTCAACTCTTAAACATCCAACATCATTTTCCAGATTTTTTAATGCATCAGAAACTGATTGTCTTGGCCTCACACCACATAACCAATTACTCCACCAGATTAAGGAATGAGGGAGAGAGACCTATGTTATTTATTATTTTAAAAATCCGTTATAAATGTGATGCAAAATAAAAAGCAAGCTTGCCTTTTAAATCGAATAGCATTATAATTATTCTACCAGGAATATGTGTTTGTTGAATACTCTTATTGCCAGCCCCGTGCTTGCTTACTCTATCCAGCAACTTTGTAAGCTAGTACCACTCTAATCTTCACCTTAAAGACATGGAACCTGAGGCTCAGAGAGAGTAAGTGTCATGCTGAAACTCACACTGCTGGAAAGTGATGGACCAGTGTTCAAACGCCGCCAATCTGATGCCGGGGATTAACTACTAACATTTTATAGACATCGGGGAGAGAAATTTGTTTTGAACAATATTAAATACAACAATGCATTCCAGGCACAAGGTGGAACATCGAGGACAAAGTGTTTTAGTATATGCATAAACAATAATTTATGACTGCCATCAAAATCACTAGCTAGAGCAACATTCACCTATTTTAACATACAGACACAAACACTGAGAAACATGAATATACATATATGAAGTAATTTCAAATTTTGAGCCATCAGTATTATACTAATAGAATAAGCAGTGTATGACATTTGGTGTGTATTGGGGCAGACGTGTTATTGTTTGTATCAAGGGATGTGAGCCAAGAAGACTTTAACATTTAAACGAAGAAAGGTGTCTGAATTAAGTGCTGAGGACCTTCTACACCGCAGGTTTGAGAGCCAGGAACTACGCAAGTGCTTTGGATGCTTTGGAAATGTCAACAAATGGAAGGCTGGATGGTTTATCTTCGTTAGCTGCGAGCAATAGCTTTTTACATACAATCAGACCCTAGTGCTGCTATAATCTGGTGAAACCGCCCAGCCAGCTGTAGTCCACACTGCATTTCCCAGCCCCTCACCCTTCAGTTAAATCCCTCCTCCTGCCCTGTTCCTACTCAAGCACATTTCCTAATGTAGATGTTTCCAACCAGACCCCCTCACCATTCTGGGGACAGTCCCCCCCCCCCCCCCCCCCGCTTCCTGATTTTCAAAGGCCTTGATCCTCCTGCTCACCACTTAACCTTAAATGTCTTTCTACAATCAAAGTCCCACCCCATCTTCAGACTACATGCCTACAGGTGCCATCAACCAAACCTATGTTCCAGTCCCCAGGAACCCTTTTGTCCTTTAGCGGCTCCTTGTCAGTGCACGCTCCATCACTGCTTCTCCCTGGCATGTATGTGTTCACATTCTTCTAAAAGTCTTTGCTCGACTTGCCCTCAGTGTTGTTCCCTTTAGTCACTGGGCTTTTCAACTAGAATTAATCACCCACAATGACTCCAAGTAACCCTCAGTGTCCTGACTGCATTGTCCCAGCCTTCTTATGGCTTCTGGTCAATCTACTTTGCTGAATCATAACTCTCAGAACTCTCCATTGACCATCTCATTGTTAGATCAGATGTGTTTCCTAACTCACTTCCCATAGCTTGGGTGTAACGTGAAACTATGACTCATCCAGACCCCTTCTGAAATCTCTCCTGATACATTTCTCTGACACCTTCTTTGGCTGATTCACTTATTATTGACCTATCTCTTCATCCACTCATTTATTTAGCAAATACTTGTTAAGGGCCCACTTGATGCTATTATAGGTAAGAGATGCAGGTGCAGGGATGAAAATTAGCCCCGTCTGTAAGCAGGAGACAAAAAGGGAAACGGTTATGAATGAGACTGACAGATGTATCATGGAGCCATGGAAAGGTTTCTAGAAAGTGGAAAAGAGGGGACTCTGATCAACTTACAGGAGTAAGGGGAGGCTTCCTAGAAGAGGAGACACTGGGTCTGCTATGACCAAACTTTACCCAGTCGGCAGAGAAAGTACTATGAAGGTTGTGCAGAGTGGGCGAAGGGGGCAAGTCCTTCAGGGGTTGGAATATAGGCTGGCTGGGTGATAGTGACGTCCAGGAGATGGGGCTGGCTGGATATGTGATCACAATGTAAATAGCACTTTTCTGGCAGGCTATCAAGTTTGGAAATCATCCTGAAGCTATAAAGAGTTTTGGCCAGTGGAGCTGACATGATCAGTTTGTGGTTTAGAAATACTATCCTGGCATCAGTGTGAAGAATAAATTGAAGGAGGGCAAGACTTCCTTCATTTAACTTCCTTCTTTTCCCCTGTTAAGGAAATTCCTCATGACCTATGCTGTTGCTTCACATTCTTTTCCAGAGAGAATGTATCTGCTATTGTACAGTCAATTCTCATAATAACCAGATGACTATTAAATATTATTTTCTGCCTCTGACCTTGTTCTTGAATATGGTCCATTCTACTTCTGCCTGCTTTAAGTTATTTCCTCTCTAATGCTACTGGCTTCCAACATCAGCTGGGCTGCACAGCGTGGGGACATATCTTAGATCGCCTCCCTTCTCTTATTCCATTGAACAGGATCCAGTAGGGTTGACAGCTTTATATTTTCTATTATCTGCTGCATTTTTACCTTTCCTTTCCATTCCCATTCTTATCAATGTAACAGATCTATGCTGTTTCTCTAGATTACTAATAATGGCTCTTCAAGTTTATCTACTGTTTCTTCTTCATCCAATTGTTCATTTTTGGTACATATACACTAATATTACTCTGTATATTGGACACATAAATGACTAACAGCATGCACACAAAGCAACATATAAAAAACTGTGCAGTTTAGAATCACAAAATGGGCATCCATGTTTCTGCCACCAAGGTTAAGATAGAAAACATTATCAGGAAATTAGAAACCCTCTGTGTGCCCCTCTCCAATCTCATCCCCTCCTTCCTCCACCCAGAAGTAACCACTATCCTGAATTTTGTTTGTCAGCTTCTTCAATTTCTTTATATTTTTTAACCACCAAAGATGCATATTGTTTGTCTGTTTTCAAAAACATTTTATAGGATAAATCACACTATATATATATTTATCTGTGACATTTCTTTCACTTAATATTACATATTTGAGATTCATCTAAATAACTGATGCATGTAGCATCAGTTTGTTTATCTCCACTGCTAGTAGCATCCCATCATGTGAATTTATGTAATTTTCCTTTTCTACTCTGATGCTTATTTTTCCTTTATATTACAAGCAATGCTCTTTTAGATATCCTCATACAGTTTTGTGATGTACATGTGCCAGTGTCTCTTTGGGAAATAGGAAATGGCAGATAGTAAGATTTGGGCATGTTCAGCTTTGCTTATTAATGCCAATCACCTTTTTAATTGAGTTATATCAGTTTATATTCCCATCAATTACACCCCATTCTTGTTCTACATCCTTGACAATTTATATTGTCTATTTAAAAATTTTTTTTGCCAGTCTGGTAGGTATGAAATTGTGTCACATTATTATTCTTGTTTGCATTTCTCTGATTACTAATTAGAGAAAGCATCTTTTCATATGCTTATAGGCTATTTGAGCTTTCTTATCTTTGAAATTCTTGTTTAATTTGTCAGTCTTCCTATTGGTTGTTTACCATTTTCTTATTGATTCCTAGAGGTTCTTTATATATTGTGGGTTATCATACTTTGTACATTATAAGTACAATTATATTCTATTTCGTTTATTTTTATTATATTATTTTTTTCTATAAAGAACACATATTATCAGTAAAGTTTAAAAAATATTTAAAAATAAAGGTAAAAATTGCAAATTTCATTTATAAGTGCATTAGGTTATCAGCACTGACACACCAGGACAAAAAGGGGGTTAACAATCCCAGTATGTTGTACAAATACCAGGAAACAAGTAGGTATCAAGGTATATATATTCAAGAATAAATCTAGAGATTAACTTCTTTTTTTTCTCCTTTGAAATCTTGAGAATATGTAAAGACGTTTTAGTAATGCTTGTTAGAAAACTGCTCTGTGAAATATTAAACCTATTTTCACTATCCACAACTGGCAAGACCTTGTGACTAGCCCCAGGAACATAAATTTTAATCACTAGACATCATAAGCCTTTTTAATATACCTTAAAATAAATAAGCTATTTTTACCTTGTTGCATGCATATTTTATTAGAATTTAAAAAATTTTTTATCCACATGAAAAGTTGTGTGCCAGGATGGTTTTCTCCTGCTTGCAAGAGCCAATTGTGCACATTGTTTTCCAATTCTATATTAAAATGTCATGTTGGCGGCTTGAAACTTGCAATGGTGGGAGTGTTTACACCATGGAAATTGGAAAATGTTTCAAATCAGAGCTCTTTTTTTGCCCAGATGGTCAGTTTTAAAAATTTACCAACATATCACTGTTCACCTACCATTCCAATGAAATCATCCTTGTTAAGGTCACCAATGACCATAAAGTTGCCAAATCCAATGGTATTTCTGTTTGCTTTCTATTTGACCTCTCAGTCACATCTGCTACAGCTGATCACATCTTTCTTCTTGAAATGCTTTCTTCAGTTGGACCCCAAAGCTCTTCTCTTTCTTGATTCTCCAGCTACTTTACTGACCACTTTTTCTTGGTTCCGTGACCTATTTACTTTTTATCTCTCCAACCTCTAAATGTTGGCTATTTCAAGCCTTGGTCCTCAGAATTCTTCTCTTTTCTGTCTATACTCACTTTCAAGGTGATTTCACCCATACTCGTCTTTAAATACCCTCCATAGATGATTACTCTCAAATGAGCATTTCCAGCCTTAACCGTTCCTCCAATGAACAAATCTACATGTGAGCTGTCAGCTTGGCATCACCTCATCCATGTCTAATGGGCAACTCAAATTCAACATGTATGAAACCCAACTCTTGATTACTCTCCCCAAATTTGTCCTTTAGTCTTCCCTATCTCAATATACTACAATTGTTATCCATCATTTATGCATGACAAAAACCTTAAAGTCATTCTTGAATCCTCTTTTCCTCACCATGGTCCAAACCAATCCTGGGCCTCGGGATTACTGTCCCCTAGCTTCCACACTTGTCCCTGTACGGTCTATGCTCCACACAGTAGACAAGGCAATCTTTGAAAATCGCAAATCAGATCATGCCTTTTCTCTACTGCACACTCTAGTTGTTTCCATCTGCGCCTGATAAATTGGCCTTCAAACCTCTCTGTAACCTGACCATCCACTGCCTCTTTGACCCGATCTCCTCCCTCTCTCTACGCAACACCTTGCCCCATACCAGCCTTATGGGCAATTTTTCAAACAAGCCAAGTCTGTTCATAGCACAGGACCTTAGCTTGTGGCTATTCTCTCTGCCTGGAATGCTCACTCCTCCCAGAGATACAAGCTCCTTCCCTCATGTGTCATCTTGTCAAAGAGGCCATGCTTACCATTTTCCAGTCCTTCTTTACCATCCCTTACCCACCTTACTCTTTACTAGCCTTCTTCAGGGTGTTTCTCACAACTCACCACTTTGTGTCCTTACAGTATTATCTCCCCATTAGCACCTTGGCTCAGTAAGAACACAGACCCTGGTTTTCTGACTGCTATATCCCAAAAACTAAAAAAAATGCTTACTCTGTAGTAGGTACTCTATTTTTTTTTAAATAAAATTAATGTAGAGTAGGTACTTTTATTTTTTTAATTAAAATGTTTAAAATAACATTTATTTTATATTGGTTTTCATATGTAAAGATAACCAGAAGAAAAAGAAGTTGACTGCCATTCTTCCATTAGGTCTCTTCAGTTCATCTTCTAAAAAGATACCAAGTACAGAAAAGAGATTTTGTGTAGTGAATAGTCTGTCCACTTGCCAAGGATTCAACACAAAAACTCATATGTGAAAAGATAAAGTAACAAAGGCGACTTGGGTACCACAGGGGTTTTGCCCCCTTGGTTTTTTAGAGGATGATTCTGGATAACTCGTTTTTCTAGGTGCAAAAGCGTGGTCTGATTAGGCATGTATTGGCTTTAATCTTGTTATTCACACTGGTTACAAAAGTTTGCTCTTCACCAGAGAGAGTACCATATAGACATCCCATCAGTTCTGTGAAAAATTTCTGAAACCCCCTACTTGATATCTTCTTGCCAAATTCCTGCTGACTGCAAATGAGCACAAAATGTCAGCTTTTGTTATCTGAAGCACTAATGATGGATTTGAAATATTACTCTAACTTTGATTCCAGGATTTACTGTTATGATTTAACTGATGCAATATTCCAAGTCTTGTTAACAAAAGAATCAGATTTTAATAGGGAGCATGTTCAAATTCAAATAGATCAAATCTGGGGAAATTATTCTGGGAGGTTTTTTTTTTCCAGATTCTAATCAAATTTTAAAAATCATATCTGCCTTAAACATGTTAAATTTCCTGGGGAACTAAGGGTGCAATCCCATTGCTAAGGAATATTCTCTTTATTTTTCTGTGGTTTAAGTTTTACTCACTGATATGATCACTATCAATCAAATATTTAATGGTAGACCATTTAAAGAAAATCTTTCCATTTTAAAACTAAAAAAAAAAAAGTCATTATTTTAGATTGGTCTTACTTTTCAACAAGTAAAAACCATCTTTATGAGAATTTCATGCTTATCAGTAAAGACACTAGTAAAGTAAAAAAATGTTCCTCAATTCACCTCTCCATCTGTTGCCTTCAAGTCTGGTTTTAACTCCTCTATGTGTTCATTGTGCCCTGTTAAATTACATGTCTAATTCATTCTAGAACAAAGAAAAACTGAACTGAGAGGTGGAGTGATATCTGTGACTAATCTCAAAACAAAAGCTTATTCTTCACAGCCGAGCCCAGTTTTGAAAATACCAGAGAATTGTTTTTGGAAACCTTACAAAATCTGATATTGTTCTCCAAAAGACAATAAAGGGGACTGGTACATTTTTATAACATCTTTATGCAGGACAATTGAAAAGTGATGAACTAATGCCTATCCTCTTATGAGAATTACCCATTGAGTTGGTTGTTATACATTTCCACCTAGTATGCTTGTGACTTTATTAAATTAAGATTTTATTTTTTTAGAGCAGTTATAGGTTCATAGTAAAATTGAGAGGAAGGTACAGAGAGTTTTACCCCCTGCCTCCACAAATGCATGGTTTCTTCCATCATCAACATCTCCCACGGGACTGATGCATTTGTTACAATTGAAGAACTTACACTGACACATCATAATCACCTGAAATCCATAGTTTACATTAGGGTTCACTCCTGATGTTAGACAAATGCATAAGGATTTGTGTCCATCCCTATATCATCACACAGAGTCGTTTCACTGTCCTAAAAATCCTCTGTGCTCTGCCTATTCATCTCCCTCTGCCATCCCTGGCAAACACTGATCTTTTTTTTACTGTTTCTATAGTTATCCTTTTTTGGGAATGTTATATAGTTGAAATCAATGTGTAGGCTTTTCAGACTGACTTTTTTCATTTAGTAATGTGCATTTAAGGTTTCTCTGTGTCTTTTCACAGCTTGATAGCTCGTTTTTTTTCGGTGCCAAATAACAGTCCATTGACCAGATGTACCAAAGTTCACTCATTCATTCACCTACTGCAGGATATCTTGGTTGCTTTCAAGTTTTGGCAATTATGAATAAAGTTGCTATCAATATTATATGCAGGTTTTTGTGTGGACATAAGTTTTTTAACTTCTTTGGATAAAAATCAAGAAGCATGATTGCTGGATGGTATGGTAAGAGTAGGCTTATTTTTGTAAGAAACTGCCAAACTGTCTTCCAAAGCAGCTGTATCATTTTGCATTCCTACCGGCAGTGAATGAGAGTTTCTATAACTTTACATCCTAACCAGCATTCAACGTTGTTAGTATTCCTGATTTTGGCCATTCTAGTTGGTGTCTAGTGGTATCTCATTGTTTTAATTTGCATTTCCCTGATGACATATGATGTGGAGCATCTTTTCATATGCTTATTTGCCATCTGTATCTTCTTTGGTGTAGTGTCTGTTAAGGTCTTTGGCCTATTTTTTAATTGGATTGTTTGTTTTCTTACTGTTGAGTTTTAAGAGTGTTTTGTGATTTTTTGTATCAGATGTGTCTTTCACAAGCACCAGTCTGTGCTTGTCTTCTCGTTCTCTTGACATTGTTTATCACAGGGTAAAAGTTTTTAATTTTAACACAGTCAAGTTTATCGATTATTCCCTTCATGGATCATGCCTTTGGTGTTGTATCTAAAAAGTCATCACCATGCTAAAGGGCATATGGGGTGTTTGTTTTTAATGTTATCTTCTAGGAATTCTATAGTTTGGCATTTTATGCTAAAGTCTGTGATTCATTTTGAGTTCATTTTTGTGAAGGGTAAGGTCTGTGTTAAGATTCAGGGTTTTTTTTTTAGCCTGTAGGTATCCAGTTGTCCCAGCACCACTGACTACCTTTGCTCATTGTATTGTCTTTGCTCCTTTCTCAGAAATTAATTGTTTATATGTGAGTTTATTTCTAGGCTCTCAATTCTGTTCCTTGGATCTATTTGTCTATTCTTTTGCCAGTATCATACTGTTTTGATTACTGTAGCTTTATAGCAAGCTTTGAAATCAGGTTGTGTCAGTCCTCCAACTTCGTTCTTTTCCTTCAATATTGTGTTGGCTCTTGTGTCTTTTGTCTTTTGCTTGTGACTCTATTCTCCTAATAGTGGCTAAGTGCTTTGGAAAATAATTCTAACTTTTTCTTTTACATGACTATATGGAATGTTAAAGAGAGAAGAAGATTCCCCAAGCCTGTACCATGCATCTATGGCAGGAAAGAGTGATGCATGCAGGTGATTTTTTTCCTTATGGAATAAGGATCTAGTCAAAGAACTAAGTCAATATATGTTTAAACATTTAATTTAATCATATTGGAAAGAAAAGGAAAAAGACATAGAAATTGTTTTCAAAAAGGTACCTTTTAATTCTAAGATGAATGTTTTGAAATAGGAGCTAAAATGAAGGCTAATAACTGGAAATATCTGAATCCTGACACTAAGGGCTAATAGACAACATTTATAAAGTACACAATTTATCAAAAATAACATTTTCACATTCTAATTTCCCTTCTCTGAGATAATGAATCCTTATGCATTAAATAATAACATATTTACATAAGTATTAATGTACATTACATACTAACTATGCACTTTATTTATTCATATATACATATAACACCTACTGTGTGCCATACGTTCTATTTGATGGTGGTGATCTGAAATGAATATGACATAGTACCTACTCTTACGGGTTCATATTCTAGCAAGAGGTGGGGGCAAGCACAGAGTTATTTCCCAGGCCAGTTTGGGCATTATTATATAGTCTAAAAACAACCAACCAGTAGTAATTCTTTGTTCTAGTCTACTAGCTAGACTGCTTTAACTGTTTTAACTCGAAGGCTCCAAACAAGACTAGAAACTTAGAGCTGTTAAGTCTCCCTCTTACATGAAAATCCCCATGATTTCCAGGCTCCCAGATAGAGTTACCACATTAAACACAAGATGCCCAATTAAATGTAAATTTCAGATAAATGAATATTTTCAGTGTAAGTATTTCCCACGCAATATATGGGATATACTTATACTTCATAAATTTACTATTTACTGTTTACTTGAAATTCAGGCTGTATTTTTATTTGATACATCTGTCAACCCTACTGCAGATTATTGTGAAAAACGACCCTGACCAACCACTCCCCATGTACAAGGCTGGTTGATGCAGCCTAAAAAGGACACCATAGCCACAACTCCGTGGGACTCCATGGCATGCCTCTGCTAAGTACTTTCTCTTTTTGGCTAGATAAATAAATAAATAAATAAATAAATATATTATATATATATATATTCATATGAACATAATACAATATATAAATAATATAATATATATAAAGAAATCTATCAGTTGGTTATCTCCCATACCACCTCACTCACTGTTTTATTCTTTCAGAATATCCAGTGATACAATTTTATTTAACTCAGTCTCTATTACAGTCTTCTTTTTCCTAGAACTCTGTCATTAAAAAACCATATCAGGTGACAATCCAACATTTTTTAGAGCCACTAATGCTCTGAAAAAATAGTGCCATCAATGTTTTCTTACTTCTAAAACATTTTTATCACCAACGACAACTTTGTTGCACCTAAATCTCTTTCTCCTCAAAGTGAACTCTCTTCTTATTGACAATGCTCAGGAATTGAGGAATGGTATTTGGCCACCAATTTTTACCAATTCCTAGATCAGAAGCTACAATTATAGTAAAACAGAACGGTGAATATGACGGAAGCATGCCATGTGCATAGAAATACCTGATTGGGCTGTTGGTGGGGGTGGTGCTAGTGAACTGAGGATGGAAGGACAAAAGAGGCAGAAAAGAGTTTTCTGGGCCAAAAAAAGCATCTGTAAAGATACAAAGGCATGTGTGAACACAGAATAGCCTAGCTGGTAAGTTGCTGAATGCCATTAGAGTTTAAGAGGCATGTGGGATGGCCAGTAAGACATTAAGCACAAGTTAGATCCTGAAGCATTTTCTTATCTTGCTAAAGAGTATGGGCTTCATTTTGGAAGGAAAGGGAAACCATTAAGAATTTTAAGAGGCGAGCTGCAAGGACAAGGTCTTAGATCGGGTTCCTTTGAAAGTGGAGCCTGAAGTAAAGACTTGAGTGTAAGCAGTTTATTTGGGAGGTGAATCTCCCCAGGAAGCACAAGTGAGGGAGAAGAAAGAGCTAGGTAGACAAGGAGGAAAACCAATAAAAGAGCTGATTGGATACATGGCTGCTGCAGACACAGGGATTTGATTCCATAAGTATTTCTGAGGAGGATACAAAATGCATTCCATCCTTGGGAAAGATAGAAGCTGAGACATTTATCAAATGCTACCCATCTCTGATTGGTTGAGGGTTGTCTGAGGGTGGGAGTTGATAACTCCTACATGCACAGGCTAAGTAGGTTCCAGAGGCTTCCTTGGCTTGACAGGCAGAAAGCAGAGGTGGCACACTTATCTGAAGTAGGACACTGTGCACAAATATGAGATTATGGCTAAAGTTAAAGTAGCCAAGAGGATGAAACACGAGGCACTAAGAGGATCTTCTACAATCACAAATTCAACCGCAATTTACATCACAAATTTGTTAAATTTATAATATATTGTAAATATACTTCACTATTATAATCATAGCAATTAAAAAGGAATCATTCACAAGAAACTTAAGAGCAGAAGACACTGTTAATTGATGTGTGAAGGTTACGATTTAATATTTAGAATTAAAGTCTTTTACACAAACAGTTCTTATCTGCTAGGAAATTGTAATCTAAAAATCACGGTATACGAATGCCTCCCAAAAATATGAAACCAGCCAAAAGATGTACAATGGGTATGTAAACATTTTAAAAAGCAAGAATAAACTTGTTTTTTTTTTTTCAAATAGGAAGAATAATACATTTCTCAGTGTGGTTTATTAGTAGTTTTCAGAATGGTAAGTGAACATTCATTCACTTAGAAATTACCTTTAATTACTGAAATTGCTGAATGAGTGAAAGAGAAAAGAGATGAGGGGTGGGGAGGTGATATTTATTGTGTCCACTATGTGAGTTTTTTTTATTTGTGTTGATTCTGTACACTTCACAACCACGCTGGCAAGTAGCTACTATTGTCCTCTATGAAAGAAGGAAACTGAGGGTCAGGGAGGTAGAGGGCTTGTTCAAAGTCACACAGCTAGTCAGTGGTAAAGTCTGGACTCAAATCCACATCTCTCAGGTTCTCCTTTCTACTTTGTTTTGCTGTCTTAAGGTAGTTGTTTTGCAAGGTAAAACACTGATTATAATTGTAATTGTAAAAAAAGAAAAATTTGCTTACAGCATCCACAAATACTGGAACATACACCACAGTATTGTGTGTTTGTGTGCTTTGATATTTTTATAAACATAATAATACCTACAACAGAATACATTCTGACCACATGAAAGGAATCTCTGAATATGTTCAAATGTGAAAAAGGCTCTTTTGGTCATGGCCAAATTTTACTGCTAATAATAGTGTATCAGGGTGTTTAGCAAAGAAAGAGAAAAAATGTTTTCTGTGGTCATGTTTTCCAACTTTATATATTGCCTATCATTTTAATATAAATAGGGTGTATTTATATAACCTAAAGAAATAGGAACCAGATTCCTTGTTTTCAAGATGCACCCCCCCAAAAAAATTCTTCAAGGATGATAAGCAATAACAGAAAAGAGTGAATCAAAAATATCAAGCTTCTATCTGATTCCTGACCAAGATTTAAATTTTATTGCACAAATATGCCATGACAACAGATATATACAGTAATGCCACCCACCCAAACCTGACGCAGGGAAGGGTCTGCCAGCATTCCCATTATAATCTTTAAAGGGAATTCTGATATTTTAATACACATGAAATTGGCATCTAGGTTCTCAGCAAGATGTATTTTTATGAAATAAAACAAAAAAAAAGTTTTAAAAGAAGAGTCCTAAATAGCGGCTGCTGTCTTAGATTAGAAGGCGTGTTGCAAGCAAATTCCCATGAACCATTGGATCTTATGATATCAATGGAATTCCAGTACTGGTCTTGATAACCCGGAGGTGGACCCAGAAGATAAAGCCAAAGGAGAGACTTTTATTTACAGGGTTAGTGAGAAAGACACAGTATCCAAATTCTTTAGACTATTACATAAACTACACATGTGATAAATATCACCAAATCTTAATTTACATCACTCCGCTTTTCATTTTTGGAAGTGAAAAACTCATTCATCAGAGAGAAGACTGAATAATGGTAGAAGCCCAGGCTCTGGAGCTAGATTGCCTGGGTTTGGTCCATTTAATTCTTAGCTGTGTGGCCAGGGGCAAGTTACTTAACCTCATAGTGCCTCCACTTCCCACTCTACAAAATGAGACTAGGAATAGTGCCTATCTTATAGTTTTGAGGATTTAATGAATTAATACAAATAAGTGCTTAGAATAAACATTAGACCCTTATTAAATGTTGAAACTTAAGCAAAAAAATCCATTGTGTTTATATACATTCTGGATAAGTAAATCAACTCTTAACCCTACAGAAAGGAGTTAGTATGAAATTCATATGTTATGTGTGTGTATGTGAAAGTATTCATTTCTCTCTTTTAAACACAGATGCTGTGAATATTGACATAGCTATAAAATAAACTTCTTTATAAAGATAATAATAAAAATAATACATATATTTCTTAAAGTTTCTAATATTGCAGTGAGAGAAATCTACTATATACCAAAATGTATGCAGGTTCTCAGGGTGGAGGTGGGTCAAATGGACCAGAAAATTCATGTACAGGATTAGGACAATTTTAACCATTAGATGTTATGATCCATGTCTAGAGTAGTGTAGTCCAGTAGAAATATAATGCAAACCACATGTGTAATGTTAAATTTTCCAGCAGGCACATTTAAAAATTTTTTAAAAACTGGTGAAATTAATTTTTATAATATATGTTATGACAGTATATCAAAAATATTATTTCAACAGATAATAAGCATATAAACTATTAATGAGAAATTTTATATCTTTTTTGTGCTAAGTTATTAAAACCCAGTGTGTATTTCATACTTATTGCACACTTAATTCACACTAACCATATTTCAAGTGCTCAATAGCCATTTATGGCTAGTGGCTACAATATTGGAAAGTATAGGTCTAGAACTATGTACTTTTCAAGGGTCTAAAATCTTAAAGATAATATTGGTCAAAATATTTTAAAAAAACAGGAAATTTAAATTTAATACAATTTTATTAAACATCTCTAAAATACAAAAGTCTGCCAAAGTTAATTTTTAATTTTAACATTCATTAATGTATTATTACATTTGAAATAAACTCGTATGCTTATGACACAAGAATACTGAGTATGCATGAAGATTTTGGAGAAATCATAGCCTATTATAAATTGTTACTCATAGTCCAAACAATCTCAAAAGCAAAAGTTTATTTCAAAAGTTTACTAAGTGTTTTATTTTATGGGATGAGAATCATTTTAATATGTTTGATGTTATATAGAATAGGAACTCAAAAATGTCTTTAAAAGTCTTCAAAATGGCCCGAGTGTAATAATGGAATCTTATTACTGGCCATCATGGCTGTGATGACTTCAGGCCAAGAACCCCAGGATAAGACCAAACATTTGTCCACTCCCTCAGCCCTGTAATTTAAGCTGCTCAGTACCCTCTTACTCAAATCCCAGTCTCTTCCCCTGTAAAACTCCAGGGTGGTTGGAAAGTTCTCATAAAACCTGTTTCTCCAGTTGTACTCCCAACTTGACCTCTTTCTTCTTTTCTCCAGTTCAGTTTTGAGGCAGAAATGCCGGGAAGAGCCACCTCTGGAAGTTGATGGAACTAGGAGCCAATCCCAATTCCATCATTTAGGGGCCATGTGACCTTTGGAAATTTAAATTCTTCTTGGAGTCTCAGGCTTTTCATTTGCAAAAGAGGATAATGATACCTCTTCCCACCACTGTTATGCCTAAATGAGAGCCTGTAGGTGAAGCACCTGAACCTTAGCCTCACGCTTCAGCAATGGATGCCCAGCAAGTTATTTCTCTCAAAAATTCTTTACTCAACTTTTACTAACAAAAGGAAGTAATGATCACTGGATACCCCCTGTTGTAGATGTTAGCGTTTGTTATCTCATTTTTACATTTTCATGACAACTCTGTGAGCTAGGAATTATTCACCCCACTTTACTGGTGAATATAATGAGGCTCATGGAGGTCAGTTGCCTGTACAAGGTCACAGCATATCACTGAGTGGAGCAAGACACATCCTCAGGATTTTGTAATGGTCTCATCTAACAGATTGAGAAACACACTCAATGATGAAGCACGTGCTCAGAAATACAATCAACTTTCCTTTATTCCGTGATGGAATATCCCACTTGAATTGTTTCCTTAAGATGTATCCACAAGCTCATCAGGGACTTAATTCCTTGGCGGATAGAAAGTGGATATTAAAATATACATTCACACAAGCATTAATGTAGAAAAATCCACAGCCTCCTAATGTAAAGTCAGAACCTGTATTTACTAATAATTATTTTGCAGGAAGGAAGGATAAGCATGTTTACCTCTGAGGCTGCCTGACCACCACAATGCAGTTCCTTAACCCATCAACTTTCAGGCTTCTTTTCCAACACACTTCAACGGAAGAAGAGCTGTCTAACTCAGGTGAGGGCTGGGCCAGGGGAAATGGCAGAGTCCTAAGTCAGCAAAGGGCAAAAGGCAACGTGTAAGGGGTGAGGTGGGGGTTGGGGGAGAGGATAACACATGCCAAGGCATTTGCAGGGCTTGTTTGGGAAAACATAAAGGTCCTTTTCTTTTGTTGAGACTTTAATATGTTCAGTAACTGGCATTTTCCCCAGCAGGAGGTTCTGTCTGCTGTGGCAGCCAGGGCTAGGGCCAAGGGGACTGAGTGAGGGGGATGTGGGTGGTGAGGTGGGATGGGGGTGGCCCACAGGACCTGGGGTTATTCGTCCTGCACCTCCATGCAACTCCTCCTTCTGTGCTTCTCTGTGCCCTCTCACTGTTCCCAGTGGATGCTGCAGGGTTTTCTCTTTCTCCTCTGGGCTTTCTTTCTTTCTTTTTTTTAAACTGAAGTATAGTTGATTTACAATGCTGTATTAGTTTCTGGTGTACAGCATAGTGTATTATACATATATATTCTTTTTCATATTACTTTTCATGATAGATCATCATACTACAAGCTGTTGAATACAGACCCCTGTGGTATACAGTGGGAACTTGTATTTATTGTATAGATAGTAGTGAGTATCTCCTAATCCAAACTCCTGATTTACCCCTCCCCACTTCTCTGGGCTTTCTTTGCGATATTTTAGATTAACATTTCTCTTTTTGTGGAACATTGTAGAGTTGTGGCTTTTCATAAATTCCGTGTTTTTCAATCAACCATAAGTCCTGTTCTCTGTTTGATGCTCAGCTGGTAGCAGTTTTTGACTAGAGGGAGCCCCTTTAAGGTTGGCACGTGTGCCCTTTGGATATGGCCTCATGACTCTTCGAAAAATGTTTTGTTTCCTTGCACTAGCTGTGTGCCTGCTTCTGATTTGAAATTAGCCGTTTCTTCAGATTAGCCCTGGTTTTCAGTAGGAAAAAAAAAAAAGAGCACAGAGATAATAATCTAACAATCTAGGCATTAAGAGGAATCATGGTAAAGCATCACTCTGGATCATATCACTGAACCATGCTCAGGAAATACATGCAGATTGATATTCACTACTCAGTTCTAACAACAGTGTTTCTATAATTTTTAAATTCTAAAATTATATTGTCATTCCTCTTTATATAAAAATCTTAGTTCTCTAAGAAAATAAAATTACTTATCTGACAATCCTTAGAATTTTTTGTCAAAATAAAAATGCCAATAATAATACAAACAATAATGCTCCTGAATAAAGTTCAAGGTTTTCTACGCAGTCCTTTCTGTCCTTAAAAATGCACCCTACTAGTCAGTGGTATGCCAAGGTGGGGGAGGATGCCAGGGGCCATCTGCCCCAAAGAGGAATGTCTTATTAACGGTATTGGAAGAGCTGGTGCAATTATAATACAAAGCAGGCTGACTGTTAGTCACTCTTATTACTGTTTCTAAATGTTTTTCAGGCAGTGCAGCCATGTTGCTGGAACCCAGGTTATCCTCTTTTCAAAGCCCCACCCCTCGCCCCCCATGAATCCCTTCTACCAGGTCTCCACAGTCAAATTTCTGTGTTCTTGTGTCACTCACAAATTCTCACTCACTCTGGCCAGGTCAGGGCTTCCCTGGAGAGTTTTTACAATTGTTTCAGTTCATTTTCAATTTAAAGACATTGTCATTTGTACAGCTAGCAGTCTGGCGTTCTTAGAAAGTGACTGTTCTAAGAACTGTCTTTTCTTGGGGGCCCAGCTTACCTCATGGAAGAGGGTGAAGTCCACGCTCCCCTCCTACCTTTAGAAGACAGGAAAACTTGAGCGGCTTAGTATCCAACATTTTGTACATGAGTCTCATTTCACCACCATCTGGTTCATCTACAATGAGATAATGTATATTTATAAGTGCAAGATTTATATATTTCAGTTCTGGCTGGCACACAAAAAGAGAAAATCTGCTTCCTACTATTTAATTTCTAGTGATATTAGAACCGTCATATTTTCATATATTCAAATACATAGCAACTTTTCTAAATCTGGTTCTGATATTAAAGCTTTTAAATTTATCTTGCTACCTTTTTGAAACCACAAACTTCTTTTTATGCTATGCAAGATTCCTTATAAACATGATATTCATGCTATGTATTGTTATAACAAAGTTTGTAGAATAAAGATCCAAATGATTTCACAGAGTTAGAATAGCAAAGAATTAAGTGTAAATACAGGCTCTTGAGTTTTTATCCAAAATTATCTTTTGACTCTTATCATGAGAGGATATAATTTTAATTTATATAACTTATACATACAATATATAAAATTATATAAATATACATGTGCATGTGTATATAAATGAATCTTTATTTTAATTGAAAATATCCCTCGCAAAGAACTCAAAATTCTTGCTGGACTTACCGTAATGCTTCTTAAATTCATGTTTCTAAAATCTAATTTAAAAAAGAAAACCTAGAATCTATCAAGATAAAATGTTAGTAAATAAATATTAGGAATATGTATCACTAAAATTTTATGTATAATTTTATGTTAAAATTATATTTTTATATAATTAGTGGTTTTGGCTAGAACTAATTCATTAAAAATGAGTTTTTCTACTTTCAACATACTTTATTATGATATATTTCAATTCTAAGTCTATGTTTTATAAAATACTAATATAAAACCTTAGATATTTAGTTTTGAAATAGAAATTTAATTCCTTCATGGAATCCAAATATGTTTTGCCAGACATTTTCACCTTTGCTTTTTGTAGTAATTTTACTAAACTCTACAGTGAAAAAACCCCCCACAAAACAATATCATTTAAATTTAGGGAAAAGCTTTAATTTTTCCAAGTTTTAGTGTACAATATATTTTTATCAACTTGTGATATTTAAAAGGCACAGATGATTCATTACCCAAGAAAAGAAGGATAGTTGATTTGACTTGTAACTTTCTAGAACAATGGCTTTTGCTAATGGAAAAAAATTGAAGCTGACATTTTATTCTTTCTTTCTGCCATTGTCTCCTATTTATTCCTTAGTCTGGGACTGTTTATTTCATCCTAAAGTTAAATTTCTTTTTCTGACTTTAAATCTGATGGGGCCAGGTGAAAGAAAAATTGATTTAAATATAGTTTTTAGCCTAATACATAAGTATTCACAATGTCATCCTGTTTTGCTGGCTAGAAACACAATACCTCTAAGAAAATAATCAAACGCAAGTTCTTTGTGCTCCGTAGTGTTGCCAGTTGAAACTCCATGATTTCAACTGAATATTTTCTAACAGTTTTATTCTTAAAACTCTGAGATCTAAAGATGTCATTTTAAATTCAGTAAATGTATGTTTACATCTAATTCAGTGCTCCCCGCTCTTTTCGGAGAGAGCTGCTTCCCATAAGACGTATTTGAATTTCAAGGTGTATTCAAGCTTTCTTTTGGAATAGGATCCTTTTCAATGCAAGCCATTCTTTCACCTCTGTCTTTTTGTAAAACCGGCTTAGTCTGAGGAAAGCTACTCTAATTTGATTCGTTTATAATTCAAAATTTAAGGTTTAGCTGATGGAGTGATAAATTCAATAAAAATAAACTTCTTCTGGGGAATACCATGAATTTTCTAAGCCCATTATTTGTAGGGTATGCCTTCTCAAGGGTTAAAAACCTGGGTACTAGTACCTTAAGTTTTCTGCTTCAATGCAGGCTTTTTACAGCGGTTGAGAAAAGCCTCTCCTTCATTTTCCTTTCCTCTTCCTGGACTGAACTTGCCTTCCCTTTTCCCCTCCCCTTTCTTTTTATTTTCCCTTCCCTTCCTTTCTCTTCCTTCCTCCCACTTCCCTTCCTCCATCCTTCCATCCTTCTTTCCTTCGCTCCTCTTCTTTTCCTTCTCTAGTTCGTAATGCATTTTTTTTTTAAAGCTCTGCTCATCTCTGATGAAGGAAATTTAAGAATACGTTCTTTGTAAGTCTCAGCCTCCAACAGACACAAGCAATTTCAGAATTGAGGTTTTCCCACTTCTTTTTCACAGATGTTTGATAAACCAAGGGCCATGAGAGCTACCTATGGGCATCTCTGTTTCTATGGTTCCAAATTTTAAAGATCTGGGACCACAAAGGTCCAATATGATTTAAGGATGTACTGGCTTTCTCTTCTGATCCTTGAACTGAGGCAAGGCTATGACATGTTGATCTAGGGTGGGAATAAAAACAGGATACTCAATTTTTTATGAGATCGTAAGAGAAAAAATTAAATTGTAGGTGGTACAGAGGGGGATAGATAGGAAGGCTCAGTTGCTTCCCTGCCTACAATGGCAGCTGTGAACTGAAAGAAGTTCAGGATGAGATCCATCCCCAACTGAAAGGGTATAAGCTGTATTATACTAATATCCTCCCATAGCTAAAAGGATATGAGGGGTAAAAGTAAGATAGCAAGGGATCTTACTTGTGTATCTTACACAGATGAAGATTTGTCTGTTATTGAGGAGAGAAGCTGATACACACACACATGCGCGCGTGCACGCACACACACACACACACACACACAGAGTGATCTCTATACAAGAAAAAAAAATGAAAAATGAACTAAACTTCTCAAAACATCATTAGATTCAAATCCCCCATGATGTTCTTGATTGACCGTTTCCAGAGAATCTGAAAAGGGATTAAGTTCATGAGACCTTTCGCTTTGTGGTTCAAGGTTAACAAGACATAAACAATGGATGGTGAAGGCACTGAGTGAGGCCAGGTGGCAGAAAAATCCCAGAGAAGACTGTGAAAGGAAAACGAGGGTAAGAGCAGAAAGTGGGAGAGTTTCCTCTGATGATTTACACCCCAAACCAAAGCCAAGGAGTTAGGCACTCTGGCACACTGGGGAGAAGGGCTGCTGTACTTTGGAGAACAGGAACTCCAAGATTAGTAAATGTGGGGCCCAGGCAGTTTTGCTATACAGTCCCTCACCGAACGTCACTCATGCAAGGAGAATCTTCCTTTGTACCTTTACAATCTGTCTAAATTTGGCAACTGCAGAGACCCACACCAAGGACGAGTATGAAAAGAACTAGAGTTAGCAGCCTGTTCAGGTCTTTAGCAAGCAGGCAACACAGTTTCTGCCTTTACAAAAAGTGACTCCAGCAGTTGCTCTCTCTAAAAGGCCTACAGAGATTTGACAAGACGAGGCTCGCCAGCTCTCCAGCATTTGCCTCCAGCAACCCCCAGCGTGGGGGAGCCAGTGCAGCAGTCAGCGCGGAGCTCCAGATACACGTTGTCTCCAGGGGGAGCCGATGTCTGAGAGGCTAACGTTTCAAAGCCTGGCATTTAGGTCTGTGGGCGGCAGCAGGTGAACAGCATAAACAAATATATGAAGGCTCACAGGACTCCATCATATACCAAATAGAAACTGAGGAAAGTGGCTGGGCTCTACTAATTTTCCAGCAGGAGCCTGAAGTTGTTATACAAATGTGACCCTTTTTTGACCACACCAGTTGGTAAAGTCTGGGATACTGGGATAGACATGCAAACTTTTTGGTAACCTGACTTTTTGCTGAATGAATTATAATTTAACGTAAATATTTACCATTCTTTGCAAGTATTTTATGAAATGATTTTTGGCTGCAGCATGGTATCGTATCATATGGACATACAACATAACTCATTTAACAAATCTTCCAGATTTGGAAATTTAAGATTGTTTCCATTTTTTTTTTTCAAATTTAAATAGTGCCACCACAAATATATTTGTAGATATATCTTTGAAGATGTACCCTCGTGTAAATACCAATAATCTACCAGTTGGGTTTTTATAGCTTTTTTCGTTTTAGAAGTTTCTAGAGTTCACAATTTATAACCTTACACACACACCAAAAACATAATTTATAATCTTAATGTCCATTTTTCTTTTTAAATTTTCTATATTTTAAAAATTCACCTTTCTTTAGTGAGTAGTATATTTTTAAAAAACATGTAAAGTAAAAAAGAGAAAGGAAAAAGTGCAAAGATTTTTACCAATTCAATGCACAGTTGCATTATTCCATTCATCTCATGCTTATGATACTAAAATCTATTTTCATATCATTTGACACTGACATTAAATCAATTTCAGCAAACTTAAGGAATGTGTTTTTTTTCCTCTGAAGACCTCCCTCATTTGCACTTACCAAAAAAATGTCACTCCTTCAAGATAGGTGAATATCAAATGTAAATCACAAATATTCAAACCACATTAACAAAGAGAATTTCACGATTTCATTTGTCAAAGTGACAATGTCCAGATATTTCAATTACATTACATTCCTATTCACTGTGACGGAGACAAACTTATCTACCACATGAACTGGTAGTCCTACCACATATAAATGTAATTTTTCTACAAAAGGGAGATTTCTAACACATTTTGGAAGTAAATTAAATATTAAAATTCATGCCCAGATTTTTTTTTTCATAAACCTGTCAACTTTTCCTTACCTTAAAAGTAAACTGTGTGAGACAAGAAAAATAAAAGCTAGACAAAGAAACATCCAGCCAAGAATTCTGAACTGGAAGAACGCTGAGCTTTTCTGTCTGGCTGCAGACTGCGTAACTGAGAGTCAGAGAATTCTGCTGCCTGCCAGCCACTTAATATATATTAATTCGTTCTCCCATCAATTTGGTGAGGGAGGTTATTATTATAGATGAAGAAAATGGAACTTAGAAATCTTCAAAACTTTGCCCAAATCACAGAGCAAGTAAGTTGCAGATATCTGTAAGGATCTAAAATGTGTGTACGTCCATCCCACATCTACTGTGTCCCAACACAACACTGGTGTGAATTCAGAACTACTGTCTTGCCAGAGCAGATCTTCCTCGAAACCAACACACGGCTCGAGCTCTCCTTAGTGAAAGGCCCAGGAGCTTGGGAAAGTAAGAGTAATTATTTGTACAGAATTAATATGGTCCCAAGCAAATAATGAAGTTCATTAAATTGGAAACAACAGGAAACGTATACATCTAATATACTCTCGATTTGATTTCTGAGTAGAAAACGAGTGGAGCCCAGAAAGGCACCAGACCTCTTATTTAGGGAGAAAGGACGGTCAAGCTGGCAGCCCCCCACCCCATGTTTCCTCGGTCCCTGTACTCCCTGTCCTCTGCCCCCAGGTACTGCCTTCCTGGCCAGACCAGCAGGCACCACCGCTCACGCTTCAGCTGGGGCGCTGCGCTAGCTGGGCTGGCTGCCCCCTGAACAGCGCCTGCCGAGAGGCTTAGAGCTGTTCTATAGCTGGTAGTCATCTGTGTCTTAAAGTGTAGCCCTTTTAAATCGTCCTGCTTGGTCCAGCTGTTTTGAGTGGCCCAGGCATCGTCCATCCCTGGGATAGAGCCTGGGCCCTGCCGCAGAGTGTGACAATGGAGCGACATAAGGACACCAAAACCCCAGAGCCCACCCCAGCTCTGTGATTACAGCTGCAAGCTGGGAGGGCGCTGTACCGGCCCAGCCAGCCCACTGCCCCTGCTTCCCTTCTCCCAAGGTCACAGGGCCCTCAGATTTCTGGCTGGATACACAGTGGCTCAGGGTTGAGGTCCAGTTTCCCTGCCCCACAATCTCCATTTCTGAACCAGCGCTCTGCTCTGTTCTTTTCCACACATCAGGGTTTTCATGACTTCTTGACTTCATCATTTCTGTCTTGCTGTCACCATACATCAATACGTTCATGGCCAGACATTTTTTTTCCAAAGAAGTCAATTTTTTTCTTTCTTAAAAACCCATGTGTATTAACTCCTATCCCAGAAAGTGATCCAGGCTATCCTTCACGGTGAACTTGCTTGATGAGATCCTGATTCATTAAACTCTACGCAACAGATAAGGGCTAGGGTGGACTTATGAGCTGTGTAGTAGAAAAAAATGTGAATGCATCAAAGATTGACCATATTACCAAATTAACAAAATTAGTAAACATTGCCATATTACTTAATTGATAAGCCAGATTACTTAATTGGCTAAATCAGCAGAGGTCTGCTGGATCTTACACATGCCTAATTCAAACAAGTTGGCCTGACACTTCACCTTACTAAAGAGATCTGTCTCAGGGAAACAAAATTATGTTGGAAACTGAACATATAAAACACATGCGACTAATAATATCATCTGAGCCATATTACTAAATGTGACAGATCTGACATCTGCTGACAGATACAAATTGACTTAATTAAGTATTAATAGTAATAAATTGAGGCAGGATTTAAATAGGTAGTCTAATGTGACTTTCCTATCAATAAAAACCTGTGATCTTGCTGCCCTCAAAGGAGATAAATTTTTATCACTTAGGACAGTGTAGTAACTACTTCATAATGAGGCTCACCTGTCATCACAGAGCCGAGGTAGCCTCAAATATGTGTGATGGCTCACTTACATAGCAACGTGGTTTGTCCACACACTTAACATTAGACTATTCATTTTAAGAGTACAGAAAAGATTCACAGAGTTTATAGAGAAAGTGAGAAGGCCTCTTTAATTTTCATAAAGTAATGCTGAACATGTAAGTTGGGTGGGCGTGGGGTGGGTGGGGCTCTAAGTGTGTGTGTCCATACTTCACCGCACAATGCAGGGTATAAATGCTCTAGAACCAGGGACCACAAGCTGGTGGTCTTCCACGCAAATTCAGCCTGCAGACACGGAGACATACTTTGTTTGGCCCATAGTGTTTTAAACATCGGGACATTTCACGCAAAAAAATAATTTGGATTTTTGATTTCATTTTGGAAAATCAGGCAACAGTGGGCATTCCCACACAGCAACAGTTGTTTTGATCTGAGTAGGTTCTGTCCCATTTAGGTGCCTTACATACACACTCGGGTTCGCCAGGATCTCTCCAGGCTGCGCTGTTCTAGCCTGCTTCACTCATTTGCACAACCCGTCTGGTTCTTGAAGCTATTGAAGCTGTTTTTACTTCTGTTTCAGACATTCAAAGCTTCCTCAAACATTAAGAGGAGAAAGGAATGAAGAATAGTGTAGGGTAAAATATTCGAAGAATGTTTCATGAATAAAGAGATTTAATATGGGAATTTAAAGGTGATTTTTAAAAAAACTTGGAGGAGTTAATAGGGGGAAAGGTAGGCTCCCAGTAAGAGACAGTAGGATGAGTGAGGCATCCAGGCATGAATGATCATGGTAGCTTGGACTTTAAGGATTTGGGTAGACAATTAAGTTTAACATTCCACATGAAGGGAATAAAAAGTATTTGTGTTTAGTCTAATTGGGTCAGAAATGAGGATGCAGTAAAGGAATTTCAGGAGGGAAGTAATAGGATGCAATGAAAGTGGTATTTTATCAGTAACAGTGGGGAGATGAATATGTTGGGACGACTGGATGCAGAAAGACCAGGTGGGCAGCCATGCAGTAATGAGGTGGGAAATAAGGAGGAACTCCCAGCTGGGGGTTGTAGCATGGAGAAAACTATATATGCATGAGATATTTTGAAAAACTAAGCAACTGACCTTGAAGAAAACATATTTCCCATAATTGATGCGTTCATGGTAAATAGTTATCCAGAATTTAAAATACTAGATAGATTTGTTTCATAAATTAATTAGTACTTAACCTTAAGATGAAAGCTATTATTTCTTTGAATGTATTCATGGTCATTTAATTTAAGCTGTTTCTGAGACCAGATACTTTTCCATGCCGTTGTCCTTTGTCATCCTCCTCTCCGACATCGAAAATTAGCTGTCCTGTGTCCGGATTCCTCAGTAACTCATTTATATTTTAATAGACGATAATTTTTAAAATGTAATTCTTCCTTAAGGGATAATGGATACTAAGATAGGACTCAGAGAAGTAAAATTTTAGATATTCTGAGTTGTAAAAGATCTTAGTGACTAAGTTAATCCCCTTACTTTCTGACTTATTGGTCGGAAAACTGAGGCCCGTGGATGCAAGTGATGGATTAAACCAATAAAAATGGCTACTTTTGAGCAATGCAAAAGTTCCTTCCTTCCAATCACAGGAGTTTAGGTAAATTAGCTCCATGTGAGACCTGTTCTGATTCTCTGCAAGATCATACACATACTGCTTAGACAGTCAAGAATTCCTGAGAAGTAGTATCTCTCATGCTGCTTTGTACTAGAAGACTGAGAAAAATCCATCATCAGAGTAATGGTGCAGGACATGTTCAGAGACATCACGGGTGTTTTTTGGTGGCAAGTTCATCGAGCCTGTCTTAGGGCTAGATATTTCTAACACATTGTTATTTCAGATTTGGTAGTATGAAGTATTAACTTCAAGTATATCGAATTTTACTTGCTAAGATTACTGGAGACATGAAGCAGAAAGTTTCAGACGCCTGCTAAATCTAAGCAAGTCTCAGGGAGCATGAGTCCTGATACAAGATCTGGTTCAAGGACCCGCTCCATTTGTAGCATGGCTAAAATGCATCTAGCTCAGGGGTGGATTTTATCTTCATTAAAATTTATAGGTATTTTAGCTCACATATTAATTAAAATGCCTTCTACCTGAGTTGAAATATTGCAGTATCAACACATTATCTAATAAAACAATTTATACACAAAGAGGATTTTATTCTCTCATTTTGGAAGATCCGCCTCTAAATTTTAATGCCTTGATTGGATGTTGGCCAGTGTGACTCTCACTCCACAGATATCATAAATCTAGATCTTTTAAAGATGATTTCAGTAGATGTCGATGGTATGTATGTTAACAAGCCCTAGCTAAAACAAAGAACCAGTTCATGGTGACTCTTCTAAAAGTAAAACCAAATGTGTATGTAATTCAGATGATTTAATATACATATGGGTCTAGACTAATATGTCTATATAATAAATTGACAAATTAAAATTAAACTCAAAATGAATTCTATTTTCTGTCTGCTAGGATAAATCATAAATTTAACATCTGTAGTAGTTTCTCAATCAAGGAGTGAGAATAGCATACATAACTATATTTTTCTAAATATGTGTAAATTATATAATTATAACATGAACTATCTTATGATTAGTAATAACTTCTAGAAAAAAAGTATGAACTAATTGTGTTCAATAATAATATATTTGGTTACCTTTCTGGAATTATCCTCAAAATGAGCTATCCAGTTCATTTTAAAAACCAATGTTCATTTTAAGAAACCGAGGACTAAATACCATGCAAACCTAACATTCGAAATGATATATTAATGCATAACCCTTCCTTAGTGGATACAAGTGAAGAGGTTGAATGTTCAGAGAAGTCTTTTCAGGATGACAATTTCCTTATCGTAAGAGCTGTAGCCCTTTGGTTTCTGAAGACATCATTGCCACCTGGGATGATTTTCAAAACGGAGAAACAAGAAACCCTCTAGAAGGAGTATATGAGCACTGTCCCTTCGACTGCATTTCCAACACTCTGTTATTTTTCTGTTCCAAAATGACAGTTACTGAAGCATTTACCCCCCCCCCCAAAAATCTGAAATCTGAAACCTTTATGAGAACAAACCCAGAAAGTTTAGAACTTCAATTAAAATTTCTATTGCCAAAAAAGTGCACTTCAGAAACCATTCCAATCACATTGTTTCTCTTACTGTTGTTTTTAATTTCAAGTTCTCAAAGTATTGACAAGGTTGTGAATCCTCTGATTAGTGCTTTGTTTTCCCTACTGTAGCCTTGGTTCCATCTATTTCAGAAATCCAACCCATCTGAATAATACATAGATAATATTGGACCCACCATGACTCACTCTCCTTGCTCTTATACTCTTTAATTTTTTTGATAACACTTACCATCTGGCATCTTATGGATCTATTTGTAATATTTGTTTGTTGGCTTATCAGTCCCTCCACTAGAAGGTGAGCTTAGTGAGGACAAGGGTTTAATTTGTTTTGATGGTTGCTGGGTCCCTTGAGCCCACAGCGTCTGGCACACAGTAGGTGCTAAATAAATAGACTTTGAAAAGGTTTGATGAATCACTGAACTTTTAACAAAAACTTCACTAACCTATCTAGAACACTGATCTTGCCAAATGTTTTCTTCCACAACAGAGGGTGACATATATGTAAATTTTTAAAAAAGTAAACATTTTGTAAAACTAATTCATCAAAGAATCACTCCCTTGAGATTTATCCACCTGTGCAGAGAGTTTTTGTGGCACAAGTGGAGGAGAGTGAAGGAAAAGAAGTCGATGTAGCCTAGAAAAAGATGTGACCAACTTACAGTGTATCAGAGAATCATAATAATGGTGATCAATCACTTACGATAAATTCAAACAACACTTACTTTTGGCAGGTAACTTTGTGCCAAGAATTTATCCTGCATTCTCTTTATTTATGATAAAACAAAAATGACATTACACTTTGTCATGAAGAATGCTTTAAGTGATGCTTTTAAAAATATATACACTGTACTTGAAACCACTCCTCTCTGATTTATGATTAGAGATGCCACTATGTACATGCCGTGAGAGTTGATATAAAAAAGAGTGTGCTCAGCCACCACGTGAGTAAGGATTGATGCATTTTCCATTAGACTAGAACTCTTAATACCTTATACACTCCCAATTTTTTCCTAAGCAAGCACCAATTTTGTTTTTGTCTCTGGAGATACTAGTACTCACCTGCCAATGGAATAAAATTCACGTGTTTTCAGATCTGTGATCTTAGCATTCTTTAATTATATGTGCTATACTAGGAGACTAGTCTTCTGTGGGAACACTTTGGGGATTTTGCTTTCTGCCTGGCATGGTTTTCCAGCATTTAAAGTCACATACTTTTTTAGGCTGATAGTACTTTGACTCTCTAGAATATATGTGCATTGGACTATTCATTCACTAGCAATTTGGTTTCCATTAGAGTATACTCTGTGTGTGTTCTATCTCTCTCTCTCTCTCATACATGTGCACTGAGACACATTTATTACTTTGGTAGAGATTTCTCTGGGGACCATTATTATTCTCTTGTTTTTGACATAGGAAAATATTGCCTACAATATGCACAAGATCAAAAGGAAAAAACAAAGAGAAAATGAACCTTTTATGTAACTGCAGGATGCTTTTGGAGTTCTACTAAGAAATCAGGCTACAACAAATACAAGTGTTTCCAAAATGTCAGTGTCCTTAACTTCTGGTGTAATTTATAGACCCTGACTCCATGAATATTAATTTCTTTTATTATAAGCTAGACGAAGACTGGAAGAAAACAGTAAAAATATTCAGTTTTCAGCCTGTACCTTATAGAAGACTAGATTTTGGCTTGAAAGTTTTGGTTTTCAAATTAAATCCGTTAAACTGAGTTGGGTCCCATTCCTTTGTGCACCCATTACTCTCTGGTTCTTTTCAAGTCATTACATGTTCCAGCCTCTGGCAATAATTGGTCCCCCATACCATTGTGCTGCTCTTAGAGTAAGGATCCTGTCTGACTCCAATGCTTTGATTAATACTTGACACACAGCCAGAGGAGTTCTTTGTTTCTCTTATTAGCTGTGTGACCCCAGACAAGACAGTAACCACTCTGGAAATAGTTTTTTTTTTCCTACCTGTAAAATAAGGGAATTGAGCTAAAAAGCTGACTTCAAACTGCTGTGCTGGAAAACGGGAGAAAAGAAGAGGGAACAGAATAAGTAGATTTCTGGTTTTCCTATTTTCATTAGGGTAGATCCTATTTGATTCACTTTGCACACTGAATTTTTGGACAGTGTAAGGATCACAAAATTAACACGTTAGGAAATCTCTGAGCTAGATGACCATCAAGGCTCTTTCTAGTATTAACGATTTTTACAATACTATTTTTTATTATCTTCCTAATCTGTAGATTACACAAGTGATAAAGAAAAATAAAAGCACTCTGGGTGGTGAGATTGTGCAAGGTTTTTAATATTTTGTGTGTATTTTCTACAGTGAGCATATGTTATCATTATTATTCAAAAATTAATACTCTTTAAAAGTAGCTTAAATAAACATATACAATGTAACAGCCAAGAAAAACTATGAGTTTTAAAGAAATTTTGTTGAAACATATATATATATATGTATACACAAATATATATTTATAACATATGGAATAAATGTAGAGGAGAGAGAGAGACAGAGATAGGGAGAAAGTGCAGTTATGGGTTGTTTTTTTCAAAGTATGCCATTTTAAAATCATTTTATATAGATTAGAACATGAATTATAACTTATTTTATGTAACCAAAAATCAACTTATATTTGTTTCAGGTACTTTCCATTCTTAGCAATTATATTGTCAGATATAGTTTATATTCATTAAGCATGTACATTAAACAACATGATTTTTAAGGTCAATTTATTTTTTAATGGTGGGTCTTCAGAAATCTGAATAAAAGAAAAGTTACCATTGGTATGAATTAGTAAATGAGAAATAATACACATAGCTTAAAAAAAAAACTCTATATTTTAAAGCCAAGGAATTTCTTTCTATAGTCCAGTCTTCTAACTTTTCAAAAAACAATACAATATACTCAAATCCAACTTAATATTTTAAGCTGCCTCTAATAAGCCATTTTCTCAAATCTTTCGGCTTTTAAAGTAATCACTATTCAAGCTCCGATGAGCAGTAGAGCCAAAAACCATTGTTTTAGTTTTTGCTGCTTTTAAAACCAGTTTGTTTTCCTGGAACCAGTCTGCCAAAGTCTTTTTGCAGTTCAGTAGTTAAGTGAGAAACAGATTTGCCATTAAAATGCACAGTCGTGCCATCTGCATAAAGATGTATAGAGCAGTAATGACATATCCATGTTAAATCATTAATAAAAAGAGAACAGAGGATCGGGCCCATGACTGACACTGTTGCTTAATAACTGGAAGGAGAAGGAGTGGAAGAGACAGCCCTGTGAACAGTAACAGATTGATGTCTGTCGGAGCCATTTCTTATCTTTTGACAGCGTCTGGGCCGGAGCCCATGCTCCCCTACCTTCTGTAGTCAAAGCCCACGGTTCACTAGGCCAAAGCCGTTCGAGAAATTAATAAAAACTACCACTTAATTCAGAATTCCCCTCAAGACATGTATTCATTAATATTAGGTTGTCATGGAGTGACATATGAAGCGTTGGCAAATTCCTTCAAGGCTTTCCGTATGTGGACTCATGTGTGTGTTTCCCTCATCAGCATCTTTGAGCCTTCTGAATACTTATTATCACAATTAAGTGCTGATAGTAATGGGCTTTACTGCACGATTTCTTATTTTCTTTTATAAGAAATAACGGGAGACAGCGTTTCTGAAGATTATTAAAGTGAGTCATGAATTAACTGGTACAGTATGTACATTTCAAATTTAGGACATTTCTTAGAGCAGGAAAGATGGGACAAATAAATGGATTCTACTCCTGGGTAAATCTAGACCTTCTGATCATCACCTTTCTGGTGCCAGAGTCAGTGAACAGTATTTATTTTGATATAATGTGTGAAGTTATAGGAGGAAGTGTAGATAGGGTGCCCCTGACCTTACAGATCAACAATTTAAAAGGAACTCTTAACCTATAAGAAAAATAGACAACCCAGGTATCAAAAATATACAATGAACTTCAAAACAAATTCTGGCTGGTC
Organism: Camelus bactrianus; assembly: GCF_048773025.1. Taxonomy (NCBI): domain Eukaryota; kingdom Metazoa; phylum Chordata; class Mammalia; order Artiodactyla; family Camelidae; genus Camelus; species Camelus bactrianus. Next base: position 80,223,740 of record NC_133543.1, on the reverse strand, counting down.
ATAATAGATATAAATCTATAGGTGTCCTGGATTGATGGGAGTAAACAGATTTAAGTGGCATTAGTCTGGAAAGATTTTTTAAAAGACATAAATTGGGGGAAATACTGATATTTTGATAGTGTAAACCCACCTTAGACCATGGATATTATACTGTGGATAGTACATGGTTGTACAGTTCAACTTTCAGTGAGAACTGAAGCTGGATAAAATGTCCCTTTTGCCTAATTTGCAAACATATCCTGTGGGTGTAAATATACACGTGCTATGGGATGAGCACAGGTGTGCAGGTCAAGGGATGTAAGTGCTGGTCTCCCTCAGACACTAACGAGTTGAGTGATATTAAGTCAGTCTCTCTCTTCCTCAGAGTTTCCTCCTGTAAATTTAGTTCCCTTTTAGCCCTTTCATTCTAGAATTCTGTTAGTAACCGTCTTACAGTTGTGGGGATAATGTGTGCGTTTAAACTCTTCCCTGATCATCCTAAGAGCTTTACAAATGTCTGTTAGTGGGCCCTACACAAGTGCAAAGCACACATATCAGTAAAAAGGAAATAATCAGGCTTTCCCTCCTCAACTGTTTACTCTGAGAGAGCCCACTTAGATGCCAGGAACTGTGCTTGGCATGGAGACACAGGGAAGAGCCAAACAAACCCAGTTCCGGGAGTTTTTAGTTTAGTGGGAGGCATTAAATACTTGAGGGGAGAAACAAGTGTATAATCACTAACTGATCTGGGAAAGGGTACAAGGTTCAGGGGGAATTTACCATGAGCCCAGGTTTCACGGAAGCCCTCAAGGAGAGCCCATGTGGTGGTTTTTTTTTTTTTTTTTTTGAGGTATAATTGACATGTAACATTGTATTAGTTTCAGGTGTACAACGTAATGTTTTGGTTTTTGTATATATTGAGAAATAATCACCGCTAGATCATAAGTTAATTCTATTTAGTTTTTTGAGGACGCTCCATACTGTTTTCCACAGTGACTGCACCAAATTACATCCCCACCAACAATGTACTAGGTTTCTCCTTTCTCCACATCCTTGCCAACATTTGTTATTTGTGGTCTTTTTGATGATAGCCATTCTGACAGATGTGAGGTGATACCTCATTATGGTTTTGAAGGTATGTTGAGCATCTTTGCGTGTGCCTGTTGGTCTGAATGTCTTCTTTGGATAAATGTCTATTTAGGTCTTCTGCCCATTTTTTAACCAGGTTGTTTGCTTTTTCTGTATTGAGTTGTATGAGTCTTTTGAGCTGAGATGTACAGTATGGTATATGTAGGATGTGTATGTGTGTGTATATATATGTGCGTGTGTGTGTATACATACGTATAGTATGCATACATGTATGGTAGAAGCAGGAGTTAATTGGGTGTTGGGATTTGGGGTGCAGAGAGTGTCAAAGTACGCAGGCAAAGGAAACAGTAAGTGCAAAGGCCCCAGACACACTAAAGAAGCTGAAAGAAGGCTGCCATCGCTCCCCGAGGGGAGGAGGAGTAGCAGCAGTTGGAGAGTTGGGCAGGGGCCACGTCACACAAGGGCTTGTGGACTAGACTATAAATACCATTTCGATTAGCTGCTGAGAAATAGTTCTAAAAAAATTCCTAGGAGTTCACAGAAAACCTTTCCACTTCTGTAATGGAAAGAAAGAATGTGCATTATCTTAGACACTGTATTGGGTTCATTTCTCTCTGGGTAGCCTCTCTAATGAAGGAGCTGCTTACTTACCAGCATATAGAGGGCTTGGGGAGTTTTCTGATTATTGTGAACACAGTTAACAACAATAGTAAAACATGAGTATCTGAGGCTCAATAACGCTTACCTGAAGTTGCCATTTCCAGAAAAAAGTATCCAAATCAACAAAATTTGATGATCAGAGCAATTCTAAACTATGGAATTGCCTTTCCCTTATTATTTTCTTTGTCTAGAGGACAGACCCCAGATACATTCCCTGAACTACCTGTAGGCTGCTCTTTCTGAGAGAGGCTGGATCCTTGTTGCTCAAAGTGAGTTCTGCAGACCAGTGGCATCACAAGGAGTGTTAGAAATGCAGGGTCTCAGACTCTACCCCAGACCCACTGAATCTGAATCTGCATTTTATCAAAAGAGTCAAGGGAATTTTTGTACATGTTAAAGTTAAAGAAGCTCTGCTTTAGGTACTGAGAAAGATGAATTCAAAACAATATATAAATCAGAGCGTTGAGAGGAAATTTAAAATTAGCTTCCTTGTAGTTAATTATCATTTTAATGTAAAATATCCTGAACACTTTCACAAATTCAAATTTAATTATTGTTATGGAAAATGTTTCACTAGGAAACAATTACTCTAGGCATGGTGCCAAGAGTTTCAAGGTTTAAAATTTACTCAAAACACAGCAAAATATTTTGAGTGTATACATATTTCCTTGTAGGATAGAAATAGCCATGCTAAGTATCAATTATTAAAATATCAGTTACTGGAATTGTACACACTGGTTAAAGGCAAGCAACAATTCAATGGTATGTCCTTTGCACTAAAATGATTGTTAAATAATTGTTTAGTCCTTACGAGCCTTACAGTCAAAATCGAGAACTATTTATGGGATTCATGTTTGAAATTTCCAAGAGTATTTGGACTTTTTTGGAGCTCAAGTTTATATAATAAAAACACATTCTTAACAATTTATTTAACTAAATTTGGAGCTCCAAGCTCTCAATGGATGTATGAATCATAGGAGCCTTGCCAGATGTTTTGGAGTATGGAATTCAAAACGCATTAGCAGCATGGCACGTCATGAAGTTTGATGCAAAACATTTCTTGTCTCTTTCCAAAAAGCCTGGTTCAGTTTCTATCGTAAGGCATGAACTATGGTGACAGTTCATAGCTCTAGGGAAACATCTAAAATCCTTAAGTAGTATCTACCCAGACAGTGGAAATATGAGGCAATTACCTACACAATCAATGTCATAAAAAAGCTTGCCCACCCAGTCATATCCAGATAACCAAGTCCAAAATGTGTATTTACCTGTTAGGTTTATTTCACTTTCTTTTTTATGCCTAACGTTCTGTAGGTCTCTTGTTCCCTGCACGTTTCCATCCTCCTCACACCAGCAGATGACCTTCTTTATTCTTTACAGAGAAAACACCATTAGTGAGAAAAATCTGAGAAGTTCCATAATTTTACCAATATAGGGGTCAGAATCTCTCTACTTCTCTGGGATACTTCTGTACCATTTATACCTTCTTTTTTCTTAGCCCTTTCCTCCAAATCTTTCCTCTTTTAAATTTGTTCCAGTATTTAATTGCATCAAATCTGATACAAAGTAATGTGGGCTTTCAATGAGCGTGTAAGATGAAGGCTTTATTCTTAAACATGAGAAAACAAATAAAACACACTCAATTTTCTTCTTTTAACCCTGTTCTCCCCTGAGGATGTCCTTTGTCTTTGTCTTTCTCACTTCTCTTAGAATTAGGCTTCTTGAAAGAGAAATGAGCCCTCTTCAATTCCTTTAAGTCATGAATTCTCATAAATGGGGATTTATATATGAAATTGCTTTTGTCAGTCTAAGTTCTGCCTAAGTGGTAATGTTGGGAAAATAATCATCTCTAAGGATAACCTGGCATTTATTGAGAGTTGCTGTGTTTGAGGCATTGTGCTAACTGCTTTAAATGAGCATTTTTATCTAACTCTCAAAATAATCCTCTGAGGTGTTCTCCTTACTACCTTCATTTCCTGACAACAAAAATGGAGGGCAATAACTTGTTCAAAGTCACACAAAGTAAGTAGTGGATCTAAGAGATGAAACTAGATATAATTTTAGATTCCACATTCTTAGCCAGACTCTACGTTGTGAACGACCTTGTGATAACGTTCAGAGCATCACTAGCATCTAGGATGGCCAGCAGGATTACCCTTAGACCAAAGAAGAAGTGCCTTCCCCCGGGGCCTGGGCCCGGCTCTGTGCTAATGCTTCCCCACAAGGTAGGGAGTCTGCCTTGCAAAGGGCACATGCCACCCGAAGGACATGTCCTCTAAGGATGCCTGGAGTACCTGAAGCTGGAGCTGCCTTCCCAAAAGGCTTTGTGTCAATTCCAGGCCATGCAAAGGCCTCTTTCCTGGATCTGTCCTCCTGAGTCAAGACTATGGTGTTAGAGTCCATGCCTCTAGCTACGCTTAGTCATTGTCAAGGATGTCCACAAAAGTGTACTTGAGCCTTCATGGTGTGAGATGGAACCAGGGCTGTCAGGAGAAAGGGCACAGACGGCAAACCAGGGGTTGGGACTGGACTTTCTGTGCTAGTACAGAAATTCTAGCACAGGAATCCAAGTTGTCTAAAAGATTTAAAATCTGGCCTTCAAGGTAAGAGAATGGAAATTCACTTCCAAGTAGGACAGAGAATATTTTATTTTACAGCTGTTTAAGCTTGATTGAAAACTCTTAAATATTTAGACACACGGTACCTGGGCCTCGATTATCTGCTTGTCCCAAGCCCTGCAAGTGTTAGAAACGAACCTGGATGCTGGGTTCTTTAATTTGCAGTTTAAAGCTACAGGAGACTGAACACCACAAAGCTTTTTTTTTCATGCCTACCACAATATTATACAACTTATAACAGTATTTTTTAGATTTTAGTATGTACAAGAATCACCTGGAGCAATAATTGTCAAATTTCAACGTGCACAGGAATCACCTGGGGGTCTGGCTACACTGCAGGTACTGTCTCAGCTGGCTGCAGGAGGCCTTAGAGCCTGAACTTCCAGCAAATTCCCAGGTGATGCTGACCCTAGTGGTCTTTGGACCACGTTTTGAGCATCAAGGACCTACAGTGCTTGTTTAAAATGCAGATTCTTGGACATAACCTTCAGAAATTCTGATGAAGGAGAGCTAAATGGGACCCAGATGGTTAGCAAAAAAGAAACTGTTAAGAAGCAAGCGCAGGTGGTGCTGGTAAGGTGGTCTGTAGCCCACATTTGAAGAACAAATGCTTCAGAACATGCTTCCACACATACGGATTACTGGGGATCTTGTCAAAATGAAGATTAGGAGTTATTTAGAGGCTGTATTCCTGATAAGCTTCCAGGTGATGCTCCAGTTACAGACCTGCTGACTGCACTTTGAGTAGTGAGATTTTAAGAGACCATCTCAGGGCCTTTGTTGTTTGGCCATTTTGAATACAATTTACTTAATTGTGAGGTGAAGAGCGAGAAGGTGATTGAGAGGACTATGTCTATGGACAACATCCTCAATCCTTTGCTTCACAAATTTCATACAAATAATCTTCAGAGTCCTTGTGTGACCCCAGATTCGCTAGTGGTCCCTTTCCCGAATTTCTGCTAAAGTTTGGCCTTTCTTCTATCCCTAATGTCAGTAACAACTGGGCTGACACTTTGTTGTAGATGTTTCCAAGAGCACCTGTGGGTTATCCAGCAGCTTGAATAGACTGGACATTTCAGACCTTTGGACCGAAAAGGATACTTGACACTTGACTTAACAACTGAGGAAATGGAGCTCCTCCACAGGTGCTCAGTGAATGTCGTCAAAGGTTATTAATCTCATAAACTGGGGATGTTCAGAGGGCTAACCAGGATGCTGGGGTTTCTTTGAATCGTCCAGTTGATGACCTGAATCATGGTGTGTGGACAGAGGAGTTAGACTGTGCCTATTAATAGAGCTAGTCCTAGTATTTGTGATCAAATTAGTGACAGCATCCATGCAGTAGCTCATAAAGGTGAATTAAATTAATTCAGGGGTTGTTAACAATGAAGAGCTTGACTTTCTGCAGGGCCCAGAGATGCTGTTTTGCTGAGGCCTGAAGCATCCAGGGACAGTCTGCCTCCTGCACGCAGAGGCCAAGTCCTTAACATTGAACCAGCTTCTTTAAAATCTGTTATTTAGACTAAGTTTATTACTTGGGACATCTTTTTACAGAATTGTGTAATATCTTAAGTGGTGTTGCAAATTTTAATAGCTCCTCGCGTCAGCCTGCTTATAAATACTGGAACACACACAAAAGATTTCATCAAGCATAAAAGGACAACAACAAAACTTGAGGGCAAGGGAGTTGCTTGAAAAGAAACTCCATAATTAAGCAAATTCTTTAAGCTGGTGGAATACTTAAAAGTCTTTTTTCTATAATAGTAATAAAGAAATCAGATCTACCTCTCTACCAGTGAGAAATTAGTTTCTTGAAATGCTAGAATGATGAACCAAGAAAATGTACTTGATTCTTAAGGATACTCTCTCAAAATATTTGAAATGTCTTTGAAATTTAATGACAAAAGACAAGATTCTCTTTCATTTATATCACAGATATTTCGCAGATTTCAGCGTGTAGAAACAAGAAATGGAGAGCCCTTCAAAGCACATCTACCCCAGGATCCTCAGCCTGAGGTCCCCAGAGTGGCAGCATCAGCAAAATTTGAGATTTTGTTAGAAATGGAAAATCTCCAGCTGTATCCCTGACCAAGAGGGTTCAGCCCAGAAATCTGTCTTCATAAGCCTTCTGATGATTCTGGCATGTGCTCGAATTTGAGAACCACTAATCTATACCAATCCTTTCTAGTACAAATTAATTCAACAGCTATTTCTTATACTCTTCAAGAGGATAGAGCAGAACCTTTGGCCCAGAAGAGATTTTAGTGGAGAAATTTGATGTTGAACACGGAATTTTAAGATGATGCTAGAATTCCTTTAGATCTTCTACAAAAACTAATGGATTTAAATGGGCTTATAAACAGAGGTCTTTTTTTTTCCTTTTCAGTAAATCCAAACAAAAAGAAACAAGTTTAGCCCTAAAGATGGGATAAAAGCTGAAACTCTTGAGCCCTCATAATGAGGCTTCTCTGACTCCAGAAGAAGGTTCTGAAATAAAATCAATTATCTAGAAAACTGGTGAGAAAAATGAACAACTTAAGAGTGCAAAGGTAAAATGGGCACAGAATGTTAGAAAGACATTTTAGAGTAGCCCACCCAGACAAGGGAACGGGGGATGGGCGGGTGGGCGGAGAAATTCTGCCCTTAACGTTAGGGATTTCTCTTCTTCATCATTTTCCTTCATATCAGGGGCCTTGAGACATGCAGTGTTCTCTTCTTAAATGACAGAGAAAATAATGAATGAAGGTAAGAGAGTTATTTCACAGCATTAATGATCCCAATTGAACTGTCTGGCATTTATTATTTACAGTACTTCTCACATTAATTTTTGGCACAATTGTATGTTAGTAGATTGCAAACCACGGGCAGGGAAGGAGGTTTTTGAATTTAATTTATTTCATGCAAGCTAAAAAGTTCACACTGATTTATAAATGTACAATGGAATAAGATTCAATGAGCCTTGATGAGACAAAGCTGAAATAATTCAGAATCAGGAGCCTGAAATATTATAGGCAGTTTGTTCATCTCTGAAATCTCATACTGTTATTTAAATTCCTCTAAGTTCATTAATCCCATTTAATAGCAGCTGATGCAAATCCACTTGGACTTCGGGGAGGAAAAAAAATAATGGGCCATAATGCCCTTGTGCCACAGAAAATAATATAATTATTTTTTACTTTGCAAGAGGTCACAATTGAAGAGTTTGGGATTTTGAGCTGCCATAACTACAAATTTAGCAAAAAGTAGGCATTTAATGATAGAGTTCACTCTGGTGGTTTAGGTTTTATTTTGAATGTTTGTTTTGTCTTAAAAACACTAATGCTGAAATGTTGTCTCAAATCTTTATTTTCAAATCACTTATTATATTACCATAAATTATAGGGTGCAGTAAAGGCCAGATTTAAAAGAAAGCACACTTTACTGTCTCATTTTTCTATAAATAACATGACACTTTATGAAATAAGAATTATCATAAAAGTTTCTCTCTGTCTTTTTTTTTTTTCCTATAGCTCCAGTTACAAGTGCTGAGCTAATGGTCTTCCTCCAAGTAGCTCAGTGGACTATTCCAAATTTAGGAGCATAATGGGTAGAGGTTAACTGTAGGAAGTCTGAGAAAAACGGTAATCTATAATTTCACCACAATTACAATGTTTCCCTTAAATAATAGTTAAGTCCATGGGGTGAGGGTAACAAATACCTTTAAAAGATGCTCTTATTACTTGCATTGTTTTGATGCTTTTGCACTTTCCACATATGCCATTAGAAGCAATAAAAGACCTGAGTTTTTGCCCATGAGGTTGAGAAATTGCAGTTAACAATCAAGCAGAGGCCTCGGCCCATCGGCCTGTCCTCCAGGGTGGAGTACATTGTTATCTAGAGGGCCAGGCCCTGCCACATTTACAGGAAACAAAACTAGCCAAGTTAAGAGAATCTTTGTCAGGATCAACCAGGCCTCCCCATCTAAGACCCTCAGTGGAGAAAATAATGTTTGGCTTAATTGGGATAACTCAGAGAAAACACTTCATTCTGCCCCCTCCCCCCCCCGCCCAATAAAGAGATGATAGCTAAAAATCCTCAGCATTAGTGGGTTTAGGTGTAAATTCTTTTTTGTCTGTTTTACACCCTGTCTTTGAGAAAGGAAAGTTTATAAGTAAAACTCTCTCTTGGGGAAAGAATCCCATGGGTCATACAAACAGCTGTGTGGGAATCTCCTAGCTAGAATATGGTCCAGGTCCCAAGAATCAAAGCAGAGCATGTGAGTGGCGCATTTAAAACAAATGGTGGGCAGTGACTGAGATGAGCATCTCTGTAATTAGACCTGTAATTTTAAAGTATGAGATACGTTGTTCTCAGGCTTTGGGATCTCTGTTTATCAAATTTCTTGGGGACAAAGAAAGGTCTATCTGGAGGAAAAATTCTTCCTGGGATCAGCGGACAGAGGGAATAGTCAAACACAGACAACTGCCCCAGGTGGATTTATTGGTATATTTCAGGAGACGTCTGTCCCCACTGTCACACACTGTACTATTATGGATTGTGATTAGGGATGGGATCATGCATTTTGCCAAGTTTAAAACCCACACAAAATTGTAGGGTTAGAGTCTGGAACAAAACTCCAGCTTCTTGGTGTGGAGTTTTTCTACTTATGGCAAAATGTGGCTTCCGGGAGGGTGAGTTAAGATGCCTCAAAGGGAAAAAATTCTTCCAAAGGAACAGTTTGATAATTCAAGTGTAAATAAATATAAATCCAAAACACATTTTTAATTAAAGGGAAATTGCTTAGAAAAACACATTTATATCCACTCCCCTTCTGCACACACTCACTCACAATCCCCTCCACATAAAGTTCAAAAGGGGCAGCACTGGAAGGGGAGGGCTTATGAGCCCACACTGGATGGCCTCTTTCAGATGGTGTCTCAGAATCAGGCTTTTCAAATACCATACGACTTACTAAGTGATGCAAATAGTATTGCTCTAAATCACATTACGGAAAACAAAAGCAACTGGTTACGACCCAGTCAGGGTCACTTCCCCACACTGAACATACCTACATTTTTTGCACTTTTATCTTAAGAACCTGATCTTTCCACAATCAGGTTTTCCACTTCCCAAGAAGTCGCTGTACTTCGAAAGCCACAGTTCCTCTGCATTTTCACCTGTCTCTGTTACTGTTCTAGAATACCAAGGCACTTGAATTACTGGACGTAAAATGTGAAGATTTAGTTTTCGCTTTGTTCTTTCTTTTAAGCACTCTTTCTCTTCTGGTGGCTTTTGTGGTATCTTATAATTATGCTTCATGAAATGCTTTCAAGCCTATCTCCTCCATATATAGATATATAAAAATATATATAATAAGCAACCATTTAGAGGGAAAGAAGACAGGAACAATGAGAAAGGGAAAATATGAAAAGAAGTATTCAGTTACCCTCGAACATTTATACTATCTGTGGTCTAGCTTTTTTTTTTTAAAACCTGGCATAAAGGAAACCTAAAGACACTGATACATAACCTCTCAGAGAGCTCTCACCAGCTGCCTACAAGGACAAGCAGAATTTTGCGTTTGTTTCACTATTTATACAAGAAAGGCCAAAGGAAGTTTCTCTTGTGGAAACGAAGTAATTAAAGAAGCACATAGAAATTAGCCTTGAATTTTTATTCTCAAGTGTTTTTTATAATGTCTTTCTTCCCCCAGATAGAGATCTGTTTCCCCTACTAGACTGAACTCAAGTGAAGGGGTGTGTCTTACTCATTTTGATATTCTCACTGGATCTGGAACTTATGAGATGTATTTGAAAAAAAACACTTGTATATATTTTGTGTGTGTGCACCCATGTTCTTTCTCAGGGCCCCACAGTGACAAACGAAATGTATCCTCTTTGAAATTCTGCATAGTATCTAGGGCTATTGTGAGCAAAAACACCACAGAGTTATGTCTAGACTTGAGTCAATCAGGTGTCTATTTAGGCAGAATGTAACCAAAAACTGACCCCAATATTTTGGAATCTAAATCTAAGAGGCTTAAAATCACATTTACCATATGATCCATGATTATTTTCTTACTATTAAAAAAATCATCTATTTAAGACAAGATGAGTGTGTATATGTCCATGAATGACTGAAAAATTGTGCTGAACACTGGAATTTGCCACAACATTGTAAGATGATTATAAATCAATAAAAAATGTTAAAAAAAAAAGACAAGATAGGCTTGAGATCTGATTTTGGTTTTAATTACTAATGGCACTTGCCAGGAATAATGAGTTTATAAAGTGCATTTAGAAACTACTTTAAATGGAACAAACATCTTTTTTTATTCCAGTTTCAAACCATGTGTAGTCCAAAGGCAAAAGTTATAAATATGTTGGATTCATTTATCTGGACTTTGAATGTATTATTTTTATTTATATTTGAATCTCAAGAAACTCAATAAAAGTACATTTTTAGAGTTTCAAAGCTGTATTACCTTTCATTGAGAGAAACAATTAAGAAATCAGAGCTAAATCTTTATTATAAATTCTAAGTTTCCGTCTGCCCCTTATTTGTGATTGGGGAACCTTGTTTTATTATTTTAAATAAATTATTTGGTATTGGACATCAATTTGCAGAGAAAATTTTAAGCTTCAACTTTTAGGGGAAAAAAGCTATTCAGTTGTGGGTTGTTTTTTTTTTTTTTTTTTTTTTGCCATTCATCATACTAATCAAGAGACAATTTAGCAATAACAATGAAGACTTATGATTCCTTTTTTCTTTAACTGAATTTCTTCTTTTCAAGTTAATGATTAAACATATTGAGTAGCATAATTGGGGGAAAATGAGATTTCCCAGGCTATGAATGGCTTTCTGATAGGTAACAAATTTATTCTGAACACACAAGCTACTGTATTTTCAATTGGACAATCACAATATCATTTTACTTCAAAGGAAAAGGAGCAATAATTGAATGACTTGACTCACTTCATACTTATGGCTATTTTCCCACTGTAGAGTACAGTTGGACATAGTTTTATACTCCTATGAATTGAACCCATTTCTTCTGCACATAGCTTACTACATGAAGAGGTGTATTGTACAACACACAAAATGAATGGCATATAAGAATCAAGTCAATGGCAATAAATTATCCTTGCTAAGTATTCAGTTGCTCTCTCAACAGAATTAAGACTTTCTTAGGTTATCTTTTCTTAGGATCACCTCCTTGCCCCTCTAAGTTTAGATATCCACATATTTATATTTAAAGGTATCTTATTTTTCTTTAAAGAGCCTGAGGAATATGGGAATATATATATCCCATATATATATATATATAATATATATATATATAAAATATCGATTCTAAATATGTGAATAACAACTCAAGATTGTACAAAAAATGTTTTAATGCTATTTAGAAATTAAGAACTTGACAAAACAATGAAATGACAGACACATTTGTTTAGTGATTGTAGACATTTGGGAGGGAACTTGAGATGGCAGTGATCAAACCATACAATCCTGCCATGAATGGGTCTGTGCCTCAGTCATGTGTAGTAATCCTCAAGCCAAGAGCAGTGAGGATGCTTAAACAAATGCCAGTGTAGACACAGAGGTTAAATTTTTCCACTCTACACAGACATATCTCACACTAGGCTTCGATTAGCCTCACTGCTATCATTGTTTAACATTCATAAAATGCCAATGATTCACTTTATGATGAATAAAACATCAGCTGGTTCTGATGAATCCTACATGTTGTTTTTATGTAAAGGGCAAATCTGGACCTCTAACACCAGGGTAACAACCATCTTGTTACTCTTCAAATATAGTGCATGAGGTCCTTGTTTGGCATTCTTCTTGAATGTGTGATTTAATAAGCCAAACACACTCCTGCCAAATCTTATGGTGTGTATTGCAGGTACCACAACTTTCTTAGGCTTCTTCTCAATTTATGTCTCAAGGAGTCTCACCTTTGGGGAACAGGCTGCTATTAATCCAAAGGAATAAAAAGTCAGTAATTATAAATATTCACATTGATATACAAAAGGCAGATCTAGAAGAGCTTCATAGGAACAGTTCATTCCTTCATGTGATGTTTATTGAGATTATTCTATAAGTGATGAACAAGACATTATTACCGATCTCAAAATCTCACAATCTAGTGAAGGGGAGGAGGTGCCTGGGAAATAAATACGTAGAAGAGAACTGCACTCCAGTTTCACAAGGATAAGGAGTTGCACACCTGGGTATCCCTAACAGCTGGAGTGGAACATAAGTAAGGAGAGTAAATCTTCCCCGAGAAAGAATGTCATTGAGCTGAGTCTTAAAAATCTAATGGAAATTAACCTGTCCAAGGGCTGGAGATACAGTGTTCAAAGAGGAGAAAGTGATGGTCAAAGGAGACCTTTGGGCATCAGGGAAAATTGCCAATACTGCGGTAGGCTGGGTACGCAGGGGAATGGTCTGAGATGTGGTTAGAGCAATGGAGGCAATTCCTGAGGACTTTGTAGGATGCTTTGGGATTTACACTGAGAGCACTGGGGACTTTCTGAAAACTTCCAAGTAGGTGAGTGCCAGGAATCAGTTTTATATATATAAAAAAAAATTTACTGGCATCATATAGAAAATTTTTGGAGAAGACTGAAATGACTGGAGAGGAATGACTGGTGTTTTAACTTATTTTGAGAAATCACCATGGTTTATCTCTTGAGTTTTAATTCCTAAACACACTAATTCTGAGGTCTTAGAGAAAATACAGACTACCAACATGCCTACTGGAATGCATCGTAACTCAGCCAATGGGCTTATAGGAAAGGCAGAAGAACCATGATACTTCCAGATAGTCAAAACAAAGCAGATAATGTTTTCTTCTTTAGTGAATGGCCCCCACATCACAGGCTATTTGTCAAGTCATTTTGCTTCCCATTTCATCATAAAAATCATTGTCACAATTTCTCTATTGGGATTTATTAAAAAAATTTTTGATGCTACTGTATATCATCAGTAATCACGGCCCCTCATGAACAATCTCATTATGACCAGCAGCTACTGGTAATATCCATTTTGTTTATCACATGCTAAGCCCTGTGATAAGCATGTGTGTGCATTATTGCATTAAAACCTCCAATAACCTATGAGGTTGATGCCATCATCATCATCACCACTATCGTCACCATACCCCCACTTTGCATATGAAGAAACTGAGGCTTAAAGAAATTATGTGATCTGCTCCCAGGCAACCCCAGGAACCTGGAGCTGTTTTATACCAAAGCGTCTGTCCTTGATAATTTCCATATCCTGCCTGTTTGAACCAATTCCCAGTAGAATGTTTTACTTTCAACTCCTACTTCTAAAGTATTTCTCTTCACTGGATGATTTACTCCCCTTCAAATGAAGATATTTCAGCATCTTTAATAACATTTTAAAAATGACATCTTTATAGTCTTGTTTGTTATGTGTCAATTGGCCTTTTAAAAGTCTCTCTTTTGTTTTGTTGCAACTTTGGTTTTATTTGTATTTTAAATCAAGCTCTTTCTTCCTGTGGAGTTGACACCGGCCACTCTTGGGACATCCTTATGTTGCAGCAGAGGCTAAAAATGGAAAATGCAGGGTCCTTAACTGGATTCTGGCTTTATAATTGCCTCTGTGGTACTCTCACCACATTCCCAGATGTGCAAGAGAGACAGAGGGGGTAGTGAGGGAAGTGAAATGTTAAAATAAGGCTAAGCAAACAGTTTGCCCAACAGATGTTAACCCAATTCATAATTTAAAAGTTCCTATTTTTGTTCACCACTTAGACAATGGACATTTCACTTTCTCCTCCAAACACTGCCTATGAATTAGGTTCAGAAATCTAAAGTCACCAATATTTCCATCAAACTTTCTTCCTAGTCGGAGGTCAAAGAAACAAAAGGAGTATATTTTCTTTTTATTTGAAGCAAAGAAGTATTATGAAGCCTTGTTAAAACTTAGATAATTTGTTGAAATACATCTTCTTAATTAACATGGTTGTCAGGACTAGATTTAATCAAGGTTGAACAACTTATTGTTATAGTACCTATTCCACTGGGAAAGCAGTACCCAAGAGTTATATTTACATAATTTTAAACAGAATAACTGAAATCAACTATGACTAGCACTTCTTTTTCAGAAGTCTCTCTTCGTGGTAACTTTTGTCCTTAGATGAAATTTAGGAGGCATTAGAGAAACCTGGTGAAGTTATTAGAGGAAACTAGAATTACGTCCCTATTGAGGTGTGTTAGCTAATCATTTATAGCTGTTACAATGAGGAGAGGAAAAGGATATTTTCATAAAATTTATTTTAGTAAAATATATAAAATTATATTTGACAAATTATTTATCTGGTAGAATCAAATTTTAAAATGCCAAATTTCCTAATCTCTATTCTTTTATTCAAACCACCAGAAAGTTGCACCCTTATGTCTCCCCATGTGTTGGGTCCCGAAATTGCTCCTGAGCCTCAAGTCAAGCAAACAAGACCAGCTCATAGGTGGAGGAAGATAAAGCCAACACAAGGGCTGGTAAATATGCTAGTGGTAAAAATCAAACATATATTGAATGAGCTAAACTAATTGCAAGCCTAGCCCTTGTGCTATAAACGGGCAAGTAAACAGAGAACAAAGGTATATGGAAAAGAACAAAGAAAATAAAACCCCTGAGAAAATGTAAAGATTAATTGAATTTTAGGTGAAAACTCAGGATAACAAGAAAGAACATTCTTTCAAAGAGACATTTCTTTTCTGAGCCTCCATTAGTACATGTCGACTTCTACATTTATCTTTCCTTTTCTTGTGCCACGTCAATCATTTTTCATAGGTCAAAACTACGCTTTAAACACTCACGGGCTTTCTACTTCACAGAGGACTGACACTGAAGAACAGAGATGCTACAGGGAGAAGCCAGTACCCCAGTTATACTTATGTAGGTGGATATACCGAAAAGAAGCAGCAGACAATGAAGATGATGATGATTATTTAAGACATTTCATGAAAGTATAGGATAAGAGACCTTGACATGATCTTAGAGACAAAATCCTCAAAGTCTTACATTTCACAGAGGCAAGGAAAACAACAACTGAGGACCAGCTATTTTAATGAACGACCACAGGTTACATATTTCAGTTGGATTCTCTGATGACCTTCTAGTCTGTGATATGTACACCTAGGTGCCTCAGAGTTACTGAGAGCATTTGAATACTTAGGGAAACATGTATGTTTGGCAGAATCACGCTTAAAAATTCAACAACTTTAAAACGTTTCTTTCAACCATATCAAAATTTTATTTTCTATTATTTCCCTCTGGGAAATGGTTTCTTCTTTCCCAATGGAAATAGCTTTACTTTGCAATAATTTGTGTATTGTTCATTTTAAAATCTTGGTTGCCAACAAGTCTGTGAGTATGAACGTAATTTTTTCCCCTCCCATTTTGAACTTTTGCTGGGAAACTATAATTGTAAAGATATATATGAGGAAGTTGAGGAATTTCCAAAAAGCTGTAGAATAAGTAACTTGCTTTTACAGTGATGCAAATAGGGATTTTACTAGAATTACTTTGTAACCACAAAACTTTTAGAAGTAAATATTTTAACATTGACTTTTATCTGCAATATTTATGGACTTACCTATCTGTGAAAATGAAACCAAGTAAGTAGCCACTTTTCTTATATATCCTATGTATCAGTCATTGTCATATTTTCATTATGTAATATAATGCAAATTATTATATATTATAAATGTATATTGAAACTAATTAGAATGAAGAAATATTGTAGTTTTTTCTTTTGTTTTTCTGACCGTTTTTAAACTTTAAGACTATGACTCATTATGATGACTTTGAATCTTATATTAAATAGTCTTTGAAAACCCAGTGATTTTTTTTTTTAATGACCCCTCAATAGATGTTTTTTTTTTAACTTCATGGCGTTTTCCTAGTGATACCAATAGAGAGAAAGGTAATACCTATAACCAAATAGATGGAAAGTTTTTTTCATACCAAACCCACATGTCTCCTCACTGGGGTCCTCACTTGCCTCTCAGTTGTATGAGGGAATCCAGGGCAAACTTCTATTCCTCCCAAAGAGTAACATATCCCAGAAACCAAAAACAAATACACAAACAAAAAGACTCAGTAGAAGGAAGAAACATGCTGTTTTCCTGCGGACTCCTGGGAGGGGCTGTCACCGAGCAGACGAGGGAAAAACGGGCAGCTCAAACACAAGAAAGGGGTGCACACATTCAACAAAAAAGCCACATGATTAGAGACTTTGTGACTAATTACAATTAAACTGAAAAATCAACAGTTTCCTTTCGGCTGGAGGATCCTGTGTCTGAAGGACAAAAGCTGTTCTGAAGAATCGTCCTTTTACATTGTTATTAACTTAGCGGCACAGACTTTTTTTAGAGTCAAGACCTATGTTTACAATGACAGTGAAATAACTCTAAAAATCACTTTGATAAATTCTACTTTCCACATGTGGATTTATGAGAAAAATGTGAAGTAGGAGCAGAGATGTGAGGGAGAGAGCAAAGAAAATAATGTGTTTTATGTTTTAGATCATCAGACATATCGTGACTGCAAGACCTGACAAGAAGCAATGGAACAGAGAATTAGGTTAACATTTAGCATTTCTTTGTAGTAAATAAATCTATTTTGATACAAATTAGGTTTTTTAGCTGAATATCTGAATTTCTAAAGAATGCACTTTCTACATATCTGGGGTCTAAGAACAAATCACAGGTAAGTGGTCTAAGAGAAATTAGAAGAACTATCATTGTGTATGTACATTTATATATATGAATATATACATAAATATATATAACTATATCTTTATACATATTCATATGTATATGTCTTTAACTTCTATATGGTATTGATTTTTCAGTATTCAGGTGGTACATGAAAAGGTATTGTTGATTCAGTAGATGGCAGTCTTCCCACTAAGCCACTAAAAACCATTGTGGAAATCGCATTTTAAGAGAAGGAAAAACTGTTTTTGAAGTTAAAATATAGCTTTCTGACACTAATTACTAAAGATTACATTTAGTTTAAAAATTCAGAGTCTGTATGTTGATGTTAAAAAATTTAAATTAATTATCCCTAATATCAAATCAGTAAGACAGTTTGGAGCTATTCCTCTAATTATTAGAACAGGAATGACAAGAAAGAAAGGATTCCCCCCCTCCCTTAATATCTCTGAGGACTCACATGCTAGGTAAGAAAGGAAACTGATTAATTAACCTAATTTAGCCTCTGGACACTGAAACTCAAGCATCATTACCTCTCCGACCTTATATTCTTCCACCAAACAAAGAAACATATAGATAAAAGCAAAAAGCTTTCCTTTTATGTTGTGATGCCCTATCAGAGTTTTAGAGGCAGATAATATGGAAAACTCTGGTAGACTTTCTGGAGAGTGATTCTCTGTTCTGCCACTTACCTTACAATCCTGGGAAAGTTACTTAAACTCTCCAGGACTGCAGTCTTCCCTCTATAAAGCAGGGATAATAAAACCAACATTACAGGACGGCCGTGAGGATAAAAAAACAACTTATACTAGACATTCAATAGAAGTTTGTTTCCTTTCCTTTATGTTCTCCCTTGTACTAAAAATGGTCTTGGGGAGATGTATGAGATACATATGTATATATTCAAATAGGTGGTTTTTTAATTAAAGTGAATTAAAATTAATTTTATTCTGATAATTTTAAACTTGCTCTCGTGAAAACTGGCACTACTCTTTAAAGAATGTAGGCTCAAGAATCCAAAATGAGGGATCTCATCACTATTTTAAATTAGATCTTTTTTTCTCCTTTATTGCATATTTACAGT
Source organism: Camelus bactrianus (assembly GCF_048773025.1). Taxonomy (NCBI): domain Eukaryota; kingdom Metazoa; phylum Chordata; class Mammalia; order Artiodactyla; family Camelidae; genus Camelus; species Camelus bactrianus. Next base: position 80,205,573 of record NC_133543.1, on the reverse strand, counting down.
ATATTGATCATTAATTATGTTTTGTACTCTGTAGGAGCTTGTGCATGAGCGATAATCTTATCTGAAAAAGATATTTTACTTCTATTATGAGCATGTTATTTAATATTTAGTATTTGAAAAGAAAAAAGTAAAATTAGATCTATTCAGTGTGGACACTAAGCAATACTTTGGAAGTTACTATCAAAAGAACATTCTAAGTATATCTTCATTTACTGTCTTCTCCATCCAGGTACAGTGCAAGGACTTATGATTTCTCCAGCAAATGAGAATTACTATAAAGCAACAGAACCCCGTTGTTCTTAGGTCTACTAATATTTCACAGAATGGTATGATTAATTCAATATCAGATTGACTTCTGATTATACATGAAGAGTAAAAATATTTGACATTTAATAGCCCATTTCTTCCTAACACATTAAAAATAACTTAAAACATATTTGCCCAGTGAAATGTCATAGACTGACTCTGTTTCGTCTGTTTCTTCAGTTGCCTGCCCTGAATGCCTTAATTTCAGAAAGCACATGAACTTTACTGGAATAACTACCTTAGAAAGCTAACGTTCTTCTGACTTCTGGTCTGTTATCCATGAAATAGAAGACGCTGATATGTACTTCTGGAAAACAATTCCTCTGCCATTGAAATAATTTGGATAGCTAATAAAAAGACAGATCAAGCTCTGTTACCCTGACGATAAAGTATTTATTATGACCAATCTTAGTCTGAAGTGCTGGGGAAAAAGACGTCTTTTTTTTTTTCATGCTGATGCAGCTACAGCAGAGAGCACGCTGGTCAGGGGACTGCCTGGCGTGGGCCTTACTCAGAAGCACACACAGAATTCCTTCTGCTATTATGACCTCCACCCATCCCATATTGTTTGTCAGAAAGCTAGCTACTTTAAGGAATGCCACTGTGATTTTTTGTTTGGGGGTTTTGGTTTGTTTTGTTTTGTCAAGGTAAAGTAAGTAAGAGTCATTGCTACCAAGACATTTTTGAAATTTCATTCCTTAAATGCTTTTCATGTCACTCCTCTTACTCCTTCAGCACTGCTGCCTTCAGGGTAAAATAGAACATATTTTAAAAACTATAAAAACGTGGGACTAGGGGAATCCTTAAGGCAGACCTGAGAGAACAGTGTTCCTCCATGTGTTTTCCACAAGCAGCAGGGGAGAGGGGGAAGACCCTGGAAACAAAGGGATGGTTATTGAATGAGATAAATAAAACCTGCTGGGGGGAGCACCTCCCCTACTGTTGGTCTCCTTTTAATTCACTGTAGCCCATTTTGTCTCAAAATAGGTATATTTCAAATGTGTGGTGTCAGTTAACAATATTCAAGCCACGCATCACTGTGAGTTTCTTGAATGTGAGGATGTCATCTCATTTTTCTCTGAATTCTCCACCCTAAGCAGAATGCCTTAGGCACCACAGGCTTTCCAAAACGGGGCTGCCGAATGCATGATTGCATCAGTGAATGAATGATGTTCTCTGATCATAAATGTATCAAGATTAAAATGAAGTCAGGGTAGAGATTGTTGATCTAAAGAATCAAATCCTGGTATGTATTTGTAATGTGAGTTGCCCAAAAATCTTGCAAACCCCTTGCTATCCCCAGCAATGACAGGCAATAATTTTTATCTACTTATTTCTAAAAAATCACTGTTATTTGGATTAACAAAATTGTATAAACTCTATCTCCACTTAAAGGCCTGGCAGCACCTATTAAAGAAAACTTATCACAGTTATTAAACTATTCAAACCCTGGGGATGCCTTTCCAGCATTTAGGTCTATTGGCAAATAAAGCCAAAATTTCAATGCTTTTGCCAAAAGTTGGGGAAATATTTGATTCTATGCTAGTCTTAGTCTCCAGATAATAAGAATTTGGTTGATGATATATCAATATATAGCATTTCTAAGCTCAAAAGGAGCTTCACTCACCCGATTGCTAATTAGGATCAAAGCCTTCTGTTTCATAAGCTGAATTTCTCATTGTGGCTATTATGACTGATAACAGGATGTGACTTAAGCTTATATGCTTAAACAAACACAGGAACAAAGAAACACACCTAAGTAAGCGCAGGAGGATAATTAGTGCCACAAAGGCACCCGGGAGGCTCCTGACTGAATCAGAATGGATTTCTGATTAGTGCTAGATCACTTGGCTTCCCTGTCTAACCTAGTGGCGCATGCTTTTCATCTCTCCTCCTCTGGTTCTGAAATAGACTCCTACAAAATGCCTAAATTTTTAATCCATTCAATTAATATAGTATTGATTTTTTTAAAGTTTAGTTTCCAAAATATGTCATTTGTCTCAGGCACAATTTTCAATAAAATTTCTACCTTCATTGCCATGGCTCCAGAAATAATGCTATGAACCCAGAGAAGATGTGAAACTGTCCAACACGCCATGAAATGGTAGCTCACTCTCTCCCACATTTCCCATTGAAAATAAGGTTGGACTGATACTTTTAACTCCCTTTTAGTTTATCAAGCAAATGGTTTTTGTAAACTAGTAATTAAAGATCTCACAAAGGGAAATCATAACTGGTATTTCTTATGATGGACATGCTATTTTATGCACATTAATAACCAAGAATTTTAAAAGGGTGGAGGTATGATATTTCATCCTACTCCAATAATTGGATGAGTAAGAATGACACAAAAAAGGTTGTTTTGAGATTAGCAAATCATGTAGGAAAACAGGGATTAAAGAGAGACATGTGGGGAGAAAGAGAGAGAGAACACTCCAGCTGAGATCATACCAAGCACTCTGTTCTGTGTCTGCATTTTCTGCTCAGCATCATAACAACATGTGTGTGATCTATGGATTAAGCCCAGATGAAATGCCCAATCTCCGCCTTTCTGGATACCAAAGAGAATTCATAGAATGATGACACCAAGGAGCTCTTTCTGTCATTGCTTTTCCTAGCTGTTACTATGGGCTGTGAAAGCAGGCAGGCTAGAAACAGAGACATTATCTTCAATTGATTCCTCCAAAAATGAGACTCTCCTCAGTGGTCTTTGGAAGCTGAGCTATGGCCCTCCTTATGTTGTGGAATTGTATAGCTATCACTGAAGCTTCACAAACTGGCTCCAAAGGACCAGACTGAACGTTTCCAGGGGCAGATTCAGCATGCCAGTAGATTACTTGGTGTCACTATGGAGTTTGCTGTGGCTATGCAGGGCGTGCTCCATCCAGGTCTCTTGAAACAATTCAACTTACACACTAAATGATGCCTACTATGACTATGAATTACAGTGTTGGGGTCGAGAGGTTCTTGTCTTGTCACAGAAAGAATTCAGAGACAAGACGCTGAGGTTAAGAAACCAAAGCAAGGATTTATTAAGGGATAGGCAGTAAGCGCTCGAGGAAAGAGCGGGCAGACCCAGGTGGGTGGCTGCCCTGAGTTTCCTTAGCAAGCTTGTTATATGAGTGTAAAAATGAATGGGCAGAATATTCATTGGTGGGGAGGGCTTTGGGGTCATCTTTCCTGAACTTCATCCCAGCTCCACCTTCCCAGGTGGGGAGGAGGGATTTTTCATCCTTATTTAGTCTTGATAGGGAAGTTGGATGAGGTCATAATGAACAAAAGGTTCCATTTGGATGGAGGTCATAATGATCGAAAGGTTACATTCGGATGGTGGTGATTCCTGTCCTGTCCCACCCTTCTGCCTCCAGGACACTTATCAACCCAGAAGGTACGGTGTTTATTAGTCCAGAGGATCCTGCTTTTCTTGGTCTGCCCCAGGACAGCCGTTGTTTACAAGATGTATGGTTTTCTGCCATTTGCCCATGTTCCCCTTTCTCTGTTCATATCTAGCCACCTGCTTGCTCTAACAATAGTACCCTCATGAGAACTGTGGTATGCAAAAATATTATGAAGACTACTCACAGGTAATTCATTATAGAAATCTGATTTTACCCTAGTTCTTTTTGCAAACAGTACATTGTAAGAACTTCACTCAGTTAGTTTGAAAGCAGATTCTCCCTATCAGCCTCATCATCAATAATATACAGTGTCTGTAAACCTAATCAAGTGCTTATTGGCTATCAAAATGCAAATGATAAAGAACTCATAACAAAAATATTAATTAAATAAAACTTTCTTTAAAATTGTGTCCTAGTCCTTTCATCATCTGAATACCTACTCACTCCAAATGTAGCTATTAAATAAAATTAGCCAAGTAACACTAAGAACTAAGGATCCCCTGGTTCTAGATCTTCAGCTTGATTTTACTGTTACAAATTTTTGCCTTTTGTAAAACTTATGGAAAATTTCAAATACACAGAAAAGCATCCCACATAATATTAAACTAAATTTCCATGTTAAGAAAAAAGAACTAAGGATCCCTGATTATCAGAAAACACAGAAATCTTTATAAACATAAACAGAAGTTGCAAAATAGGGCATCAAAAGAGCCTCCTTATTGTCCATAACGCAGTATCAGTCTTCGCAATAGACCATATACTGTGAAAAAGACAGATATGTAACCAGCAACCTTCATCAAGCTCTTTCTTGTTTCAGTTTTAAAGTGTCTTTAAAATAACTGACTTGAACTTCAAATCCATTGCTCTCCTAACACTGTTAAAAATACATTTTCATATTACTTCCTCATTTGCTTTGTCATCTTTTTTAAAGAAAAAGTTGAAGATTAAAATTTTATGTACTTTTATTACCAAGTTTCCAATACCTGTGGCGTCTTATAAAACCTATTGCTGGAGCCCCACCCATAGCTTTTTTCTAGTTGCAGATCAGTTCAGCTATTGTTCTAGAAGCAAGACCAACTCCAGTGGACTGTGTTCCCATCACAGGTTCTTTCACATGCTGAATTTGGACAATGTTTATGGCATATACCAAGATAGGGCTGAAGTGATCTTGAGGGTTTAATAGGCCACAGACCTCTTGCCCCATTTTCATGAATAACTCATAAAATTATCTCAGACTCTTTCCATGGAAAGCAAAATTTATTATAGGTGTTGACTTTTCCCAATTGCTACACCCTTCAATACTTTTCCCCTCAGAATTCTTACCTATTTTATAAAATGAAAAAAAGTTTGTTACTTCAATAAAGGTGTAAATAGTTTGTGGACTGGACTCTTTTATGAGGTTATTTAAAGTCTGAGCTAAATCAAGTAATCACCTCCCAGCACTTCCAGGAAGATGAAGCCAAGTAATATACTACTTGCTGGCAGCACTCATTTATTTTTATGAAATTTTCTTTCCATTTCTTTCTTACTCTATTCCCTTTAATTCACTGGGGGATATCACATTGTCCTTATTTTGAGGAATATCTACTAGTAAGATAACTATTTTGAATCCAATTGGAAACACATGGAACTGTATGTTATTGAATGCTCCTCTACAAACATTTAAAAAAATTTTCAAAAGTACAGTGTTAAGGAAATAAAAGTTGTTGATAAAACTGGAAATCACCAAACAAACATGAGTTTCCTGAAGGCAGGAGGTTGTGTGTCTTATTTTATTTTCAGCTCCTAGCTCAGAGCTTCACACCCAGGAGCCATCATCACATGTAATTTGATGAATGACTGCTCTCCCACTAGATAGCAGAGTGATCTATAATCGTTTCCTCCTACTTGAGTCCTGAGTAGCATTGTATCGTCTTCAGAGACAGATTCAAGATGGCAGAACTATCACTGTAGTTAAGTGGTTCTCGCCCGTCATATTTGCCAAGTTTCTAATCTTTGTACTGACTGTAATCTGATTTAGGACTTTCTTTTTCTTGAATTGTGCTTGTTTTCCCTTTTGTAGAGAACACAGGTAATAAAGTTAGTGTCAGGAGTTTGAATCCTGCCTCAGCCTCTTCTTGGGTGAGAGCAGCACAGCCGAGACGACCCAAGGGCTCGGGCACAGCAGCAGCACCGCCGCAGGAAAAGGAAGGGAGGGGCGGGGGCTGTCCCGCCCGGCGCAGGCGCAGTGTTGGGAGGACGAGCAGCGCCGCCCAGGAAGACAGCGCGGTGGGTGGGTCGTCCGTAAGCCCTGTCGGCAGTGCTGAGGCGCCTTCACACAGCTTTCCTGGGGCCAGACTCTTCAGCATAGCACACTGAGGCACTGGTCATCAACTTGTGCTGCAGATAAAAATGACCTGGGGAGCTCTGAAGGAATACTCATGCCTGTGGCCTCAGACTAGCCCGGCTTGCTCAGATTACCCCCAGCACGGGTACTATTTATTGTTCAAGTTCCGCATGAGTCTACTATCCAGCTGGGGTTGGGAACCAGGTATCGAAGGATGTCAGAGCAGAAAAAGAGAAATGGTACTGGGTGCATGTCCAATGAGGCTTCTTTGGGAGCACGTGTGCGAGAACCTCCCTGGGAGACCCAGGGCCTGGGAATGCGGCAGTGTGCCCTGCGAAGGAGACGGTGACAAAGGTGCTGCAAACCCTGCGACAGCAAATTACCAAAATATGAAGCATTTACTTTTTGGGGTTTTTTTTTGGGGGGGGGCGGGTAGGGGGAGGTAATTAGGTTTGTTTGTTTGTTTTATTTATTTTTAGAGGAGGTACTGGGTACTGAACCCAGGACCTCGTGCATACTCTACCACTTGAGCTATAGCCTCCCCCTTTGAAGCATTTATTTTTAAAACACAATTGTTTAGATGGGTTACAAGTGTCATAGGATCATACTTTAACTTGCACTAAATACAGGATGGTAAGAAAATGTACCCTTTTTCTTTAATCTGGAAGTAAACTGGTGAACCTCCTGAGCCAACGTTTGCTGAATTGAAAAAAAAAAAAAAGCTACTCTCAGGTTTAATACTTAGAAAGTTTCAAAAATGTAAACAGTCCCTTAGATTGGATAAAAAGGCTTGGTCTTCGATAGCCTCCTCTATCCCTAGATGCCTTCCTGAGGTGAGAATCAGGTGGATGGAATGTTTTCCAACTGTCTGCCCTGCTGGCCTCCAGTGCTTAGATCTCTGGTAAGCTGACCCATTCTGTTACTCAAGGCCATCTCCTCTTCACTGAGACACTTCCCATTGGCTCACCTGAGTGCAGATCTTAAGTTGTCACGTCTTTCCTCTGGCTCCCCTGACCTGTTGGTCCCTTAGTCACCAACTAGTTTGTCTGACCAGCCTGCTCTTCCCTCTTCCTAACTGGACCTTCCCCATGTTGGCATGGCCTTCTTCCTTCTAGAGTCCCATGTATCCTTTCCCCTCTGTTCTATCTAATGCCACACAGGCACCAGAGGGCCAAATCAGAGAGACAGGAAATTAGAACAAATATTTGATTGCTTTCTCTCTTTTCTTTTATAAACTCACCCCTTCTTATCTGCCCTATATTACCCCTCTATAGAAGATAAGTGAAAGATTTTTTTTTTCCTGTGCTAGAGGACACACATCTTCACTGAGTTGCAATGAAGGGTAAATGAACTTACAAAATTCACCCTACTACAATCTGGTCTCAAAGCTTTTATCTCCCTATGTGGTATCAAATGTCAGAAGCAAGGCAGTTTTTCTTTCTTTTGCATTGCCTGAAACAAATCTAGCTTCCTCTCTTCCTCTAAATTTCCTAGGCAGGTGAAGGTCTCAGGTGCATAAGGGAGAAAGTAACGTACTTGGTTGGGAAAGGAGAAAGAAACACATTAATAAATTCCAAACTATCACTCTTATTGCAAAAGTAGCTAACCTGAAAAAGCATTACTTATCATTTTGCTAGGAAGGAGGAAATTTCAGGGGAAGGGAGCACATCATTTTGACCCTGCCACACGTGTAGTGTTATTCATTAGGTGCCTACTGTGTGCTTGGCACTGCCAATATTTGAGTGTTACCAGTCTAACTATAATAATACCCACTTTCACGTTTGTCCTGAAGAGGAAATGATTGAGCACCTAGCTTAACACCTGTTGTGTAACAGGAGCCAGCTTTCCGGTAGGATGAAAAACATACCATTTCTTTGACCCAGCCTTTTTGTTTGTTTGTTTATAACTGTTATTGTTGTTTCTGTTGTTGCTTGTTAGTTAGAGCTGTTCATCTCTATGTCAATTCTAAATTTAGTAAAATCTAGTCCATCAACTAGGTAGTCTTACTGCCTGATCTGCATTTTCAAGACAATTCATAGTTATCAGTTTGGACCTGCAAAATCCCAAGACGTCTTTGGAACCTAAGAATAACTGAATTCTGTCCAGTCTCTTTTAAGTGATACATATCTTTTTCACTCTATCTTACTTCTCTGAAAAGGGTTATTGTCACAATGATTAGACCAACTAGAAAACTCCCTGACCATGTTACCTAATTTAGACTTTGCCATACAGAACACTATATTTATTCATTTCAAATGACTCCCATGAGGCAAGCTCCCTCTATTTGAGAAAATAAAGTTGTGACTCAGGAGCTGACTAAAGGGACTGGTGGGTTATAGAACACTTGTCCCCTGAGTCACCAATTCAAATATGACCCCAAATTGCTAACATCTGAGTGTCACTTGCTAGGCTCAGCATGATCACTGAAGGAAGAGAAGCCACATCATATGCACACCAAATCCCACAATAATTGCTTGCTGTTCCCAATAGAGAAGCAAAGTTAAAATGAACCCCAAAACTTGCCTTTCCCTCCTCCGGTTATCTCCTATAGCATTGTCCTAATACAAACCAATGGCTGAGATTTATTTTCCAAAGGAATCATGTGCTTCTCGGCGTTTTTTTTTTTTTTTCTAAATGAGTTTCAATTAAAAACTCAAAACATAGATATTTTTGTTTCATCAAAATGTCACTGGCCAGAGAGGATGGGCTAATGAGTACATTAACTGTCCCACTATCCTAAATATGAGTAAAAATAATCATCATTAACATTTACTGAGCATCTATGATGTGTGAGGGACTGTGCTAGCATCTTACAGAGATTCCATGCTTTTAACTTCAAAACAATACTAAAAAGTAGCTATTATTATCTTCATTTTACAGATAAGGAAACTGAAATGCAGATAGCTTCGGTATCTTACCCAAGAGTATAGCTAGTTAGGTACAGACTCAGGATTCTTATCTGTTTTTCTTGCTCCAGAGTCATGCTACTTCCTTATATGCATTTATTTCCCATGTCTTGCTTCCAGTAGCTGTTTCTTGGTCAGTTATTTTCTGTGCAGTTTAGATGTGTCATGTTGCCTAAGGAAGATCCGTAGGCTGACCCTTGAAGCAGACTGTCAATCAGCGACACTAAGATTGTCACATCTAAATATGTTTTAGACTAATCTAAAAATGTAAAGACTTATATCCCCTTAAAGGCAGATTTTATCCAAGTTTTCCAAGAGGCTTTTCCACTTTAACTAGTCATTTCAAACTAAATAATTTGTGGATAGACAGAAGTATAATTTTTTTAAAGTGAGAAATTAGGCAAAAGAGAACTTGAACCATATGCTTGGAACAACTCATAAAGAAATTAAAATGAAAAGCAAATATCATGATAAATATTTAATTCTGAGTTAGAAGATGGCTTAGCTTTCCCTTAACCCACATGTTCTCGTGCTATTCTTTGGATGACTATGGAAATAAATCATCTTTAAAAAATATTAACTATAAATCTTATCATTAAGAGAATGGTTATTTTGTTTGAAGCAAAATTCACTGGAACTAACCTTCATGTAACAATTTTAGGAGTTCTTGGGGAATTAATATTTTATAAAGTCAGTTTCTAATTGGCTAAATCAAGAAAACATTTGTCCCTGTGGCAATCAGAGGCTTAAGAAGGAAATAATAGATGGATTCAAGAGTTAGGTCCTCTTTGTATTCCTAAGTATTCTTCTTATGGTTAGAGACACAAAATGCTGGTTTGTGCCCATGGTACAATTTGAAACAAAATGGACCAGCATCTCAGCTGGTGTTACAGTCATTGATTCCAAGGTTTTCATTCTAGAGCCAATAGTCTGAGAAGTTACCAATGCAAAGAAAAATTTTTAGTCAATGGACTTCACCAAGCAAATGAATATCGTACGTCTCCGTGTTCTGAGTGGCTATGCACTTGAAGTCAAAGACAAATCTGTTTAGATTAAATATAAGGTCTAGTGAAAGGCTTCCCCATGTAATTCATATGTGGCCTAACAGAATTTGGTGGTACACGATAACTATAACAGTGCATCTTAGCTAGAGAAATCAGCACAAACAGCACGGCAAATATGTATTTAGACCAACAGCAACAACCACCACCAAAAGAATACCACCAGGTTTATGAGGCGTGGGACATGACATTTAATAAGTAATAAACCATGATTAAATTACAAATATATTTTCATTACCCAGTAATGGTGAAGAGCCATGCTTATTAGGTTTAGTTGCAGGAGCTAATTATACACCTATAAATATGCAGTGGGATCAGCAGGATCTTCATGTGCAGGGACAACCCTGGGTTCAGGAACCTTGAAGCAACCTTGCTGGCACTGCCAGGAAGAAACTGTAGGGCCAGTCTTGTTTCAGCACTCAGAATTCTCTAACCACAGTTGCTAAAAGCAATCCAACTGTCCCTCCTATTTGACTACATCTAGAAAATTACTGTGTTTTACAAATCCCAAAAAGGAAAAAAATCTGATAGAATCTAAGAGACAGATTTATCTTCCTAAGATGTTTGGGCACAAAAAAAAATGAGTAACATTTTTAGACTGGAATAGTTTAAAGGAACATTCCTGCACACTTTGGCACTTAGCAATGGATTTCACTTGCTGGATTAAGTCTGAAATCATAGTTTGAAAGCTGGTGACCTGTAGTCTGGAACTGCCTAACAGACAAACAAAGCATTAAAAAAAAAGATATTGGTTTTAACAAAAGCTCTAAGTATATAATCATAACCTGATGACAATTTTCTAGAGCTGACTACTGGCTGGACTTCCACTGTTGAGGATGTGAGAGGCATCAGTTTACCAAAGGGCCTTCCTGGTCCCCTTCTCTCATATACACTCCCTGCCTGGATACACGTGAGATTTTAACCTCTGAGTAAGTAGATGGCCCAGAAAAGAAAATCTAATTCTATTATTTAATGCCTCTTCCTACCCTGTGGTCTCAGAGTTTTACTTGCAGCTTCTACCAGCACACAGCACATCCCTCTCCTCCTCCTCACCTCTTTGAAAAAATAAAATCTCCTTTTACACTAACAGGAAACTAGTGGCCTAAGATTATCCTTGGAAATATGTAAGATATGATGAAAATAGATAATCTATGAAGGTATATATCACTTGAATCTCAGTGTTTAAATCTATTTTTTAATTCATCTGCTCTTGCCAACAAACCAGCACAAGAATTATCACAACCACATCTCTGATAGACATTTAGTCAGCTTCTTCCTAGTGCCAAAGGGTTTTTATACACAGAAAAGAATCGGTTCTAGTATTGAAAATCTTTATATTAAAATAATATTTCTTAAAATGTGTTTATACACTGTATTTCCAATGTATAGTAAACAAACAGTGTAAGAAACAAATTTGACATTAGCCTAGAATAATGTTGTCTTTCTGGAACTGGATTGAATATCATGATATACTGATTATAGAACCTTTTTGATAAAAATGAATTACAGGTATGAAATGAACTTTTTACTGCATATCAAGCATTTGCCTGAGTGATTGTCTTTTCATATATTGTTTTACTTTATCTTTATATCTACTCTAGAATTAAGTGTTTATCCAATTTTTAATGAGAAAGTGCAACTGAGACCAAAGAAGTTAAGGAACTTGCCCATGGTCACACAACCAGCTCAGGGCATGGCATGTTATCAAAGCCGATAAGTAATTTTGAATGGTTTAAGTAGCAGAACCTGGACCTGTCACTGAGCATCCTCACACTGTACCATAACCTTTTGATTTTGGCAGAAGGAAGGAGTGCTAGAGGGTTGGACATTAGAAGTCATAATAATATGATCAGTTTTTCATAGAAATACTATCTTCACTGCTGGCCTGTTGCCAGGATTTTTATAGCCCTCAGTGAGACAAATTTGGTGATAAATAATACTGAGACCTCTTATATTTGATTATCTGTTGTCAGTTCAGCATCATGTCTACCCATCAAAGCCACACTTTCTGGAATTCCCTTCCCATATTGTTCAAGGTCACATTTTGTCAATGAAAGGAACGCAAGTAGATATGGAAGATAAGTGAGCCAAGGTCATTATTTTGGAGTCTGTGGCATGTCACATGGGTGGACATGAGGTCGCAGAGACCTTCCAGGCTCCTGGAGTACCCACTATACGGTGACTATACAGACTGAGACATTCAGTGGGAGCCTTTCCAGAACCTTTTGAGAATTTCAGAAATTTCCCCATGAAACTTTTGGGAAGCACTCAGTTTGGGTCTTCAAATGAGGTCTGCAGTGACTGTTTGTCCAATCTTCAGCTGCAGCCTTCCTGGCCTTTAATCACACAGCTCTTTCCCACATTCCTGCAACACCTAATTCCTATATCAACTCCTTCATTCCCATAAGATGAGGAATGGTTTTGTTTTCCTGTGTGAATCTTAACTGACACACCATCCCTGTTCCTGATCTTTGATCATCCCAGAGCAACTCTGTAAAACTGGAGCCACCAGGGAAGGAGCCCACTAAGGCAGACACTATTGGCTGTCCTTCAACATCAGTTCTATTCTTCTTCCTTTGTGAAAGAAGCTTCTTGCAGCTAAGAAGGCCCATATGAGTGATTTCAAGTCAATGGGATGCGAGTGGAAGTGATGTGCATAATTTGAGAAAATGTCCATAAAGACCAATCCCTTCTTTATACTTCCTCCTTTCTGCTGGCTGGAAAAAAACTGCTGGAGTTCCAGCAGCTGTTTTGAAGCATCGTGGAATTTGGGTTATTGAAGAGTCACACAATAGAATAGAAAGCTAAAAAGAGACTGGGCCCCTAATATTGTGAGCAAGCCTTCCATAACTAGTTAGCAAACTCTAGACATTTATATATGAGGAAATGAAACTTCTATTTGATTTAAGTCACTGATATTTTGATATTGCTGTCACTTGTGGTCATAACTAGTACTCACTGATGCATCAATCTTAACAGATATTTTTCAGACTGTTAAGTGAGTTTGGAGAAAAAGGAGAGAAAATTCAGGGGAAGGACAGGACTGAGAGAGGGTGTGAGCAAGACACACCAGCTGTGTTTCACCCACCTGAAGACAATAAGATATCTTAACAATTGGTCATTCTGGTTAAGAAGGAAGCTGAAGTAATCTTGAAATGCATAGAGCAGAAGGGGAATCACTATGACTTGATCTTCTAAAACTGCTATTTTACTCCAACATATATTTATTTATAATTTGTCTATGTCCTCTATTTCCAGAAAAGTAATTTGACCAGCTTGTTTACATATATACAAAATTTTAAAAAATGAGAACGCTAGAAAAAAAAGGTCATACTAAGAAATAACATGCAAAACGCCTAGCGTGAGCTTCGTCTGTTTTGTTCACCACAGTATTTCCAGAACCTAAAAGTTGCTAAATAAATATTTGCTTAAAGTACGTACCTTCTGAGTAGACACTTGTTGATTTTGCCTGTCCAACTTCTTACATCCCCTCTTTTCTTACAGCAAGCACCTGATTTGTCTTTTGTAGTTCAGGTCGTGTGGATTGTTTGTACCACTTGCTCCTGGGAGACTCCTCTGACATACATAAGCTCTGACAGTGAGAGCCCCACCCGGAACTTTCGAGGAAGATATGCAGAAAGAGGTACTCTTCCCTCTCTCCACAACCCTGGGAGTTGCTGAGCTGGTGGAAAAATAGGCCTGCCCTGGGTCATTTTTTAATTTAGATGAATGTGATCCTGTGCGAAGTTATTTTAATACCTGGACTCTTCTGTTACCTGACCCAGCGGTTTTGAACTAGGGACACTTTTGCCCTCCGACCCAGGGATATTTAGCACTTGGAACCAAGAGTTCTGACTAACACAGAGTGGATCAAAAATTTGATTCTTAACTTCTTAGCAGTTAAAGAGCAAACCAGAATGAACTAGTTCTTCAGGAATTGCACAGCTGTCCTAAGCAGCAGGACTTAAGATGAACGTCACCAATGTATCTTTAGAAAGGAAACAAAACCTACTTCTGGTAATTATATTCTGACCTTCTTAGAATCGACTAACACTAATGACAGTCTGTAAATAAATATACATTGCCATTCATCAAGACCATACTTAAATATGTTTGCATGGCCACTGCGTGCTGCTGTAGAGTTTATACAATAAACAAAGTTGCACTGACAGGAAGCCCCTCTTTTCAATTTGCCCGCCTAGACGGAGTGCCTTTTCTAATTTGCATAAAGACATCATATAAGCTAGCGGCAGCACTATGTGTTCACATGTATAATTTTAAAGGAAGCAGAAAGTGGTCTGATCTGTAGTCACAATAAGGCTATCACCCTTAACCTATTTCAAATGAACTTCTTGGAATAAGGTTTGCTCCATCCAGAATGGTAAGAACTGCCACCGCAGAGATTAACAAATGAGTGTGTGTCTCAATTGTCATGTGGTAGCACGTACAATATGTTGCTCAGAGCAACTGATGACTTTGGGATCTTTTTCCATAGCACTCAAAATGCAAATTTGTCTTCTGTTTTCTGTTAATATAATAAATGAAAACTCTTATGTAGGGAAGTATTTTTATGCACAAAGACTGTCAGTTTCCAAGCAGGAAAGTCTTGAAGTTCTTTCCCTTGATATGTCATAAAATTGACATAACCTTAGAAGACAGAAAGATCACTAGGTCATACAAAGCATGTTGGATCAGATTAGGTCTGAGTCAGGCAATCTATTTGACGGTTGGAGATAAAATAAATGTCAAAGAATTTTGCCAGTTTATCAAAAAATTCTATAGATGTTTCATATTTGAAAGTACTTCCAGACTTAGTTTGTAGATGGCAAGCATCTAATTATAATCATCTATTGCTATAACTCTTTGAAAACAAGTAATAAATTAAGAATATACAGAAAATTAGTATTACATTCTTACAAATTTTTAAAATACTGATATAATTTTATAATATTTTAAAAATATTCCCCAAATCCCAAAAATAACTGCTTAAGGGGATCAATGTACTTTGACAAAGTAATATTTTGTGTACTTACATTTTTTAAACCAGAAGTCTAGATTTATTTCTTATTTATGTCAGACATCTAGATATTTTGTCCCCAAATCATATGATTGTAATTGAAATAAGGCTAAAACACTAACTGTATTAAACTGGATGTTTTAGTCAGGATGGACTAGATTATGTTGCAGTTAAAATAATTCCAGAATCTTAGTGGCAACAATATTTTTACTGCTTTCTTAGATGACCAGTAAGAGCTGGTGTGAAGTGGAGAAGCCCAGGCTGACTTCAGCTTTGCCATTTTGTAGCTGAACCACCCAGGACACATGAGCTCAGAGGTTGCTGTAACAGACAAAGAGAGAATCAGAAGGTTCCAAAAAGACTGTTCTAGCCAGGCTTTGGACGTGGCATGCATGAATCCCACCCACATCCTGTTCGCCACACTCAGTCATATAGTCTCAGCATCAGGGGAGCTTAGGAAGTGTGGCCTTCCTGTGCACTCAGGAGAGGAAAATGTGGGGCCATCCAGTGCTGTCTCTGCTACACCGATGTGGTAAAAAAACAAAACAAAACAAAACAACAACAACACAGATTTTGCAGTTGTATCAACCTGGCTTTATATCCTTTGACATTCACTAACCATGAAATCTCTCAAAGTTTTAGTTTTCTTGCATAATATGGTAGATATTATTGGGTTTGAATTACTTTTACAACTTTCATTCTGACTAAAATTTTACCTTTATCTACAAGTTTAATGTTTACTTTAAAAATATTTTATTATTATCCTTTATTACTGATGACATTTAACCTCAAAACTTTTTATTCAGTCCCATTTAGATTCTAAGCACCTGTGCAAAAGAACTTATGTGCAGACAGTGACAACACAATGAAAAAATGACTTAGGTAAGACACTAACTTGAATCCACTCAAGTGTTGGCAATCTAGCTAGAGGAGATGAGAACCAGCATTTTCCCTGACTAGTTACACATGCCAGATTATGCAGAGATAGAACGGATGGTATTTAAACAATTTTCTAATTGCAGTACTATGTAGAAATAAGAAGCATCCCCATCCACAGAACTTAGCAGAGCATCCCATGCAAAGTTTAATATTTGTTGAATATACACGTATATGATTCCAGAGGAATAAATAATACTAATATATATCCATATCAGATTGTGCAAATATACACACGTGCACAAATATAAATATGTTTGTATCTGCATATAAATGTATACAGTAGCTAAAAGTAGCTGGATTGAGTGGCATAGTGGTTAAAATCCCTTCCATTTCTAAGATTCTACAAAATGGTTATATTTTTTGACATTGGTTCTCAAAACTTTTCTGCCTCTACAGTAATATAAAAACATTTACCATTTTGCATTGTTTATAATAAAACTTAATAGAAGACATGAGTCTCCTTCAGAATGTCTAGGAAGTGATGGTAGCATATAATATTTTAAAATATGTGCTGACCCCAGATTTTGCAGTTATTTTGAGGTCATATGTAAAATTTGACATACCAACCTGTGCATTAGTGCAGTTCACATATATTGCCAGCTCCCCATCTGGAGGAGGACTGCTTTTGTTAGTCCGTATGTGGTCAGATGGGATGGGTCACATGACTTGTGACCATGAGCTGTGAGAAGGAGCAATGCATGCTACTCTGGGCAAATGCAAGACCCTGCAAAGCTCTGTCTTTCCCTTTGACAGAAGGAACAACCATGCTCTAGGTAGTGACTGCTCTGTTATCAGGCTTCTGAGTTATTACAGTGAACTTCAGTGGATATGCAATTTGAACCATTTCTGTTTTAGGCCATTGAAGTTTTGGGGTGGACTGTTAACTGCAGCATAACCAGCTATCCTTTATACTACAGACTTTTGTGCCTATCTTGTCCCTCACTGGATCACCAATCTTTGCTCTATCCTTCATCTCAGCTTGGCAAGATTATCCTTATGGCAAGGTTTAGTGGGAGAGTGGAAGCTGAAATACAGTGGGAGTGCAGCTTGAATACAAAAGCTTATTTTGTACATTACTTGATGCCTTTAAAGTCTAAAAATTGTAAGAAGCCAATCTGAAAAGGCTACATACTATATGATTCCAACTACATGATATTCTGGAAAAAGTAAAATTATGGAGAAAGTAAAAGGATTATTGGTTTTCACGGGCTTGGGGGATGGGAGGGATGAACAGGAGGAGCATAGTGAAACTACTCTGTAAGACACTATGGTGGATACATGTCGTTATACATTTGTCAAAACCCAAAGAATGTATAATAAATAGTGTACCCTATTGTAAAACTACAGTCTTGAGGTGATAACAGTATGTCAGTGTAGGTTCATCAAGTGTAACAAACATGCCACTCTGGGGCATGTTAATAATGGCAGAAGCTGTGCACATGTGGAGGCCAAGGGTGTATGGGAAATTGCTGTACCGTTCACCTAATTTTGCTATGAACCTAAAACTGCTCTGGAAAATAAAGAATATTTTTAAAATTTATTTTAGGTCATCAAAACATTGCAGAAAACATCCGAGCATATAGTTCCTCTTTCCTTATTAGTCTTAAACACTCAAACTTTTAAAATATTTATTTTTATTTATATTTTATATTATATATTTAGATAGTATCTACATACACAAATGTATATGTTAACGTGGAAAACAAGACTGCTGAGTCTTAAACTCTAGTAAAATCATATACACATACACTACCCTGCCTCTTCACACACACACACACACACACACACACACACACACACACACACACAGATACATTAGTGTTGGAAAACAGCAAAAGTGCCTTCCTTGAAGCAGAAACCACGAGCTGTTCTGGAATGAGAGGAGGTAACTGGTGTCAGATTGAAGATGAACCCACAGGCCCCAATCTGTGTAGTAGGCAGTTACAGTAGGTAATAGTATGTGTGAGGGTGCTATGGAGTTAGAGGTGACATGTGGTGAGGAAAAGTGATTCCCAAGTTGGTAGCCGGATGATTTATCGGGGGATCATAGTAAGAGCAGCCAAATAAATCAGCGTCTCTTCTCCCACTTTTGCAAAGCAACAAGTAGCAATTTGGAACAGAAATTGTAGTTTAGATGAAAGAAATTTTGTGCTCTGGGTGGTTGAAAACACCTCAAAATAATTTGGATGTCTCATATCCTAGAGACAAGTTAACTGATAAACCCAACCATTAGTACAATCACCATTTTCCTGCAAATCATTAAGTGCAGATTTTAATAACATTTATAGTAGTCAAATGCAGAGCCAACAGGGAATCTGTTACAGATATTGGTATACAATCAAAAATCATCAAGTATTTGAGGAAAAATGGTATCTAAGTCAAAAAATAGAAGAGTTAAAACTTGATGAAACAAAGTTAATAGAGCAAAGTGAGGAGAAGTTTAATTATGAAAATGCAAGAGGACTTAGCAACAACAAAAAACTCAGCTAAAAATTTTGGAAAACAAAAAAGTGCAATTAGAACAAACAAAACCTCACTACATGGCAGTACTAATATAATTAAAAAACAGTATGTGGAGCTGAAAAATTAATCTGATGGATTCTCCAAGAATACAGCAACAAAATGGGCAAAGAAATTGTTAGTATGAAAGAAAATGTTAAAACTTAAGAGTATAAACCCAGAAGTGCTAATGTTATTTGAATGGGAGTTCCAGGAAAAAGAGAAGACAGAAAAATTAAGTGGAGGAAGTACCTAAAATTTTTAGAAAGCTAAATGTTTGACCTAAAAGAATATGCAGGTCTTCAGAGTATACAAGTCCCCAGGTGCTAAGCTGACTAAATGGAAAACATCTACTCTTAGACACATAAGTAATGAAATTTCAAAACAGCAAGAATAAAGACAAAGCATTTACAGCATTTTGAAAGGAATAAAAATTATCTACAGAAAGATGAGGATAAGATTGGAAACAATTCCAAACCTATAAAACTAAACATATTAAAGCATCATTACTATAGAATTAAAGCTCTGAGGAAAAATGGCTTTGAACATGCAATTCAATACATAGCTAAGCAAGCATTCAAATATGAGGAAAAAATACAATGTTTTCATACTGCAAGGATTCAGAGCATGTATCACCCAAGAAACCATTTTGAAAAGATTACTTGAGAATATACATGTATATAACATACAGATATGTTATAGACATATACCTATATATCTAGACATGTATGTTACAGACATACAGATAATATACTACAACAAAATAAAAAATAAACCCAGAGAAAGCTTTAGATTATAAAAACAAAGGAAACAGTAGCATACAACTTAAATTCATTACAATAAATTCACTTCAATTATAAAACTAAAATAGTAATACATCCTAGATGAATCCTGGATATTACATAATGTATCACACAGGAGGGGGACTTCAAGAAGGTAGATTTCAAGAAGGAACAAGGGAAGTAAACGTATGCTAAGTGTCTTGTTTTGTTTAGGAAAATATTTAAAGTCACATTAATTCTATGTATTTGGAAAGAAAATTTAAATATTTAAAATGTTAAGGATGTATGATTGAGAAGACTCAATTAATAAAAGAAAATGCTGAAAATGGGGAGTGGGGTATCAAATGTTTATAGAGTTTCAACTTTTTATCCTTCTGTCCATACATTTATTTTTTCTGCTTTTTCAGAATTTGAATTGATCCATATGTCTGTTTTTGTGCCAATACCATGCTGTTTTGATTACTGTAGCTCTGTGGTATTGTCTGAAGTCTGGGAAGGTTACGCCTCCAGCTTTGTTCTTCTTTCTCAGGATTGCTTTGGCAATTCTAGGTATTTTGTGATTCCATGTAAATTTTAGGATTATTTGTTCTAGCTCTGTGGAAAATGTCCTGGGTAATCTGATAGAGATCACATTAAATCTGCAGATTGCTTTTTAAAAATTAAATTTTAACAATTTTAATTCTTGCAACCCAAGAGCATATCTTATCCCTGGTCTTTGAGTGGAACCCTAGTTTCCCTCCCTCCCTCTTTTGACAGAAGTCAGGCAGCCCAGCGTGGTCCAGAAACTTTTACTTCTACTTTTTCAAGTGTTGCTGAATGCCTGAGTTCATGGGTTACTTTTCTTAGACTTTCAATAGCACTGCTTTTGAAAACCACCAAGGAGTTTGATTTATAAATGTTGAGGTTACATGCTTGATAAAATACTTTAAAATGAATCAAACATGAATCAAAATTATTAGAAAAATAATTAGAATGATAAAATGACAGAATTTTAAGGGTCAACATTTTACAACCTGATAGGAATATGAATGGGCTCTTTCAGGAACAGAAACTTTCAGGAATTGGCCCTAAATCAGTTTTTACAATGGAGATCACTTTGATCTTCCAGT
This sequence comes from Camelus bactrianus, assembly GCF_048773025.1. Classification (NCBI taxonomy): domain Eukaryota; kingdom Metazoa; phylum Chordata; class Mammalia; order Artiodactyla; family Camelidae; genus Camelus; species Camelus bactrianus. Next base: position 80,185,230 of record NC_133543.1, on the reverse strand, counting down.
GTAGCTCCTGTTAATTATGAGTGCAAGGAACATTTGTGTCTTTATTTCTCATTTAAAATGGTCTCACTGGCATTGTTGTTTTGATTCTTTGTTCCCCATCTGAAGCCTAATTTTAAATTTAATTTATACAAGAGCAACAACACAGGGCTTCTTCACCAGTATGGAGCAATTTCCAGAACCATGTGGCTTTTACTGAATGGCTTGTGGAGATAATCTTTGCTTAGGTTGGGGGTGTGTGAATAGGAGAAAGGCAATATCCTGGATTCGTGGGAGTTGTTCATATGCCTCTGCTACTAATATATGCCAGACTCCAGCTTGAAACTGAAGAGCTGCATGCAGCTGTCACTATTAACAAATAACGAGACAAAAATTGTAGTAGTAGCTACCTAAATAGTATCAATTCCAAATAAAAATAGATTTTTTAATGTTACAATGTATAAGAAAACTATGCTAGATATTTGCAGAGTCTTTAGTTATATAAAATAGATTATGCAAAATTTATATTCAAATTTAGCTGATGACAAAGGCATGTAATAAATAAATAAATAAATAAATAAATAAATAAATAAATAAATAAGCCTAGGTTACCAGCTATGTAACTCTGGCTGCCTACACCTACCTACACACAAAAGGATCAAGACAAGAGATTTTCAAAGGTGAATCCAGACAAACATTTAAAAAAACAGAAAACCTCAATACTACCTAAGTTGTTCTAGAGCCTAGAAAAAGGGAAAAAAAGTGGCAAAATTTTTAATAAAGTTAATATAATAAAGCATGAATACTGAAAATGTAACACAAAAATTTACACACTAATTTCACTTATGAGTTTTGACACACAAATCCTAAATAAAATATTGGTAAACAGACTCCAACTGAATATTAAAAGAACACATCACTATCAAATTGATGTTTCCAAGTTAGAAAAATTATTAATACCATGTTAAGAGCTCAAGGAAGAAATCTTTAATCATCTTCATGGATACTAAAAAAGCAATTTAAAAAATTCAGTGGTCAAATCCTCAACAAAATACTAGCAAACTGAATCCAGCAACATATAAAAAAGGATTATATACCTTGACCAAATATGATTTATCCCAAGAAAACAAAGTTGGTTTAACATCCGAAAAGCAATAAATACAATCCACTCTATCAATAGAATGACAGAAAAAAACAATACCTGCTTGGCTCAATAATTGCAGAAAAAGCATTTCATAATATCCGACAGTACTTCACGATAAAAACACCAGTAAGGTAGGCATAGAAAGGAACTTCCTTAATCTGATAAACAGCATTTATAAAAAACCCATAGTTAATATCATACATAATGGTGAAAGATTGGATATTTCCCCCCTAAATTGGGAACAAGATGAGGATGCCCATCCCTTAACATTTTGCTAGAGGTTCCAATCAGGATAATTAGGCAAGACAATGAAATAAAGGCATCTAGATTGGAAAGGAAGAAATAAAACTGTCTCTATCCAGAGATAACATGATCAAATGTATAGAAAAATATATACAGAAAATCCTAAGTAATGCTGGGTAATCATCACCACTATCTATATGCAAAATATTTTCATTATCCCCAACAGAAAGTCTGGGCCCAATAAACAATAACTGTCTTCTTCTCTGAGCTCTTGGTATCCTCTATTTTTTCTGTCTTTATGAATTTAGCTATTTTAGGCACCAGTTGTAAGTGGAACCATACAATATTTGTCCTTCTGTGTCTGAATTATTTCACTAGGCATAGTGTTTACAAAATCTATTCATGTTGTAGCATACATGAAAATTTCATTCTTTTTATGGTTGAATAATATTCCTTCATGTTCTTTTATGTCTCATTTGGCCTCTCTTGTTACCATCCTAAATCAGGAGCCATTTTCCTCAAATTCTGCCTTTTCCATAGTCTGCCTACTGGCATCCCTATCTCAAATCTCACTACTTTTGTAATTAAGAGATCAATTTCACTTATCTATATGATAATCATGCTCACACCATTCCTCTCTCAATCTCATATGGACAAGCTTTCCCAATATCTGTCCTAATCTATCTTTCCCAGGCTTATTCCATTACTCCCATATGATGATTCAGGAAATATTCCAAATATATTTCTCAAACATGCCATTTCCTACGTTTTGTTTATCCATTCATCTAATGATGGACATTTGGGTTGTTAACACCTTTTGGCTGTTGTGAATAATGCTGTTATGAATCTCGGTGTCCAAATATCTGTTGGAGTCCTTGTATTCAATTCTTTTGGATATATAATTAAAAGTAGAATTGTAGGGTCATATGGTAATTCTATGATTGACTTTTTTGAGAAACCACCCAACTATCTTCCATACTGGCTGCACCATTTTACATTCCCATCAGCAGTGCATGAGGTTCCAATTTCTCTACTTCCTGGTCAAGGCTTGTGATTTTCTTTTTTGTTTTCTTCTTTTATAATTATAGCCATTCTAGTAGGTGTGACATGTTACCTCACTGCAGTTTTGGTTTGCATTTACCCAGTGACTAATAATGTTGAGCATAGTTTCACGTGCTTATTGGGCTGTTTTGGTAAGTCTCAGCCTATGGATTGTGATGCTATCGGTTAGGAAAGCCTGGGTCACTTACCTGGGCCTGGACTACTTGTGGTGAGGCTCCCACGGACATTTCCCTGACCAGAGCCAATGTTGTGGCCAGACTGGCACTGGTAATTCTTACTATGATTGCAAGAGGCACCTCAGCAACAACCATCAGGGAACTTTGGGGGAAAAAAAAGATCTATTATTCACAAGTCCTAGAGATTACACGCACACCCACGGGCCACACAACAAGATGGTGGGCAGAAGGTTTGGGATGCAAGCTTCTGAACAGATCTGGGACTCTACTTTAAGTGGGGTCTGAGGGAGGGGTGTCTAGGTTTTTGTGGGTTCACTCTTTATCGGTGAATTTGAAAAGCACAAGAGATGGAACTAGGGTGCAATAAGGGAAAAGTAGGCTCTCAAGCAGTCAGTAATCTATGTTATCCAGGGCTGTATAAAAAAGAAACTTCATGGGTGGGATGACCTGGTTTCTTATCTACTTATTTTACTAGTAGCTGAGTCATAGAGCTGGCAATATGTTTACTTCAGATGGATGGCTTTGAATGGATGCCTTGGCAATCAAAAGTTTTAACATCAAGCACTTACCCTACAATCAAAAAGCTTAATGTCAGGCACTTATACTACATGGTTATTTGTCTTCTTTGGAGAAATGTCTATTTGAGGACTTTGACCATTTTTTAAAATGAGTTGTTTGTTTTTTGATGGTTTCTTTGTTGTTGTTGTTTTTTGGTTGTTGTTGTTGTTTTAATGGAGGTACTGGACATTGAACCTAGAACCTTGTGCGTGCTAAGCACACACTCTATCACTGAGCTACACTATCCCCCTGAATTGATGGTTTCTCAAATTTGACACAAAGCACAAGCAACAAAATTTTTAAAAACAGATAAATTGGACTACAGCAAAATCAAAAACTTTTAGGTTTTAAAACATACCACTGAGGAAATGAAAATTCCACCCACAGAATGGGAGAAAATTTTTGATAAGGGACTTGTATCTAGAATACATAAAGAACTCTTACAACTCAATAATAAAAGGACAAATAATCCAATTACAAAAAAGGAAAAGGGTCTAAATAGGTTTTTCTCTAAAAATTATATACAAAAGGTCAATAAGCAAATGAAAAATGCCTAACATTATTAGCTGCCAGGGAATGAAAATCAAAACCACAATGGGATACCACATCTACTGGGAGGACTAAAATAGAACATTCAAATAACAGTTGTTAGCAAAGATGTGAAGAAATCAGAACCCTCATACACTGCTGGTGGGAACATAAAATGGTACAATCACTTTGGAAAATGGTCCCATAGTTCTTCAGATGGTAAGACAGAGTCATCTCATGACTAAGCAGTTCTACCCGTAGGTATATGCTCCACACAAAAACTTGTATATCAATGTTTATAACAGCATTAATCATAATAGCCAAAAGATGGAAATAACTCGTGTCCCTCAACCAATGAATAGATAAATGAAACATGATGTATTCATATAATGGAATATTAATAAATCACAAAAAGGAATGAAATACTGATATATACTATAAAATGAATAAGCCTTGAAAACATTATGCTACATGAAATAAACCAATCACAAAGAACCACATATTGTATGATTTCATTCATATGAAATTCCAGAATAGGCAAATCTATGGAGAAAAAGAGTAGATCAGTGGTTGCCTAAGGCTAGAGGGAATGAAGAAAAAGTGGGTGACTGCTACTGTGAGTTCCCCTCTGAGACGATGTTTTAAAATTGATTGTGGATGGTTATACAACTCTGTGAATATATACTAAAAACTATCGAATTGCACACTTTAAGTGGGTAAATTATATGGCATGTGAATTATATCTCAGTACAATTATTTGTCAAAAAATCAGTAGCTACCCTTGATTTTACAATAATAAAAATGGAATTAGCAAACGGTTAGAGGTGATAGACAAGCTTCTTGACTGTGATGATGGTTTCACAGATATATAACTATTTAATAACTCATGAAATTGTACACTTTAAATATATGCAACTAATTGTACATCAAATATAGCTCAATAGAGCTTTGGAAACTATGATAATAGAAAAAAATCATAAAATATGAATATATACTACTTATGTGTCAGGATTAAGACCATCATTAATGGGATATACTAGAAGCATTCCACTAATAAACAGACTTAAAAAACTTGCTATACCATTATTATTTAACCATATTCTAGAGATGTATAAGCCAACAAATTGAGAAAAAATAAAATGTGTAGATAATATAGTTGTTTACCAAATAAATGTAAAAAAAAACCTCTCAGAAACAATGCGACTCACTAAGTCATTGGGTCTTAAATTAATACTTGAAAATCAACAGCTTTTATCTATACAAACAGCAATCAGTTAGAAACACAGTGGTAAAACCACATTTAAAATTGCAACAAAAACAATGATATACCAGGAATGTGCAAGGTTTATAATGAAAAAATTGCAGATTTAAACAAATGGAAAGCACATACAATTCTTACTTAGAAAAATATAACATTATACATCAATTATCCTTAATCTATAATGTAATGGATCCTAATAAAACAGAATAGGGTTGTTTTGAAACTAAAGAGGTTGATTCTGAAGTTTATATAAAAATTCAAAGTGCATATGAAAATTTCACATTTAGAAATTTATCCTACAGATATATTTTCATATGTGTGAAATGGCATATATGCAAAGTTATTTATGTCACATTATAATTGCAAAGGAGTTTATATAATCTAAATAACCATCAAAAGAACTGGTTAACTATTTTTCGGCACATGTGTATAATTAAATACTATGCAACCATAAAAAAGCAAGCATACTGATTTAGAAAAATCTCCCAAATAGACTACTAAATCTAAAAAGCAAAGTGCAAGCAGAGCGAGTAAACTGTGTTACCTCTGTGTTAAAAAATAGAGAGGTACGTGTAATTCTTTCACAGACATAGACTAGCTCTGGAAGGATATGCAGAAACCTGGTACCAGAGGTTGCTCCTGGTGCTGGGGAACAAGGGTTTGTGGGAGGTATACTTTCACTTACATACCCACTTACTCTAGACTCATTTGTAGCTTTGGAATTTTCACCACATGTATGCTTTTCCAAAATACAAGAAAATAGTTGAAAAAGAGGAAATTATACATAAAAAATGAGGAGCCATTTCATCTTTCTTCCCAACAGGCTCAGAAGAGACACATTTTATGCTTTTGGGTAAAAAGGAGAAAACAAGGTAGCTAAACTGAAACAAACGGTATTTAAAATGTACAAATGCATTTCTATGGGAGCACAATAAGGAAGGGAATGAATTCTGCTTCGGATGCAGACCAAGCTCCTTTACTTGGGCCTCAAACCTTGTGAAGATAATGGTAGAGGAGTCTGAGTGACAGGAAGAATGAAATCAAGGTGACAAAGGTGCCTTATGTTTGAAAGCGGTGAGTGGTTTAGCTAAACTGTAGCACATGGAAAACAAGGTGAAGTGGTTAGAAGTAAAAAGCAAAGGTGATTTTCAACCAGGTCAGATGGAACCCTGTGTGCCATTCTCGGAAGAGTCTGGACTCTTCTTGGCTTCAAGTGAGTCTTTGAAAGTCTGTGAACAGGATTTTCTGGATGAAAATCGAGCTTTGGGAGGATTATCAGGGTTACTTTAGGTCACAGAATTAACTAGCTCTCATTCATTCATTCCTCCATTCATTGTACAAATATTTGTTCAGTGTCTACAATGAGTCAGGTAGGCCTTGTATAAAATCTACCACATTTTGAAACTTTTACATATTAATTTGTTCTTCCTGATGCTAAAAGTAATTATGTTTATTACTGACAACTTTGGAAATATGCAGAATTACAAAGAAGAATTACTCATAATTCTACTGCTTAAAATAAACACTTAAGATTTTGATGTGTGCACATGTGCATGCATGCATGGTCATTTTACACACACACAGACTCACTGATGTACTCTATTTTGTTTAATCTCAAATCATGATTATTTCCTGTATTTTCAAAAATATTAACAACTATTTTTAAAATTCACAGATTTGGATTCTGTCAGGTACTGAGAGAAGTGTTTTTTTAAATGTATCATATTATTTAATTTGTAAAACAACCTATCACATGTCTTGCTTTTAATCTCTATTCACAGATGAGGACAGTGTACCGAGGATCAGTGCATAATGGAGGCTTCAATCCCAGGAATAACTGTAGGAATTGGGCTCCTCATAATCAAATGCAACTGTCTCATCAGCAACGTGACATCGTTAGCCATGCAGTGGTTATGCACTACAGGTCCCTTCACTGGTTTCAGGTTTTTGACCAATTATATTGTTTCTAATTATATGCCAATATATCCTGTGTCTCATCCAGGGGGCAGAGACCATAAGAAGGAAAAAATGTTTTCCTTTATTTTTCAAGCTAGAGAAGGGGCTGCTCCATGATAAAAAAGCCCTTGTAAGTCCCTGGCTTCTCCTAAATCCGGTGTCATTGGCTTCAGGTCGACGAAACTTCCTTCAAAGTTATTTTTCTAGTTTATCAGTAAGTCTTCATTTTTGTTGCTAATATCACTTAGTTTCTTTTCTGTGTTTTCAGAAATATTTAAATAGAATTTGAAGAGAAATTGATTAAAGGGCTGCTAGCTACCAGAAGATTGGGCACTGATATTAAGCTGCAATTTGGATAACCATTGCAAATTTTTTCCTTTAATTGAAATATGCCTGTGTTTATTTTGCCACTTTTAATGTCATACTTTTCTATTAAATTACTGTTACTGAGTCCAAACTCGTTCTGCTCACTACAAAACAGAACGATAATTGGGAGACAAGGTATTGGGGCAAGGAATAACAACTTTATTTGGAAAGCAGCAGACCGAGAAGATGGGGGTCTAACGTTTGGAGAACCATCTTCCCCAAGACAGAATTCAGGCTCCTTTTATATTAAAAGAGGGAGGGAGTGTGGTTGTTGCAAACTTCTTGGTGTTGGAATCCTTTGTTCTTACAGCTGTTCACATGTCAGGTCATGGTGTCCCTGTATGCCTCCAACAAGACAAATATTATTTTCCATTCTGCAATTTTCTATCTTTATATGAATGGAAAAGTGTTAATACCCTTAAAGGTCCGAGCCTTAAGAATGGAGTGTTTTGTATATTTCAGGCTATAGGCAACATTCTTTTACAAATGGTATAGAACCAGTCCAGGAAACAGAGCACAGGGTTAAAGACAAAGGAAAAGATCTAATATGGAGTCAAATTTGTTCTTTTCTATTACATTACCATATTCCACCAGTTTCCATTACTCAAAATATTTCAATTAATGGTAGAAAAAAATTTTTTCATGGAGATTGTGACGTTCAAACGTATTATTTCATAATAAAAAACTGAGAAGATAAAAGAAAGCATTTATTTAGTATCTGTTATGGGCTGTCTACTGTTATTTAATTCTCACCATTAATCCCATTTTACAATATATAAGCCAAAGAATAAGTAGTTTTTTAAAGATAAGTAATGGTAAATAATGTAGCCAGGTCTTGAACCCAGGTCTCCTGTTCCAAACTTCAAAATTTTTTCAACACATCATGGAGCCTTCTCTTGAATATAAGAAGAACAGAGTAGCTTGCATAATTATACAATAAAAGATTTAACAGAGAAATTTTAACAGAGGAATAAGAGCTTTATGTTGGGTCTTTAGACTTACAGAAAAGGACAGAAAAGTTGAGTCAACATGGATTTTTGTTAAAAATTAGTTAATGGAGCCCCTTCAGTTGATCATATCTCCTCAGTGATAAATCCTAAGTCTACTCAGAGGGCCAGATTTTCAAGATTATATCTATTTATTTCACCCGTATAGGCATACAGATGAGCAAGCTCTTGAAACTTGCTAGTTTATATTTCCTTTCACATATGTGTACTTTTACTGCCAGTGGCACTTATGTAAAGGTTAACAGGATAATGAAGTTTCAAGAAGTGCACAACTATGACTATACTATGCTCAATGCAGTGTGTGTGTTGTTTTGTTTTTTAGTTTTATAAGGTAAGTTCTGCCTTCTAGAAGGTTCTGGGTTTTGTCATTTCATAATGTCGCTGTAGGCAGTTGAGACAGCTTGCAGAATTTACTGAAAGTGGAATTTTGTTTGTTTTATTTTTTTTAAAAATCCTGAAAGTTCTCCTTACCAAATCAACGGCAACGTCAGGGATAAAACAACTGTGAGTTTAATGCATAAAAGAAAGGCTTGAAAGCCATACATTCAAAAACAGGATCATTATTTAAATGCCAATGAGACTACACACGAGGACTGAAATAAATAAGCCATCATCAGTGACTTGAGTAGCAAAGTTTGTTTTCTCTGGGGAGAAAGCTTGCTTGCTGTGCAGTACTCAAAACATAATTTATGAGAGAATTTGAAAGAAAAAAAAGGTAACATGTTAAGCTTCCCATCATAAAGGCATAAAGACATTAGGGAAATCAAATAATATTGGGCTTAATTTAGAAATCAAGTCTTTGTATTGTCTTAAGCCAGTGTATGTGAAAACGTGCTTTCAGTTAGATTACTTTTGAGCAGTGACAAAAATTGTACAGACAGATAACGAATGACATTAACTGAAAATTGGTGCAGGGAAGTAGACCTGCCCTCCAGCATCTGAAGACACAATTCAACTCGCAAAGTTTTAGAACAACTGGCAAGCCAAAACAATCAGACGTGGGAAACAAGTCAAATCTCTTGGCAAACTTTCTTATAACAAAGTTTGTTTGTATATATATATATATATATTTTTTTTTTTTACTAAATTATCATTTTAGTCTAAATTCTCTGGTACGGTCTCAGTGAAAATACTCAGTGTCTATGTTTCCCACAAATTTCTCTTTGCAGAATACCTGTATCATAGAGTAATTCCGATGTGTGAGGAATTACGGAGTCCTGCTTTGCATTTTTAGCCTGAAGGAATGATGGGATAATGCATTGCAATATAAAATTACTAATTTCAGGGTTTTTTCAGTGCTTTAGAAAAGGCTTAGAGGGAGAAAAGGTAGTTTTTTATTTGTTTGTTTAATTTCTCCATCAGATGAGAAATTTCACTCAAGGTGATGTTAGGAGACGCACAGACTCAAACTTCCCCTTTGGGGACACTGCTAAACACATGATTCTCCACCTCTTCCAAGGTTGGCACCAAACTTTCTGGTTGCTAGGAGTTAAAAGACCATTGCACTATTGTGTGCAATTTCTTCGTAAGTCACTGACATCAATTCTGCAGTTTTTAATGCTGGTGTTTTTGCTGTTCATGCACCAGAAGGCAAGGGCATCCATTTCACCACTGCCCCCTGGCCAGTAATAATTGTCAGATGCCAATTATAAGATGCGTCCTGCTTTCAGATACATTCAGATAGGAAAACGACTGCCTTTTGGGATCTACGAAACTGAATGCATGTTTGCTGCTCACTTGTTCATTTTCTCTCCTCCTGACTATAATGTTTAATGTCTGCTTTTTGAGGGTAGGAACCTTTATCTGCTATAAACACACACACACACACACACACACACACACACACAGAGGTCATATGTATGGCACATAGTAGCATATATATATGACACACTATAGCATTCCAATAAAATTCTTAAATCAATGAATTAATAAAAATTGTCTCTACAAACAATCCTTAAGACTGAAAAATGACAACAGAAATGTAGCCATTAAGAAAACAAAATATTTTGCAACACAGTGCAGGAAACTAAAACTGAATTCAGTCAAGTTGATTATTAATGGGACCCCCCTTAGTAATGATTTATAGCTACTGAATGAGTTTGAAAAAGGAGAAACACAGAACACTTTGTAGGGAAATATTTTGTTCAAATGAACACATTACATTTTAGAGTTTAGACATATCTGCCACTTCAAGATAGTGTCTAGAGTATGTAGATCTTATTTTTTAAATGCTCTGCTCTGTTTACTCTTTGTTCTTTTGACATTATCCAATGAATGAAAAAGGCCTTTAAACTCTTAACACACATTATTAAGGAGAACTTGAACATATCCTAAAGACTAATTTAAATACAGGAGTAGGGGCTACTAATTGAGAGATCTAAGTGGTTATACTTGATTTATAAATAGGCTGTCCTAGATAAAAAGGAGCCAGGAATCAATGTGCCAGATAAGAGACACAAGATGCTAAGAAAAGCAGCCCTATTTTCCAGAAAGGCCCTTCAGTGGGAGACACTGTGGTAAACACAATTGTTCCTTGTGAGTCATATTTTCAATCACTTACCTGAGCGGAAATTGGGAAAAAAATCAAATGTTCCACACACTTGTTTTGGTATTGGTTAAGATTTAAATATAAATAATTTAAATCTAACCATGAATAAATGAGAAAGCCCCTGTCTTTTCAGTAACATTCAAACACCCTACATATCTCTGAAACTTTTTTTTTTTTAAGAAACAAAAGTAACTCAGTAGAGGTATAGATCACATACTAGCTGGACGTAAACATTTGCAAAAATAAATCTTTGTGAATATTCCTTTTAACATCTAATTCAAGTTACATGTTACAAATCACATTATAAACCTTTTTCTTTTCCTTATGGTAGCCAGCCTCTTGATTATTAGGGACCATGAGCCCTGGCTTGGAAGTAGAAACTTAAATCAGTGACTTTACTTTTATTGCCAAACAGAGATCTGAATTCATATAATAAGAGAGCAGTGGAGATGAGATATGACAGAATTCATTAATGTGCCAAGGATGTGGCCAACTTGTCTACAACTAGTTAAAAGGCAAATACACAGATTGATCATTTTTCTTTCCAGGACTGTACGTCACAATACACATGGCCTGTTTCCTAAAACCTTCTGTCTAATGTTTAATAGATTGATGGAACTTCAAAAACAGCACTCTCTACAATCCTGCTAGACAAGAGCGGACATGAAGATAATCTAGGTTAGAAGAGACATTGTTTGCAATCTGAGCTGGGAAGGATTAGACTCTTTACATTTTCCCCCTTTAAGCTAAAATTTTCCTTTGGCTTCAGAAGGGGTTGTGCCTTGAATCTGAGATAAAAAAAATGACTGGCAAACCATTTTGATTTGGTTTTTTCACCTTTAAAAAATATTTTATCTTCAGCTTTCAATACACAAAGTAGTTACAAGCTTTATCAATACGCATTTCTATGTCAAAGAGGCAAAGCTCAGTTTTAAATGCCCATTTTCTTAAAGAAACAGCATGAGATAGTTGTTAGGAGTTAAAATTCTCAGGCTCTGACACCTGCTGCCTCTACACTTAGGCAGAAGGCACGAGCTGAGTCCCATGTCCTGGTGTTACAATGGTGTGACCTGCCTTGCCTGCTTCCCAGGCTTACCTTGAAGAGAAAAATGAGATTAATGCATGGTAAACCTTTCAGGTAAGAGCTATTCTAAGGCAGGATATTATCTTCAAAGCTCTAGTTCAGTTTCCAGGGGACTTCGTAAAACATCATCTTCCTGGATCTGTATGTTCTTTTAAAGAGATTTAATGTATTATTCATTGAACTGAAAATTAATAAATTATGCTTTAGTCCTTAATTGTCCAACCTTCTCTTGATATTAGTCTGTAATTTTCCCACTTTCCATCCTTGGTCAAGTCAGTTAACTTTCTACCTGCTCTTTATCTGTGTACTCCATCATCTCCTGTTTTCAGAATTTTAAAGATTCTCCCTGGTGAAAACAAATAAATTAGCTAAATTAACTGCTCTTTGAAGAGCCACATTAAGAATAATTAGATTACTGCTGAGAAGAATTTCTTGTTCTTTTTGCACAAATGCACAGAAACTGATACAGGCCTGGAGAATCCACACTGGCCCCCTCAAACTAGAATTTTAGTCTCATGATATTAGACAAAAATGGGAGTTGTCAAACAGGGACTGGGTACCTTAACTTCTGGCGATGCCCTGAGCCACCCAGAGAGGGTCCCTCCATCAGCTTCTGTTGCCTGGTAACCAGATTTGACTTGACCTGTGCAGCAGCCAGCCACCTTTTTTTTTTGGCCCAGTGAAGACTAATTGGTATGTCACATATCATTTCCCTGTAAGCCATTACAGTGGCTTACATTGTAAAGTTTACTGCATATTATGTGTACTTTGAACTATGTGCCCTTAAATGCACACTACTATGGATCTTAAATGATTTACATTATAAAATGTTCCATAATTTGCAAAGTAATTTTTAAATATATTGCCTCATTTGATTTTTGTAACAGCTCTCTAAGGCAGGAAGCTTACTAAGAGTCCCATTAAAGAAAGGGAAAATCGGAACCACAAAGAGGTTACACAACACGCTCAAGGTCACATGAGTCATAAAAGACTGAACAGGCTGAGTGCCTGATTTCCTGACTCCTGGTTTAGTGCTCTGTCAGTTTCATGCCTTCCACCATCATCCTCTATCCATCCATTCATTCTGTCCCTGCAGTTTGCTTCCAGTTATCCAATGGCAGCAAAGCAGAAAATGCTCTCAGAGTCCCAGGTCCTGGATAAGTCACAATAGCAACCTATGCCTCAGTTTCCTCATGTGTAAACATGGAAGGATTGAACTAGACGATGGCCAAAATACAATCATGGATAGTGCGATACAGCAGAAAGAGCAGAGCACGGGCCTTGCACTAAAACAGTAAAACAATTCCAGATTGGAATTTTGGTCCTCCTGCTTCCTGGCTATATGGTTTGGGAATTATATAACCCCTCTGGTTATTAGTTTCCTCACATGTGAAGCCAGAGATGTTAAATTAATTTTGAAACAATCTTGTGAAAAATAAATCATATATGCAAAGGAATTCGCCAAATGGCAAGCACTCAATAAATATCAACTACTCCTTTTAGTGTTAACACTTGTCATAGTCAAAAGGCATATACATTATTCTTTAATAGCAGTTTTATCATTACCTTTAAAGGCATTGATAGCTTTACCAACTTCAAAGAGAAAAGCATTAAATATACTAACACTTATATGATCAAAAACAGCTTCATGAAACAATACTTTTATTAAGCAGTTAATCTATAGGAATTTAGCATTATTTTCCTCAGGATTTAACTCAGGCGACGATCTGAGATTCAATGATAAAAAAATGTAAGCACACTTTCATATGACTCTCATCTTTTGTTTCTAATAGGAATGAATATGAAAATTAAGTAGATGAATTCTACACAACAGAGCAGATGGAATATTATTGCATAGGCTTATCCTTTAAACTAGTAAATAAAAAGAAGCAGGTCCATGTGGGAAAAAATTATTAATGATTTCAAAAAAAGTGGAGCATAGATAGTGGGTATAAATAATTCTGCTTGTCCAAATGTTTCATTAGAACTGTGAAATAAAAGTATGAAACTTATTTTTCAAATTATTTAGGCTTACTATTACACAGTAAAATCTTTGGAAAAATTAAATCACAATTGTTATCAGAGAAAAGGGTAAGAAACCATATAGCTAAAACTCCAAAAGGAGAAACTCATCAGTTACAATGCATGTGAAGGTTTTAATGGAGTTCTGGCAGGGCTGCGTCAGATTACAGAGAAAAAAACATACAGACATATGAGGATCTTTCTCTTTTTGTCTCTCTTGTTACAAAGTAAGAAGCAGTTAGGTAATTTTTTAAAATTTAAAATTTTTATTTTTAACATACATTAATCTGAAGCATCATTTCAGGTCCAGGTGCCATGTGGAAAGTGATTGATGTTTCAGGGATGGGAAAAGGGTGAATACTGGGAGACATCCAAATTATAAACATTTAAAAATCCTGGGAAAATACACATTTCCTCTAAGAATAGATCCACACAAAGATTCTAATTTTAATTTGCTTGTTTGTTGCTGCATACATCCAAGTAATATTATAAGCAGTTTTCAAATAAACATAATTAATCTTTGACCCTATGAAATTAACTACCCATTTAGCTTATCTATATTATGTTTACTAAAAATATCAATGCCATGTTTTAATGTATGTAATTCAATACCGTTTATATTCTAAACACATCCTACTTCATATAAAAGGAATTTTTAAATTTTTATTTTTTTCTTTTATTTTATAAAATGTTAAGTGAAATACTTTACTTTAGAAAATATTAGAAAGCGATCTTTAGGAAGGATTAAATTAAGTTTTTATAAAATTCACCTTTAATTCAATAGTTAGTGTATGTAAATCTTGGTACACAGACTTGAAAAGAGTATCTAAGCTTTGTAGTATGCAGCCTAATAAAACAACTGATAAATATGACTGATGGTATCAAGTTAATTGCTGGGTATCATAATTCAGAAAAAAAAAATAAAGCCATTATTCTAACACGAATTTTTGAGTGCTCAAGTATGGTACAGGTTCACTGAGGAAAGTTATTTTCAAAATAATAGTGCATTTCTGTTCTCCAACTTGTATATATTTTTTTCATATAAGGTTTGTACTAGAAAAAAGTGGTTAACCTTATCAAAATCTGTTATAAGTCCTCAACTATGAGATGCTGCAATTCCCCAAAATACTGTTTTTTATAATAATGCCTACTTCATAGTAAGGGGTGTGCTTCTTTGAACGGACTCCATTTAAGATCAAGCTTGAGATGGTATCCATTTTTGGATCTGAGTTTGCTAAACTTTATACTAATAGTAGTAACACAACTACACAGACAGAGCTTCAACAAAGGAAAAAAGAACAACAAAAGCACAAGAAGTATCAACTCCTCTGAGTAATCATGTTTAGTTCGGTGGTTCTCCTTCATGTGATTTCTCAAAAGACAAATTCAGAAACTCATCAGGTTCATGTTCAGGGTCCTGATAGCAGTAAAAATAATAATAATAAAAATAACAGTACAGCTATTTGAAACACAAACTTAAAGAATCTAAATAAGCCTAATGAACTTTACTTATAATAAGTAAAGTCAGAAATAAAGATAAAGGTGTGAGTACATGGTAACAATCTAATTCCTTAAAACTTCTAGTAACCATCTTGACCTTCAATTACCTCTAGCAAGATAAGCAATATTATGACCATGTCAGGATTTAGAGGGAGAAAAATTACACAAGTCATAAACTTACAGATCTCATGATTCTTCATTATCCATTTATTATTGGTTCAGGTTTATGGAACTTATAGAAGATTAGCTCACTCGATTAGGTAATGGTGCCAATAAGGCCAGAGGATCACTTGGGTCTTTGGAGTTCAAGTCAGATTCTGTACTTTGGTACAGCACCGAGTAAAGTTAATTCTATTAAGGCATCTACAAGGATGGACCATTGGCTCTGAAAGGAAGAAGGCCAAAACAACATAGATTGGTCATCATTAATCTATGCACCACTTCTGGAAAAATAATTCCCATGCTTTCATGGTAGTGGGTCAATAGTATCATTTTTGGCACCTTTCAATTCATATTTAAGTCATTTATAGGAATTGAGCAATCGTTAATCTGAATGTAAAATATAGCCTTGTGTTTATTTTCTTTAGCTCTGTTACATCAATTTGCTATAATTCTGTTTTTTATAATCTAGCTCCTTTATATCAATTGTGTGTTAATAAATCCTATCCAGTAAATATGTCACCCTATGAAAATGACTCTTTGTCTTACATGGTAACCTGAATAGACAGTTTTCCATTCCCAGTACTCAATTCAGCACTCTTATGATTCAATGATAACCAAAGTTTATACTATTAAATGATTCAAAAGAGGTTTATAAATTTTTCATTGTGAAACTTTGCTAAATAAAGTAATTTTCACTTTTTATTCATTCATTTATTTATTCATTAACTATTTACTGAGTGCCTACTATGAGCCAGGCTCTGTTTTACACAGTGGTTAAAAAGACAGATGAAGTTCTGACGCTCACAGCAGATTCATAAACATCTACTTCCTACCCACCTTAAACAAACACAATGTTATTACATTACAAGTCACAAATGGAGGAAAACTTTTCTTGAGCCTAACTGTGCCTCTAGCAAGCTATATCATATTATTTTGGGAAAAGGATTGAACCTTATGCGTCACACCCCAGAGCTGACAACAGCTGTTAAAAAGAAAAAGTCTCCAGTTTCACAGCTCTGGCTTCTGTTCATTTCGTGATTATTATTATAAGTCAAAAGTCTATAGCAATAAAAATGACATCAACAGGAACAACAATAACCATAATATGCACCAAATATTGTCTACAGTTATATTAACAGTGCATATTCATTGCAGGAGGGCGGGTGGGAAGTCTTGGGGAATAGCTGACTCAATAAAAGGGCCAATAAGGAACAAATCATAGTAGCCTTTCAATTTCCATCAGGTCACAAGGCACTCAGAGGAGAAATTAAAATCTGGTTTACAACATGAAAAATGAACTTCAAGTCATGGTAAGGAAATCAGTCAATACCATGTTAAAAGAAAAAAGACTTAAAATAACTGTTTAAGCCATAAAGAGATCATGACACTTTATTACTGCAAACAACAACAAAAAATCCAACTTTTGCTAAAGTAGGCAGCATATTAGGCCAATAAAGGAAAGGCAAAAGATAAGTTTGTGTGCTTGGCCAGCAAACATTTTACTGTCTTTTGGGAAAGGAAATAACATTTTAAAAAATAGAAATAACACGAGAAAAATGTGGAAATTTGAATGCATATCTGTGAGAGCCACTGGCTCACTGTCCTTAAAACCTCTTTACATAAAATAAATATTCAAGCAGTTACCCTCGATGGACTTCAACTTACACATTTATAAATGACACACAGTACTATACAAATATGTTACGCACATTAAAACCATACACGACAGAAAAGATGTAAGAGATCAGATAACAATGTACACCAGTAGCAATTCCAATATTTTCTTTTTGAAAAAAATTGTATTGTTCACACCCTGGATTCTGGACTTTCCACTTTGGTGATCACTTTGCAGAAATAAAAATTGGCTGAGGATAAAGTCAGAAGAAATAGCAACTTAGCATGTATTAGTCCTAAGCACATTCCATAGGATGGTGAGTTTTAAGCTAATAAATATAGGACGGCATTGTAAATCTATGAATAGAAAGATGCTGGTATGTTACTAAAACCATATTAAGTCCAGAGTTAAATTCTTTAGAATCACTGAAGATCAGACAGGCCTAGCCTTGAGCAAGATTAAGGGCATGATATGTATGTTTTTGAGCAACACAATGCTAATAATGCAGAAAATTTGAAGTTAGAACTCAACGCTCTCAGCACCTCACATGTCACTTGATTGTCTAACAGGATAGTAAAATCTTGTTAATGTAAACTCTTAAAACTCTTAAATTCGAACTAGGGACCAGCACTGGAGCTAACATTTATCTTCCTTACTCTTTCTTCTTAGGTAATATAGAGATTATATATGAGGGTTGTTTTAAAGAATTAAATGAACAGATTACCCCTCGGCACTTGAGAAATTGTCATTTACATAGTGAAACATACTTACTAATTAAACATGCTTGTCTATTGATGAAAGCAACAATTAAGCAACCCTTCTTTAGCCTATTTCAAGCTACTATGTGCATCTGCAATAACACTGCATTTATTTAAAATATTATTTAATTGATTTTTGCCCAGCAATTCTGCCCAGCTTTTTTCCATTTTGTTTAATCAGTGAGGTTTCTCCTATTCCAAGTGTCATCAATGCATGCATTGAGATATTATTCTAATAATAATAATAATATTATTATTATTATTTACAAACGATTTGGCTATAGGAGGAACAGAAAAGGCTTTAAAAGACACATTTTATATAATGACTCAGTTATTGACAATCAAGCATTACCTCGAGGCACTGTACAAATAAATGTCTTTGTTTTATCAGGATTCTACAAGTGCATAAAATAGAAGTGATATTGCACATCTCTTCACGAGACTGAGGATCCTTGAGGTTTTTATGAAACCTTGAGAAGCAAGTGTATAGGAAAGAGATTGTACATTTTACAATTATAAGTACTTGATCTAAAAAAAAAGTCGTATGGCCTAAGATTAATGCAAAAATATTATGGACTGAGATTTAAACCAAATTGGTTGTGTATGCATTTACTTATCACCCAGTAGGCATGGCAGAACTCCATCTTATTATGTTTAAAAGTATAAATCTCAAATTTGTACGTCATATGGATGGAATGTATCCAGCAATAAATATGCAGTTTAGAGGAACCTTTGCAATGCTGTAGAATAATTTGGACAGCTGGTGTTATTGGTTGATCTACAAGGTTTTTGGTGTTCTTATCAATCTGCTCTTTTACACTTAATTTAAATTTAGTATAAATATTCACTGTCAAAAAAATTAAATTGGGGGAGAATGATCTCACATTTTAACTCAGGATATAAAACCAAAATATTAGCAGATGAAGTACATGGATAGGTGAGTTTTTGTGGTTCAAACAGTAGGCAGACAAAGAAAGTGGTAATTTGTTTCTCTTTATGCAGACTGAGTTCTAAAATGAAAAAGAAGGCTTCTTCTAATTGCCAGTTCTGTGGTATACACGCCCTACATGCTCTTTTTATTAGAAAAACTTGTTAAATTACTAACAATGCATAATATTTGTTGAGTACTTTCTCAAAGCATTTTCACATATATTATCTCACAACAATTTTAGGAGATTAAAAGTTATTAAAAATAGCAAAAGGCAGTTATGGTAGGTAATCTGGAATGTTATGAACCAATCTTCAATGTGTACTATGTACTAGCATATTAGTGTCTCTAGTTTAAAGAGCTACTTGTACTCCTGACACTAAGTGGTTCTGTACTTTTTGCATTCCTTGTATATGTGTTATTATTATTTGGATTAGTGTTAACCTAGTGTGGTTTTTGCAGCCCAACTGGACTGTCTTCATGAAACCCAAATCATATAGTTTCTGTTTTTTCCACCCAGCAATGGACACCTATGTGGTTATGGTCATATTCGACTTAGCCCGACATGAGACTACAACTTAACTGTATTTAATTCCTTCATCAAATAAGCAGCATTTCTAAAGCTCCTTTAAAGTGACTGCAAGATCTACATAAGGAGGACAATGAAAGAACAAGACCTGAGTGTGTCTTGCATGGATTCTGTCAAGCTCAAAGAAGGGAGCATATTTGGTCACTTGGAACATAGAGAAACATACTACACAATCATATGAATGTGTAAAAGGGCAATCCATCAGAAAAATTCTAGATATTACCTATCAAGTAACAAAAGAAAAGCAAGCTATTTGCAAACATGAGGGCTGGTGAAAATATAGGAGGCCCCATCAGGAACTAGGAAAGCCAGCTAGCACACAAAGCCAGAAACTAATCAGAGCTTTAATGTCTTAAAAGGTAAAAGAAATTTCAAGTTATCAAATTACCAGTTACCAAACTCAAGAAAGGTAAACACTCTTCAAGCAGGGAGAGGAGATTGTGGGAAAAGAGTACCAGTTCGACTCACACTGTAACACAAACATTTCTGTAGTTGTCTACACTTTACCAAATATATCACTGACATACTGCTCAGCTCTAAATTGAGTTTTATGTCACATAAAATCCACATGATCAGTACAGAAGGATAGAGGATTCTGGGAAAGAAAAATAATTTAAAGAGTAATTAAATACCTCAGCCTTTCTTGGAAAATATTAATTACCATATTATAAACACACAAAACAAAGGACTTTTTAGTATACTGCCCACCCCCTGAAAAACTGGTGTCACTGTTCAAAACTTATTTCTAATTCATATATCTTAGTTTTTATAATATTTTTATTCTATCATCTATTTTTTTTCTCATTCTTTGCTTTGTATAATGTATCTCTTGCCTGAGCAGATGGCAGTGAATCAGCCAATAATCACGGAAGGCACATCATAATATATTAACATCCTAATGAATTATCACAGATGTTTCCAAAAGTCACAACCAATAATAAAAATACAGAGTTGACCTGGAAACAAGGCTGCAAGACCTCAAAACATCCTCGTATTGCATTCTTATTGTCCATCTCCATTACCAAGGTCTCCCTGATAGAACTTCAAATTTGTTCAGGTAATCACTTCTTCCTAAATAGCCCAAGTGCTTCATGGGAAGCAGCCCCACCCTCCACTCCAGAGGTAAGACTGATTGTTCCAAGGGCAGTCACTTTGCTAGCAGTTAGTTTAGAAATGGGAAGATGACGAGAAAGTTCTTTGTTGTTCTTCTATCAGAGTAATGAGATCTCTCTCTCTTCTTTCCTATCAAAGGTGAACAACACATCCAGCGGCTGATTGCCCTTGCAGCCATCTGATCTCCAGGAATTTAATCAGCTTTGGCATGGAACCAAGGCAGAACAACAGAAGGAAATGCACCTCAGTGGTAATGTTGGATCACTGGGTGAACCAAATCCACAGACTTCCCGTAAGCTGAACTTCTTTTTATATGTGCTAATAGTTTCTTACTAAGCCATTCTTAACTGAATTTTCTGTTACAAGTATCTAACAGAGTCCTAACTAAATTCAAACTGATATTTCTTAGAATCATTAAAATTTGCAAACTCAAAAGTAATTCAGTTTTAATGTTTTTTCTCTCATTTTATGTAATTCCAGAATTTCAGGCTCAACTAGACCATAAAAAATGCCACTCTTTTGTGTGTGGGTGTATATATACATACATGCACAGTGTTACAAGTGTGTACGTATGTGTGTGTTGTATGTGTAGTCATGTACTGTAAGGCAGTAGAGCATCCAGAATTGAGTGGTAATGTTCTGGAGCTTCTATGGCAACCAGGGAAGACAGAGTGAATGACAGAAAGATTGTCAGGGAGGCAATAGTGACAGTGGGGAGAGAAGCTGGCTTGAGTAAAGGCTTGTGAATAGAACCTCAGACACACTCTAAGGTGCACCATTTCTGTTCTGAAACAGTATTTTGCTCAGCATTAGTTTGCAAACAATTTATACATTAAAAAGTACGAATATTCACAATCTATTTACTTTTTTATTTTTAGGCTTTAAATTTATTTTCAAAGATAGAAACCCAAATTGTTTAAAGAATCAGATAATTCTATAAGATTTGTCATGAAGAATTATAGTTCCCCATCCTTCTTCCTTTCCCTTTCCTTTTCTCTTAGAGACAGCCACTTTTGTTTCTTTTAGCTAGTTCTTTTCTCTAAATACTTCATATTCTTTGGTTTTTCATTTTCGACATTACCTATTGAATTCCCACGGCATGAGAAGTTAGTTTTAGCTTCCTCTACTCCCTTGCTGCCCCCACATGTATTCCCTTATTACTCCTCAAGCCATTGTCCCAATATTATTTTGATCAGATTAATGTTCAGTATTTAGTGTATTTATTACATTTATATATACACTATATATATTTATATAGTGACTATATAAACTCAACTCAGATTTGAGTCATGTACTAGTGTGCTGGTAAACTGACTTTATGAAAAGTAAGGAAAAAAAGCCACCCTGATCTATATACTTCGCTAATTTCCATGGTGTAAATACTCCCGTCTTACCTGGTTTCAAATTACTGACTTGAGGTCACAAAAAGAAAATTTGAAAGAGATGGGGATATTCGATTCTCAAGAGCTCTTTCCCTTTAGTTAAGAATTGTCTTGTTTGTATTTGTTTGCTTGCTACATTTTCTATGTACTACTTATAAATTATGAAACAGCAAACTCCCTTAGCCATGTAACTCCCTTCTCAAGATGTACAGATATATCTTTTGATTTTATACTTTTGAATGAGTCTCCTGGCACCTTCTGTTCTAACTGCCTTTTATACCGGGGACACCATCATGCTGGCATCTCCTTTCACTATCATCCCAAGATTCTCTTTCCTATCTTGGATCCTGTTTCTTTTATTTCATGCATTGCAGACTGAATGTGTCTCTCCAAAATCCATGTATTGAAATTTCAAAGTTATGGTATTAGGAGTTGGGACCTTTGGTATGTGATTAGGTCACAAGGGTGAGACTCTCATAAACAGGACAAGTTCCTGTATAAGAGACCACGGAGAGCTCCCTCCACCCTTGCACCGTGGGAGGGTACAATGAGGAGAGAGCCACCTGCAGACAAGAAAGCGGGCTTTCACCAGGGCGGACTCTGCCAGCACTTTGATCTTGGACTTTCCAGCCACCAGAAGTGTGAGAAACACGTTTGTTGGTTGTCACCCTGTCTGTGATGCTCTGTTGTAGCAGCTTGAGCTAAAACACCATCTTTCTTTCTACTTCTTGGTTTACTGCCTCATTTTGGTGGAGCCCTTCCTCCAGTATCTTCTGAAGAAAATGTTTTAGACTTTGCATATCTGAAAATGTCTTTATTCTTCCTCACATTTGATTGATCATAGGAGCGACAGTGTGACTCCGGTTTGTGAGTAATTTTCTTCAGAATGTTGAAGGCTTTGCTTTGTTTTGCTTTAGCTTCCAATGTGGGTGTTGGGAAGCCCGATGGGATTCTGGTTCCTGGTCCTTTACATGTAATCTGTTTTTCCTCTATTAAAAACTTGAAGGACTTTGCCCAAAATATTTATGGTTATAAAATTAGAATGCACTAATGCATTAGTTTCACTTGTTTTCCAACATGGTCTTATGAGTAAGAAAAAAAAGGAGGGACTACTGCATCCCCAAGAGGCAACATGACCACCTACATCTGAATGTGTGTGTTTAACTACAAAAAATAGAAGTGTCTCCTAAAAGGGACTAATCAAGAGCTTTCATTGATTCCATATTGTGTGTACGTGTGTGTGTATGTGGGGGGCAGAGATTAATGGACGGAAAAAGCACAAGAGTTTGAAATAGAACAGGGAAAAATGGCTTTTCTGCTTGGCCTTGAGAAATGGTTAGTTTAAAAATACTATTAGCAAATTTCTATTATAGAAAAGGATAAAGAGTAAAACAAACAAAATGAACCATAAAGCTAGCTCCACAGATAAACTGTCATGATATTTTAAATAATACTAATAATCAAAGTAATGCATGAGCAAGAACAGAAAATTCAAGTGGTCATAAAGGGATATTTTGAAAGTAAAATTCTTCCTCCACAACCTACAGTCCCACATTTTACAGGTTTTAATTATCTTACTAGAGGAAAGTTAATAGTATATTTAAAATGTAAAAACAAACCCAAAGTTACTATGCCATGAAACTTTTCTGCCCTTACTTTAATAAATCATAATGTATTCCATATTAGTTTATATAAACCTACTCCATTCTCTTTACTGGCTGCATGGTATTCCATTGTACTGACTAGGGATTAGCACACTATGGAATTCTTTTTGTATAATCCATGAACTAAGAATGGTTTTTACATTTTGATGCTTAAGCAAAATAAAAAATGCTATTTTTATGACATGAGAAAATTATATGAAATTCAAATTTCATTGTCCACAGATCAAGTTCCATTGGAATGCAGCTGTGTCCATTCATGTCATGTATTGTCTGTGGCTGCTTCTGCACCACAGCAGAGGGAAGTAGCTGTGAGAGAAGCAGTGGAGCCCTCAAAGCCTAAACTGTTCACTATCCGGCCCTTACAGAGAAAGTCTGCTGACCTCTGGTACAGACCATGTAATTTATCTAATTCAACATTAAGAATTTATAGTATTTTTAATTCTATGAGTGACAAGGGTAAAAGTGGCAGCACGAGCAAAGATAAAGAAGGTGCAAATATGGGGGATAATCAAGTAGTTGTTCAGTGCGAAACTGGATAGGAAAGTGGTAAGAGACAGACCAAGAAAGATAGGTTCTGGCCACACAAGCCATCACAGAATGCCAGCTTAAGGAATTTGCCATCTACCTAGAAAGAAATTGGGGATTTTGAGCAGGGGCAGGGAGTAGCATGAACAAGGTCTATTTTAGGATATTAATTGGGTGGTGCAATGTAGAATTAAAGGGTATTGCTAACAGGTAAGGAAACCATCTATAGGATTATTTTAATAAATAAAAAGGCCATGAATTCATGTGAAGCTGTATTCTGAAGTGTAAATATACTACTGAAACAATTTCTACAGTTCTGAAAAATCAAAGAAAAGTGTCTGTGTGTTTATGTATGTGAATTATTTGTTTTTGTAAAGAAAAAAAATTGAAGTATATCCTACCACTGAAGTTTTGGTCCACTCTCAGTACACCCAGCTACAATTTTAAAATGTGTTTTCCATGTAGCAAACAATCCAAGAAACTAATTAAGTCATATGCTAGTTGCTGAATTAAGCTGGAGTATGGTAACTGATTATTTGATTATTTCTTAATGTATTACTTATAAGCTTAAGGCTCAAAATACGGCAGTGGAAGACATACAGGATTGTCTGTTATTTCAAAGGCATAATGTGAAGTGCTCATCATAATCTGGTTAAAAATCCTAAATAGCAAGAATGCTGGTCTCCTAGACGGAGTAATTCTAATTAACCTTATAAAAATAAGACTTGTACAGTATGTGGAAAATTAAGGATATAAACAACCATTAAAAGAAAAGCCTAATCACATTATAATAATTATGTTCAACTGACACGATAGGCAATAGTCACATAGCAGTACCATGTTTTAAATGCCATCATAAATAATATAAAATGATGGTACAGTACTATTCAAAATGATATTTTAAATTATTATTTTAAACATCCAACTAAGTTATTCTATTAACATTAGGGTCTGAATGCATTCTCTGTAGTTGCCTTAAAAAAAAAGAGTAGGCTAGACATTAAGTTAAACTGTATTAGGAAATGAATAAATAAAATAAAAATAAGTTAACATTTATAGTAAGAGTTTACATATATCAATATGTCCTAGAGTTGAAGCACTAACAGGAAGAGAAAAAAGGAAATTTGGTTCAGTTCTGCTTAGAAGAGCTTTGGCTTTTCTGGTTTTTTTTTTGTTTGTTTTTTTTTAACATTTTTTATGGTTAATAACTGGCCATTCTAGTGACAAAAGTAAGCATATTGGTTTAGAACTTGGACTCCAGTTACAGGAAGAATTGAATTACTAATTGTGTGATCTTGGCAATTTCCTTAACCACTTCAAGCCTCAGATTCCTTATCTATTATAATAATATCTACCCTGATCTCAAAGTTTTGTTGGTAGATTTATATGTGTTTATGAATTTCGCACTTGCCATTGTAAGAATACTAAATATTAAATAAGTGATAGCTATTATTTTTATTATAATTATTACTTCTTATCTTAGGTTTTACCTTTGATTGCATGTTGGAGTATAAGAAAGATGAAAGAAAGAGAATCGAAAATAAAGAGTAACAATATAATTATTACTTCCCATCCCCTTCCCAGTCACATACTCAAGCATTGGCTTAAGAGAAATTTTAACATGAGTCAATTATTATTATGATTCATGGCCTTTAATGGGTACTTAAAAGACATGTTACGGAGACTGTTATTAGGATACAAAACCAAAAGTACTCAGAAGGTCCCTGTCTAGAGAACACTTATGCACTCCCATCAGAACCACTGGACTTTGAATCTCCCATCTTCCTGCTTCCTAGAAATCCTTGTGATTGTGACATTGTCAGAAACATCTGACTTGCACACATTTCTATGAGGCATCCTTGCAATATGCTGCTGTATTTAGTGGTCTATTTACCAACTTAAGGAGCTATGTTTGCTAAAACACAACTTCTCCATAAATATGTAATAGACAAAGAAATAATTGTGCACACCTGAAAGAAAATTTTGACAACACTAGCCCTACTTTGCCTGTTCTGGAAAATTGCTTTGTACAAATGGTGTTTCTTAGAAAACTTCATTAATCAGAACATACGATTCCCTACCACAAAAATGGTATTTTTATTTTACATTACTATATTGTAGTAATTATTCTTATATGTATTTTTAAAATTTCAGATGAATTGGATGTTTGGTGGGAAAACTTCTTCGTCTTATAAAAGATGTGCAGAAGAAATGAGCACATGACTGGTTAAAATGGATGCCCTGGTTGTTAAAATATTTGTTTATCAATCATAAAACCACCCCAACTCTTCTGTGATAACTTGCTTTGCCTTAAACAATGCATGTTTCACTGAGTGATATGCAGGAGAGAATCACTAAACTAGTGAGTGAACCTAGCTGGCTACCTATCTTCCATAGACCAACGTGGCCTTGTTTCTCTGCTCTGACATCAAGTATTGTAGAAACTGTCAAGAACTGATAAAAATGTGTTTCTTTAAAAAAAAAGTTATCTGGTTCCCCAAGTCAAGTTTTAGTGCTAGAGACAGAAGTAAAAAGAAGAGAAAGTCAGTTTTTTTGTTTGTTTTGTTCTTGAAGAAATGAACACTGAAATTTTAAACTAATCAAATAACAGAATGTTGAACCCATCACAACTTGAAGAGTGTATCCAAAATACACAGACAAAATGAAAGGCTAAATCGGGAAACTGCTTTAACCAATACAAATGCCTTATCAAAGAAAGGATAACAGTTTAGTCAAGGTCAAACTTCAGTTGCCCGTGGTTTGAGTACATACACAGCATGAGTAGAATTTTATATGGATATGTGATTAAGGAAAAAAAAAGTCAAGTGCCTGCAAATGGAAGCAGTAACAGATGAAGTCAATAGTCCACAAAATTGATCTTCACCACAAGTAAAGAACTGGTTGATAAACCTTGAGGGGTTTGTTGATTTGTTTGTTTTTTCACAAACGTGAAAGTTAACAGAAGAAGCCTCATCAGCTGACCACAGTGGATTATTCGTTGGACCACAGAGGGATTTTTCTTGAGAACTGAAAAGTCACAGAGGAGAAAGGTTAGAGTAAGGAAGATGTCTTGAAAGCAAATGAAACTTGCCTATCATACAAGAAAATGCCTTCAAGAAGATTCATATCCAAGAATGAGAAGCAAAAGGGTTAGGTATCAGGTAGCCTTAGGCAGACCAATATGTATTTGATGGCAACCCAGCAAGCTTTAAGATTAAGTTATATTTATTCTACTATAAAATCTCCAGGACATCAAGGTGCAAGAAAACATTTCTTTGGCTACATATACTCAATCAAGTACAAATTCAGGAGCAGGGCAAGACTGGCTGCACTGTTTCTAATAATGTTGGTGCTTTAGTGGTATTCATAAATTTGCAATGTTTGAAAGTCTCAACCTTTGCAAATGTAAAAGGTCTGCTGTATTTATCTTCAAATACATTTGTCATGTTGTAGTAAAAACAAAATTAGGCTTGTTTTCAAATGGTGCACAGCTTACATTTAATTGATTTCATTCTTAAGCTGTAAATATATTTAGGTAAGTCTGTTTGTTATTCCTATTTGAACTAGATATAGTTTTCTGAAGTAGATACCCATTAACTTCAGGTCAAATTGAGATTTCATTTGGAAATGTACAACAATTTCACTGATTCCATGATCTAAGTCAGTGGCAACAGGTAAAAATGTATTTTCTAGAACATGTTTTAAAAGTTATCTAATATTTATTTCCTGAAAGGAGTACACAGAGTTATTCAAGGTGGCCACAATTTCCTCCCTGATCTATACTCAGATTGTTATTAACAGCTAGAATGTAATGGCATAAGGAGAGTGTGATGTCAAGGTTGTCAGCCTTAGGATATGAGATCTACAGATTCAATTACACAATGAACATATATTCTATAAAGTGTGTTGATAATGTTATCATATTGATAAAAAGGAATTATATGGAGTGTGTTGTATGTCTTGAGAACTCTCAGTAAATTTTTAAAAAATATTTTCAAAAGTTGCATTTTCTCATAGAATTTGTTACTTAATAATGATTTTACTTGTTTTGTTGCTTCAGTGTGACTGACCACAAAGTATCTATGTAATGATAAATACTCTGACTTATTTTTTTCTCATTCTTCCCACATGGCATAAGTAACCTGGCAATAAACCCATTTTTGATGAAAAATGTGTTTCCACAGTAACCTGTTAAGATGTCATTCTTCATGATGTAGAATATGAAAGTGAATAGTTGACGTCAACTTGAAATGTAACAATTGTAAATGAATACGAGATCACTGAAACATGTTAAGGGTAGATAAAATGACTTATATTGTCAAAAGTTGATCTCTGGATGAATGACTCTTTGAAACCTTCTCTGTAGCTCCATTGCTTGGTATGATGTCGCCTCAAAACTTAATGAACATTACTGAAATATTGTACTACCTCGGCAATCATTACTGCATTCTATTTTTGTTTCTTCTCCTCCATGGTTCTGCTGTTGAGATAGTTAGGAGGACTTTAAATGCCAGCTAACAGAATTGTTTTGTGAGTCTAACAACATTAGGAAAGCATTGATTTCACCTGATGACTAACTAGGACATTCAAGGTAAAACTATGTTCACCTTCCAAAAGAATTATTACCTCTGGGAAACTATCTGAATGATTGTTTTAGCACGTGTGACTATGGTTTGACAGCTTTTAAGGTGTTGTATCATTATATTCTGTGCTTCTGGTAATAATGTTTCCCTTTTAAGCATTTCAAGATGCTGTCATTTAGGTTTATTTTCATCTGTCAAACTATGACTAGGATGAGAGCTCCTGGAGCACAGGGACTTTGTTCCACTTACTGCTGCAACTCCAGGGCCTGTGTGCCTGACACGCAGGAGACATTCGAACAAATGGTAGTTTCTCCGGGACCACGTGGTCACGATAGATGTAGAGTCTTTAACATTCTAGTTCTTGGCCAAACTGCGAGATCTTTTATAAACATCTATGAAAATTCTGGATTAGAGTTTGCACTCGCTCTTAAAGTATTATCAAGAGTTAAACTCTGGGTTCTAACTCTCATCATTCTTTTGAAAGAGTTTTTAACCAGAGTAACAAACTAATAGCCAAATCCTTTGGAATAGCTTCAGTCCTCACTCTAATTGCGCTCATTTCACCTACTGACGGTCTAGGTCATCTCTTCCATCTTAAAGCTCTCCTCTTAAAGTACCATCCTCTCCCCACCACCCATTTTCCCCCAGTTGTCCTGCTTCTGCAGCTTCTTGACTGACTCCTTCTCTGTGATTCCTTGTGGGTGTAATTTCTAGATACGTATTCTTTTCTTTATTCTCCTCTATTATTATAAACTTTGTTTCAAGCATCTTATTAAGTCTTATGTTTTCAACTGCCATCTCTATGTTCATAAGTCTTTTATCTATACTTCAACTCATCTTCTCTTTCTTAAGATACAAACCCATCCTTTTATACTAATGTTCTACAGGCACCTCAGATTTGATAAGTTCAAAATAAACTAACTCTCTTTCTCCCCAAACATGTTGTCGCTCCTTTTATTCTTTATTTTAGTTGTTTCTAAATGAGTTGAGTTTTGAATGAAAACTGTTTTCGTGTGTTAGGCTGATGACAGAAAGAGAATGCATCTGATGTTCACTGCAGTGCCAAGAAAACAAAATCTTTCCCAGTTAACTTTTTACTCAATTTTTTAAATTAAAAAATTGGGGCTCTTTTATATACTTTGAGATATTAGGATATCTGGAGTTAAGAGGCAGAGTGACACTGCCCATAGGATCTCATCTCAGAACACAAGCCTAGTGAAAGGAAGTAAACATGATGGCAAATAATTCATGAGCAGCATTCAGACAACAGAAATGGCATGTGTAAGAAGTTTATCTTTGAGAACTAACACCCAATTATTAAGGAGGAGGAATGAATGAGTCAAGATAAACCAGGTTATGTCAGAGTAACCCCCAAATTTTAAAAAATTTTCATTACTCACTTACACAGTGTTATAAATTGGCTGATGCTCTAAGGCAGCTCTTCTCTATGGGTTGGCTTAGCATTCCAGGCTGATTCAATCCTGTGAACCTACATACCAACGCGTTGGTATGTAGGTTACAGAATGGAAGAAGGAAAGGGATAACTGAGCACTAGCAATTAAGTGTGTCCACCTAGACATGGCACACAGGACTCTAACATTTTATTGGTCAAATTAAGGCACATGGCCCTATCTGACTACAAAGAAATGGGAAATAATCTATCCATGTGCTCAGAAGTAGACAACTGGATATAGTCAATAGTAATATTTCATGTGCCAGCATAAATTTCCATAAAAGAAAGCACAATCTTACTCTTACTTCTTCGGAAGCATTCAAGAAGGACATGGAAGAGTTCAGGGGAGAGAAAGGAGAAGGAAAAATACTGAGTTCAGTAAATGTTCAAGAACACTTCCAGAATATGAGTTCTGGAAAGAATGCCTCACCTCTAAACAATGCTGAGTTAATAAATGAGGGGGAAAGTACAAGGTTTCACCATTGTGTTTTCCCTAGATGAAATGCAGATGAGGAAATGAGGAATAATCATGATCTAGAGCTATCAGAAAGACAAAAGAGAAAACAAACACAGGAATTGCTGAAGATGGTGGCCTAGAGAGAAAAAGCAGATAGAGCACCGCAGACAACATATTACCCACAGGGCGGGAAGCTTCCTGGTCAAAATCCATGAGATTTGCCTGTCATTTCTGTTCTTTATCTGGAAGAGAAGTAGGAGAGTGTTCTGGGCAGAAATAAGTATTATAGGAGGAAGAAAACCAGCCTGTGAGAATTTGTACCAGCAAGATATTAAGTAGCAATAATATCAGGTACAGGAAACTGGCCTCATACCTTCAGGTTGTGGGAGGGAGGGTGCTGGAGGAGCGCCATTTTGTCTACTTTCACTGTTGCCTCTTCCAAACCAGAAGGTAACAATTCCACCCAGAATCAGGGGAACAATTCTATGGTACTAAATTTGATAACTTACATGAAAAACAGAAATTCCTTGAAAAACACTACTTACCCAAAAAGAGATAAATTAACCCTATGTCTTTTGAAGAAATTGAATGCACTATATAAATTTTTAATGCATTCGATTTCTTCAGAAGATACAGGGAAATGAATCTATATACAAAACAGACAGAAACAGACTCACAGACACAGAAAACAAACTTATGGTTACCAAAGGGGGAGGGGGAGGGACAAATTAGGAGTATGGGATTAACAGATACAAACTACTATACATAAAATAGATAAGCAACAAGGGACTTACTGTATAGCACAGGAAATTATATTCAATATATTGTAATAACCTATAATGGAATATAATCTGAAAAGAAAACTGAATCAATATACTGTATACCTGAATCTAACACAATATTATAAATCAACTATACTTTATTAAAAGAGTTACAATAGCCAAAAGAAAGAAAGAAAGAAAGAAAGAAAGAAAGAAAGAAAGAAAGAAAGAAAGAAAGAAAGAAAGAAAAAAGAAGAGAAAGAGAGAAAACAATTAAATAATAACTAGGAATAGAAGAGAACTTCCTTAACCTGGTCATATACAAGAAAATCTATAGCTAGCATTATACTTAATTGTGAAATATTTTACACTTCCCCTAAAACTGGGAATAGGTCAAGAATAGGAAAGAAATGAGTAGAATTGTTTCTATTTTCAGATTATATTATTGTTGATAAAGAAGATCATTGTATTTCTATAAACGAGCAGCAATTGAAAATGAAATAGAATCAATGTGTAATAATGTCAAAAATATAAAATAGTTAGGAACGCATTTAACAGAAAATATTGAAGACCTTCTATACTAAAACCCACAAAATGTTACTGATGAAATTTAAAGGCAACTTATATACATGGACATATGTACCATGTTTCTGGATTGGCATATCAATACTGTTAAGGTATAGTTCAATAAATAGTATTATACCAATGTTAATTTCCTGGTTTTGGTCACTGCAGTGTGGTGATGTAAGATGTTAGCATTAGGAGAAACTATGTTGAAAAATACATGAGAAATGTCTGTAACTTTAAAAATATTTCAAAATTAAAAGTTTTTAAATGTCAATTATCTCAAAATCGATCTACAGATTCAATGTAGACTGATTATAACCCTGGTGAAAATGTTTGTAGGACTTAATAAGCTGATTCTAAAATTTATATGAAGTACAAAGGACATACAATAACCAAAGCAATACTGAAAAAAGGAAGAATTGAGGATTGACACCAATTGATTTTCAAGGCTTGCTGTAAAGCTACAGTAACCAAGATAGGTGGCCCTGCCATAAAGCTAGATAAATAAGATGGAACAGAAGAGAGAGCTCAGAAATAGGTCCACATT
Organism: Camelus bactrianus; assembly: GCF_048773025.1. Lineage (NCBI taxonomy): Eukaryota > Metazoa > Chordata > Mammalia > Artiodactyla > Camelidae > Camelus > Camelus bactrianus. The sequence continues at coordinate 80,152,695 of NC_133543.1, read as the reverse complement.
TTTACAGTTATTTGTTTTTTTTTGATTAAGGTAAGAAAGGAATCCAAAAGAGAAAGAAATACAGTTGACCCTTGAACAATGCAGGGATTAATCCACACATCATTTATGGTTGGCCCTCTGTATCTGAGGTTGATCCGTATCTGTGGATTCAACCAACCACAGACTGTATAGTACTATAATATTTACTATTGAAAAACATCTCCATATAGATGGACCCAGTGCAATTCAGACCCATGTCGTTCAAGGGTCACCTGGTATATTTTTAGCAAATGATATTGAAATAACTGGTTACTGATACAAACAAAACAAAACAAAACAAAACAAAACAAAACAAAACCCCACAATCTCAAACACTTACCTTAACAAAATTAATTTGAGATGGACAAAGATCTAAACATTAACACCAAAGCAATAAAGCTTTTAAAGGAAGTGTAAGAGGAGTGCTTCCTGATTTAGAGGTGGGCAAAGATTTCTTAGGTAGCAAAAAGCAATAACCATAAAATAAATCATTGATAATTTGGACTTTATCAAACTTAAGAAAACCTCCTTTTTATTGAAGACACCATCAGTAAAATAAATAATCCACAGAATGTGAGGAAATAATCACAAAATATGTATCTGACAAAAAATAGGATCTAGAAAATAGAAAGAGCTTCTACAAAAGAGAGAAACAACCCAATGATAAATGGGCAAAACATCTGAATAGTTATACAAATTAAGCAATCAGCTGCACTTCCTTTCTCATGAAGGAGTTGCAAACAATACCACAATAAAATGTCAATACACACCCACCAGAACGGCTACAAATGAAAAAACTGACAACCCTCAATATGGTGAAAGAGGCAGAGAAACTGAAACTCTCATGTATTACGAGGAACGATGCCAACAACCGTTTTGGGAAAAAATCTTGCAGTTTCCCATAAAATTAAACCTACACAGACCTGATGACCAGCAATTCAACTCCTAGGCATTTATGCTAGAGAAATAAGAACATTAACAACAGCAACAGAAAACTTGTACAAGAATATTCATAGCAGCTTTATTCATAAGAGTCAAAAATTGGAAAGAGCCAAGATGTCCATCAACAGGAGAATGAGTAAACTAAAAGTAGAATATTCATGCAATGGAATATTCCTCAGCAGCAAAAAAGAGCAAAAGTAGTGCCTCCCACAAAACATGAATGAATCTCAGAAACATGATGCTGAGTCAAGGAAAACTAACACAAATGAGCATATATTGTATGAGTCCAGCCACATGAAATTCTAGAACTGAAAAAGTATTATATGGAGGAAAAAATTAGAGCAGTGGTTACCACTGGGAGTTTAAGAGCAGGAATTGGGAAGGGACATGAGGGAACCTTTTAGGGAGATGGTAATATTATATTTTTTGTTAGTGGTTTAAGTTACACAAATGTACACATTTATCAAAATTGAGTATGTATACTTAAGATTTATGTATTGCATTGTATATAAATTTTACATCAAGAGAAAAACTGTAAACAGTTATTGAACCCTTGTTAATTATATGTACAGTGAAGTATTTAGAAAGAGCTGAACTGATGTCTGTAATCTAACTTGAAATGCATCAAAAATAAGATGGACCACTGAATGGATAGAAAAATGATAGAGAAGGTGATAAAGCAAGTACAGTAACGTCATTAATTGCATCTAGGAGGTAATTATACTGGTGATTACCGTAAAATTTCTTTCAACCTTGCTGCATTTTTAAAGTTTTTTCTTTAAAAATTTGGGGATTTAAAAGAATCAACTATACTTGGCTAGTTTCAGTAACTGGGACTTCAAAATCATACTTCAATATTTTAACTAAGTGTTTACAAAATCATTCTGAGCAGCTACTTAAAGTTTTCATCAGTGAATAGCAACAATTGTTATCTAGGTATGGAATATCAAGAGACAGCTCACAGTGAGGTGCCAGCAAGTGCCTCTTTCTTCCCTCTTCCTCCTGGTCCTCCACTTTGTGTTTACACTGGCCAAGTGGACCCTCTGTTCAGGCCAAAATGAGCAGTCAGGATGGGAGTGTTAATTTATTTGTTAGGACAACAGTATTTGGGAGGGAAAAAAAAATCACAATGCTTGTTCCTTTTGTCAGCATGTGTTATCTTTTAAAATACCACCATAAAGAAGTTAATTGACCCAGCATGATAGGGGATGGCAGAAAGCTATATTCAATTACTGTTAATAGTTTTAAAGTATCTGTCTTCCCAGAAGCATTTTACATGGTTGAAAGGCTCCATCCAGGTGAAAGAAGACTTAGGTATGAGTAGACAAGTTTTTTTTTTTTTTAATTTTGTTTTTGTAATTATATAATATCTGTCTGGTGACCTACTCAGATTGTGGATCAGGCTAGGATTCAGAGAGATGTGAGGAAATTTCCAATTTGCCACTGTTCCACATATCCCAAATAAGTGAATATGTGGCAAGATTTATCCATGATTGAGCAATAAACACAAGGAGATTGTAATGACAGCTTATAAGATGTTGCCCTAGGAGTGAAGAGAACCAAGTTCTAGAACCAGTCAGCTGTATATCTTCATTAAATCACTGAATTCCTTGGAGTCTCTAATCTTCTGAGGCCTCAAACACTTCAGCACAGAGAGAATCCAGGGTTTATTATTTGGAGGGTGGGTGCCATAGATCAGAGTTCATTGGAGGAAAAGAAGATGTTCCTACCAGAGATTTGAATTATTGCATGGAAGAAGTAACTGACTGAAACAATGGTCTCCTTATAAAAACAGCAATAATAAAATGTTATATTATATTTTAACAATATAACCAATCAAGCAATGAAAATAAGTAGGAATTGGATGAAAGTTGGAAGCATGAGGACAATTTTCCCCCCACAGTCTGAAATAAAGTGGATGTTTTTAATCCACTGGATACTAGACACCTAACTTAATAATTTACATTAAACATTCAGCCTTGACTTTCAGCTTCTTACTCTCTTTCTTGGAAAGCTCACCTCAAATTCATCTAAACTGCACAAACGTCTCAGTAGGAATCACTGCGTTACCACTTGGGGATAGAGTCAATGTGCTCCACAAAGGCACCCATCTCAGGTCCAAGTCTCTGAAGAGTGATCATTTATTTGAGTCATGTCGGCTGGAATCTGTGATTCACCTACAGTTAAGAGAAGCTGAGTGGTCAACCAACATGCTTACCCTCATTAAGTCTTTGAACCAGCATCTTGATTTATTATGTAAATTTACTTAAGAAGTTAGACAAACCATAAGTAACTTAAATGCTTTCATTTAAAATACTTAGCAACCTAATTCAGCAATAATTTATGATACATTTTTAACTAAACATAATATTAACTTGAAGAAAAGTACTTCTCTTATACCTCTGGCTTGTTAGAAAGTCATTCTATTTTCTACTCCATCTCAAACTAGCTGCATTCGATTGATTTATGGGACCTAATCTTTAGGGTGAAAAAAAGAGAAAGAAACAAAACACCAGAGGAGGATATGCAAGTGGGATTATGGAACTTCCTTTTGCTCCAAAAAAGAATTCTTGCTGAAGCCTGGTCTAATGTGATGATTAATTTTACAGAGCTGTTCCTGACCAATGTCACTATAGCAATGAAAATAAACGATGAGACTAGGATTCAGCCAGAGGGGAAAAGTTCATTAAGAAATAAAAGTAGGGACAAAATTGCTTATTAAAGTGGCTAACCAGGGCTGTTTTATGAGAAGATGGGTTTAAAAAAAGTAATAGAGGGTTGCAATGTATTTTAAAGAGATGAATTCAAATGTGACTCATAGATTCCGGTTTCAATAAAATTCTGTGGAATATAACAGTTTAGCTCCATGGAAAAAAGGATAGTTAGTGAACCCTATTATAATATTTGAAGTATTCTAACATGAAACCTGACTTTCCCACAACTGCAAGAAGTATACCATCAACTTTAGAATTGTGAAAGAAGAAAAAAGGAAGAAAAGAGCATAATTATTTTCTTAGCCTTGGGTCTGTGCCAAGGAGAAGAAATTCCCACTCAAAATGTTTCTATCTAAATCTGAATGCAAAGAATTTTTTTTTTTTAGAAAATTGGAAATCACTTTTAGCAGCTTTTAGCACTTCAATGTAAAAGCAACGCTAGAGAGATAGCTTTAAGAACAATTTGGTCCATTAGAAACTAGTCAACACACATAAGAGTTGAGTGCTTCCATTATATACAAGGAGAAAGTAATTCTAAAGTCTAGCCTTTAAAAATAGGGACATATTTTCCAGGTAGATAGATAAATATAGGTATCCTAGATTTTGAAGGTTGAATAGATATGTAAAGCACGTATGATATGTTAGATCCTTTTTTCCAAAGGAAAAACATTTCCATTATTTTTTCATAGACAACTGATCAGTCCAATTCAAAATGTAAGCCAAAACTTTGTATCTCATGATAATGTCTTTTAACGAGGACAACAATGAATGTGAGTACAGTTACTTTCCCCCAAAATGCAGTCTGATATTTGGAAGTGTTTTGGATGGAGAAGCCAAGAGTCTGAGGAATCTGACATTTACAAGAATAGGCCAGATTAGACAATCTAGCCAGTTTGGAAATAGATCAATTATTCACTCAAATATTGTTTGTCCAGCTTGAGGTCAGTATTGTGCTAGATTATAGAAAAGTTTCTGTCTCAGAAGTTTATGGTATGGAGAAGATGTAGGAGGGGAAAAAGTCACCACTAAACAATTGGTAAATAAAATGATAAATTTTAATTTTGCAGCACAGACATTGAATTTGGAAAAGAGTTCTGGTGTTTCCTAGGGCATCTGGAAAGACTTCATATATAAAGTAAGACGAAAATGGGACTTTTAATATTAGCTGGGATACAGCAAGAGAAAAATTCAGAAAGATTCTGGTTTGGACTTAGTCCTGGCCCAGAGCAAGGGCTATGTTTGTTGAGCAAATGTTCTATGTGAGTGAGCAACCTGGGCAAAAACAAAAAGTAGACTAGGGAGAATAGTCTAAGTAAAGCGATTTAGATAAATTAATGGATAAAAGTTAAGCCATTAATGACAATTTCACAGTAGCTGCCATTTATTAAGTACTTATTATGTAAAAGACGTTGTGTTATAAATATCACAAGAATTGCATCATCTAATTTTTACGAAAACTGCGTAAAGGGTTTATTATTACCCACTTCAGAGATGAGAACATAGGTGCTCAAAAAGGCTAAGCAACTTGTCCAAGAACACAACTGAGCAGTGACCACCGGTCAAGAGCAAGATGGTCTAGGCCCACTGCTTTTATTTTTAGCAGAGCTATAAAACGGAACGTAAGACAGAGGTAGGATCAAATATGAGGCCCACAGAAGAAAGACTAAAATCATTCTGGGGCAAAAGTAAGGAGGTTCGCCATGATATGCTTGTTTGGAAGGGGTTGGTGGTGGGGGCAGTAAGGACCAAATTCAATTCCATTACTAACAGAGCTGAGCCTAGGAGAAATTTATTTTGTCAATTAGCCCATTTTATCTCACTGACTTCTATTTTTGAGCTATTTCCTCTGTTTATTGTAAGTTTTATTGTTTTCTTTGAGTTACTCATCTTGCAAGTTAATTTTACTTATTTTTTTCTCAGTTGAGCAGCATGGTGAAAATGACACCGGATCTCAATCAGAAACCCTGGTTGGAAGCTTTGTTGGTCACTGGTTGCTTGTCTAGGTTTATCTTGGGCACAGCTCCCTTTCTAAGGCCCCTTCCAGCTCACTACATTATTATTACATTCTGTGCCAACCACTGTTGCCTAATATTAACTGATTGTGCCACTTCTGAATTACTGCATGGGAAGCAGGATCTACTGATTTTATTTCTTTTATTACCCATGACCCCATGGAAAGGCAGATTGGCTATGAAAAAATAAATAAATAATGTGGGCTAGTAAATGCTCTGGGTGCTTATTTACCCTCCCTCTTTTGCTCACCCCTCTTTATCCTTACTGTCTCAATCCCAATTCCTATCTATTTTGGTTTCAGCTGATTATATTGTTCTTTTATTTAATTTTTCCCTTGCATTTTCCATTCACTTAGAACAGGATCCCACATTAAATGAGGCTCCAGGCTCACTTAAGGTTGCATTTTGCAAACCAAATAAAGTAAAATCATCGGTAAATTCCAAATGCTTTATTATGCTCCTCTACACATGTACAAATTCCAGTAAGGCTTTTCACTATGAAAACAATTCTAAGTCAAGGATCCCAGATGCAATTAATAATTTTTTTTCTAACCATGCCATTTATTTTAACTGTATTACAAGGATCTAACTAAGGATATATTCAACTTTGGGGGAAAAAACATTTAGAGAGAATTTGGACAGATGGAAGCCAAACCAGAACTTGTCATAAATTGCTTAGCATATTAAAAAATGCTGAAATAAGGATAAATCAGTATCTACCAGAGAAAATAAGGGAGAGTGGCAAGATAAATACTTTTATACCTCTCAGAGTCACCTGATCTGATGTTCTGTCACCAAAAATCACACCATGAGAAAGAGATTTCACCACTTACACTGCCAAATCCCTTTATTTTGGAAGAAAACTCAAGCTCAGGGACATTAACTAGTTGGTTAACAGCAGAGCAGAGACTACAGCCCAGACCTTGAAACTTCTGTTTAGAGCCATCTCTAACACTTACACTGATCTGCCTTTTCGATTGAAGAATAATACAGTCCAGTCAATATTTCTTGCTCTTTTTCTCGGTTGTTTTACATATGGGACTTCTCTTCTATTGGTCCTCGTTGCCTGGGACTACCAGGAAGATGTTCCTTGTCCTGACATAGCGGTCAGGATGGCGAAAGCACCAGGGACTGGAACATTTGGCTTCTGCCACTCCTTGGTAAGAAGATTGCTTCCAGAACACCATCTACAAGGATATGATTCTTCCTCTAAGCTGCCAGCATCTGTCTTCAGGCCAAGGGAGTATTTCTGGATTCTCACAGGAATATATAATGTGCATATTTGTATGTATGTATGTGTATATACATATGTGTATATATATATGTGTGCGTGTTTGAAATAATTTTTTAAAATACTGGATTATTTTTCCTTCTCTATTTTCATACCCCAAAGTATGAAAATAAAAAACATCTTCACTCATGGAAGAAAATAAACAACTTAACAAATATATACACACTCAAGATATTCACAAAAGCTGTGTTCACTATCTACTGTTAGATTTTAAGATTATTATATCCACTTATATATAAAACTCTCTTCCCCACCCACCTCTCTCCCCTCTTTTTATCTTTACTTCTTCCTCTGTCTCTGTCACTCACACACACACATATACACACATACATTCCTGTCTGGTTCAATTCCCATAAGCTTAATTCCACCCCTATCTGTTGATGGTGGACAGAGAATCAATGGCCTATAATATTCCTATAATATTCAGCTCTTGTAACTTGGTGCCTCAGATTTTCACCATCACTGTTTTGAGTGGCTTTTAAGAACAAAAGGAGTGATCAAAGTTATAGAATGTATCATCCCTTTATGCTACAGACAGTGGAGCCTAGAGGAATAGAATACAGGACAGGGAAGTTTTGATAAGCTTCAGAGATAGAGAACTGGTATGAAGGGCAGAGGCAACTGAGAAGCTGCTAGGTTATGAGTTAGTCCTAGGCTGGTCTGGAGTGGGTCTCAGAGGAGGAGAGATTTCTAAAAGTGAGGAAGTGCCAGAAATATGTCCACTCAAAATGCATTCACTGCCTAGTTTTTTCTTGAGGAGGCAGGAGATAATATGCCAATCAAAACTCAATAAACAGCAAGTTTATACTATATAGCACAGGGAACTATATTCAATATCTGGTAGTAGTCTATAATGAAAAAGAACATGTAAAGGAATATATGTATGTATGTGTATGACTGAAACATTGTGCTGTACACCAGAAATTGACACAACATTGTAAACTGACTATACTTTAATTAAAAAAAAACTCATTCATCATTTTTCTGGAACTGTGTCTGAATATGAGTACTAAAAGATACATCTATGATTAATAGCTTGTGGTTAAGAGACTCATTGTATAAAATGTACACTAACCTACAACAGCTTTCATGAACATAAACTCAGACAGTAATAGCCCTGACTTGCTCAAGTTATAGTCTGAGTAGATCTAAGCTATCTACACACAGAATCTAAAGATATTTTCAAATTAATTATGATTATTTACGTGCACTTCATTGTGGTGACAGGCTTCTTTTCAAACCTGTGCTGATAACTTAACCTCAATAGAATCTTTAAGAATGACATGATTTCAAAACATGTCAAATACAGGTGTTATCTCTGCATTTTCTATTTCATTAAACTTGTAGTTATATTTTGTATTCTTAACTGACTTTTATAGTTCTAGAAGTTTAAAATTTTCTTTTGAGCGTGAGCTGGATGCCACTGACCAACTGCTGTTAGGTACTAAGTAATATTTCTTCAAATTTATAAATTGTTCACATTAATTTTGCACAGATTTCAAAATACTTTAATGTATTCTGAGAGATTTGGCAATTTCTACAGCCTGATATATGTCAGAGAATCTTTTATTTATGCTACTCATTCAGATACCACACAAAAAAAGTATAACCTTTAAAAAGATCTTTAAAGTCATTGCTGGGGATTCAAACTTAATTCAACCTCATATGGAGCTTCCAATGCAAATAATTAAAATGACAATTGAAGAGACAATTTCTACATATAGCTAAATTTTTACACAGCAGAAAAATAGCAATGGTATTAAAGCTAACTTTTCCTCTCTGTGATTAGCAAATTTCTTTTGACATTAATTGTAAACTATATTCCAGTTTCTGAATCATGAAAATGTGAAAATTGTACATCTTAGTTTCAATAAAGTATAGTATAGAAAACTTCCTCTCCTTTACTTTTACAAAGTTAAAATACTCCTTTGGGTTTGACACTATATCACCCTTTGCTTTTGTATGCCCTTAATCTTCACTTCTTCCACTTGTTCCCATACTCCGGTACGCCCAATATATCTCTACAAATTTGCTCACCCACCCTTCACTAGTCCTCCATGTCTAATCACTTCTGTTTTATTACTTGTTTCCCCTTAAAAATATTGAATGTTGCATCTCATTACTCCTTCAAGCTACTCACTATTGCTATCCATCTTTTCATTGATTAACTTTTTAAAAAAAATTGGGGGGGTGATTAGGTTTATTTATTTATTTATTCATTTATTAAGGGAGGTACTGGGGATTGAACCCAAGACCTCATGCACTTTACCACTGAGCTATACTCTCCTCTCTGTTTTTTTTTTCATTAATAAATGTTTTAAAGTTTAGCTCCCTGACTCTACTTTCTTACTATCTATATGCTATTCAAATCCTTGCAACCTGGCTTTAGGCACCACCATTCCAATGAAATCATTCTCTTTTTAGGTCTGTTGGATTTTTAATGCCAGAACATACTGACAGTTTCTTCATCCTCATCCTGTTAGACCTTGAGAATTTGGTCTCTTTGTTATTGATAACCTTTCCTTCTTAGCTTCTGGGTCTCTGTACTTTCCTGGATTTCCTTTTCTCTTCCAACATTTTCTTTCCTTAATGTATTACTTATTCCTCTTCTGTCCACCCCCCTTTCTATAAGAAGTACCCCTTTCTTTGTGCACTCTTCATCTAAATCTCACACTTGACAACATCAGCCATTCTCACAGCTTTGACAATCACTTTAGGTCAGTGATCCCCAAACTGTGATGGTCACAACATACTTCTACATTTCCAGTATTTTCTGTTTATCTACCTTTGAATGCCATGGATACATCTCAAATTGGACATGTCCAACACCAACCCCATCATAATCTCTCCCCAACCTCACCAATTCTCCTGAATTTTTTGAAAGCCTGTGCCATTCTCCAAATCATCTAAATGTGAAACCTTGAATTCACCATCAATTCTTTATTTTCTCTTACCTTCATTAAGCCAATGATTGAAACTTATAGACATCACTGTTTTTAAACAGTGTGTCTGCTCCTGTTCTTTTTTATTTCCACTTCTCTCATACTGGTGAAACTATTCTTGCTCGATTATATAATTAATCTCTTACAATTGGTCCCTTCTTGGCCCTAGTCCTCCATTCCCCCAATATAGTCTCCTGAAAGCTACATGACTCTGATCACACCACTCCCTAATGAAAAGTCTTATCAAACATTCATTAATAACTACCGAATAATTTAGCCTTAGCCTACCATTTAGAATATTGCATGAATGAACATAACTCAGTCACTTTTCAAAACTGTTCTCACCTTAGGGATTAGTGTTACTCAATTTAAAACCAGTCAAAGCAGTCTTAAACATCATCTGGACTTTCAGCTCTGCCCAGAAATCCTTCATGTCCCCAATCTCTACTAACCTTTATTCTCTAATATTATTTCAACTCTTCATTCTTCTTACCCACTCCTCACAATTCCTATCTTACTCACAGCAGACGACTTCACTTCCTGCTTCAATAAGAAAACAGAGGCATTGGACAGAGAATCTAAAACACTCCCTACCCCTCACATAAAATTTATCCTCATCTTTACTTGTTATCTGTTCTTTCCTTATAGCTCCAATAAGAGAATTGATTTCTTCCTGTCTAACACCTCTCCCTCCATCTTCCTCTGCATCTCATATCTTCCAAGTTGTCAACTGTCTTGTTATATCCTCTCTGTCCTATATCTTTAACGTCTCACTATTATTCATCTAATCTTCTATCTTATAATCAAGTGCATCTCTCTTCTAAAAAGTGAAGCCTCTCCTGACCTAACATTCCCTCTAGTACTCACTTTAGCTTCTCCTTCATTACAGAGACAATATTGTTAACATAGCAAAAAAGAAACAGACTCACAGATATATAGAACAAGCTAGTGCACAGCATAACTAATCCATGTGTAGATATCCCACATTTTCTTTATCCAGTCATCTGTTGATGAATACTTAGATTGCTTCCATATCTTGGCTACTGTAAATAATGCTGCTATGAACATTGGGGTGCATGCGTATTTTCAAACTAGTGTTACCCTTTTTTTGACTATATACCCACAACCAGAATTGCTGGATCATAAGGTAGTTCTATTTTTAGTTTTTTGAGGAAACTCCATACTATTTTCCACACCAATTTAAATTCCCACCAACAGAGTATAAGGGTTCCTTTTACTGTACATCCTCATCAACATTTGTTACTTGTGGTCTTTTTGATGATAGCCATTATGACACATGCGAGGTGATACTTCATCATGGTTTTGATTTGTACTTCTCTGGTGATTAGTTATGCTGAGCATCTTTTCATGTATCTGTTGCATGCCTTCTTTGGAAAAATGTTTATTCAGGTCTGCCCATTTTTTAATTGGGTTGTTTGCTTTGTTGATATTGAGTTGTATGAGCTGTTTATATTGGATATTAGCCCCTTATCAGTCATTATTTGCAAATATTTTCTCTTATCAGTAGGCTATTTTTTCATTTTGTCAATGGTTTCCTTTGCTATGCAAAAGCTTTTAAGTTTAATTAGGTCCCATTTGTTTTGTTTTTGCTTTTGTTTCCTTGCCTTAGGAGATAGATCTAAAAAAATATTGCTATGATTTACATCTAAGTGCGCTCTGCCTGTGTTCTCCTCCAGGAGTTTTATGGTTTCCAGTCTTACACCTAGGCCTTTCATTCATTTTATTTTTGTACATGATGTGAGAAAATTCCTAATTTCATTCTTTTACATGTAGTTGTCCAATTTCCCAGCATTACTTATTAAAGAGACAATCTTTTCTGCACCATATGTTCTTGCCTCTTTTTTCACTGATTAATTGACCACATGTGTGTGGGTTTATTTCTGGGCTATCTATTCTGTTGCATTGATCTATGTATCTGTTTTTATGCCAGTACCATACTGTTTTGATTACTATAGCTGTGTAGTATAGTCTGAAGCCTGGAAGCATAATACCTCCAGCTCTGTTTTTTTTCTCAAGATTGTTTTGGCTATTCAGGGTCTTCTGTGTTTTCATACAAATTTAAAATTATTTGTTCCAGTTCTGTGAAAAATGCTCTTGGTATTTTGATAGGGATTGCACTGAACCTTAGATTGCCTTGGATAGTATGGTCATTTTAATAATGTTAATTCTTCCAACCTACAAATATAGTATATCTTTCCATCTGTTTGCATTGTCTTCAGTTACCTTCATTAATGTCTTATACTTTTCTGAGTGTGGGTCTTTTATTTCCTTAGGTAGATTCATCCCTGGGTATTTTATTCTTTTTGATACAATTGTAAATGGGATTGTTTCCTCAATTTCTCTTTCTAATAGTTCATTGTTAGTGTTTTAGGGTTAGTGTTAGTGCTTGGTGTTTAGTGTCTCTAGTTGTGACTTTTCCTCTTCACTTAAAGAAGTTCCTTAACATTTCTTGTAAAGCTGGTTTGATGGTGCTGAACTCTTTCAGTTTTTACTTGTCTGTAAAACTTTTGATCTCCCCATCAAATATGAATGACAGCCTTATCAGGTAGAGTATTCTTCATTGTAGGGTTTCCCCTTTCATCACCTTAAATATATCATGCTGCTTTTTTCTGGCCTGCAGCATTTCTGCTGAAAAGTCAGCTGAAAGCCTCATAGGAGTTCCCTTGTATGTAACTTACTACTTTTCTCTTGCTGCTTTTAATATTCTCTTTAATTTTTGCCATTTTTATTACAATGTGTTTTGCTGTGGTCCTCTTTGGTTTGATCCTGTTTGGGATTTTCTGTGCTTCCTGGCCTTGGATGTCTGTTTTCTTTTCCCAGGTTAGTTAAGTTTTCAGCTTTTATGTCTTCAAATATGTTCTCTGCCCCTTTCTCTTGTCTTCTTCTGAGATCCTATAATACATAAGTTAGTATGCTTGATGTTGTCCCAGAAGTCTCAAGCTATTCTGTTTTTAACTTTTTTTTTCTGTTCAGCTTCAGTGATTTCCACTACTCTGTTTTCCAGCTTGCTGATCTGTTCTTCTGTATCATTTAGTCTACTGTTGAGTCCTAGTGTGTTTATCATTTCACTTATCATATTCTTAATCTGGTTTTTCTTTATATTTTCTAACTCTGTAAAAAATTGCTAATTTCTTTCTGTGTTCATCTATTTTCTCCTGAGTTCTTTAATCATCTTTAAGATTATTACCTTGGACTCTTTCTCAGGTAGATTGCCTATGCCCATTTCATTTAGTTCTCCTTCTGGGGTTTTATCTTGTTCCTTCATTTGGAACATCATTTGGAACATGTTCCTCTGTTGCCTCATTTTGTCTAACTTGCTGTTTTTATTTCTATGTATCTAGTAGGTTGGTTATGTTTCCTGACCTTGGACACATGGCCTTTTGTAGGAGATATCGTATGCATCCCAGCAGTGCACTCTCCTCTGGTCACCAGAGCTATAGGCTCTAGGGGGTCCCCCATGAGGGCTGTGTGGGTTTTTCTGCTGTGGCAGGCTAACTATGTGGGCAGTCTGGTAGGTGTGGCTGGCTCCTGGTGTTGGTTAGTTGCCAGCCTCTGTCTTGTGTGGGGGCTGCTGGCTGGCGGGGCCAGGTCACAAGGCAGCAGGCTCTGGAACCCCAGGGAGCCCCCGGGCTACTGCCAGCCCACTGGTAGGCAGAGCCAGGTCCTAAGGTCTGGCTTCAGAGACTAGAGTCCCACAGACATTGTCAGATCACTGGTGGGTGGGGCCAGTTCTGACAGAGCTGGCTGCAGGGCTATGGTTGTCCTGGGGTTGGCATCTGCCCAGTGGTGGGTGAGGTTGGGTCCTGGGATATATGGCTGCAGGGTCCTAGGGGTATTGGATATAGTGCCTTCACACTGGTGTATGGGGCTCTGTCCTGGGTCCAGTTAGTTGTTTGCTCTGATGTATCCCAATACTGGTGCCTAAAGGCTGACAGGTTGGGGTAGGGGTGGGTCCTGAGGTTAATAAGCTAGAAGGAGGATTGCAAAATGGCGCTTGCTTATACCACTGTCCACATAGTAGAAAAAGTTCCCTAAAATGGCTGCCACAGCGTCTATGTCCCTAGGGTGAGCTCCAGTTGCCTCTTGACTCTCTGGGAGATTCTCCAATAGCAGAAGGCAGGTCTGACCCAGTCTCCTTTCAAATTATCCCTTCTGCCCTGGGTCCCTGAGTACATGAGATCTTGCATGTGTCATTTAAGAGTGGAGTCTCTATTTCCCATGGCCCTCTCTGTCTCCCAAAAGTAAGCCCCACTGGGCTTCAAAGCCAAACATTCTGGGGCTCACCTTCTAGGTGCAGGACCCTGGGTCTGGGGAGCCCGTTGTAAGACTCAGATCCCTCGCTCCGTGGGTGAATATGGGTCTTGACTATACCGTGATTCTATTCCTCCTAACTGTTTTGCTGTGGTTCCTTCTTTACATCTTTAGCTGTAGAAGGTCTTTTCTGGTAGGTTCTGGTCTTTTTCATCGATAGTTGTTCTGTAAATAGTTGTAATTTTGGTGTGTCCTTGAGAGGAGGTGAGCTCAAGGTCTTTCTACTCTACCATCCTGGGACTCTCTCCAGACTCTGTGCTCTTTCTACTCTTTTTACACAGTATTTTTTAATCTGCCTCAGTGGATCATGACCAGAATGAGATATTAGGATCACCTGGGAAGCTTTTAAGACATAATGATGCCTAAACTCCACCCACAGAAATTTACATTGGTTGGTCTGAGAGAGGATCTGGCTCTCTGTGCTCTGCAAAAATGTCTTAGGTGATTATATAATGTCCAGCCACAATGGCTTTAAATAGGTACATATTTATCATCTTTGAATGCTCCTTGATGTCAGGTTCATGTTCAAATTCCCCACTATATTTCTTCATACTTTGGACATAGCATGCAAATGACTTGTGAGTTCAAGTACATAAAATAGTTCCATTACATATTATATACAGAATAATAATTGAACTGCATTCACATCATATTCATAAGAAACAAGGTTAATGTCAAAATTCAGATGACTGAGGTTAAAAAAAAAGAAAGAAAGAAAGAAAAAGAAAAAACCTAAGAAAAATGTTTGTTCACAGTCTGGGGTTTGAAATGTGGCCCTAGAAAAATAAACAGCTTTTAAGTTCTGGTAGGAGCAGTTTGTGGGATGCGGTTCTAATCAATTCTCCAGTGAACCAGCCCCACTAACCTTCTAATCTTGGCACTGCCTAAAGTGTGTTTTTGTAACAACTTGCATAATCTCCTTTTTTTTTGGTGTATTTCTTTTCTCTGATGTAACTGATTTTAGAGGATACTGACAGTGTGAACTAAATGATGAAACAATCTCTTTTCCCCTTTCAGCCTAGCTAGGAAAGATGCTCTTACACACATTCTTAAAAGTACAATTAAAAAAAAAAAAACAAGAAGAGGGGAAATTAGTTAATAAAATAGAACTGTATTAAGTTCTGCCCATGGTACTTAAGAAATACTATGACAATTATGAGCCATGCTTAAAAAAGGGAAGGGGGAAAACAGTTGCCATCCAAATCAGTTAAAAAAAAAAAAAACAAACAAAACCCTCATCCTCTGCTCTTCCTTGCCCTGGAGTATTTTTACAGAAGAGGAAATATCTGTTGATGTTTTGGATGCCTCTGAGCAAGACAGACCTCCCCATTAATAATATGTGCAGAAATCCTGCAATTTCTGCAAAAGGGAAATCTGCCTCCAGGCTACAGACAGGCTTGGGGACCTGACTGAGATGGTTTTCAGTGCAAGGTATACCAGATGTTTTCAAGTAAAAAGTGGGAAAGAGAATTCAGCACTGATTTAGAACAGTACCTCTCAAACTAGTCTGCCTGGGATGGTACAAGTGAACCTTGTACATACTGATCCAGTGTATGCAGAAATGTATGTGGGTGTGTATTTGAAAATAAATTCATAAGAGTTTTGCAACTCATTAGTGGGTCTTGAAATCAATTTTAAAACGTGTCAACCAGCATTTAAAAAAAAAAAAGAATATAAAAGGAAACAGTTTGCATTATACACATTAAAACTAAGAATTGTTGTAAGACTTCAGTTGCATGTACTAATTTCTAAAAGGCATAAAAGAGTTTATTAAATCTAAAGATACAAAATTAAGTAACAATATCCATGAAAGGAGATGGAATAAGTTTTTGCTAACCAGTGGATCTCAGGAAGTTTCAATCACTCGGTCAAATAAACACTGAACAAAGACTATGTTCCCGGCACCTTGTTAGTCACAGGGGGAAAAGATAGTTCCTTGTTCTTGAACTGTTCTAAGTACACAATCTTCAAATTTCTCCTCTGCCCACTGGTTATACCAACTTTGACCTTACCTATACTAAGAATCATGCCCAGTGCCACTGTTGTGGGAGAAGGATAAGCGAAGTTTTGGGGAAGGTAACTATAGCTGAAAAACACAAAAGTTGCTGCCTCATTTCTATTTTTATTGTTCTCTTTTGGGGTCTCTGACTCTGGATGCCCAGTAATTTCATTATGAATCTCCACTGCATGGGGTCCCCAGATCAGGTGCCCAAGCAATTCCAGCGCTCTTGAGCAACTGCTTCCTCCTCTGTCTCACCAAGTTTACCTGTCCCGTAGTACCATCTTTCTTGGTCTCGGAGATGAGATAAAAGTCTCTGATAAGGCATTAATAGAAATAGTATATGAAATATGCTATCTTCCCAGATAGCAACATACTTTTGACAAGAGCATCCCAACAGCATGAGTACTGTAAATAATTTAGGCTAAGTCAATTCATTATTTCAAAGGGATACTGAAGTGAGCTGGAAAAATACCAGCTCCACACTTAAGAGGAATTCTGAGCCTAGCAGTAAAGACAGACATTAAATAAGTAAGTATAATATAAAAGTAGTACTAAAAAGGTTAAGGAGGGAGATACAGAAATTTATAACAAGATAATTAAGTCTAGTGGGTCAGGCAATGGCATTTAAATTGAGGCTTTTGGATAGGTAGGCATTAGCTGGGTAAGGGAGGCCATGACATGAGTCTTTGCAGATAGACAGACTGCCACTTTACTATGTGCCTTTGGGGAATTTTTTAAACTCTTCTGAGCCTCAGTTCTCTTGCATAAAAAATCAAGGAAATAAACCAACCTCAGATGATTGCATTTAAAGCATTTAGCACCGGCCTAGTACTTAGTGCTCAGTACACAGCCACCAGCAATGGTACTGGCAGGGGTGGCAATAGTACTGAGCCAGTGGAACACTGGTTTCCAGATGAAAGATGAGATGTATGGGAAAAGATGTATGGGAAAGATGAGATTTATGGGAGAGCTACATATTTATAAGCCTCACACTTATGAAATAGAAACCATTTGATAGTCAACTAATGGCTCTGTGCAGCCCCCAGAGGCAGGCAAACAACCAATCTCAGGATACAGGTACGAAGCAACCTTCATTTGTCAGTAGAAGCCCAGGAAGACCTGTAGTTATAGAAGGTCTTTCTTCAGAGCAGGAACGCGGAACTCCTGCTTTCATTAATTAATTATCCTCTGTATTATGGTTTACACTGAGGCTTCATTCACTCTTTCCAAGATGATTTAAACATGTTTTAATAGTTCAAAGTAAGCAGTACTTCAATCTGGAGTAAGCAGATTGAAGGGGACACTTAGTTGATGCCCCTTTTACAGTTTCAGGTCACATCCTTAGTATGGACCAAACAATATGAATAGAAACCATTTTGAGAAACAGTAATAATTGTTCCATTGCATTGATTCAATGATTAGCAGAAAATGACTGTTCAAATGATTATGTTCTTCAAGCATCAGTGGAAACTCACACTCTAAAGACAGTTCATTTATCTTTTTACCAGAGAAGGGAAATCATTCTTTTGATCATCCTTTCTCAACAATGGTAACAAACCATCCTTCATAAACTTTCAATTTAAAGTGTTCTGATATTAAATAAGTACTGCTCAGTGAATAAAGTGTCCCAAGAATGCACCAGAGCAAGAGCCCAATTATATCCAAACCCTATACAAAAATCTTTCAATGGCTCCATGGAAACATGAGTCTTATATAACTCTTCAGTTTGGCATATGGCCCTCTGATTCCAACACATTTACTAAGTTCATTTGTATATGATTCCCAGACACTCCAGCTGAACTAGATTACTCATGGTTTCCCACACACAACCCTCAGTTTCCTGGCTTCCTGCCTTTGTTTATGCCATTGCTTCTATCTATAATAATCTCCTGTATTCTGTAAAACCCTACCATCCATCAGATCATCTCAAATGCCATCTTCCTGTCAAGATAATCAAGTCTTTCTTGGTCTCTAAGATTCGATGGGCCTTCCTTTTCTATAAGCCCTCCAATACTCTAGGTAAATGCCATCTATGATTTTTATGCTGTTTGTGTCTTTAATTTATTTGCCTCATGTTCCTTTCTGGATTGTAAACCTCCTGGGACCACCCACTGCATTTTTACCATTCTTGTATTCCTGTACTATTTTTCAAAGAGCCTTATGCTATGGTTTAGCATAGGGATTGAGAATACAGACTTGGGGTCAGAAAGAAATAAAATGGTGTCCTGGATCTGCCATGTCATACAAACAAACCTGTGTGACTTTGGCTAAATGACTTAAATTTTTTACGCTGTATTTCCTTGAAATAGAGCTAGGTCACATGACATCCTCTAACAATATGATGAAGGCTCTGGACATAGCCTAAAGAGAAATATACAAACCTATATACCCATTTAGTCTACATACTTATACATTTGAATCTATCCATTGGTGTTCTAGATCAGAGGATTTCAAATTGTGGTCTGTATATGCTTGGAGGTCACCAAGACTTTTTAGGACACACAAGAAGTCAACTCATTTTTATAAATATACTCAGACATTATTTACTATTTTCTCTGTGCTGACATTTGCACTGTTGATATGAAAGTAATAATGGATAAAACCACTGGCACCTAAGCATGAATCAAGGCCATAGAACCAAGCTATCATTGTATTCATTTTATTCTTTATTAGTCATTATATTCTATTAAAAAATGTCAGTTACAATTAAAAAATTTCAGCTTCACTTAAGAAAGTCCTTGACAAAGCAATAAAAATTATTATGTTTTTTAAGATCTCAAACCTGAGTCACATCCTGTGTATGAACAGGAAGTACACATACAGTGATTCTGCTGCACACTGAAGTGCACTGGCTGCCTTGAGAAAAGGCATGAGGGTTGGAACTGTGAGCTGAACTAGTCACTTTTATTAGAATTTCTATTTCTACTTGAAAGAATGACCAGTAAACTAATATTCAGATCAGAGTTTGGGTATTTGGCAGACATATTCCAACAAATGAACAAAATGAGCCTATTGCTTCAAGAAATAAAAACTGAAAAGTATTTATCACCAACAGTAAATGTGAGCTTTCAAGCAAAATTGAAAATTTTAGAAAACTTACATAAGGCACTGTGAGCCTGATAGCTTCCCAATACCAAGATGTTTCTGATAAGATCAAAGGTAATTCTGACAAATAGTATTTTTTAAATAGCTTATATAATGAAATGTGCCAACATCTGGAAGATTTATGTAACTCAGTAAACCAATATTTTCAAGTGACCAATTCATGATGATATAAAGTTATGCATAGGTAAAAGACTCATTCAAACTAGGTAAGATAAACCAATCTATTTTAATGTAACAGAGTTTTAAAAGTTCACCAATAATGGATTAAATCACACATGGAGGCTACCTTTAATAAACTACAACTTGGCCAGTTTTGCTCTAACCCTGATAAACAAAAGTTCTTTGAGTCCTCAAGCATTTTAAAGCATGTTTTCTTAACCTGAGAACCATGAACTCTTAAAGGAATGGTTCTGGACTTAAGAGCTCTTGCTCTAATAAAAAGCACACAATTCCATGGCTTGTGCCATGCCAGTGCCATGCCCATCCCAGGTTCCCAGAGTCAGGTCTCTATGTGGGAGGAAACCTCTCTCATGAAAGTAAGTGACAAAAAACAAGAACAATGTAAACTTGAATTGTAAGTATGATGGCCTCTTTATCTTATGTCTCCCTGGCAGAATCCTGAAAATATATGTAAATTAGATTTTAAAAATTAGATTAAAAAAATAAATTGTACTTTTTGATGCTCTGAGATGAATTTTTTTAAACATTTTTTACTGAGTAATTGTCATTTTACAATGTTGTGTCAAATTCCAGTGTAGAGCACAATTTTTCAGTTATACATGAACATATATATATTCATTGTCACTTTTTTTTTTTTTTTTTTGCTGTGAGCTACCACAAGATCTCGCATATATTTCCCTGTGCTATACAGTATAATCTTGTTTATCTATCCTACATTTAAAAATCCCACTCTGTCCCTTCCCACCCCCCACCCCCTTGGCAACCACAAGTTTGTATTCTATGTCTGTGAGCCTGTTTCTGTTTTGTATTTTTTTTTTTTTAAGATTCCACATATGAGTGATCTCATATGGTATTTTTCTTTCTCTTTCTGGCTTACTTCACTTAGAATGACATTCTCCAGGAATATCCATGTTGCTGTAAATGGTGTTATGTTGTCAGTTTTTGTGGCTGAATAGTATTCCATTGTATAAACATACCACTTCTTCTTTATCCAGTCATCTGTTGATGGACATTAAGGCTATTTCCATGCCTTGGCTATTGTACGTAGTGCTGCTATGAACATTGGGGTGCAAGTGTCATTTTGAAGTAGGGTTCCTTCTGGATATATGCCCAGGAGCGGGATTCCTGGGTCATATGGTAAGTCTATTCCTAGTCTTTTGAGGAATCTCTGTACTGTTTTCCACAGTGGGTTTCCTTGCTTCCCTCTCCAACTCTTAATGATTTAGATGTCTTCTTTTACAATTTTGTGTTTATTCTATTTGGAATTCATGGTAGTTATCACCTTTCCAGTTATGAGTTTCTCATTTTTGTAGCATCCTGCTTCTTTTCTATTTAGAGTAGACCTGTCAATATTTCTTTTAGCATGGGTTTAGTGTTGCTAAACTCTTAGTTTTTGCTTGTCTGTGAAGTTCTTTATCTCTCCTTTTATTCTAAAGGATGGCCTTGCTGGAGAGTATCCTAGGCTGTATCTTATTTTGATGCAGGACTTTGAATATATCTTGCCACTCCCTTCTGGCCTGTAGTGTTTGTGTAGAGAAATCAGCTGAGAGCCTTATGGGGGTTCCCTTGTAACTTACTCTTCATTTTTCTCTTGCTGCCTTTAGGATCATTTCTTTATCCTTGACTCTGGCCATCTTGATTATAATATGTCTTGGTGTGGGTCTATTTGGATTCTTCCTGTTTGGGACCCTCTGAGCCTCCTGTACTTGGATATCTGACTCCTTCTTTAGGTTTGGGAAGTTTTCAGTCATGATTTCTTCCAATACCTTTTCAATCACCTTTGATCTTTCTTCCCCTTCTAGAACCTCTATTATGCGTAGACTGGCACACTTTATATTATCCCATAGGTCCCTTATATTGTTTTAATTTGTTTTTCTCTCAGCTGTTCTGTTTGGGTGCTTTCTGTTGTCCTGTCTTCTAGGGCACTTATTCGTTCCTCTGCATTATCTAGCCTGCTTTGTACAGCCTTTAGGTCAACTCTCATGAGATGAAATTTTTTTTTGTAAAAAAAATGCATCCATTTTTGAGTGAAAATTTTCATATACTGAATCATCTTCATACTCCCCTCTTCCACAAAAACCTTTTTTCAATTGGCCCGCTATTTTATGAAAATTCTGATTATTAATTAGAACAAAAACTGAGAGGCATGTAGAAAAATAGCCATTTTAAAGAGATTTTCATATTATAGGCACAGTGTCTGTAGAAATATTCAGCTTGGTGTATCTAATACTCAGTGAACACTTTCCAGAATCATACTAAAACATTTGCCCACAAAATGAAATTTTCTCCTGTTTTACTGTTTTGATGGGCTTAGGGAAGGTGGTGAAAGAAAGGAAAAACAAAAAGGGAGGAAAAGAGAAAAGAAAAACCATCTGACAGGAAAAGGAGGTTTATAACCATCACATGGGCAATAAGGACTTACTGCACTGAGAACCATCAGAAGTCCTTTAGGGCTCTCCCATCTCACTCTCCTCTAATTTTGGCCTGCTGCTATTCAGGACATAACTGTCACAAGGTGGAAACACAGAGGGAGCCTCCTCCCTACTACTTGATTGGACCTACATTAATTTTTCTGCTTATAGTCCTACAGTCAGGTGAACTGTAAAAAGGCCTGGAGTGCCAAGAACTTTTGACCCATTATATTGGTTTTCAGGAGATTTTAAGAACAAGGATGTGTTAGAGCCTCAGGAAAAATACAAATATCTAAGTAGCAAATTTTAGCAGAAGTTGTGGCAACTGTAAATGAGGAGAGAGAACTGAGATTCCTAATAAATGCCAGGAAATCCATGAGACACAGAGGATATCCATTTTCCTAGGGAGAAATTTTAGAGGGGAAAAATTTCAGAGGGGAAAAATTTCTTCAGTTTTAAGACCTCTCATAATCTGTTCGCTCACAAATAATCCTCAGCAAAACTTCATGTTGTCTATTGATGAAGGGAAATTCTTAAGGCTTCTAATTTCTGAGTCTCTACATCCTTGCATATCCCAACCTGAGAGCTCTTAAAGGAAATTCCTTTTTACACTGGAAATATGTATACAAGCCATAAGTGCTCATGTGCCTCTTTCCTGGTGCACTAAAAATAATAATAAATAAGATTAGAGCTTTGGAAAAAAAAAACTTTCTTCCAATATAGTCTTGATGGTGTTTCTCAGAAAATGCTTCTCACTTCTGAAATACTTCCAAAGGTCACATTGCTTCTTAAAATGTTGCCCCATCACTCTCTCCACTCCTCCATTTCTACCCCACTCTCAGTTTCACCCATAGGCATCCACATCTGATTTCAACTTCTCTCCTCACTTCCCTTGTGCTTTCAGGAATCCTGAACTTGTCCAGTGTCTTATATATTTGACTTACTTACCATATCATAGTAATTTTTTTTCAGTATGTATTGAGCAACTGCTTTATATCAGGTACCAAGAACATACTAGGGATCTAAAGAGGAACAGAAGACATGTCCCCATCCTTAAAAATCTTCACAATATCCCAATAAACATCCTAACAAGTGATTTTGTGGATACTGACAAATTGATTCTGAAGTTTACAGGGAGAGGCCAAAGACCAGGATAGCCAATACACAGTATTAAAGAACAAAGCTGGAGGACTGATACTACCCAACATCAAGTCTTACTATGAAGCTTTAATAATTAAGAAAGTGCGGTATTGATGAAAGAATAGACAAATAAGTCAATGAAACAGAATACAGAGCCCAGAAATAGACCCACAAAAACACAGTCAACTGATCTTTGACAAAGGAGTAAAGGCAATACAATGGAGCAAAGACAGTCTTTTAAAAATGAATGTAGACACAGACCATACACCATTTGCAAAAATAATCCAAGATGGATCATAGAAGTTAATATAAAATACATAACTATAAAACTCCTAGAAAATAACATAGGAAAAAAATCCAGATGACTTTGGGTATGGTGATGACATCTTATATACAATACCACAGATATAATTCACTAAAGAAATAATTGGTATGCTGAACTTCGATAAAATTAAAAACTTCTGCTCTATAAAATCAATGTCAAGAAAATGAGAAGATAAGCCATAGAGTAAGAGAAAGTATTTTCAAAAGAAATATCTGATAAAGGAACGTTATCTGAAATATACAAAGAACTCTTAAAATTCAACAACAACAAAAAACCAGCCAAATTTTAAAAAATGGGCAAAAAACTTATCACCTCACTAAAGAAGATACACAGATGGCAAATAAGCATATGAAAAGACATCGCATGCCATCAGTGAAATGTAAATTAAAACACAGTGAGATACCAGTACACACCTATTAGAATGGCCAGTATCTGGTGGATTGACAACACCAAATGCTGATGAGGATGCAGAAACTCTCATTCATTGCTGGTGAGAATGCAAAATGGTACAGTCACTTTGGAAAACAGTCTGACAGCCTCTTATAAAACTAAACATACTCTTACCATAATATCCAGCAATTGCATTCCATGGTCTTTACCCAAAGGAGTTGAAGAATTATGTCCATCCAAAAACCTGCATATGGATGTTTTTAAACAGCATTAGTCATAATTATCAAAATTTGGAAGCAGGCATGATGTCCTTTAGCAGGTAAATGGATGAATATACCATGGTACATCCACATATGGAATATTATTCAGTGAAAAAAGAAATGCACTATCAAGCCATGAAAAGACATGAAAGAAACCTAAAATACCTATTATTAAGTGACAGAAGACAATCTGAGAAGACTACATATTGTATAATTTCAACTATATGACATACTAGAAAAAGCAAAATTACATAGATAGTAAAAATTTCAATGGTTGCCAGGAATTGGAAAGGTGGGGATGGACAAACAGGCAAAAGATGGAGGATTTTTAGGACAGTGAAAATACTGTATGTTATACTATAATGATGAGTACATATCATTATACATTTGTCCAAACCCACTGAATGCACAACACCAAGAGTGAACTCTTGTAAACTATGGGCTTTGGGATATAATGATGTGACATGAAGGTTCATCAATTTTAACATGTACCACTCTTTGGGAGATGTTGACAATGGGGAAGGCTTTGTATGTGTAGGGGCAGAAGATATATAGGAATCTCTGTACTTCCCTCCATCTTGATTTTAAACTCCTCAAAGATATGGTTATATCTATATCTCTGTTCTTACAAATTCATCAAAGAAAACTCATATCAGAAACAGTGCTCAGGAAGTACTGGGAACTAAAGAAAGGAAATACTGAGTCCGCACCTAAATGTGGTATGTCCAGAACCACATCAGAGGTTTGAGCCCAGCCATATCCTCCTATTTGTGATAACATTTGGACCAGAAGAGGAACAAGAAGCTTATTTAATGATGGGATGGTGAAAATTCCAAGCTGAGTATTCCCAGCATTGTGGAACTGGGTGTAGCAATATTCAAAATCATGGCCTGTGCCAGTAAACCTCATTGAAGAGTTGGTAGATAAAACCACAGGAAACTGTAATTTACAAGGCCTTAATTTCAAACTCTATAGAGTCAACTGAACCCTCAAACATCATACAATAATAAATTGAATAAAATCATGTCTGGGAAGTCTTCTGATAGGGTCAGACAACTCCAGAAAATAACCGGTCCAGTGGCTGGACTTTTTGAGGCATACTGTGGTTGACTAAGCAGGGAAGGAGGGGATGGGGAATCGGTGAGCCTTCTGTGCCTTCACTCAAAAGTCCTCATGGTGACAGTACTGGGGCCTGGGATTCACAGCAAAGTCCCCCATCCATTTTTGCACTTCAGCTCAGGATCAAACACTAAGAGTATACGATACAGATTATAAAGTGTTGTTATTCCCAAAGCAGTTTCATATAATCATGCACTGGATATTCCCACAAAGTGGATCCAGTTAGGCAGCCCAGGAATTTTATACCAATTTCATTCATGCAAAAACTGAGGTACAGAGAAGTTAAATAACAAATGCTTATGATCATACAGCTAATAAAACCTATTACCAGTATCTCTCAGAGATGAAGAGAGGCTTATACCATTCCACATGTTTAAAAGAAGTATAAAAAGAAAAGCCAGAACAGGCTGACAAATATCATGAAATATTTTTAAAATGTTTTTGTTTAACAAATAAACATTATTAATAAAAGATATTCAATGCAAAATAATGATAAGTAAAGGAATATGTGTGTGAATGTGTGTGTGCACATACATATGTATAGTATACTCCAGAAAGTATGACCTAGTAATCTATGTGTAACATTGTATGATAGATATTTGGTGACAAGAAAACTCTGATTTATATACACAACAGCACTTTCGCCATTAGCAGCAATATTCCCAAGTCCTAGAAAATAACAGAAATGAATTATTACTGGGCTAGTATAATCATAGGATTATTCTCCTTTATTATTGGTTTAGAGGTTTTCATGGGACCCAGTTCTGCCAGAAGACTCCTTTCTACTTTGGATTATTTTATGTAGGGATATGACGTCTGGATCTGTGGCAGCCATTTCGAAGTAATGAGGTGGCGATTCTAAGAACAAAACCAAGTATTACTGATGGCAGAGGAAAAGACAGGAAAGCCTGTATCCGTCTCAATGACTTTATTGATCCACTAGAACTGCCAGCCTGTGACTATTTTATTAATCTAAGAAAATCTTTTTCTAAAACCTTAAGAAACACAACTTAGTAGGGTTTTTCTCTTATTTGGATTTGAAAGCATCTTGATTACTATTTTCTTCTTTCAATCTTGTTCAGGATTATATGTAAAACTTCTTTTGGAGAGAACATCAGCATATATATCGCAGACCCTTTGTGAATGTGGAGTCAGAGCCAGCTGCCCTCCCTGACCTCCCTTCTGATAAAACTTTCTCTTTGCACAGAGAATATTAGAGATCAGACTAGGAGTCCTCAGCACCTAGATCCTAGACCAGAGTTCATCTGTCACACAGTGCTCTGTGGAACCACCACAAGTGCTATCTGGTCTTCCTATCACTCAAAGAACCAAGGATCTCATACCATATCTGTCTCTCCCCAACAAGAACATGAATTCAATGATAAAAAGGCTACCCCATCATATCAAGAATTTCTAGGTTCAAACAGGTGATGTTGGAAATAATCTGAAGATCAGGAGAGGAAGATCAGTGTAAGCAGAGTAACGCTCCCTTCATGACTGAACATACAGTAAAGACAAATGACAATAAAGCAGTTCAGAGATGCACAGAATTATGCTCACTTTGTGACTTCTTTCTTTCCAAGATCTCAGAATAATCATGTAAAGAATGCTCATCCTCACATCAGACTCAGGTATTACACATGTTAACAGGAAAAAGAGAAGCTCATTCACTGTCCTGCTTTCCACTCACTTTGTGTGTGGTGTGTGGTGTGTGGGTGTACTTAAACAGTATGCCTATTTATATTCAATCACATATGGATGCTATATATGAATTAGGTATCTATAATGCAGATATTTTAAATATATGTTTACCACCAACTGCTTAACTGGGATTTCCATGAATAGAATAAAAGATGTATGCACTAAATAAATGTGTACATGTATATGAGTATATGGTATAACTCACTATTATTTCTTTTTATAGGCCAAACAGGAAAAAGAGAAAACCAAGTATCCTAAATAAATTTTGCCCATTTCTATTTCCTCCACCATGAAACAACATGTTTAATACACCAATAACATCATTTTTAAGGGAGGAGGAGGAGAGAAAATTATCTAGGAAAAGAAGAAACCCCAAGCTTTAAAAAAATATCACAGTGGGAAATAGTTGTTCATTCTTTTTGTTGAAAATATTTGCATGTTTATTTTAAGCACAGTATAAATGTATTTTAAACAAACAAAAACATGTCAGGGATAACAATAGACTATTTCTGAGTTGGGAAGGAAAAAAGCTTTCCAGAAGTAGGCATGTATATTTTTAAGCACACTGCTTCAAAAAGCAGGATGTCGGATGTTGCATCTTTAATTTTTCTGTTAATTATGGATTAAGCATTGTTGTGAATCTTGTCCTCAAAACCGAGCTCAGAAAATAAGAGCAGATGCTCATCCCCAGGTTTGGCTCATATGGGAATTGAACGGAACATATTGGTTTATAATTAATGTAATTTGTTGGATTATCTTTTGTGAAGGAGCGAAGGTAAACAACCTTGCAGCATTGTGTTAATATCTTTGGAGCTTAGAGCTTCTATAGTTATGGAGGAAAGAAAGAAAAATGAAAAAGAAAAAACCTCTTCCTGCCAGATTACAGGGAATTTTGAAATGTCTGTCACATTCAAACATACTTTTAATTAATTCAAAGGAAAGAATTAGGTGAGAGACCCTAAAGCTACTTACAAATAGTGTGTAAAATGGGAGCCATTGGTTTCCCAATGGGGAATTTTGATAAGCTGAATTCTCTTTTCTATTTGCTTTAATTTTATTGTGCAGTAGGGAAATGGAAGGGAAACATTTTCCCTTCTCTCTAAACAGGAAATTGGGCACAACACAAAATTCATTGATTTGAATATTTACACTTGTGGGGCACTGTGCTATTCGTGAGAAATATACACTGACTTTTTTTTTTTTCATGAAGGTCGGGACAATCTGTGTATCTCATCTTTGTTTTTTTCTCCATACCCCTCAGAGGTGTAGATGTTATCTTCACTTTAAAGAAACTCAATCATAGAGAAAAGAAAGTAACTGTAACCCTTTTCCACACACAACCAAACCAGGGAAGATAAATGCCCTTTAGTGTGATGTTTTCTGGTTACAAAACGTTTCCTCTTCCTCAGAACTGATCCTGGGAGCATGTGTGTAACTTCAGGACTTTGACAATCTTTGACTATCCAGTTTTGATACTGTATCATCTGAATTATCACTTTGCTATTTTTCTGTGCACTATATGCTGTCTTTAAAAATTGGCTTTCTTAGCTTCTAATATAGATTTTGAAACTCCTTGTTACCTTTCTATGATTAAGAGAGAAAAAGTCTATTTTAATTGACCATTCACATTTTTCATAGTTTCTTACATTTGACTGCTACAAATAAATTTATTCTTCTAACATTTCTCAACTAGAAAATCCAGTTTAGGGCATCATTACTACCAAATCCAGAATCTGGTAGTAATTTGGGAAAAAGAGGACAGGGGAGGGAGTGAAGACATTAAAAAATTTTATTTAAAAGCAAATAATGTACATTCCCTTTTAAAGCAATTACATAAATAATGCTAATCCTATATTTATCATTTAAAATGAATTGCCAGGTTTCATTTTAAAAATTATTTCCTTTGGAAGCCTTTTAAGAATATCCTCCTTCCAAAGAATGTGCTCTTTCTGTGTACATTACAATAGCTTGTTCATTCCCATGTGACATTATGTACCACATCCTACTAGAATTGTCTGCCTGTTTCTCACCCCTATTAATATGTGAGTTCATTAAGGGAAGAATCCTTGGGTTTTTTTTTTTTGTCTTGCTTTGTTTTTGTTTTTTAAATGAAATATAGTCAGTTTACAACACTGTATGAATTTCTGGTGTATACCATAATGTTTCAGTCATACATATACATACATATATTTGTTTTCATATTCATTATGGGTTACTACAAGATATTGAATATAGTTCCCTGTGCTATATAGTATAAACTTACTGTTTATCTATTTTATATATAGTACTTAGTATCTGCAAATCTCAAACTCCCAATTTATCCCTTCCCACCCGCTTCCCCACCGGTGACCGTAAGTTTGTTTTCTATGTCTGTGAATCTGTTTCTGTTTTGTAAATATCATTATGTCAGTGTCTAGCACTGTACTCTAAAAGTACTTGTTGAAACAGTGGAATAATTAGGGTATTATTTGATCCCAAGAACTTAGAGTGAGGGTAATTCTTAACAAATTAGCACTCATGTTATCTTTATTTTAGAATGCAATCATACTTATAGAAGTCCAAGGAAATCAGAGTGATCATTAGAAGGTGATATTAAATTCCTTACACACTCATAGTTTTCTTGACTACCTGTTATAAGTACAGAGCAGAGCAAAGTAAAGGTGTCTAGTCAACTAAATCACAAATATCAATCATTTACTGAAAACTGATCCATATATTACTGCTGAAAGGCATATAGTGGAATTATTGGGGATAATCTCTACTTTGTAGTAAGAATGACAGAACTAACATGAAACAACATTTCCTGACAAAAGATGGTATATAATTAAATATTCAATTGTGTAGTACATACTCTCCTAAACTATAGGTGGTCAGAAAAGAAGACCATTTTTAAGGCCAGAATTATCAAAGGAGACTTCAAGGAGGTGATCAAACACAGATGACTTGTTTCACGTTAGCATTAACTCTGGCCAGGTTTACACGCCTTTACACAGATTCTCATTTAATCCTAACTATCTCTTTTCAAATCAGGCATTTTATCTTCATGCTGCAAAGAATAAAATAACAAATAAATTAAAGAACTTCCCCAAGGTAATACCACCAATCGATGGTGTATCTGGTGTTGAGCCCTGATTCTTACACAGTATAATATGGTGAGTGACAGACTATATAAAAAGGAACAGAGAAATGAATTAAAAATCACCCAGTAAAACAAAGGGCAGAAGTAAGTAGATGAAAAAGAACTAGTGGAGTGCCATTTCACTAAAGACAAAGGAGTAGGGTGTTTCAACAAGGAAATACAGTGAATGGTGTCAAAAGCTACAAACAGGTCAAGGAGACTGCATTTGTCATTGTGTTTGACAACAACGATGGTGATTTTTCAAAGCGCTGCTTCTGTAAGTGGGTGGAATGAAAACTATGCTTCAGAAGTAAGGACAGAAGTGATGGCGAGAAAGCAGCATAAGTAGATGAATATAGTAAAAAATAAAGCAGATAGAAACTGACTGGAAGAAAGAGTGGCTAAGGTTAGGCAAAGGCTTTCCTCAAGATGGAGAGATGTGGATTATTGAAACCAGAGGAGGGAGAAAGGGAATGGAGAAGAAAGGGACAAATGAGGGGGTGAGGTGGGCAAAAAACTTCCATTGAGTGTATCAGGGGAGAGGTTAGCACTTCTAAGACTCTCCTTCTGAGACTGGGAAAATTTGAAGAGATGTCTGTAGCAGTAGGAAAAAACAGAATGAGATGAAGATGAGAATCAGTGAAGGATAGCCTTGATCTTTTTATTTTAAGAACAAGGTGAGCTCACTAGCTGAGAAAAGGAGCAGTGAGGGAAGTGTTGAAGGCTGGAGGAGAAACAAAGTCTGTTGCAGCTGAAACGGTAATGATGAAAATCCTCCTTCCACAGGATCATCTACATAAACCTAACTGCTTATAAGGTATCTTCCTTCCTGATCAAATAAAAATGATGATTTGGCTCTTAAAAATCCTCAAAGGACTTTAGGACAATCTGGATGGCATGAAATAGCAAGGTCTTCAGTGCAAAAAAAAAGAAAAGAAGGAAAGAAAGAAAGAAAAGTGGACAGATTGACCAATATAGAAATTCTGGCCCTTCTCCAAAATTACAGCATGTCATTGGCAAAAATTGGAACTATGAGCCAGATCTCAATTCAATTCTATTTCTGCTGCATTCCACTGTTTCTCATATAACATAGGTATTTATGTACATGATTTTAAAATCACTGGCTTGAAAAACTATATGGCAAAAAGATAATATGGTGAAAAGCATACCCAATACCTAGTTTACAGAAGCTTGACTGTATCTCCCTTATTTTGTTTTAGAGAGTAAATAATTTGTTTCTGCTAAGCAAAATTTTTACCAGGTTATTTGCAAATGTAAATAAATAGAAAGCTACTGGCCTCTCATTCCTTCCGACTTGGATTCATTTTATTTTTAAATCATTGAGTGCTATTCAGTTTGAACTTTCTGGTTAAGAACTAAACCATAGATGAAATCAAACTGAACAGTGTCTGGGCAAAAATGTGAAATGAGCCAAGTTTATTTTTGGAGACTCTCTTCTCCTGTCCTTGTGTATCTTAAATGACCAGGAACCCAACTCAAATTCTCAAATCTTTGCCCATCTACATATCAACCCCATGCCTCATGTTCCCAAAGAGTACAGATTGAAAGGATGTTCAAAGAAATCACACTTCATTATCATGGACTTGGCTTTTTTTTTTTTTTTTTGCATGCAAACCAAACAAACTTAAAAATCAAAAATAATAAAAAAACAAAAACACATATTGTACTATAAACATATTGTACTATAAATGAAAGTCTTAGAGGAAATCTTTGTAATAGATTTATCAAAAACTAATATAAAAAAGGAATAAAACTAGTATCAATTACAATGACTCAAAATCAGAATGAATAAAGATAAAAATCTCAATAGAATAAAACTAGCCAAACACATGAACAGAAAATTAAGAGATAAGGGCTATAATGAGACCAAAAAACATGAGGAAATAGTCACTTTCATTAATAATAAAGAAAATGCAAGTGAAAAACAATGAATTATCACTTTTTGAGTGGTAGATTCTCAATTCTTAATAAAATATTAATAATTTATTCAATGTTGGTAAGGAGGAAGAAAATCACAATTTCATACATTGGTGGGTAAAAATGTTAATTTTTTAAACTTTATGGAAGGCAGTTTGGTAACATATATCAAAAGTATGCACACCCTTTACCCAATGATTTCTCTTTTAAATATTCCATAGGAGCAATGGGTCATGTACAAACATATCTGGGAAAATACAGGCACAAGAAAATTCATCACAGGGAATTTATATAAGGAAATTTGAGAAGAACCTAATTATCAAGAGAAATTAAGTAATTTTAGTGCATCTGTACAATAGGCTTTTTAGTATTCTTTTAAAAAGATGATGTACATATGTATCCTCATTGATATGGAAAGTTCTTTTGATGTATTTTTAAGTGTAAAAAGATATGAAAGCAACATATACTGGATAGTTTACTCCTATGTATATAAAGTTATGTGTTCAGTCCTAAAAGGGAGAAGTCTGGAAGGACATTTACAAAATGTTGACTGTGCTTTCTTACAGATGGTGGGATTTAAAGTGTTTCTTTTATATCTTCTATAGACTTTCCATATCGCTTAAGTTTTTAAGTATATGTTATCTTTACAATAAGAAAGTAAAATGATAAACACTTCAGATAGTATCTTAATATTTGTAACTGAAAGGGAATGGATGTATCATCAGTTTCATCCTTTTCAATTACAGCTGGTGGAACAGGTTCTGAGATGAGAAATGTCCCAGCCAATATCTGTAAGTTAGTCTCCTGACTCGGTGATACTCTTCCTTACCTACCATACTGCCTGAACATGAATGTGCACAGCAAAATAACTCATTTAGACATTTTTAAGTTGATGGGGGCAGTCTTCATTTATATTGTGTTTCTAATGCAGCTTAGCATACTAACTTCTCTCTATTCAAAAAACAGAGAGTAGGCCAAAGTTAACTCAAGAAAGATGTGTTGGAATATTGAAACCACAAAAGCTAGCAAAGCATCTGAAAACTCTTCAAAATTTATATTTGTTATTTTTAGAAAGGCTTCTTTTTAGGCCATATAAAACATATATATTTCACAGAATCTTGAATTAAGCTACAACAACAGCATTGGGGTTTTGTGACCTGAATGCTGGGCTTAATGTCATAAATGGACTACATTTCAGCTCAGAGATGTGTTTTTCTAATGAGTCACAAATGCAACTGCTATAATAATAGTTTCATACCATACTCACAAGAAAACTGTTCAGTCAAAGAGAATGAGAAGCTTATCACAGATTGACGACTTTCTGATATGGGATGTTAAAATTTTCATATTCTTATAAATTAAGAAATACTAGAATGAAGTGACCAGATGTTCAGCTTCCTTTCTGGAATTTCAAATGTATGTGTGTGTGCATGCATACAACAGAAACCATTCCTCTGAAGAGCAGAGATTTCTCATCAGAAAATCTGTGTCTCACACTGTCATCAGCCTTCATTTATTATCCATAGTGCTTACATTTCAACACCTTGTATTTCATGTCTTCTTTTATTTAGGCTACACAGATTTCAGAAGACAATCTGAAGGGAAGAAAAGGAATTATCTTTCTCCTACTAGAGTTTAGATGAGTGCCTATGAAATGCTAAGTAAGATTTGGGGGGAACCATTCATGAAACCCTGAAGTAATGTTAAGAGAGTCCATTTTTCTACATTTGTACTCTAGAAGTCAAAAGATTCTGCCAAGTAGATGAAAGTAGGGAAGGTGGCAAGGTCAATCCTTGTCTTTTTCCTTTTCCTTTTATGACCTTCAGGTGTCAGTCCTCTAAAACTACTTTAGTCTACCTGGTACTGTAAGTATCAGGAGAAAGAGACTATTTCTTAGAAATGAAGCTGTAACATGATTCAATGAGAATTCTAAGACTCAGCAGTAAAACACTATTGTGAGGCCCTTGTGAGTGTTCATGACTGTATTAGGAAGTGTATGTAAGAATGGTTTTAGTAATAAGTTTACAACCTTTTTTAAGTTCATAAATAGGCATTTTTTTCAAAATTAAAAAATAGCACGTTATTAAGTAATAGTCATGGCAAACATCCCCCCAAAAAGCATATTGTAATACTCATTACTATTTTATTTCTAGTCCTCTTCTGATCTACAATCAAACTTTTATTTTTAAAATTTTGTTCAGAAAGTAAATGAAAAACAAACTGTCTTGGCTGGGACTCTGAATTCTTGGCAATCAGCATAATAAAAATAAATTCACCTTACATTGATTTACACTCTCGTATAACAGGGCTACAGACTATTTTTCTTATACTGTCATTCTCATTTGAAATGCATCCCTAGTAAGATGCAAAAGCACATTAGTTTATCTTTATTTATCTAATTATAGGATGTTTAAAGTTTCTGATTCATAAAGCTGCATTCCAGAAGTAGAAGTCTGGTCTAGACTTAGGAGGATGAAGGAATATCTTCTCAGAAGACTACACCAAATCAGCAATATTTTATGGCTAAAAATCACCTCTTATGATTTCTGAACATTTCTATTAAGGTAAGAGTTTCTGGGCCTACTTTTTTAAAAATACAAATATCCTTATAGATATTAACATATAAAAGTTAACTTGATACCTTAGAACAAAGGAGAAAAGCAAATTATTCTGAAAGCCAGCTGAGAGTAAAATCCTTAAGAGTTGGGATATAGAAGAACAATTCTCATTTTGAGATGGTGGTGAGTAATGGGAACCTAGACACACATTAAACAATAAGAAGACTCTGTGGGAACCAAAGAACTAGGGAGAGAGTGTGATTCTGGCAGTGTCTGAGCAAATATGGATGCATCTGTGAGATTTATATTTCTTGGTTAGGGGCTCATCTAGCCACAGTTCCTTCCAGTTCTTTGCTAGGACAGAATTTTGGCCTCTTCTATTATCTGTCCCCAAAGGTAGGGGAAAATAGGAAGGAGGTAGGCCCCTACGTGTAAGCTAACCTGACGGCCCTAGAGGGTGTCACTGAAATATATCTGAAAGCAACCTGACGAAAAGAATACCTTCTCCACCTTTGGGGACAGATGTTTAATTTCTCATCTCTTGTTGCAGTGTGTTGGGACTTGGGCCTCTCTCTGTTTTCCATGGGTAAGGAGCCTAACTTGTGTTTGGTGAGTTTAGGAGAAAGAACTGAGTTCACTATCTCTTAGACAGTAGAAGAGAAAATGATGAAGAAGGGTCCTGGGCTGGTGAGAATAAGGAAAGAGAAAATTTTAAAAATAAGAGGAGGCAATATTGAGGGGAGAAGATACCCAGAGGGAAAGGCATAAAAGGACAAGGAGGTGAAAGGGAAGAGAGAGATGGGATGAAGCAAGAACTAAGGGCCAGGGAAGACACTGAAGGTATTCAGAACGTTTCATTTATTTTAGAATTTTGCTTACGTCAAACCTCTTGATATTTTTAAAATTGACTCTGTTTGCATTGAACCAAGGAACAAGGATACAGTAAAGAGACAGAGGAAAGAGACTTAGTAAAACCAAGATGTATAAAGTAAAGAAGCCAAGGAAAGATAGTAAAAGGATGAAAAGAGGAAGCAGCTTCTCGTCCCCATCTAACACCCACTACTGGCAGAGCCTAACAGAGAACCAGCTGGTGAAGCAGAAATGCGGTCTGCAGAGTCCCTGCCCCGGAGTCACAAAGCTCAGGACAGGGTGAGCTTGGAGACAAGAGCCAATAGCTTAAGAACTGACACACAACCTTTAAAAACATTGCCTTTCCAATTGTTCTTCATTCTTTCATTTTGAGGGGGTTTTATCAAAGTCAGAAAATAAGGAAGTCAAAAAACTTACCACACCTTTATTCCAGTTATAACTCCTTTTAAATAAATCAGATTATGAAGAGACTATATTTATTTTTTAATAAAAACAATTATTTGATTTATTAAATATTTTTATGGGACTCTGCTTCATTCTCTTTTGTTTATTAATACTCTTATTCAACAAATATTTATTGAATATTGAATGTGTGTCAGAAAGCATTCTAAGCGCTTGAAATATACCAGACAATGCTGAAATAAAAGACAATGTCCTTGCCCTCATAAAACATGATTTTTTTTTATAGAAGTAAGATTTATATCAATATTCAGAAAAAAATCAATTGCCAATCTTTTATGAATAGAACTGGTGTACAATGGTGAGATACCTGTGTTGGCAATAATGGCAATAGACACATTTAAAGATGTTCTGAGATTTCCTAACTTATACAGGTCTATCCATTTTTCCTGCACACTCTCAGATGTATTTCCCTCAACTTCTTCCTGGATCTGTAAGTAGATTTATAGAGGTATTGTATGTGACCCAAAAGCCTATGAATCCTGCCATTGAAATAACTCTTACCCAACAGCCACATCATAAAAGCCATAGAACTTTCCTCTTTTAGCATCTACTGCCCCATAAGATATAAGAATAATTCAGTGTGAATAAAAGAAGGAGGGAAACGCAGGGTTGATTTTGAAATAATGTTGACTAATATGCTTCCTTTAAATAAATGTTAATATATGTATCTTTCTACCACATAATAATATTTTATAAGCTCAACTATAGTTTTAGCCATATAAAAAATAATCTCTGTGACTTTATGCCGATTAAAAGAAATGCTCTGATTTATGCTGAGATCATGTAGTGTTTCTTGGCACCACCTTGGTCTCATTAAGCTTATCTTTCACATTCATTTTTATAGACACTCAGAGAAATATTTAAAGGCTTAATATAGCAGACTTGAATTGTGGTAGCTCTCCTCTGGGAAAAAAAAATGTAAAACTCCTTTCTCATTGACCAAGATAGAACCTAAGATACAAGTATTATATCGCAGTTTTAACATTTTAAGAAGAGGTCTGATCTTCAGCTAAATTGTAGATACACTGCCATCAGAAGTATTCAAACTTAAACACAAACTTTTAACAGCAACTAGCCAGAGCTTTGCATAGTAGATGTTCCATTTCATCTGATGTTTTATTTATTTTTTATAATAAATAAACGAATTTTTCAATATCCCTCAGCAATTTCTGTTCAACTGCCCTTATGCCCCAGACATTCATATTGTTGTCCAAAGTAATCTCTCACTTTTCTAGGTTTCTCTGCACAGTAGGTCAGAATTATTTTCTTAATTCTTCCTTCCGTTCTTGTGTTGCTAAGACAGAGGATTTGAAATGTCACCCTACGGCAAGAGATAAGGAGAAAGTCACTCATCCTCTTATACTCCATTCTTTAACCATGTTTCCTAAGAAAGTAAATCTCCACTCTTCATGCTAAGACAGAGAACTGAACATGTCATCCAATTTTCTATATGATGAGATGGACTTAGTCCACATGTAACAATTCTTCATAACCTAGCTCAAGCCAATTTTTCAGATCACATCCCAACACCTCCTCCATATATCTTCTGAATGTCTATCCAGAGCAACCAAAGTCCAACCTTTACCCATTTCCCTTTGTTTGGCAATGTCATCTCAAAACTGGCTATGACTGGAAAATGTAGATAGGAAAAGATAATGTTAAAATTAAGTACACCCCCACTTAATGTGCATGCAGAGTGTTGAAGGTCATAGCTTCTCTTATTGTACAAAATTCTACTTCAAGACCATCAGTGCTGACTGCGAACTTCTCAAGTCTTGCCAAATTCTTTTCCTTTTGGCTATCAGTGACTTTGCTTCCTCCAGCTGCCAGCCATAGCCTATTAAATGCAAACAACTTTAAAATAACAGTTTTCCCCTGACACAAAACAACAAAAGCCGGGTTTCTGAAAGAAGCATACAGCCTTAATTTGGGCCCTGCCTTTGAACCATTTTAGACTTTCATAAAGTGAAAGAACATTGGTCAGCCATTGTCTTTTTAAAGCATTTGATCTAATGTTGATTTATCTTTGGTCCCTGGATTGCTTTACATTATAATACTAATAAGAAAAAAAAATGCTTCCTGAAAATGAAATCCTGTCAAATTTGATGTTTTGTTTTCTAGTCTCAAGGGTTGACTGCTTATACGAAGAGTAGCTGGAAAGTGGGAAGCAGAGGAACTTGAAAGAAAAACAGATTTAGAGTTGTGTTCAGTAGGCAATATTATTAAAAATAAAATCCTTTTGTAGCCTGTCATCTTGATGTTATGAAACCAAGCAGCATGTTTTTTCTCCCTTTCAAATGAATTTTGTTTTTAATAAGTTTGGCTAAAAGTATAAATGCTTTTGGCGAGGTCAACTTGAACTTGTGGCTTTTCTTAGTCTTTGGGGTCTACACCTCAGAGAGTTTTCTGTTTTTACTGGAAGTTTAAATTTTGTTGACTGAACTGGGAGTTTCTTTGTGAGAGCACTTGAGTTCTCTAATGTTTTCTTTTTTGGTCTCTTTTGCTGTTTAAAAGAATGACTTGAGGATAAATTTGGTGCCTTGGATAGATAAATAAATCTGACAAAATTATAAATGACTCAGTTAGCTGGAGCAGGAAGAGGGAAATAATAGTGAATTAATTTTAAAAGGCAAATACACCCCTCAGTCAAATGAATGAAACCTTAACAAATACACATTCCACTCAGAAAAAAAGTTTAATTTTGAAGGAAAGGAAATAGTCAATTCATCCTCCTGCTAAAAAACAACCAACCCGCCCCCAAAAAGTTGTGATAATATCTTCATATGTGACATATAGCAGTTGACTTTATACCTTATGAAGTATTTCAAGTTTTACTTATGTAATGAATCTATTTTACTATGTCACTACAATAATCAAATTGTATAATTGCTGTATTTCATTAGAAATTCATAATTAACAAATTATCAAACTTACTTATGATTTTAAAACAGTAAGTCACAAAGACCATAACTTGACCATAAAAGAAACAGCTGCCTTTACAGATTCAGACTGGCTGAGGAAATCAGGCCTCGACTATGTGAAAATAAGAGTGTTTATCTGATTCATGTACCATATGGGTACTCATGGAATAGACATGTGTTTTCAAGGGTGGTTGTACCCACTGGCTGAGAGAAAGTGATGTAGGCCATATAATTGCTGACCTCTTTTTGTGTCTCCTACTGTGAGGAGGGGAGAATCTTCGGAAAAGATGGACAAAAGACCTTTATTTTTGTTCAGCTCATAATTTTGCCTCAGGATGATTCATTTTTTGCAAGTATTATGAGGCTTAGGGTATTCAGATTATTTAGTATTTACTGTAGGTGAGCCACAGTAGTTTGTCCCATTTTTGCACTCTGAGTAACAAGGAGTCACTATACGTAGTATTTATGTATTACCCATTTGTAAAAATAAGTGAATATTTTTTTAAAAAAGCATTTTTTAGTAACTCAAAAGACATTTAAGTCCTTTAGAGTGTGGAGTAATTTTGACAGTTTTTAATACACAAACTATATATTTGGGAATGTATATGAAATAGGGCTAGATAGATTATCAAAATTTTGAGCTAACTCTAAACTTTTAGATAAATACAACCAATCTAAATTGATAGTTCTCTGATCTTTAAAGTGGGAATAATAATACGTACCTCATGAGGACTTCTGGAGATATGTTAACACAGGCAAAAGAGCTTAGAACAAAACCTGATATATGGTAGGTGTCTAGAAAGTATTGATTCTTTGTCTCTCCCCTTATTTTCTTCTCTCTGGGAGACAGCATGTTACAGAGGAAAGAGCATGAGCTTTGTGGGGATGGAGGTTGGGTGGCAGAAAGTTAATCTTACCTTGTTTGCATTCTATCTCCCACATGGCCAAGTTCTTAACTTCTTAAAGGTTTAGTTTTCTCATCTGCAAAATAAAACAATACCCACTCATAAGATCCAGTGCTCTA
Source organism: Camelus bactrianus (assembly GCF_048773025.1). Taxonomy (NCBI): domain Eukaryota; kingdom Metazoa; phylum Chordata; class Mammalia; order Artiodactyla; family Camelidae; genus Camelus; species Camelus bactrianus. The sequence goes on along the minus strand of NC_133543.1, from coordinate 80,112,920 downwards.
TTCTAGCAGACTCCAAGAGCTTCCTTCAGAGAGGTGGATAAAATTGGATTGCTAATGCAGTCAGTTGTTAGACTTCTAAGATGGCCCTCCCACCAATAATTCCTGCCTCCTGATTGCCTCTGCTCTTATGTGATCTCCCCCTTGAGCATGTTGATCAGAAGTAACGGCTCACTTCTAACAATTAAATATGGCAAAAGTGATGGATATCACTTCTGAGACTGGGTTATTAAGAAATTTCCCCCCTTTTGCCTCTTCTCTCCTCTCCTTTCCTCTCCTCTTTCTCTTCCCCTCCCTTCTCTCTCTGTTTCTCACTCATTTTTCTCACTGGCTGCTCTGATGAAACAAGCTGCCATCTTGTGAGCCTATACCTTGATGCAGCCTTGTGAGCCTGAATTCCTGACCCACAGAAACTGTGAGACAATCAATAAATAGACTTGTTTTAAGCCACTAAATTTGGGGATAACTTGCTATGTAGCTATGTATAAATAACATAGATGACACAGTAAGGCAAGATGACCAAAATTATGATGGAATTCATAGATTGAAAGTGAAAAAGAGAACTATTTATGTTTGTTTTCAAATATAAATACAAATCTTTTTCACTACCATGAAATTAAAATAGCTGTTTTAGTGCCTTTGCCCAATTTTTGAGTCCTTTTTTAAGTTATTTGTTCCCCAAAGTCTCATTTGATTGAGTAGTTCCCAAATCTCTAAGTTGAAAATGAAAAGTCAATAGAGACAAGTCACACTGAAGAGCATTCAATCCCCATATAGTAACTGTACCATCAGCAACAGCTGTCATGCAGTAGAGACCAACAGCACGAGCCATTAAGACAGGCAGGCATACTTTAATTAGGGAAAAGTTCACCTTTTTATATAGTTTAAAGAGCTCATAAAAGACAAACAGAAGTAAATCTAAGGCTAGAATTAGCATCCTAAAATTGTCAAAAATTGTTTTAAGAGATTTATTATAATCCCTTCCCCCAGTATAGAGTTTTACTAATTTATACTGCAAAAAATTAAAACCAATCAGATTGCTCAGTGTTGTGTATTATAATGAAATTGCCAAGCCCTCTCTTTCACTGGATTGGCACTGGCAGAACTCCTTGCTCCCAATGATCCAAAAAGCTTCCTGTTTTGCAAACCACAAAGTCTGAGTAGATGCCATCTTGCCTAGGAGAGCTTCAGAGTCAACATCCAGGGAGGAGATTCATCACCCTGTGGGGCATCTAGCCTCTCCTTGGCCAGACCCCTAGATCAGCCAGAGCAGAGCAACCCTCGCGTAGGTCATCAAGCTTTGGAAATGGATCTCTGAAACTTGTTTGGCTTCGCACTATAGTTTGTGGTACTCATGTTATATATATTTAAATAAATATATTTTTCAGTTATATATCTATATTTTTTTATTTAGATATATTTTTTTCATGGTCATACCTTTTCAAAGAATTAATGCCACCTAATGTCCTAGCAAGAGCAAGAATATTCCAGAGCCAGAATCAAGTCATGAGGAATTGTCCTCCTCTAGCAAATATATCAACAGGGTAACTTCAAAGGAATATATCTACCAAGACATAGAGCTCTACTCTATGTTACACCAAAGCTCCTGTCTGAAAAATGTAAAAGTCAGTCTTTTTTTTTAAATGTTATTTTAAATGGGCCAGAGCAATGCACTATTTAATAGCAAAATGCTGGATTTAATACCTCTGAGAGCTCCTGGATTCCCTCTGTCTGTGGCCACAGACTGAATCCCTAACTATAGCCAGATGTCTTATGAATGAGCAAGACCACAAATCTATTACTAATACTACAAAAACTATCCTAGTGTCTGATACACTAATGGTAGTTCATAAACATTATCTTCAAATGCAAAAAGAAAATTTCTCTACAGATGTATTGACTTGTTTGATTTTATTTTTCATGTTACTGATTGGCTGACAGATTTAGATGATGACTTCTTTTGGCCTCATGTTGACAAACCTCATTTCCTCAACAGCCCAAAGAGTCTAGCTCACGTAAGTGAAAAATAATATGCTAGCTTTATATAAATTATATAATTATGCACTCATCAGCATATAGCAAAAATATAATTTCAGACTAGTAAAAACCAAATTAATTTTTATTTATCTCTATAACATTTTATAGGCATTGCTATCATTCCATTTATTATATTGAAAATATTAAAGCTGGTATTAACCACATTCCCAGTTAGCCTTTGTCACACGTCTATGTTTCACTCAGAATACGTTAAGAGTTAATGTAATGATATTTGAAAATTATCTTCTTTATAAAAGAATAAAGAATAATTTATCTAATTTAAACTAGTAGAGCCAAATTTTGATATTGTAATGGAAGAGTAAAAGAAGCTTAAGTAAACTAGAAAACTTATAAAAAATAGCTTTATAATTTATTTTAATATGTGTAATAACTTGAAGTATTTGATAGTATGATAATCCACAATATATACCTCCAAAATCATAATAATTCATCATGAAGAAAAAGTTGAGGGGAAAAAGAAAACTTTATTGGTGTCAAAATAAATGTTTTCATTATTTTATTCTTATATCAAAAGCCTTATCAATATTTGCACTATCCAGTCCTGAGACTTCATACCAAGAAATATAACCTAAATTGAGAAGGAAACTACCCAGACTTATTTGATGGAAAATTATTAATAGGAAAAGAACCAAAATTAACTAAATGTTCAATAATTGGTGAACGGCTAAATAAATTAAGGGATAAAATGCAATTAATTTTTTCCACAAATATTTATGTATTTCCTCTTATATGACAGGTATGATACTTGTCCCTGGGGATACAGCTGTGAACATGGAAGGCAGGGATCCTGATACTGTAAAGCTTACTTTATTAAAAATGATGCCATAAATCTTTGTACCAAGGTGAAACATGTGAAGAATGGTTAGTAAAAAATCATATGACATAAAAAATTCTTCATATAATATGATCATCGGTATGAAAAAATTAGCTGTAGAAAACATTAAATTAAATGTTTATTGTACATTTCTTTGTGTGACTGGATTATGAATATTTTACTTATGTTAATATCAATTAATAAGAATATTTTAACATCCTTGTAACAAATTATCATGGTTATAGAAAAAAGACTGTTTAAATCATAACAAATAAAGTTTCTTGGAAAACTTCAAAACTGAACTCAAAGCAACTGAATAGATCTCTAAAAGTTAAACAAAAGATACAGAAAGTACAAAACATGCAGTTTTATTTCATTTTGTTGTTTCTTCAGTTTTATTGAGGTATACTTAATACATAAAATTGTACATACATTTTGATGAGTTTAGATATATGCATATATCCATGATATAAGGTAATAAACATAAATTACATATTAAGTGGTACATATTAAATGAGCTCTACTCTCTTAAGAAGACTTTAAATACACAACACCAGATTGCTAACTATAGGCACTTTTCATGACTCTGCTTTTCTGTATTTTCTGAATTCTATATAACGAACATATTTATACTTGGAAAATAGTATAACCTTATTTCTAAAACTAAAATAATAACTGAACTTGAGAAATAACTGTTCTGATTCACACACTTCTCTCATCTTCCTGTTGAAATACCGATGAAATTCTAAGAAGATGGAAGAGTTTCATAGAACAATAAGCCCTGAATGATGATCAGTTAGTTATCTGCATCACACATTCACCCTAGCCTGACTTCCACTAACTGGAAGTCTTTCAGACAGAACTGTGAGCTTTCTACCTACCTTGAACTGTCTCCATCTATCACAGAAACATGGCACTTCCATAAGAAAAGACAAAAGAAAGCATCCTCTGCAATTTTCTGAGGTTCCAGAGCCATCTCAACCTCCATCCTTTAGTATTTATTTTTCTATATCTACTTTTGAAGACAAAAGTTGACATGTGATGTAGGATTGCATCCTGGGAGAGGAATTCAGTCCTCAGAGGGGACAAACGTAAGAGACTGTAAGACTGGATACTGTGGACCTCTAGCTGTATAGTTCCTCACCCCCAGAAGACAGAGAGGAATACAGGGCGTATTAACGTGTTCAGGAATAGATCATCCTGAGTATCTCCTCAAGAATCTTCTTAGTCTGGGAGAGCCGTGCCAGATAAATAAGGCCTGAGCATTAAAAATCAGGCCTGAAATATGCACAGCAAGCACCTTTCAAGTTCAAATCCCAGAGAGTCTATCGTCAAGCAGGAGGGCTGTGAAGTGTACCAAAAGAGCCATTTTTACCTCACTCAAGTATAAAGAAATAGCAAAAGAGCAACCAAATAACTACCACACACACACACACACAACTAATGAAAGGACTCTAAAATATAGAATTAGGTGGGAAGTAGTGACTATTCAGAGAGAGTCATGTTTGGGCCAGAGTTTAACAACTAACAAAGCTAAATTGTGGAATGCATCTTTTTTGTGTTCCTGTAACATTCACGAAAATGTGATCTCTATAAGGGAAGAGATAAAAAAAATCTGATCAAATGACAATAATTCATTTAGAAAAGGCATCTAAATGTAACAGAGTTAAAGGTAATTAGAAGAGTAAAGTTTAAGACAATTAAAGTCTGCATTATAAAAAATAAAGAGTAAAATTAACACTGCAGAAAATTGAATCAGGATTTGAAGATTAAACGTGAGCAGTTCCTTAAGAATGAACAGAGACAATGGCAAAGGGATAAAACAGAGAGATGGGGATAGAGAGAGAGAAAAAAGCAGAGTGAGGGAGGGGGAAGAGAGAGACAGATCAGATACTTAGATATGTGGAACCTGGAAAAATTATTAACCCGGATAAGGTCACAGCAAATAGAACAGAAGTCTTATTCTTTGAAGACGAGGTGGAAAAGCTTTCCTGAGTCTACAGTGGACAATATAGACTATAAATATATAATTTCTATATAATGTATACTAATATTACTATAATATATAGAGATGTGATATTATATATAATACACTATACATAACTATATTATACATAATATTGTTGACATTTTGTCTACCAAATTCCAGGCAAAATTATTTTTGTTTTAATCATGTTTAAGCTTTAATCTATGTGGGAAATCGTGTGCATATATTTTAGGAGTTTGGGATCTGTTTTTCCCACAAACAAGAAATCAATTTCGCCTTCTACTGTTTCTTGAATAGTCTATTCTTTCTCCAATAATAGTAACAACAACAATAGTAGGATCTTTCCAAGCCTGGTCCATAGTAAATAATAAGTATTTGCTGAATGAGTGAATAGTAACAACAGCTAAAATTTACTGAATCTCTTTTTTTGTGCAGGTATGTGCTATACAATAATTTTACAAAAATTAATTTATACAAAAACATATTTAATCTTCCTTACAATATGATAAAGACTTTTATTCCTATTTTATAAATGAAGACAAATTATTTGCCAGAGGTTATTATGCATCTAGTAATGGGTGAAGCAAGAAATTTTACCCAAAGAAGTCAGACTCCAGAGACAGCTCTCTTAAAACTACCCAACACAGCTCCACAGAAATATGAAGTCCCACATGTAATAATTCATTTAGTTCACACATAAAATGCCTAGACCACTACAGCTCTTTGGTGTTCTGATAGCTGTCAGGCCAAGTTATTTTCATTTCAAAATTCTCTTGGCTATTCTTACACATTTTCTTTTCCAAGTAAATTTTAAGCTTAGCTTGTTGGATTTCAATTTTTGAGCGATCCTATTGTGATTTTAATAGGTATTACATGGGATCAGAACTGAACTAACAGGTTTGGAGATAAGTGATATCTCTTCAGTACCTCCTTTGAGCATTCCTTTGCTACATCATGGTGTACCCTTTATTTGTGTCTTCTCTATTCTTCAGCGGAGTTTTATAGCTTTTGTCATCTAGGTTTGCACAGTTCTTTTTCAATTTAACCCAAAATACTTTGTGTTTTATAGCATGTGGCTACTTTGTCTCTAGTTGGTTATTTCAGAAATGTAAGGAAACTAAATTTTGGAATGGTGATTACCTTACTAAACCTTCTTTTTACAATATTATTCAGTTGACTCTCGAATAAGCCAATTGGATGCTCTTTTTTTCAGCAAAAGATAGTTTATAATCTTACCTCCAAGTTATTTTTCCTATTTTATTGCACTAAGATAACAACAGTGTTAAAAAATAAGTAAAAGGCCTTCACTAGGCTTAATTTCCTTGTTTATAATACTGTTGTGTAATAATAATGATAATAATATACACCACAGACTGATATTGAGAGGAGTAATTAGACAACACACAGTAAAATTCTTACAGCCGTAACATACTAGCACACAGTTTGCCCTCCGCACTGCAATGAACACCTTTACTATCATTATTTTTTTTAATTTAATTAGAAATCCTTGTAATTTTCACATTAGTGAGAACTCTCTAACAGATACGCTTTATCAAGTTAAAGGAGTTTTCTTCCATTCTTAGTTTGATCTCAGGAATAACCTGTTCAGATACTTTCAAGTGGATCATGTGCTTTTCCTTCTATAGTCTGTTAAAGTGGCCAATTATATTTTAGACATCTCTATGGAATTCTACTGCATCATTATGTATACACTTCTGAGTTTAGGTTGCTCAGTTTTATTATTTTAGTACTTTTCACTCTATTCATAAGTCAGATAGACCTTTTTTTTTTTCCTATAGCCCTTGTCTAATTTTAGTCTCATAGTAGTTTGGTCTTATAGAATGAGTCGCAAAGCCTTCAGTCTGTATCCAAGAGGCAAAGCGTTGACAGGATAGAAAAGGCTTTGGTAAGTCTTACAGACTGTAGCTGATACTTAACTAAACGGGAGATCTCTGAATAGCTTTTTAATTTCTTTTATGATTATTGATCTAATTAGGATTTCTGTGTTATTTGGATGTAATGCAGAATAAAATGTAATTTCTAGGATATATAAAATATGCATATAATATAAATATAAAATAATTTATATTTTCCTAGAAAATGGATTTTATTCTCTATCGATAGTGCTACTCTGTTCTTTATTATAATCTTCTTAAAGTCAATTTTTCCTTCATCTATTTTATTGTTCTTTTAGAAAAACCAGCTTTTAATCTTATTGATCAAGTCTACCATTCTTAAATCTAGTGTTCTGTGTTCTATTTTGTTAATTTCTGCTTTTATTTTCATTAACTTCTAAAGTCATTATTTTCTACTCTTAGCTACCACTTTGGCCAAATCACAGTTTTTTTTGTTTTGTTTTGTTTTTTACTTTCCTTTTCTTTTTAATTTTATTTATTTATTTTTGGATGGAGGTAATTAGGTTTACTTATTTATATATTTATTTTTTAGGGGAGGTATTGGGATTAAACCCAGGACCTCGTGCATGCTAAGCACACACTCTACCACCAGAGCTATACTCTCCCCACTGTTTTGTTTTGTTTTTGTAATGCTCTCATCATGCTTCATTTCAAAATAGTTAATTTGAATTTTTATTTTCTCTTTAACCCAAGAATTATTTATTGGGTGTTTTAAATTTTTTATGTGGATAGATATTTTTTATCTTTGTTCCTAATTCCTAATTTTATTGTACTATGACTAGATATTCATGCTCAGTATGATTCCTGTTTTGGATAATTCAACACTTCTTTGTGGCCTAACATAATGATTAAGATTGCAGGCTTGTGTTTAGAATGCTGCCTCACACAGAGTAAATGCCATGAACTCAAGGTCAATTTTTATGTGTTTTGCACACATATTTGAATAATGTGTATACATGATTTGTTTATGTATATTTATTTGTATTGATTGTTGTTCAAAATCTAAGTTCTAAATCCTTACTTATATTTGCAAACTTGATCTTTTGAATACTCAGAAACCATGCTAAAGTCTCCTAGTCTTTGAAATTCTACATTTCTCCTTGCTTTTCTAATATTTTTCTTTCTTCACTGAATACTATTATTATTTCTGCATAGAAATGTATTATTTTATACATTTTTTGGTATCTGATTTTTTTGGGTAGACTTTTATCATTTAATGATCTATTATTTACATAATTATATCTGCTTTCTTTTTATTAGCATTCTTCCATTTATTTTCAAACTTTCTATGTCATGTAATAATTTTGTTTTAAGCAAATTTTTAATTGAAATGTAATGTCATTTTCTTCTTGGTGTATCTCTTCGAAATTGTATATATAGGTGTGTATGTATGTGTGTTCTTTTTTGCCCAAAGCAAGTATGTAGTAAACATTGAAATTGATCTACTTATAATTACTATGATCATTGATATGTTAAATTTATTTTTGACATATTACTCTAAATTTTTATGCCTTCTTATTTCCCTTTTATTGCTTTAATACCAGCTTTCTGTCTAATTCAAGAAAAACTGCTGAATTCATATTTATTCTTTTAGTAGCTTGGATATTGTATACACTATCAGCATTATGTCTCTCTTCCTATCCTTTCTAAAAGAACCCTGCTTCCATTTAAGTATTCATTCTCTTTTGCACATCCATATGTGTCAGGGCAGGCACATCCCATAAAGAAGTATTTATTATTTGTCCAAGCCAACTGTGAAGTCTCACCTCTATTAACTGTGATTGGTTTAATCATGGCCATGTGATATAATTTCTATGTAATGAGACTAAATATACTGGAGGTTTTTGGGAAACATTTTCTGGATTGATTAAAAATTTTAAAAACACACATGAGGAAACATAAGACTCTCCTCTTCCCCTGTGTATTGTCCTTGATAGATGTGAGAATCCAGAAGAGCTGAAGCGCGCTTCCAGCTATCTCCTAACCTGAAGATAAGCCTCCCTCTGAGGAAAAAGAATGGAAAACCGAAAGAAGCTCAGTCTGTGGGTTATGCTTAAGTCACTCAATAAACAAATCAAGGAAGTACCCTACCTTGGAACTTCTTTATAGAGAAGGAGAATAGGCTGACAGAACTGTTCAGGTTATTTTGAGTTATATTTTCTGTTACTGTAGTTGAATCATTCTAACTCCTGCAATGTTTAAAGTCACCTTTTCTATTAATATCTAGATTGAAAATCTAATTAGTCTTTACATCCTTTTATAGGATTAAACAATGCTAAACAAAATTTCACTTCCCATAAATCTTGCTCGCCTCGTATCCCAACTTTGTTTACTCATATATAAATTTAGTTACATATTGTTTTAAATTACTGTATTACTCCAATACTTTCAATTTATAATAGTTATCTCAAGCCTTTTAGTCTTATTTTCCATTATTTATTTTCACCTAGAAATATATTTTATTCATTTCTTTGCTTACCTCTTTTCTTAAATTGTCTATATTTTTCTCTCTTGGTTTTATTTTTGTTGATGTAGAATATCATTGAGTAATTTTTTCAGTTGGTGTTGAATTCAATCTTGGTCAAACATAAAACTCTACTGTTATAAATACCTTTCTTCACAGTTTTAAAAACATTCTCTACTGTTATTTTTACACCCTATGGAAAGAAAAATACATTAATAGCTTTTCTTTACTCTTTATGAATCGTGCTTTTCCCTCTGAAAAATGTTGTATGCTTTTCTATTTATCCCTAAGTAAATTTGCTTAGGATATTTATTAATGTGGGTTTTCTTATTTTGTTTTGTTTTCTTTGCTTTTAAGTTTTTGTTTTTGTTTTAGTTCTTATTTTAATCCTGCTGTGTATCCTTATTACCAAGATGACTTTCTTCAGCTCAGAAAAAGTTTTCTCCTAATATTTCCTTGGTCATTCCTTTCCTTCCCTTCTCTTGGGTTTCTCCTGTTAAAACGCTGTTGGAACCACTGGCTCTACTTCTACTTTCTCCTCACTTTCCACATATTTATCATTTTGAACTTTATCCTATTTTATTCCACCCATGTCTTAGCTCAGTCTTGCAGTTCTCTCAGTCTTTAGCCATATGCATCTTGATACTCAGCCCAAAAATAGAATATTCTAGCAAATACATTTCAAATTTATAAGAACTGTTTCTTTTTCATGGCAGTCTTCTTTTTGTAATGGATGTGACAGCTTGTTAAATTTCTAGCTAATATTAATTATGATTATTTCAAAAGTTTGATTTTATTCCCTCTATCAACATTGATCGAGGGTTCATCCTATTTGTTAAGTTAGATGTGTTTTTCATGTTACTTTTCTTCAATCATTTAATGTTCCTTATTGTCTCTTCATATTTGTACATGTTATTCACATTAGCAGTTGTACTTTATTTATTCGGTACAGATGGGAAATCCTGTTTGCCTGAAATAAGTGCAGGATCTGATTACTGATGTCTGTATCCAAAGAGAGCGCGAGAGAGGGGACCGTGTGTCAGTAGATGGATTTACTTTTTGGTTTTGTGGAAATAAATATATTCTTGAAAAATGTTTTGAAGAATTTAGCTCCTCATACTTGCAAGTCAGTCAGACATTGCCCCAATTTTTGTGGATCAACTTAAGAGTATCTCTTATCAGAAGTCCCACATCAAAGACACCTATTTTAAGAACTGCAACTTTGGAAAACTTGAAGATACTGAACTCACATATCAGAAAGTAAGAAATATATAGACAATAAAAAGCATATGGAAAGAGTTTTGTGGGTAAACAAAACAGAGATATTTTTATCCTGAGTATCTTGAGGTGATTCTTGGGTTCTTCTGAGACTAAATTACTCCTGTCAGATTTCAGGGTGATGAGTTCCAAAGCTATCTCGGCCCCTTCATGGCTTTCCAATGCTGCAATGATTTGTTTTTTTTTTTAATTTTTATACTGTTCATGGAATTTAGGCGTTTAAAATAGTCACATCAGCATGTTTAGTCATCTGTTTTGAACAGGACCATGCTAAATCAGCATTAGTATACAAGATGAAAGGATTCAATAAATAAGAGATAATGTTCATAACAAAACACAGGTATGTATTGCTATATTTTAAAATTGCAAGCATAAGGCAAAAAAAAAAAAAAATCTTACAGACAGAATAAACAATTTACCTACAAGGTAACCAAAATCAGAATGATCTTGGACTTCTTTCTCATACAAGCTTCCAGAAAAAAAAACAAAATCTGTAGCATGATGCCTTCAGATTCTAGAATATCGTTTTCTGGTGCATGCCTAATTTAAGAGAGACATTACTGTAGGTGCCAAGGGTTCAAATAAGTAAACCACTCATATCATTTCTGAAATAGTTATTTGAAAAAGCATCTTTTCAAAGTGATTTGCCAAAATGACTAATTCACAAATTAAGAAGATGCACTGTGAAAAGATTCTCAATGATCATTGAAACCCATTATATAGAGCGTTTAAGAGGAAAGTGACAAAAATTATTACTGAAAAATAGAATCAATAAAAAAAATTTCAACCTAAAACTTCTAGATTATTAAAATAAAACTCAGGAAGGGATAGGGTTAATGAGGTAGAAAAACAGGTAAAGCATTCTAGTATCAAATTAGGGCAAGAAAATCATTATGTAATACTGGATGATATTTTAAACTGATAATCTGAGGTTTGAATGTTTGGATGTGTACATTTTTAAAGAAAAAAACTAGCAGAATTTAAAATTAATATTCCAAATGGCAGTAAAAAAGTAATACAGTCAAGTTTTCCTAATACAGATATTACAGACTTGAATAAGCTATTAAAGACTATGTATTGGAATACAGACCTGGAGGCCGGTAATTCTGTGTGAATTGGGCCTAGCTCTTTTTTCAAGTCTACTCATTTTCATGCAATCGATACATAAGGCATAAGCACTCAATCATTTTACTTTTTCTCTTATTTCATAACTTTTATTATAACCTATTTCATGTCTAATTGCCTAATTAGATTTGATAGGATTCAGCATCCCTGTATGGTCTTCAGCTAAATTTATTTTTGCCTGATTTTCATTAACCAGAATTAGGTATAGTGTTCACATAATTCATTATCAATAAAAATAATACACAATGTCTTTATGCATAAATTGCATTATATAAATCACTTGAATAACAACTTCCCTAACACAAAACACATAGTCAACTATTTCCTCCAGAGCCCTGGTTCTTGTAACTGAAAAACAGCATCAGGGGTCAACACTGGATATGCATGCTAGATCTTATCTATGGGTTTTATATATGAGATGTGCATGTTAGATTTTACATGTAAGGCCTATATATGGAGTAGTGGATAATACTATTTCTTGAACACTTAAATAACAGTGCTAAGGATAAGAATTGAAACAGTTATGACTACACTTTGGTTTTCGATTCTAAACTTACAAGCATTTAAGACTTTGTGTTCCAATACCAAATCTGCCAGTTGATTGCCTTTCAACCCCAGGTTCACCTTCATTATCTGTTCTGAGAAAATGGTAATGGACCCTTTAATTATTTTTTCTTTTGTCAGTTAGCATGATAACTAAACTTTGCCAGTAGAAAGCACTAGAGCAACACTGCAGGAGGAAGAAGGTTTCTTTCCTGCTTCTACTGGTCTTGTTCAGCACAGCTTCTGCGGCTTGGGAAACCTCTTCAGTACCCAATTCTTGTGGCACATGGTGGCCAGAAAATCAGAAAATCAGTGGCCAGCTACTTTCCCTGGTATTCTAGATTTGGCTGGTGCTGTAGTAATGTGCCTCCAGAGAGACACTACCCAGTGAACTGCTTTTCCTACCACCTAAGCAGGCAGATTGCCACAAGTTCCACCAGTGTGACCCCAGAGCTATGTCTCTGTCATTCAGTGATCCATGGCCATATCCTCTCCAAGAAATTTTGGATCTCAGCCCCACAAAGGGAAAGTGTATGAAACTCTTCATGGTGTACTCCATTGCTGAGCTAATGACTACACCTTATTTATATCTGCTATTCTCATATTCTTTAGAGTTCTTGTTAAACCTTACAAACCATTCTCTTGTTGCTCTGATTCTCTGTAATAATTCATAATTCTTTTAATTAAATCTTCCTTTTCAATTTACTGTGCACTTTCTGTCTTTTGCTCAGACCATGACTGATATAAAATTTATACTATATATTTTCTTCTCTTTCCAGACCTATCCATTTATTTCCTGTCACAAACAGCATCATTCTAATAACTAATAAATTATGCCAATATTATTCCAAACTAAATACATCTATTTAGATCTTGGTCCCTACAAACTGCCTATAATTTTACCCCCCCCCTTTTTATTATCTATGAACTATGTCATATCAACTGCTGTCACTTATTAATGGTAAAAGTTTGAGGGCACTACATAATCCATGATTAAATTATAAATCCAAATAATAAAGACTAATTAGAATATTTGTGATAAAAATAAGATAGAACCTATTAAATTATATGAGATTGGATCTACATTTATAATTATTTTAAATGTTTTCATTTTTAAGATTTAAGAGTAAAAAAATGAATAAACTTTTAATACTCAAAATTCAATTTTATTTTTAAAAGAAACCAACAACTCTAATAGGGTCTGGAAGAATACTTTGGTAGTGATAAAAAGAAATTTGATAATACTGGAAACCGAAAAAGAGTAGACTTGACAAATAAATCTCTAAGTTGATTATTTGGGAAGAAGGAGACGTAAAAATACATACTTCAAAGTAGGTAAATAAAGAAAAAGAGAAGTAGTAAAAATATGCAACAAAGGACAGTAGGAAAGAAGAAAGAATGGAAGGAAGGATGAAAGGGACAGAGGGAGGAGAAAATGTTGGAAGTAAATGCAATGAAAAATGTGAAGATAATTTTTAAAATGAATAAAATTCAACAGTTATTACTGAATAAAACTCTTAGGAAATCAGAAATAGCGTATTTCCTTAATATGACTGAGAACACAATCTCAAGCTATTGGTCAACATTATATTTGAATATAAAATAGAAGAATTATCTTGGAGTCTTAAAACACTATAGGTTTAAAATGGAAAAGTTTACAAAGGAAAAAACATAGTACGGTGTCCATATTTAATATATACGTATATATTTACATACCACACATATATGTATGTATATATTACATCAAACTGTTAATACCACATTAGAGCTATAACTAGCTGTTATTTTTTTCATTTAATACATTTGGAAAGATAGTTCAAGTCCTAGTGACAGTCAGTACCGAGTACGGTGTGATGAGACTGGTGCTCTCACACAATGCTGGGAATGTAAACTCAGTCTCTGTTGGGAACATAATATAGTAATAGGTATTCGGGGTACTTCAAAGGTGACATTTTTTGACCCAGCAATTCCACACTAGAAACCTAGCATAAGGAAATTAGAAAGATGTCAATTAATCATTACATACAGATATTTATTGCAGCATTATGTAAAATCCTGTGCCAGACAAAAATGCTCAACAACAGGAGAATGTTTAATCATACTATAGCCACATTATAGAAGCATATAATAGTGCTTTAAATCATTTATCAAATAATACTTAACTATGTGGAAAAGCATTCATGATATAATTTTAAGTGATAAAAAAGCCACTAAATTACATCCATAATATGACTTGCTTTTATAGATGGTATGAAGGAAAGAAGGAAGAAAAGGGCAGGGGGCACAGAGCAGAAACGAGGGGAAAAGGGAGAGAAAAAGTAAAAACCGGAAAAATACATTATAGTGTTTTTTATTATATAAATCTCTAGGTATTTATGGATATTTTTAATCATCTCTGATTTCTACAGTCATTAACTATCTGTTTGATAAGCAGGGAAAATAATCAATGTTATTTTTTATGTTAAGTCTATAGTTTCTAAAATAGGGTTATCAGGTTTTGGGAGACTCAAAAGTTTAATTAGACAATGAGTATCATTGGATTTTCATAAAAGCCAGATTATTCATGTTTCTAGAATAATGCTTTTGTTTTTCTAGAAGCCAAAAGACAAATGAAAGAAACCAAGGAAGAAAGAAGACACTTGCAAGACTTATCGGGATTTTTCCCATTATGAGCTACTTACAACCGCTAAATATTTATTCTGCCTGAGAAACTGGGCTGTCTTCAAGAGTTTTTTAAGTGAAAATCTTCTGAAATGGCTGGGTATATGAAACAATACTACCCTAAAATCACAAAAGACTAAAGCTAAAATTATTTCTCTACTTTGGAGGGACACAGTACTTTCTTCTACACTCCAAGTATTTATTCCTCTAATTTGTCCTTTTATTGGCCAGAAGTTTAGCCTTCTTTACTTACTATAGGCTAGGACCCACTATAAGCCAGTCTGCCAGGATACAAAGGCAAATAAGAAATGGCCTTGGATTATAGCCTAGTAAGCTAACTTCATGATTTACTCAAGCCTAGCTAGAAGTTTAGAATAAATATAGAAAGAATAGTTAAATCTTACTAAAAGAGGTGTTAATTATTCTTACAGATTTCCTTAAACAGTCCTTAATGTGTATTATATTTTGGGCTATTTTGATAACATATTTAATTATTAATGAAAAAATATGATTTACAGATGATTTGATATATTCCTTTACATAAATTGTATCTATAGTTGAAAATTCAAATATTATAGCTATGAAAATACAAAGACCCCTGCTTAATGAAAATAATTTTTTAACCAAATCAAAAGCATAAGAACTAGAAGAAGAGAAACAGCTTCATTTAACTAGTTTTGCAAACACAAAAACCACAAATAAATAGGGTGCTTGTCCTCCAATACCCATCCTCCTCCTTTCCTCAGTCAGAGGATTCTCAGGTTAGTTCATGACCACGTAGTTTCCTGCAGCTAGTGTGGTCAGGTGGCCACATTCCAACAGAATATAAGCAGAACTTATATGGTAGACACAATTTTCTGGAAGCGTTCTAAAAGGGTGAGAGCATACCTTCTCCTGCCTTTTTCACTCCTTCCTGCTAGAATGTAGCAGAATGTACATGGGCTGGCTGGACAGAGCCATCTTGAACCAAAAGATAGACAGAGCCTGAATCCCCAATAATTTTGGAGCTATAATATCAATTCTAGACATCACATTTACATGAGGAAGAAGCATACTTATATCTTTTTAAACCCACTGTTGTTTGGGGTCTTCTTTCACTAATGACCAAATCTCATTTTAACTAACACAGATGGCAGACATCCCAGCCTAGCTTCTCTGTCTTACCGCCACGCAGATACCAAGACAGCTCCTGCTCAGTGCTAAGAACACTCCTCAGGATGATCACATTCACAGCCCAAGTTAACTATGGCCTTTCCAATACTGGTTAGCCCTTAAGTTTTTACAAGACTTGGAACAGAAAGCCTGCTAGACATTTTCAATGTGACTCTGGGTAAATCATGTAATGCTACTGCCCTCAGTTTCTTCATTTATCAAACGAGCATAGTAACTCTTAGCATGATAACAATAGCATCCATTATAACTCTTGTAATGATGCTGTCAGGCAGGTATTATACTCGGCAGAGTGTTAGGTAAGTTAAGTAAAAGATCACACAGCTTAGTAGCAGGACAAGAGTTCAAAGTCAGGTAAGTCTCTTCTAACTACTGTGATCCTTCAATACACTTTATTATCCTTTACCTCTTCCCTTGTGAATAGCCACTGAGGTAACCTGTCCAACACACTTAGATTACCTGTCACACAGTAGGTGCACATTAACCGTGAATTATCTCCATTCTGCTCTGTCTTACATGTTGGTAAAATGAGAGCATTTTACTTGCATTTTCCTCCATAAATAATCTTACATTAGGACAACTCTGCAAAAGAATCAGTCTGGATGAATTCCATGTTTAAATAAAAATATCACAGAATACAATTTTACCCTTGAAAAATCCCAGGCCCAGTAATTTTTCAACAGATTGAATGCATTAAGCTTTTGTATATACATAGACCCATACTGGAAGATATACAAAGTTAATCGGAGAGTAACAATTCCTGTCCTCTAAGAATTTATAACCTAAAATATGCCACATAGATGTGGGCTCCAATACACAAAGTCAAATAAACATCAACACATGAATAAAAAAGAACAGTACAACCTTTCAGTCTTGTGTTGAACAGAACTGTTTTTAACATATACACACAAATTCGAATAATACTCAAACACAAATCAGAACCCTCGTGAGTGGGAGAGATGGAGAGCTTTCTGAAAAGAGAAGGCATCTTCTCAATTAGCTTCACACACCAGGGTTCCTCTAACAGATACACAGCACCTAGAAAATGAGCTCTCAAATACAGGGGTGAAAAGGCATATTTGCACAAACGAATTATTACGCAAAATGGCCCTGTAAAAAAAGTGAAGGTCTTTTTTTTTTTTAAGATAACGAAAGATAAAAACAGTTCTGAATGATTATTTTTCAGGAAAAAAATATAATGTAGATGCAAGAAGGCAAGGATTTTCTTTCAGGTTTTGACATTTAGAAGCCCTCTACCCATTACAAATTGGAAAATACATTTAGGAGAGAAAATTAGCAATAAGGTTCACAGTATAAGGAAACCAACAAGCCAAAAATTCAAGTGGCCTTTACTGTATGATGGTAATGATGCCACTAGTCAGTGCTTCTTCACAGTACTTTTCCTTTTTGAATGAAACACTTTCCTGCCTCACTTCTGAAAGATCTGAGCTATACTTCCCTTAAGCAGTGGACCTCTGATAGATAAAACACGCACCATCTCTCTCCTGCTTCTCATTCTCTCAAATTCCCTTTCCTGAAACCTGAATTTCATTTAGGAAAAACCTCTCACAATAAATTTAAGTAAGTTAGGCCAGCTCTGCTCCTCTTCAAAACTTAAAAGAAAGAGCAGTTTCAGTTGCAGCCTCTGGCCAAATCTACAACCTGTGTATTGACAGGATTTAAAAAAGAAAAAAAAAAATCAACAGTTAAAAATAAACAAACCAAAACTCTACCTCCATTTCCACTTATGAACTGTGTCTGGCAGATTAACCTGAAAATTAGAGTGGGAAAGATTCGGCAGTGATTCTATCGCTGAACACAAAGACAGCCCCAAGCTGAGGGTTTTCATCTTCACCTGATTTATTCCTTCCTTACCTCCATCTATTTCATTCCCAAGGCAGTGACTCAATCTTTTCTCCTACTGAAGTCATTGGAAGAGTGAAATCTATCTTATCTAAGCAAAACAATTTCATTCATCACACTGCAGTCACATCGATTAGGAGTTAACAGGTAAAATAAAACACCAAGAATCTCTCTTTTGACCCATGGGATCTTTCCTGAATATTCCTGGTGCCCTGGGACAGCTCAATCCAACCTCTCCACTATTTATTTGTTTGTTTATCTATTTAACAAATATGTGCTGAATGCCCATTGAGTGACCATGGTCTGTACTAGATATTGTTTTCATTTGATATTTGGCTAATGCCAGTATATATTGATTGTGCCTTTAAACCGCTTACCTCCCAATTAAAATATAATCTCCTTGATTGGGATGGCAGGGGTCTTACTCTTCTCTTCATTGCCTAGTGAAGAGCCCAAATAGTATTTTCTCAATAAACAGTTTATACATAGAAGACCAGGTTTCAGGTACATGTTATTTCTCATTTGAAGCCCTATATCTCAAACCATTGTGTTCCTTTCTCAATTAAAATGCTTAAAATTTCTTTCTGGTCTGTGGACTGTAATGGGTACAGTTCAACTCTCTACAAGTTAAAAGAAAATTGAATTTCCATCTTTGGGGATTCACCTACATTTCAGATGCTGCCAGATGTGCTGGTTACACATGCCTGCTTTGTGAATACAATGAGCTCAACTTATTTTACTGACTGCACTGAAACAATGACTAATTTCATTCCAAACTCCACACAGTGCCACAAAACTTAGCTACCATAATAGTATTAGAAAAGAATTTTAATACTTCAGTGTGAGACTTGCTAACCAACCTTCACTGATGTGGGTTAACTTGAGACTGTTTCTGGAAAGGTGACTGTCTTCTCAATCCTTTAGTCATTCACTTGACATAGGTATATACTTACTCTGTATGCCCCCCAAAATGTGACTGTAAAATCAAGAAATTTATAATATTTAAGTGAAACATGTATGTTAGAGGATGTGAAAGTATGATACTGTTATTTAAGCTGTTACTAAGTGCCTGTTAGAACAAAATGTTAAGTTCTCAAATGTTCATATCTTATATGTAGCACCAGAATATATACGTAGGACTTATTAATATGGTAGACAGAAACTGGTTCTGTCACCCTAGTCCATCACCTACCTCTAGACTACATAAAAGAAAGAGAGGTGCTGAAGAGAGATGAACATGTTTCAATTCATAGAGGGCATCTCTAAGGAACAAGTTATTGGGGTACTCTGTATCCGCCCCCCTCCCCCACCTCCCACCTCCTATAGAGGAAAAGAACTGCTTGCATCAACTTCAGACCCAGTTAGGGGAAGGAAGAGCTTTATGAATTTCTTAGAAAGTTTGAGATGAGTCTTCCATTATTTGAATACTGATAATTAGGTTCTACTTAGAAAAAAATAAAAGAACTGAAGCTGTCTCTGATGGCACAGTAAGAAAAAAAAGCAGCTACAGTGTGAAAAAAAATGTCACCTCTCCCAGTGACGAACAGAAGGAAACTCCTTGAAAGGGGCTGGGCTTGAGTAGAGGAAGTCATTGATTCTGAATGCCAAAGCTAGGTCACCCCCACCTCCAAACAGAGTCTGTGTGGTTTGTGCCACCAAAAAATGAGCTAAAGGAAGAACTTAAAGGAAGGGGCCAGTTGAAGAGGGTACACTTTAAATATCTTACTATTTTTGTCAATTAAGCATCCATAAGCTGGAAAAAATATATAAATATATTTAAAATGGCTTGAATTTAGAGAACTAAGGAGACGATGATGACCCATGAAGCTGGAGAAGCAGGTAGAGTCAGTGATTTTGCTGGACCTTGTGAGCTATGTAGATGATCTGGGATTTATTTTGAAGGCTATGGCATAGTAAAGGAAACCATGAACAAAATGAAAAGGTAACCTACTGAATAGGAGAAAATATTTTCTAATTATATACCTGATAAGGGGTTAATATCCAAAATACACAAAGAATTCACATAAATCACTAGCAAAAACACCAAACAGTTGTTCAAAAATGGGCAGAGGGTCTGAATAGGCATTTTTCCAAAGAAGCCATAAAGGTGGACAACCGGTACATAAAAAGGTGCTCAACATTACTAATCATCAGGGAAGTCAAAACCACAATGAGGTATCACCTCATACCAGTTAGAATGGCTACTGTTATAAACACAATAACAAGTATTGGTGAGGATGTGGAGACAGGTTGTACACTACCGGTGGGAATGTAAATTGGTGTATCCATGATGGAAACCAGTATGGAGGCTCGTTAAAAAATTTAAAATAGAACTACCATACGATACAGCAATTCTACTTCTGGATATCTACTTCTAGAACAAGACAAAAACACTAAATGGAAAATACATAAGCACCCCTGTGTTCACTGAAGCATTACTGCATTATTTACAATATCCTCAAGACACAGAAACGACTGAAGTGTTCATAGATGAATTAATAGATAAAGAAAGTGTGTGTGTGTGGGTGTGTGCACCTGTGTGTGTAATGGAATATTATTCAGCCATAAAAATAAGAAAATCTTGCCATTTGTGACAACACAGATGGACCTTGAGGGCATTATGCTAAGTGAAATAAGTCAGATGTGGAATCTAAAGACAAACAAACAAAAAACCTAGCTCATAGATATGGATGAACAGATTGGTGGATGCCAGAGATGAGGGATGTGGAATGGGGGAAATAGGTGAAGGTGGCCAAAAGGTAAAAACTTTCAGTTATAAAATAAATAAGTCAGGAGGATATAATGCACTTCATGGTGACTATAATTAATAACACTATATTGTATATTTGACAGTTGCTAAGAGAGTAGATCTTAAAAGTTCCTACAAGAAAAAAATTATACCTTTGTGTTGTGAGATGTTAGGTAGACTCATTGTGATGATCATCTTGCCATATATACAAATATTGAATAATTTCATTATACATCTGAAACTAATATAAGGTTATATGTTAATTATACGAAAGAAGGAAAGAAAGAAAAGGATGGAAGGAAGGAAGAAAGGATGGACAAAGGGAAAAAAAAAAGAAGGGAGGGGAGGAAGGGAGAAAGACAATGAAACTCTTTCTATAACAAATCGTCTATTTTTATAAAGTAAATTAAAATTATACTATTTTCATCCCAAATGCCTTTTACTTAAATTGTTTGTTGTCTTCACAGCACATTTTTACTCTGTTTCCTTTGTAAGAAAATGAAGCAGTTAGGATTACCTTCATGTTTAATGCACTGCAGTTCTGTGACTTGCCCAAAATCCAATAGCAGTCAATCAAAGCTCAAACTAGAATCCAAGTCTCCTGCCTTTTGCACAAGAGGGACTATGACTAAATATAGCCACATTATCTACTTTCACTTACTTGCAGAGAAATGTTTATTAAAAATACCTGCATTGCTATCTATAGATCTCATTTAAAAAATAAGTCCTGATATCATAAAAATGTTGAAAATACATTTTTGAAAAGAAAGAATTTTTTTTCAAATTGACTATCTACAAACAACCTATAAATTTACCTCTGTGTTTTCCTATCCAAGGAAAGTTGGAGACACTTCTATATGGAAAATCAAGTAACCTTAAGAAAGGTAAATTGTTGGCACAGTTTTTAAGACTAGCATTGAGAACTGTGTAGAAGACACGTACAAAACCCAACTAACATTCACAGTGACCTTGTATGATGGACACCATCACAGCTTTTAAAATTACGATGTAGTCTTTTATTAATGAACTTTGCAATATTAAAAAAAATTGCTTCTATTCTGTCAGCAATGTGCATTCCTTGCATTATTAATCTCTCTAACCCCTTATGTCCTTACTATCTAACTATAAAAACAGTTGAACAAATAATAGAGCCCAGTAAAATCCTTCATTGCAGAATCTAAGAAGAATGCTACATGAGGTTCAAGACAAAAATAAAAACATTTCCTATATTCCAAGGAAAACATCATTCAGATTAAAGCCAATTTATAAGTGGAGTGGTTTTTTAGGGCTTTGTTTTGTACTTCAACTTGGCCTTCTCAAGAGCTTGTGAAGGTTACGATGCTTACTCACAACAGACTCTTCATTATAAATGGAGAGATATGTCAGGACCAACAAAGCAAACCGCAAATTATTAGGCCTTATATTCAGCCACGTAGTTATAATGCACAGCTCTCAGAAATGTTGAGGATGGATGGCATATTCAAATGAATTGATTAAATAAATCATTTACTCACTGAACTCTGATTTCACAGTATACTTATTTTCTTCAACTTAAAGTTTCTTAACTTTATGAAAACCTCTGAAGTGTAATACATGACCATAAGCAATTACCAAATTCATTCATTTAATTTCAAATTCATTTAAATTTATTTATTCAACATTTACCAGACCTATTAGTTCTCAATTCAGTATATTTATTGTTCTATACCTCTGGTCACAGATATCTATTCCAAGATTTCTAAACAAGGCTGATTAATTTTAAAAGGAGGCCAAAAACAGACTGAATCACAACATTTCCATTGCACTACTCCACAAATTCGTATCATCAGTTCTCTACAAAATGGTCCTTCTTGTTATTATGCATCCATGAAAATAGCCTAGAATGTTGGAAACCAGAAAGAACTCTCCAGTAGCTGTCATTGGGTAAATCCACAAATCACCAACAGAAGTTAGATAATTCCACAGTCAAAAAACCTGAATATTTTCACTTGAAATTTGTTTGCCTTAAGTTTTCAGTTAAAAGAAGGAATAGTTTTAAAAATTCACATTCAAAATTTATAAATGCCTTTGTTAATTGTATCATCCAGATCTGTAAAGCAAAATCAGGGAATCCAGAGTTCACAAACTAATAAGTTACAAAGCAAGCAGACTGTTGTTACCAAAACGATTTTGAGAGTTAAGTAGGAATTTGCCTATGAACATCATAGCACAAATCTAACCTCTACATATTTTCATCCGTCATAATGCAAATCCAAGGTTTGTTTCTAAAACTCACAAGAAGATTCCATGGAGTTGTGTCCAGAAAAAAATGTTTCATTCATTCATTTAAAAATGTTATTCATTGGGTGTCTGCCTGGTCATGGACTATCTGGGCTCCAAGGAGAAAGAGAACAAGAAAGAAAAGATCTCTGCTCTCATTAGCTTAGAGTGAGTAAGGAAAACAAGCATGACTTAAAAAGGATTTTGTATTCGATCTTTTACCTTGTGAAGCAGGCAGGGTGGTTGCTTCTAATTCCAGCTTACCCATTAGGAACACAGAACCCTGGGAAGAAGAAGCATTTGTTCTCCAACTCCATTATTACGTGGAACAACTTTTATTTAAACAAAATTCACCCATCTATGAGTTCAAGATTATTGTGTCTGTCCCTGTAGCTTACCAAGCTTAAAAGTAGGTGATTTGCAAATGTGCTTACTATCAAAGGACCCATAGAATTTAAGAGCTAGATACAAATTTACTTACAGAATATTGTTATTTCACAGATGAGGAAACTGAGGGCCAAGAATGTAATCAAATCACACAGGTATCTGGGAGTGAAATTAATATGGGAAGCAAGATCTTCTAAATATATTAGTGACTTTTTCAGAATATTACATTATACCCCAAAGTTTTATGCCACATAGATACCGGGATGTTTTCTAAGACCTCCTCCCTGGAGAAGAATATTGCTTTTCATAAACTCTATAGCCTAGAATCTCCTTTAAAAAGCAGGTGAAAATAAAATTAAACCTATTAAACAGAAGTAATATGTTGTCTTAGTTAAAAAAAAAAAAATGCTGATGACAAAATCATTTCACTTGCACTGAGAGGAATAAAATATTACTCAAGTTGCAATTATCTGTGAAGAACAGTCATTCCCTAGCTGGCACCTTTGGGGAAATTGATTGCTTCTTTATGCCCTTTGTTTATACATCTTCTTACACTTAATGGCTGACAAGTGACCATTTCATTATTATAAGATGCCTCTTTCCTTTTCCAGAGTTGATTTCTTGCTTCTTTGTGCCTAACAGTAGCAATAGTCTTCATACAACTTATTTCAAGTACTTAGATGTACCTTAATTTTCAAGTCCAAAGGGGCTTTGTGGTTGGTTTCCTAACAGCAACCCAGTTTCTCAAATATTTTGCTGTTGGTAAGAGATCATGTACATTTGCTGAAACGCACATCACATTTGTTTGTCTTGTTTTCTCCCTATGGTAAATAAAGACTACGTCTGTATTCCCAGGCCAAGAAGAGAGGAGAATGATGGTTATGTACACCTGAGACTTATGGCTCAAGCAACTTTCACCTACATAGTAATATTCTGGCTTAAGGAAGGCCCCTGTTCATACCTCTTCCTTTTAAAAACAGATAGGCCAATCTGTACAAATATCAGTCCACTTACATGCACAGAATAGACGCTACTCAGGAATTTATTAAATGACACCGTGCTTAGGAGAGAGCATAGCTGTGGAAATAAGACAACCTGATTTTGAATCTCAGCCTATGTAACTCTGTGCAAAATACATTACTTTTTGCACCTCAGTTACCTATCTTTAAAAATCTAGATATTACACTGTCTTATAGGCTTGTTGTGGTAATGAAAGAATTCAAGTAAAGTAAAGATTAAATTATATTTGATTTTGGGCAGTGCATGTCATAGAGTAAGAACACAAAGCAAGTTAGTTATTAGTATTGGTTCTTATCTTTTCATCCAAAAAGCATTGATATTCCTAGGTTTTCTTTCACACATCCATGGTTACATGCCTTGTCCTCAACTTGTCTTGACAGTTTTATAACTTCTAGGACCATCTACCCTCTTTAAGCTACACAGAAAGTGAACAATATCCTAGAAATAAAGAGAGCTATCTGTTATCACTTGTTAGAGGACAGGATTTCTCTCTATTGTTCCCTCCCCAGGATTAGACAGAAGCATGGCATTCTTCACTATCAAAGGAGCATGGTGAAACTCAGGAGAGCTTAATAGCAACAGTAAGCAGTGTACCTAGTCTTTACCACATGATAGGTGCTAGTCTAAGCACTTGACTCACTATCATGCTATGAGGCAAGCAGTAGTAGCATCCCCATTTTACAGACAAAGAGCGAGAGGCAATGCATCTTACCCAGGGCCACACAGCTGAAAACCGAGAGAGCCAGGATCTGAACCTAGGTATCTCATCTTCATAGTCTAGTTTTCATCTCTCTATTGTACAGCCTCTCATTGTAAAATGCCTCAAAGTAAGTCTAGGTTATTCAGCTACAAAAGAATAGTCATGAATGTAGAATGTATATGAGATTTTATGTACACCTCAAAGAAGATTTTCACACTTTACCTTCTTAATGGGAAAGTCGTTCACAGAATACTTTTTGAGCCCCTACGACATGCAGGAATTGTTCTAAGAACTGAAAATAAAACAATTAAGGAAAAAAACATTCCCGCACAGAGCTGAGATGCTAAGGGGAAAATAGATACAAATCAAGTAAATAATATCATAGAAATAACAATACTGCTTAAGAGGTTAGAAAATGAATAGAGATGGCATGCTAAAATGGTCAAAGAGATGTCTTTAATTGTAAATACTCTAGAGGAAAAGTAGCCATAGCCCATAAAAACTCTCACCATTTCTACTTTACCCTTCCCTACAGAGAGGACCAGAGTTCAAACCTTTCCCCAGGTAAGCCACTGATAAATGAATCAACTAGACCTAGACCACCCAGCCCTTCTGTTCATATAGGAGTAACTGGGTAGAAAAATACAGCTGACTCTTGACCTAAGATGATGAAGTTTATAAGACTCCAGTAAGCACTGAAGGAGCTATACACTTAATAAAATCAACAGTGCAATGGCAGGGGGTAAGAAGAAGAAGGCATGGATAGTGGATAGATCTAAGTCAAAGAGAAAAGGCATCAGAAAATGAGAAAAAGACAGGAAATGAGAAGGGCCAATGTGGAACAACCTTCAAAAGCCTGGGGAAGATTGTTGACAAATTATATTCTTGTGGTTCTTTGAGTATAATTAAAGCTCCTTGGAGGTCCTCAAGACACTTTTGGGAAGTCTTTAAGGTCAACATTATTTTCATTATAACACCAAGATGTTATTTGTCTTTTTCAGTCTCATTTTTCTTCACAAGTGTACAGATTCATTGATATGGTTTCAGATTCTACACTGTAACTGACCTTTAGGAAACTGGCACTTAGGAGTTTGGGCATAGTATCAAAGCAGAATATCTACAATTATGTGAAAAGGCTACTAACACACACCTCCCTTTTTCAACTACATATCTAAGTGCAGATTTTCTCCTTACACTTCAACCAAAATAATATTTAAACAAATTGAATGCAGAAACAAATATGAGAATCCAACTGCCTTCTCCTAAGCCAGATATTAAAGAGACTGCAAAAATATAAAACAATTCCACTATTATTAGTAACGCTTTTTTGTTTGGAAGATACTTAAAATATTTATTTATTAAAAATAATCACTCTATTATACATTAGCATAAATAACATGCTTTATGAAAATAACTATTTTAAATATTCTCGGTTTTAATCTACTACAGTAAATATAAATTGATATTACCCACATAAAATTTCTTTGAGGTGCTCAACAATTTTTAAGAGTCTTTAGAAGCCCAGATATCTAAAATTTTGAAAACTGCTTATCTAGACAATTTGTTTTCCCCTTTGTTCAATATGAGGGATTGAGGAAGCTGAACAAAGTACATAATGCTTGGAGCAATCACCTGATCCTTTTCACTAAAAACCTGTGTAAATTCTGTAACTTTCTAAAATGGTCACAGAAATAATTCTGGTCCCACACACTACTCTAGAATTTTGACACTCTTCCCATTAAAAGGTGAAATCTAGTCCCCTTTTCTAATTTGGGCCAGTCTTAGTGGCTCATTCGATCATGTAAGTGATGCTTCATGTCTTCTGAGTGAGTCTAAAAGGTAACACGATTTCCACCTAGATCTCTCTTTCTCAAGACATGTGCCTTGGGAGAGCCCACAGGGAAGAAGTCCAGGTAACCCAAAGCTGCCATGCTGGACAGACTACTCAGAGAGATCACACAAAACAGAAAGAGCTGCCTGAAGATCCCTGTTGGTTCCATATTAGAGCTGCTCAAGTCCTCTCAGCAGCTACCGCCAGACTTGAGAGTAATTAGCCCTTGGATGATCCCAGACCCCATGCTTCAAACCACTCCAACGGACCCAGAGGAGCAGAGACGAGCTATCCCCACCAAGTCTTGCCCAATCTGCAAATTCATAAACAAAATAAACATTGCCATTGTTTTAGACACTAAGGTTTGGAGTAATTCGCTATACGGCCATAGTAAGTGGAATACATCCTCATTTGGGAGCGGTGGATTTGTCGTAGGAAAATGTGGGGTAATAACTACAACAGGTAGTGAATAGGTACCTACTTCTCCCATGATCATCCTCACTGAGGACCACAAAGGGAAGAATTTCAGACCAGAGACAAACAGATGAAGACACAAGGAAGTCTATTCCCCATCTTCCCCATCTCCAGAAGATCACTGGAAACATACTGTGCAAAATAAATAAGACACATCTTCTTCATGAGTTACAGAACTAATGAAGATAATTTGGTGGAAGAAAAGGAGAAAGGCAGCTACTAGAATAATAGCCCTTAGCTATTATTTTAAGGGCTCATTGTAATCAAAATTATAGCAGTTATATATATTGTATTAATTATATTATCACTATGTATTTTATATATAATATTAATGTCAATATTAGAAATAATATATATAATATTAATGTCAATATAATGTCTACCTATTAGAAAGGTACTATTTATTATTCCTATTTCACAGATGAGAAAACATGATATTCAGGGCTGTTTAGCAATTTGCCTATAGTTACACAGCTGCAGATCAAACTCGGGTCCACTAGATCCTGAGACTAATGGAAAGCTGATTTCTTTCATCTGAAATTCTGGGTTTTTCTGCCGTGTTAAGATAAATGCATCTCTCCCTGCCCTCAACATAATAAAGCTGCTGGAAGTTTTCATGCTTTAACCTGATATAAAGAGAGGAGAGTATGGCAAACTTTAAAGGTAAGATTTCCATTTTTCTCTCAGGAGAGAATTGTCTTTGCAGCACCATGTGAAGCACTGGCTAATGGCAGGTGGCACTAGGGACAAGATGGAATGAAGAGAACGTTAATAATTTACTATATGCGATTTTTCAATTGAAGGGAAAAACAGAAAAAAGGAAACGTGCCAGAAGGCTGTGGATCAGAGGTCAACACCTGCTCCTCCCTTCGTGTGTCCACAGATTCTGACATCTCATCTGCTGGGAAATCATATGCACTAAGATGCCAGCCAAGCCAGGGAGCACCAGAGCCTTTCTGCCAGCGACTGCCAGGTCTTAGCCTCCTGAATGCCACTCAGAGGCATCGTGTTCCTTGAAATAACTCACACAACCCCTTACACGGTGGCAAAATAAAGGATGAGTGTGACTTTACTTGGGGAGCAGATGCCTTGATGCCTCACTGGTGCATATCACAAATGACATATATTGCTTCATTGCTAATACGCATTCATGAGAGTCTTAGGGAATGGAGTAGAGGAATATCCCTTTGTAAAATGCTTAAATATTCAGCAAATATTGAGTACTTACTTTGTCTAGGAGCTGTTGTTTATTGATGAAAACTGTCTTGAGGTTCCACCTTCTAGTGAATGATTTCCTTTTATCCAAAATCCTGGATGAACAATGAGCTTTCTTACTGCCCGCACAGGCCTGCAATAGAGAATTTCTAGTCCCCAGTTCACTGATAGGAAGTCCTTCGTAATTACAGCCTCGTACTGGTAGCTCAAGGGCTTACAGCCTACACTGTTCTTCCTGAATAGAAATTAAAACCAAAGACCGTAAATTTTCTTATACCTAGTTCCTATACTCCTATGAATTGTTCAGCTTCAACCTCTCTCTTATTTTCAGCTAACTTTATTTCTTACTACTGTAGATTTCTTCATCTTGATTTTGAGCTCAATTAATCTATTTTAAATTTTATTTAATTACTTAATAATTTCATTATTATTTAAATGACTTTAAAAAGCACTTGAAAAGGGGCTTTATACATTAGCTTGGACTGCCTAAAGAGGGAGTACATATGGAAACTGTACTTTTATTTTCTTGCAAGTTTTCTGCAAATATAAAATTATTTCAAAATTAAAATTTAAATATTTATATTTTCTTTCTTCTGGATTTCATATGTGATTTAAAAAAATCTTAGGATTTGGTATCAGGCAGTCTCTAGCCTGGTTTTATATCTCATTAGTAATGTGACTTTGGGCAAGTCACTTAACCTTACTGAGCCCCAGGTTTCTCTGTTGAATAGACAACCTGTTCCATGGGCCTATTACAAGTTGAAAATTAGGCAAAATATAATAGAGTCAACATATATCATTTCTTCCATCTCCTATTTAACAAGGTTGATAAATTAAAAATCACTACTTCTATTTGACACTTAACGAACATACTCTCTTATTATCAACAAGTGTTTGCTGAGCTTAGACATGCCAAAAATCTGAAGCTAATTCCATAAATTATGATGTATATAGTAAGTAATAGAGTGACTGATAAAGAAATAACTCAAAACATATAGTAATAACTTTTAACTAAAATGTCACATTAGAAAATAATGAATGTAAAAGAAAGCAGCAAAGAACAAACAAAAAAACCCCAAAAAAGATATGAAACACACAGAAAACAAAAAGCAAAAAGCAGTATCTATCAATAGTAACATAAACATAAATAGATTATACAATTCAGTGAAAAGGCAAAGATTGTCAGGCTGGAGTAACTAAAAACATAATAATTCATACTATATTATGTATATAGGAAATATAGATTCAATGACACAAATAGAGTGAAAGTAAAATGATGGAAGAATAACAAATTTTGATAAAGATGTGAAGAAATAGGCACTCTCACACATTCCTGTGGGAATGTAAAATGTTCATAGCAGCACTATTTACAAAAGCTAAGACATGGAAACAATCTAAATGTCCACTGACAGATGACTGGATAAAGAAGTTGTGGTATATTTATACAATGGAATACTATTTAGCCATAAAAGTGATAAAATAATGCCATTTGCAGCAACATGGATGGCCCTGGAGAATGTCATTCTAAGTGAAGTAAGCCAGAAAGAGAATGAAAAATAATGTATGTTATCACTCATTTGTGGAATCTAAAAAACAAAACAAAAACAAAAACAAAAAACGAACAAACAAAAACAAGGGAACTTATATATAAACCAGAAACAGACTCACAGACACGGAATACAGACTTGTGGTTGCCAGTAGGAGAGGTGGATGGGAAAAGATAAACTGGGAGTTCAACATTTGCAGATACTGACTAGTATATATAAAATAGATAAACAAATTTATACTGTATCGCCCAGGGAAATATATTCAATATCTTGTAGTAGCTTATGATGAAGAAGAATACCAAAATGAATATATGTATATTCATGTTTGACTGAAGCAATGTGCTGTACACCAGAAACTGACACAACACTGTAAACTGACTATACCTCAATAAAAATAAATAAATAAATTAATTAAATTTTTAAAAAAACAAAAAAAATGGGTAGACAGTTTCTCTTTGTGGCAATGAAATGTTCTAAAATTGATCACAATAATGGTTGTATGTATCTTTGAATATACTGAAAAATATTTCACTGTATACCATACATGAGTGAATTGTATGGCATGTGGATTATGTCTCAATAAATCCACTTTTCAGGGAACAAAAACTCAATGGTACATGAATAATTATCAGAGTTTATCTTTTCAACTTTTTGGGTAAATACCAAGAAGCGTAACTGCTGCATTCTATGTAAAAGTATGCTTAGTTTTATAAGAAACTGTCAAATTGTCTTCCAAAGTAACTGTACCATTTTCACCAGCAATGAATGAGAGTTCCTGCTGTTCCACATCCTCACGAGCATTTGGTATTGTCAGTGTTCTGGATATTGGCCATTCTAATTGGTGTGTAGTATTTAAATGCTATTTTGCCATCTATGTACTTTTTGTAGGGAGGTGTCTGTTAAGATCTTTGGCCTTTTTTTTTTTTTCATCTAGTTTTTTACTTTCTTACTGTTTAATTTTAAAAGTTCTTTGTATATTTTGGTTAAGATTTCTTTATCAAATGTGACTTTTGCAAATATTTTACCCAAATCTGTGGCTTGTCTTCTCATTTTCTTGATATGGTCTTTCACAGAGGAGAATTTGCTAATTTTAATGAAGTTCAGTTTATCGATTATTTCCTTTGTGGACTGTATCTTTGGCATTTTGTCTAAAAAGTCATCGAGATACCAAAGGTCATCTGGGTCTTTTCCTATGTTATTTTACAGGATTTTTATATTTCTGAGTGTTACACTTAGGTCTCTGATCCACTTTGTGCTAATTTTTGTAAAGGGTACAAGGACTGCATCTAGGTTTGTCTGCATGTGAATCAAGATCCAGTTTTTCCAGCACCAGAGCCACTTATTTTTTGTTATATATACTGAATAAAAGTTTAAGTAGAAGCAGGATGTTTGCAGAGTCTCACAATAATCAGTAATTGCAAAGGGGAAAATAGTAATTTTATAGTGGAGAATCTTGGAAGACAATATCTTAACCAAGCAAACAAAGTTAACAGCATACTAAAATGTTAACACACTATTAACACTAAGTGTCCTCTGATATCATGCACTAAGAAGGGGCTAACATCTCTGTAATATCTTTTTCATTTTAAGTCATAACATCAATCTTATCACAAGAAAACATCAGACAAAACCAAATGGGGAGACATTCAATAAAATAATCAACTAATACACTTTAAAAGCATCAAAACTGTGAAAAATAGAAAAGACAGAGATTTGTCACAGATTTAATAGACTAAAGATACACAACAACAGCTACATGCAATGTGGGATCCAGGATTGCATCCTGGGGCAGAGAAGCACATCAGTAGAAGCACTGGTAAAATCCAAAATTGATCTGTAATTTAGCTGACAGTATTGTATGAAGGTTAGTTTCTTAGTTTTGGTAATTGTTCTATAGTTATGTAAGATGCTAACATAATAGGAGTCTGAATGAAGGGTACATGGGAACTCTCTGTACTATTTTTACAATGTTTCTACAACTCTAAAATTATCTCAAAATAAAGGCTAAAATAAAATTTTAGCAAGCTTTCTCTTGGGTAGAAATTGGAAAACTGATTTACAATTTAAAAGGAAATGCAAAACCAAAGAATATACAAAATAATTTTGTAAAAGATCAAAGTTGGAAGACTCACACTAACTGATTTGAAGATATTATAAATCCATATAATCAAGACAGAGCATTGTTTATGTAAAGACTGACATATGTATTCTAGAACAGAACAGAGTCCAGAGATAGATGCACAGATACATTGGCAAATAATTTTTTTAAGAAAGGTGCTTAGGTAATTCAACTGTTTTGTTTCTGGAACAATTTGACATTTACATAAAAAATAAGAAATCATTCTTACCTTGTGCCATATGAAAAATTGTTTTAAAATATATCAATATCCTATTTTTAATTTTTGCATACTATTCTCCAAAAGGCTTGAAAAAATTCTACAAAGAATATAAACAAATAGCTAACAAGCATATGAAAAGATGCTCAACACCATTAAACATCAGAGAAATGCAAATCAAAACCACAATGAATTATCATTCCACACCCATTAGTATGATCACTATAGAAAGGATAGAAAATAGCAAGTGTTGGCAAGAATGTGGAGAAATTGGAACCCTTGTGCACTGTTGGTGGGAATGCAAAATGGTGTAGCTACTGTGGAAAACAGTATGCAGTTTCCTTAAAACATTAAAAATAGGATTACCATATGATCCAGCAATCCCACTTCTGGTTATACATCCAAAAGAATTCAAAGCAGGATTTTGAAGACATATTTGCATGTTCATGGTCACAATAGCCAAGAAGTACGGTCAACATGAATGTCCATCAAAGGATGAATGAATAAGGAAAATGTGGTATATACATACAATGGACTATACTGAAGCCTTTAAAATAAGAATATCGTGTCACATGCTATAATGTGAGTGAACCACAAGAACATTATGCTAAATGAAATAAGCTAGTCACAAAAGGATAAACACTGTATGATTCCACTCAGATGAAGTATCTAAAGGAGTTAAAATTATAGACGCAGAAAATAGAAAGGTGGTTGCTGGGGGAGGGGAGAGAGAATTGGTGTTTAATCAGTAGAGTTTCAGTTTTGCAAGCTGAAAAACTGTAGAGATCTGTTGCACAACAATGTGAAAATACTTAACACTATTCAACTCTACACTTAAAATGATAAAATGGTAAATTAACATTATGTTTTTTTTTCAAATATATGTATAAATATGCATGACTGGGACATTGTGCTGTATACCAGAAATAGACACATTGTAACTGATAGTACCTCAATAAAAAAAATAATTAAAAAAAGACATTTCATTAAAAAAATTGTTTTTTAACCACAACAAAAGATATAAAGAAAAAAGTAATTTAAAGAGGTTAAACATTTTTTCTTCTTATATTTACCCTGCTTATACAGGATCTATAAATAAGGTCCACATATTGTATTTGGTTGTTATCTCTCTTGTCTCTCTGATTCTAAAATTATTTATTCTAATGTTTTTCCCCATGTCATTGGTTTATCCTGTAGAATATTCCATATTTTGGGCTTGTCTATTTCCTTTCCTGAGCCATCACTTAATTTGTTTCTTTCGCCAATACTCTCTAAAAGCAGAAGTGAGTGGGTCTTGATTATACTCAGGTTAACCATCTCCAGCAAGAATTGTGTGTGGTGTTTTTCATGTTGCATGACATATCTGTCAGGCACGAAAATGTCTGACTGTTTCTCTTTACTCAGCCTAATATTGATTAGTGAATTTGTGTAGTAACTGCCTACATCCTCTAATATAAAGATCCCAATCAGCCTTTCACTTACTAGTTTCATCCATTCATGACTGTTGCCTGAATTGATTATTGAATTAAGGGTTACAAAATGGTGACTTCCTATCATTCTTTCCATATTTACTATCTGTATCTCTTCTATAGAGGACTTTCCTACACTTACTGAGGCTATTGCTTAACTTAATATGCTTTTCGTACAAGCTTAACTTTTTTCCTTTTAATTGTAAAATTAAAACAGAAAGTTGATGTCTCAGCAATTAGCAAAGCCGTTCACTGAGTTGGAGGGAGTGAGGTTGCTGGGGCAGAGAGGGAGCGTCTCTCTTTGTTTTGTTAGTTCCACTATGAATTTATATTTCTGTATTAATATATATCTACATCATCAAAAAAAAGAAAAATGCATATGGGTAATCAAAATACCAATTTTATTATTATTAAGACAGATATTGAGAATGTGGTTTACATCACTGGGCTGGAGCTTTCCAAACACTAGATTCCAGACTCAAGCAGTACTGTCCCAGGGCAGGTTTCCTTAAATAGGGACAGCTCTTACTGATAACCGACTGCACAGCTAAATTCAGGATGGTCTCTGAAACAGCTGGCTCCAAGGAGAAAGCGGAAAATTTGGGGCTGGCAGACATACACCCAGTTCCTTCCCCAAACTTACCAATCAAGTAGCTCACCCTTGTCTCTTGGTACAGTATATAGCTGAGGGGCTGAGTAGTTGCCAGCATCATTCCATTCACAGAGCACACTCCACATGGGAGGAAACACTGAATAAGGGGAGAAGAATTTGCCCCCATAATAATGCATATAGGTCTTAGGTTGTTAAACACGGTCCTATGCATCTGTCAGTTTCATTGCATTTTTCCATTTCTTTGACTTTTGGCTTAGAAATGAAATAATAAAAGATGTATTATATCAAGGGTAAGCAGACTTTTCTGTCAAGTGACAGTCAGTAAATAATTTAGGTTTTGTGGACTATGTGATCTTTGTTGCCACTATTCAATTCTGCCATTAATAGTGTGAGGGCAGTCACAGACAATACATATAAATAAATGATCATGCCATGTTCTAGTAAAGCTCTGTGTACAAAAACAGGCAAGAAACTAGATCTGGCCCATGGGTCATAATTCACCTACCTTTGTGCTATATTTTAAATTTAGGTATGAGATTTTATTAGCAAGTGAACTAATATTTTAACGACAGATAAGGACTTCTTAAGGTTTTAATTTTAAGTCAACCTTTTTCTAAGCAATACTGTATACAATTTCAGCATATATTATTAAAGGAAAATGTTTCAAGATATTTTGGATACTATTTATGAAAATCAACACTCCTCTAGATGTAGGTTTTAAGGATGAGAATGGAAATTAATTAGTACTGAAAATAAAAAGTATCTATTGCATTTTTATATTCCAAAACCACATACAAATATTACAATGATAAGCTCTTTTTCCATGGCACAGAATTCTCACCATATCTATTAGAAATACAAGGAAATGGTCTAATTTCCCCTAGCCATGTGATCTACAAAGGAATGTCATAGTACCAGTATTTTAAAAAACACAAAAGCTGAACTTTCTTAATTTAAATTCTGTAAATAGAGGCAGATAGTATATTATACTACAGATACTTTTTAAATTATACATCATTATTATTTATAAGGATATATGTGTAAAGTATGATATAAACCAATCAGTATTACTAGAAGAGCTTTAAAATTTAACTTTCATTCTTTTGCCATTTAATTTTCAATCAAAAGGTTACCTAAACATAGTTTTCTGTAACTAATGTGCTAAAACAGATATTGAAGGTAAAATGCATGTCAACCTTGATTTATCTCACTTGATGACACTGTGTGAATCTTAAAACCTCGCAATGTGCAACTACTATGCTTGTGTCAAAGTCCCACCTGTGATACCAGCGGCCCCATTGCCATGTTAACTTTAATACTTGAAAAGAAAAAAAAAAAAAAAACAAAAAAAAAAAACCAGAAAGAGTCTTAAGAAAATTGCACAAAGTGAACAAAATAAATTATTAGATTGAACATATGTGGCATTAACAAAATATAGGGTGCAGTTATTAAAAATGAATTGCTTTTTAAAAATGAAAACCAGCATAAATCAGGCACGGGACTTCAATTTACGGGAAATGTGGTCATCCTAAACTCACAGCAGTAAAATTATCCTAGTACCTCTGATGTTCTCACATTGGGAGCTCACATACACATCAACATATTCAATCATTGTTCTATTGTGGAGGCTCAAATTTCCATGTAATTTTTACATTATTAATGAATTAAAATATAAAAATTGATGTGCAGTCATTAGATTTATTCCAATAATAGCATATATCTATTTGTATTACACTAGCACAAAATATAGTATTTCAATATTATCGTACATATTATTTTCTGTCTTCAAAATAGAAACACAATGTCCATTTTATATAAAGAGATACATTTAAAAAATATTTTTATTGCAGCAGATC
Organism: Camelus bactrianus; assembly: GCF_048773025.1. NCBI lineage: Eukaryota > Metazoa > Chordata > Mammalia > Artiodactyla > Camelidae > Camelus > Camelus bactrianus. The sequence continues at coordinate 80,076,588 of NC_133543.1, read as the reverse complement.
CAAAGTGTCTCAGTTAAGTTTGATATTTTTAAGATAAGTCACTGACATTGGAACAAATTACAATGAATTAAACAAGCTAGCGACTGCTATAGAACTAAGAACACAATCCACATTCTCGATAAGTGAATTATTCTTACACAATTGAGTCATCTAAACTAAAATAAAGCCATGTTTACTTTTCAAAGTCATTTATTTTCTCAAGAAGAGTAGCTTAGATTTTATTAAATATATTTTGTTAACTCTACTTCATTAAATCCTTACTATCTCATTCTGCCTTTTTCAAGTCTGTATTTCTATTTCTATCAATTCTGAAGATTTTGGTGAGTGAATTATATACTCACCAGCAAACATCTTTGGAAGAGAAGTGATGCAGAATCACTGAGAACTCACTTTGCCTACTTCATCATTTTGCCTTAGGTCGGCTCCACTAATATTGATGTCCTAAACTGAAAACTAAAATTTGATTTTCAATTGTTCAAGGCCTCTAATCTAATATAACCATGAATAATAAGATGTGATGTCTTCAGAATTATGAACTAAAATTTGATTTCCAATTGTTGTTTCATTCACCTGATGAATGTATGGAATGCCTACTACGTGAATGACAGCATTCTTGGCACTAGGGACACAAATGCAAATCTGGAATGGCTCAGCCCACAGGAGCTGGTTTTCTAGTGAAAGTGAGAGAGAAACATACTAATAATGGCCAACACTATGATAAAAGTGAGCTTCCCCAGGGTGCTATGTTATCTAAGTTTTAAAAAATCTCAATATAAGGAATAAAATAGATGTTAGAAATCATCTAGTCAAACTACTTTCTTTTATATCTAAAGAAACTAATTATCACAGACTGTGTGTGTACACATGTGTGCATGTGTGTGTGTGCATTTCCAGGATCCTGTGAAAATATAAAGAAAAACTGCACCAAGCAGGACCTCACTGATGTATGTACATACATAAACATACATGATGTGGTATGGTATAAAGGAAGGTGCACTTGATTGGAAATCTGGACAGGGTTCTACTTGGGCATTGCCAAATATTATGTACATGACATAGGCAAGATGTTCAGCTGTTTCTTCATCTACGTCATGAATTTAATTCAATCTCTATCACCTAATTCTCCAGGCTGTTGTTAAGAACTGAATGTGGTAGAGGGTACAAAAATACTCTGTAAAATTTAAAGTATAATAAAATGTAACATTTGATAGTATTTCATATATCAAATCTAGGTATCAATATGATGATTAGTTTAATTGTGGGGGATTAATTGGATTAACAAAATAAAGTGCTTAGTTAATTGTGAATTAGAAGAGAAGGAAGGTTATTTAATTTTAATCCATTCATTGTTTGTTGTCATGTTTAAGATACACAAATACTAGAATCAACAGAGAAGAAAAACCAATTAGCACATTTAGGAAATCTGTTTCTGTATCTCCTTCCATTCCCAAGACAGAGCATGGGAACGTCATCCTGATTAAAACAGCCAGTATAAGAGAGTCTGTATGCTAACAGGTCAGTGCCAATAAAAAACATACTGCTCTCACAGTCCCTTCCAAGGAAAGATGCCCCACCACTGCCATCACCGTGGAGAAAGCTACAGGTAGGTAGGTTTGATCCTGTGTATCCTCTTCCCTCGCCGTCTCAGCTTGCAAAAACCTGGTAAAGTGCCAGAGCCAAATACAGACACTCAATCCGTGGCTATCCAGAGAGGTACAACAGGACCTAGGATACACTCTCTTTGAAGAGTTTCACCTTTGAGATACCGGGAAATCGAAGCAGTTCACTGTGAGAAACTGAAGCTGGATGCTGCATAGAGAGAAACTAGGACTTAGAGTCAGGGCCATAGGAGCGAATGGCACACTGAAGTCATTAGGAAGCAAAGCCCACATAAGGCAGAGAAGAACACAGGTGTGCGTGGTGAGGGGCTTGGGAGGTACAATCGGAGACAGAGAGGAGCCAGTCTCTAACGTCGCCTTTACTCTTGAAGAACAGCCCTGGTTGTATATAATACATTCCTTGGTTTGAGCTGATTTCCTCAAGTAGCCTAAGTATACAGGGAATATTTAAGGTTTATTAAACGTGGATGCCCAGCAATTAGTGATCAGAAGCGACAATGGCACTAGTAACTAGGCTAGCAGCCAGTGAAATCAGTCAGACAGGGAGCTGATATCAGTGGATCTTTAAATCATCACCAGGAGGATGCTGGCATTGAAGAACAGTCAAATGGCCTATCAGAGACTCAGTCAAAGCTGGGAGGCAGCCTTTACGAAATTAGGAGGCTTATTCTGCAAGATGTGAGAAATATGTTGCATGGACATATCTTACATAACATTTTCAAATCCATCCCCTCAGTCACGCCCTTTGCTTCAGCTGAGTTTCACTAAACCAACAGACTTCTCCACCAACTGGAGTCCAATTCTGGCTGCCTTTTATTAACTGCTTTTGAAGCCTTTAAAAAGAAAATGGGAGAACTAGAGGGCCTCCCTTATCTCCTGAAGTTGCAGGAAAGAATGTGATGAAAATCAGGGCTGGAGATACAAGGATGTCACAGGTACAAATACAGTCAAAAGGTCTCTTAGCCAAAGCGGTGCCTGAGAGAGAAGGAGAGGGTCTCTCAGACCTGGGAGGAGGACATTTGGGGGTGTAAGCATGTATCCTGAACTAAATTCCATTGAATTTTCAGTCTCTTTTGCCCTAGGAGAGCAACCTTCCCTCGACTGAAGACTCTGTAACAACTACATCTGAGACAACAACCTCACAGGACAACACTTGTTCTCCTTAAGATCTGCTCCTGCCTCTCCTTACTGCCACCGAGACAGTGACCAGGACTGGATATCAGCACAGCTTGAGCAAGAAACTACATTACCTCTTCAAAGAGTGAACAGTTTATAAATCAAAGGAATGGCATGTCTATCTAAACGTCTTTGGCAGGAATCAGAGGAATATGTGTGAAAGTCTTCCTTAGAAGTATTGGACTGCAAGACCGAAATGCAAGCCTGGATAAGAAAGGATCTGTTAATATGGGGCACTAATCCATGATTCAGCGCACAACGGCTCAACAAAGACACCTGAGCCAGACCTAATACGGAGCTGTGGCCCGGGTCCATCTCACAGTGGGTTCACTGGGTCTGTGTGACTATGTTGCAGTTGTTTTATGCCACTAACTGTATAACTGTGAGAGATATACCTAGTAACTAGTAGAATCTTCACTTTGGTTCCCTAGTCTGTGGAGTAAATTATGCTGTGATAGGAGAGTTAAATGGACCCCCTGAAATTTCTCTTACTTAATGAAAATAATAAATTGTAAGCATTACCGCATTCTGGGAGGATTTGCAGAGACCAGGACCATAATCAAAGGATGAAGGATAATATTTGTGCTCCCCTTCCCAGAAGCTTAGTTTCTGCTGGTTAAAGGTCCTGGTTCCCAAAAGGCAATGCTTCCACTCAGAGACAATGCAAGAATTCTTCTGTATTTGAAGTAACTACTACCATCCAATCATTTGGGGCTTCTTATTACAATGGATGAAAGTAAATAAAGGTCTTTACAGGAAGTAACCAACCTTAATTACCACGAGCAACTGAAGCTGCTGCTAAACACTGTGGTCCAGAAAGAAAATGTCTTGAATTCAGAGGACCTACTGGAATGTCTGCGGCACTTCGATGATCCATGTAAATGATGAATGTAAAGTTGTTGCGACCACAGCCTGCCAAGGAGCTGTAACAAATACATGGATCACTCTACCAGGAAAGCAGCTTGATTAGCCAATATTCTAGCCAAGGCCGAGAAAAATCTAGAACGACTGATGGAGGGTGAGATGATGGGTACTAGTTACAGCCTCAGAACCAGCTTCAAAAAGAGTAGCTGTAACCTGTTCAACTAACTTTCTTGTTTAAATATTTGCAGAGACTGCTTTAGGCCAACGTTTAGAAGAAAAATGTGTGACATGTTGGATTTAAGAATACAAGTACATCTGAATGATGCAAGGAGTAGACTGTATTGGACAGCTTTGGTGCACTGTTTCACATTTCACAGTATCATTTCTCATAACAGCACTGCTATAGCAAGAAGTTCTGTATGGCCTTTGACTGATTTCCCTTAGGTATAAGCTGATAGTACTTTCAGACCTATGATGTGTCATATCGCTGCCTGTCTCAGCGCTCACTGAGATGGTGGCATGAAACACCCACGGAGATCTGCTTAGAGTCATGCGTGTGAAACTCAGAAAGGTAGTAAAGCTAATGCCATGGAGTCACTCGACTTAAGGGAGATGGAAGCTCAAAGATAAATGCTTTTCCTTTACTTTCTTTGAGATGCATCTCTTAAAAGTTGATAGATGATCCCTCAGAAGCAAGCACCAGTCATCTGTTTCTGTGGCCAAACATGTTTCTTTGTATTTGCTTTTTTTTCTGCTTTACTCCTCAATCTGCACTTCTCTTCCCTGGGACCCCCTTTCCAAACAAATTGCCTGTGATCCTTTGTCTCTGGCTTTGCTTCTAGGGGACCCTAGGCTAAGGAGGGGAGAACACTGAATTGACTGAGATTAAAACCCTGCAATGAAGGTTTTTATCATTCTTTGTGATATCTAATAGAATAAGACATAGAATGTCCAAAAACTACTCTTCCAGGACCCACAAGCTTCCAATAAATGGTAATAGAATATGCTTTGGAAAAAAAAAAAAGTACCTAACCTCCCCCTCCCCCAAAATACCATAATTGGAAAGAAAGTTATCCTCTAAACTGGCTGGTAGTATGAATAATGAATTAACCATTTTTTAAGAGACTTGAGGATAGAGAAAAAGGACAAAAGAAAAAAAGTAGAGTAAAGACAAGAGAAGACTGAGACAGCATTAGTAATCAGAGCAACCAGAATGGACAAACCTAAGAGGAGGCAAATAATATAATGGGAAGAAGATGGAAATCAGAGCATAGCTCACAGTAGCAACAATTTATATAGAGTCTACTACATGCTAGGTGTTACTTAAATGTCTTACATATGCTGACTGATTTAATACTTGTAACAATCCTAAGAGGTATCTCCATCTTATAGATAATAAAACTGAAGCATGAGTGGAAGTAATTTGCCTAAGGCAACTCAACTAGCAAGTTAACAGACTTGAAATTTGAATGGTGGAAGCTAGACTCTGGAGTTCACATTCCTAAAACAGCCTCCAACATCTTTTTTTTTTTTTTTTCAGTTGTGGTGAAATACACATAATGTAAAATTTACCGTTTTAATCATTTTTAGGTTGTGCTACTATCACCACCCTCCATCCACAAAACTCTTTCAATCTTTCAAAACTGAAACTCATTTTCATTAAATGATAACTCCCATTCCCTCCATCCCCCAGCCCTTGGCAACCACCATTCTACTTTTGCCTCTTGAATTTGACTACTCCAGGCACCTGATAGAAGTGAGATCACACAGTCCTTCTGTGACTGGTTTAGTTCACTCAGATTCATTCCTGTTGCACCATGTATCAGAATTTACTCCCTTTTTAAGGCTAGATAATATTCCATTGTACGTATATATCACATTTTGTTGATGTATTCATCTACTGATGGACATTTGGGTTGCTTAAACATTTCGGCTATTGCCATAAATGTGAGTGTACAACTATCTCTTTGAGTTCCTGCTTTCAATACTCTTGGTTATAAACCCAGAAGTAAACTTGCCAGATCATATAGCAAGTCTATTTTGAAGACCACCATATGGGTTTCTATACTGACTGTATCATTTTACATTTCCACTCATAATGCAAAAGGGTTCCAATTTCTCCACATCCTAACCAGCACTTGTTATTTTCTGGTTTTTTGATAGTAGCCATCACAGTGAGTGTGAGGTAGCATCTAACTGTTGTTTTAATTTGCATTTCCTTAATAATTAGTGATGCTGAACATCTGTTCATGTGATTGTTGGCTGTTTATTATAATCTTTGGGGAAATGTCTATTCAAGTCTTTTGCTCATATTTTATTTGTATTATTTGGATTTTTGTTGTTGAGTTAGGAGCTCTTTATATATACTGAATATTAGCCCCTTATGAAATATATAATTTGTAAATATCTTCTCCCATTCTGTAGATTACCTTTTTCACTCCTTGATTGTGTTTTTTGGTGAACAGAAGTTTTAAATTTTGAGATACTTTATCTTTTTTTTTTCTTTTGCAGTCTGTGCTTTTGGTGTCATATCCAAAATTTATTGTCAAATCAAAAGTTATGAAGCTTTTCCCATATATTTTCTTCTAGGAGTGTTATAGCTTTAAGTCTTACATTTAGGTCATTAATCTATTTTGAGTTAATTTTTGTGTATAATATAAGTGAACAGTCCAACCTCATTCTTTTGCATATGGATATCTAGTGTTTCCAATATCATATGTTGAAAAGACTGTCCTTTCCCCTACTGAATGGCCCTGGTACCCTTGTCAAACATTATTTGACCATTTATGCAAGGGTTTATTTCTGGGCTCTCTATTCTGTTACATTGGTCTAGATGTCTGTCTTTATGCTAGTACAACTGTCTTGATTACTGTTGCTTTGTAGTATGTTTTAAAATTGCAAGTATGAGACTTCCAGCTTTGTTCTTTTCCAAGAATTTTTCTTAGCATTTAATGCATTAATGTAATTTTTTGTGAATCTCTAAGAGAGGGAGAAAACATGGAAGGTTTTTTTTTCCCCATAATGGTTTATCAAATCAGTATCTTAGGGAGCACATTTTAGGAAGTATTGCTTTTACATAATTCAGATATTTTAGAAACTCTGACTGATCTCCACTCACATAGAATTTTCAGAATTCATTGGGTTTTAATAACCCAAAATAATCAATCTCTTTTTAAAATAAAAGTCCATTTTTAATATTTTAATAAAAATTCAAATGCTTATAAATGTATTAATATTATAACATAACAAGGATCTTGAAATGGTAGCATTAGACTTGCCTGAGAGGGACAGGAAACCCAATGATGGATTAAAAAACAAGGAAACAGTTTTTCTTTCTTTCTTTTGTCAAAATCCAAAGATAGGTGGCCCAGGACTAGGATGGAGCACACTGTGTGCAACTTCCCTTCCCAAAATCACCTCATAGAATATATAACATGTATTGATGGTGATAAGATGTAAAACAGAATACTTGAAATGACAGATGATAAGAAGTAACATTATTTGAAAATTCACTTAACAGCTAGATGATTCTGTTACTCTGAAACAACTCTTAAAAGTGAGACTACTGCTATTATATAGGAAGTTGTTTGGAGGGCTAAAATCTCACTTGCATTGTGGAGCTTTATCTGTATATCTAGATCTAGATCTAGATCTAGATCTAGATCTAGATCTATATAAAATAAATACCAAGATCTCTCAACTTGAAATCTCACAGTAAAATAGGTAAGGCTAAAAAAGTCACTGCATTTCAGTAAATTAAATTTAACAACCCATGACTGCATTACATCTGATGTTTTGTGCTCTTTCAAAAAATATAGCTCTGTCTAGCTATTTACACATGCACACTTGCATGGCACCTCACGCCCTGTCAAAGAGCAAAGTCCATCATTATTCCAGGAACAGGTGTGGGTCATTCTTTATACATTCCAAAAACAGGACCCACCCACTAGAGTAACAAACTAACTTTCAATTTCATAATGACCACTACTTTGACTAGTGGGGCAAATTAAGTAGTTCACACTTCAATATACTGCATAATATTGCGTATGAACTAACCCCCAGGCTTATGCTGCACATCAGCCTACGGTTGATCATTAGCTGCCATGCATTTACACATACATACACTCATACACAAACACCCCTGTTACATTCCTGCCACCTTCTATCATTTTGATATTTGGCAAGAGAAATCTCTTTAAATTCAAGAATGTGATGTCTGATGAAAATCAACTCACCCATATTCTTCTTTCTCATCCAGTCTGTTCCCCTGGGACCTGCTCCACAATTATGTCCCCTCAGCTCTCTGTCTTCCATCAGCCTTTTCCTCTGTGTTTCCTCCATTTTCAGTGATAAGCAATCCAAGTCACTCCTGTTTTAACAGTAAAATTGCTCTCATGATTTTACACCGTCATCCTCCTATTGCCCCCTCATTTTCCTTCACTTAACACACACACTTCTTGTAACACGAATCTATTTCCCCATCTCCACTCTCTCTTCACTCTGACTTCAGTATGACTGGAATATTTCCCCTGAGACTTCACTAGTCTCTTACTTACCAGACCCAGTGAGTATTTTTGAGTTCTTCCCCCAGTTGTGCTTTCTGTGGCCTTTGGTACAGGTGGCTGCTTTCTCCCACTGAAACTATTCCTAACGTGGTTCCTGTGATGTCATGCTCCCCTAGTTCTCCCCTTTTTCCTTTATTCTTCCTTCTCAGTCCTTTTCAAATAATTCCTGTCAGAATTTCCCCGAGATTCATCCTTGGTGATGTTTTCTTCTCAGTTTAAATGCCATCCTTGCTTTAGTAGTTATAGAATGAGCTTCTGAGTCCCTGCAGAATGGCAAACTCAATGTGTCCAAGATGAACACCTCACCTTTCCCTGAAATGCCCTTCCTCATGAGTCTCTGACAAGCATCAGAGATACCTTCACCCTCTCTCATCCACCGTATCTAATTAATTAACAATCTTACTGATTTTATTTCCAAATTTTATCTCAAATCCATCTGAATGTACATCGTTTAGTATAACCTGTCATATTCTTTTGTCTGACTGATCTCTCAGCTTCTGATCTTCCCTCAAATCTGTGTCCCACACTGTTACCAAAAACCTCTATTTAAAATGAAAACCTGGTCATGACCAAAACCTTACTACAACATGTAGATGATTTCCAGGTAAATCCAGCACTCTGGCATGGGCTACATGGTCCTCCACAATCTGGCTCCTAGCCCCCTTTCCAGGCTCCCCACCTCCTGTCAGTCACATAATCTAGTACTTCCTGCTCTTGCAGCACTAGGTTACTTGTAAATTTCTGGACTCAGCATGGCCTTTAACAATGTTCTTTCCTCTTCATCCCTTGCACTCCATCCATCTGGTAAATCTACTCATCTTTCAAAACCTTTCCAGGCATCAACTTTTCCCTGACACTCTCGCTAAGGTTCCAAGCAGAGTTAATCACTTTCTAATCTACTGTCTATCTTGTATATACTTTTGTCATTGTACTATTGCTCTCTATTTTAATTATTTATCTCAATACTTGATCTTTTTGTAAGTTTTCCAATAGCAAGAACCATGTGCTATTCATCCTTTTATTTCCAGTATTTAGCATAATTATTCCTACTGCCTTGGCATTCAGAAAACGTTGGTGGAACTGAATTGAACTGAATTCATGGTTCTTAGGGTACACTTTGTTTTGTTTCCTTTATAAAAACAATACATTTTAAACACACAGTTTCCAGTTCAAGATGAATAATAAACTCACATGTTTATTCCTCCTCCTTCACAAAACCTAATAAACATCACAATGTACAAATGGAGGATGAATTAAGAATTAAACAGAAAATAGGAGCCAAGGGAACTAGTTAAAATATACTAAATTCTTATTTTCTTTAAGGTAAAATTATAGAAACAGTTTTATTCTTAATACTCACAAAGAAAAAATACTTTAAGTTTTTAAACATTCAAAGTAAACTGTAAGAATACACAAGAATCTATAACTTTTTAAGGCACTCAAAGAAATGGAAAGAATAATGGATAACCAACCAATACAACAAAATATAGGAAAACAGAAGCAAAGAAATATAAACATAAAAATAAAATAATTTGATTTAAAAAAAAGCCCAGTACAGTAGTAAATACTCCAAATATAAATTAATTAATTTTCCTATTAAAAAGATGTAGTAGCGTGTAACCATTGAAATGGATGCTACAGAACTATATTCAAAATGATGGAAAGGTTAGCGTGACATATTAAGTGAAAAAAACGCACATTACAAATAACACGTAGAATATAATTTCACTTGATTAAAGTTGTGTCTATGTGTGTACACATATAGAAAGAATAATCTTAGAGATGGAATTTTAAAATGTTGTTTTCTACTTTACTTTTATGTAGATTTATTGTCTAACAACAAATATGTATTATTTTATAATAAAAATAAAGCTATTTTCATATTTTAAAGTAAGTATGCTTTTTAAAAGACTATTATATTAGATCAAGGAAAAAATTTAATAATATGCTAGTTATAAGACACAATATAATAAAACAACCAAAATTGTTGAAAATAAAGGAAAAAGACAAACTGGCCTAGGCAAATTTAATTTTTTTTAAAAAAGCCAGTATTAATATGAAGTAAGCAGAATTTAATAGAGAAATCATTAAAAGAGTGGCAAGAAAGAAAATAATTAACAAAAGAAAGTAGAAGAAAGGAATTAATATAAAACAAATTCCAATTTATTAAAAGGCAAAAAGGAAAGGGATTTAAACTGGCAATTAGTGATAAATGAAACCCAAACATTTGGCAAGTCTCTCTAGAGAGAGGGTGAGAGAACAAAAATGCTCCTTAATGTACTCTATGAAGCAGGAGCCCAGACTGCCTTGTAATGGCTGTGTCCTGACCCAGCATAGAGTTAAAATATTATTAGGTAGGAATGAGAATAAACTCTGATTTGGAGATGATTTAGGAAATAGGCAAAGTGTACAAACCAAGCAAATGACTCTAAAAGACTGAAATAAAAATAAAAATTACCAGAATCCACTGAGTAAGAGAAAGAAAATCAGAAAAACAAAGATAGAAAAGATTTGGGTTTTTTAATTGTTAAAGAAATATCTCTCAGAAAAGATGTCAGGCCTTGTTAGTCTCATGGGCAATTTCCATTAAAACATCAAGAGAAAAATTATCTGTTTAAGGTATTGCAGAACTTAGAAAAAATAGAAAGCTTCCCAATTCATTTTACAAGTCTTACATAACCCTCACGAGAATACTGTGCACTCTACAAAACAGAAGACTATACACATGAATATGGATGCATAAATTCTAAATGCTATATTAGCAAATTGACTCCAGCAGTGTACCAAAAGAAGAATATACCACGACTAAGCAGATTTATTCCTGAATGCAAGAACAGTTTAATATTAGACATTCTATTAATGATTTGCATTATATTAATAGGTTGAAGAAGAAGAAAACATATATTAATACCAAAAAGTGTTTTGATAAGATTCAAGCTGAAATTCTAAAAAAAAAAAAAAAAAAAAATTAAAAAATAGAAGGATGCTGCTTTAACTATGTAAAAAAGGAAGTAGAAATCAACTATAAAATTCACACTGAATCATAAAAAATTATAGGAACCCCATTAGAAAGAGGAAGAGATAAAAAGGTGTGTTCAATACGGTTCTTTAGTTAAGATAATAAAGAAAAATGAAATGCAGTATAAATTACTGGAAAGAACAGCTTTGAAATGTTTTTATTTATCAATACAGAAAAAAACAACTTAAAAGGCTTAAACAATAGGTAAGTTATCCTCTTGCATAAAAGAGAGGTTGAGTGGAGGTGGGTAATGAAAAAAGGCAAATCTTAATATCAGAATCAAAGAATGCTATAGGCCTGTGTTAAATAGGAGATAGACTGTTAGATGGTAGGATAGCACCACCCTGCTTCAACCAGAAAAGGGGCGGAGAATGCAAACAGAAGAATTAAATTAGGTTAAAGAAGCTTGTGGGGTCCATTCTATTCCCTCACTAGTCATTGAACTCATCTCCAACTGCTAAACCCAAATAAATCCTACCTTCTGTTGGTCTGCTCCCAGCTTGTCAGTCCTTGAAGGTGGGATAGCCAGTTCTCAAGGTAGAAGGCCTGACTTCAAATCATGATTCTGCTATTTACTAGCATTGTGACCTTGTGCAAATTACTTAACAGAACTAAAGTTTCTATGTCTGCTGGTATACAATGGGATATTAACCATATACCAACTCTTACGGGCTGTTGCAAAGCATAAATGAACTATCACAGTGCTTGGCATTTAGTGAAAACGCTCACTACAGAAAATATCATTCACCAGAATTCCAGGGCCTGGGATACTAATTCTTTACAGGAAGAACCACCTGAGTGAAAGATAAACTAAAATTTCCAGGTGTCAGGTACAGCAGTTGAGGATATCCTATATAGGACCTCTGGTTACAAACCACAGAAACTCAGAAAGAGAAAATGAATAGTGAAGGGACCACTTGAATGAGAAAGGCTTTTTGGAAGCTGCAATTAGAAACTCTGACTGAGAGAAACAAATCATTGCCTCCTATGGGTTGCGATATGTTGAACCTCAGGGAAATCTATAGTAAAGAAACATGTCCCTTGTCAAGGCTTCTGAGCTGGACTGCAAATTATTTACAATCAGACACAATTCACAGGTTGAACCATGTGGGGACCCTGGGTTTTTCAGGGGGGTTAAAGTAAACTCTCATAGTTAAAAGCTATTATAATTGTTATTTTTATGCTGGTTTTAATGAATACACATACATATGTATATATTCATGAAAACTATATACATATAGGGATGTGTATATATACTTACTTATACTTACAAATTCACCAAACTCTATTAAAAAGCTCTTTCTTCCATGTTTGGATTTTGTCCTTCTTTGCTCTAGCAGTTTTTCCTGATAGCCCTCCCCAAGCCTCAGCCTGCTCTAGTACAGCTTCTCTGTTCATCTAAAGTTAACCTCTCTTAGAAATAAGGCCCTGTTGTCACTACTTCTGAGACAGGAAGGAAGCAGACAGGGCACAACCACTGAAGGAACGACACAGCAATTGAGGACAGGACAAACTGGTTGGAACCAAGATGGCAGAAGATTCAACTTCCATTAGGCCTTGAGCTTCATGGCACACCCACAGGTGCCAAGACAGCTCCTAGGCTGACTATAAAAGGTCCAAAAGGGGGGGCAGTTCCTGGAAATCCCTGCCCCTTCCCCAAAGTAGCTGGAATAATCCTCCCACTCCTTAGCAAATGAAATTACCAAACCCATAAAAACTAAAAAATCTGCACCTCTTGGTCACTCTCTCTCTTGCCTTCTAAAGATGCCAGCATTCTGTCTACAGAGTGTGTACCTACTTTTACTTTAAAGTAAACACCCCAATACCACTCAGTCGCTCTCCTCACCTTTTGAGATGGTCTCATTCTGTCTAGGGAGTGTGTCTCTCTCTAAATAAACTTGCTTTCACTTTACTGTACCACGCTATTGAATTCTTTCCTGCGTGAGACAAGAACCTACTCTCCGGCAATACTTCCAGGAGCCAAATCTAATGACCCTTTTGGGTAATCTGACCTTAGAGCAGCAAAACTCTGGCAAGAATGTAAGAAAAAGAAGAAACATGTCCACCTCACAGAGTTGTAAAATGTTAATGTTATAGAAAATCATCAAAACAGTAGGAGATAAAGTATTCTTTGGTGGCCAGGAAATCAAGGGCAAGAACTACAGGGGAGATGATGGGAGAGGCAAAGTGACATCTACATATTAAAGAAAATAAGCAAGAAGTGAATGAGGCTATAATTCCACCCTGGGGGTTCTGGTGACAAACCACTCAGATTCTGACTTCACGGTAACATGTCACCGCCAACACCCTTCAGTGGAATTATAGCCTTGCATTACAGAGTTGCTTGTCTGTTATTATGCTCAGAAGAGTTTAGAAAATATGCCCAGTGTTGTTGAAATGAGAAGTGGAAGCAGCCAGGCATAGCTTGCAATCAAGTTCTTCCTGAAAATGTTCCAGGAGAGCTTTGATGGGCTGAAGTGGCTGCCACATGGCCTTCTTGGTAGCTGTTTTCAAAGAAGTTCATCTTCCATCAGATTTCTTCTATTCCTCACTAGCTCCACAACTATGATAGCCTCTAATTCCCTGCCACTAAGCCATGGGGCATTAATGACCAACCCTTGGTAGTAGCAGCAATCCTGGAAGCAAACTAAACTAACAGCCTTGGATCCAAAGTTCTTGTGAAATGCTCATCACAGAAGTATCACATGCTTTAAAACTATGCCTTTTTGAATAGAGCAGAGTAAGGTGGTGTGAACAAAAAATACTGCAAACTGTATCAGTAAACAAAGAATGATTAAGCCATCAAGTCATAAGCCACTGCTGCCACCCCGCACAGTGAAGACCAGCCTGCAGCCCAGCCTCTGCAGCCACTCACAATGGTGCACTCTGAGGGCACTCTGAATAAGAAAGGACAGGATACTGGCCCTAGATAGCTAGGTGCTTGTCAAAGGAATGAATTCAATGACCACAAATGTTTGCTTCCTCCCATACATAGAAAAGCACTAAATTCTTTAACTTGAGACGCCTACTTTTCTTTAGAGAACAAGTAATCTTTTATTGTTCCAACTCCTGGTCTTTGCTGTAAAGCTCCTCTATGTCCTAGCTCCTCCTCTACTTCTTCGGAGCAGTCCCTCAGAGCATCTGAGAGGCTGTCATCCTGGCTCAAGTCCTCCCGCCAAATAAAACATAACTCTCAATTTTTTGGCTGTGCATTTATTTCAGTCAACAGTGGATAATGGGACAGTTGTGGGGACAGCAGGAAATAAAGGCTAAAACACACATGGACCAAGTTTGAGGCTTTTAGAAAGATTTTTCTAAAGGTAGAGTAAGTTCCAAATTCTGGATGTTCCCTTGTCTGGAATCATCTACGAATGAGATTGTGTATAATCACTGCTCTCTTTTTCATTTAACTTCAGTGAACATTTATTTAAAGGAATAAATGATGGCATCCTCTAGGTATTATCCAGTAGAATGTGCAACCAAATAAATGTAACTACCTACAAGTGTAAAAGTCTAAGACTATGGGCAATTTTTATCAAAACCTGAATCGGTGTGTTATTTCTCTTTATTCTTCTACCCTTCTCAAACTCTTAGCATATTGCTCTAAACATAATAGCTACCCTAAAAATGAAAGAACATTGGAATGAGTTCATTTGTCTAAATGGTTAGAGGATAGATGGATGATGGATGGACGGATGGATGGATGGATGGATGTTTCAAGTTTATAATCAAAATCTTCAACAAGGATAGAACACTGATGACCACTTTACAATCAAACATCCCCATATCCTCATCTTTGGCAGACCTTTTTAGAGATCATGGCATTCATTTTACTGAGTACCTTGGAATCTTTAGAATAAAGATCTCCAATCATACAAGGACACCTAAGATAAATTCTAGGATTGTTATCATCTTTAACCAACATTTTGCCCCCTATACAAGTCACATTGCAGTAATCCAATTTAGAAATAAGCTGGGTGGTGAGATTGCTCAGCTTTCATGACGAGGACAGTTTCCTGCCCACACAGAGGAGCCTGAATGTGTTTTGGGTTTTTTTTTCCCCAGCTAACGCTATCTGTGGGTACCTGAAAAATGACTCAAGTAGCACTCCCATGATGCAAACTGCCCTAACATCCTACCCAAAACAACCCACTATATCTTCTGAGGTCTCTGAATCCAGTCCTAAAATAATTTCCTCTTTTTTATTACTTATGCCAGTTTAATATAGTGATAGGTTCCAAAGAAGAAATGCGTGACTAGAGGTTTAGATTAGGCAAAAAGGAGGCAAGTAATTTGGTATCATCTGCAAAACAGAAAACAAGGTAATTCAGTGAAACTAAATAGCTCTTCAAGGTTTTTTTTTTTTTTTTAATGTACAATGGAACCATTCCAGAATAATTATAAACACTAAAAATCTACACTTAGTATTTTTTTTTTAATTTTAGGTAACTTTTTGTGACACCTGTTCTCAGTTTTAAATTATTGTGTAGAAGTTCTTTAATTAATTTGTATTCATTGGTTGAATTTAAAAAATTAGCAGAACCTCGCATTCTTGGACCCTTCTTCTGCCTATTAGAGTCAAGAGTTTCACCTCCAGAGCCACATACAAAATTTTGAAGCCCAGCTATGTACCCTTCATTTATGATCCCTTTGGCTTGATTCCTATTTTATATTTTATGTTGCATTATGAACAGAGTATTTTTTACATTGTATCTATGATTGCTTTTTGTTGGAATGTAAATAAACTCTTGATTTTTGTTTATTGATCACCTTACTCTCTTAATGACAAAGGTTTTTCAGATGATTCAAATTTTCTAAGTGGGTAATCATTTTACCTACAAATAATGTTCGGTTCTTCCATTCCAATAATTCTCTCCCTTCCTCTTCTTGTCATAACTGTGTTGCATAAGATATCTAATACTGTTTTTGAAAAGTAGAGATCCCTTATCATCTGCGTGACCTTGGGCAAAGTACTTTACCCATTATGTCTCAGTTTCCACATCTGTAACATTGGGATACTACTATCATTAACCTAACAGAGTCGTAAATCATAAAGCTTTTAAAGACTGTGTTTATTATATAGCACGGTAGTTATTTTATCTGTATCATAATGCACATTAGCAATTTCTAAATAGTGATATAGTATTCATAATCATCATTTTAATGGTATATAATATTCAATTGAGCTGATGAGTTTTTACCTGCGTATTTCTTCAAAGTATTTGAAGTGTTCAGAGAATGCAATACACATGGCATGCAAAATATGAGTTCTATAATGCTAATGATCTTGCTTAATTGCTCTTTCAAATGACTTTCATAAAAAATGGATTGAGAATCTATTTTAGTTGGTCCTAGATATAAGATAAAAATGGTCACTTTTGGAAAAAGTCCCACAAAATTTTTCTGTTTTCTGTGCATATCAGTGACAAATCTTAGCACTGGTCTATCCCAAGATAATTTTGATAAACAATATAATATAACAATATTAATATAATATATGATTTTTGGATATAGAAGAGACTTTTCATGACACATGTATAATCCAATCTTCCAATTTTACAGATGGGGAAACTGAAACAGAACAATTCCTTGAAATTTTGTTATATTTGTGATGAAAGTATCAAACATTTGATGACAGTATTATGTTTAGTTTGATCATAACACATCATTCCTTTATTGATTAATAAATCTTTATTGAACATTCACGATTTAAGAGGTCTGCATATACACAGTGAACAAAATAATTCAACGAATAGGAAATAATATTCAAATGCTGGAAGCTCATCAAAATCTCTTTCTATAGCCTTATCATGTGGAGAAAATAGTGACCAACATCCACACACAAGATAATCAGAAACCAAAACAAGTGAGGCATTTAGCTAGTACATAGCCAGTAGTAACCTTGCCTATGTAAAAATATATCTTGCCTATTTTAGTAACATTGCCAAACCTACACCCCAGTCCAAGTTAACATCGATCCTAGATAACTGCAACATGGTCTACCTGTCCCGACACAGCAGCCAGAATGATCTTTACCACTACCCTGATCAGATCTATCATTACCCTACTAAACTGTCCAATGGCTCCCCCTACGGTACCAGGGATTTATGGCTGTGTAATAATGACCACTAACCTTAGTATCTGAAAACAACCATTTATTCTTTTTCATGTGTTTATAGGTCAGTTGGACAGTTCTGCTTGATTCTTTCATGTGCCTGCAGTCAGCTGACAGTTCAGCTAGGGGCCTCTGAGTCAGGGTGACTTCACTTACTCATCAAGCAGGTGGCTGTCTGCTGGCTGGGCAATGATGTGACTAGGCCTCTTGTCTGCCATCATCTAGCAGGCCAACCCAGGCTTGTTCTCAGGGCAGCACCAGGGGATTATAAGAGCATGAACAGAAAAATGCAAAGCCCCCTGAGGAACTAGTTTGGAACTAGCATGCCATCATTTCTGCCACATTCTACTGGCCAAGCAAGACGTGAAGTCAGACTAGAATCAAAACGTGACAAAACAGACTCAGCCTCTTGATGAGAGGAAGTGCAAATTCACATAGTGCAGGGCCTAAATACAGAGAAGCTGAAGAACTATGGACATTTTGCATTCTATCTACCTCATAGACACTTAGAATAAAATTTTAAATTCTTACTATGGATTAAGAGGCTTTCCAAGCCTCTACTACTCCAGCCCTCTACCTCCCTTGGCACTTTTTTCCCTGTTTCCCAGCCACACCTGCCATATAGTT